>NC_059341.1:7531875-8757500 GCF_018350155.1 Leopardus geoffroyi | reverse complement strand
CTCCGGGCTCTGAGCTGTCAGCACAGAGCCCAACGCGGGGCTCGAACTCACGGACCGAGAGATCATGACCTGAGCCGAAGTCGGCCGCTTAACCGACTGAGCCACCCAGCTGTATGCGTTTTAAAAGAATGTGTACTTGTGTCTGATTTTTTGTTTGTGGCATGTTCTATAAATACCAGTGAGTCCAAGCTTTTTTATAATGGTATATGCATCTTCTGTAACCTTACTGAATGTCTGTTTACACTTTGTGTCAGTTATTGAGACAAGGTATAGAAATCTCTGAGCGTGTCTATGGATGCATATGTTTGTCCTTGCAGTTCAATAAGTTCTTGCCTGATGTATTTGGATGCTCTGTTATTATGTAAATAATTGCTCACAACTGTTTGTAACCCGTCAGCAAATTACATCTTTACCCTTATGAAATTACCTCCTTTACTCCTAATTCTATTCAATACTGTGCAGTCTATTGTACTTAATACTAATATCACCCAGAATTATTTCCATTACTATTAGCAGAGGGTTTTTGTTTTTCCCATCTTGTAACCTTTCAGCCAGTCTTTCTTTATTTAAAATGTGCTTTTACTAGGTAGCTTGTTGGAAGGTCTTACTTGTGTTTCAATCTATTCTGCCTTTTAATTGGGACACTTAAGCCATTTATAGCTAATGGAGTTACTGATATATTTAGGTTTCATGCTTTGTTTTTTGTTTTCTATTTTCCCCATCTGTTCTTATTTCCCTTTTCCTCTTCCTATGCATGTTTTGGGAGTATTTGAATTTTTAAAAAGTGATTCCATCTTATCTCATTTTGACTGATTAGGTAACTCTTATTTTAGTGACTTTTTTTTTTTTTTAATGACTCCTTCAAGTTTTTAGTTTTGTCTGTAACATTCCACCTTAGGACATCATTGTTCAAATAAGGTTTTCTGCCTCCCTTCCCCTCTCCTTCAGGGACTCCAATTATACATATGTTAAGTCTCTTGAAATTTTATCATACTCACTGGTGCTGCTCATTTAAAAAAAATCCTTTCTTTCTGTATGTATTAGTTTTTATTGCAATGTATTCAAGTTCACTAATCCTTTTTAAATTTATTTTTCCATAATATCTAACCTGCCATTAATTCCATTCAGTGTATATATTTCATTTCTAATATTGTAGTTTCATGATAAGTATTTGAGTTAGGTCTTTTAAATATGTTTTTTGTTCCTACTTAACTTTTTGAATACATGATATATACTTGTATTAACCATTCATTGCCTTGATATCTCCTAAGTCTAACATCTATATCAATTCTGGGTTTGTTGTAAATTGATTTTTGTCCTCATTATTGGTCATGTTTTCTAGCTTCTGTAAGGGCCATGTAATTTTAAGGTTTTGGTTTACCAGCCATTATGAATAGCACCTTGTTGGGTGCTGAGTGATACTGTATTTTTCTGATAGTCCTACATCTTTGTTCGGATGTACAGTTATGATGTTTAGAAATGTTTGATCCTTTCAGCCTTTGCTTTTATTGTTTTATAAATGGAATCAGAGCAATGTTCATGGTAGGTCACATTATTCTCCACCTACTGAAGCAAGGGCTTTTTTCTGCGTTCATTCCAGTGCCCTGTGAATCGTGAGAGTCGCTGGTATTGTTTGTGGGAACAGACCCTATTTCTAGTTCTTCGTGAGCCTGGGACATCATTGCCTTTATTTCTTTTAGGTGATTCTACCCTTGAATTTGGGGAGTTTTCTTACAAATACACACTGGTCCATACTTAGCTGAATGTTGTTAAAAGTTCTCTCTCTGTAAGCTTTCTTGTTGAGGTAGACTGATCTGCAAACTCCACATATCTTGATACGTGTATTAGTTTTCTATTGCTGCTATACTAAAGAACTACAATGCAAACTTATTATTGTATATAACTTAAAACACACACACTTATTTATTACATTGTATTTATTTAGGTCAGATGTATGGCCCAGGTTCCCCTGGAATTCAAGGTCAGGAATTCAAGGCTGCATTCCTTTATGGAGGCTCTAGGGAGAATCACTTCCCTTGTGTTTTCCAGTCCACATGCCTCTGTTCATGCCTCCCTTCTGTCATCTGCAAAGTGAGTGATAGCAAATCGAGACTTCCTGCTGCCCTCTCTGGGGGTCTCTTTCTCTGTTTGCGACTGGAAAAATCTGTCTGTTGTTAAGGACTGGGCACACTCAAATAATTCAGAATAATCTCCCATCTCAAGATCTTTAGTTTTACTCAAATCTACAAAGTCTGCTTTGTCATGTAAAGTAAAATATCCACAGGTTCCAGGGATTAGAGAGGGATGTCTTGAGAAGGACATTATTTCTCTGGCAGAGTAGATCTGGCTTCCAACTTGGTTTCTTGTTGTCATGGCGTCTGCTGTGCTCTGAACAGGCTGCCGTTCCTGTGGCTGGTGATTCTCTCAAGGCAGTCCTCTGGGGCACTTGTAGGGCTCACTTCATTTATTTCTGGCCTCTCAGGGATTTCAGTTATTCATTGTTTGATTCCAGTGTCTTGAAAAAAAAATGTCACTTTTCATATTTTGTTCATTGATTGATTGTTTTAGATGGAGGGATGAGTCTGGTCCTGATTACTCCGTGTTATTTGGAAGTGAAGTTCCAGGACATGGATGAGGCAAGGTTATAGCGTAATATTGTCTTGGTAGGTTAACCCTTTATCATTAATATACATACCTTTTTTTTCCCTCTAGAAATTCTCCTTGTCTTGGAGTCAACTATAACATCTACTTAGATGTTGGTTAGTCACTAGGATTTGCAAGTTATATCTTTGCTTCCTTTTCTCTGTTTCCAAACTTGTCTCGATATTTAAGGTATGTCTCTTATAACACCATTTCGTGGATCTCGAATGTCGTTGGTACTGCTGCTATTTTGAAAATACCCCAATAATCTTAGCCTTTAATTGGATTATTTACTCAATTGACATTTAATGAAATTACTGATAATGTTTAAGTAGATATTTCTATTTGAAAAATTATATTGCTATATATTATTTTCCTATTTGTGTCCGTTTAAGTCTCCATTTTTTTATCTTTTCCTTTTTTTTTTAATGTTTATTTATTTCCAAGGCAGAGAGAGACAGAGCATGAGTGGGGCAGGGGCAGAGAGAGAGGGAGACACAGAATCTGAAGCAGGCTCCAGGCTCCGAGCTGGCAGCACAGAGCCTGACACGGGGCTCGAACTCACGAGCTGTGAGATCGTGACCTGGGCCGAAGTCAGACACTTAACCGACTGAGCCACCCAGGGGCCCCTGTCTTTTCCTTTTTTATTTTAGAATGAGAAAAAGCATGCAAGTGGGGAGGGGTCAGAGGGAAAGAGAGAGAGAATCTTAAAGAGGCTCCACAGTCAGCGCAGAGCCTAACGTGGGCTTGACCCCATGACCCTGGGATCATGACCTGATCCAATATCAAGAGTCAATCAACTGACTGAGCCACCCAGGTGCCCCTAAAACCCATTTATATTCCTTTTTTACTTCTCTGGGATTTAGCATCTTTTATACTCAATTCAGGTATCTATATATTCCCTGAACAGGTATATCGATGTGTTGTTTTTTGTTATATGTATCAGTAGCTTATTATTTTATTACTGTATTTTTTTGAATATTCTGAATTTGTCTTTGTTACTTTGGATTTTATTTTTATTCTTTTTTGAGAGAGCATAAGCAGGTAAGCGAGCAGGGGAAGAGAGAATCTCAAGCAGGCTCCACACTAAGCGTGATCCTGACATGAGGCTCTGTCCCACACCTCCAGGATCATGACCTAAGTCAAAATCAAGAGTCAAACACTCAGCCAACTGAGCCACCCAGGTGCCCCATTACTTTTTTTTGTTTTAAAGTTTATTTATTTTGAGAGAGAGAGAAAGAGAGAGAGAGCAAGCAGTGGAGGGGCAGAGAGAGAGAGGGGGAGAGAGAATCCCAAGCAGGCTACACATTCAGGATGCAGAGCTCAGTCTCACAACCATCAGATCATGACCTGAGCCAAAATTAGGAGTCGGATGCTTCACCAGCTGAGCCACCCAGGCACCCCTGCCCATTACTTTGTTGATGGAAATACAGATTATTTCATTTTGTGGCTATTTTAAATTGTTGTGAAGATACTGGATGTGTGTGTGTGCGCGCGTGTGTGTGTGCGTGTGCGTGTGTGTGTGTGTGTGTATGTGCCTATTTTCTTTAGAAATACAGCTAAGATTCAAACTGATGGATACTTGGCCACATATGGTTAACTTTATTGGAAACTGCTCAAGAGTTGTCAACCTCAGTTCTCCTATTTATCTATCTTCCAGGAATTTGTGAAAGTTCCGTCGAATCTCATTATTTACAAAACTTGGCATTTTCTTTCTTTTCAGAGTAAATTCCTATAAGTGTATAGTCATCTTCTATTTTGGTTTTAATGACAGAAATAATATTTCCATATGCTTTATTGGTCATTTGGATATATAATTTGTTAAATGCTTATTTAAGTCTTTTGTCTAATTTTGATGATTTCTTTACATTTTTCCTGTTGATATGTACAAGTGCTTTCAAAAGTTTAGACAGAAATCTTTTGCTGCATATATGTGCATTGGAAGTATTATTGCCAGTCTGTTCCTTGCCTTTTAATTTTCTTCATATTGGCTGTAGCTTCCTGAAATATTTAATTCTGATGAAATACACACACACACACACGTGTATATATATATATATATATATACACACATATGTATATATGTGTGTATACACACATATGTACATATGTGTGTGTATATATATTCTTTTATGCGTGTTGTATACACAAATATATATGTGACTTACCAGAAAATTTTAATTCTGATGATATATATATATCATAAAATATATATAAAATATGTGTATATAAAATATATTTTATGCATATTGTATTCTGGGCCTTTCCAGAGAAGTCCAAGGTGATGAAAAAATACTAAAATAAATACTGAAATGAATACTAAAATATAATTTTAGCCTTTGCACGTAGGTCTATAATCTATATCCAACATTTTAGTGAAAAAAAGGGACAAGATGGTAACTTTTTAGTGGTAAAAGTAGATTCAAAATTATTTTGTATATAGATATCTAGTTTTTTAGCACCATTTATGGAAAAGAATTTATCAAATACTATGGATAGCTTTGACAAAATCTATATTACTATCTGTGCTTCTATTTATGAGTTATTTATTTATGTGCTATTACTCTGCCTATCATCGCAGCAATATCGCCGTATTGATTACTGGGGTTTTAGAGTAAATCTCAAACTTAAATAGAGCTTACCTTGGAAATTCTTATTTGTTTCTATAAGTTTGTTTCTTTACATTTCTTCATATCCACAACTCTCCAGTGTCCTTATAAACAGGATTTTTAGTTGATGTATATTATTGTTATGATAGAAGCATATATATCTTAAGCAGAAGGGGAATTTACCTGAGTATTTTTAATCATTTTAATGTTTATTTATTTTTGAGAGAGAGAGACAGAGCGCAAGTGAGAGAGGCAAAGAAGGAGGGAGATACAGAATCCGAAGTAGGTTCCAGGCTCTGAGCTGTGAGCACAGAGCCCAACCCGGGGCTCAAATCCACGAACTGTGAGATCATGACCTGCGGAAGTTGAACACTTAACTGACTGAGCCACCCGGGAGTGCCCCTAGTTGAGTAATTTTTGAACAGTGCCCAGAAATGCAACCTATTAATAAAAGGCTGGTTAAAATTCAGTTATATTAATAAGGACTTATTTCATTGAAGGATGTTGTATAAAGTGAGTGAGAATATAAACTCATCTAATGAGGTTCTGCACATGAACACTAAGAGATGTGGATTTGATAGCTTGTACTGGCGTTATTTATTTATTCTTTAAATATTTATTTTATTTTTGGGGCAGTGCAGGAGAGGGAGGGGCAGAGAGAGAAGGACAGAGGATCTAAAGGGAACCCCATGCCAACAGGCTGACAGCATCCAGCCCAACAGGGGGCTCGAACGCTCAAACCGCAAGATCATGACCTGAACTGAAGTCACACGCTCAACTAACAGAGCCACCCAGGTGCTCCTGTAGCATCATTTTTTAAAAACAGTAATTAGAATCTGTCCAGATATTATTTACAGAGACTAAAAAATCCGTGTCGGCATACTGATACAATGGAATGAAATTCAGCATTAAAAATGAACCTTGTCCAACTAAATCAACAAAGATAAATCTTTTTAGGTTTCTTGTTTATTTACTTATTTATTTTTGAGAGAGAGCAAGAGGGGGAGAGGCAGAGAGAGAAGGAAAGAGAGAATCCCAAGCAGGCTCTGCACTATCAGCATGGAGCCTGATGCAGGGCTGGAATTCACGAACCTTGAGTTCATCACCTGAGCCGAAATCAAGAGTTTGATTCTTTTAAAAAAAATTTTTTTTGTGTGTGTTTATTTATTGTTGACAGAGAGAGAGACAGAGCACGAGCCAGGGAGGGGCAGAGATAGAGGGAGACACAGAATCTGAAGCAGGCTCCAGGCTCCGAGCTGTCAGCACAGAGCCTCACATAGGTCTCGAACCCACAGACCATGAGATCATGACCTGAGCTGAAGTCAGATGCTCAACCAACTAAGCCACCCAGGTGCCCCAAGAGTTCGATTATTTTTTTTTTTTTAATTTTTTTTAAGTTTATTTATTTTTGAGACAGAGAGAGACAGAGCATGAACAGGGGAGGGTCAGAGAGAGAGGAAGACACAGAATCTGAAGCAGGCTCCAGGCTCTGAGCCATCAGCCCAGAGCCCGACGTGGACCGCGAGATCGTGACCTGAGCTGAAGTCGGACGCTTAACCGACTGAGCCACCCCGGCGCCCCTAAGAGTTTGGTTCTTAACCGACTGAGTTACATAGATGCCCCAACATAGATAAATCTTAAAATATGATGCTATGTAAAATTAAAGGTTCATGGAAATACTATATCTATGTGTTACTGTTACTGCATTTGAAAATGTTAAAACCACTCAAAGCTATATACAAAGGTCATGAGCAAGGCATGTATGGGTAGATAATTAATATTTATATAAAAATTTAAGTTCCAGCATTAATAAAGGAATTTAAATTTCAGCCACATAGTATCTTCATTGATAAAACTAGGAAGTATTTAATATGTCTGTTCAATATACAGAATATCATTAGGGTGAAAGAGATATAATGTTCATAGTGTATTAGTTCAGGGATAATTTGATGAAGACTTGCAAGAATAATTTGGCAGTAACTATAAACCCATTTTCAATAAAAATATGCTTTATCTTTTCTTGAAAATTTTTTCTTAAGGATTTATCTTAAATACCATTCAGAGATATGGAAATGTGTTTACAAACAAGAAACTATACTGTACTTATATAAAATGACAATAAGTTTTCATTCATCAATTTGGCAAACAGAATATAATAGTGCCAATGTTAAAATAAAAAATGATTCACTATAACAGAAAATGTTGATTGATACTACTTCAGAAAATTCTTAAGATTCAAAGATTTAAAGTTCTCTCAACATATGCTTTTATTTTCTTTTCTAAAGAGCTGTTCCCACCTGAGAGCTGGTAATTTTTTATACAGTTATCAGGAAAAGTCCTGTAATCATCCCTGTCCAGTTAGTTTCTGAGCATATGCTCTAATCCTCTTAGGTACATGTGGAAAAATAGAATTCCATGGTCATGGGGTACACATATGTTTAACTTCATCAAAAGGTGCTGAACAACTGACCATCCCTGTGAGAATGGATATCCACATTGTGTTATATTTAGCAAATAAGCAATTCAACAAAAGAAAAGGATATGACCACTTCATGGATTAATTTCAAAAACATGTTGGGCAAAAGACATCTTAAATAGGGTGGTGGTTACACAGGTATATATTGGTGAAAACTCATTGAGCTGTATGCTTTTGCAAGAAAAAAAAAAAAGAAGGTAAGGAAGGGAGTGATGGAAAGGGAATGGGGAAAGGAAAAGGGAAGGAAAGGAAGAAAAAATGCATAATGTCAACCCTATTTGACTTGCTTGCTTTGGAATCAATATTAAAATCACAACTCTAGGGGCACCTGAGTGGCTCAGTCAGTTAAGCATCTGATTTAAGCTCAGGTCATGATCTCACGGTTCATGTGAGCCCTGTGTAGGGCTCTGTTCTGACAACTGAGAGCCTCTTTGGGAACTTGGTTGGGATTCTGTGTCTCCCTCTCTCTCTGCCCCTCCCCTGCTAGCACTCTGATGGTATGTGTGTGTGCGTCTCTCTCTCTTTCTCTCAAAGATAAGTAAATAAATAAATAAACATTTAAAATAAATAAAATCACAACTCTTCCCACCTTCTATACATTTTATTTTCTCACATTGTTAATATCAATTTAAAATAATAGCATTGTATAAATACATTTAGATAGCATGCATTTTTGAAACACTTTTTAAGTGATAAAGATAAATAGGTAGATAGGTAGATAGATTGTTTAAGTAACATCTAGACAAGTGATAATACCAAGGTCATTGCTGTGCTGTGGTATCTTGAGTGGTTTTTGCTTCTTCTTGGAGTTTTTCTATATTATATAAATTGCCTGGAAAAATATCGATTTGGAAACTGTGAGAGGATGGTGAGGTCAATATATATTTAAGTTGAAAAGATTGAGTTGGCAACATTATTACATTCAACTTAAAAATCATAGCATAAAAACTAAGAAGCAATGATTATGTGTTTATTCTCTTTTGTAATATCTAAGTAAAAGTTTGGAAAAACATAGTCTGGAGTGGCTAATGATCTCTTTGCTGTCCTATAACAGATCTAAAATTGCAGTTATTAGGGACTCATTCTTCTAGGATAAAAACAGACCTGGGAAGTATCTCAAATAATTTTATTGTGAGTCCTAGCAATGTAAGATAGTTGCATACACGGTGACATAAAGACACTGGAGATAAGTCATTTAATAGTGTCATCTCCCTGGTACCTACTCCTCTTGACCTGCCCTACCCATTCGGGGAGTGATTTATCAACATATTAGAATGAAAAAAACAACAACAACCTTGCTCTCATTTTCTGTCAGCACACACGTAAAAAACATTCTTTTTCAGTTTCTGTCCACTGTTTCTAATTATCCTGCCTGCCTTTTTCTCCCAGGAAAGTTGCGGGGAGAGAAGTGGAGAATGCCTCAGGTTGTGGTAAATAAAGAACTAAATAGCTCCCAGATAAAATTTCATGAATTCAGTAGCACTGTGGGATCTACGTAAGATATCGTTTAGATTGTCACATCTGATGTTGAATGTAAAACAAAACTATCATTCTGATTCAAAGAGCATACTTAATTATGAAGTAATATCTGTGTGGCAAAATAAAAGGTAATGATACCAGTTTCTTTTCACCTCCTCCAGCAATTACAGGAGTTGTTTTCAACCCGTCTTGAGGAGAGCAGTTCTGAAAATAATTAAAATGAGCTGGGATAGAATAAAAGTGGTAGGCAACATGTATCTAAATGAGCGAAACTTGTGAGTCCGTTATTTTTAATGTTTATCGGTGATAAGGGAAATGTATTATGTATATTGTAATCTATTTCGCAGTTTACTTACATGAATTGGCATGGAAGATGGCATTGTTGGTTGCAAAAACCAGCTGCAGCAGGCTTTCATGGAAAGGAAACTATACTGAGGGAATAGGCCACGTTTCTACGAGCTCAATAAATGCTTACAGTTCATTATGGTGCCATCACGTAAGGTAGCCTCAGAGTGTTCATAGAGCATCGAAAAGTGCCTAGCACTCTCCGTAGACACTAGACGTACCTGGCTCGATAAAATTTAAGAGCTGCAATATCAGAAGCAGAGCTCAATACCTCAGAGTTTTATAAAAGCACTGTCGTCATCATCGTTGAGGCTTAAATTGAGAACTCAACAGTGTAGATCTATTGCTTTCTTTGGAACATCATATAACCTTGTATGAGAACTTTTGAAAATTGCAGGAGTAAATGTTAGAAAACCTGGTCTTGTAGCGACGATGGCTGAGAAGAAATGTGACAGTTTAAAGAGATGCTGCTGGCTGGATCACAGAGTCTTAGAGATAAATGTGTTCATGCGTTTCCTAAAGAGATGTTTCATTTGTTAAAGGATGCTCCCTTTAAATAGGTTGGCCTCATAGCAAAGGCTCCTCTTGCTCTTTTAAAGATACTGGCCTTTCCCCTCTCCTGGTTTTCTTTTTTTTTTCCCCCATGTTCTGGTTCTTTTTATTTTTTTTTATTTTTTTTTTAATATATGAAATTTATTGTCAAATTGGTTTCCATACAACACCCAGTGCTCATCCCAAAAGGTGCCCTCCTCAATACCCATCACCCACCCTCCCCTCCCTCCCACCCCCCATCAACCCTCAGTTTGTTCTCAGTTTTTAAGAGTCTCTTATGCTTTGGCTCTCTCCCACTCTAACCTCTTTTTTCTTTTTTTTTTTTTCCTTCCCCTCACCCATGGGTTTCTGTTAAGTTTCTCAGGATCCACACAAGAGTGAAACCATATGGTATCTGTCTTTCTCTGTATGGCTTATTTCACTTAGCATCACACTCTCCAGTTCCATCCACGTTGCTACAAAAGGCCAGATTTCATTTTTTCTCATTGCCACGTAGTATTCCATTGTGTATATAAACCACAATTTCTTTATCCATTCATCAGTTGATGGACATTTAGGCTCTTTTCATAATTTCGCTATTGTTGAGAGTGCTGCTGTAAACATTGGGGTACAAGTGCCCCTATGCATCAGTACTCCTGTATCCCTTGGATAAATTCCTAGCAGTGCTATTGCTGGGTCATAGGGTAGGTCTATTTTTAATTTTCTGAGGAACCTCCACACTGCTTTCCAGAGCGGCTGCACCAATTTGCATTCCCACCAACAGTGCAAGAGGGTTCCTGTTTCTCCACATCCTCGCCAGCATCTATAGTCTCCTGATTTGTTCATTTTGGCCACTCTGACTGGCGTGAGGTGATATCTGAGTGTGGTTTTGATTTGTATTTCCCTGATGAGGAGCGACGCTGAACATCTTTTCATGTGCCTGTTGGCCATCCGGATGTCTTCTTTAGAGAAGTGTCTATTCATGTTTTCTGCCCATTTCTTCACTGGGTTATTTGTTTTTCGGGTGTGGAGTTTGGTGAGCTCTTTATAGATTTTGGATACTAGCCCTTTGTCCGATATGTCATTTGCAAATATCTTTTCCCATTCCGTTGGTTGCCTTTTAGTTTTGTTGGTTGTTTCCTTTGCTGTGCAGAAGCTTTTTATCTTCATAAGGTCCCAGTAATTCACTTTTGCTTTTAATTCCCTTGCCTTTGGGGATGTGTCGAGTAAGAGATTGCTACGGCTGAGGTCAGAGAGGTCTTTTCCTGCTTTCTCCTCTAGGGTTTTGATGGTTTCCTGTCTCACATTCAGGTCCTTTATCCATTTTGAGTTTATTTTTGTGAATGGTGTGAGAAAGTGGTCTAGTTTCAACCTTCTGCATGTTGCTGTCCAGTTCTCCCAGCACCATTTGTTAAAGAGACTGTCTTTTTTCCATTGGATGTTCTTTCCTGCTTTGTCAAAGATGAGTTGGCCATACGTTTGTGGGTCTAGTTCTGGGGTTTCTATTCTATTCCATTGGTCTATGTGTCTGTTTTTGGGCCAATACCGTGCTGTCTTGATGATGACAGCTTTGTAGTAGAGGCGAAAGTCTGGGATTGTGATGCCTCCTGCTTTGGTCTTCTTCTTCAAAATTACTTTGGCTATTTGGGGCCTTTTGTGGTTCCATACAAATTATAGGATTGCTTGTTCTAGCTTTGAGAAGAATGCTGGTGCAATTTTGATTGGGATTGCATTGAATGTGTAGATAGCTTTGGGTAGTATTGACATTTTGACAATATTTATTCTTCCTATCCATGAGCAGGGAATGTCTTTCCATTTCTTTAAATCTTCTTCAATTACCTTCATAAGCTTTCTATGGTTTTCAGCATACAGATCTTCTACATCTTTGGTTAGGTTTATTCCTATGTATTTTATGCTTCTTGGTGCCATTGTGAATGGGATCAGTTTCTTTATTTGTCTTTCTGTTGCTTCATTGTTAGTGTATAAGAATGCAACTGATTTCTGTACATTGATTTTGTATCCTGCAACTTTGCTGAATTCATGTATCAGTTCTAGCAGACTTTTGGTGGAGTCCATCGGATTTTCCATGTATAATATCATGTCATCTGCAAAAAGCGAAAGCTTGACTTCATCTTTGCCAATTTGATGCCTTTGATTTCCTTTTGTTGTCTGATTGCTGATGCTAGAACTTCCAGCACTATGTTAAACAACAGCGGTGAGAGTGGGCATCCCTGTCGTGTTCCTGATCTCAGGGAGAAAGCTCTCAGTTTTTCCCCGTTGAGGATGATGTTAGCTGTGGGCTTTTCATAAATGGCTTTTATGATCTTTAAGTATGTTCCTTCTATTCCGACTTTCTCAAGGGTTTTTATTAAGAAGGGTGCTGGATTTTGTCAAAGGCCTTTTCTGCATCGATTGATAGGATCATATGGTTCTTCTTTTTTTTTTTTTTTGTTAATGTGATGTATCACGTTGATTGATTTGTGAATGTTGAACCAGCCCTGCATCCCATGAATGAATCCCACTTGATCATGGTGAATAATTCTTTTTATATGCTGTTGAATTCGATTTGCTAGTATCTTACTGAGAATTTTTGCATCCATATTCATCAGGGATATTGGCCTGTAGTTCTCTTTTTTTGCTGGGTCTCTGGTTTAGGAATCAAAGTAATACTGGCTTCATAGAATGAGTCTGGAAGTTTTCCTTCCCTTTCTATTTCTTGGAATAGCTTGAGAAGGATAGTTATTATCTCTGCTTTAAACGTCTGGTAGAACTCCCCTGGGAAGCCATCTGGTCCTGGACTCTTATTTGTTGGGAGATTTTTGATAACCGATTCAATTTCTTCGCTGGTTATGGGTCTGTTCAAGCTTTCTATTTCCTCCTGATTGAGTTTTGGAAGCGTGTGGGTGTTTAGGAATTTGTCCATTTCTTCCAGGTTGTCCAATTTGTTGGCATATAATTTTTCATAGTATTCCCTGATAATTGTTTGTATCTCTGAGGGATTGGTTGTAATAATTCCATTTTCATTCATGATTTTATCTATTTGGGTCATCTCCCTTTTCTTTTTGAGAAGCCTGGCTAGAGGTTTGTCAATTTTTTTTATTTTTTCAAAAAACCAACTCTTGGTTTCGTTGATCTGCTCTACCGTTTTTTCAGATTCTATATTGTTTATTTCTGCTCTGATCTTTATTATTTCTCTTCTTCTGCTGGGTTTAGGCTGCCTTTGCTGTTCTGCTTCTATTTCCTTTAGGTGTGCTGTTAGATTTTGTATTTGGGATTTTTCTTGTTTCTTGAGATAGGCCTGGATTGCAATGTATTTTCCTCTCAGGACTGCCTTCGCTGCGTCCCAAAGCATTTGGATTGTTGTATTTTCATTTTCGTTTGTTTCCATATATTTTTTAATTTCTTCTCTAATTGCCTGGTTGACCCATTCATTCTTTAGTAGGGTGTTCTTTAACCTCCATTCTTTTGGAGGTTTTCCAGACTTTTTCCTGTGGTTGATTTCAAGCTTCATAGCATTGTGGTCTGAAAGTATGCATGGTATAATTTCAATTCTTGTAAACTTATGAAGGGCTGTTTTGTGACCCAGTATATGATCTATCTTGGAGAATGTTCCATGTGCACTCGAGAAGAAAGTATATTCTGTTGCTTTGGGATGCAGAGTTCTAAATATATCTGTCAAGTCCATCTGATCCAATGTCTCATTCACGGCCCTTGTTTCTTTATTGACCGTGTGTCTAGATGATCTATCCATTTCTGTAAGTGGGATGTTAAAGTCCCCTGCAATTACCACATTCTTATCAATAAGGTTGCTTATGTTTATGAGTAACTGTTTTATATATTTGGGGGCTCCCATATTCGGCACATAGACATTTATAATTGTTAGCTCTTCCTGATGGATAGACCCTGTAATTATTATATAATGCCCTTCTTCATCTCTTGTTACAGCCTTTAATTTAAAGTCTAGTTTGTCTGATATAAGTATGGCTCCTCCAGCTTTCTTTTGGCTTCCAGTAGCATGATAAATAGTTCTCCATCCCCTCACTCTCAATCTGAAGGTGTCCTCAGGTCTAAAATGAGTCTCTTGTAGACAGCAAATAGATGGGTCTTGTTTTTTTATCCATTCTGATACCCTATATCTTTTGGTTGGCACATTTAATCCATTTACATTCAGTGTTATTATAGAAAGATATGGGTTTAGAGTCATTGTGATGTCTGTATGTTTTATGCTTGTAGTGATGTCTCTGGTACTTTGTCTCACAAGATCCCCCTTAGGATCTCTTGTAGGGCTGGTTTAGTGGTGACAAATTCCTTCAGTTTTTGTTTGTTTGGGAAGACCTTTATCTCTCCTTCTATTCTAAATGACAGACTTGCTGGATAAAGGATTCTCGGCTGCATATTTTTTCTGATTAGCACACTGAAGATCTCGTGCCAATTCGTTCTGGCCTGCCAAGTTTCAGTAGAGAGATCAGTCACGAGTCTTATAGGTCTCCCTTTATATGTTAGAGCATGTTTATCCCTAGCTGCTTTCAGAATTTTCTCTTTATCCTTGTATTTTGCCAGTTTCACTATGATATGTCGTGCAGAAGATCGATTCAAGTTCCGTCTGAAGGGAGTTCTCTGTGCCTCTTGGATTTCAATGCCTTTTTCCTTCCCCAGTTCAGGGAAGTTCTCAGCTATAATTTCTTCAAGTACCCCTTCAGCACCCTTCCCTCTCTCTTCCTCCTCTGGGATAGCAATTATGCGTATATTATTTCTTTTTAGTGTATCACTTAGTTCTCTAATTTTCCCCTCATACTCCTGGATTTTTTTATCTCTCTTTCTCTCAGCTTCCTCTTTTTCCATAACTTTATCTTCTAGTTCACCTATTCTCTCCTCTGCCTCTTCAATCCGAGCCGTGGTGGTTTCCATTTTGTTTTGCATTTCGTTTAAAGCACTTTTCAGCTCCTCGTGACTGTTCCTTAGTCCCTTGATCTCTGTAGCAAGAGATTCTCTGCTGTCCTCTATACTGTTTTCAAGCCCAGTGATTAATTTTATGACTATTATTCTAAATTCACTTTCTGTTATATTATTTAAATCCTTTTTGATCAGCTCATTAGCTGTTGTTATTTCCTGGAGATTCTTCTGAGGGGAATTCTTCCGTTTGGTCATTTTGGATAGTCCCTGGAATGGTGAGGACCTGCAGGGCACTTCCCCTGTGCTGTGGTGTATAACTGGAGTTGGTGGGCGGGGCCACAGTCAGTCCTGATGTCTGCCCCCAGCCCACCGCTGGGGCCACAGCCAGACTGGTGTGTGCCTTCTCTTCCCCTCTCCTAGGGGCGGGATTCACTGTGGGGTGGCGTGGCCCATCTGGGCTACTTGCACACTGCCAGGCTTGTGGTGCTGGGGATCTGGCATATTAGCTGGGGTGGGTAGGCAAGGTGCACGGGGGCAGGAGGGGCAGGCTTAGCTCACTTCTCCTTAGGTGATCCACTTCAGGAGGGGCCCTGTGGCAGCGGGAGGGAGTCAGATCCGCTGCTGGAGGTTTGGCTCCGCAGAAGCACAGAGTTGGGTGTTTGCGCGGAGCGAGCAAGTTCCCTGGCAGGAACTGGTTCCCTTTGGGATTTTGGCTGGGGGATGGGCGGGGGAGATGGCGCTGGCGAGTGCCTTTGTTCCCCACCAAACTGAGCTCTGTCGTCCGGGGGCTCAGCAGCTCTCCCTCCCTTTGTCCTCCAGCCTTCCCGCTTTCCGAGCAGAGCTGTTAACTTATGACCTCCCAGACACTAAGTCGCGCTTGCTGTCGGAACACAGTCCGTCAGGCCCCTCCGCTTTTGCCCGCCAGACTCGGGGGCTCTGCTTTGCCGGCGAGCCGCCCCTCCACCCCGGCTCCCTCCCGCCAGTCCGTGGAGCACGCACCGCCTCACCGCCCTTCCTACCCTCTTCCGTGGGCCTCTCGTCTGCGCTTGGCTCCGGCGACTCCGTTCTGCTAATCCTCTGGCGGTTTTCTGGGTTATTTAGGCTGGTGTAGGTGGAATCTAAGTGATCAGCAGGACGCGCGGTGAGCCCAGCGTCCTCCTACGCCGCCGTCTTCCTCACTTCTCCTCCTGGTTTTCTATTACAGTGTAGAAGGTAAAGTTTCGATGACCCCTTTTATTATTTCCAAGAACAACTATTTGAGCAACATCTAAGTGCGAATCACTGAAACATAGTCTTAAATCCAAGGGAATAGGCCTTCAGAACTGTTGAAGGAAGGGTATATTCCAAGTTATGAACCATGGATTATCAGAATTCCAAAAGAAAGAGATAATAATCTTCCTCTGTTTCATACTTGAATCTGCTTAGCATGCTGGGGGAATGATACAGACACCTGAGGGGCTGGAGACTATAATTTGACATAGGAATTGTAGGAAAAGAGATTAGGATAAAAGCTGGGCTATAACTGCAAAATGAGTGAAATATCAGGCCCATTCTGCAAATAGTGGAGAAGTATCATTGTTTTTAAGCAACTAGTAGAATTTCCAAGTATATGTTATTTTTAGAAAGACAATTTAGAATAGAAATTGAGTTTAAAAAAAAAAGGAAATAAAAAATATCAGGAATATATTGCAATAATCCAGGAATTAAATATAGATTGTCATGCGTAGGAGTAGGAAAACGAGAAATAGACTAGATTTGAAAACCATTATAGAGATAGACACATTAGAGACTGCTATTCTCTTGAATCAGGGGTGACAGAAGGCATGATAAAAGTTGATCCTGTGATTTTTGAGTGAATGCATAGATGGTGATGCCATTGCACTGTGTACAGAATACAGAAGGATGTGATGGGGTTTGAGAGAAAGAGAACAAATTTAATTTTAGACTTGTTCCTTGAAGTCATTTACAGTATTATATGCTATTTGTATTAACTATCATAGAATTATGGAATATTTAGCATTTAGAAAGAATGAGACAGTGTGTATTGTATTTACTTCTACAAGTTCTATAGATTGAAGATATAACTCTGGGTGTCATTTGAATAGAGAATTTGTTGGAGACATAAATGGATGGCACTATAAAGTGGGAGAGCAGAGAATTATGAGCCACTCTGGCTGAGTGCTGAGCCCTGCAGAATGCCCCTATGGAAGGGGAGGGTGTGTGGGAGAGACAGACAATGGAAAAGAGATCAGTCAGGTGGGAGGTGGAGCTAAATCATTTCCTGAAAGTGAAGCCAGAAAGTTTTAAGAAGGAAGCCCAGGACACAGCAGAGACGTTTTCTGAGAGGTCACATAGGAGAGGGCCACATTGAGAGTAGATCTTTGGGGGAGAGATCTAGGAAACACCCATAACACTGAAATCCAGGTTTCAGTGTGGCAGAATTCAGGTTGTATTAGGTGAAGCTGAAAAAGTGAGAGGAGAGAATGCCGATTATTCTTTTACTGAATTTGATGGTAAAAACAAGGCAAGATAACTTGTCATAACTTTTGGAGAGACAGGGTCCAAAGATGTATCTGAAAATCAAAGGAAAGTAATCGTGAGAGATAAAGACTAAAGAGACAAGTGAGAAAGTCAGTAATGAAGTAACAGAAGATCTGGTTGAAGCAACAGAATCAGGGTAGCGTTGGAAATAAAACTGTCGAGAACGTCAGGAGTCGGAGTCCATTTTCCCACACCATGGTTCGAGAAGGGGGATCAGAACTGGGGTTTCAAGCAGAGCAGTCTCATCTCTGCATCTGCCTTTCACTGTGACTGTAGGACCTAGACCCAGCATGTGGTATGACTCCTTTATGTTTGCAAACACATCCGAACATTATAAATCCTGCAGGCAGAATGAGAACTTTCCACCCTTCCATTTAGGGATTTGGTACTTTGGTTAAACACCGAGCAATTTCAATGCCCAGACATCTGCACAGAGACGTTCCTTGTGGATAAACTCTCAGAGTGCTTCTCCAACTTTTGATACATAGAATTAATGTGCACATTTATGAATAGAACTACTAAATATTCCTTACTCTGTGAGAGACTTAAAAGGTTTTCAGGGGTAATGATTAATACACATGAGTGTCAGATTTGCTGACTTGTAGAATCTAGCACAGGTAGCATGCAATGCTACTGTAAATATACTGAACTAGGACACGTTGTCGGGAGAAATAAAGGAAACAACATAGACCTTCATCACAGGCTAGGGACAAAAAAGAATCATCAGTGGGAGAAGTCTGGGGTTTCTCTAAGATTTTGTCCAACTGAAGGTCCATCCTATTTTGCCAGGATTAACGACTCCCCAGTGTGGTTCCAACAACAAGGCTCCCATTCTTTTTCAGTTGCTTATTCTCATGTTCTATTTCCTGTTCTCTCCAATTATTATTATTCTTAACTAACTCCAGCCAGTCTGGTCTTCCTTTATGTAGAACATGCCAAAACCATTCTTGCCTCTGGAGCCTCAACATTAGTTGTCCCCTCAGATTTGTGCATAATTTGGGTCTTTAAATACTAAATTTTTAAGTGTGAGTTTACATATTAAATCCTCAAAATTCAAGAAACTCCCCAGACTTCATCATCATATTTCTATGTTTTCTATCTTCTTAATTGAATGAAGACCTGTTATACAGTTTTAAATTCAGTTGTCTTTTTTTGTCTCATCCTAGGAAAGACAAAGCCTTATATAGGAAAGACAAAAGTTTGTCATATATCCTCACTACCCAAACCACTGCATAAATAGATGGGTATGTAATATACTATTTATCACATAGTGTACATTATACTGTGCATAAATCTGAAATGCATAACACGTACAGTATACGACCACAAGAAAAAAAGTCCCACTTATAAAACATACTGCACAATTTTACATGGGTTCTAGGAATTAAGAATATGAATACAGGGGTGCCTTGGTGGCTGCATTGGTTAAGTGTATGACTTCAGCTCAGGTCACGATCTCACCGCTTGCAAGTTCAAGCCCCACATCAGGCTCTGTGCAGACAGTTCCAAGCCCGGAACCTGCTTCAGGTTCTGTGTCTCCCTCTCTCTCTGCCCCTCCCCCACTCATGCTCTGTCTGTCTGTCTGTCTCTCTCTCTCTCTCTCTCTCAAGTGAATAAACATTAAAAAAAAATTTCTTAATAAAAAATAAATAAAATAGTGGAGCATAGGGGTGCCTGGGTGGCTCAGTCGGTTGAGTGTCTGACTTCGGCTCAGGTCATGATCTCACGGTTTGTGAGTTCGAGCCCCACATCAGGCTCTGTGCTGACAGCTCAGAGCCTGGAGCCTGCTTCAGATTCTGTGTCTCCCTCTCTCTCTGCCCCTCCCCTGCGCACTCTCTCTCTCTCTCTCTGAAAAATAAACATTTTAAAAAATTTAAAAAATGTATGAATAGAAAGCCTGTGGATCAATTCATCATCAATTCAGTGCCTGGGGATGAAATAGGAAAAGACAATTGCAGTTAGAAGTTAAGAACATCACCTTGGATCAAGTTTACTAAGCTAGGAGGATCCTGAGCTCACTCACCTCTTGCCATGAACATATCAAAAATACAAGTCCATAGGAAGCAGCTGTCTTTGAGAACAACCTGAAGACTAGCAGAAAAGGTCATCCACAACTAAAGGTGTAAAGAAAAAGCCAGATCATATGGAATGTGGGGCAGGAATATGGTCTTGTCAGGACCCACACCATACCCCCAGCTTGGTGACTCACAACCAGGAGGAGTGTTACTGACGCACAGGTCCTCCCTGGGAAACCCCACACTGGACACCACTGCCCTGAAGACTTGCACTGGGAAGACAAATCCTCACGATGTCTAGTTTTGAAAACCAGTGGCCTTAACTCCAGGAGAGCCAGAGAGATATAGGAAACCAGGACTCCACTCGGAAAGAGCTTACACACAAACTCACTGCTTCAGCATTCAGCCCAGCGGCAGGCATTTGAAAAGTGTCTGGCCTGTATGTGAAGGGCATTTATTGATTCCCTTTTGGGCCTGTGCCAGAGAGGCAACGATTTGTTGGAACTTTCTCTGGGAAGGGAAGAGATGGTGGGCACCGATTTTTCTTTTTTTTTACTCATTTTCTTCCTCGTTGTCCCAGCTTTGGATGGTGTCATGGTACTCCTCATCTACCTGGGTAACACCACCAGTCCTACCCTGGTGTCCCTCTGCAGACCCGCTGCAGCCAACCAGCACACCCTCGTAGGCACCCCTCCAGTGTTGCTCCTGGATTGCCACAGTTGGCATACAGCTTTGGTTAGAGCCAGAGTTCCCCCAGAGTGGCTTTGCCTGGCAGGCAACCTCAGTCTGGACCATCACCCCACAAAGGGACTCCTCGAGGAAGGCCAGCCCTGCCCACCAATATGCCTGTAGCACTGATGGCCTCTCAGGAGCAGGAGGGCCCATGCAGCCCACAGGGGACACCCCTGGAGTGCTTGGCTCTGATGACCAAAGGGATTGGGTGTCTAGGCCCCACAAGACACCTGCTACATAAAGGCACTCCTTCAAGACTAGGAGATGTAGTCGGCCTACCTAATACGTGGAAACAAACACAGAGAATCAGGCAAAATGAAAAGACAGAGGAATATGATTCAAACAAAAGAAGACAAAACCTCTTAAAAATAACTAGGCAAAACAGAGATAAGCAATCTACCTGATAATGAGTTCAAAGTAAGGTCATAAAGATGTTCCCTGAACTTGGGAGAAGAATGGATGAGCAAAGTGAGAATTTCAACAAATAGATAAAAAGTATAAGAAAGTACCAATGAGAGCTGAGGAATACAATAACTAAAATGAAAAATACACTAGAGGAAATCAGCAGATTAGATGATACAGAAGAGTGAAAGAATCTGGAAGACAGGGTAGTGGAAATCACCCAAGCTCAACAGGAAAAATAATTTTTGGAAATAAGAATAGAATGGTTTACGGGACCTGTAGGATAACAAGAGCACTGACATTTACATTAAAGAGGTCACAGAATGAGAAGAGGGACAGAAAACCACAAGACTCCAAATAAAGCCATCTTGTGAAAAAACAAAACTGAAGGTACCCCACTCCCTGATTTCAAACTATATGTCGCTGTCCAGTTTTCCCAGCGCCGTTTACTGAAGTGACTTTTTTTTTCCCCATTGGATATTCTCTCCTGCTTTGTTGAAGATTAGTTGGGCATACATTTGTGGGTGCCTTTCTGGGTTCTCTATTCTGTTCCATTGATCTGTGTGTTCCATTGATCTGTTTTTGTGCCAGTACCATACTGTAATGGTAATTACAGCTTTGTAATGCAGATTAAAGTCTGGAATTGTGATGGCTCCAGCTTTGGTTTTCTTTTTCAGGATTGTTTTGGCTATCTTTAATAATCAAAACTGTAAGTTATGGATACAAAAACAGACAGAACAATAGAACAGGATAGAGACCCTGGAAATAAGCCCATATTTATATGATCAATAAATCTATGACATAGAAGGTGAGGATATGAACAGGGAGAAGACCATCTATTTAATAAGTGATTGTTGGGAATTCTGGACAGCTACATGCAAAAGTACAAAACTAGACCGCTTTTTACACCATACACAAAAATAAAGTCAACGTGGATTAAAGACTTAAGACCTGAAACCATAAAAACTCCTAAAAGAAAATACAGACAATAAATCAATTATATCAGTCTCAGAAATATTTTTGGGGTCTATTTCCTCAGGCAAGGGTGACAAAATAAAAAAATAAATGAGACCACATCAAACTAAACCTCATGTTGCAGTGAAGTAAACCATCAACCAAATGAAACAGCAGCCCACTGAATGGGAGAAAATATTTGCTAATAATATAACCAATACAGGGCTAACATCCAAAATGTAGGAAGATCTCATACAGCTTGGTAACAAAAGAACAAAAAAACAAAAACAAAAAACATATAATGTAATTAAAATATTGGCAGAGGACCTGACTAGACATTTTTTCTAAATAAATTACCCAGATGACCAACAGACAGATGAAAAGATGTTCAATCATAAGGAAAAACAATATGAAACCAAATACAAATTGAAACCACGATGAGATATCATCTCACACGAGGGAAACCTCATACACAGTTGGTGGGAATGTAAATCGGTGCAACCACTGTGGAAAACAGTATAGAGGCTCCTCAGAAAACTAAAAATAAAACTATCATATAGTCCAGAAAATCTTTTTCTGAGTATTTGAACAAAAAGGAAACACTAATTTGAAAAGACATATCCACCCCTGTTTTTAATGCAGCATTAATTACAATAGCAAAACTTTGGAAACAACTTAAGTGTCTGTTGATAGATGAATAGACGTAGAAGGTGTGGTATGTGTGTACATACATACACGCACACACAAGCGTATGTGTGTGCGTATATATATACATATGCACACAATGCCATATTACTCAACCATAAATGGAAATGAAATGAAATCTCATTATTTGTGACAACATGGATGGACCTAGGTGGTATTATGCTTATTGAAATAGCCAGAGAACGACAGATATCATTTCATTTATATTTGGAATCTAAAAACAAACAAAAACCAAATGAACAAACAAAACAGAAACAGACATGTTGGTTGCCAAGGAGGAGGAATGTGGGTCAATAGGCGATGTAGGTGAAGGGGATCAAGAGGTACAGTCCTTCAGCTGTAAAAAGTAATAATAATAATCCACGGGGATATAAAGCGCAGCCTTGAGAATGTAGTCAATAAGACTGTAATAACTTTATATGGTGACAAATATTAACTAGACTTACCGTGATGGTTGTTTTGCAGTGTATATAAATGCTGAATCATTATGTTATACACCTGAAATGAGTATAATACTGCATTCAACTATTCTTCAGTTTAAAAAATGCACCTCTAAATTGTAAAAAAAAATGTAATATGAAATCTTAAGTATTCATGTGAGGAGTATTGTATTTATAAACATTTTTCCAACCGACTGGTAGGTTGGTACCTTTGTCTGTACATGATATTGATGGATTATTCTGGGGTTACAGCCCAGAGTCCTGACAACTCATTCTTTCAGGTAAGAAAATAGAACACATATCTGATAAAGCAATCTGAGACTAAGCAAATGTGAATTTGATATACCAGAAACTTTATGCTTTATCACACCTAAGTATTTGTTCAATTTTCATAAGGGATAAGCATTTTGCCAAAAATAGGAGATGAAATAGTATCCGTAGAGATGTTTCTTCCTTTTAAGTGTCACACACCCCATTTTATTCTGTTACATTTAATCACAGGCTTCATATCTACACTATGGAAAAAGTGATAAAGTGAGAGCTAGGTCAGCTATTGTACAATTTTATCATCATAGCTCCTGCATTTAAATTTGATAGGGCGTTTTCAAAATGGCACTTTGTAAAGCATAATGTAAAGACACTTCAGTTATAAAATACGATGATATATCATCCACCTTGTGCTGAGGTATTCTTGTTTTTATTATTTATTATAATGTATATTATATATGATGACAAATATGTACAGTTTAAATAAGATTTATGAAGCAAATAGTCATGTAACCAGCAGTCAAAGCAAGAAATAGAACAATGTAAGCACCCCAGTAGCCTGTCCTGCAAGCTGCCTCTTTGACATTTTCTGTTTCTTTACTGGAGTTAAATACTATTTTGACTTTTGGCATCACTTCCTTGATTTTTTGGAGAGTTTCAAGCCTTTGTATATGTTCTTTTCTGTATTGTTTATTTTGTTTATTTTGAGAGAGAGAAATAGGGCATGAGCCAAAGAGAGAGAGAGAGAGAGAGAGAGAGAGAGAAAGAGAGAGAGGGAGAGAGAGCGAGCGAGCGAGCGAGCCTGTCAGCACAGAGCCTGACATGGAGCTCAATCCCATGAACCGCGAGATCATGACCTTAGCCGAAATCAAGAGACTGACAGCCAGTATTCTTAAATAATGTAATTTAATGTAACTGCTTTTGGAACTTTATGTAAATGGAAAATTTATTTTTGTCTCTTTTTTTATAAGAACTTATATTTTGGGGGCACCTGGGTGGCTCAGTCAGTTAAGTATTCAACTTCCACTCAGGTCATGATCTCCCAGTTCATGAGTTCAAGCCCTGTGTGGGGCTCTGCACTGGCATCTCAGACCTTGGAGCCTGCCGTCAGATTCTGTGTCTCCCTCCTTCTCTCTCTGCCCCTCCCCAACTCATGGTCTATCTGTGTCTCTCAAAAATAAATGTTCAAAAAAATTAAAAAAAGAATTTATATTAATTTGTTAATGTTTATTTAATTTTGAGAGAGAGAGAGAGAGAGCAGGGGAGAGGGGCAGAGACAGAGGGAGACACAGAATCCAAAGCAGGCTCCAAGCTCTGTGTTGTCAGCGCAGAGCCCAGGCAGGGCTCGAACTCATGAGCCCACGAGATCATGACCTGAGCCAGAGTTGGTCACTCAACCTGTTGAGCCACCCAGGTGCCTCAGAAGTAATATTTTTATAACAATTTTAGGTTCTTAGCAAATAAAAAGGAAGGTCTAAAGATTCCCCATATACTCTCTGCCCCATGAACGCATAGCCTCCTTCCTTATGAATTTCCCCCACCAGAGGGGATCATTTGTTAGAGTTGACAAACCTACATTAATTATGATTACCCAGAATCCACAGTTCACAGTAGGGTTTAGCTTGGTGTTGTCATTCTATAAGGGGGAAATACATAATCATTCTAATAGATACAGAAAATGCATTTGACAAAAATCAACATCTGAAATCTATTCATTATAAAAATATTAAGCAAACTAGGAATAGAGGGGACTTTCTCCACTAGTAAACTTCATATATTAAATGTGTGTAGCTAACATCATACGTGGTAAAATATTAATATATTTATGCTAAGATTGAGGGAAAAATTATAGAAAGTCAGTTCTAAATTTGTCTATTCAGTATTGCCTCTTGCCAGTGTACTTGGCAAAGAAAAAAAAAATAAGGAGGACAGAATAAAAATTTCGGAGGAATAAAAAAAAAAAAAAACTGATTTTATTCACACTTGACACGATTGACTCCATGGAAATTCCTCAATAATGTACATTGTAGTCCCAGACTGGAAACAACTAAAATGTGTATCACCAAGTGTTGACACAGTTCTCCATGGTTTTTCTGCGCGTCTTATATCACCTTTTGTTCTGGACTATCTTTTCAAGGATGTTTGTATAGAAAACAGCCTTAGAATGCATAGAGAGTGTCTCACACTGGGGTAGAAGACGGATTTATTTTCTGTTTATCATAATAAAGATAAAACCTCTCCAAGGAAAACATTGAGCAGGTTCACTATTATCCGTTCCCACCTCCAGATCATGTACAGGGGATTTGAAGGTGGATCAAGAAAAGCTGATACAAACATGTATTTCATGCCTCTGTTCTTCCATGAGTAGTAACGTGTTTTATCTCCGACCAAAGATTCTCTAGTCTTGTCAGCACTTATGGAACTGGGACAGCCTAATTTGTTAGTTTACAAGTAGGCTAAAATCTCTTATTCCGTTTCCTGTCACTGATAAAATGGATAAGCCAGGGAATATTTATATAATCAAATAATACTCAGCAATTAAAGAGAAACCAATATTGATAATACATTCAGCAACAGAGATGGTGCTCAAAAAACCTCATTTTGCAAAATAAGGCAGACACAAAAGTCTACAGACAGTGAGTTAAATTTGTATGAATTGTACAGCTGGTAAAACTATGGTGGTGGCTGTGGGCGTTGACCACATAAGGGAACTTTCTGTCCTGATCGTGATGGAAATATTTTATTTCTTGATTGGAGTGTTAGGTAATGGTACATTACCTCACTGAGTGGTACATTTAAGATTTATGGCTTTTATTTTAATGTGAATGAGTATGAAAATGTCTGGAGTCTATTTTAAAAGTGAGGTGGAAAGCATACCCCGTATTTTGCCATGACTGTACCCTTCTCAAGGGGTGGTTCTTGTTTTTGTTTTTGTTTTTTTTTTAATGTTTATGTATTTTTTTTTTCAACGTTTATTTATTTTTGGGACAGAGAGAGACAGAGCATGAATGGGGGAGGGGCAGAGAGAGAGGGAGACACAGAATCGGAAACAGGCTCCAGGCTCTGAGCCATCAGCCCAGAGCCCGACGCGGGGCTCGAACTCACGGACCGTGAGATCGTGACCTGGCTGAAGTCGGACGCTTAACCGACTGCGCCACCCAGGCGCCCCTGTTTATGTATTTTTGAGAGAGACAGAGACAGAGCGTGAGCAGGGGTGGGGAAGAGAGAGGGGAAACACAGAATCCGAAGCAGGCTTCAAGCTCTGAGCAGCCGGCACAGAGCCTGACGCAGGGCTGGAACTCGGGAACCCTGAGATCGTGACCTGAGCCAAAGTCGGATGTTCAAGTGATTGAGCCACCCAAGGGCCCCGGGGTGGTTCTTGTTCATACTTATTCTTGGACCTGTGGAATTATAGGGATTCCTTTTTATTATACTATAGTTTATGAAACTTTTCATTATTAGACTTTCCATGCCCCTTTCCAAATGAAATATACTTTGACAAAGGTCAAGATTGTTAACATTCTTTTGTTCAATATGACAGCCTGCTAAACACTTCCTGCTTTGTGTCTGTGAGTAGTTTATCTCAGATCATTCTACCTTATGAAGAGTTTACAGAGACAGACATGATGGAGACATTTCATGAAGAATTAGGGATAGATCTGGACTCACCAGAACGCTGTTGCTCGTTCAGGATCCCCTCTTGACTTACTTACTGTGATCTCTTAAGTACTCATGTTCTTCATGTAACTTTCTGAAAACACTCTGAACAAGATGCAGGAGTCTGAGGTAGGGATAATGGAGATGATTTTTAGAGCTCAGCCTAAAACTAGGTCCATTTGCTAGAGTAGAAAAAGACCTACCTACTAAGTGCACGCGGGTAGTATATCCTGATACACCCTACCACACGATAAATTCGATCTGTTTCAACAATTTCATGCACGCTGTGATTTTAGCCTACATTGTAGAAAGGGCCAAAAGGTACCTCACTTTGTTTTTTCGATACGTGAATTCATGCAGAAAATAACAATAGCAGCGATTTTATTTTCCCAAAATAGCAGCATTCAGTCAGAGTGCTCTAAGACGTTGATTCCAAGAACCTATTTAAAAAGTCCTCAGAGAATTAAATTATGTTTAAATTGAGTGAGTGTCATTTTCCGTGGCCTTGCTTTGTCCATCTAACTGTGGTTAAGCTGAATGCAATAACCTATGGGAGCCCCGGTCACAGGTTGAGTGTCGTACTAATGACCTTAGGTCAGAACTTTCATCTTCATTCTGGATACACTTAAGCCTCTGGTATTTTCAGGCTTCAGAAACTCTTAGCACAACAGGAGTTCTTAACCTTACATGATGTATTTTTTATTTTTAATCCTCCTCTCTCCTTGTTTGAGAGGCAAAGGGCCTGTGCCTGGGTCATTTTCTGTGACTTTCTTGTTCTTCTTTCCTAAATACCCAGGAATTGGCAGGTAACATTTACCAGGTCACTCTGACCTCCATGTGCAAAGTAGTTATTCTCTAGTGTAGGCAGGGGGGGGACAGAGCCAAGGATGCTTGTTAAACCATTGCCAAGTTTTAAACTGTGTAGGTAGGGAAAATGTTTTAAAATTGCCTGGAAGTTCACCTTCAAACTCCATGGTTTAGGTGAATCCAGACTTGACGTATTCTCTTGATGTCATAAATTATGCCTCAGAGATTGTTTTTTATTTTTATTATTTTTTTAAATGTTTATTTATTTTTGAGAGAGACACAGACAGAGTGTGACAGGGGAGGGGCAGAGAGAGAGGGAGATAGCCTCCAGGCTCTGAGCTGTCAGCGCAGATCCCGATGCAGGGCTCAAACCCACAAACTGTGAGATCATGACCTGAGCTGAAGTCGGACGCTCAACCAACTGAACCACGCAGGTGCCCCAGAGATTGTTTTTTAAATACATTAAAATATCTTTCTATGTTTCGTGTTAAAATAAATTTCCATAATTCATTACCTTGGCACCAACTGTTAAAAATAATGGGAAGAATAATAGCAATGGCAGGCCAGAAGACTAATTGACCTAGCACGTGTGCTTGCACTTCCCCACCCACTAACATTTGTTTTTACAACGTATGCATATTAAAGGGGGACTTAATCTGCTATTTCAGTTACTCCCTATTAGTTTTTGAAGGAAGTACGTATGGTGAGTTCAGAGTTTCACCAAGAGACTGCTGGCTTATGGAATGCATATTCTGGCCCCCTAGAATATGCGTTTATCTGTGTCTAGGATGTGGCCGTCGGTACCTTAGCATCATCTGTGACAGTCCACAGAAGGGGAGAGGAGACCCGTAGTTTAGAACTGGTTCGTGTTAGCCAAAATCACTATGATAATGAATATATTAACATAATATTAATAATACATTAATTAATATAACGTTACTATTACTTTATCAGCTTATAGTCAGCAATATCAATATCATACTTATTTGCAGGACCATTTAATCCCTTGCTGTGGGCAACATGCATGAAAAAATCAAGAAAAGCCATAAAGTTGACTGAAAATGAACACGAACAATGGGTTCTTCATGGAACTGAAATGGTTAAGGTTTTCACCTATATAACATAAATGGGCGTGACAACACAAAGTACAATATTTGCAGTTTATGGGCTGATCGCCTGTCCATTGTGTAGAATTTAAATGGATACAGTGTTTAGCTCCAGGTTTCTCATCGTTTTCTAAATGTCCATCACTTGCTAGTTACTTTTTCTGTTTGATGACATTATTTTCGTAAATATGTTGTGACCCCCAAATCATGAAGTTACTTCAGTCTCCAGAGCCTGTGAAGCAGCTGTAGTCTGGCTCCTGTACACGCTCTCACCCAGCTGTTGGAACCACACTAGTGACCTTCTAGAAATGAGGGTGGTTCTCCCCCTGACCCCTGGTGCCACGGTCACTCCAGCAGCAGTGCTGATGCCCTGGCCTCTCACAGATACCCTGTTACCAATCACTGCTGCCTTTTGGAAACTACCTTCAGGGAAATTCTGCTTCTCGGTACCATGCTACAGAACCCCTTCAATGTCTGAGAAAAGTACTTTGTAGGATGTGAACTGAGTGGTGTCCAGGGGAATATAGATGGGCACATTTGGGGCTGAAAAGCCCTTCACACTGTCTGATATAGGGTCTTACTCATAGCTGGGGTGAGAGCCTGTGAGAACTGGTTGTATCTCAACATGAATTGAGTACGGCCCTAGACAGATTTTAAATATCCTCCTCAGGGCTTAATTGTGAAGGAGAGACAAGGCAAATGACACATTCTGAGTATAAAGGATGTAATCATAGAATTGAGGGCTTACGTGATTTTGGAAAAGTAGGAGGAACAGAAGCCAAGGAAGGTGCCTCTAAAGGCTGTGGAAACTGGTGCCGATGGGCAGGGAATCCAGCACCCAAGATTTCAGCCAAAAACATTAAAGCAGGTAGTTCTCAAAGTTGTCACCGAGTTGTTACAATTCTCCAGGAAAAAAAAAAAAAAAAAAAAAAAAAAAAGGAGAAGTAGGAAGAGAGGGAAGGGATGGAAGAGGAGGAGGAAGAGAAGAAGGAGAAGGAAGAAGTTCTCACTAGCTGCCTCAGTCTGCAAGACTGAGGTGGCCTCCGAGAGCCCTCGGCCCTGCTGTCAGGAATGTCTCTGCCCACATGTGGCTGCAGCAGCCTCCTGAGAACTTGGGTGTCCACTTGCTTTCTGTCCCCTCAATGCCACACAACTTCTCGTTGGCAAACTCTCTCCCAGGAAAAGGATTCTAGAAAATGCAGATCCTGGCTTTTCCCCTGCTAGGGCCTGCTTTGTGAGTTCTCACCCTGGCCTCAAGTGAACATTTTCAACCTGAGTCCGCTGTTCTCCCCCTGAAATATACTCATGATGGTTACATTCTCCACCCAAATGACTTGTTCTCAGGGATCGTAGGTTAATATTATTATTGGGACTTTAAAGGAAAGTTGAATTTGCCACAGAATCACTGTAGAAGGGATTTCCAGTCAGTATTTTCCTTAGAACAATCCTGGATAAATGGGTGAAGTTGTACACATACATATAATATGTACATCCTGTGGTATTATGTACATATACACACTTTTTAACATGTTTTTTTTTTTTTTTTTGAAAGTGGAAATACTACAAGACTAAAGTCTGGTTAAATCCTAGCAACACTCCACAGCCTTTGACAGAAATATCCAGTATTGCAATGAACGTGTTTCAGTCACATGCACAGAATTAATGCTGATTAGACTGGGCAGCTTGTAGTTTTTCTTCATACACGAATGAAAGAAACCGAGCTTACCCAAGCTGATTTCTCAGGAGTCTAACTTCAGTGACTGAACATTTACACCCTGAGATCCATTTCAAAAGACAAAAATTATTATTGAGGGACTATTTCTACCCAAACGTCTTCTTTTATGTCTCTTTTATTGCTCACCTGTGGCTATGGAATTTTTTCTTCTCTTTTACTTTTGTCAGGTGAAAAAAAAAGAATATATAAATAAAAAGAAAAAATAGAAGGCTTGGGAATCTCTTCTCTTGAGTGGCCTTCCTTATTCCAGTTTTCATACCCACATTAAAGGAAATTGTCCCAGTTTACATGTAAACAGAACAAATATCTGTCTTTTCTGTACAGGACGGGTTCTATTTTTAAGCACAAACCCCTTTGAAACCAATTAATACTAGGTATCTGACCTACATAACAGATTCTGAACTCCTTATTCTGTTTTTCTCCTTCTTTTTGTTTTTAAAGCAACACATTTGCTCATAGGTCTTTATCGATTTCATGGGTAATTTTCTCTGTATGTATTATTTGAAACATTTCTAAAAAGCTCTTTAACTGATATTCTTACTCTACTAAATACTTTTTTATTGTCTCCCATAATGCCACAGTCAATTTATATGTTTAAGCTGGTGATGTGAAGTGTCTCTAGCCACATATGTTGATCTTGCGGTAAAATTGCCATGTTCTCCCTTCAGAAAAGTTGTAAGGGAGAAAAAGTGATTCCTTAAGCGTTCCTCTCTTCTAAAACTGCTTTTTTTTTTTCCTTCCAGCATCTGCATTCTGTGTCTTTCCCCCACCGAGGACCATTCCTCTGTGATCTTTCTTTTGGGTGTCTTTTGTTATGACCTATGTGTGGATAAATAGTCACCACATTTAGGTTTGTTTCACCTCTAGATATCTGCGTTTAAAGAAGAACAACAGCAATAAAACTTTTTTTTTTTTTATTTCAAGAACTTTACCAAAAGAGAACATCTAGAGGCTCAATTTTCAGCATTGCTCATAGTACTGGGAAAAATGTTTTTGTGAAAGGGAAAACTATCTATTTGGGGATCTTAAAATTCAGACACATGTGCATACATATTGTCCATTTGTAAATAAAATAGTTTTTTTTTTTAATTTTTAATGTTTGTTTTATTTGTGAGAAAGAGAGAAACAGAGTGTGAGTGGGGGAGGGACAGAGAGAAAGGGAGACACAGAATCCGAAGCAGGGTCCAGCCTCTGAGCTGTCAGCACAAAGCCTGCTGTGGGGCTCAAACTCACAAACTGAGATCATGACCTGAGCCAAAGTCTAACGCTTAACCAACTGAGCCATGCAGGTAGCCCATAAATAAAGCAGTTTTAAAGGGATACCCAACCTTTAGTATTTCTTGGAATGTTGAGTAGAGCAGAAATTTTGCTAAGTCACCTTAATATACATGGGATATTATTGAACTACACGCCTCTTAAAATCCCAGAATGATTTCTAGGAATTTTGTGATTTCTCTGTAGGATCATAATGATGTAAAGAAGACTGACCCAAGGGCCTTGTGTCTAATTATATATGTACTGTTAATATGTTCATATTCCTCTATTGTAATAACTAGACACCATTTAGGGCAGGTTATCGTCATCAGTCCCCTCTTTGAATTCTGTATCGAGAACGCATCGTTGGCATCTCCCTTTCCCCAGTGCCCCATTTATAACTAAATCCAGAGTCCTGTGGGATCTATCCTCCACTTAGATTAGTACACTACAGTGAACACCCATGCCGCCCATTTTGGGAAATGAAACCTATAACTTTGCACTTTCCTTTGGGTGTGTCTTGTGTATTCCTTCAGAATCACTTCTCCCTCCAATATTCCCAAAGATAACACCTTTAATTTTTTTTTTCTTCATTGTTACAGAATTTCTTTTTCCTTTAACTGTACACATGCATTATAAAATATATGCATACAGGGACGCCTGGGTGGCTCAGTCAGTTAAGCGTCCAACTTCAGATCAGGTTATGATCTCACGGTTTGTGACTTTGAGCCCCACGTGGGGCTCTGTGCTGATACCTTGGAGCCTAGAGCCTGCTTGGGATTTTGTGTCTCCCTCTCTGTGACCCTTCCCTGCTTGCGCTTTGTCTGCCTCTGTCTCTCTCTCTCTCTCTCTCTCTCAAAAATAAATAGACATTAAAAAATTTTAAATATATGCATCCATATGTGGATATACTGTATATATTAACATTTCAACATTCTACATAAATAGAATTCCATTGTATTGCAACTTGCCTTTCTTATCAACAATGTATTTATGCCACTAGAGATGCTCAGCAGATTTTATTTTCCTAAATGGCTGTGACAGTCTTTTTCATCCTATATGCTTTTCTTAACCATGTGACTTTGACAGTCCTCCTGAGACGTGTCTGAGGGTTCCCTCATCTTGAATCTGGGAAGGAGCTTTTGGTGTCTCTGACCAATAAAATATAGCAGAAATACACTATGTGACTTCCGAAGTAGATCATAAGAAGGATACAGCTTCCATTCTAGTCTCAATTTTAAGATGCTTGCTCAAGGGAAATCAGCCCCCTGATAGGAGGAAACCAAAACTAGTCCATGTGGAGAGACTCATGGAGAGGATCTGAGATGATCAAGCTGGCAGCCAGCCTCAGCAGATCTGGGGATAAGCGTGCTTTTCAGTTGCAATGATCCCCCCGCTTCCAGTCTGCCGCCTGAGGCCTCAGACAGGATGAAAAAGGGATAAACCATTTCCCCTGTATTTTATCTGAATTCTGACCAATGAAAACCAAGCGCATAAAAGTTGGTTGTTACACTGCTATTTACTCAAGTGATATGTTATGAAACTGTAGTAACTGTAGCAGCATATATCTCTCTACTTCATCTGTTATAACTACTTACGTTATTATTTGAATGTATCACAATTTATAAATTTACTCTGTTGTTACATGCTTACTCTCACTTTTTTGCTATTTTGTATAGAGCGGCTAATGGCACTCATAAACAAATTTTTAAGTAAAAATTTGAGAGGCACCTGGGTAGCTCAGTCGGTTAAACATCTGACTTTGGCTCAGGTCAAAATCTCGCCGTTCCTGAGTTCGAGCCCGGCATCGGGCTCAGTGCTGCCAGCTCAGAGCCTGGAGCCTGCTTTGGATTCTGGGTCTCCCTCTCTCTCTGCCTCTTGCCCGCTCACACTCTGTCTCTATCTCAAAAATAAAATAAAAACATTAAAAAATAATAATAAATAAATAAAAATTTGATATTTGAACCAACCTATTTATTGAGATGTAATAATATCACCTTTGACTTGAAGTTGCCTAATTACTCTGGAGGTTTAGCAGCATTTTATATGTTTTTATTGTGGTAGATATAATTTATACATATTCTAACATAAAAGAATTCATGAATCTCTTGACTAGACAACACTTAGCCATGTGTTTTTCTGTGTGTTGACTGTTTCAGGTTGACTAACTTTGTTCCACTGTATTTTTGTTCTGTTACTATTAAAATATTGATCTTCATATCTTAACCTCAAAACTAAGATTCACCCCAAATTTCCCTTCCTGTGATACCAAATCTATACTAACATAATAACATGAATTACAAAGAGATATCATTTTTATTTTTCCTGAAATTAGGCTTATTTTCGTTCAATATTTATACGTTTAACTGGATTCACTTTTGAAAATTTCTAGGCCATATTTCATTGAAATCTGCTTAATTGTAGATTTAAATACTTTAACAATTACATATATATTTTCTTGAGTCAATTAAGTATATTATATATTTCAAGTAATTTTCCATTTAATTTGTGTTCAGATTCATCTAGATGTCATTAATCTCATTTAGTAATGTTTTATTGTTTTCAGAGAACCAGTTTGTACCTATTTTGTTACATTTTTTTCTAAATATTTTACCGCTTTGGTGTTATTTTAAATAAATATATTTTTTAAAGTTTATTTATTTTGAGAGAGAAAGCAAACAAGTAGGGTAGGGGCAGAGAGGGAGAGAGGGAGGGAGGGAGGGAGAGAGAGAGAGAGAGAGAGAGGCAGAGGCAGAGGCAGCGTGGAGCCCAAGGCAGGAGTCGAACTCACCAAACCATGAAATCATGACCTGATCTGAAAGCAAGAGTCAGAAGCTTAACCTGCTGAGCCACCTCATTGCCCTGGTGTTATTTTGAATGATTTTTTTTCAACTTTATTTCATGTTGTTTATCACTAATGTATAGAAATATAATAGATTATTGTGTATATTGATCTATACCCTGCAACGTCACTTAACCTGTTTATTACTTACAGTAGCATCTAGTATTAGTATGGTAAATAGTATTACTCTATAGTAGTGGATATCTACGGTTTTCTGCGTACAAGATCATGTCCTCTGCAAGTAGAGATACTTTTACTTCTCACTTACCCATTTTGATTCCTTCCTTTAATTTTTCTTGCCTAATGATCCCGGCTAAAATTTTCAGTGAAATGTTGAAAATAAATAACAATAGCAAACATCCTTTCTCTTGTTCCTACTGTTGGGGAGGAAGCATTTAGTTTTTCACTGGGCATGATGTTTTTTGTTTTTTGTTTTTGTGTTTTTTTTTTTTTTTTTTTTTTTTTTTGTAGATGGAACTTATCAGTTTGAATAAACTCCCTTCTATATTTGTTTTTTAATCGTAAGGGTTGTTAAATTCTATAAATTGCTTTTTCTACATCTTTTAAGATAATCTTGTCATTTTTTCCCTTTATTCTATTGGTATGGTATAATACATTAATTGATTTTAGTTGTTAAACCAACCTTGTTAAACCAATTATAGAGTAAATCTCAGTTGATATATAATCCATTCGATGTACTTCTCGATTCAATTTGCTAGTATTTTGTTGAGGATTTTTCAATATAAATTCTAATGAAATATTGTTCTATAGTTACCTTTTCTTATGAATGATTACTGTACATTATTAAGTTATTTGAATGTATCAGAATTTATGAATTCTGCTGCTGCTGTACACTGAGTTTATTTCACTTTTTTGATCTTTTATATAAATTTGCCAGTAGCATTCCTCAACATATCTGATTTTCCTATCAGGAGACATTGGCCTCATAGAATGAATTCAAAAATATTCCTTCTTCTAGTTTTTGGAAAACTTGTAAAGAATTGATGTTAATTCTTTAAATGTTTAATGGAGTTCACCAGTCATCTGGGCCTTGGCTTTTCATAGTGGTAATTTTTAAAAATTGCTGTTCAAATTCTCAACAAATATTAGCAAACTAAGTCCAACAGTACATTTAAAAAGTCACTGATCACAACCAAGAGGGATTTATTCCAGAAATGTAAGGGTGGTTCAATATTCACAAATCAAACAAATTGGTACGTCATCACATTAACGAGAAAAGATTAAAAACTGTCTGATCATTTCTATAGATGTAGAAAAATCACTTGACAATGTACAACATCCACTCGTGATAAAAAAAAAAAAAAACCCTTAACAAAATAGGTTTAAAAGAAACATACCTCAGCATAATAGAGACCATATGTGGAAACACACATCCAACATCATACTTAACGGTGAAAACCTGAGAGCTTTTTCTCTAAGGTAGGAAGCAAGACAAGGATGGCCCCTTTTATTCAACGTAGTACTGGAAGTCCTGGGCACAGCAATCAAACAAGAAACCACAGGCATCCAGATTGGTAAGGAAGAAGTAAAGCTTTCACCGTTTGCAGATGATGTGATACTATACATAGGAAGTCCTAATGATGCCACCAAAAAGCTGCTAGAACTCATAAATGCATTCCGTAAAGTTGCAGCATGCAAAACCAATATACAGAAATTAATCGAATCTCTATTTACTAATAATGAAGTAAAAGAGACTTACTTGTTTAAGAAAACAATCCCATTTACAGTTGCACTCCCCCCCCCAAAAAAATACCTAGGAATAAACTTAATCAAGGTGGTGAAAGATCTGTACAGTGTAAATTATAAAATACTGATGAAAGAAATAGGAGTCGACACAAGCAAATGGAAAGATATTCCATAGTCATGGATTGGAAAAGTTAATATTGTTAAAATGTCTACTGCCCAAAGCAACCTACAGTTCATAAATAAATACACACACACAGACACACACACCCTGGCCAAAACATGTAATTATTTACATGTTGTGTGTATGTGTGTGTGCGCGCGTTTCATTAAGGATACTTAGGATATTGATTTTGCTTTTCTTTTTTTTTCTGCTTACTTATAATCAAGATAGTTAATTTCCTTACATGCTTTTTAAATTTGTAATTTTGTACTTAATGCCTACCAAAGTACCTTTTATTGTGAAAATATTGTGAAGATTGGGTGAGGAAGGAATCTATTGAAAGAATTTGCAATCGCTTCTATTTGTATGAAGCACTACCAGTAAGTGATCCACTTAGGTTCTCTCATGTTGAGAATGTCCTGGTCCGTTCCGATGGTATGAGATTGAACATAAGGCTCACAGTGGGTGTTGTCTACAGTTATAAATTCTGACCACGGTAATGTTTATATACTCCCAGGGTCTACTGTAGACACAAAAAGCTTTTAGATCTCTTCCTCATAATAGGCTGATTTTTCCTTAACTAGACTACCCTTTCTACATGATATTCTCTGCAGCACCCTTTCTTTATATGAATTATCATTGCCACACCTTCACCTTGCAAGGACATGAGGTTTTATCTTTTCTGTGTCTTCCAACAGGTAATTAAAATCCATGCTATAAGTTACAGAGAACAACATCTCTCTCCTCGGAGCTCCATCACCAATGTAAATTTGCCACACTGATTTTCAATTTCCTTGTCATTTTTTTGAAACTAAAGGTTTTGTTTGTTTGTTTTTTATTTCTTTCTCTAAGTTCAACTATGTTTCACCTTTGTACTTTGGAAGATGTTTCCAATATCTATATACCATGTTGCCATCTACTCTTAAATCATTCTACAGAAAGCAGCCAAAGTAATCTTTTCAGAAGGAAAATAACGTGCTTGGAATCCCTTTTAATGCCTTTCTAATGATCCTCGGATTAAGACAGAATTTCCAAGCGCGGTCAGCCAGGCCCTGTATGCATATCTCCATGCATGCTCTCTCTTTTGCCCCCTACTTTATGTGAACTTTGTTATCCAGGAATTACAACCTTCGGTCCTAATTTTCAGCGCTGTCCAGTGGCCTTTGTGTATATTCTTATCTCTCCCTTGAATGTTCTGCCCTCTTTCCCTCCCCTGGTTGACCTCCACTTTCCTTCAGATCTCAGCTTGAGCTTCTCTTTCCCAAGGAAGTCCTCACTTCTGACTTGATCCTTCTCTCCCTTCCTTCACTCAGCACCATTTACCTCTCTGTATCTGTAGTCACATTTACATTTTAAAACCCCATGCGTGTGTACAGTATTCCTTGATTTATATCTATATTTCTCCTTGGGTTGTAAATTCTCTGAGGGCATGTAGTGTATCTGTTTTTATTTATCTTTGTAATCTCTTGCATTCAAAACAAAGGTGACACTAAATACCTATGTGTATATCGGAATAAATAAACTATAAATGTGGACTGTTTCTGGATAGAAAATATTCAGTTTTTAATTTTTTTTGTTTTTTTCCCAGTAAGAAAGTATTCCTTTTGTAAAGTAGACCAGAGTAGCATCTAGAACTAACCCAGTATCTAAAGTTAGGAACTTAAGTTAACTTGGTCAGAGCCATAGGACAAGCTCTTCTTCCTTCTACCTCCTTCATATTTTAATCTGTATGGTCATATTTCCATATGATTTTGCTGCTTTATCAGAACTCCCAAATCAGGCATCCTGGGTACTCAGACCTCTACAGTAGAGATGGGTGGCTGTTGTCCTTAGGCTTGTGTTGACCACCATATATGGTGTCTATTCAAAATAATGACAACTCATTCATAGTGATAAGAAAATTTGAAATTTTGGTGTTGTGGGCTCTGTTCCTGGGCAATCAGAGATGCTATATTTTTAACTTTTACAAAGGTCAAAATGCTTTAACCAAGTTTGACAGCACAGACACTGTTTCTGCCCTAAGCATCGTTGTACATGTACTTTGTTAGTAAATAACCTAAAAGCAACATTTCTAGAAATAAGAGTAAGAATCTTCCTAAGTTCCCATACCTCTGAAACATGCAAACTTGTACTGAAAACATAACATGAAATTTTGTAATCTTCTGAAATGTCTTATGTCATGATGAATTATAACTCTTGAAGTTAAAAAATATGTACATAACCCTGTATCAAACATTCTTCCTCCAGAGCACTCTCTTCTTTCTGAGGATTGTGTATCCCGGGCAGCTGTCCTAAGTTGGGCCCCAATGAATTTTTTTTTTTTTTTAGAGAAAAAACTAAAAGGTTTGTTCCTTTTGTGTTGGTGGGGTTGGATGCGCCTGCCTCCTATCGACTCACTCATAGGGAATATGTATTTAAGAGCTGTAGCCTATGAAGTTCCATCAGACAGGAAGAGTTCTCCAAAGAAAGCAATCTGTGGGCTTTGTTCAAGCAAACATCGTCACCATAGATACAGGAAGGGATTTAATCAAGACACTAATGAGAAGAGCGGTGGCGAGTCCATGATTATTTAGCTAAAAGACATGGGTAAGCAGGTACCAGATTTTATCTGCAGGTCTATAAGCAAACAACAGAATCCACCCACAGGAATCTACCTCAGAAATGGGGAGAATGGCAAAGCCAAAAAAGAACTCAAGTTCAGCTGACTGGAGGAATGCAGAATACTCATAGAATAGAGGCTAGAACGACAGCTGGATGTGTCCATGAAGAGACAAGAAAGAGGCATGTCTGGGATTGGAGCTTGAGTGCTAAGGCCCTGTTACCAGGAAAGAGGCTCAGTGGGAGTGAAATGAGGGTTGGAGACCAGTATCTCTGTAGCTTAGCACTAATGCACCATCACCCAGTTTATCGTACTTTGGAGAATGATTCTATCTTAAAATCTGTAAGATTGTCAGCAGGATATTTTGGTCTCAAATCAACGGACAGGAAATCTTTATTTTCTACTTTGCCTTTGCTTCACCTAGTTAGTTCCCATTTTCTTTCAAACATCAGTTCAAGCTTCACTTTCTCAGGAAAGCCTTCCCTGATTTCCTCAGTTGGTCCCATTCCTCCCCCAATCCATGCTTGCATTAATTCATTCAACACATTATTCATTATTTATGTATATCTTGGCATTCCTACTACAATGCAAATACTGATCTAGAAGCTAGTGGTACAGAGTGAATAACAGCTTGTCTTTGGGGAATTTCTCAGTCTAGAACACCTGGGAATGGCCACTTGTGCAGAGAGAAGAGAACTGTGAGCTATGACGTATACTCACACTTTCCTAGGAAGGGAAAAGACAGAAAAATGAGTTTAGGAAATGTTCCTAGAAGTAGCATTTCCACAATCCTGAAACTCACTAAAAACACCCTCCAAACAGAATACGTGTTTGTGTCATACAGGAAAAGCAAAGGGTAATAGGAAACCCACTAGGGTCTGCAGAGCTGTTGTCTTATCCTCACTACCAGTTACTTTTAGTGTATAACCAGGCCCTAAAAAGAAAGCCTATTTAAAAGCAGAAAATTTTCAGCATTTCAGTAACAGCTTCATCTGAGAGATTTTTGACTCATCTTGTCTAAGGAACAATAAAAGAATAAACTGATTGCAACAAGAATCTGTATGAGCAGCATTTAAGTATTTCCCCCTATGGATGTGGAATGAGGTTATCCACCAGAAATTTGATATTCTTGTTAATTCTTGATCTGCACTGGTAGATGCACAGTTAGGCAAAACATTCTCCGTCACATAGCAGGCAAGAGAAGAAAGCATTGATTGCAAATACAAAAGCCTTCCTGCTGTGGCATGGTTCCTTCATCAGGATGAACCAGGTTGGATAATGACGGAAGCTTTTTAGCCAGAGCCTGGCTTTTCATAATGTGAGAGATGCTTTCTCCTTGTAATTACTGATAATGTTGCTGGGTGAACTGAAGACGCATTGAAAAGTGAATTAGATGTTACGACTCTGTGTTGCAGGGCATGTAAGACAGCAGCCGTGATATTTACATCACCCAGACTTCCAGTGCGGCTTTTGGATCAGCACACCCTGTTCTCATTTTCACTTCTGTCCTTCCCTCATTTGCCCTGGGAAATATCCTCTGCACATTCATGTCATCTGCATTGTCTGGAACTGTTTTCAGAGTCAATGCCACGACTTCATCTGGACTTTCCTTTCAGAGAACTCATCAGTTTGCCAGTTGAGAATAATGAAATAACTACCTTACGTTTTTAGGCACTTACTTATCTTGCCTCAGAAATGACTTGATCTGTTAAAAATGCAGAGCTGCTTGAGGGGCACCTGGGTGGCTCAGTCAGTTAAGCAAGCATCCAACTCTAGGATTCATCTCAGGTCATGATCTCACAGTTTGTGAGTTCAAGTACGGCCTCCTGGCCGCACTGACAGCGTGGGGCCTGCTTGGGTTTCTTTCTCTCTTCCCCTCCCCTGCTCATGCTCTCTTATTTTCTCTCTCTCTCAAAATAAATAATCTTTAAAAATATATATTAAAAAAAGAATTTTTAATTCACATATTAAAACAATAACAGTTAATTCTGCAAAGCTTTAAGATGTCTGATATAGGCAGCCCTTTTGCAGCAGGATTCTTGCACATTCATGACACCGAGACTTTTCTTTTTAGGAAGGAACTTTATTTGTGCCAGCACTGCTCAGTTGGGTTTGTAGCTGAAGTACTGAGCCCTGACTGCCTCACGGCGTAGTTTCTTTTATAAATTTTGTTATTTTTTTTCTCCCATATATGGTAACACGTAAACATGCAGTCTGATTAAGTGGTCTCACATGACAAGGTTGTGAGGGATGTGGTTGCTTAAGCATATAGCAAGGTTGCCTTGAGGGTTTTGTTTTGTTTTGTTTTGTTTTGTTTTGTTTTGTTTTGTTTTGTTTTGTTTTTTGTTTTGTTTTTCTCCGTCCCCTTAGGGAGGAAACACTTTCACATCCCAAGCAGTGAACTTTTTTGTTACTCTGCAGTCAGTTGTCTATTTCTTGAGACCAACACACTTTTTTTTTTTTTTTAATTTTTGATCTGGCATGATCTGTTATTTCTATATTTAACACCCTGGCCCAGTTTTTCCAGCCTAGCTAAACTGAAGAGTTCAAGAGCTACTTTGGATTAACTCTTTGAGGTTAAAACACTTACCTGACTGACTTCAGCTTTAAAGTTTTTTGAAGACTTATTGAATTGGAAAAGTAAATTGTGTTCTTTCACTACATGGAGTTTCCCACTGAACAGAACAGTGCTTAATTCTAACCTTGTATCCCCTGAAGTTGGAGTAGGCTCAGATTTCAGTATATGTGGTATATATTCTCTTTCGATTCAAATTGCTCCCAAGAACACTGACACCTCCAGATGCTGTTAACTTTTCTAAAATTACCACCGTTCTCTTTAGCAACTATAGAAATAAAAGTAACAGGATATCATACTGAGCTGTGATTTGTCTGAGGGAGGGAGAGAGCTGTGAGAGCCTCTTGTCCACTTTCCTAGTATTTATGTAGCAATGTGTCCTGTGGTAAATTTCAAGGACTCTATTCAAAAATGTTTTAATAAATTCAAGCAATAAAACAAAGGGAGAATAATGTGCATTCGTGCCACTTTTTAAGACCCTTTGGAAAAACATGGAAATTATGTTTTATTTTCTCTCATTGGTTTGTACAGAAGAAATATAGACATGCTCCTATCTCGGCATGGCATTTCTTATGTTTGAATGAAAATAATATAAGAAAATAGAGCGTAAAAAATCCTGAGAAATATTCTTACGTAGAGAGTACTGAATTATGTAATATTTTTTTTTCCTTAAATAAAACACAAGTAAAAACCCCATTGCTAGGAAAGCTATAATACAATGAAATTAGCTATCAATATTACCACAGGAAAAAATAATGGAAAATATTATTTCTATTGTGTAGTTTTATTAAAAAATGGAAGTCTGAACGACGATCCTAGTGACAATATTTTATGGAAAAGATGGGCAAGCCTTGACAAGTAAGCTGAGATGCTTCATTTGGTTTATTGAATGTAAGGTTTTAAAAATTCATTTAAAATGCAGACTAATGGAGACATCCAGATTTAGATGCCTGATTGAAACCATATCATAGAATCTCTCTTTCATTATAGCCAATGAAAAATGGGGCAAATCCCAGTAGTATTAACAAAAAAATAAGAACCAAAACAACCAATCAAATTAAGAAACAAAATAAGGAAATAAAAGGAATAGTCTGGAAATAAATGATACTTAACCATTTTCTTATTTCCTGAGAGTAAAACTCATGAATTAACAAATCCTGAAATGTACAGCACCCTCTCTTATCCTCTTTCATCTGGGGAGTAAGGAAATGGATATTGGGGATGAGGTAAAGATAAGTGAAAGCAAGAAAAACAAAGCAAAGTCTTCTGTCATGTAAATAATGACTTCGGGGCTATTTAAAACTTGAAAATATCCCTCAGTAGAACAACATCACCATTCAACTCTGTAAAGTGAATCTTGTTATAGAATTTAACCCTCTGACAGTGAGAACGGAAGCCGGATGTTCTAACAATAACAACAAAGTCAACCCACTTTAGCTCTTATGTGAACCTTTTCTGAACACAGACGAGCGAGTAGATAAAACTAACCCCCCTTAAGTTGTAGTTCAGACACAATAACAAGTCCCATATGTAGTTGTAAATATTGTGTTTAAAATATCACAGTATTGTAACAGAGCAAATGGAAATTTTGGAAAGAAATCCCCAAGCATTGGAGATGAAAAGAAATGATATTGCTCCTATGTAAATAAATTATAGGATGGATGGATGGATGGATGGATGGATGGATGGATGGGAGGAAGGAAGGAAGGAAGGAAGGAAGGAAGGAAGGAAGGAAGGAAGGGAAAGGGAAGAGAGTATGGAGGGAAGAAATATGTAACAAAGACTCTTCCTAGGAGAAAGTATAACATAGTGAACAGAAAGATTCTCTCAACTTTTTCTTTATTCCATGTGATGGCATCTTCTTTTTTTAATAAAAAATTTTCAAAAAAGAATAAAAATAAAATGATATGAGAATTAATAGGTCTAATTAAATAAAGGGTCAAAATAATTTCTCTGAAGAACATTAAATTATAATCATCAGAGACCATAGTAAATTTTTTTAATTACAGGGAAAATCTTGAGAAAATGTGGATGAAAAGGACAATTATGTTAAAACATTCTTTAAAAAGTTATTTGATACTGGAAAGAAATTAAGAAGGAATCATTGGTACCTTTGAGGTAGAGGACTCAATAAATGAAAATAAACACTATTCAAAATGGAATATTAAAAAGATCATTTTCCTGAAATAAAATTCTAAATTTGCTTAAATGCTCATGACCTACAATAGGAAAAGTGTTTTTAGGCATATAAGACATCTGCGAAACAGAAACTACCACACAGACCTCAGACCTCTTCACTGTAACTTTTATAGTAGAAGACTGTAGAGCAATTTTTGCAGAGATCCAAAAATACTATTTTTCTTATTTTTTAATGGTTATTTATTTTGAGAGAGAGAGATTGAGTAGGACAGGGGCAGAGAGAGAGGGAGACACAGAATCCAAAGCAGGTTCCAGGCTCTGAACTGTCAGCACAGAGCCCAATGTGGGGCTCGAACATACAAATCATGATCTGAGCTGAAGTCAGATGCTCAACTGACTGAGCCACCCAGTTGCCCCCAAAATATTTTTAATACTGTATTCAAAGCATATGTACAATGAGGTTTAATTGTAAAGGAGTTCATTTTGAGCTTCTAAGTTTTGTTTTTCACAACATGGCTTTCTTATTTTCTTGACAATACTTTTTTTTTTTTGGTAGATCAGTCCTGTATTATTAAAGTATCCCTGATATACTTGACAATACCAAGAGTTTGTCAAGGTTCAAAGAAATTTGGGAATAACGGGTTGCTTTCACTCAATAAACCACTGAGCAAAAAGGACAAACATCCAGGACAAATAAGAATATCACTGAGTGGGCACAGCTTTACAACACCTCCCTAAGTCCTGAAAGATCTGAACTGATTTGGTCGTTTGTGCAGCCTGCATTGGAGCAAGGATCTTGTAGGTTAGAGGATCTAAAACCTTAATTTCATTGCCTGCTATGCCCTTAGACTGGGTGTGGGGTTGGGGTGGGAAAGACACATCCACATTTGGCATAAGACCTCATAAAGACTTTTTTTTTTTTTTTCAGTCCCGCAGTTAAACCAGATTTTCTTCCTATTTATTACTGGGTTATCAGACCTACACATGAACTAGTCACGGCCTGTTTCAACAGTACTGACTTGATTAAATGGTCCAATACATGTATTCTTTTTTTGTTTTTTAACTTTTGAGGCATAGTGCTAGTATATGGACTATTAATTAATTTTCTTCTTTTGGTAAAAAATATGGAAAGAGATACTGGCTATTAGATTGCAGAAGTGAGAGAGAAAACTATGTAACTAGATTCTATGAGAAAGGGACAAACAGCTTGCTTTACATACACATGCATGTACACACATACAGTTTGTTGGTTATATAACACACACACATATATTACACTTACTTGGTTATAATGCTCGTCTTTGACTTAAGATGTAATTGCTGACAACAACAACGACAAAAAAAGAAAAGATGTACTCACAGACTAGGAAAAAAAACGGGGGGGGGGGTGGCAAAAAAAGGATATACTCACTGATTGACCTTAGGGGACTTTTGTAGCAAAACAAGACAACAAATAAGAAAAACAAAAAAAGAAGAACCCATTAATTGAGTTCCTAAGAAAGCAGATATTGATACTTGCATTAAGTAGCGCATATGAGCAGAGAAGTTGAGATGGAATAATGCAGGAGGGTTCCTTATACCTTTGGAGTGTGTTAATGGTATTTCAAAGGCAGATGAACCGCAGAAGTGTTCTTAGCTTCACTGAACAACATACAGCTTTAATTTACTAAGCACTTGTTTTCTCTGTTAATTAGGAATATAACAACACTTTGATCCATCCATCCATACATACACCTATCCATTCATCCATCCATTTATTCAACTAATGTATACTCAGATTATCTTATGTCATCTTCATAATTTGACATTAGATAAATATCAGAGAAGACAACAAATAGAACTTTTGCTGTCATGTAGCTACATTTTTAGTATTTATATTATCTGTGTGAAAACATTCCATACTATAAATGTATTTAATAAAGGGAGTAGGACTTTAAACTAGTCCTTATGCAACACCATGTACTGCAACCCCTTCATAATCTCAGGTTTGTGTGCCCTACGCTGTACATTTACTCTTTCCAGCTTGTCTTCTCTAGTCCCCCAGTTGCCACAGCATTTACTCACTGGAGATTCCATTCAGTTTATTTTACCAACATTTTTTGCTATACTTCATTCCCTAGATACCTTGTATCTTCTTTTAAATTGGCTTACATTCGGGGCACCTGGGTGGCCCAGTGGTTAAGTGTCCGACTTGAGCTCAGGTCATGGGCTCGCAGTTTGTGAATTCCAGCCCCGCATTGGGCTCTGAGCTGACAGCTCAGAGCCTGGAGCCTGCTTCAGATTCTTTGTCTCGCTCTCCTTCTGCCCCTCCACTGCTCACGCTCTGTCTCTCTCTGTCTCAAGAATAAATAAAACATTAAAAAAATTAATAAATAAAAATAAATTGGCTTAGATTCCACGTGAGCCATTATAATTACTTCCTTGAATGTCCTTTGACTTCCTTACTCTCTCACTTGATTGTACTAACCTAACAAAATCAGAGCCTTTATTCAATCCAACTTTGCCTGTTCCACACCTGCTATCCTTTACTAAATACGCTGGAGAAATGCGCGTGCACGCGCGCGTGCACACACACACAATCATACACATTTTAAATTTATGACACATACCTCAGATGAATCCTGAAGGCTGTCCAGGAATCATGGTACATTTTCCTAACCCAGTCACTTCCCAGTCTATTCCAAACTGGGAACATCTTATCCCAACATCCTCACTTTTAGATGGTAACTTAATTTCCTCTAGCAAATAGAAAATAATTTTTATGGATTGCTACCCCCACGTACACTTTCTTTCAGCATGTATTTTCACTGCTTTTTAGCCTTTTGTCCTAGATTATCCTTTTTATCATATTTCTGTAATCAACCCTTCATGTAGCAGAACCCATCTGCTCTGTCATCCCTTGCAATGCACACTCATGCTGCCTTCTCCCATCTTAAAGCTAGAAACCTTTGAATGCACCAACAATTATTTTTATCCCCTCTGCAGAGAAGCTTACAAATGTTATGTATACAAACTCTTTTTCTCACTCGTTTCCTCCTATTCTTGCCTAAACTACTACATTCTGGGTTTTACTCTCCGCAAATCACTGAAGCTGTTGACTTCTCTGTCCCTAAAGTCAATGAAAAATGCTCAGTTTTTTTCAGAAACATTGGATACAGTTGGCCACCTTTCCTTTCTGAATCATTCTTCCCTTGAATTCTGAGACATCACTTTTATTTCTGGGTTCTTCCCATCTTACTGGCTGCTCCTTTTCCTCTCCTTGGCTGGTTCTTTCACATCTCTCTGACCCCATTAATATTAAAGGACCCCGTCCAAACTCTTCCAGTATCATTGCCTTTTTCAGATTGCCATAAAGTATTGAAAATTATTTTCAGAGCAATAAAAGTCAATTCAAGAATTACATAAGTGATTGTGGGGTAGTTATCTACAATTTTGAATCCTTGATTTCCTTCTATCAAGTCAAATAATTCAAAGTTGACTGTATTTCTTTGAGTAATCTTGATAAATGAGACAGTTGTGGTATAATGAGATATCTGGTGGTAGTAACATGAATGAGGAAGGAAAGGGAAGGGTAGAGAAGGGAGATTAATTAATAATAAATATTCAGGGCAGAATTTAGTGTCATAGAATTTGAAGACTTTCAGGTACACCAGTCAGTCATTTATTGAAGAATATGGGCCAGAGTGATTACTTTATTAAGAAATAGTTATCATCTATCCTCCCTTCCCTGACATAAGCATAAATATCACCTAGGAAATTACTGCATTTCATGAGGGGATGCACAATGACAACTCTGACACTTTGAAGAGCACAGATTAATTTATAAATAATAAATCCCCGAAATTTTTGTTTGACTCATAATTTCAAATGTGTGGACCTTTTAAAAGTCTTTTTTTTTTTTTTTTTTTTTTTGTCCTTGGGGAAGCAGTTTAAAACTTCAGTAAGTTTATCAGAAAGCATTTTTAGTGTGTTTGACAGTTGCTTTAAAAATGGGCTTTTTTCTTCTCAGGAGGGAAAATATCAATGTCATGTGGTGTGTCAGTTGCTATGGTTACTATTCCTCGTTCTTTTTTTTTTTTTTTTTTTTAAATAACAATTTGAACTGGCTCTTAAACTTGAGCAACCACCTAGCCTACTAAAGAGTAAATTGCTACCTCATGAGAGCTCAGCCCTTAAGCCCACTACCCCTTCTTTTCACCCCCTACCTCCAGGTACTTACTTGAAATTAATTTATAAATTTATAAGTACTCAGTCTTCTTGGCTAGCTGTGCAGTTCAATAGGCAGTGTATTAATAAGGGATTACAGTTGACCCGTGAACAATGTGGGGTTTAGGGGCACAAACCACAGTGCAGGTGAAAATCCACCTACAATGTTGAACTCCCCCCAAAACCTTAACTCCTGATAGCCTGTTGTTGACCAGAATCCTTACTAATAACATAAACAGTTGTTTAACACATCTTTTGTTTGCTATTTGTTTGCTATGTGTATTATATACTGATACTAAAGAACATAAAATGTTATTAAGAAAATAAAAAGGAAAATACATTTATAGTACTGTATTTTAGAAAAAACTCCATGAATAAGTGGAACCACACAGTTCCAGCCTGTGTTGTTTAGGAGTCAACTGAACTAGTTAAATATGAAGAAAAGGGTAAGTTCTCCAGTTTACCTTTGTTGGCAGAACAGATGGGAAGACTTTATTTTTCATAAGCCTATTAACTCTCTTGACTTAATGTATCAACTCCAATTGCACATTTCCCACAGAACTCTGATTCTGAATGTTTGCCCACTCGTCTATACTTCAGTCTCTGTAATGGCCGTTTGAATACAAATAAGGGTCAAAGCAGACTTGGGTTCATTTTAATTTCTGTTATTAAAATGATGCTGAGACCACCAAATCTCCAATGTGGAGAAAAGTAAAGTACCCTCTGACCAACATCATAAAATAGCAATAGAGAAATCTGATTACTTCTGTCTAGTCTTCTTTTTATAGCTGCTTGTAAAATAAATCATGAAGTATTTAGCAATATTTTCTCCTAAGATCATGACTTTTCAGAAATGAACTTTGATTTATTTCATTGAGATGCATAGACTTGTCAGTGTTATATATAATAGATTTTATTTGAAAATTGCTATCAAAGGAAGTCAGAGTGGAATCTAAATGCAACACAGCTCATTAATATACAGATTTAGATTTGAGTTTCCATATGTCCTTCACAACATAAACTGCATAAAATAAATCTGAAATTAATTTGCTAAGCAGTAATAAAGGTTATGTACTACTGTTACTATGGGTTATACTATGTGTGAAATTGATATATTCTCACATATCCTATTACTATATTTGAGTTATAGTATATGAAACATTATTAATATATTCTCACAAAGGTCTTGAAAATAATAGTATCCCCATGGGTTCAAAAATGTATGGAAAATAAGCAACACAAGACCTCCCAAAACCTTTTTGATGTGTGTATGTACATATATTATGCACATTATAAAACGTATCCAAAAACACGGAATCAGAATTTCAAAATAAATGGTAATTGTAACTAATATCTTAAGAGTAAATCAATATATACTTTGTTGAGAAAAATTCTTCATGCTATTTCTATGTACCTGAAGTTTTTCAGAGAATGCAAACTAACACAAAATGACTAGCAGCCTGAAGGTTCCACAGCTGAGGGCTTCTTTCAGTAAAGAAAGAATGTATTTTCTTTCAGGCCAGTGGGAGAGGTACGATGAATCTTATCCCCTGCATCATGCGACCCCACCTCCTACCACTCCTGCTAACAGTCCCCTAGAACTCCTGGATTTTCAGGGCAGTGAAGGACTTACAGATTCTACAGTATGTCGTATAGCACTTCTCTCTCAGGCAATGTTACATTTCAAAGAGCACCATAGAGTGGGAGAGTATGAAAAACCCTTTTTGTAATGTGATATAATATTAGTACTCTAGGTTTCTCCAGAGAAACAGAACTGATAGAATGGATGGATGGATGGGTGGCCAATGGATTGATAGATACATAGATAGATACATAGGAAAAAATAGATACACGGGTGATAGATACGATCTATTTCTATATCTGTAATAGATAGATCTCTCTCTCTCTCTCTGTATCTGTATCTCTATCTATGCATCTATGTATAGATAAATGGAGGTGGGGATTGATCTATTATTTGGAATTGGTTCGTATGATTAAGGAGGCTGACAGATCCCAAGACTTTCAGAGTAAGTTGGCAAGCTGGATACCTCAGTGGGCCAACAGTATAGTTACAGTCTGAAAGTCAGCAAGCTTAAGACCCATGAAGAGCCCCTGTTTCAGTCAAAGCTCATCTAACACCCTGACAGAACACCCTGAGTAATACTTGACCAAATATCTGGGCACCCTGTGGCTCACTCAAGTTGATATATACTATTAACCATCACACGTAGGTTTTCCTGGTTCTGATCTGACCTAGAATTAAGTTACATTTTGTCAATAACTTAACCTTGTAGAGCTTATTTCATTACTTGAAAATGAAGAGATTCAGTAAAGATTAATTTTAAGATCCTTATTGGTTCTAAAAATAATGTGTTCTCATGCACGTACAGATATTTTGACAGTATTCCTGTTTATATCTCATGGAATCAAATGAGTAAGACAAGAAGTAGCATATGATTGGCCACAAACATACATTATCATTATGTCAAAAATTTTTGTATTATGTCAGAAATACAGATGTCATGTTCTTTTATTTATTTTTATTTATTTTTTTAAGTTTATTTTATTTATTTTTTTTTTCAACGTTTATTTATTTTTGAGACAGAGAGAGACAGAGCATGAACGGGGGAGGGGCAGAGAGAGAGGGAGACACAGAATCGGAAACAGGCCCCAGGCTCTGAGCCATCAGCCCAGAGCCCGACGCGGGGCTCGAACTCACGGACCGCGAGATCGTGACCTGGCTGAAGTCGGACGCTTAACCGACTGCGCCACCCAGGCGCCCCAAGTTTATTTTTATTAGAGAGAGAGCAAGCAGGGGAGGGACAGAGAGAAAGGGAGACAGAATCCCAAGCAGGCTCCACACTGCCAGCACAGAGCCCAATGTGGGGCTCAAACTTACGAACCATGAGATCCTAATCTGAGCTGAAGAGTCAGATGCTTAACCAACTGAGCCACACAGGCACTCATGATGCCATGTTCTTTTATTGGTCTTTAACTTTAATTTGTACAATCTGAAGACACATTTATGATATCACAAATAGGATCAGAAATGTCTTTGTGATATTAGTGGTGATATAAAAGAAAAAAGTTCAGTAAGAACGAGAATGTGTTTGTACTCAAATGAACTCATGCAGTGATCGAACTAACTGTTGTATCCCTTCTCTGTCTTGCTTAGAATCTTATTATCAGTGGAACTCCTAGGAATTGACACATTTATAAAATGTTAAGACACAGAAAACTCACAAATCAGTTGTATAAATATGCAATAAGAACCACAAAAAAAGGCCTTGAGGTCATATGTTTGATAATGGACACCACGCACTCAATTCACATCTAAACCAGTAATGTGTCTGCAGATGTACGTAGTTAAATGAGAAAATGTTTGCAAAAGTCCCTTGAGATATGTTGATAATTACATATTCAAACAACATTTGATGTTAGCATGAACTTAGTAATCATTTACGTCAGCTTCCAAATTGTTTTGTATTTCTCATCAGTAAGTTTTTTTGAGTATGTTCCCCATATATATATTCATTTATCTACAAACAGTATATAACAGAATAATCAGAATATATCTAAAGTGAATGAGATAAAAATAAATCATATTTATACTTTTAATATTTTCTTCTTACCCCCCGTGGAGCATTTTTCACAAACCCATGTATTGTACATATATCTACACTGACATAACTTCATGACATTTTAAGTTTTTTTTTGTTTTTTTTAAGGAAAGGGGTGGGACAGCAACTATGGAGAAATACTTGTTTCTGCATGGGAGAAGTTCGATCATATTAACTTCTTTTTTTTTTAATTTTTGTAATGTTTATTTAGTTTTGAGAGAGACAGAGACAGAATGTGAGCAGAGGAAGGTAGAGAGAGAGGGAGATACGGAGTCCGAAGCAGGTTCCAGGCTCTGAACTGTCAGTACAGAGCCCAACGCAGGGCTCGAACTCAGGAGCTATGAGATTACCACCAAAGTCGGATGCTCAACCGAGTGAGCCACCCAGGCACCTCTGATCATATTAACTTCTAATGAGAAGTATTCAGTAAAGAGGGAGAAGTTGAAGGAAAATAATCAACAAGAGTGCAAGTCCTTGATAAGGATAAGCCTTTGCACCGTGGAATCAGGAACAGGGCATGAATGAGACTACAGGCTAGGAGATGTGTTGTAAGGCTCAGTCCCGCAACTCACTATCCGTGTGACTTTGGGGATTTCTTGATTAATCAGCATCATAGTTTTCTCATACCTAAAGTAAGATTGTTGTCATATGGTATCCTTTTTTAGGTCAGAAACTTCAATTCTGAACTAATGAAGAGCTTGGAAGTCATCAGTCTCATCTTCACAAAAGTTAAAAAAAAAAAAAGAGAGAGAAAGAAAAACCTGAAAGTCAACAACTCTTCTTAGGTTCATCAGAGAATTAGGCTCACAAAAGAAAGCATTTTCACTAAAACTGGAAAGACAGGTAGATCCCTAGACCACAGCTTAATGGAGCAGAAGGCCCAAAAGCAGAGGCAGCCAATGTCAGCACTTACAGGAGAACAGCTGTAGCTGATGAGCCACCAGAGGCTCTGGTTGCTGAGTCTGAGAGTTAAAATCTCCAGAGAGGAGGCACGGGCACCTGGGTGGCTCAGTTGGTTGAGCATCCTGCTTTGGCTCAGGTCATCATCTCCCAGTTCATGGGTTCTAGCCTGGCGTCAGACTCTGTACTAACAGCTTGGAGCCTGGAGCTTGGTTGGGATTCTATGTCTGCATCCCTACCTCTCCCCGAGTTGTTCTCTCTCCCTCAAAAATAAATAAAACATAAAAAAAAAAAAAAACCTCCAGAGAGGGGAGGAGGCAATCTTATGGGAGTCTTTCTTCTTTCCTGAGGTTTACCATTAGGATCCCCCCCAGATTCTTTTTTTTTTTTTTTTTTTTCAACGTTTATTTATTTTTGGGACAGAGAGAGACAGAGCATGAACGGGGGAGGGGCAGAGAGAGAGGGAGACACAGAATCAGAAACAGGCTCCAGGCTCTGAGCCATCAGCCCAGAGCCCGACGCGGGGCTCGAACTCACGGACCGCGAGATCGTGACCTGGCTGAAGTCGGACGCTTAACCGACTGCGCCACCCAGGCGCCCCAGGATCCCCCCCAGATTCTTAGGATTCTTAAGATCAAAGAAAAATCCCCTCGTACTTCTGTAAGTGCAAGGGAAAAAAGAAACCATTTTGAAGTATGCCTGGAACATTCTGTTCTCTAACAAAAGATTGTCTGCTGAAGAAACTGTTTTACCAGAACCTAACACACTTGCATTTTAGCAGAGCCTAACTGAGCAGGAAGAAGGGAAAGACCCAACTACAGGTCACACTGGACTTCCAGCTTCACCTAAGCTGGGAGGACGTGGGAAGGTCTTGAGAAAGTAAGTGTCAAAGGACAGGCTCACAGAAAGACTGAGATCTAATTATAGGATAATAGAGGCTTTCCTACCATGTTCACCCTATAACCACCTCAGTAGGGCCCCCCTATAATAACAAGGGATTACAGCTGAAGAGACTGTAAGCCTCAGACACTATTTAAGGAGTCTCCAAGAAAAACCCAAGGATGACAAAGGAGACATAAACAAGGACACTAGAAGAAATTTTATTCTCTGACACACACAGCTGCAGTAAACAGTAAATAGCCATATAACTCCTGGTCAGATAAACATAAAACCACAAATGAAAGGTCTGTTTATCTCAGTTCCTATAACCTGATACATTATGTCTGGCTTTTAACAAGAAATTAAAAGACACACATAAAGGAAAACAAACAAACAAAAAAACCCCATAATCTCAGAATCAGACTCAGACATGGCTGAGATCTTAGAATTATCAGAGGATATTTTCACGTAATATGATTAATAAGATCAGGGTTCTAATGGGAAAAAAATGGGCAGCATGTAAGAGCAGATGAAGTAGTATAAGCAGAGATGGAAACTCTTAAGAGTCAAAAGGAAACGTGAGAAATAAAGAACACTGTAACAGAAATAAACATGTGTTCAGTGATTTCGTCAGTAGACTGTCTGTGATCAAGGGAAGACTCAATAAACCTGAAGAGAGGTCAATAGAAATTTCCCAAGATGAGAGGCAGAGAGAAAAAAAAAAATGTGCAACACAGTACCCCCCAAAAAAGGGTGAAAAATGTGAGGCATTTGCAAAAGATTTACATATAATGGAACTTCCAGGAGAAGAGTATAGAGAGAAAATAACATGAGAAAAATTGGAAGTAATACTGAAAATGTTCCAAAATTAATATCAGACACCAAACCACAGATGCAGGAAAGTCAGGGAACACCAAGCAGGATAAATGTCAAAAAAACTACATCTGGACCTGGATATATTATAATTAAACTTCAGAAAATTACATACTGAGAGAATATTTTGAAAGAGAAAGAGCAGACCAAAAAGAACCTTAGAGATAGAATAACAAGGATAAGAATTGTAACAGACTTCTTCTGAGAGATGATGTAGGCAAGAGGAAAGTGTAGTATATTTAAACTATTCAAAGAAATAGACCACCCACCTAAACTTCTGTATACAGTTAAAATATCTTTACAAATGAGGGAAAAAATATATTTTCTGAAAGAGAAACTGAGTAAATCAGCCTTTTAAGAACTATGCAAAGAAGCTCGTCAGAAGAAAGGAAACGATACAGGCCAGAAACTTGAATCTTTATAAAAAAAAAAAGAAAAAAGAAAAGAAAGAAAGAAAAGTGTTAGAGAAGGAATAAGTAAAAGTGAAATAAAATCTTCTATTTTTCCTATTCTTAATTAATCTAACAGGTAAAGGTATCTTCAAAATATAACAATGACATGTTGAATCTTTATAGCTTATGTATAAGCGAAAAGAATGAAAGCAATGTAATACAGGATGGGAGAGAAGAATTAGGAATGCTCTGTTATAAGGAACCTGCACTATCCATGAAGCAATATAGTATTATTTGAAAGTGAAATTAGATTAATTATAAATTTATATTTAAAACACTAGGGCAATGACTAAAATATCTAGAAAGAAAGAAAAGAAAAGAAAAGGAAAGAAAGAAAGAGAAAGAAAGCAAGCAAGCAAAAGAAAGAACAAACGAACCATGGATGGATGGATAGATGGATAAAATTAAAAGAAATATAATTGACATGCTAAGAGAAGAAATAAAATGGAATGATATAAAATGTTTCATTACGACTAAACAAACAAGTTCAATGGATAGGAAAAGTAACCTGTGATAGATATTAATCCAGTTATGTCAGTAATCACTATAAATGTGAATGGATTAAGTGCACCAATCAAAAGACAAAGACTATTAGAGTGGATTAAAACAAACAAGCAAAGAAACAAACTGAACTCAATTGTCTATAGATATACCAACTCAAATATAAAGGTACGGATAGATTAAATGTAAAAGCATGTATAAAGATGTATCAGGCTAACACTAATCAACACAAAGCCAGAAAAACCTATGTTAATTTCAGACAAAACAGAAAAAAGAAATAATACAATTTAGAGCTGAAATACATGGAGTTGAAAACAAGAAATCAGTAGAAAGATCAGCAAAACCAAAAGCCTATTTGAAACAGTCAGTAAGAATGATAGACCTCTAACTAGGATAACTAAGGATGGATGGATAGATGGATAGATAGATACATAGATAAGTGAATAAATAAAAAGGAACACAAATTGCTAATATCAAAACAGAAAAAGACCATAACAATTCCATATATGTTAAAAGGATACTAAAGGAATATGATGAACTATATACTCATAAATTTGATAACTTAGAAGAAATGGATCAATTTCTTTATATGAACTATCTAGCAGAACTCACACAAAGAGAAATAGCCTGAAAAAGCTTATATTTTTAAATTCAATCAATAATTAATAGTCTTGCAAAGAAGAAAACACCAGAGCCAAGTGGTTTCGCTGGTGAATTCTACCAAACATTTAAGGAAAAACAAAAAACAAAAAACAAACAAACAAAAAAACAGTTTTCTACAATCTTTTCCAGAAAATAGAAGCAGAGAAAATATCTCTAACTTGTTACGAGTCCAGAAGTACCCTAATAACAAAATCAGACAAAGTCATTACAGGGAAGGAAAACTAAAAACTAATGTTTCTCATGCACATAGGTGCAGAACTCCTCGACAAAATATTAACTGAACCCAACAATGTATTAAATGAATTCTACACCATGAGCAGGTGGCGTTTATCCCAAGTATGTAAGGGTGATTCAACTTTCCAAAAGCAATGTTTCTGTCACATCAACAAACTAAAGAAGAAAACTGACATGATGATATCAGTAGATGCAGCAGATTTGACAAAATGCAACACTGCTTCTTGTTTAAAACGTTCAGCAAACTTAGACTAGAGAGGACCTTCGTCATCCTGATACCATCTGCAAGCTAACATCATACTTAATGGTGAAAAACCAGTGGATTTCCCCTTAAGATCTGGAGCAAGGCCAGGCTGTCCCATCTCAGCACTGTTATACACCATCTTATTGGGAGTCCTAGTTAATGTACTATGACAAGAAAAAGAAGTAAGAGGTATACAGATTAGGAAGGACAGAATAAAATAGTTATTATTCTTAAATGACATGATTGTCCATGTAGAAAATCTCAAAGAATTGACAAAATTATTTAGCAATTATTGTAAGACTGCACAATAAAAAGGAAAACATAAAGTCAATAAAATTGTATATACCAACAGTGAACAACTGGGATTTGAATTTAAAAATACAACCCCATTTACATTATTAAGAAATTAAATATTTAGGGGGGCACCTGGGTAGCTCAGTCAGTTAAGTGTCCGACTTCAGCTCAGGTCATGATCTCATGGTTTGTGAGTTAGCCCTGTGTCAGGCTCTGTGCAGACAGCTCAGTGCGTGGAGTCTACTTTAGATTCTTTGCCCTCCTCTCTCTCTCTGCCCTCTCCTGCTCACACTCTGTCTCTCAAAATAAAAACTAATTAAAAAAAATATTTAACAAATCACATATTGATACGAGGAAATATATAAAATTCTGATGAAATAAATGAAAAGATCTAAACAGATGCAGATATAGTTCATGTTTGTAGAAAGACTCAACATTGTCAAGATGTCAGTGCCTTGTAACTTAACACATAGATTCAACACAATCCTCATTAAAATCTCAGCAAGTTATTTTATGAACATTGACAAAATGACTCTCAAGTTTGTATGGAAGATAAAAGGACCCAGAATAATCAATATAATATAGAAGAAGAACCAATTTGAAAGATTGGCATTACATGACTTCAAGACTTACTCTAAAGCTTGAGTAATTAAGAGAGTATGATACAGACAAATAGATCAGTGGACCAGAATAGAGTCCAGAAATAGACCCACACAAACATAGTCAACTACACAAAAGAGCAAAGGCAACTCAATGGAGAAAGGATTGTCTTTTCAATAAATGGTGCTGGAATAATTGGACATCTATAGGTCAAAAAAAAAAAAAAAAGTCTAGACACAGTCCTTGAAACTTTCACAAAATTAACTCAAAATGGATCATAAACCTAAAGGCAAAACCAAAACTAAAACTTCTGGAAGACAGGATAGGAAAAAAATTCAGGTTAACATAGGTTTGGTGATGGTTTATTACATACACTGTCACAAATGAAAAAATACAAAATGTTACAGCCATTTTGGGAGCCAGTGTAACAGTTTCTTACAAAGCTAAATATAATCCTGTCCTAGAATCCAGCAATCATTCTCCCTGATATTTACACAGATGACTTCAAATTTTACATCCACAAAAATTCTGCATAGGAATGTTTATAGAACTCTTTCATAATTACCAAAATTTGGAAGCAACCAAGATGCCCTTCAATATATGAATAAATAAACCAACTGTGACACATCCATTAAAAGATGTATCAGTGATAAAAGGAAATGAGCTTTCAAGTCATGAAAAGACACGAAGAATCTTAAATGTATATAGCTAAATGAAAGAAGTCAATCTGAGAAAGCAAATCATTGTATGATGCCAACTATATGACATTCTGGAAAAGGCAGCTATAGACAGTAAAATGATCCATGGTTCTCATAGTTTCTAGGAAAGGTAGAGGGGGTGCATGAAAAAGAAGAGCACACAGAAGTTATTTGGGGGAAATGCCTTTTTTTTTTTTTTCAATTCTCTAAATCCAAACGTTGAAAAGAAAGTGGGCTCATGTACGATTTGAACCCAGGAACTATCACACCCAAGTAAGAATCATATCCCTAGATCAGTGAGAGCAACCTACAACCATGAAATGATTTCATATGGTATTGTAATTGTGAATACATAACATTATGCTTTTGTCAAAACCCATGGAAGTTTACAGCATAAAAAGTGAACCCTACTGTAAACTCTGGACTCTGGTTAGTAATGACGTACCAACATCGGCTCATCAGTTTTAGTGAATATACCACACCAATGCAAGATGTCAAAACTGAAGTAATTATTGGGGTGTGGGGGGTGAGACAGTATATGGGAAGTCTGTACTTTCTGTTCAGTTTTTTTTTTTTTTTTTTCTGTAAACATAAACCTTCTCTGGGTAAGGTCTACTAATTGAAGAAAGCAAGGATAAGAGTGAGGGAGTGATTTGATTCTGTGAATGCATTACTGTCAGTTGTGTCTGACTACCTCAGCCTATTGTGTAGACCAGGTTGCAGAGCTATGGAGCTAAGTGAGGTGTGAAGAGGGGCATCCCCAGAAGTGTTATATAGTATATTTAGTATTTTATATTCAGTATATTACATTATATTTAGGATATTAATGGATGACATCTGTTGAATTCTCACAATTCTTACTATTCTAGTAAGAATTCAACAGATGTCATCCATTAACATACTAAATATAGTAGTATATATTTGCTACATGTGCATTTGTTAGAAGTTTTACTTCTAACAAATATTACGGAAAGAATTATTGTTGACGCATTAAAGATGAGGAAACTGAAGTTCCAAAGAAGAAAGATGTTCTGCTCTTTCACTGTTTCAAGGTTAAGTGCTCCTAAATGGATAACTTCCTAAGCTCATCTTTCTTCTATGCTACATATAGGGTTTTGAATTAAACAATTTATGAGAGCATTATTTCTGGGGAGATTACGCACTGGAGATTTTTGTCTACACCGCCACGCAACCATGTGGTGATGAATACAGAAACGAAATACCTGAGAGTCAAGGACAAGGAGAAATAGGAACAACACATTGTTGATTCCCGGCCACCAAACTTCACAGGTCTTATTATCCAGGAACCTTAGTGTATTTCTTTAATCAGCTATTTTACCTCTTCTCTGGACTAAATAGACCATATTCTTTCAAATCACTGGTGGCACAGATTCTTTTTTCACTCTCTGCACCCGACCTCAACTCTTACTGTATGGAGCTAAGTAAAACCAACCTCTGAGATTCATAACAAAGTCTACGTGGGAAAGCAACTATTTCTTTCTTGTTCTCCCACTTTTAAGATATTTTTAATTCTCCAAATACAGGTTAGTGAGTAGTTGTCTAAAAGACTTGATACATGATTACCCTACTCTCTTTTGAAACCAGGGTATTATAGAATGAATCCGAAAGGACTTCTCTTTTCTGTATATTCTGAAGGAGTTTGTGTATAATTGGTATTATTTCTACTTTATCTATTTGGTAGAATTTGTCAGTGAAGGCATCTGGACGTGAATATGTCGGATGGTTATTTCACAAGGAATTGAATTTTTTTAACAGATACAGAACTATTCAGGCTATCTATTTCTTCCCGAGAGAGAGTTTGTGTCTTTCAAGGAGTTTGTCCATTTCATCTAAGTTGTTGAAAATAAAATCTCCATTGGACTCTTTCTTAAAGTTTCCATCTCTCCACTGATATTCCTCGGCTTTTTGTGCATATTTTTCATCTTTTAAAATACAGCCTTCAATACATCAATTATAGTTATTCTAATTTCTCCATTTAAGAGTTCCAACATCTGATGATCTCTGAGTCTGGTTCTCTTAATTGCTGTATGTCTTGATGATTTTTTTTCTTTGTAATTTTAATTTTGCCCTGTTGAGCGTCATGATGTTTTATTTAAGCCAGACATGTTGTGAAGAACAAGAGGAACTGCTTAAGAGTGAGAAGTATTTCCAAGTGAAATTGGGTATTTCTCTTCCTAATCTACAACTGGCCCTTACAGTCATTGAACCATTGGTTCCAAATTACTCTAAGGATGATTCAATCTAGTGATTGAACACTAGAGGGTTTCAGCTACCCTGTTTTATTTACCCCACAGAAGGCCTGTCTTCATGTTCTTACCCCTCTGAGCAGAACAGTTCTATTGTGTGTTACTTGGTGTTTCTTAGGTTGGTGGTGGATGGCCAGGGGTGAGCTATCTGTCCCTACCCTGGCTTTAGTCTTAGGGGAGACTTGTGTGCCTGGGACTTGGGTATGAAATTTTCTCAGCATTTCTGTTTCTTCTCTCTGTGGCATGTTCCTTCCTGACACTCAGCTGGAGGAAGGAGACCTCTCAGGTCCTTTTGAAACCCTCCCGAGATGAAGATTTTATTCCTAACATCCTAACTGTATCATGAACAGGTGCATATCTGTGACCTTGGAGTTAGAGTGTTTCCTGCCCTTCTCTCAACGGCTTAACTCTTTTGATAGAATGATTCATGCAGAGAGTACATTTCCATGGCTTTCACCTCCTCCATACTTGTATCACCAAGGGAGGCTGTCTCCAATCTTTGCCCCTGGTAATCTTTTCCTGCAAGCTCTGAATTAAGATCTATGGAAATATGCCTTCAAGTTGGGGCAGATTCCTTTTCATTCTGAATTTCCCTGGGGTTCTATTTTCTCCCACTAGCCCATGCTCAGCCTTTTGCAATTCATTGATATTGTATGCACTGGCTTTAATATCTGCCCCTGTCTTCTCCCCATGTTTTGCTAGAGCTTAGAATAGTCATTGAACCATTGGTTTCAAATTACTCTAGGGATGACTTGGGCTGGGTGAAGGACCTAGAATGTGCTGTGTGCGCTCCCTTCCCATGGTTAAAAATGGAGCTGATTTCCCTGGTCATGGATGCCCCATGAGTACAGGTCTCTGAAAGTTGTGATTTTATTGTTTATTCTACTTTCTCTCGTTTTTAGAGTGGGGACAGTACTCTTTGCTTTTTTTTTTTTTTTAATCTGAGGTCTAAGTAGATCTTTCTTTTTTAGTTTCAATCCTTTCTTGTGTATTGTATCCTAGCCAACTAGATTTAAAGACTTTTTTCATTACAGACACATTCTCTCTCTCCCTCTCCCTCTCTCCCTCTCTTTCTCTCCCTCCCCCTCTCTCCCTCTCCCTCCCTCCCCCTGCCTCTGTCACACACACACATACACACCACACTCCTGTTTGAGATCTCTTTCCTATATATCCCTTTCTCCTTCCACTTACCAGCTTTACTCCCCTTTTAGTCCAATGCAGCACTGCTGGGTTCTGTGTCTGCCACACATAATGGTTTTCTTTATAACCTCTTTGTGACTAAATCTAATGATCAACGAAAGTCCTGGAACAGAGGCAGTAAGTCATTAGAGTATGGAATAATCAGACCAAATAAGGTACTGGAATTTGCAGAATGTTAGCAGAAAATGTGCTTTATAGTCAACAATTTGCACACGATTTATTGTTAATAGAGAAAATGAAAAAAAAATGGGAGAAAGTACAAAAATAAAATGGTAAAAATATGAATGGTAAGATTTAAATGTGAATGAATATTGATCCCCATGGTTTCAGGGCAACTGAATAGCTAAAAAAGCACAGGAAAAAGAGTAGAATTAAGAGTAATCATGTAAATTATGGCATAGAATGTTCCAGTGACAGGGACTCATAAACAGAAGGAATAATAAAATGGACAACAACAATATAGGTTTCAGTCACTGGGAGTCTAAGTATAAAATATTGTGAATAATGCAAAAGCAACTGGTTTTGAGATTGCACTAATGCACGCAGGATACTCTATGGAGTCACAATGCACACACAGGCACACAGCATTTTCGAAGCAAGGTAGGAGGGTGGGAAATAATACTTGGGAAAACACCAACAAAAATCAAGCAAGAGGTCTTTGATCATTTTACTTAATTTGGGTAAGAATTGGGGTGCCTGCATGGCTCAGTCGTTTGAGTATCCGACTTCAGCTCAGGTCATGATCTCACGGTCTTTGAGTTCGAGCCCCACTTCGGGCTCTGTGCCGACCGCTTGGAGTCTGCAGCCTGCTTCGAATTCTGTATCTCCCTCTCTGTCTGCCCCTCCCCTGCTCATACTCTGCCTCTCTCTGTCTCTCAAAAATAAATAAATGTTAAAAAAATTTTTTTAATTGGGTAAGAATGTTTCCACCTGAAGGACTAAGAAGATGAAAAGATATCCTAAGGGTCATGACTCTTGTTTAGAGAAAGATGTTTCACCATAGGGAAAAGAAAAAATAAATATTGCATTTCATAATATAAAATATGTAATACATATATTATTATCAATATATATCAATAGGTTAATATATTTTTCTATAAAGCATGGTATATATCCCAGTAGATAACATGAGAAAATGCTAAGATTTCACTTTGACAAATTAACACATTCATTTGAGGTGGGAAGTAGAAGGGGGAAAAAAACCACCACTCTGTGGAAATCTCATGTGAAAATAAGCCTTATGAAGCCAGATAGCTCTGTGCAGCATTGACATCTTGTCATGTTAAGACTGATGTCCCGTTTGGGGCCTTAGGCTACTCCTCACTTTGCTAAGGATCCCACTTTGAAAGTTTACACAGAAATGAAGAAATGCTTGCTCATGGGAATCTAAGCATCCAATAGGTGTTTTCTTCACCAAGTTCAACACATGTCGCGTCAGAAGAGTCCACAAATCAAATCCAAATGCGTCAACTCCAAATGGAGTAGGTGGTCTCAAATACCAGGTGAACGAAAGAAGGAAGTTTGACTTCTGTAACTTTCTGTTTGTCCAGAACTATTGAGTTGGTCTTGGGTAGTTATTTAATTAGATTTAATGTGCCTTTATTTTTAAAACTCTCCAATGAGAGGCATAACTTATGTTCAGATTTTTAATTCATGCTAATATGAGGCAGACTGCAGTATTTGAACAGCATCCCAAACGTATAACCCAGAGGATACAGAAACTAATGCTACTGCCTGCCTCATCTCAGAAAGGAAAAAAGGAAATAGAAGAATAACTTAATTCATTAAAAACTCAAAATCCTGCTGTAAAATTTAATATAATCTTTTGATCTAAATAGATATAAATATAAATGTTTCTGAAAATGTGCTCTAAAGTATTGCAAGACGAAAGGCAAATTCTTTTGGAATCCGAGCTAAGCATGAACCAAGGCCAGCTAAGCTATGCCACGCTAAGTACATTTCTACTTGGGGAATTTGATGGAACAAGTTGTCAGAGGTTTAATATCGCAGCTAAATAGTCTCCTATAACTTCCTAACTGTCCTAGCATGAGGGGGAAACAAAAGGCCAAGGAAACTGGTAGGGTATCAAGTCATGAATCATTTCTAGCTCTGTTAACTTTTCAATAAGAAAATGTCCAATGGAAAGTCCATCATTGCTTGTTCTTTTTATTTGGAGTCCCATAAAAAATGCGTCTTTGTAGTATTGAAACTATTCTGTTACTCTCTGAGAGCTTTCATTTGGTTTACCTTTTAAATTCCTCCAGTTATATGAATTTAAGTCTGTTGTCGATTCTACGATATAAGCTGATTCTTCTTCAGCAATTTTGAAATTTGGTGTGCCTGACAATTGTAACAGCCTCTGGCAATGTTCAGTAAAAAGCTGACTAAGTTGCATTTCCTCTATGCTTTACTTTTAATCTGCCAGTGTCAAATATCAAAATGCGATTTAAAAAAATGCCACCGTGGTTTTTGTGGTGGAGATAAATAATTAAAAGAAGGGGTTACCTTTTTGAAGTGGTACATTTTATATGGTGTTTCTCTCTTTTTCTTTCTTCTATGTCTCCTTTTTTCTTTTCAAAATATTATCTAGTGCTTTTCTTGGTTTCTTTTGATGTAATATTATCTTGTAAACATTTCTTTAATGTTTGATTATTTTTGAGAGAGAGAGAGAGTGCAGGCAGGGGAGGGTTAGAGAGAGGGGGAGACACAGAATCTGAAGCGGGCAGAGAGCCCGACGTGGAGTTCGCTTAACCGACTGAGCCACCCAGGTGCCCCAAGTATTATAAACATTTTGACCTCACTGAATGGCCTATGGTATACCACTTCTATTGAGTGTGTATTATTTTATCTTGTGCATATACTAAAGTTTTTTTTTTTTAACTATTCGGTTTTGGACATATGGAGTATATCTAAATTTTTGCTTTTATAAATTATCTTGGTATATGCATCTTTGTACACACTACTTAAGCTGTAGTCTAAACCACTATTTTGGCTTCTAAGTTTCTTAAAGAGTAGCTTTTTATTAGAACTAAAGGCAGTAATAAACTACTTTGCTCAATCTATTTTTAAAAATTAAGTCACCTCATTGACTGTTTCCTTTCTTCATTTCCATTCTCATCACACTTTTTTGTATGGGCATATATTGACATACAATATTCTGTTAGTTTCAGATGTACTTCATATCGATTCAATATTTTATACATCATGAAATGATCCCCTTGTGTCTGGGTACCATATGTGAACTTCAAAGTTGTTATAATATTATGCACTGTATTCCCCATACTGTAAATTATAACATAGAGACTTATTTATCTTGTAACTGGAAGTTGGTACCTCTTATTCCCCTTTACCTCTTCCACCTGCCTCCTGACCACTCCTAACCAGCCATTTCTTTACTATGAGTCTATTTCTGTTGTGTTTGTTTGTTTGTTTGTTTTCTAGATTTCACATACAAGTAAGGCCGTATGTTATTTGTGTTTCTCTGATTTATTTTACTTAGCATAATACCCTCTAACTCCATTCATGTTACCACAAATGGGAGATTTCATTATTTTTTATGAATAGTATTTGTGTGTGTGTGTGTGTGTGTGTGTGTGTGTGTCACAACTTTTTTCATCTATCAAAGAACATTTAGGGGGTTAGCATATCTTGGCTGTTGTAAATAATGCTTCAGTGAACATAGGGGTACATATATGTCTTCAGATTGGTGTTTCCATTTTCTTTGGATAAATACCCAGAAGTGGAGTTGCTGGATCCCAAAGTAGTTCTGCTTTTGTGTGTGGTTTTTGATTTGCTTTGGTTTTATGAAACATCCATATTGTTTTCCCCAATGGCAGCACCAATTTTCATCCCCACAAACAGTGCACAAGGGTTCCCATTTATCCATACCCACCTGAACGCTTGTTACATTTTTTTTTTCTTTTTGGTAGTAGCTAATCTGACAGGTGAGAGGTAAAATCAATGTGGTTTTGACTTGCATTTCCACGGCGAGTAGTGATCTTTTCTTGTGTCTGTTGGTCATCTGTATGTCTTCTTTAGAAAAAAAAAAAGTCTATTCAAGCCCCCTGCCCATTTTTTAAATTGTGCTATTGTTTTGTTTTGGTTTTTTGATATTAAGTTGTGTCAGTTCTTTATATTTTTTGAATGTTAACCCCTTAATGGATATATGGTTTGTAAATAATCTATTTAACTAGTTGCCTTTTTATTTTATTGGTTTCCTTTACTGCGTAAAAAGCTATTTCATTTGATGCAATTTCATTTTTTGCTTTAGGTTTTGTTGTCCTTGCTTGAAGAAACTGGTCCAAAAAATATATCTATATATCTCTATGTATGTTATTAAGACCAGTGCCAAAGAGCTTATTCTGTATGTGTTTTTTAAGGGATTTTAGGACTTCAGGTTCTCCACTCAAGTCTTTAATCCATGTTATATTTATTTTTGCATATGCTAGAAGATAGCTGTCCAGTTTTCTCCTTTTGCATGTAACTGTCTAGTTTTCCCAACACCATTTACTAAACAGTCTTTTTCTCCAGTGTGAATTATTGTCTCCTTTGTCATAGATTAATATTGTATAAGTATGGGTTTACTCCTGGGCTCTCTATCCTGTTCCATTGATCTGTGTCTCTGTTTCTGTACACGTACCATACTGTTTTGATTACTACAGCTTTGTAGTATAGTTTGAGATCAGGGAGTGTGATGTCTCCTGCTTTGCTTTCTTTCTCAAGATTGCTTTGGCTATTTGCGGTCTTTTGTGGTTTCATACAAATTTTAGGATTCTTTGTTATAGCTCTGTGAAAAATGCCATTGGTATTTGATAGGGATGGCACTGTATATGTAGATTGGTTATCTATATTCTGAGATATTTTTTGTGATGTAATTATACATGGGATTTTTTTCTTAATTGTTATTAAAGAGCAATTTTTTTATTTTCCCGTGGTATAATCATCATGAACAGTGCTGTCCGTTACTGATGGCAGCACTGAGGCTGTCATTTGCACCTCTCACGTCTTTGAAAATTCCCATAATCTAAAGAAATTGGATTGGGGTTTTCGTACATGCTGGGGCAACCTTATTCCATACTTCTCCTGGATAGGCCTGCCCAACTGAGATAAAGTAGGAGGGCTATAAAGTGGAAGAACCTTAACATGACCCCTGTTCAGCTTTTTGTAAAAAGTAAATTCCCAAGAATTCCTAAGGAAAAAAGCCACCAGAACCTAACGTAAGGACCACCAGGTTATTTTTACAACAACTCTTCTCAAACTTAATTTTTTTTTTAAATCAACCCATTAGATTTAGAAAAGAACATTGGATGAGCTGCCAGCCATTTAATGCACATGAATAAATGCATGTACATATGTCGAATCGATAATGCTTTTTAAAAATGCTAGTTCTCTGTTAGTGCAGGAAGAACAAATGGGTTATTGGTCTTCATTTGCTGTTGTCATTGGAAAAAAAAAAGTGTTTGAGCGTCTGGGCCTGAATTTTAGGGGTTTATGAGTGTGTGGCTATATGTGTCTCTTTCATTGTCACAAAACTTCTATTTGTTAGTTGGTAGGCAGGCTGATTTCGTACTGGGAAGCCCAAAGTCCCTTCACTTCAGAATCACCAGCACTTCAGCAGGAACCCTCTCTACTGTTCTCCCACAGCTTTACATATTGGTATTTGCTCCTCCTTAAAACTGATTTATCAAAGATCAGTAGAATGGTGGAACTATATGGTGTAGTTCAACTCTCACTTACTAATGAATACTTACGTTGAGAGAAATTAAATACATTGCAAAACAAAACAAAACAAAACAAAAAAAGAACCCACATATTGGTTGAATGATTGAAGTTGAAGCAAGGAGGATATGTAAATTCCCTGGCTCCTGATACTCTGGTTTGCTCAATAAATCTCCTTAAGGAACATTCTTTTCCACTGATGACAGAATATAGTAGATTAGGGAGCACATGTGGATCTGAGTGATTCTCAAATTTTAATTGCCTGTAAATCACCTGGTGGGCTTTAAGAGTCTGCATTACAAATAGACTCTCATGTTATTCCAGTTTGGCTGCTTGGGGGTCAAGTTTTGAGTAACACGAGAACAAAATTGCCAGTCTGTCTGCTCATAATACATTTGCTCTTACTAGAACCCTTTGTGTGGATATAGAAATGTGCATGTTCCAAAGGAAATGGAAATACTATTTCATGATCAATAAGCTTAAAGAAGGAATCCTTAACCTGCTACATTTTAAATATTTCTAAGGTTTTAAACTTTTATATTTCACAATATGCAGTAATATCTTATTTAATTATGGAGTAGGTAGAATCATTGTAAAATATATAATGAATGTCTTACAAATTATCATACTACTATTATATACTTGAAACTCAGAAGCTTTTGGTTTGTTTTAGTTTATCTAGCAAACTTAAATGTATGAAATAGGCATACACACACATGTGCGTATACATATATATGCGCATATATATATATATATATATATATATATATATTAACAGAACAGTAACTCTTGAGGACTGATTTGGTACTTTAGACTTCCTCTGGTAAAGTTTCTGTAGACATTATGTTGGAAGGAATTCCAACTGTAAAAGAGAAGGTGTGATTGCCAAAAATGATTTCTGTGTTATCTGTGACTCACAATGAAAAGCAAGACGCACAGCTTGCAAAGAAAACCGTTTGACTTTTTTTAAAAAAAAAGGAAGAAAGAAAAAGACTGGCTTCTAATGTTCCTTGTGATCTGGAACAGTGAGTCCTGGGCAACTTTGAATCAGAACTCTCAAATTCACTGCATCCTCTTTTTCTATCCTGTGCTGTTCTTTCAACATGCCTTTCCGGAATCAGCTCCTCTCATGAAACTGATAAAAGAATTGTATAAGCTCCTTCTGACTGTGTCCAGTTGGGATCCTTGTATACGTTCCCTCCCAGGGATAGTTGCATCTGGCTACATGGTAGGATTACTTGGAGCGTTTTAAAAATAGCCTAACACATAGATTTAGTCAAATCACTTAAATCAGAATTTCTCGGGTCAGTCCCAAGCACTGGTATTTTCAAAACCTCTCGGTGAAGCTAATGTATAGCTAAGGTTTATAATCGCAGTTAAAAGAGGACAGATAGAATACTGGTTGCCACTCTAATGGAAATGATGTTTCAACAGGGTACGCTGTAGACTACCCAGTGGCTGTGGTCCTCAGAAGCTGACTCTCAGGAGCAGTGGATTTGGCTAGGCATAAGAGATACAACAGTGGCACATACATTATGTGGTTATCATCCTTGGCTCATGATGGAACATCAAAATACAGGAGATATTTTGGAAAAGAAAGCCTCCTTGCCCCACTTCAGGTACAGCATATTAGCTGAATACAAGAGTAAGGGAAAGAGGTGAGCCCTGAGATACTTCACTTGGCCACCTGAACCCTCACCTCTTGCCAGCCTTCATCTACCACACCCAATAGCACAGAGAATTACTCAGCTGGGTTTGCCCATCTCTGTTCTTTTTCCTTCCCATTCCCTCCTTCCAGAACTAATTGTGTCCGGATGGAAAAGACAGTTAACTAAGTGGAATGTAGCACAGTCAGGAGCAGCAACTCGGAACTTTTCCTGACCTTGAAACCATGCTCTAAATTGATATATGGACTTCCATTTGGTCACCAGATCTCCTACTTCTGATCTAGTTCTTATAGCTTGAAATCATCTTTGGTCCTTACACTAAAGATCATATTCATATTACCTGCCACAGTTTCTTAATCCTTTCAAAGCCTGAAGGCCTGCATTGCCCATTTGTCCATGATTGACTAGAAGAAGAGCCACTTGACTTCTGCCCCACTAATAAGGAGTAAGCCTCATAGTTCCAGGGCTTACATTCTCTTTGTCTGCCTCTTTTACTTTAAAAACTGACTTTTCCCAGGCAATATCTAAGATATAATATTTTCAAGTTTGTGCAATCTCATTCAAAAATTTCACACAAGACTTCCCCAGAATTTCTTATTTTAGTGCTGCTAACTCTGGATAACTGCCTTTGAAAAATCGCGTATATGGAGAGAAGGGCCAACGGATCTCTAAGAAGTACATCTTAGTTCCTAAAGGGGGGAAGAGGCCATATTACTCACTTCTTCCCCTGCAATCCACATCATCAAAGTGAAATGCTGAAGTGTACACGCATTTTTAAAATGTGCACACACAAATACTGAAACAACAAGAAGAATTCATTGTTTACATTTGTGCACCATGGGGTTAGATAATCCTTGAAATCCAAAGAATTTATAATTGATATTATTTCTTATTACAAAATCACAGCCAAAAAGATTTTACTTGTCAGTTACTTAGATCTTGTTTTTTTTTTTTTTTTTTTTTTTTGTTTTTTTTTTTTTCCTTCATTTCATGGTTGAGTAGAGTTACATTACTGGCGCTTTAGAAACAGTTACACTTTTTACTTTACTTCTACTTTTCCTCCACTATTTTGTGCTATTTTGTTTTGTTTTGTTTTGTTTTATATTATTGAAGTAACTCTGCTTTCTGTAATCTTTCATTTTAATGTCTAGTTAGCTTTTTGCTTTAAGAACATTCAGTATTGGGGCCAGTCTGTCATTTCTCTGAGTTAAAAGCAAATCTATCTATTTTTATTACATGAATGGCTAATAAAAAATTTGAGAATAATGACATGTTTTTTTAAAGTACAAATCTTTTTACCCTATTGATAAGAGATGATATCACCAGCATTTAGATATGTAATTCATTTACTGAATTCCAAACTAATTTTTATGAATTTTCTGAATGCCCCTTGGTCAGGTAGGTTTTGGTTGTCTGCTAAAGAAACTCATGAATGATTTTCTGTTCTCTGTTGGTGTCTCATATGCATGTTTAGTTAAGAAGTACTTTCCATACAGAATACCAAGCATCCTTGGAGGCTAAGAATTAAGCATCTCTTCAAAAGCATTACACTTTACCAACAGCACAAATTATTGACAGTTCAAACAGGCAACCAGAGACTGTAATCAAGTAATCGAACAATAGCTCTTGATGATGTAACTTAAAATATATTGCTACTTAGATGAACTAATAGTAAAATATTAAATGGCCAAAGATTATTGCATTTCTTTTTTAGTATCAAGTATTTGTCTATGATAAGCAATAAAACATGTACATAGTAGCTAGGGGAAAAAAAACATGATTAGTTTCTTGTAATAGACATTTATTGATTATAAATAAAAAGCAGAGGATAATCCTGAATCATTATATATGCTTATGTAATATACTGTATAAGTGCATTCAGTGTTTATTTTTGATTAGTCTTGATTGAGTTAAAAGAAAAAAAAATCAGGAGAATATTTCCAGAATTTTGGAAATGTTATGGGTAGGAGAGAAGTAATTATTGCAGAAGGTTGAATATTGTTGTCTGGAATATTCAGGTAATTAGAGTGGTATGAGGCAGTGAGGAGATTAGACGATTTCCAAAACATGACTTTCAGACTTTGAATGATGTTTTATTATAAGTGTGTTCTCTAAAGCTGTGCTTAGTGATTTTAAGGTCTCTGTAGAAAAATTGGCGACATACTACATTAAGAAGGAAAAATCCAGAAATCTTCTTGTGCAGAAAACTTTGAAAGACAGTTGTATCGAAATAGAGGTAACTTCACAAACTTTACTCGTCTCTTGAATTCTGTCTTTAATAATTTCTAGATGCTTTGTCTCTGTCCTTGAAGTACTGTACAGTTGTCACATATTTTTTATATATTTATTTAGGCTCAGCTGAAACAAAATAATATATTTATTCCTATCATTATATTTACCTAATCTATCTTGATTTGCTTTTGTTATTTGTTCCCAGCCACAAAACTGACTTTGCATTAATTTATATTTGGTCTATGTCAAAGTATATTGAAGTATACATTTTTCACTATTCTAGTCTCAGTTTCTTAAAAAATCTCTGCGCAATAATGTATTTATAGATTCGATTCCATATTTATGTCTCATCAAACTAACATATATATTTTTTCAGTGTTTTAGTGCAGTAGAGGGAAAATGTAGCTTGAAAAATATTCTTTTTAAATAATAAATATAATAATTCATAATATTTATCATTATTACCTTTATTGCTGGATTAGCAGACAATGCTTGAATTGCTTTGTATAAGTTATTCTATTCTTAACCCTCATAATAATATAACTACTACTCTTATGGATTTTATCGGTGAAGAAAATAATAGTATCTCTCTCGACATACACTGTAAGTATGCACATATATATATATGTATATATATATATGTATATATATATATATACACTCACACACACACAACTGTGTTATAGTATACTTTATATACATTAAATAAATGTATTTTCGTGTACCCTATTAACAGCATTTCAACCTACATTGAGTTATACTAATAGAACTAAAAAGATAAATAAACAAATCCTTATTTAATATTGGGAACTTAAATATTATTCTCTCAGTAAATGATAGGAAAAGTAGATAAAAATCAATATGGATACAGCAGATTTTAAAAAACAGACCTACTAAACTGGCATCTGTAGAGGATTCCACACAATAAAAACACAGTGTAAATTCTTTTTAAGGGCGTATTAAATATTTACAAAGCTAGACTACAAGTTCAGCCATAGAAGAAATCTCAATACATTTGAAATTACTGAGGACATACACATTATTATCTACTATGATCACAATGGAAATAAATTAAAAACAATAACAATTTGGGGAAATTTTCTAACATACTGCAAAATAACCCATAGGCAAGGAAGTAATTAAAACAGAACTTTAAAATTATTTTGAACTGAATGAAAATAAAAACAAAAACGTATCAAACTTGTGGTATTCAACCAAAACACTGATTGGAGAGAAATATTTAACTTTAAAAGCTCATCTTAGAAAAATCACAAAAGGCTACAGTCAACGAACTGGACTTTCATCTTTAAAAAGTAGAAAAAGAAGAGCAATAAAATCAAGGTAAATAGAAAAAAGAAAGTAAGTAGAAATTTAAAAACTATAGAAATGGCTAAGCAAGGAAGAAAGGCAATGAAATAACAAGCTTCTCTGAAAATATTAGTAACGTTAATGAATTTCTACTTAAACAAGGGCAAAGACACAAATTAATATAAAGAATGAAAGTGGGAATATCATTACAGTACCTACAGTACCTATTTGTATAACGTTAAGAAAATATTTTGAACAACTTCAAACCAGTTATTTTTAAACAAATGAAATAGCCAGATTATTTGGAAGACATGAATTTATTCAGGAATGAAGACATAATCTGCATACTCTATGTATGACAGCAATTGCAATTGAAAATCTTCCCACAAAGGAGAATCCAGGACCATATGGTTTTACCGGAAGACTTTGTCAAATATTTAAGAAAAAAAAATACCCTACTTAAACTCTTTCAGAAAATAGAAGAAAAGGAAACACTCTTTATGACGATAGCAATGCCCTCGTCATAGCAACTGTTATAAAAGAGAAGATGGGCACCTGGGTGGCTCAGTTGGTTAAGCATCCAACTCTTGATCTCAGCTCAGGTCACAATCTCACAGTTCATGGGATGGATCCCCATGTGGGCTGTGCACCAACAGCACAGAGCCTCGTTGGGGTTCTCTCTCTGCCCCTTCCCTGGTCGTCTGTCTGTCTGTCTCTCTCTCTGTCTCTCTCAACAAGTAAACATTTACCAATAATAATAATAATAATAATGAATTAATAAATAAAAGAAAACTATGGACTTACATCCTTCATGAACAAATATTTACATTTTCTTGAGTAAGTGTGAGGAAATAAAATTTAGTCATAGTAAAAAAGGGTAATACATCATGACTAAGTAGAGATTATGTCAGGAATGCAAAATTAGGTTTAATATTTAAAAATCATCAACATAATTGCTCATATTAACAAAATAATGGAGAAAAACCATGGGATCATCTCAATAGTGCAAAAAATTATTTGACAAAATTCAACATTCACTTTTGATAAAATCACAGGAAATTAAAATGGTTGGGAACTTTCTAAACCAGGTAAAAGGAATGGCTAATAAAACAAGAAATGACATCATATTTTAAGTCAGACATAAGGCTAAAATATCCATTTTCATGCTTTTTATTCAATAAATACCGAGTGCCCCAGCCAAAATGATAAGGAAGAAGAAAAAGGGGGGAAAGGGGAAAAAAAGGTGCACATTAGAAAATAAAAAAGAAATAAAGCATTCACATACATAATACTTGTGTACATAGACAACTCTAAGTCTTCTAAAAAAGACAGTGTAAGTGATATTTAGCAAAGTTTCAAGATTAATATACAAAAAGCAGGTATATTTATATATATTAGCAACAAACAACTGAACATAAGTTTTAAAATGTAGCATTATTTACAGTGTCCTCCAATTTCATGAAATACACATCCAAAAAAATATGTAAGACCTGTACCAAGAAAATTGCAAAGAATTGTTACTAGAAATTGTAAAGTATCTAAATACATGGGGAGATATACCATGATCACTGATTTTCAGATGTTAATTCCAAGTGGATGGATAGAGCCAATGCCTTCCCAATAAAAATCTCAGGAACTGTGTGGTGGAAAGTGTCAGGGTGAATCTAAAATGTATTTGGAAATACAGAGGATGTAGAAGAGCCAAAATAATTTTGCAAAGGAAAAAAGAAACTGGAGTTCAAGACTTGCTATAAAGCTGCACTATTCAAGACCGTCTGTGATGTCAGATAAAAAGCAACATATAAATTAATGGAGTAGAGTGTCACTTGACTTTGGACAAATTTGCCAATACTTTATGGGAATAGGATGATCTTTTTAACAAATGTTAGTGGAAACAATAAGGTATCCATCTAGGTAGATCAGGATATAGCAAGTGTCTATTAAATTGGTTATAGTAAATTAAATCAAACACATCAGATATTTCTACAAAATGTTTTTCCTTATCTTGCCTGTTTAGCAGATCTAATCATGAGATTATATGGAAATTGAAACTAATCAAATCATCTTCAAGTGGCTGTGGGAATGGGATATACGGAAAATTTCATGAGGTATTTGGTTCTGTGATAGTAGTTCTTGAAATTCTTGGCTAATCTGTGGAAAGCTATTTCACACAATTTTAAACATAACCCCGGGGATTTGGGGATCCCCTGAAACCCACTGATGGATCCACTTTCAGTCAGATGCTGCTGTAAGCCTGCACACTGTTTTCCGTCTTGCTCTCCATGAGCGCCAGTGATCATGGGTCACTGTTCTCATTGGTACTAGAGCTTTAGTATTTTTAAAATACAGCTAAAGTCCATGCTGAATTAATATTTACACAAAAAGTCAGTAAGCTAAAACTCATCCAAATGAACAAGCCACTCTGTAAACATAGCATCCTAAAATAGATCCAACAATCATCAGGGTAATTGAGCAAACTGAATTATGGCGCGAGCTCAGGTGATTTGTCTTTAAAAGGTACTACTTGGAAGCAGGAATGCTGGGATAATATAAAATTTTGTTTTATTAGCGAATATATTTATTTCAATAATATCTCATTGGAACCAGATTATTTTAACTACCGGGAATTTTCTTGATCTGTGAATTTTCTCTTGCTATCAAGATGGAGCACTGGATGTTCTGTTTAGGCTGCAAATAAGAAGGTGAATGAAACACAAAATTAGAGTTCCTCCTCTCAAAAATGATTACAGTAATAGGAGCAAAATATACACTATACAGAAAGGCAAATGATTCAGTATTAGTGGAAGTTAACCATTCTTTGGGGAAAGACTTTCTGGAGGAAGTACTCTCAAAAGTAGGCTCCGAGGAGAGATTAGGTGGTCATTTGCCCGAAGAAAATTAGGGCAAGAGTATCAGAGACTAAAGTAGCAAAACAATTGGTAATGGAGTTTCCACCCATCCTTTTAACTGGAAACCGTGGCACATAGAAGTCACTGTAGTGTCATTATAAAGCTTATTACCAGAAATTAATTAACTAATTTGCATTATACAGCCTCCCCTGTAACAGGGGAAGCTTGTTGTTCTTAAAGTACATGACAATTAAGCATAGAAGGAAGTTCTTCTGTGGAGAAGTGTTGGAAAATTCCTTAAAGGTGTAAATGGTTATATTGTTCCAGTGAGAATCATGCTATAAGGAAAAGATTGAATCCTTAATGAAAGGCAAGTAGGAGTTACAAACCTTTTTCTTTTCTTTTGTTCTTTCTGTAATACCTGTTCTTCCTATAATGAGATTAAAATCAAGTTTTGCGTATGCAGATATTTTGTAAACAATTTGGTAATTGGCGATAGATTCATATGACATTCTCCCTGTATGTTCGTCTATGATAAGAACCATCATTCAAGATGCCAACCTCCATGTAAACTAAAGACACTGTTGTGAATACTCTAAAGGCAATATATAATACATTGCAAGATGTGAAACCTTGATGTTTCTAAGCCATGAATCAAAGGTTTTGTGTCCCACAGAGACAACAATGACCTTCACCTTGTAAATGCACAATAAAAAAGGTCTGAGTAGCATGACTGATGCGGATCACACAGGATGGTTATAAAATTAAACTATGTTCTCTGCCAAATCACAAACAAAGAAAACATTTTTTGTAGATTATCGGATCTAAGAAAATCAATGCTTCTGCATCAGAGTTAAGCAATGAAAGTATTTGCAGGCATCCAGAGTTATACTTCAGATGGTCTCTTCCTTTTGTTAAAGGAGGGGAAAACTAAATTGGGGTCAGCTAACCACTGGGTACCTCTATATTTTCATTTAGTGAAATATTTGAAGTTGTGTTTCAAGTGGTTGTTCTAAATAAAAATGAAAGCCGTGACAATGTGGAGATGTCTAAAATTAAAATGAGTAATTATCAAGTTGCCTTCTCATTCTTATTATTGCTTGTGTCTTGTGGTTTTAATGAGGAGTGATGAGACAAAATCGAGCAAAGGGAAATCTAGGCAGAATCTGAGGAACAATTATGTAGTAGTGAGATCTGTTAAAAAGTGGATGAGTCTCCATGGGGAGCCTCTTCACCTGAGTTGTTTAAATCAAATTGGACAGAACACACCAAAGTACGTGCTACAGATAGAATCTTGTACCACAACTAGACATACTAGGTAACCTAGTAGTCTTGGTTTTTATTTGTTTATTTTTAAAGAATATGAGTTTTTGATCACTAAAACTTCTTTAGATGGGATATGTAGAATTCCCAAATATGAATTTTATGAAGGCAATAAGAAACTTCTTCTTAGGATTTGATAGAGCTTGAGTTAACTTATTGGCGTATTTATTATAGGCCAGATATTATGGTAGGTATTTTCCTAAAAGATAAATATATAAATAAATATTGTGATAGAATGATTTCAGGATTTCAGATGAGGGTGCTTATTGTCATAAAGTTTAATCTAACGTGTAGCCTGGTAACCAATAAAGGAACAAAATGAAGATATCCAAATGATTGAGTGCAAGCTGGTATGAACCAATATTATGTTCTTCCCACTGCAGGATTTCATATCATCAGAAATCCATCTAACTGAATTGTTAGCATCTTCAAATATTGTGGAACATAAATTGATAAGAATGGATGTCTGAGTGTCTGAACCTAATGCCCTCCTCATAGGATAATGTGGTGAGGATAGGAAAGTAAGAAATGATTAAAACATTCACAGATCAATGAAATGTCAATGATGCTGTCATATTCTCTCTCAGATACCTTAGACCAATAAACCACTACCCTTGCCTATGTAGGGAAGCCATGGCTGCCTAACTGTGCGAGAAGAAAAAAAGGAAATGGTAACCTAACAGTTCCTTATACATACTTGCAACCAAGGTTCATGTCTTCAACCCTTCTGCTCACACATTAGGAACAAAATATGATATAAGTAGAAAACAGTGATTTTTTAATTGAAATTTATTATAATTTCATAATGTGGTTAAAATAGAAAAGGATCAGAGTTCAGTCCCTTCTGCCATGAAATAGTAAATCATGAGGAAATTAAATTCATCCATATCAAAAAAAAAAAAAAAAAAGGAATTACCCTCCTTCTGCAAATAAATAGAAAGCTAGAAAGAAAAAATAGAAAATAATTATTTTCATACATTGAATAACAGGCTGCAAAAGATTGTTAGCCCTTAGAAAAGGAAACCAACTGTAACGAACTCCACTATCAAAAAGTTTTCTATATGGGGTAATTCTGGAACTTCAGGACAGACAAAACCCAAACGGATCTTAAAAACCTTGCTTAGTTGGAGAGAGAGAAAGAGAGAGAGAGATCAGACAGACGTCAGGGATACTGAAGGAACTAGAATAGACTGAATAGAAAATTCAAAAGGAGGAAATTATGTATACAGAAACAGTGTTCCAAAATTTTTTATGGGTTTTGTTGATTGTGGAATATCATTCTTCCCATATAGATTTCTGGATTTTTTTTATATCATTGCCCCATTGTTTCCTGATTTGCATAGTTTATGAGGAAACATATGCTATATTCTTTTTATAACTATTTAGGTAATGTGCATTTTTTTGTGTTACTACCTTCATGATTTATTTTTTATCTTTAATATTCAGCAGCTTATTATGTTGATATGTTTCTGTGTGTTTTCTGTTTATTCTGCTGAATGTCCTCTGAGCTTTATGAATATGTGGTTTACTGTCTTTCATTAATTTGGGGAAATTATTGGACACTATCTCTTTAAATATTTTTTGTGCTCCATTCTACTCTCTTCTGGGACTTCAAATATGCATGTTATACATTTTGATATTCACATCTCTTATTTTTACTCTTCCCTCCCTCCCTTCCTTTTTTCTTTCCTCCCTCTTGCTTCTCTTCCTTTCTCTTCCTTTCCCTTCCCTTCCCTTCCCTTCCCTTCCCTTCCCTTCCCTTCCCTTCCCTTCCTTTCCCTTCCCTTCCCTTCCCTTCCCTTCCCTTCTCTCCCCCTCCTTCCTTCTTTCTTTTTTTTTTTTAATTTACACTAACTTATTCTCTTTGTTTTTTAACTTATGTAATTTCTACTGACCTAACTTTAATGTACTAATCCTTCTCAAATGGGCTGAGTCTACTAATGAGCCTGTCAATTGCATAATTTTTCCTTGGTTTCTATGTCAATTTTATCATTTCCATTTGATTCTTTCATATGCTTCTAGCTCTCTGCTAAAATTCTCTATCTGTGCATCTGAATTATCCTCTTAAAAAAGAACCTCTTTCATTTCAATCATAGCCGTTTTTAAAATCACTGTCTGATCATTTCAACATGCAAGGTACCTCTGACCCACCATGTTCACTGATGTCTTTATCACTTAAGCGCATTCCCCCCACCCCCACCCCTTGCTTTATGGTGGCTCGCATAATTTTTTATTGAAGCTGTTGCTCTGTTCAATCAATCAGGAGTTGAGCTGGGTTTGGATTTTATTATTGCTCTAGTGACTCTCAGTATACCACAGCCTTTCCATTCTTCTAGCACTAACTTGTGATCAAAGTGGGGCTCCTTTGCCAGAAGATTTTTCTTAATATCTCTTCCACTCTGTTCCACTGTATCTATGTGGAACACAAAGTCCACCTTATGCCTGAACCTTAGAAAAGGTCTCTGTCCATCTTCTTGCCCCTTCTTATGCAGTAATCGTTCCTCTGATGGTCTAGGCTCATGATGGTTTCCTTTTCCTCTTCCAGTGTTAGGGTTATGGTGATAGTGGCTATTTGTTTTTAATTGCTTTCTGTAGTTTCAAACAAGTGCTGCTTTCTTCCCAGTGGCCTAAGTCTTCTGTTCCATAAGGGACATAGTGAATATGGATATGAATAGGGCTTTGCACTTTCCTTGCAGTTGCTTCTGTTTGTGTCCCATAGGCTTGCCAGTGAGGCACCAGTCTTTCTCATGAATGCCTGGTGAGGTCTGTGGAAAAGAATCTGTGAGTTCCAATTGCCCCAATGTCTGTGGCTTTCCATGGGGTCCATACTCAAGCTGACCTACTCTCCGTCTTTAGCAATCAATTACTAATCTTCAAATTTTAGCTGATTGCTTCTTATGAGCTGGTATCATGCCCATTACCTATCCCAGATAAGAAGTACTTCTATCTAGTGTCTCCTTGAGGTGCTTGCTTTTCTTGTAATTGGGGTAATTTTGGTGTTTTGGGACCTCGGCTCTGTGATGAAAAGCATTGATTCAGAAAAAGTATTGATCATGCAGATTACCTGCCATTTTCTGTTGAAGGTATAGGAGCAGCACTGTCTCCAGTTAACCTAAGATAAAGCTGGAACATTTCTAAGACGCTAAATTTCAGGGACTTTGTTAGTTCGCAATTGATAAATGAAACAAAATCCAAGTAACACCTTTTCACTATAAGAAAAAAAAATGCATTGGGGCGCCTGGGTGGCTCAGTTGAGCGTCTGACTTCAGCTCAGCTCATGATCCCCTGGTCTGTGGGTTCAAGCCCCGTGTCGGGCTCTATGCTGACAGCTCAGGGCCTGGAGCCTGCTTTGGATTCTGGGTCTCCCTCTCTCGCTGCCCCTCCCCCGCTCATGTTCTGTCTCTCTCACTCTCAAAAATAAATAAACATTAAAAAAAAATGCATTTAAAGTTACACCTTACCCTCTACCTAAACTTTATACCATATGATTTTAATATTTGACATTTTCACTACTCTTTAGTTCTAAATAATTTGTAACTTGTTATTAAGTTTTTTATTTTATTTATTTTTTATTTTTATTTTTTTAGAGAGAGAGACCATGAATGAGGGAGAGAGAGACAGAGACAGAGACAGAGAGAAAGTATTAAGCAGGCTCCACGCTCAACACAGAGCCCAGTGTGGGGTTCGCTCCTACAACCCTGGGATCATGACCTGAGCTTAAATCAAAAGTCAGACACTCAACTGACTGAGCTACCAAGGCGCCCTGTTGTGTAGTTTTAATTCATGAGTACATAGCATATTTTTTGTGACTGCTTGTTTTTCATAGAATTTGAATGATCACATCATATTGTCATTTTAAATTGGAATTTTTTCACTTATCAATATAAATTGATTACTTTTCTATATCATTAAATGCTTCTCAAAATCAGTTTAATCCCATAATACTTTATTACATATTCCATTTTAAACAAAAATGAGAGGAAAATTATATTTTTTGTGAATCTAAAAGTATTTAGCCTTTTGGATAAATGGTCTCATTAACTTCAATTTTGTTTGAAATGATTGCCATTTCACTCCTGTTAGAAAATACATTTACTTGGTTTTGTGTCAAAGGTTGTAAATATGTTTCATTTAAAAATAAGGCTGCAGATTTGAATAGACATTTACGTATAAACTTTATATAGCATGTGACATAAATTTTATAAAGATATATAAATTTTATAAAGCATGTGAAAGGATGCTCAATATCACCAATCATTATGGAAAAATTAGGGAAATTTTTGTGTACTGCTGGTAGGAGTGTAAAATGGCACAGCCTTTGTGGAAAATAGGATGGTGTCTCCTCAAAAACATAGGCATAGAATCACACTGTATCAGCCAGTAATTTACTTCTGCATGTTTACTCAAAAGAAGTGAAAGCAGAGATTGGTTTCTTTTCCCACCAATGTTTGTAGCAAGATTATTTATAATAGCCAAAAGGTAGAAATAACCCAAATGCCCATTGATGGATGAATACACAAAATATGTTCTATCCACACATCAGAGTATTACTCAGCCGTGGGGCGCCTGGGTGGCTCAGTCGTTTGAGCATCTCACTTCAGCTCAGGTCATGACCTCGTAGTTTGTGGGTTCAAGCCCCACACGGGGCTCTGTGCCAGACAGTTCAGAGCCTGGAGCCTGTTTCAAATTCTGTGTGTCCCACTTTTTCTCCCTCTCTCCTAATCTCACGCTGTCTCTTTCTGTCTCTCAAAAATGAATAAACATTAAAAAAAAAAAAAAGAATATTCTTCAGCCTTAAAAAGGATTGAAATTCTGACCTGTGCTGCAACCTTGATGACCTCATGCTAAGTGAAGGAAGCCAGACACAAAAAAGTATCGAATAGTTCCACTTGTGTGAGATGCCTGGGGTAGTCAAATTCTTAGAGATAGAAAGAACATGTGATGGTTTCCAGGCAGAAGGGAAAGGGTGGAATGGGGACTTGGTGTTTAGGGAGTGTGCAGTTCCAGTTCAGGAACATGAAACACGTGCTGGAGACGGGTAGTGATTGTTGCTTGTCCAACAGTGTGAATATACTTAATGCAATAAAGCCATGTATTTAAAAATTATTAAAATGGTAACTTTGTGCTTTGTATATTTTACCACAATAAAAAAGCACTTATTCAGGAATGATAATGAAGAAAACGTTGTTACTAATAAGTTGTCATTAGGACGTCAGGCAAAAAATATTAGCCATTAAACAAGAAACCTAACCCACAATACCTGACCACATTAATACTATAATTTTCTTATGTATACGTACCAATAGATTTATATCACCACAGAGAGAAATAGTGACATTTCATTTCATGCATACTTGCCTTAAAAGGTATTTTAATTTGATATGTTAAAAATGGCCTAATAGCATAAAAGCAAATAATTCTTCCTTAAATTTGACATTGAAAATCACCAAGATGAGAGAAAATGCAGTAAGTGGCAAGTTAGGAAGGAACTTCCAATTCTTAGAACTTAATAAAATTCTTAAATAGAATTTAAACATAGTTTTTCAATTATGCAAATCATCATATGTCTTAAATGGTTAGGTTGCATATTTATTAAATCTAATGTGTAATGGTGGGAGTAAATTATTGTCTAAAGGCTACTAAATACTTTAAAGCATACACAATATTACCTTAATTAACTGTATATTATTCTCTAGTGGATTGTTTTTTGTTTTTTTTTTTTCCGTCTTCATAAAACTCCATTTGTTTAAAGAACTCAGTTTAAGAAAACAGGCATTTTGTTTCCTTTTTAGGGTATATTCTAGGTCTGATAGTCAAGTTCCCCATTTTTGTCTCTATGTTTTTCCATATAGATATTTTCTTTGAAGAACTGGTCAGTTTTATAATTATATAACCAAAGCTTATCACTATCTTATTATAATTCATAACTCTCATATTTCATAATAATCACTGAGATCGCAAGGGTGGAGAGCTCAGGCAAATGAGAATAAAATTAATAACGATGGCTTGATAGTAATATAAATGTCACAGAAGTCTTGTGAGTGTGAGATATCTTTATTTTTTCTCTAAAACCCTGCTTGCTCTTTCTGGTTCTATCAGCATCTCGATCCATTTAGCAATAGCATTTATATTCTGAGTATATTCAAAGTATGCAAAGTACCCACAAGCAGATTTTATGCTTGGAGTAGCCCAGAATCCATGTTGGCTGAACTTGTTGGGGTGGGGAGTGGGAGTCATGTAGAGAGAGTGGTAGATGAATAAGGTAGATGAAATCTATCTGTATCTGTAAATATACCTCTATATCTTTTCTTACATTATTCCGTTGTCCTTGAATAATGTAGCGCTTTTCTTTTCAAATGTCATTATAGATCTTTATGTGTGCTTAGGAACAGAAAAACATTGAGTTGGTCATAAAGAACTGGGAGTTCCCATACAGATGATAGGAAAGCAAGTAAAAAAATTGGAAATTATCTCATTAATCACACAACCAGACCTCACTGATACTAGAGTCATTATCATTCAATAATCAGTGGCGGGACTCGTGATGCAAGAGAAGCTGTGCAAACCTCTTCATCTAGCCATTTCTCCCACCATGAACAGTGAATGCTTTTGCTCTGGCAACTCAGACATTTCATCTTTTTGTCTCCCTTACCCTTTCTCGCTGCTTTTGTTAATCATCCTACTGAACCATCTGCTTCCAAATCTTTCTCCTCGCATTACATTCAGGACTCTTGCACAGAATAGATGACTGTAATCACCATCCAAAATGGATCATCTCTAGTGAATATAATTCTTCCATTGTGTAGTCTGTGTATAGTGTGGCAAGGGTGTTTATTTCTGTAATGTTCAGTTCATCCTAGAAATTAATAATTATGATAAAAGATGTTTATTGAATTTTATATGCCAGAGACTCTTAAAGATCTTAAATATTTTACCTAATTTAATTTGCACCATAATTCTATGAGGTGGTTGCTATGAACCTCTCCCAGTCACAGAGGCAGAGACAGTCTAAATAAACTGCCCATGATTACACTCCTAGTAAGTGTCAACTCCGGGATTTTACCCCAGTATTTTAGCTCCAGAGTTGTAACTTTAAACCACATGCTCACCGTTCCTCCAGAACTCTTTTTGTTCCTTTGTAAGATAAAAACTGATCCTAACATTCAAGTCTGTATATACATGTTACTCTCCTTATTACACGGGCACTGTGGCTCACCTGTGCCAGCTGGGATTATTAAGAGGACACTGGCACATACCAGGCACAACTCCCTTAGATCCCTCTGCAGTGTAAATTCCTTGATGGCAATAGCGATATTTACTATAGTTTTCATACCCAGCCTGCCCAGCAGAGTGGTTTGCACATGTAGATGATTAAAATAGTTCCCGGAGGTATGAGGGGGGAGCAGCTACTATGTTAAGTGCCTTCTGTGCCCAGGCACAGTCCTGGATACCACCTAAACCTCAAAGATGAGCATTCCATGTGCTCCTTGTCCAAAAATGAGTTTCCCATTATCTGTATTCTACATTGAGAGAGAGAAAAAAGTACATGCAAAGGTGTGAAGCAATTTACCTAGATTATATCATTTGTAAACTAATGGTTATATGTACTGAATGTATTCTTTGAGCCCGTTACTATCGTGCGTACTTTGTCCACATTACGTCATTTCATCTTTTCAGCTTTATGAGGTAGGAAGCAAGTACAAATCATGGATTGTTATTTACCAGCATTGCCTTCTCCCTGTAAGGTACCATTCGCATTACCAAAGACAAACCGGTAACTGTATGTTTCCCAGAATCCTTTTCTCCAGAGGGTTCTGGCTCACTTTTTCCAATGAGAAGAAAAAGAGATTTGGGGAAAAAAGGAAAGGAAAGAAAATAGAGAGAGAGGAGGAGAGCCCCTTCATCGTAGGAGACAGTGGTGGGCAAATGCAGACTTTTTTCAGACATGTCCACACACTCTGGCTTATCAAATGTCTTCGTGCACTTTTATTTTGGAATTGTGGCAGCCAGATATTGGCATTTTCTCAGATTTCTATGAGCTCCTTCTTCACACTTGTCAGGGCTGATGCCATGGAGTTTCATACTTTTCTGTGAATTTTGACTTTTCCATCTGGTGCTGGTCAGTACATCAGACCGAAGTCTTTTGGGGCTATCTCTCTGGCTCTGAAGCTGTTGCCTTCTTCGCCTAGATCTCAACTCCTCCCCCTTCTTCTGTTTTTTTTTTTTTTTTTTTTTTTTTTTTTTTATATTCCTTAATCTTCCTATTAAACAGTTTTATTCCTATAAACATTATAGTGGCTCTTTTGTTTTCCTTGCTGGACTTAATCTCCATTTTACAGCTAGGGCAACTGTGTCAACAACAGCTGAGACACTCGCTAATGGTCACTAGTTAAGAAATGATCAAAGAGACATTTAAAGCCAATATTTCTGTCCCCAGAACCCATGCCGTTACACAGTAAGATTTACTGCTGTTCTAGTTACATAGAAAACAGGATTCTAAACCAGCTTCAGCTGGCTCAGAGATTTTGATCTTCCCATCACATTACTTTTTCTCTGGGCAAGTATCTATTTCATGGAATTAAATAGGAGCTCAATTTTAGGCAAGGAGACAGAAAGTATTTATTTAATCAGAAGTTTTGTGCAACTTGGGTACGTACATGGTAGTAATCCTAACATCTGGATCATGACACTCTTCAGTCTATTTGTATTTTTTTTAATTTACTTGAGCGTTCATATATTTTATGACTCATTAATTTTACTTCTCTTATATATGCAAGAAACACACTAGCATGCATTTACTATGGGATATATGCAAGAGAAGAAATAGTAAAGAACTCAAGATCTGTAAACTAGAGATTGGATCTTTTAACAGCAGTATATTCACAGATACTCTAATGGAAACAAAAATGGATGGATCCTAGCAGTATAATATTAAAAGAAAAAATGTAGAATCTTAAAACTTTATACAAACACATGTAACATACATAAAATGAAAAATAATTAAGAAAAAATATTTAAGAATCTTTACAGATGCACGAAACTACACAGAAAGTAAAGCAAAGAAAGGATGGGTATGGAATTAAACATGATGGTCATAATTAACAGGAGAGTCAAGAAGACAGGATAGAGAAGATACACAGTCAGAAATAGGTTATTCAAATATATGCATATGTAATAAATTATATAAATTATATATAATACACATTATAAGCACATATTAAATTATATAAATTTATATATATAAATGACAAGTCAAAAGAGCAACATGAACAAAGACCGTCAGTGTCAAGGTAATGGATCAGTTAACTCTGTGGATAGGGAGAACGTGTATTGAAAACCTTGATTAGAAATCACAGAAGAGGGGGTGCCTGGGTAGTTGGTTAAACATCTGATTCTTGGTTTCAGCTCAGGTCATAGTCTCGTGGTTTATGAGTTGGAGCCCCACATCAAGCTCTGTGCTGACAGCATGGAGCCTGCTTGACATTCTCTCTCCCTCTCTCTCTTCCCCTCCCCCACTCACTCTCTCTGTCTCTCAGAAATAAATAAATAAACTTAAAAAAAAATCACAGATGAGAGTGATGTTTAAATTTGATTTTAAGTACGAATTCACCAAAGAAGAGAATTAGAGATGGAAAGGAGGAACAAGAAAAATAGAGAAGGAAGATAGAGAAGAAGAAGATAGAGACAGAATAAGGTAGAGAAGGAAGAAGCATAGGCAAAAGCAATGGAATGCATCAAACCAGTCTGTAGTGGATGGGTGCAGCAGTCACATCCATGCTAGTTGTAGGTGAGACAAAGATACCCCAGGACAAGGCAGGAACACTCTCAGGGACATGAGCAGTCTTTCTGAGGGTTTCCATCATGGAGATCTCCAAGCTGCTGTATTTCTAGTAGCTGTCGAGATAAGCACCAGGAGATGTTCAATTACTGATTGCTCCTATATCCAGTACAGTCCCATCGTTATATTCTTCCTCACCTACTTCAATCCCTGACACAAGTCCAGGTCACCCAGATCATACCCGGAAAAAAGAATCTGTTCACATATATTTATCTGTGCGTCGCATCATCAGATTCCATTTCTCACTTTTACCTCCCTTCCAAAATTTCCATTGTGCCCATTAAAATCCCTAGTACATCATCACCACAGTGCCATATGACCTCCTCTTTTGTCTAAAATCCCTTCAACTTGTCCTTCCCATGTTCTCTCACACAGAGCACATGCCTCCGGGCTTTAATACAAGATATATTTCCTTCTTGTTTCCCAAAGCTGCTTTCAAGCTATCTCATTTCTTTTTTCTTAAAAATACCTAGCTCCTTTGACTTTCATGGTGCCAGACTTTCCCTTACTTTACCCTTCCTTGTTGCTATCATCTGTCAAATCTTTGGGAATGTTTCTCCATTAATTGATAACCTTATTACTTTCAATTTTGCTACTTTCATAATTCATGGAGACATCAACTCTCCAAACTTGTGTCTTTTATATGCTTGTTTTCCTTAGATCCAATATTATCTTTTCATCCATTCCTAAATCCACCATCCAGTGTTTTCAGATAATTCACTCCCAAACTACCATCTCCTCTCCTTTTTAGCTCGTGGATTATTTTTCCACTCCAACATTTCTCCAACTGCATCGTGACCAGAATTTGTTTCACCATCCTTTACTCTGCTGGGGTCTTTTTATAAAGCCTAGAAGCCATTATCTATCATGAAAAAGACTCCCTTGCCAACACTTTAATACATTAACATCATTTTCTCTTTCTTATTCACTGGTAAAATCCCATCCCAGGTTAAATTCAAGGATGCCCTTATCTATACCTGCACATGAGCACAATGTTGCAGAAGGGAAATCATACAACTATTGTTAATAGGTAAATTTCTGAGCAAAAATTTCAATTGGACAAACTTCTGGACCCAAATATCAATTTGGCATACAACATTAAAAGATAATATTGCTAGTAAATTCATTTTTCCCCTCTCCGGCATGCCCATTTCACACCTAACCTCCTATCAAACACTCCATTCTCAGCTAATGACTTCTCTACATACTTCTTAGAGAAAATAGAATCAGCGGATAAGAACTATCTTATCTTAAAATACCAATAACTGCAGCCTAAGTGCATTCTAGCCACACACTATTGTCCCTTCTGTTAAGGTGAAAGAAATCTTTCTGCTTAAATGCAAATCTCACCTCTAGACTCATTCCTTAGATTTATTTTCCGCGTCATCTTTCTTGGGACTTTCTTCCCACAATTTCCTCTTTCTCTCCTGTGTCATTTGTTTCTCTCCTTCTAACCTGATTAAATCCATTGATATACAAATATTTCCTAATGTTACCTGCCTTAAAAAAACACTAAGCCACCCTTGAGCTTGCTTTTCCATGATTTACCAGTTATTATGTTCTTCACAATAAAATAACTTCAAATGAGTTCCCAGGCCGTCTGTCTCTGTTCCCTCCCTTTTTTCCTCTATGGTTGACTTCCCCCCATACCATTTAATTGAAATGGCTCTTGGAACATCCTGAATCATCCACAAAATATAGATTTCATTCCAGTCCTCACCTTAGTTATCTTTCAGCAGTATTTGACAAAATTGACCGATCACATCTTCTAATGCACATATTTTCTATTCTAGGCTACTATTTCACTCCCATGAATTACTTCTGTTCTCATGGTTTCTCTTCCTGAGATTTATTTGCTGGCCACCCCTTCCCACAAAATGTCTCTATATGGAAATGCCATGCCTTTGTTCTTGGCCCTCTATCCGTTTGCATTTTCTTTAACAAATCTCATCTAATTCTGTGGCTTTAAAATGTTATGGATAAACTGAATTCTTTCAACACGATGTACAGAATATGTCTTTTAAATAGGAGTCAGAGGGCCACCTGGGTGGCTCAGTTGGTTAAGCGTCCTACTTCAGTTGTTTAGGTAAAAACAAAAACAAAAACAAAAATCTAGTATTATGTTTGATGTCACTTGGATATACTCATCATATCCAGTTCAGTAACAATACCTTTGGCTCTATCTTCAATCATATTTTACCATGTTTACTTTCATAAGCTTGGTTCCCACCCTCATTATCTCTCATCTGAAGATCAGCAATACCTTCCACAGAGAAGCCAGAGTGATCTTTATAAAGCCTAACCTGGATTGTGTTGCTACCATTATTTGAACAATTGCAGTGGTTTCTCAATATATTAAGATTTTCTTTCTTTTATTATTTTTTTGACCATGGCCCACCTGGCCCAATATCACGCAGCCACCTTGTCTTTAGCTGACGTCATGCCCCTCAACTTTTCTTAATAAAAGCTCCAGGCATACCAGCTTTTCCTTTTGTCCCTAAATGCATCGTGGTTTATTCATCTACTTGCTATTGCTTTTGCTTCTGAGGCTTGTCTTCCAGATCTGTGTCTGTATTGTGTTTTCTCTTCATTTAGGTTCTGATTCAGTATGACCTTCTTAGAGCATGTTTCCAGAAAGTGGCATAGTCCCTTTCGGGTCACCTGTATAATTCCAATTTAACTTCTTTGTACCAGTCCATGATGTTATTTATTTATTTGTTTACATTTTGTTCTTTCTCCTCCACTAGGTTAGTAGCTTCAGTTAATACCCAGTAATCGGGAGCAGCAATTATGATCACCTTCCTTCATGTTTTATTTTCAGCCTCTAGAGCAGGGTTAGTTAGAAAGTGAGTACCCGATATTGATTCACTGACTGACTAGTTCTTTAACCACATAGACTGTGTAAAGGAGATTTACAGGACAATAGGAGAAAATTAAAGTTGGCTAGGTTATAAAGACTAAACATCATGAAAAGGAATTTGGATTTTATCCTGTGCTACTGTTGGGATTTATGACTGTGTTTTAAGTAAAGGAGTTATATATAGAATAGAGGACATGTAAGGTGTTTTGTCTCCCTGGAAACCCTAACTCATTCTTTGGGTTAAAACCTTCCATTGGGTACTTGTGAATTTCCCAGTTTTGTCAGGTAGCTCCAGTGTGGCTGCCAATAAAAGTAGTGAATTATCCAGGAAATAGTTATTGGTCCAGTGATGGGCATGGGACCCAAACTAGATGTGTAAGAATACATCCTGAGTATTTTTCTAACTTGAAGTTGAGGAGTTTTCTTTCTTCTGTAAGTAGACAGCAGTTTTGTTTTTTTTTTTAATCTTTTTTAATGTTTGTTTATTCTTGAGAGAGAGAGAGAGCATGAGCAGGGGAGGAGCAGAGAGGGAGACACAGAATCTGAAGCAGGCTCCAGCCTCCGAGTTGTCAGCACAGAGCCGGACCCAGGGCTTGAACTCATGAACCATGAGATCATGACCTGAGCTGAAGTTGGACGCTTAGCTGACTGAGCAAACCCAGGCATCCTGAGGGCAGTTGTGATACTAGCTTGGACATGTCTTATGAGGTAGCAGTCTTAAAAGACAGCTGGCCTGAGCAAATGGCACCTATATTCTGACAAAATAAGAAGACAAGGGAAATGTGACTATTAACAGCATAAGTCACTAATCCATCTATTTGTTTTTTTTTTTAATTTTTAAAAAAGTTTTTTTAATGTTTATTTTTGAGAGAGAGAGAGAGAGAGCAAGCCAGTGGGGGAGGTGCAGAGAGAGAGAGAGAGAGAGAGAGAGAGAGAGGGAGACACAGAGTCCAAAGCAAGCTCCAGGCTCTGAACTGTCAGCACAGAGCCTGATGTGGGGCTCGAACTCACCAACCGTGAGATCGTGACCTGAGCTGAAATCGGACACTTAACCAACTGAGCCACCCAGTCGCCCCCCATCTATTTATAAGGCCACCTCGACTCCTGAACTTTGGACTTTTTAAAAATTTTTTAAGCTTATTTATTATTTTGAGAGAGAGAGAGAGAGCGCGTGCGCGCGCATATGTGCACACAAGAGGTGGAGATGGGCAGAGAGAGAAGGAGAAGGAGAATCCCAAGCAGGCTCTGAGCGATCCCGTGAACCTCGAGATCATGACCTGAGCCGAAATCAAGAGTTATCTGCTTAGGCAACTGAGCCATCCAGTGGCCCCTAATCATTTTTTTTTTAATTTTTTTTTCAACGTTTTGTTTTTATTTTGGGACAGAGAGAGACAGAGCATGAACGGGGGAGGGGCAGAGAGAGAGGGAGACACAGAATCGGAAACAGGCTCCAGGCTCTGAGCCATCAGCCCAGAGCCGACGCGGGGCTCGAACTCAGGGACCGCGAGATCATGACCTGGCTGAAGTCGGACGCTTAACCGACTGCGCCACCCAGGCGCCCCATTTAATGTTTATTTTTGAGAGAGACGGAGCGCAAGTGGGGGAGGGGCAGAGAGAGAGGGAGACACAGAATCGGAAACAGGCTCCAGGCTCTGAGCCATCAGCCCAGAGCCTGACGCGGGGCTCGATCTCCCGGACCGCGAGATCGTGACCTGGCTGAAGTCGGACGCTTAACCGACTGCGCCACCCAGGCGCCCCCCTAATCATTTTTTTTAAGCAAAGATTTTCTTGATCTTATAACCAAAAATTTTGTCTAGTATAAAGCATTCACCAAACTCCTCATTGAAAACAAAAATTAGGTTTTCTTGTTTCTCATAAATATGTCCCTCTAAAATCTTTACACTTTCTCATAGTCTGTTATTTTCAGGCCTTCAGAAAGTGTGATAAAAGAGCTTAACTATAAAGCCAGTGATCTCTGTCCAAATAACATTAAAGAAATTCATACGTTTTGGAGACTAGAAAGCAGAAGAGAAACTGAAGATGTTCTTTATGGCTACTCTAAAGAATGCCAGGGTGAAGTAATCAACACTGAAGATAGGAACAGGATGGAAAGTTTATCTAATCTTTAAATATTCTGGGCTTTGTTGTTCAGGCTTGAGGCAAAATATATGTTATTTACCTGATGGACCAGAGCATTTTCCTCATAAGAGAAGAGTCTGTAATGGAAATGCTGGTACATTATCAGTCATTAAAGCAAGAGGATGCCAACTTCATAGCTTCTCTATTACTCCAAGAGCTTAGAATATTATACACTGAGGGCTTGTGGTCTTAAAATATTCTAAACGAGAATGTTGTCCTCTCCCCTCTTCTTACTGGAGAAAGAACATACAGATGTGGAGATATGTCATTCCCATCCACTTCTTTTGTCCTTTTCCTGTAAAATCTCTTTCCAAATTGGAGAATAAATATTAAATTATTTTAATCATGTTTAACCAGTGATAAGATGAGAGCATCCATATGTATCCTTCTACTTCTATTTTAATTCTCTGCTGCTCTTTACCTAAATCCATACCTTCCCTTCAATCAAGAGGCATTGGGTAACATCAGGAGCACACCCTTCCTGACCGACTTCTTTGATTTTTCTAGAATTGTTGGACAATTTATGCTGATATAATAGCACCTCTACTTCTACACTCTGGTAACTAAGTATTAAATATGGGAAAAGTAGGGGCGCCTGGGTGGCGCAGTCGGTTAAGCGTCCGACTTCAGCTCAGGTCACGATCTCGCGGTCCCTGAGTTCGAGCCCCGCGTCGGGCTCTGGGCTGATGGCCCTCTCTTCCAATTCTGTGTCTCCTCTCTCTGCCCCTCCCCCCTTCATGCTCTGTCTCTCTCTGTCTCAAAAATAAATGAAAACGTTAAAAAAATTAAAAAAAAATAAATATGGGAAAAGTAGATTCAAAACACAATACGGTAGTCACCAATTCTGATGTGTCAAATTCCAAAAGTTCACATGTGATTGAACATTAGCAAACTGAAAGAGTGATCTACCTGACTCATTATTCTCAAAAGATCACTCTTTTGGTTTGCTAATGTTCAGTGGTTGTTGGGGGTTAACAAATACAAAGCCCATCCACAGGGCATGTGTTGAGAAAATAAATAACTTTATGTATTTAGGGACTTCAGCATTTCCTGAAACGGTTGAGAAGAAAAACCTTACTAATAGAGCTTTTAGTGGGAAGTTCGAATGAGTATCAGTAGCCCTAGAGGCGCAAGTGAAGGGGGCATCTTTTGACACAGGTAAGTAGCAGAAGGTCTTGTGAGTTGCCCTGTTCAGAGTGGGTGGCTTCAGTAAGTGGTAAGTTTCCTGCCCTTGTCAGTGGTGAACAGAACTGCATGGTACAACTCAGGGATGTCAGAGAACAGAGGCATTCAGTCTGTGCTCTGCAGAACCTGGGGGCCTGTACCTTTGCAGAGGAGGTTGTGGGAGAGGAATAATATCCTTGTTCTTCCTGCTCCCAGCCAGAGTAACACGGCTCTTTTCTATTTAGTGTACTCAGTTTCTAAGTAGAATTCTTTTTAAAGGAAATGTTCTATTAAGATAAACATTTAAGCATTTCTGCTGCAGATGATGTAACTGCACTCAAAGGAAGGTTAAACTAAATAACCTGTAGGTTACCTCTTGGCTTAAGGTGCTGCATAAGTTGCCTTAATTTATCCCGTAGGAAGAATGCAACACAGTCACCACTGAGTAGAAATACAGCGTTGAGAGAACTCACAGATTATGCAATATTCCTAAATGTGTCTGCACTCAAATTCATCCGGCACTTGTCAAGAAGAGGCAGTTTCTACCTTTTGCAACTTTGAATTTCACCTTTCCAGTAGATCCGTATTGCTACATTTAGTCTTCCATTTTAGCTCTTTGAGACTTTATTCAATCACTCAGCAGCTTATTGATGCACAATCCTGTCATCTAAGAGCAAAAGTGAAGAACTCCAGGCTATTTTTCCAAGTGCTGCTCCGTGTAATGGAAGGATTTTGAAATGCCACAAGGGAAATTATTAGAAAGAAAAAGAAGGCACCAGATTAAACCACTCTGGACATTTTTTTAAAAAGAATAATTTTAAAGTCTTTCCAAATTCTTAGAAAAAACAAAACTTTTTAGCAATGCACTATGTTTAGCACATTAATTTTTTCTTAGCTATATATGACACGACTGCACAGCTTTAGGCACCCGAATTTTTATAGCTTTGGGAAGTAGTATGGCCATCGTGAATATTATGAAATTTACTGTTGCATTTTTGTTTTTTTCCTTGATGACTCACTACTTTATAAGTCTGGGTCCTTGGTAAAGAAAACACTGTTTCGCCCACCCAAGATAAGCCTGTTCCTGTGTGGAAATATTACCTGTTTTGCATTAATTTGTGTTAAGGCATTGTTTCTGGGACTCACTAGTGGTAACGCAAGCTAAAAGTTTTTCCTCTGAACTACCTGTCAGTATGACACTATATTTATACTTAGATTTAAGGATTGCATGCCTGAAGATTACATACATATTCAAGCTTAGAGTATTTCAGTATCTTTAAAATCATTTTTCTAGCAGGTTAACATTTTAAAACTGTGAATTCAGATTAAAATGATTTGTATGACAGGTTCACTATATTAGGTGACAATTTGCCAGATATGGCAGGCAGTAAGACCTATCAAATACATGATTTGGCATTGTAAGTCTTACTTTGCCTTTAACTTTCTCAAGATTTTATGGCAATCTGGTCCCAGGGCATGTATATCCAGTAATCACTAAGGAAGACAAATATTGTGTAGCTCAGCAAAACGTTTCTCAAGATCCGTGAAGACTTTTTCCTTTACTTCCTAGTCAAGTTCATTTATTAGGCCAAAAACTTTTGATTAAACTTTCTAATTAATATCATCTATTTAAAAAAAAGGCAAGAATATAGCTAACATCATACCCTTAGCAAAAAGATCCCTCTCTTTGCCATTTGGTGATTCAATAAGATGACAAACTGCGACAAAGCACTAATACCCCTTGACCCTTTAGCATGAGTAAAAATATTACAACTATATTTTAAACCTTTTCTATGGATCATGCATAAGCATATTCTGAATAGAGGATGATAATAAGCTAATATCTCTAGTAACTGAATCTCAGGCTTTATTGATTCTTTCAGAAGAACGCAGCTGTACTGTGCTTTGAATACCAATATATGTGTTACACTTAATTACGTCACTTGGTCCACTTTGGTTTGAACTCATTTGGATTATCACCTAATGAACTGGAAACCAGTATGGCTAATTTGTTCATTGGAAGAAAGCTAATGAAACCTCCAAATACTTTGCATGTTGGCACTAGAGAATGTATTTCAGGACTTACGGAAGAAATTTACAATGGAGATGGGCAAAGTGAGAGACGAAGACAGAGGCTTGAATCACCATTGGGCTTTCCGTTCATTTTACTGCATTTCCGTGTTTTATAGATTACTGATATATTGATTCAAAATTATCTCAGAGTTTACTGGATCTTCATCTCTGTGATAGATCCTAGTGATGGGTCAGGCAGACACGCTAGTAAGTTACATCTTTGCTTTTAAGGATTCTATAGTCGTATGAGGGAGAAAAGCATGTAAAGAGTATAGGATTACTGTTTTTGATTCCTTACATATAGACTAATGACTTAACACCTCAATTTCTTTGTTTTCTGCTCTACATGTTCCTTTGACATGAAGGAATTTTAAGTCTGGGAAATTAATTTGCAAATAAGTCCACTCCTCTGCATACCATATATGTCCTAAGGTCCTTCCTAAAGCAACCAAGATTTACCAGTCACTGATCAAGAGAGAAAGCTTTATAAATTACCCAGTGAAGGAATTAGCCAGGAACCTAATTTCTTCTAGTTTTCTCTCATAAATCATTTCATGGTTCGTTAGGACTTCCACCAGAGGGTGACTTGGAAGAGAAAAAAGAAACAAAAATGCAAAACAAAACCACTGTTATTTCACAGCAACATTGGAAATAATGTAAGTTAGATTGACCAAAGTAGTTGAAACCAAAAGCCAAAGTAAATGTTGAGATGTCAGTTCTCCTGGCTATTTCCAGGTCTTGACTATGCCTGCTTTACAAGTGAGACCATTTTATCACTTTATAAGCACAGCTGATTTTTTTATTCCACCCCTGTGCTAGTTCCTGTGAATTTCAAACTAAAGAAACACCAAATGTCTAGAAAATGGTATTTTTGTGTTAACGTGTGCCTGCGCTACCACTTATGTAACCAGATTGATAAAAGGGACTCTGAAAACTGAAACACGACCTGGGCATTAGAAAAATAATTACTGTGGAAGAAATGAATTGATCACCTAAGGTTCTTTCAGATCAAGCCCTTGTGAACCATTGGCCCATCTCAATCTCCTCCTTACTTAATGTTTACATCTTGGAAGATATTATGGAGCTTTCTTTCCCTATTGTGGCAAAAGCCCCATAATTTTTACCACTAAAAGCAAAGAAAAGCAGCTACCTTATACTTATTACAGATGCCATTAGCCTTATGGGAAACTGAGTGGTTACCATATTTTTCAGCAGAGCTCATTTCTTTCTGTTCCTATCAAATATGACTTTATTAATCCCAATATGGTATGGTTTATAGAAAATAAAAACCATTGGTACCTTGTATGGTCTTTTTTGTAGGTTGTTTAAAAAATGTACTGGAATATATGAAATTACCCACCCAGTATCAACAAACAACAACAAAACAATAATAATAATAGTTTTTAAAATCTAAAGGGTTTTATTTCATTGATTGTAAAAACAACAACAAAACAAAACAAATGTATATTCTTATTTCTTCCTTTGAATGCTAACTGGCTGATGAAAGTCCTTATTGAAGATATGCATGTTACTAATGCCAATGGAAGGTTTTAGATAAGATGGGGTAAAGAAATATTGGTTGCAGTGGGAAAGTGGGAGTAGTCCAGAAAAATATGGCAACGTGATACATTATTCTTACAAATAGGACAGCTGACCTGTTACATCTTAATTTATGTGTCAGGAGCTGGGTAATACTTTCACCTGTATTGTCCAGTGCTTCAACAAACAGAAAAATAGGGTACCATTTTGGAAAGATTATTTTTGTTCTCTAGGGAGCAAAGCTTAAAAAGAACTTCCATTAGTTTTTTATTTCCTCCTTTTTCTGAAAGAGCTCAGTACAAAGATATTTTCATGGGAACCAATCTAATCTTTATTGACCGTGACTGTTGTTGATACTAACAGAAATTCATTTGTTCACAAGAAGGCTACTCTCCACCAGCAGAATTAGGAGTTAGATAGTGTGGATTAGAACTATGAATGACCTTGCCTACTAGCTGCAGGTTTTCCTTAGATATAGTAGTACATCCTTTCATTTCTATTTTTCTATAAAATAGCATGTTTGAGTTACATGATTTCCATGTATTTCCATATTTAACACACTATGTTTCTAAGTGTTCTTTTTAATTTTTTTAATGTTTATTTATGTTTGAGAGAGAGACAGAGCACGAGTGAGGGAGGGGCAGAAAGAGAGGGAGACACAGAATCCGAAGCAGGCTCCAAGCTCTGAGCTGTCAGCACAGAGCCCGACGTAGTGCTCGAATAACAAACCATGAGATCGTGACCTGAGCTGAAGTTGGACGCTTAACCGACTGAACCCCCCTGGCATCCCTGTTTCTAAGTGTTTTTAACTTATATGATAATAATGTTAAAGTGGTCACTGGTTTACTTTCCTCAGAATACAATGTACAGTTATCAGCTGCTGTCCTATAATGTCACAGTTTTCAAAATGAAAACAATTGATTTTGATGAATATCTGCTGTGTGCATGGTACATCTCTTTAATCTACAAAGAATCTCATCCACCACCTAAACAAATCCCTCCTTTTAAAAAGAATCAACTGGAAATGTTTGTTCTATAAGATTCCCTCAAATTCATTCTGAGGAAAATCTCTGCGTTTTCTAAATTCCTACTGATGAATTTAAAGGTAATAGGAAAGGAAAGAGGGAAACTTACTTGTGATGAGTCCGTGCTAACACAGTGGTATTTTCCTTCAAGCACTGTGGAAGCTGTGTGCAAATGTCCACATCAAAATTTGAAGAATTTGAGATGCAATATGGAAAGACTTACCAAAGCCACAGGAGTGAAGACCCAAATCTGCTTCTTTTCACAATGTCGCATTACCATAATAATTATTGTAGACACAAGTAATACACATTATTGGAATCTCGTTAGGCTAAACATTTTTTAGGCTAAACATTTTTAATTGGAAAACTATGTAGTTGGTTTAAAAAAAATCACATTAAATCAGAATGGCTGTTTGAATACAGTCCATATCACTTAGTAGGCCTATGACATTTGACAATTGATGTAATATTTATGATTCTTAATCTCAACCTTTTGTAAAAGAAGTTAATGATACTGTCTTAGATTATTATTATGAGAATAAAATAAGTTCTATTAGGCATTCCCATTAATAATGCAATGTACACATACTAATCTCTTTATCTTCCTATTGAAATATAAATATATTAATGGCAGGAATATGACGAGTAATTTCCCCAACAAAGGGTTTACCAATCAGCAAACTTTTTATATATTTATATTTATATATGTGTGTGTTAATTATATATTATATATAGTATACCCTATGTATTATTAATTAGCATATTAGGTATAATATATATTTTGTGTATATCTTTAATATATATTTCTAATATATTTTCTAAATTTCAAAGTCAAATAATTTGCACATATAAAAGAAAAAGTCACTTCTTGCTAACTGAACTCCAAGATCTATGTATTTCTCTATAGAGAATCAGAGCAAATATTTTGAGCAGGTTATAAGGTTGGCTTTTGCAGGCTAACACTTGAGAATTACCTAGTGCAGAATTTCTATACATACAGGTCACAGGGATCAACCATAAATCATAAAGAAACAAAAATTCCTTTCTAGATGATATAACTAAATCTGGTATTTGCTTGAACATCTTGCCTTCACTGACTACTCAGACAAATAAGGCATTTAGTCTCTCAATCATAAGAAGCTCACTGTCTCCTAACTTTCCACTTGACAATTCTGAAGAGAAACTTTCTGTCTATGGTAAAATAACACCATGTTGGAGGCTAAAAAAAAATGTATATATCAAATTAGTCATCTTTCCCCTCAACATTTATAGACAGGAACGTTGTTTATTGCCATGGTCTGTCTTTAAATCTGGGCTTATTTCCTCATAAACTGTTGCTTGCTCTTAGTTTTATTCTGCTATGAATCATAATGCTGCATTTGCAAACTCTAGGGCTATTGTGAGCTCATTTCAGAGCCATACTTTAGAGTCAGATAGATAAGAAGGAAAGAAATCCTTAACTGAGGCAGTCCGTCTCTTCAGTAAATCAACCAAGGCCAAATTTTGTCCTTTGTAATTTTCTATGGAAGCTTAATGTAATTTCTCAAGCCAACACTTGCTGTGATTAGAGCCATTTTAGAAGGATATACTTGTAACAAATGAGTGGTTTTTCATAGATCACTTGTTCAGTTAACTTTTCTGTAAATTGGGTGTGTTCGTCTGTCAGTAGTGCTCGGACAAAGTAGCACAGACTGGGAGGCTTCAACAATGCATATTCATTGTCTTTTAGTTCTGGAGGCCGGAAGTCCAAGATGAAGGTATAGGCAGAGTTGTTGTTGTTTTTCGACCTTCTCTTTTTGATATTCAGATGGCCATGTCACCTGCATCTTTACATGGTCTTCCCTCTGTGTGGGTGTACCCAGATTTACTCTGGTTATAAGGGTACCAATCATACTGGATTAGAGCGCACCCTAACAATGTCATTTTAACTTTATTACTTTTGGGAAGATTCTGTCTTCAAATACACTGACCTCTGAGTCATTAGGAGTCAAAACTGCAGCATGTAAATTTTGCAAGAGGCAGAATCCAGCCCATAAGGGCCCATGCCTCTTACTCTCATGTCTATTAGATGTTACAGTGGTTAAATGAAATGATATTTACTGAAGAATTCGCTATGAAACCAGCAAAGAACAATCATTGCTACTTCTGACATTTTCACTTTAGAATTTGATTTTCCTTGATAATTTTTGTAACAACCGTATTGAGGAGTAATCTTATTACCAGAAGTGTCACCCTTATAAACTGTACAACTCATTTTTTTGCATATTCAAAATTAATTCATTCATCTTCAGTATCCAATTTTAATGTATTTTTATTAACCCAAACAGAAACCTTTAGTTTCTGTCTCTGTAAATTTGCCTCTTCTGGACATGTCCTCTAAATAGAATCTTCCATATGTGTTCTCTGGTGATTGACTTCTTTCACTTAGCACACTGCTCTCAAGGTCAATCCGTGTTGAAGTATGTATCAAAACGCCATTGATTTATATTACCAAATGATGCGTCATTGTATATTTTGGGGTTTTATCATTCATAAATTGAGGACATGAGGTGGTTTCTACATTTTGGTTAGTATGAGTAATGCTACTATGAATATTCTTTGCAGCTTGTGAGGTGGCCATGTTTTTATTTCTCTTTCTTGGGTATATACCTACAAGTGAATTTTCTGGTTTATAAAATAACTATGTGCTTATGATTTTGAGGAAATGTCATACCTACTATACTCTAAAGTGGCTGCACTCTTTGACAATCTTACCAGTAGTGTATCATGGTTCCAGTCTCTATACAGCCTTGTGAATGTTTGTTATTATATGTCTTATTTTTCTTTAATTTTAGCCATCTTAGTGTATATGAAATAGTATAGCAATACATTGGGTTTATATATATATATATATATATATATATATATATATATATATACACACACACACACACACACACATACATATATATACATATGTGTGTGTATATGTATATATATATTTTTTTGAGAGGGTGGGACAGAGAGAGAAAGAATTCCAAGCAGGCACTACATTGTCAGCACAGAGCCCATCACAGGGCTTGATCACATGAACTGCAAGATCATAACCTGAGTTGAAACAATAGTTGGATGCTTAACTGAGTTAGCCACGCAGGTACCCCTTTTATTGTGGTTTTGATTCACATTTCCCCAATGACTAGTGATGTTAAACATCTTTTCTTTTGCTTATTGACAATTTGTATATCTCCTTAAGATGAAAGTGTATTCAAATCCATTGCCTATTTTATAATGAGTTTTCTATTATTGCATTTTAAGACATCTTTATATAACTTGTCTATGAGTCCCTTATTAGATATATGGTTTGAAAATTATCTTCCATTTAGTGCATTATCATTTCACTTTCTTAGTGGTGTCCTTTGAAGTACAAAGTTTTCTAATTGTGATGAAGCCCAACGTAACCATTGTTTTTCCTTTGTTCTTGTGTTTTTGGTATCATATCTAAGAAAAAGTCATTTGTCCCAAAGATGAAAACATCACTCCCGTATTTTCTTCTAAGAGTTTTAGAATTTTAACTCTTCCACTTATGTCTATGCTCAATTTTTAGTTAATCATGATATATGGTGCATGAAAGGAGTACGGTTTTATTCGTTAGTATATGATATCCAGTTGTCACAACACCGTCTATTTAAAAGACTATTCTTTCCTCATTGAATTTCCTTGGTACCATTGTCAAAAGTCAGTTGGCCATAAATTTGAAGTTTATTTCTGGAGTCTCATTTCTGTTCTGTTGATCTATGTCTATCTTTATGTCAGTATCAGATAATCTTGATTACTATTAATTTGCATTAAATTTTGAAATTGGGAAGTGTGAGTCAGTTTTGCCATTTTTCAAGATTGTTTTGGTTAGTCTAAATCCCTTGCATTTTCATATAAATATTAGAATTCTCTTGTTAAATTATATTTTAAAAGACAGCTGGGTAGGGGCGCCTGGGTGGCGCAGTCGGTTAAGCATCCGACTTCAGCTCAGGTCACGATCTCGCGGTCCATGAGTTCGAGCCCCGCGTCAGGCTCTGGGCTGATGGCTCAGAGCCTGGAGCCTGTTTCCGATTCTGTGTCTCCCTCTCTCTCTGCCCCTCCCCCGTTCGTGCTCTGTCTCTCTCTGTCCCAAAAATAAATAAACGTTGAAAAAAAAATTTTTTTTAATAAATAAATAAATAAAAAAAGACAGCTGGGTAATATTCCATTGTGTGTGTGTGTGTGTGTGTGTGTGTGTGTGTGTGTGTACATACCACATCTTCTTTATCCATTCATCAGTCATTGGACATTTGGGCTATTTGCATAATTTGATTATCGGTGATAGTGCTGCTATAAGCATTGGGGTGATGGACATTATGGAGGACGTGTGATCAGCCCTGGATATTACATGTAAGTGTTGAAGCAGAAAATTGTACTTCTGAAACAAATACTACACTACATGCTGACTAACTTGAATTTAAATAAAAACTTGGAAGAAAAAAAAAAGTTTTTCCAGATACCTGAGTAGAAACAAATGCATAATTAAAAATATCTGGCAAAAAATAGGAAAAGTCTGAATTATGCTAGCATCAGTCTCAGAAATGCAGTGAACTACTGTGTTATTGTTTGTTTGCTCATGTTTAGGTTCTCTTCACAAAAATATAATATTTGTTTTACAAAAAAATAAATAAAATAAATAAGCAAAAAAGGCGGCTGGGATTTTGAGAGTGATTGCATTGGATCGGTACATAAATTGGAGTGTTGGTGTGGAGTATTGTCTTATTTAACAATATTAAGTCTTCTAGACCGTAAACATGAGATGTCTTTCCATTTATTTAACTCTTTAATTTCTTTGCACTAGGTTTTGTGATATTTTGATATCTATTTTGATAGATAAGTCTTGCACTAATTTTATTAAATTTATTTCTATGTATTTTATTATTTTGTTATTCTAAATTGAATTGTTTTCTTAAGTTTACTTTTGGGTTATCCATTGCCAATGTATAGAAATAATTTTTTTTATATATTGAACTTTACTTAGAAGCCTTGTTGAACTCATTTAATAGTTCTATAGTGCATTCCTTAGGATTTTTTACATATGAGATCATGTAATCTGCAAGTAAAGATAATTTTCCTTATTTATTTTCAATCTGGATGCTTTCATATTATGTTCTAGTCTAATTGCTCTGGGTAAAATTCCAGTTGAGTGTTGAATAGAAGTGGAGAAAACAGACATTCTTGTTCCTTATCTCAGGTGAAAAACATTCAGCTTTACTGTTGAGTATGATAGCTCTGGGTTTCTCTTACATGTCCTACATCAGGTTGAAGAAACTCCCTTCTATTGCTAGTTTGCTTATCCTTTTATCATGAAAGGATGTTAGACTTCGTCAAATGCTTTTTCTATGTATTTTGAGATCAAAATATTTTTGTCCTTTGTTGTATTAATATGATTTATTATAATGATTGATTTTTCAGATGTTAAACTCACTTGACATTCCTGGGACAAATTCTGTATGATCACGGTATATAATCACTTTTATATTTTGCTGGAATCATTTTATTGTTATGTTGTTGAGGACTTATGCATCTGTATTCATAAAGAATATTGCTCTGTAGTTTCTCTTTATAATTTATAGTTCAATTTTATATAGGTCTATTTTCTTCTGATCACTAATAATAAAAAAAATTTATTTTGAGTGTGCAACTTTTAATCTAGCATTAATCTTATGCTTGATTTTAATATGCTATACTTTTTTTATTTCACATATTTTTTCTTTTTTTAATTTTTTTTTACATTTGTTTATTTTTGAGAGATAGACACAGAGCACAAGTGGGGGAAGGGCAAAGAAAGAAGGAGGTACAGAATCTGAAGCAGGCTCCAGCCTCTGAGCTGTCAGCACAGAGCCCAATGTGGGGCTGGAACTCACAAACCACAAGATCATGACCTGAGCTGAAGTCGGACGCTTAACTGACTGAGCCACCCAGGCACTCCTTCACATATTTTTTCTAATTACTATCATTTTATTGTAGTCAATCAACACCAAAAACAATTGGCATAACTTCCTTTTTTCCATCATTTGTAATAGAAATAAAGTTTTCCAGGGGCACCTGAGTGACTCAGTTGGTTAAATATCCATCTTTGGCTTAGGTCATGATCTCATGGTTCATGAGTTTGAGCCCCGTGTTGGGGCTCCAGAGCCTGGAGCCACCTTTGGATTCTGTGTGTGTGTGCCTCTCTCTCTCTGTCCCTTCCCCACTTGTACTGTCTTTCTCTGTTTCTCAAAAAAAAAATAAACATTAAAAAAATAGAAATAAAGTTTTCCAAGTTTGTTGTCCACAGCATATTCTTTTCCATGTATCAAAAACTATTGGCTTTTCCCCTGTATCATGTTATGGCTATACAAATTAGATGATAGTGGGCATCCTGTTTTTTTTTCTTCATAAAAAATGGCTTTCTCTAAACAGTAGAGCAATCAAAATACACTCTACTGTTCTCATATCCTATCTTTCTTGCTTCTAATATTGAATTCCTTTCCACTGTCAGTGAATGCTATGGATTATTTTAAGCCTACTGTACCAGATAGGTACTAAAATTCTCTTTTCTTCTGGAGAGTTGGAACACCTCTGCTCCCTCAGTCCTCTTTAATCCAGTAGTTTCCACTAGAACTTCACTCATTAAGCATCAACTTTATTGTGATCTAAAAGATCATGGTATAGGAGGAACATGATTTCAAGTTCCAGTCTACATGAATTTTCTTTTACACCACATGAGAGAAGGCACCTCAAAAGCTGGGCATTCACGAGAAGGATACCCCAGGGAACTGAGCTGGCTGTCCTGTGGTTGAGTTGTATCATACATCTCTCTGTAAATCTGTCATAGGACCCTTGCTACCTTGCCCTCAGGAATTCCCTCCATTCCATAAGAAACACTCTCACTTCTTGCTTTCTTTCTGATTCCCCAGTTTCAAACAATGTGAGGTGATTAAACCAAATGGGAATTGACATTCTTACTCTCTCAGACTATTAATGCAGTATGGACTCCAGTGCATGTGTCTATTCCAACATTCACTTAAAAATGTACTAATTACTTACTTGCCTCATTAGGTGACTTATGAAATAAAAACAATCTCTTAAAGAAAAAAAATTCTTTTTCTACTTTGGACAACATTTCATTGATATCTATTAAGTAAGTCTCTCATAACTTTATCCCTTCAGGACTAATGAAACGCCATTATTATAGTAAGATGCAGTGCCTGGGATGACCGATAAAGGAGTTTTTTGTTAGCCAGGTGTTATGCTCATTGAATTAATTCATTTTGATTCATGAATTTGTTTTGGAAGAAACTGTTCCATTGGGAATTTCAACCCCACTGGGGTCTGTTGGTTGGTCTCTATGGTAGCCTGATTGTCTTTAGAATTGGTGGTACCCAGTATGAAGAAGTCAAGTCAAAGTAATACCTCTATACTTTCTAGTTTATTAGGTACTTCCCTGAGTCCTTACGATAATCATGAGAGAGAATTCTAAAGAAAAAAATTATTTTCCCATTAATTGACAGAGAATCTATAATGCTTAGATGTTCTGGTAAAACCAGAACTTAAATGTGGTCCTTTCGATTCCCAAGCAAGTTCGTTTCCAGTGTACTTTGGATGCTTGCATGATGATATTGGTATTTGTGTGGTGTCCATTTTCTTTTTTTCTTTTAAATTTTTTTAACATTTATTCATTTTTGAGAGACAGAGAGAGACAGAGCATGAGTGGGGAAGGGGCAGAGAGAGGGAGACACAGAATCTGAAGCAGGCTCCAGGCTCCGAGTTGTCAGCACAGAGCCCAATGTGGGGCTCGAACCCACGAACTGCAAGATCCTGACCTGAGCCGAAGTCGGACGCTCAACCGACTGAGCCATCCAGGCGCCCCACGGTGTGTCCATTTTCTAAATATGCACCTGTTAAAGAAAAATATGTGTGTAAAGTATTCTTAATTCTCTGGTTAGCACTTTTATAAAACGAAGGTTATTTCCTCATTTGTGAGGCGTGAGTTCTGTATAATGTTTTACTTAGTTCAGTGAAATTACAACCATTTTGACAGCACAAAATCTTCAGGAAGAAAATATGCTATAGAAAATATCAACAATTATTGAATTTAGATTGTGGGTGGAAGCCACTGTGGTAGCCTTAAAGAAAAAGTCTATCGTATGTAAATTTAGGAAAGCTGAGTTACAGATCGCCATTGTTTACTGTTAAGAACCCTTAACATAGTAATACCCATCATGAAGCTAATGGTAGGAGGTGAAGTGTAAGGGTTTCTCTAATCTACTTGTACAAGACTTTTTTATTCCTAATTGATCTCATGAACAAATTTTCTGAGAAAAATATCTTGTGCAAACACTGATCTAAGATAGTTATTTGAAAGCAGCAATGAATTCTTCCGTTAGTTTCAGGTTTTTTTCCACTTCCATATGTTGTCTTATGAAGTTAAGTATGTCTTTAGGGTCCTTCCGTCCTCCCTTCAATCCCTGCTCCCTTCTCCTGTGGCTTAGCCGCCCATTTATTACTTTATGCCATAATTTTTTATTTCATCTTTTTCATATCTTGCTCTCCATCTCCCAAAATATTTGTTGATTTTGAGAAATTAACCTTAGGTGTTTAATCTCTTAGCCGTATCTGCATTTTAATAGAGAATTCTTTGGACAGTGAAAGTATTTCAGCCTGCAAGGATTGAATTCTAATGTGGCATTTTAGGCACACTATCAGGTGGTGGGGGAACGGCTTTTGAATGGGGATCCCTGTTTATGCCTACAGAACCGCACTCCCTTGGGCAATTTTAAGGCTAGCTGGTGATAAGGTGCAGTCTGTAATTCACTGTAATGCTTATTGGAGATGAAGGATGTGTATGTTCAGTCAAGGAAATTGGACTGGGAATGTAATGAGTTATGGATAAAATCTCTGAGGGCATGAACTACACATGTCTAGACTGGATGATTGAGGTATGTAAAAACTGCAACATTCTATTATCTAGTTCCATATGAAAACCATGCCTACCACTCTTCAATTTTATGGTGGAATAACATGAAGGCAACATGTTTTAGTTGTTATGTTTCATTTGTTTGCTTATTGGCTTGTTTCTTGGTAATGAATTCTCTGTCCTTTTTTTTTTTTTTTTTAATGTTTATTCATTTTTGAGAGAGAACGCATGAGCGGGGCAGAGGATCTCAAGTGGGTTCCGCACTGACAACAGTGAGAGCCCGATGCGGAACTTGAGTTCACGAACCATAAGATAGTGACCTGAGCTGATGTGGACGCTCAGCTGACTGAGCCACCACAGTAGCCTCCACCCACAATCTAAATTCAATAATTGTTGATATTTTCTATAGCATATTTTCTTCCTGAAGATTTTGTGCTGTCAAAATGATTGCAATTTCATTGAACTAAGTAAGACATTATGCAGAACTCACTCCTCACAAATGAGAAAATAAACTTCATTTTAAAAAGGTGCTAACCAGAGAATTAAGAATACTTTATACATAAATTTAAGTCAAGAGTTGTAAGAAAGCTACCGAAGCACTCAGAGCAATCAAGACAAACTGAAGTATATCTGCCAGTGTGTAAATTGTTATTTATCTTTATAGGAAGGTAAATATATATCAGAAAGTTGTACTAATTTGTACAGATAAAAGAAAAGCTCAGAACTTTCTCTGGTTAGTTGGGAATGTAATTAATGAAAAGGTCAGGAAAAACCTCAAATGTGATCTATTGTTCTCTGTATATAAGATAAAATCTTGATGACAACATTAAAAGTATAATATCTGGGGCTCCTGGGTGGCTCAGTCAGTTAAGTGTCTGACTTCAGCTTGTGTCATGATCTTACGGTTCGTGGGTTCAAGTCCCGCGTCGGGTTCTGTGCTGACAGCTCAGAGCCTGGAGCCTGCTTTGGATTCTTTGTCTCCCTCTTTCTCTGCCCCTTCCTCCACTCAAACTCTGCCTCTCTTTCTCTCAAAAATAAAAATAGAAATAGAAATAAAATATATATGTAATATCTGGCTATAACCACAAGTCTGGTATTGAATTCTAAATCATAAATCTGCATGTTAAATTTTATGTCTGGAGGGTCCTTCTGCTTTAGGCCATAATGATGTTTGTGATTCTATACCAGTCTTATTTTATTTTAATATTTAAAAAAAAATTTATGAAGCTTTTGTTTGTTTGTTTTAGCTCCAGTGTTGCATTAATTTCAGGTATACAAATAGTGATTAAACAATTCTATACATTACTCAGTGGTCATCGCATCACCTATTTCACCCATCCCTCCCCCCACTTTCCCTCTGGAAAACACCAGTTTGTTCTTTGTAGTTAAGAGTCTTGTTTCTTGGTTTCTCTCTCTCTTTTTTTTTCTTTGCTCATTTGTTTTCTTAAATTCCACATATGATTGAAATCATATGTCATCTTTCTTTCCCTGACTGATGATTTCACTTAGCATTATACTCTCTAGCTCCATCCATGTTGCTCCAAATGGCAAGATTTTATTCTTTATAATGGTTCAATAATATTCCATCGTATGTATGTATGATGTACACGTATATGTGGTATGTACATATATACTTCTTTATCCATTCATCAATCAGTGGACACTTGGGTTGCTTCCATAATTCAGCTATTATAAATAATGCTGCTCTAAATTAAAGATAGAGATGCATGTATCCTTTGTATTAATTTTTTTTTTTTTTTGTATTTTGAGAGTAAACACCCAGTGGTATGAATACTGGTTCATAGAGTAGTTCTGTTTTTAACTTTTTGAGGAAACTCCATACTGTTTTCCACAGAGGCTGCACCAGTTTGCATTCCCACCCGCACTGCAAGAAGGTTCCTTTTTCTCCACATCCTCACCAACACCTTTGTTTCTTGTGTTGCTGATTTCAGCCATTCCAGCAAGTATCAGGTAATATTTCATTGTAGTTTTGATTTGCATTTAGCTGATAATGAGAGGTGCTGAGCAGCTTTTCATGTATCTTTTGGCAATCTGTATGTCTTCTTTGGAGAAATACCTGTTCGTGTCTTCTTCCGACTCTCTAGATTATTTGTTTTTTGGGTGTTGTGTTGTATTAATTCTTTATATATTTTGGATACTGATCCTTTATCGGATATGTCATTTGCAGATAACTTCTCCCATTCCATAAGTTGCCTTTTACTGTTTCAGATCATTTTCTTCGCTCTGCAGAAGCTCTTTATTTTGATGTAGTCCCAATAGTTTATTTTTGCTTTTATTTCCCTTGCCTCAGGAGACATATCTAGAAAAATGTTCCTATGGCCAGTGTCAGAGAAATTGCTTCCTGTGCTCTTGTCTAGAATTTTTGTGGTTTCAGGTCTCACATTTAGGTCTTTAATCCATTTTGAGGTTATGTTTGTGTATGGTGTAAGAAAGTGGTCCAGTTTCACTCTTTTGAATGTAGCTCTCTAGTTTTCCCAGCACATTTGTTAAAGAGACTGCTTTTTCCCATTGCATATTCTTGCCTCCTTTGTTGAGAATTAATTGACCATATAATTTGGGTGTCATTTCTGTTCCATTGATCTGTGTGTTTATTTTTGTGACAGTACCATATTTTTTTTAATTACTGCAGCTTTGTAGTATAACTTGAAGGCTGTTTGTTTTTCTTTTTCAAGATTGCTTTGGCTATTTGGGATCTTTTATGGTTCCATATAAATTTTAGGATTGTCTGTTCTAGTTCTGTGAAAAATGCTGTTAGTATTTTGATAGGGATTGCATTAAATGTGTACATTGCTTTGGGTAATAAAAATATTTTCACAATATTTGTTCTTCCTATCCATGAGCATGGGATGTCTTTCCATTTCTTTGTGTTATCTTCAGTTTCGTTCATGTTTTATAGTTCTCAGAGTATAGGTCTTTCACCTCTTCAGTTAAGGTCCTTGGTATTTTGTTATTTTGAGTTCAATTTGTAAGGGGGATTGTTTTCTTAATTTCTCTTCCTGCTGCTTTATTATTTTTTGTGGAGAAATGCAACAGATTTTTGTATATTTATTTTGTATTCTGCGACTACTAGATTCACTTATCAGTTCTAGTAGTCTTTTGTGAAGTCTTTTTGGGTTTTCCATATAGAGTATCATGTCATCTGCAAATAGTGAAAATTTTACTTCTTCCTTACCAGTTTGGATATCTTGTGTTTCTTTTCGTTCTTTGATTGATGTGGGTAGGATTTCCAGTACTATGTTAAATAACAGTGGTGATAGTGAACATCCTTGTCTTGTTCTTGACCTTAGGAGAAACTCTCTTAGTTTGTTTTCCCATTGAGTATGTTAACTGCTGGTTTTTAATAGAAAGCCTTTATTATGTTGAGATATATTCCCTCTAAACCTAATTTGTTGAGGGTTTTTATTAGTAATGGATGTTCTACCTTGTCAGATGCTTTTTTGCATCTGTTGAAATGATCATGTGTTTGTTATACTTTCTCTTATTGATGTAATGTATCACAGTGATTGATTTGTGATTATTGAACCATCCCTGCATCCTAGGAATAAATTCCACTTGTTCTTAGAGAACTTTTTTTTAAATGTATTTTTGGTTTTGGTTTGCTAGTATTTTGTTGAGAATTTTTGCATCTATGTTCAAAGATATTGGCCTTTAGTTCTCTTTTTTTGTTGTATTTTTATCTGCCTTTGGTACTACAATATGGTGGTCTCAAAGAATGAATTTGGAAGCTTTCCTTTATCTTCTCTTTTCTGGAATAGTTTGAGAAAAATTGGTATTAACTCTTCTTTAAATTTTTTTTTCAACGTTTATTTATTTTGGGGACAGAGAGAGACAGAGCATGAACGGGGGAGGGGCAGAGAGAGAGGGAGACACAGAATCGGAAACAGGCTCCAGGCTCTGAGCCATCAGCCCAGAGCCCGACGCGGGGCTCGAACTCACGGACCGCGAGATCGTGACCTGGCTGAAGTCGGACGCTTAACCGACTGAGCCACCCAGGCGCCCCGGTATTAACTCTTCTTTAAATGTTCAGCAGAATTCACCTGTGAAACCCTCTGGTCCTGGACTTTTGTTTTTTGTAAGTTTTTTAATTACAGATTCAATTTCATTGCTGCTTATTGGTGTGTTCAAATTTTGTATTTCTTCCTGCTGTGGTTCTAGTTGAACACTAGTCTTATTTTAAAATGTGACTACATTTATTACATTGTCTGTATCTTCACAAATATGTTCTGATATTCCATTATGTCTCCATGTGGTATCTCTCATTTGCTTCTAGTTTTCAGCTGGGGCATTTCATCACATTTTCCTTACTCCTCTGGCTCTTTCTTGTTCTCTTTCAAAGAGTTTAAATTTGTGTTAAACTCATGAGGTCGTATATCCCACCTTGATCCAGTCATGTAGTTCCCATTGACTTCAGCAAAATTCCACAATGGGATCAAGGGCAATGTGAGCCCTTAGAAAAACTCATAAATGGACTGGCATGTCCATCAGGTTTAGAGAGCACCATTAAGAATAGTGATAGAGACATTAGTAAAGACAGATAGGAGGGAGCATCAGCAGGATTTTCTTCCCTCAGATGTGACTCAAACAAGAACTGAACCAAACTGCCTATATCTTGCTTTAAGGAATCTTAGCAGCAGAATGGGAAAGATTTGAAAGAATTTCTCAGCTGCAGAGTTTCACTCTAGGGACTATGTCTTTGAGTAGGCTCCGGCTACTTAAATTGAAAATGAAATTAAGCATTTTCAGAGATTTTTCAATTCCTCCCCTGCCAGTAGTTTCCAAAATGCTTGCACTAGCAAATGAGGTGGTTGGTAGAATATGGCCTTGAAAAGACCTGTCCCGCTACTCCTCCCTTCAAACAGCAGTGGCTGTTTATTACATTTCATTGAAGGCTGTCATATACTCTTTCTCCACTATGACATAATTTGGAGGCTTTTTTTTTAATACCTTCAATTGGACTGATAGAACAATGACTCAGCTAAATTTCCAACAATTTCAAATACAATGTGTGTTAAGTGTAAGATGAATCATCAAGGGACTTCCTGAGAGGTTTGGGATCAGTTTCAAACAATATATTATTCTAAAAACTCACCCAGGCTTCCTTCTAACTGGGTTCTGAGACAATGGTCCCATTGAAGTCTTCATACTCTTTTGTCATTCTTTAATAATAATTGTATAAGAGCCAAAGAGTTGACTCTTGCGGTGTTTTCCATAAATCTACATAAAACAAATGTTTTAAGAGATGTAAACTGTATCTTAGTTTTCTCTTCTCAGTACATAAGATAAAAATTAGCAAGTACATATCTTTGGAGACACGGTATACATGTCTTGTGGGCAGGCATGTTTCTTCCCAGTAGTTTCCCATTATACTTAGAAGAAAGTCCAGATTCCTTGCTGTGTTTTAAATGAATCATCTTACGTAAAATGGTTCCTAGCAACCTCATTCTTTCCTGCTTTCCTCCGTCCTCAACCCACTGCAGTTATGCCAGCTATCTTGCTTTTTACCCCTCAGTTAGGCCAAGCATGTTTCCAACATGGGACACATGAACCCATTCAGTTTTCTTGGATCTTACTCAAATATTATTTCACTAGAGGGATCTTTTGTGAGCACGTGATCTAAAGATTATTCTTACCAAGCTTCTGCCGTGCCCTCTAGTTTGAAGTAAAGTGATAAGTGCTGAGAAGATACGTGTCTTTTCTGTAAGCTCTCTGCCTAGACCAGTGATGGGCACATAGTGGATGGTTAGTAAATAACTGCAGAATGAGTATATTAACAAAGTGGTGTAGTCATCATCCTGCTATTTCACAATCTAGATTTGTTAATGCTTTTCCTACGATTAGACTTAGGTTGGACATTTGGGGGCAATCAGTGACACTGTATATATTTTCTGTTACTGATCATCAGAAGACACATATCAGTCTGTCCCAGTGATTAAGATGGTGACTGCCAGAATCCTCACATGAAAAGTTCTCTTTTATTTTTGTTATTAACAAATAGTTGGGGTACCTGGGTGGCTCAGTCTGTTAAGTGACCGACCCTTAATTTCGGTGCAGGTCATGACCTCAGGGTTCCTGAGTTCGAGCCCTTTGTCAGGTTCTGCCCTGACAGCACGGGACCTGATTAGGATTCTCTCTTGGCCCCTCCCCTGCTCTCTCTCTCAAAAATACATAAATAAACCTAAAAAAAATAGTTAATGGAGCAATGCATGGAGATGATGTGAATATTTTGTCCCTTAATCTTCATTCACCCCAAAAGTTCAATATCTTTTGATGGCCCTTTCCAAAATCAATATATTCATGGTTGCAAAGGAGTGTTTTGTTTAGTGTTAACCTATATTCCTTCTACATGCATTCGCTAACATTTTAATATAGAGAAGAGCTTTCTCTCTCCATCTTGCTTTCTTCTTTTTCCCTTTTCCATTTCTTTTATTTTTCTGAGTATTGCTATGGATTTATGGATTCTTTTATATTCAGTATATTTTAATTCATTGTAAGGCTTCTTTTCAGTGCTTTTTATTGTCTAAATTTGGCCAATAAGAGCTTTTCCTCCTGACATGTCCAATTAATGTATTCCTTCCTACCCACCCCCTCATTTTCTTTGTTGCACAATTAGATGCCACAGGCTCAACCTATACTCTGTTCAGCCTGCACCTTCATCAGGCATTTGTCCACAGAGCTCTGCTTTCTTAAGTGGAGAATGGTATTTAGAAATCAAGATCTGAAAAATTTATTGTGCTTATTGTACTAAAGTGTTCTACTTCTAGGCAACTTAACTGAATGACTAGGGGATGTATCCATAAGATTATATGGAAACTTCCAGTTCAGATCCTGCACTATAGAGTTTTCTCCTTATCTACCCCATTCTTCCATACTCTTACCTTTATTTACAGTGACAGTCCTATATTGAAATATATTTACTCAACTTCTCAATTCTACAACATACAAAATACAGAATTACTAGAGCGTGTTCAGTACCACTATTAACAATAACCCTACTAAAGGAAATTCAAATTTTTAGTTCAGGTATTTTTTTTTAGAGTATATTCTAATAAATTTAAACAACTAGTAAACTGTGCTCAAAAATTGTATTGTTTTCCCTGTGTGGTTATATGATGTTTTATATAAAGCAGTATTCCTTCATTTTCGTTTGTATTCATATCTGGAGTTTGTATTTTCATTTCATTTTTTAACTTAATTTTATATTTTTATATATAAAACCTGGTTCAGAAGCCAACATCATATAATATGGAAAGATTCACTCTTTATTCAGAGAAGTCATACACCTGTCCCCCTCTCCTTCTATCCTCAACTCCCTCCTCTCCACTGTTAAAATGATAAAAGAAGACAATTTAGGTGACACCAACAAACTTTATTTAACACTTCATGAAGCAGACAATCTCCATTTAGAGAAGAATGGAACAGAAGGCAAAAAAATCTTATAGGATAAAGAATAAAGAATGGAAGGAGAAAATGGAAAATATACAATTGGCTGGGGCCATGCAGCCAACCTTGTTGGGGTGAGAAGGCCCAGAGTTGTGTGCCGATTAGCTGGCAGGATTTACTATTTCTGTTCAAGCGGAGCATTTACAAGGACACAAAAGTTACCTAAGTTTCAGTTTCCTGATGTGACGCCCCTGCTCAGGAGCAGGCTCCTTCTTAGGCCTAGAGTTATTTCAACAATAAAATACTGGAAATAATAGAAAAATGAATGTAATAAAATATGAGCTAGTTGTTTAAACAGTTTTCTAATAAAAAACCTATCCAGTGCACTCTGATAAATATTTTGTGTTTGTCTGCGACCACTGCAGCAAGCACATAATGTTATAAGTATTGGTTAAATCACAGCAGGCTGTCAACAGCTAAGATATCATTATTAATGATCTTGGCTCTCCTGTTATAATTCAGTAGAACAACTGAGAAGTGTGGATGAAACTGCTCAAAGAGATGGATGTCAAAAATGTGTTCAGCCCTCATTTCAGACACATTAAGGAAATTTGAAAGAACCTGCTTAACAGGTTGTTAAGTTTACTTTGGAATTTAGTGCTGTAGCACACAGCATAACATCCTCTGTTGGCATCCCGATGCACAGGCTTCTTGATGTGCACCCTTCCTGTTTACTCTTCATCATTCAGCATGCAGTGGATAATGAATTATTTAAGCAGTGGTATCTTGGGACATGTGTCTCCTTGGTCATTTCTGATAAAAGCCTTAGGAAGGCTGTTGTGTGCTTATGGTAGATTTTCTTTTTCTCATTTTCAAGTTTATATTCAAATCCCGGTTCTACAAATAGCTCATGATTATCACCATCTCTTTATGTGTATGATCAAAGATACAGTGATTTGTATACCATAATACCAAGGTTTTTTATTGAATTTGTATGTAGTAGGAGAAAATACTCATTGGTAGATGATTTTTAAAAATTGTCTGATGATTAAAGAAATGTTTTGAAATGTGCTTCTAAGAAGTTCACTTATTCTCTTTCTAATACAGTTCTAAAAAATCTTTAAATTACGCATAACATAAAATTTGCTTTTCATGTTGTTGGAGAAGGCTTAGAAATAAATTGTGAAAGTTTTTAGAATGGGAACCACCTTTTTAATAGCTACCATGTTGCAGACACTTTGCTATCATAAGAAATGGTTAAAAGAAAGGGAAATAAATTTGTGAACAAAAGATCACTCTCCTATAACTTTGATGGAATATAAAATGTTATAACATTAAGGAGGAAAATTTTGCAGTAATAACAAAACTGCTTATGTATTTGCAGTCAATAATACAATTTCTAGCCATTTCCATGGGAGGAAAACATTTACTCATACAAAACAAGGTTTTTTTATTTCAGTAACTTTATAGTAGAAATGTATAGGAAATTACCTCACTACTCAACTATAAGAGGTTGAAGAAAATACAAAAGTATAGTACAGAGTAATAAGCAGCTTAAAGACTGATGAATATCTCTATGAACTGGACTGGTATGGACATATTTTAAGAAATCAAAATTGTACGCAAAATTTAGTTTTAATCATAGGAGAAAGTAAGACTATAGTTATGAATTTGATAACACAAAAATCAAAAAACCTCAAGAAGTAAACCAGAAACCATTGAAAATGGTTATCTGGTGTTGAAATAACTCTCTTGGTCCAAGATGGAGCTGCTCCTGCCCAGGGTAGCACGTCAACAAAATGAAACAAATAACTTCTGTGTGTCTATAAATACGTGCCTGTAAGTACGCTGCTTAACCAGAAACACAGTAAATCCAGTCATCCAATACCCAAATGCCAAGACAATTCTGGGCCTTCTCACCCCAAACAAGGTTGACTGTGTGGCCCTAGTTAATCAGATATTTTCTGCTTTTCTCTTCCTTGTTCTTTATTCTTTATCCTGTAAAAGTTCCTTGCTTCTGCCCCGTTTTGCAGTTCTCTAAATTAAGACTGTCTGCTTCATGAAGTGTAAGCAAGCTTTACATTAACTAAATTGTCTCCTTTGATTGTATCTCAGCAGTTTTTGGCAATGAGGATGGGGTCCGAAGCTAACTGCTGATGGCCTACAGGACAATGAGATGTACCCATGAGGCACCTGCTGAAAATTTTAGTTCACTGTTCCTCTCATTACCAAAATCCCTGGGTAAGTCACTTTCTGACTTGAGCTCCCCTGTCTTGCATGCATCTCTTGGGTCCACAAGTTTTATATTTTTTTGAATAGATAGATAATAGATAGGTCGATAGGTCAATAGATAGATAATGTAAAATGATGGGTATTCACTGGCTAAATTATTTCCAGATAAGATTAAAAATGAAACATTAATTATTGTGCAGAAGTTTATCTACTTTTGACTTCTTTTTATGGAAGTAAAGGTATTTGTATCTATTAGTATATGTGTTTTGTGCCACATGGAAAATTTTACTATAAGGAAGAGTATACTTCTAGAAATTATGAAAGGCATTTATAAGTTGGCCAGTCCACAATTGTTTCCTTTTTTGACTTTGGTAGGAATTAAGTATTCTAAAGGTTAAAAATTCTAATTAATATATGTAATTAAAATTACTATAAAATGATAAATATCTCTGTGGAAATTAGCATGTGTTTTTGGTAAGGAAAGACACAAGGTATAGAGATGTTTTGTTAAGGGAAAAGGAGAATAAGTTTGTCCTAAAGTAAAACAACAGTGGTTTCAGAGAATGAGAATAATGAAACAGAGTGGATAAAATATAAATGAATCTTTAAAAATGTAGAAGGTTTATGTAAAATTAGTCTTGAGAAAGGAATTTTATATGTGGTCAAGCTGCCTAAGATTGGAATTTGATTTATTTTATTTTTTCATGAGGTCTAATATCAAAAAGTACATCCATACGTTTTTGTTTGTTTTTTTGGTTTGTTTTTAACCATGTAACTTTCTGGATTTGCCTTTGGAGTCTTTGTCACTTTGGTTAAATGGATACTTTTTGACCCAAAATCAAATTCTGAGTAAGTCTTTTTACTTTAGGCAAACTTTGGAATTTTTCAGCCAGTCTCTGGAACATCTCAAAATATTTGTTCTCTCTTCTTATAAAAATAAAACTGTTAAGCCAATTAGTCTTATTTGGAATGTTAAATTACATGGGGAGCATTGTCAAATCAGAAGTGATACTAAGTGTTCTTTAGCTTATATCTGTATGGGTATATGTTATTAATAGAAGTGTCCCAGAAATTATATGCCGTTCTTAAAAATTGGACATATCTTGGTGTAGTATTACAAGTCATAATTCCAATTATTATCTTAAAATGCTTTATGTCCCAGAAATAACCAAGTTTCCTTGTCAGTTCCATTATAATGAACTCTTACACGATCTTTAGCATTGGGCATTTTTAAGTCTTTTGTCATATGTAGACAGTTACTGTTTTACTCTGACGCTTATGCAAAAGTGAGATTCTTGGAGTGGATCTTACCAAGAAATCTCGACCACCGATACTGCTGTCACATTACAAGGTGTTGAACCTTGGGTGCATATTTCACAACCAAAGACTTCATCTGACACCTGGTCCTGTATAAACACAGGAGACCTCAAAATCAAATAGACTAGGAAGAGAAGTAGTCAACGCTGAGGTAGACTGCTTCCTCCCAATATGTTGGATCAAGAACATTTTTTCCATCCCTCCTTTCCTCTCTTTTCTTCTCTTTCCTAGTTATACCATAAAGATCTTTATGATTCTTTGTCCATCTTTTTCCTTGCCTTGGCCTGAAGAGATAATGCCATTGTTCACGTATCTTGGGCCATTGCAAAGGAAGAGTGATTCAGCCTCCACGTGACTGTTGGATTTGTTATGATGCTAGTAATCTGTACTTGCTTCTGCCTATCACAGACTTTTCCCTGATTTCTGATGTCTCATTTTCTCTGGAATAAGCTGACTGGATAAACAATTCTGGGAAAGTGGAAACCTAGTCACATGAAATACATAAACAGGCCACTGGCCTAAAGAAGCATCCCAGTCTTTGGGGTTATTTCTTGACTTACTGGATTCTAGCTAGTTTGTTTGAGTTATGGGGACCCTGACTTCGGAGCACTCTTGAAACCACAGGCATTGTTTTGTTGCTGATAATTACAACTGTCTCCCTGATACACTGCATTCTTTCAAATGTTTTAAATGCATGGGGACATCCATTGACCAACCAATAGATGGTCTCTCTTCTACTAGAATGACAAAAGAGGAAAAAAACATAGCAAGGTCCAATAATACCAGTCTGACATTTTCTCTCAAGAACAATAAACTGAGACCTGAAGAGGCAGTGCTTACTGAGAGTTAACACTAAGACCAACATTTTGATCAAACCTCTAGAATTGTCAAGAATGATAAAAAATGGGGGATTGGTAAAATAGCTTTCTAGACCTGAGATGGAGCTATCCCTGTCCGAGATGCCACATCACTTAATAAGACTTAGACACTTTTGCGACTCTATAAATGCTCCGCTTGAGCAAACATACAATATAATCAGCCAGCCAGTCCCCTACTGCCAAGCCAACTCTGGTTCTTCTTGCCTCAGACAAGGTGGACTTGTGGCCCCAGCCAGGCAGGTATTTTCCACTTTTCTCTTCGGTGTATGTTATTCTTTATCCTATAAAAGCTACCTGTCTTCCACCCTATTTTGCAGTTCTCTGCATGGAGACTGTCTGTTTCATGAAGTGTTAAATAAAGTTTGTTTGTATCACCTAAATTGTCTTCTCTAATCATGTTATAACAATGTTAATCCACTTTAAAACCGACATTCAAATACTAATTGACAGTGCATATTCTTAGGAAACACTATTATTCATGTCGGTTTAATTCACAACTAACCAGGTGGTGCAAATTCAGATTATATGTTCAATTACTTTAGTATGTTGTTTGTCTTCAGTACCTGTCATCAACCAAATGTTTCTTTGTTTTATATGTGTAATGAATTTTGGGGACAATTATGTTGTCATGAATCACCATGATACCTATCTTACCAAATATGTTTTGCCTGCATTAGATCATCTAAAAGATTAAATTACAACTTTCAACTAAAATGAAGTGGTTATAAAATTTAAATGCTTTGAGACTAATTTACATTTTTCTTTAATAATTATACAATCTAAATTTTAGGAAGGGAGCAGTTTGCCATCTTAAGTAAATCCCAGAATCATTGTAGTGGACACAGCATAAAGTGAAAGTAACAAAATGTACGTTACATTCCCCTCCATCATTTTATAGGTACTCTTGTTTTGGATAGCAAAAGTCCCGTTCTTTTTTTTTCATGAAAATCTTTATTAAAAGAAACAAAAGATAATTTCTGTCACAATTTCCTTCCAAAAATACTGACTTCAGTCATAATTTATCACATATTTTAGCTATCAATCCATATCTTAGAAATCAGGTTTCCAAATATTGTTTCATTGGAAAATTTCACTGTGTATTTTGTGATTGGTTTCCTATACCTTTGCCAACAGCTCCCTCTATGTTCCATAACACAGATACTTATTGTTCATGCTCTGAAAAACTGTGGATGTGTTGTTTTTGTGACAAACACCTTCAGAAAAGAACTTAAGTTGTTTGGTATTATGCACTAGGATTTAGGAACATAGGTTTTTAGTTGCTTCTATTGTCAAAAGTGTGTCTTATTGTTTTAAGCTAGATTTTTGTGACTATTTTTGTGGGTTGATTCACTGAAGTCCTTTTTAACTTGCATACATGTAGAAGGAAATGGGATCATGTAGACTAGTAGCATACTGGACTAGTTTCTTGGTTTTTTAAATCCTATATATTCTCTGTTCTTACATGTCTTCCTTCCTGGATAAAATTAAGCTGGCTTAGACTTTTGAAAGGAAATGTGATGAGATAGAGAACACGCATGTTGATGAAAACAAAGCAAATATATTAGCCAGTGGAAAAAGCTGACAAAGCATTATGTATTCACCAGCGGACACTTGTGATCAAACTAAGAAATTCTAAAAGGCTCACCTTTTATGTGTGTGTGTGTGTGTGTGTGTGTGTGTGTGTGTGTGTGTGTGTGGTGGGGTAATTCAGATGGTGATATATGAAATACAGTTTCACAGTTGTTTTTCATTGTGGTCGTGGGTGGCAAGTCCCCAGCAGTGAAACTGCCAAACCCTCTTCCTGCAGCGCCATTAAGTAACCACAACTCTGTTCCCTCTTGAGCCAAGATGTGCCTTCAGGATCCTTCTCAACACTCTACTCCTACCAGTCACGAAGTTTGATATTAGATAAAAGCTACTTTTCATTTCTGTTAATACTTCCCGTTGGGCAATGAATCTTAATATTTTACTAACTATGTTAATTTTTCGATAAACTACTTTTGAAGTTAAAAGTACAATTATGATACTAGGTTTTGTTTTTAAAACTTTTTTTTAAATTTTAAATTCTAGTCAGTTAACATACAGTGTAATTTTAGTTTTAGGTGTACAATTTAGTGATTCGACATTTACATACATCAGCCAGTGATCATCACAAGTGCCCTCCTTAATCCCCATCACCTATTTCTCCCATCACCCTGCCCACCTCCCCTCTGGTAATCATCAGTTCGTTCTTTATAGTTAAGAGTCTGTTTCTTGGTTTCTCTCTCTCTCTCTCTTTCCCCAATGATCATTTATTTTGTTTGTTAAATTCCACCTATAAGTGTAATCATATGACATTATGCTAAGTGAAATAAGTCAGTCAGACAAAGACAAATATACTAGTTTTTAAAAGAGTTTCATACTACAGTTTTTTCCCCTAAAATTTGCAGTTTAAAGCTAATCAGAAGCCATTCCATTCCCTTTTATCAAGATCCTAACATTGTTTCCTAATAAGAGACTTGTTCTAAAGTTATGTGGTTATGCAGAAATGTAAATATATAAAGGCATTGCACCAAAGTGGGATAAAACTTACAGAAAGTTGATCGTTTTAAAACAAACATTTCTACCCACATAGAAAGCACATTATTGCACCTCATTTTCTTATTTAAAATATTTTTCACAACAACTTAAATAAAGAGGTATTACTCTCTCCAACTTTACCCTGGTAAAATGAGGCTCAGAAAATATAATTTACCTAAGTCACATGGGTAACTTATGGCAAAGTTGAAATGCAGGGTAGGTTTGCTGACTGCAAAGATGGTATTCTTCCTCTTTTTAGATGTTTATTTATTTACTTTGAAAGAGAGTGAGGGAAAGAGCAAGAGCAAGGGAGGGACAGAGAGAGAGAGAGAGAGAGAGACCCAAGTAGGCTCTGCACTGACTGCCTGCATCTCACAAACTGTGAGACCATGACCCCAACTAAAATCAAGGTCAGATGTTTAACCAGTTGAGCCACCCAGACACCCCACAAAAGTGATATTCTTAACCCTCCCATGACATAGTCTCCTTTTCTTTTCAAGTTGGCCAATAAACATATACCATTGTTCATGAGAAATGACAGCAAATACATTATATGTAAAATGTATTGAGTACAAACATAAGATTACTTTATAAATGACTGTATTTATAAATGAACTTAAGCAAAACTGCACCAGACAAAACAGTTACACCATGTGTACCAGACAAAAAGCTGGTATTTCTAGTACAAAAATGAGCCTTGTAAGTGAAAGATCCACATCAAATATCCCAGAAGTAAAACCAAGAAATATGAACAGAGAATACGTAGAAGAAATGCAAAGAGCTTATCAGCAGAACAATCTCACCAGTAGCCCAAGAACAACAAATCAATCTAAAAATAAGATACTATGTGTTACCCACCTACCGGAAAAACATGTTTTTATAGATTTGTAAAAACTTGGTTTGTGAGAGTAGAGTGTAAAGTGGAGATTAAACATTGATAATAAAATTATATATGACCTAAACCTTTGGGGAGGACTATGTATACATTTTCACTCAATTATACTTTTACTAATATATCAGTTAATGTACAAAACCACAAAACATGTACCAAGATATATATTCCAACTGTATTTGTAGAAACCAGCAAAAATTATTTAAATCTGTAAAATTTTTAAAAAGGATACTAACCATCCATGTTGTGGAATAAAATAATAGGGTAGTCCATAATATATTGTTGAAGGGGAAACAGAAATCATGACTTAATAAAGTATGTAGAATGTGATCTTGGTTTCAACTATGACAATGGTCTTTCATAGGCAATAGGAATTACAGAGGATAAAGGGAATGATAGGATATTTATTTCCATTGAACTCTACTCCTGTATTTAAAACATTTTCATGTATATATCATTATTATAAGTAAAATTGGAGAATTGGTTTCCACATGAGCTAAAAGCAACACAGATAAAACTAAAAACTTCAGAAGAAAATAGCAAAACTAGGTATACCTTTTACTGAGAATCTGAATTACATCTGCTTATATGCAAGATCACAATAGTTGAGTAAAGAGGGAAATCACTTTAGAAGAAAAACATGGTAGTGGGAATTTGGAAGCACTGCTTCTCCAAGACACAGAAATAAATGACAGCATTATGTAATTAAGGAAAACAAATTTGATAGGGAACAGATCAAGTACCTTCTGAAAGTGGAAATGCAGTGTCAGATCCACCACAGGAGAATATACGTTTCAAATCTTGTAGGAAAATCCAGAAAAAAAAATAAGTGATGTTTTGACTGTCGCCAGATAGATGATAGATAGATAGATAGATTAGATGATAGATAGATAGAGCAAGCAACATAGCCACATAAACAAGGCAATTATAAAACACACCTAGATGCTAAATGTCTTGTCTTTTTTCCTAATTCCCATCTCTTGCTCATTCCTTTCATATATTAAATTCCACCTAAACAAAGTCTAGTTTTTTGAATCCCAAGATTTGCTCAACAGCCTTCTCTGCCTAGAAGCAGTTTTAGGTTGGTAGCAGAATTGAGAATACCACCCCCACCCCACCTCATATTATCCACATCCCCACCAGAGTGGAGCATTTGTTACAATTATTGAGCCTACAGTGACACATCATAATCAGCCAAAATTCTGTGGTTTACAGGAGGGTCCATTGGTGGTGGGCACTTTATGTGTTTGGACAAATGGATAATGTTATGTGTTCTAATTACGGTGTCATGCCGAGTATTTCATTGCCCTAAAAATACTCTGTGCTCCACCTGTTCATCTCTCCTCCATTCCAGCCTCTGAAAACCACTGATCTTTTACTATCTCCATAGACTTATCTTTCCCAGAATGACTTATAGTTGGATTCATACTTTATGTAGCTTTTTTTTTGGATTGTGCCTTTCACTTAAATAGTATGCATTTGTGATTTCTCCACATCTTTTCATGGTTTCATACTTCAGTTATATTTAGTGTGGAATAAAATTTCATTATCTTGATGTACGCCTGCTCATTTATTCACCTACTTAGGGGCATGTTGGTTGCTTTCCAATGCTTATTTGTTTATCATGGTTCATGAGGATGGTAGATGAGCCACAGTTGTCCCGGGCTGTGTGGGTTTTGAGGGCTGTATCCACACAGTCTAGCATGTCAGAATCCAGGCTGGAAGAGCCATCTATGTCTGCAGCATGCTGTTCTCATGGTTGAGGAGTGGAGCAAAAAAGACTCCTAAGTCAGATAACAGCATTTACAGTGTTTGCTTCCATGTGGCAAACATCCTGTCCATTCACAGCAAAGTCTTTCCCATGGTTCATTGAAGCCATTGGGTGGGAAAGCATGAAAGGAAAGGAAGACCAGCATGATTGTAAATGTATATTACACTTCATCACTGTGATTTAATTTTAATGGGATAGGATGATCACAGTTTGTTACCCTATACTTGTCATATCCTTTAAAAAATCATTCCAGGGGCGCCTGGGTGGCGCAGTCGGTTAAGCGTCCGACTTCAGCCAGGTCACGATCTCGCGGTCCGTGAGTTCGAGCCCCGCGTCGGGCTCTGGGCTGTGATGGCTCAGAGCCTGGAGCCTGTTTCGGATTCTGTGTCTCCCTCTCTCTCTGCCCCTCCCCCGTGCATGCTCTGTCTCTGTCCCAAAAATGAATAAACGTTGAAAAAAAAAATAAATAAAAAATCATTCCAGTGTTCAAGGAGGGAATAAGATAAAACACATGAACATTCACACACATACACAAACACACACTGAGTCAATAATCAATAATCAAGGGCCCATTTCCACTTTTACCATTACTATAATGTTGAATAATAAACATTTGGATACCTAAAGAATGGCCTTTATTTGGATTATTGGTTGTATTATAAAACTAGAGGGGCGCCTGGGTGGCGCAGTCGGTTAAGCGTCCGACTTCAGCCAGGTCACGATCTCGCGGTCCGTGAGTTCGAGCCCCGCGTCGGGCTCTGGGCTGATGGCTCAGAGCCTGGAGCCTGTTTCCGATTCTGTGTCTCCCTCTCTCTCTGCCCCTCCCCCGTTCATGCTCTGTCTCTCTCTGTCCCAAAAATAAATAAACGTTGAAAAAAAAAAATTTTAAAACTAGAAAAAGTGTTAAATGAACTAGTTTATGTTCAATGAATGGAGAACTCGGAAGAAGAAGAGTTCTGTGTATTTATTTGTTTTCCATGAACATTACATCTCACGAATCTAGAGTTGTCTGGCAATTCTCAGCTTTAGTTATTTGCAAGTACATATTCCTTGGTAAGCTTCTCACCATCCATACCAATCTTCAGTGTGGACAGCTTGCATATCCCATTGAGAACTCAAACACTTCTTTAAAAAAAAAATTATGTTTATTTATTCTTGACACACACACACACACACACACACACACACACACACACACAGAACACGAGCTGGGGAAGGGCAGAGAGAGAGAGGGAGACCCAGAATCCAGAGCAGGCTCTAGGCTCCAAGCTGTCAGCACAGAGCTCTGTGCAGGGCTTGAACCCATAAAACGCGAGATCATGACCTGAGCCAAAGTTGGACACTTAACCGACTTAGCCACCCAGGTGCTCAAGAACTCAAACACCTCTAGGTCACAATTTTCAAACCTGAATACTGAATATAGAAACTTCTCAGTGGTATTCTATAATTAATATTTAAATAATGTCATTTGTTACATTTTACTGTCATGTATGTGTCTCACTGTCTTCTTGACCTAAGACCTATGACCCAAAAACGTAATCATGATTATAAAGGTCATGTGGAAGATATCAAGCACGGTTCCATTGGGTATTTGGAAAAATTTAAAATACTTCGCAATAAAGTAAAACTTTTGAGAAGATGTTTTAAAGAAAACTAACAGGAAATGGAAGTCTTTGTCAATATCAGTAAAGCAGAGACCGTATCTCATTTCTGTTTTCCCTTACGTGGCTTCTAGTTTATTATCAAATTATACTCCATTTTAGTAAATATGTGTAAACTTACTAATATGAATGTGAAAGAAAAATGATAGAGTGAAAAGTTATGTCGATTTCCTTAAAGGATTAAAGTTTAATTTGCCATTTATTGATCAGTAAAAACTAGGAAATCGTTTTGAACATTCGAATAGTTTTGGAAATTGAATGGAATCATTACATACCCAACTCACTAGGCGCCTCTGACTTGAACTGCAGCCAATGTGGGGAGTCTGCCTGTCTGGCTAGAAGCAACAATGCAGATCAGAGTCCATAAAAGTGATCGAGGCTCCACGTACGTAGACGTATCTTCACCTATGGTTTACTTGAAAGAGAAATAGGCTGTGCTTGACTTGAGAAAGAGAAACGAAGTTAGCTCCAGGTAGCTCTTCAGTGAACTTTTTGCTGTGTCCTCCTACGTGGGCATTTGTAGAACCCAGTGAGCTATGGTCCTCAGCAAATGTGCTCCCACACGTGTCTCATGGCACAGCAAGGGTGGGGCTTAAGTTGAGGTTATAAATTCAGATAAAGCAAGTTTCTTTAGATGCAGTTCAACAGACGAGTGGAATCAGATGGTAAACATACATGGTGGAAGCCCTGGACTCAATATCTTAAGAGTAAGACCCAGGTAAACCCAAAGAGCCAAGTGTTGAAGACTAGACAGAGAGGTTTAGTAGAGCTTAACATAATTGTTGAAGCTGTGGTTTCCTTCTTGGGGGCTGTTTTTAATAGAATGTGCTTAAGGCTTTCTACTCGAGCTGAGAAGCCTTTTAAGATGTGCTGAGCTTTCCTTTCAACATTTTGTTTAGCAGGAGTGATCAGGAATGGTAGAGGTGGAATTAATGCAGAGTTGGATTGAAAATTGGAAAAAAAAAAACTAAACGAGTGAGTGTAGAATATTCTTCTCAGTAGTTTCAATAAGGGGAAAGGGAAGGGTACATTTGAGACTGAGCAACAGGGCACAGCTTTACTGTAGACATGTTGCTCTCAGAGCTGTTTTAGAAGGGACTTAAAACCTGTGAATCTGCTGAAAGGAAACAGGTTTTAGGCAGACTCTAAAGATACAAGAAAAGGGGAAGAAAACTTAGTAGAACAATGGCCTTGGCTTCTCTTTGCTGCTTGGGTCAAAATCATGGAGCCATATTTGTTGCTTCTTTTTTGACGTAGTCCATATCTTGTACATCAGCAAAGAGTGTCATTGCTATCCTCGGAATAGATCCTGAATCTTAACTATTTCTCACCACCTCTGCTGCTAGCGTTTTAAACTTGCCAACACCATTTCTCACTCTCAGTACTGCTGTAACCTTCCAATTGACCCCGCACTTTCTTTCCAGAGGTCTTTTACTCCACACACGGCCATAGCTTAAAGCAGACTCTGTCACTCTTCTGCTCAAAAAAGCACAGTGCTTTCCCATCCCTCTTAGGGGAAAAAAAAATCTGTTAAGGTCCTACGTGATACAATTCCTGCCTGTCTCTCTGGGTTTTTTGCTATTGTGGTTTGTTTTACTATATCCACTCTCGCTCACTTTACTCAAGCCTTACTAGCTTGTAAAATATTTGTTGAACATGTCACCTACATCTTAACCCAGCCTTTTTGCATTTGCTATCCCAGCAGACTGTGCAGCCCCATAACTCACCTGTCCATTATTCTGGCATCTGTGTACACACTAGCTTTTCAGACAGGCTTTATCTGATCAGAGGAGGCATTCCCTATTACTTTACATTACTCTGTTTTCTTTTTAGTACCTGTCACTACCTGACCTTATAATATCTGTTTATAAAGTTACATGGTTGGTATTTATTGTACTATACTGCCCTAATAAGAGCAGGAAACTTTTTTTTGGAGTACGACTAAATATTTAGCACCTAGAAGCTTATACATTAAGAGGTCTATCTTTGAGAAAGAAAAAAACATATATAGGAAAAATAAGGTATGGAAATGAATATTTATTTAAAATGAAAAAATAAGTAACAAACTTGCTTTAAATTATTTTGGTCAGCTTTATTGAGGTATAACGTATGGACTGTAAGTGTACCATTTTGTGAGTTGTGACCTCTGTATAGAGTCTTAAACAACATCCACCGCAATCACATCCCCAGAAGCGCCCCTATTGACCTTGTATAGCCTATCACTGCCCTCCGCTCCCAGACCCTAGCCACCTCTGATCAGTTCTTGATTACTGTGGTTTTACTTTTCAAGAATTGCCTATGAGTGGAATCCTCCAGGATATAGGCTTGTATGCGTCTGGCTTCTTCACTCCGCGTTTCTGAGTTGAGTCAATGTTTGGCTTATTCCAGTGGCTCCTTCCTTTTTGTTGATACTAGTATGTCATTGTGTGCATACACCACAGGTTTGTTGGTTTGTTTGTTGGTGTGTTCATTTGTTTTTACCATTTAGTAGTAGGTGGACATCTGGAAACTTTCCAAGTTTGGCCCGTTACAAAGTGGCACTGAACATTCACGTGTGAATCTTTGGGCAGGCATATATTTCTATCATTGCCATGGCATTGTTGTGCGGTATGGTAAATGCATGTCTAACCTTATGGTAAACTTTCCAGTTTTCTTCCAGAGTGCATTCGTGCCGGGGTGGTATGCGTGTCATAGCCAGTCTACATGCTCACCATCATTTGATAGGCAGACACGTTCAGATTTTTTGCCATTCTCATAAGTGTGCCGAGATACCACATTGTGACCTTAATCTGCGCTTTTTAATGACTCGTGAAGCTAACATTTTTCTCTGTGCTGTTTGTTTTGTATGTATCTTTTCTGGTGAAGTGTCTGTTCCTACTTCCTGACGCTGTTAGTATATAGAAAAGTAACGGAGATATGACAGTTCTTTATATATCTGGAAAGAAGTTGTTTTATTAATAGGGCTCTTGCAAATAATGTGTCCCTTTCTGTATAAGGTTTGTATGTTTGCATACAGTTACTCAATTGTTCCAGTATCATTTGTTGAGAGATTACTCTTTCTGCATTGAATTGCTTTGATGCTTTTTTTGAAAATCAGATACATGAGGGGGTCTATTTTTTAATTTTCTATTCTGTGCCATTGACCTATACAACATCTGACTTTATGATCACATCGCATTTGTGTTTCTCGGCATGTTATAGTAAATCTGGAAGTTGAACGTTACTATCCTCTGACGTAATATTTTTTTTAATTTTTCTATTATAAGTCATTTGAATTTCAATATACCTTTAAAACCTGATTGTCAGTTTCTGTACAATAGCAAGAAAGCCTGCTGGAATTTTGATTGGAATGACTTTGATCTGTGGATTTAGAACGTGAGTCTCTCAATTCATGGCTTGGCACATCTCTCTATTAATTTATGGTTCAGTTACTATTTCTCAGCAGTGTTTCAATTTCAGGGCACATAGGGCACATATAGCTTAATAAATGTATTTTACGTATTTAACAGTTGTGAGTGTTACTGTCAATGGTATTTAAAATTTTAATTTCTGATTGTTCATTGCAAGTATACAAAAACACAAACTTACTTTTGCAGGTTGACTTCCTATTCTGCTAGTTTACTAAATTTGTTTCTTCTAGAAACTTCTTTGATAGATTTCTTAGCATTTTCTAGATGAGTGTTAAATAAACATGAGTTTTTTCTTTGTATTAGGTTCCTAGGACTGCTGTAACAAAGTTCCTCAAACCTGGTGGCTTAACACAACAGAAATTTATTGTCTCACCATTTCTGGAGGCTTGAAGCCCAAACTCAAGGGTTCAGTAGGGTTTGTTCCTTCAAAAGGCTGTGAGGGAGAATCTGGTCCATGTTTCTCTCCCAGCTTCTGGTAACCTCAGTATTTCCTTGGCTTGTAGATGCATCATTCCAGTTTTTTGTTTTGTGTTTTTTGTTTTTGGGTTTTTTTTGGTCTTCATGGTATTTTTTCTGTATGTTTATCTTCACATGCCCACCTTCCTATAAGACATCAGGCCTGTTGGAGTCAGTGTCCACCTAACTCCAGCATGATCTCGTCTTAAACAATTACATCTGGAATGGTCCTACTTCCAAATATAGTCACATGTTGAGGAACAGGAGGTTAGGACTCCAACATTTCCTTTTAGGTGATACAGACTTATAATACTTCTTTCCATTCTGTATGACTTTCAATTTTACCCAAGGAATATAGTTTAGCATAGGTAAGACTGTCTTTATTAAAAGAGAAACTTCTGAGATACAAAAAAGAAAATGGTAAACATATGAGAAAATGTAAATGAAATTAGACTGTCTAGAATAGTGATAACATAAATTGACAAGGTTAAAAACTGCATTCTAATATCACACAATGTTTTGTTAAATTATTTGCAAATTTTGCTTTAGGCAGGAAGACAGTAAAGATTTTTAGTAACTTTAGTTGTGATTAGTTAGGTTTTTTGACTTTATTTTATTGATTAGCCACTCAAAATGGTTAAGGGAAATAAAATCTATAGGTTGCAAGGCAATAAAGGAAAAAAAAACTTAATACAAATAAAAATAACAAATATAATAACTAGTTAGGTGGTTAATTAGTTTTTATTTTATTTTTTGTCACACAGAGAAAACTTATTAGCAGCAAATAAGAAGACATGGGGAATGGCTTCCAAAAGCTGTGACTCCCCGAGAGCAGGTGAACAGGTTCCTTTTGTTTAGAGCTAGGATGAATCTTTAGATAGGGAAACTTTGTCATCACATGTAGAGGTGGGCCTAAGGTCACGCATACGCCATAAGGAAACATGACCCCACACGCATTGTATGTTGTGTAAATGAGTCTGAGATTCCTCCTTAGGCGGAGATTTTAGTATTATGATCAGATAAAGGTAGCTGTGGGTCATTCCAGAGGTCACTCCATGGTCCTTGTGCACAGGCATGAGTGGTAGGTTAAGCTCAAAAATCTGGGAGATCTGGGTCAGCGAGAGATCTTAACAGGGCAGCTCTCATCCCCTGGGTGGTGATTTATATCACCCAATCAATAAGTCAATTAATTTAAAAGAAGGTAAGATAATTTTGTTTTTTGAATCACAGAAAAATGTGGGACACACAAAAGGTGCAAAAATAATTGAGAAAACACAAACAGTGGGTATAAATGCAGATAGATCATACGTTGTATTAAATGGGCCAGTTGTTTATCTAAAAGTCAAGAATTGGGCCGTCTGGGTGGCTCAGTCGGTTGGGCGGCCAGCTTCAGCTCAGGTTATGATCTCGCCGTCAGTGAGTCCATGAGTTCGGGCCAGTGAGTCTGTGAGTTCCACCCAGCGTCAGGCTCTGTGCTGACAGCTGGGAGCCTGGAGCCTGCTTCAAGTTCTGTGTCTCCTTCTCTCTCTACACCTCCCCCACTTGTACTCTGTCTTTCTCTCACTCTCAAAAATAAACATTAAAAACTTTTTTTAATAAATAAAAGTCAAGGATTTTCAGACTAGATGCAGCTTACATGAAAAACTAGGAAATGTGTATTATATTAGACCTTATTTTAAATAATATTAGAATATAAAGGAAGTATCAAATTTGCACTTTTATACAAAAGCATATTCATTTTACTTTTATTTGGTGAGTAAATATCTGGGAGTTTTGGGTTTTTTTTTTATGTCCTAGCCTATTTTCCATTTATGAGTTAAATACCTTATTTCAGAGTCACACTGGTTAATTGCTTTGAACGTTACAGTTTGTATTATTGTAACACTATTGCTTATAGCAAATAGATGTTTTATAAATTCCAAAAGTATTTTAAGCCTTCACATTTCTCGTTTATGAAATAAAGTGGTTAGCCTAGGTTCTGCAAAGACAAATGTTATTATTTGTTGACTATAGGTAATGTCTGTAGCCATCTTCTGAGGAATGCTGACCACTGGACCATGCCAGAATAGGATACTGGAATAAGCCCCCGACCCTAGAGAATCCAACTGAAACGTTTATTAAACAGAGATCTAAAATGACAGATACATGCAGAAGGGAAAGTGTACCTATTTCTATCAGTTACATCTCATTTTGGAGAGATTCACTCTGTAATATATGGAATGAATTTAACAGAAGTTGAGAGAGGACAGAGCCAAAAGACATATAGGGATTAGCTAAAGCTGAGGCAATAAAACTGTAGGATGCCAAAAGCCAGGGAAGTAGAAGCTATGAATAAACACAGCCATCAAGTATGGTTGCAAGTAGAAATAAGTTGGTCTCTATCGTTAAGATACTAGAATAAGACACTAACTAGTTGGACAATAATACTGGATGAAGAAGTAATGATGCCTCTATCGAAAAATAAATAAATAAAAGCTAGGCTTTCTTTTGATCCCTTAATCTGCTTTCACACTACACTATAATTAATTCCTTGTCATCAATAGTATTCTAGATCTGGAAGTTTTTGCTATAAAGCCAATCTAATCTCTTTATTCCTTTATGAAAAACAAAACTCAGAAGTGTCATATTCTCTGAGTAACATGAGCAATCATCTTGCAATCTGAAATAACCTAAAACAAATAGATCATCTCTGTATTTCTTCTTACTCAAATAGTTCCTAGAAGAACCTCGGGGGCTGACCCACTAGAAGAGGCAGGAGTTAGGCATGAAAAGTCACTAGGAAGGTTGCAGAATAGCAAGCCTGAATGTCCACGGGCAGGAGGGATGCCCAGCACGTTGAGAAAAGTGGAAGAAGCATGAGTCTGGGGTGCTCTGTGGGTGTATATGGAGTAGAGGACACCAACGTCCAGATAGGATGGGGGTTATGTATGTTATCCTACGGTATTTAGACCATGTCCCGCACATGGAGGGGTTTGGGTGGTAGGCATGGCAGGCTTGCATTTTGTAAGATTCACTTTGTTAGTCAGGTGGAAAACACATTTCTGAGACTTCGTTTGCACTGGATACCAGTTAGAAACGTGTTGTGATGGGGCGCCTGGGTGGCGCAGTCGGTTAAGCGTCCGACTTCAGCCAGGTCACGATCTCGCGGTCTGTGAGTTCGAGCCCCGCGTCGGGCTCTGGGCTGATGGCTCAGAGCCTGGAGCCTGTTTCCGATTCTGTGTCTCCCTCTCTCTCTGCCCCTCCCCCGTTCATGCTCTGTCTCTCTCTGTCCCAAAAATAAATAAACGTTGAAAAAAAAAATTTTTTAAAAAAAAAGAAACGTGTTGTGATGATTGGAGTGAGGAATGGTACACTGTTGGAGTAGGTGGTGACAATGAACAAGGGAAGGGCATTGAGTAATTACTATTAAGCAGGCATTTTTCTGGGTTTGGGGTATTCAGAGATGGAAATTAACAATTTCTGAGTAATAAAGAGCTCCTATGATTGTTAGAAACTAAGGAGTAAACAGATGATACAGAGTGAGAGACATTAACCAGCTGTCTTCGCAACTCTGCAGGAATACACAGGCAGGAAAGGTAACAGACCAGAGGGAACAGAATGTTCAAAGACACTGGGAAGAGAGAGAAGATTTATTTTACACTCTGGTTCTTATCAAACAGAAAAGAACCTTATCTATCCATCCTCCCTGTGCTGTATCAGGTCTGCTCTCTTCTCTGTTCCATGTTTCCAGAATGTGCCCCTCCTCTCTCATCTACTCTCACTAGTAGGAAACCAGTTCAAGTTCTACATCCTCCTCTGGACTTTTGTTGTTCTTGTGGCTGTTTTTCCTTCTCTAAACTCTATTCTTTTTCATCTGTATCTTGGAGTTTAATAGGTATTTACCGCTGCTATTTTTATGTGAGTTTTGTCTTCACTGTTAAACTGTAGATGTTTTCAGGGAAAGCATCATATATTTTAAATTTTTTCCACAGGATTCAGTACCTCACTGGTCATGTTGTCTGCAATTACTGTACTTGTTCATGGGGGACCGGAGAAGTGGCTGGGGGAAGGTTCAGGGCCACTGGTTTAGTCCCACAACTAGCCCTGAGGATCATTGATTTATACTGAATAAAGGAAGAAAAGGGTTACAATGATGTGATTGTCAGGCACCTGGATGGCTCTGTCAGTTAAGTGTCCAACTCTTGATTTCAACCCAGGTCATGATCTCATGGTTCATGGGATTGAGCCCTTCTTGGTGCTGTACGTTGACAGTGTGGAGCCTGCTTGGGATTCTCTCTCCCTCTCCCTCTGCCCTTCCCCAGCTTGGGCACACGCATGCATGCACACGCTCTCTCAAAATAAGTAAATAAACTTTGAAAAATAATTTGATTGTCATCAAAATGGTGAAGTAAGTTAGATTGTCAAAGGTTGTTTGAGCATTTTTCAGGACAGTCTCTTCTTGTAAAGTACCACCAGTTGTTGAAAGGGCTGCTCTACTCAGTTCTAGGAAATACAGAAGACGTCACTGAAGGGCCAGTTCATACGCAGACCCTCACGTATTTACAAAGGAAGTCTTATTGTCCTGAAAGCATTCCGGTCCTCTAATGTACCCATGCATCATTTTCGCTCAGAATCTCTACATCACAGTATTCTTTATTCTTTCATTGTAAGATTATTTGTAACATCTCTAATTTGGGGCTCTGTCCTTTAAGCTATTGTTCTAAGCATTTCACAGTATAATTTTCTCCTCCCTTTCCTCCTTATTATATTAGTTGACCTTCTTACACTGGTGGATTAGAATTATTATTCATGTGAGATTCATAGCAATTACTGCTTTCAGTGTTAATAAGTATTTATTCTGATTTTATTAGAAATAATCTCATGATGATGTTGAATATAGAAATGTGTGAATTGGTTGTGGGCCTCACAAAACAAAGGCTTTGAAAGCATTGCCCAAAGCAAAAGTAAACATAGCTAGCTTCTTTAAAAATTCCTTGCTAAAATAAACATATAAAAGTTGTTAACTAAAAGTACTAAGGTGGGTTTTCACCTAGTGACAGAGTTAGAAGGGTAAAGAAATGAGATATTCACTCCACTGTTTCTGGGTGAAAATTGTTTTAAGAGCCCCTAAACACACTTTTATTGTGTTTTCTCTTCTTTAAAAGAATGTTCCACAGCCCTAGTTTGGAAAAACTATGATTCTTTTTCTTTCCCCTAGGGATACCAGATAAATGGCTATAACGGACAGAAGCACTTTGTTCCATGACCTGAGACCATGTTCAGATACATAGGTTACTAAAAAGGTCATACTTATATCCAGGTACAGGACTCTAAGTCGTGTGTATGAATAACAATTGGTCTCAAAAATCAATAAAATGCAAGGCTAGCGACAAAGGTGAGGGAGCTGGAGTATAACAACATGGTGACTGGCCTTGAGGCAAGTGAGTTGTTGTATATGAGAATATTCTTCAAATGAACTGTTTGATTAGGTAGTCTAGTTGGTTCCCAGTAACAAACAGGATGCCAAGGTATCAGTCAATAAGCTTACACATTGACAACTTCCAAGGATTCTGTGATAAAAGGAACTTAAAATCCTTTCCCAATTACTGAAATAGACATTAGTTTTTAAAACGTGAGCTAAGACATGAAAATTCGGGAAATTTCTATTTTGCCCTCTGCTACCAACTACTGTGAGGTCTTTATTGGAGCATTTGAACCTCATTGCATGTTGGTTTCTTAATACGTATGATGAAAATGATAATGTGGAACACTTCCGGAGGGCATGGCAATTAACTAGCATTTATAAAATGCTTTAAAGAGAGATGCCATGTGAGAGCAAATTATTTAATGTAAACCAATAGATGGCTTATGAGCATACCATCTGAATGAGAACTGTATCCGCTGAAATAGCTGGATGTGATCAAAGAGACAGCTGGAATTTAAAAATAAAAGTTTAAAAATCTGGCAGTTAATCCAGAATTCTCAGGACCTACAGATAGCTAATTATCATGACTCTGCTCTTCAGAGCACATTGTAACAAGTTATGTTTTATTTTGATCATTCATTTCAGTGGTCTGGCTTCCATCCACCGAAGAAAGAGCAAAATAAAATATCTTCCAATCAATCAGTTGCAATAATCACCATAGTCCCAGAAAGTTGTTAAATATATATATTCAAGAGAAAGCTAGTCAGGTAGGATAAGAGGGGGAACTGCGGTATGTGATATGAAAGGTAAATAAGAAGTGGGTAAAGAAGAGATGAATGACTTCCTGTTCAAGGTGAATGCCAAGAGTAACAGACACAGGATGGTGGAGCTCCCAGCAGTGCTTATTAGCAGCTAAAATACACACACAAAGGTGACTCACAGTGAGTCAGGAGATGGGTCTAAATAACATGAAGAGGAGAGCAGTCAGTGTATGCCTCATCTTGGTGATTTTTTGTGTTTAACTTATACTATTTTGGATTCACTGGACCTTGCGAGGGTCCCCCATCAGTTCTCAGACATTTTCTTCTTATATATAGCATGAATCTCATCCTCTGTCTTCTCCTAGGATTTTAATTAAATGTGTGTTAAAAAATTTCTCACTCTGTTTGGAATGTTTCATAATCCTATTTTAGGATTTTTATCTTTTTTTTTTCCTGCTGTTCTATGATACGTATAAAGTTTTCTGTTTACCGTGTTACTAAGTCTGAAGCTCCGGTGTATAGTATTGGCAGGTCCTCTTGGCTTAGTGTCGTTTCAATTTCCACAATAATATTATACAAACCGGACACTTGTAAAATGAGTCACGTATGTAATAATTTATCATATGTATCAAATGTGAGATGCTCTTGAGAATTAGTTATGCTAAAATATAAACATATCCCAATTTCAGAAATTTAAAGTAAGAAAAATTGTGTGTCTCAGAGTCAACGAACAATGGTGTTGCCAAGCGAAGAAGATCCCTTTCCATTCTGACTTTTTTCCAACTCTGATATTACCTTCTAAGGAAAAGTATAATTAAGACATGTATAGAAATCATCCAAAATCATGAAATAATAGACGTAGGACTTCTCGTTCCTTTCCTTCTCCTTCTGTGTCTCATTTCCAGGCAACTCCTATTCTGAGCATCCTCCTGCTTGGTTTAATTTCTCCTCCTCTCAAAGCCTTGATCAATTCCCTTCACTGTAATATGTGTGCCCCATAGATTCTGTGGTATTTTTCATATTTTAGCCCTCGCAACGAATCCAAAACTAGTGTCTTTGTAAAGAAGGCATTTCTGGCAATAAGAATATGTGGGAACAGCTAATTAGGGAGTGAGGAGGCCTGGTGTGAGGAAGTCATTATGGAGGAGACATCATCACTGCTTCCTCATAGAGGCTAGTGTGTTACAGTAGAGAGAAATATTGTCGTTTTGCCAATACTGTTACGGTTAATGATTATTTGTCCTATTTAAGAATAAGTGAGATCTTCATTGTTTTAAGTACACAGATTTACTGTTCAACATACTTTCCCAACACTCATTTCCCCCACTATTCTGTCAAACTATCCAAATGTGAAACAAACCAAAGCAAACAAACAAAAAACCCCACATCACTACGTAAACTCTTGAGAAAACTATTTCATAAGACAACAAAAATAAATGACTCACATTGTATACTGATAATAATTTATAAAGTAGAATCACAGTTTTAAAGAGCTTTCGTATCAGCAATAGGGCACTGTTACAATGAGAAAGCCTTTAATTATGTTGTAAAGGTCTGGTATTCCAGGAAAAGGTCACTTCAAAATAAACTTCTAACAGTTAATTATCAGTGATATTTAACTTGTACAAAAATTAAATATCACCATATAATCCTGTGATCATTTTATTGCTTTTGCAGACATTTCAATATTTTAAGGGTTTTCAAGTAACAATGGAAAGGGCTTGCTGGGGAGCCCAGTTCTTAGCTTTGTAAGGAAAGCCATAGGAAATTCTTGTGCTTTGTTTTACAAATAGATCCTTAAAAACCATGAGAAAATAGTGCATTGTCACCAAGAAATAAGCATAAAATTATACAGTGTACCTTAACTTGTTAAATTCACAAGAATTACTTTTCAATTCCCAGGAATGATATTATTTGAAATATACTACCAATTTAAAAAAGTAGCATTCCCCAGTTCCTATCACAGCCTAGCCCAAATCATAAATCAGTGAGAACTGAGATCAGCTATTACAGAAATGAAATTCTGTGATTTAAATTTAAAGTCTATTAGCAGTTGCATGTTTTCTCAGTTGAAGTGATAAATACTGCATACTCTAAGCCTTCTATATATAATATAAAGATTATATAAAGCATAGTATAAAAGGAAAATATGGAAACTTGTATTGAGAAGAAGAGCGAAAGACAAAAATATCTTAGTGGTTTGAATATTTAGTAAGAATTTGATTACTAGCCAAGCTGAAATAGATGAGTTAGAGAGCCATTTTGTTGTATGCACCGCCTGGTGGGATGGTGCCACCAGAGCTAACACCTCCCGTACTCACCCCTCTGTCGCCATCTCCCGAACGCAGCGACTCCTGATTCCCATCTGTACTCAGGTGTCACTGGAATGGTCAAAATCATTGTCTAAAGATGTAAAATATTTCTAGTAGAAAAAATTGTGAATTTATAGCTATAAAGTCTCGATGTCCCTCATTTAAGTGCCTCCCAATGTTCTACTGATGGCAGTGGTGATATTACTAGATGCCCACGTCCCTTGCCATTGTCGCTTTGACCACCCGTGCAAAAGTCAAAGATTAAGAGGTACAAGTAAGGTGTGCATTTCCTGTTGCATTGCTTTTAGTGTAAACAGTCCATTCTATGATGGGGTGCCTGGGTCGCTCAGTCGCTTAAATGACTGACTCTTGATTCCCGCTCAGGTCACGATCTCATAGCTGTGATATCGAGCCCCCGATATGTCTCCACACTGAGTGTGGAGCCTGTCTCCCTCCCTCCCTCCCTCCCTCCATCTCTCTCTCTCTCTCTCTCTCTCTCTCTCAAAATAAACAAAAATTAAATCATAAAAAGGGTTCTATAACGGTATGTAGATTTGGGGAGGTATTTATTTATTTTTTTAATACGAAATGTATTGTCAAATTGGTTTCCATACAACACCCAGTGCTCATCCCAGTAGGTGCCCTCCTCCATGCCCATCACCCACTTTCCCCTCCCTCCCACCCCCCCATCAACCCTCAGTTTATTCTCAGTGTTTTAAGAGTCTCTTATGGTTTGGCTCCTGCCCTCTCTCTCTCTTTTTTTTTTTTTTTTCCTTCCCCTCCCCCATGGTCTCCTGTTAAGTTTCTCAGGATCCAGATAAGAGTGAAAACATGGTATCTGTCTCTCTCTGTATGACTCATTTCACTTGGCATAACACTCTCCAGTTCCATCCATGTTGCTACAAAAGACTATATTTCATTCTTTCTCATTGCCAAGTAGTATTCCGTTATGTATATAAACCACAATTTCTTTATCCATTTGTCAGTTGATGGACATTTAGGCTCTTTCCATAACTTGGCTATTGTTCAAAGTGCTGCTATAAACATTGGGGTACAAGTGCCCCTGTGCATCAGCACTCCAATATCCCTTGGGTAAATTCCTGGCAGTGCTATTGCTGGGTCATAGGGTAGATCTATTTTTAATTTTTTGATGAACCTCCACACTACTTTCCAGAGTGGCTGCACCAGTTTTCATTCCCACCAATAGTGCGAGAGGGTTTCTCCCCATCCACTCCAGCATCTATAGTCTCCTGATTGCTCATTTTAACCACTCTGACTGGTGTGAGGTGATATCTGAGTGTGGTTTTGATTTGTATTTCCCTGATGAGGAGCGACGTTGAGCATCTTTTCGTGTGCCTGTTGGCCATCCGGATGTGTTCTTTAGAGAAGTGTCTATTCATGTTTTCTGCCCATTTCTTCACTGGATTATTGTTTTTTGGGTGTGGAGTTTGGTGAGTTCTTTATAGACTTTGGATACTAGCCTTTTGTCCGATATGTCATTTGCAAATATCTTTTTCCCATTCCATTGGTTGTCTTTTAGTTTTGTTGCTTGTTTCCTTTTCAGTGCAGAAGCTTTTTATCTTCATGAGGTCCCAATAGTTCATTTTTGCTTTTAATTCCCTTGCCTTTAGGGATGTGTCAAGTAAGAAAGTGCTGCGGCTGAGGTCAGAGAGGTTTTTTTCCTGCTTATTCCCCTAGGGTTTTGATGGTTTCCTGGCTCACATTCAGGTCCTTTATCCATTTTGAGTTTATTTATGTGAATGGTGTAAGAAAGTGGTCTAGTTTCATTCTTCTGCATGTTGCTGTCCAGTTTTCCCAGCACCATTTGTTAAAGGGACTTTTTTCCATTGGATATTCTTTCCTGCTTTGTCAAAGATTAGTTGGCCATACATTTGTGGGTCCAATTCTGGAGTCTCTGTTCTATTCCATTGGTCTATGTGTCTGTTTTTGTGCCAATACCATGCTGGCTTGATGATAACAGCTTTGTAGTAGAGGCTAAAGTCTAGGATTGTGATGCCTCCCGCTTTGGTTTTCTTCTTCAATATTACTTTGGCTATTTGGGGTCTTTTGTGGTTCCATACAAATTTTAGGATTGCTTGTTCTAGCTTTGAGAAGAATGCTGGTGCAATTTTGATTGGGATTGCATTGAATGTGTAGATTGCTTTGGGTAGTATTGACATTTTAACAATATTCTTCCAATCCATAAGCACGGAATGTTTTTTTCCATTTCTTTGTATCTTCTTCAATTTTCTTCATAAGCTTTCTATAGTTTTCAGCACGCAGATCTTTTACATCTTTGGTTAGGTTTATTCCTATGTATTTTTTATGATTTTTGGTGCAATTGTGAATGGGATCAGTTTCTTTATTTGTCTTTCTGTTGCTTCATTATTAGTGTATAAGAATGCAACTGATTTCTGTACATTGATTTTGTATCCTGCGAGTTTGCTGAATTCATGTATCAGTTCTAGCAGACTTTTGGTGGAGTCTATCGGGTTTTCCATGTATATCATGTCATCTGCAAAAAGTGAAAGCTTGACTCATCTTTAACAATTGTGATGCCTTTGGTTTCTTTTTGTTGTCTGATTGCCAATGCTAGAACTTCTAACACTATGTTAAACAATAGCAGTGAGAGTGGACATCCCTGTCGTGTTCCTGATCTCTGGGGGAAAGCTCTCAGTTTTTCCCCATTGAGGATGATAATTAGCTGTGGGTTTTTCCTAAATAGCTTTTATGATGTTTAAGTATGTTCCTTCTATCCTGACTTTCTCAAGGGTTTTTAAGAAAGGATGCTGAATTTTGTCAGATGCTTTTTCTGCATTGATTGACAGGATTATATAGTTCTTTTCTTTTATTAAAGAACAGTATGTAGGTTTAATAAGTGTGTATGCTTATGCTCACCAAGTACCTTTTAATTTTAATGATTCTAACCTTTTTTCAGTAATGTTGTAGAGTAGCTTTGGAGTAAAGCCATACATCCAGCCCCACTCCGTAATCACTGATGAATGACGCTGATGAATGACACCATCTCCACACACGTCTTCCCATTTCAGTGAGACAATAAATGCTACTGTCACTCCCCCTTTTTCCAGCCTATGCTGGGAGAGCCTTGGATTTCTCTCACTTGCACCAGAAGTGCCTTCACAAATAAATGGGTTTTGGTTCAGTAGTATTGAAAATATTTTAATGAGAGAATGCATTAATTAATGTTTGTGAACACTTAAAGATGACGATCTTGTGTTAATTAAGAACATAGAAAAGAGTATAAATAGATTTTTAAAGCACTTAGGATGGGTAAAGAAGGTGCTAGCTAAAATTATTCTAAAGTTAAAATGAAGTTAGAACCTGAAGAAGTATCCAGGGAAAACTTTCTATAGTTCTAGTTCATAATCATCCATCAAAGGGCCCAGAATAGGAAGAAGGTAAGAAAAGTAATTCAATAAGATTGAGAAATGCAGGATTAGGCTGGGGATTCCAGAGCTGAGATCAAAAATTTTGTTCATCATTAACCCCTATGGTTAGACTATATACAACTGATTTCATTTTGGCTTTGATGAGGTTTTGCAAGTTGGAGACATCCTGCCTCTAATTTAACTTCCATTTGTGGTGTAAGAATACCTATTGCATAATAGGGATCTCCTTCCTTTGCTAAAACTTACATTTTCTCACCTTTTCTTTTCTTTCTGTTTCTTGGGTCTCAAGGATGGGAAGAAGGGATAGGCACATTAAAAGCATAATAAGAAGTCAGTACATGTTGGTATTTCTTAACATTTGTTTTTCTCTCTACACATACGTATAGTCTATATACTGTATACTACTCAGATGGATCTAGACTTTGAGTTTTATAGACTACTCAAAGAAAGGGAAAACACGCTAACTGAATTGTTTTTGTAGATAAGATTTTGAAGGACTTGTTTTAGTCTGCTGTTTATTATTATAACAAATACACATTATTCAGGCATTTTGTTATTTTTCCTTTTTAGTTGCAAGATAATAATACATGAAGAGTGGTTCATAATAAATTGTGTGCATTATATACTTGTAGATAGTTGTTTTATAGACAGATGGAATCAAGCTCTACCTGCCAGTTTGCATTCTTTTTCTTACCGGCATGAAATGCAAAGAATGTCACATTTCATGCACTGGTAATATGTAGTACATGCCCATGTAGATCTACCTTGTTTCTTGAAGTCATCGTGCAGAAAAAAACCCATGTGGATATTCTATGTAGAAATCCTGGACTTTAGCGCAACCAATACCATAATAACAAGTAGCTGCAAGAATTGATTTTATTTTATTTTTTTTTTCAACGTTTATTTATTTTTGGGACAGAGAGAGACAGAGCATGAACGGGGGAGGGGCAGGGAGAGAGGGAGACACAGAATCGGAAACAGGCTCCAGACTCTGAGCCTTCAGCCCAGAGCCTGACGCGGGGCTCGAACTCACAGACCGCGAGATCGTGACCTGGCTGAAGTCGGACGCTTAACCGACTGCGCCACCCAGGCGCCCCAAGAATTGATTTTAAATAAGCTCAACCAAACAGCCACTTGCCAAGCAGTGTGACAGACTAACTCCCAAATGTTGGCCAGTCAGGAGTGGGTTCCTTCTAACAAGTACACTTATAGGCACAAACTGTTCTCAATGGTGTCACCTCCGTAGCTGTGCTTGTGTAGACAGCAGCAACCCACTTACAGACAGATCCACCAGTCCCTATAGCTATAGAGTGGATTTCACTGTATGAATGTTAAAAATAAATTTTAAAATCTGACACGTCGTTAATATAGTGATGTTCACTTGTCTTCCAGTTGCCCCGTGGTACCCCTTTCCACTTCTCCCTGTAACATTCTAACATGTTTCTGTTATTTTTCTCAGCATGTCCTTACTTTCTGGAATGATTTGATGTTCCAGGATTACCATGTAATATCTCTGCATCAGCACTAGAATCAGATCTCTGCAGAGATCCTTGGTTCCTTTTGGTGAAAAATAATTTTAAAAATCAAAGCCTTATTGGGGCACCCGGGTGCCTCAGTTGGTTAAGCATCTGACTCTTGATCTCGGCTCAGGCCATGATCTCACAGTTAGTGGGGGAGCCCTAAGTAGGGCTCTGGGCTGACAGTGTGGATCCTGCTTGGAATTCTGTCTCTGCCCCTACCCCGTTCATGCTCTGTCTCTCTCAAAATAAAGAAATAAACTTAAAAAAAAAGAAAAGAAAAGAAAAGAAAAGAAAAGAAAAGAAAAGAAAAATCAAAACCTTATCATGCTTTTTTTATAGCTACTAGTGTCCCTGTCTTGGAGCTCTTACATCAGATAGAAATTGATGCTACATATTAATATTACATATTGTGCATTCAACATTATATTTCACATATATACACACAAACACATACATACATTGAGTGTTATTTTTCATGAATTCATAGCAATAACTGTAGTTCTGCTACCGTGAAGTGTAGCATTTTTGTATCTCCATCCCATTTTTGTATCTCTTTTCCTGTGTGAGAACCAACCCGATGTCCACAAAAATAAATATTTATGCATTTCCTCAGTTCTGTGATAATCACAAAATAGTTTCAGAATTGCTGCAGCTCTATCATTGCCAACAATTACCACCAGTAACCTACTAATTAAAAAAGAACATTTTGCAGTTTTGATGTTGTTTAAGACTAAGAACTCATAGTCTAGGTTAAATATATGAGATTAAATTATTTTCTTCCTTCTTTGTGGGTATGCTTTCATATTGAAACATAATTAGAGCAATATTATCAAAAGATGTCCTTAATTCAAAGTATCTAAACCTGTCGTCCATTCTGCATATGTCCTCCTGTTAATTGTGCATTGACTGGTTTGATTATCTTGCTTGAAGATTGATTCATACTTTTTAATTTGGTAGAAATAAAGTTTTTTCTTCTGAAACAAACAAAATGATATTATTTCAAAAGTTGGTTGAAGAAGGAAATAAGTGCTATAAAAGAGGATTAAGGACATGATAAAAAGTACCAGTATAGGGGCGCCTGGGTGGCGCAGTCGGTTAAGCGTCCGACTTCAGCCAGGTCACGATCTCGCGGTCCGTGAGTTCGAGCCCCGCATCGGGCTCTGGGCTGATGGCTCAGAGCCTGGAGCCTGTTTCCGATTCTGTGTCTCCCTCTCTCTCTGCCCCTCCCCCGTTCATGCTCTGTCTCTCTCTGTCCCAAAAATAAATAAACGTTGAAAAAAAAAAAAGTACCAGTAAAAAGAAACGGTATCCACTAGAATAAAATAAAAACCTTCCTAAAAATAAATTTTATAAACAGATAAGAATACTGACCAAGTAAGGTAAAACAAAAACAACTCAATGGACAGCAACTATTAAATGATAAAATAAGGCTGGAACCTATAAGGCATCTATAAATGTGATTGGATTTTACTGGCCTATTAAAGGAAAATTTTATTTTCAAATTGACAAAACAACATTCTGTGTGTTGTACAAGAAACAGACTAAAACAAACTGCTTCAGAAAGGCTGCAAATGAAGAGAGGGACAAAGATATACTAGAGCAATGACAACGTGACAAGCAGGGATCACCATTTCAGTATGACCATAGGAAATAAACTAGAAAAAAAAATGACCCTTCATAATATTATTACCCTATATAGATATTAAGAATATCTATGCAACAAATAACATGGTGACCACTTGGTAAAGTATAAACTCATCACTTACAATGATTTGAACATTGAAACATTCTTTGTCTCCTAATGATACTAAAAGCATGGTTAATGTGTAGGTGCCTTTGCCCTTGTTGTTGATCTACATTTGCTTTTCAAGGAGGCATTTCGGTATCTTTGGCACAAAGGATTAGAGAAATTTAACTCTATAGCAGACAAACTTACTCCGATTTTTTCATAAACCCAGTGCAGTAGGTACCAATTGTCTTTCATTCAAAGATGAAATAATTTCCCTGAGCTCCCAAGAATATTTATGATTCCTCCGTAAAAATCAAAAACCTCTTTACCAAATTTCAGTCTCAACTTTGTCATAACATCAGCGTTGTTGGAGACACAAATGAATATACGTAAAATATTTGACACCCTACAGTACAACAGGGCATGATAGTAATGCTGTAATAACAAATATACAATAATTTGATGATGAACGGAAATCACCATTTTGAAAGAAAGCCTTGCATAGTTTGGAATCTGTGTCTGGTAAAGCTTTAGGAATGAAAAGAAAGACAATGAAAATAATTTTAATTTTGTATTGCTTGCCTTTGGGTGATCACTTATTTACAAAATTATACTTTGTTGTGTTTTCATTCTTTTGAGCCTAGGAGGAAACACTGCGAGAAAAGGAATAATGTAGCATGAAAGGATTAATATCTCCAGAGCAATTTACTCATTATATATCATCAATATATCTTGTGCATTACACAGTATTTTGGATTTTTCAAGCTCTGTAAACCAATAGATTTGTTTTGTTTACAGACCATCTGATCTCCCTCCCCCCATTTTTATATAGACAACAACTCAGAAGTCACTTAAACCCACTTTTAGTGCCCTACTTTTCATCTCTGTCCCTGTCTTTTTTTTTTCAGTTCCCATCCTGGTATAATTAAGGGAGTGATAATAAATATGTCCCTGATAAATATGTTTGTTCAACATATTACAGGTCTGCTTGGGAACTTTGGTATGTGTAGCTTATATTCTCTCAACTGCAGAATCCAGAAACAAATATTTACTGGTATTCTCAGAGATTAAATATTGAGAACTGACCGATGCTGTGGAGGTTTTTTAAGTTTCTTTTTTTACATTGAAATATTACATAAACGTATATGTGCATAGCACCTACACGTTTGCTAAAGCACAAATTGCTAAATGGATGTGAGGAACACATCCTTGTAATTACTACATAGAACAAAAAAACATAATAGACAAATAACTTCAATTCATTTTTACACATTGTAACTTCCTCTACCTCTGCTGAGGAAATCACTTTTCTGACCTCCCTCCTTCTCTCCTTTTTTAACAACCATGCAGTCTTCTCTAAATAAGAGAGCTCAATTTTGCCTTACTTTTTGACTTTATGTAATTGGAATCATAGTGCATATTTTATTTTGTGTATATTTTTTTACATTTAAATTTTGTTTTAAAGATCGAGTTATGGTGTTGCAGTTAGCTGTAATTTTGCATTTTTGTTTTGTATAACATTCAGTGGTTTGACATGAATTTTATCTAGATGTTGTGAGGGACATTCAGGTGGATTCCAGGGACCCAAATGTAGATAAGACTCCGTTAACTGTGTATGCCCTGGTGATAAGTGAATACATTGCCCTGTATTACATACCTTTGAGTAGAAAGCCTGCAGCATAGCCCTTGCATCTTCTATTGTATTTGATAATGGCAAACATTTTCCAAAGTGCTTTTATCTAGTTCAGTTCCCACTAAAATTGTGTAAGCATTGCCTTTCTCCTGTATGCATATGGACATCCCGCACAATCATTATTTTAAATATTTTACTCATCTGTAGGGTGCGTGGCATTTCTAAGTTACATGCCCATATTTTATCAGTGAGATAGGATATTTTTCATATTTTTATTGATTATCCCTATTAGTCTATTTCCTATTTTAATTGATATTTCCAGTTGTGTCTTTCCCTGCCCTAGAAACTACTTTTAGTTTTGTATTAACAGATGTGTTTTCAACAGTGAGTGTGAAAATTTTTTAAAAAGGGAGCTCTTTTGGTTTGTGGGCTTCTCCATTTATATCCCATTAGTTACAAGATAAAAATATTGATGTGACTAACACTCATTCTGTAGCCAACAATCACCCATAATTTAAAGCTTATTTAGAGAGAGAGACTGGCCATGTCCTTTGAAAAAAGTATTTTTTTCAATAATGCCTTCCTTAAGTCTTTCTCCTGGTAAGTATTAAAGCATATATACAAGGAGAACTGGTTGAAATTAGTCTTTCTATGGGGAATGCTGAAGTCTACAGGGGGGCAAGTCACAGACCTGTTATTAACTGCTTTCCAGTGAACATTAACCTGAAAGTGTGGCCATCAGGGATTGGAAACACCCTCAGGACACAAGTACATTCAATGCTCTGGTAATTGTCAGTTTCTATTTATTTTATTTTATTTTATTTTATTTTATTTTATTAGCATTTATTGATTTATGATAGAGAGACAGAGCACAAGTGGGGGAAGGACAGAGAGAGAGGGAGACACAGAATCTGAAGCAGGCTCCAGGCTCCGAGTTGTCAGCACAGAGCCTGACCTCGGGCTCCAACTCACAAACCGCGAGAACATGACCTGAGCTGTTTAACTGACTGAGCCACCCAGGCACCCCTGTTGTCAGTTTCTGATTACAAGAGTTCAGGCAAAACCAAAACCAAAACCAACCAAACAAACAAACAGTAACAACAACGAGAACAGCAAACACCATCTGGCATACCATTAGAGGAAACGAGAATGCAGAAGGAGCATGAAGAATTTTTCTTTGCTCTGCGTACCTGAAGCAGATGATAGCTACAACAACCGTCTTTCCAAATCCAATTCTTTGTTCAACAGGAGAGAGTATATATGAAATAAAAATTACAAGTGTCCCCGTTGTCTGTGAATATGCTGTCTCTGGTTTCTTTAATCATTTTGTGGATTATATTGGCTTCTTATTAGACAAAATCAGTATTGAGGATTAGGTATTTTGAGATGTTGCCCCTGAGAACACACTGTTCATTAAAGCAAAGCACACCTGTATAGTGAATTAACGTCTTATAAGATCTTTGATTAAAGAAAAATACAGCTAGAATGGAGAAAAATGGATGAGACATCCCCAAGATCAACATCGATAACAAGGTACTACAGTTCTGGTGACCAGGCAAACATATGAGCGGGACATTGAATGAATAGCCGAAGTGTCAATGCGTAAGAATAAAGATACCCTTCTTTTCCTCTCCCTTTGCTTATAACTCAGACTGGAGACCACACACTCCATATTGAATTGTAAAACTGTTCTCTCTGGTGTTATATATGCTCATTCCATCATTTCCTGAACAGCTTCCATACTTCCTAGAATTCCACAGCTGTGCATGCTCCAGACGAAAGCTGGCCTCAGGAAGCCAAGCCTTCTCTCTACATTAGCCTTCCAACTCCTGGTAAGGAAGTTTTCCAAGAGGAATTAATTATGCCAAGGAAATGCAGCTGCAGCATATTCACACTTGCTGAGATCAAATTCGAAAATAGTACTGGATTCTTCCATTCAGTCGAATGCATTCATTTCACAAGGCAAAGATGGATTATTTCCAAACTTCTTCAGGATGAGGTAAGGAAATACATCAATGGTTTAAAACAAAACAAAACAAACAGAAATACATATATATATATATATGTATATATATATATATATATATATTCACACCTTGTACGTTTTCATAAACATTATGAAAATTTACGTTTAAATGCCTTTGCTGCGTGTGTCTTTTTTCACTTTTTACATCTTGTTTATAAGGCTCATTTCTCCACTCGCATTTGCCTGTTTTAAGCTAACTTCATTTTCCTATCTCAAAAGCAATAATGCTATTTTTAATTCTCAAACATAAAATATGTGACTCCATATGACTTACCTAAATAAAATGATTATTAGCTAGTGTACTAGTGAGTCGCATTTGAAATTAAATAAGGTACATTGCATTTGTTTTTAGGGCTCTAAATGTAGCAGAGGAGTATATGGTGGCGAGTATCTATGAAAAACTTTAGGAGGAATCAAGGTCAAAGTGACTCATAAAATTAGAAATGTTTAGGTAAAGGAACAATTTATTATGGGAGAATTGTCGACAAGTGTTATTTCCTGAATTCAATAATTTCTGCTCTCTTTTTCTTCCTTTACCTGTCTATTGAGTCTCTTTCTCAAATTCCAGTAATTGCTTGTCTAATTACTAAAATACTTGGGGATTTCAAATGAAGTGTATATAAGTACTTGGAAAAAAAGAGGAAAAAATCTATGAAGATGTTATCAGGTACAGTTATTTGTACATCACAACAAAATGCAGTCAGGGGAGACTCACCAGCTCTTTTGTAGATGAATTTCACTCCCTTTGAGTAAATTTTTATGGCAGCTAATTGATATTCCCAAGTATTACATTCATAAACACAGTGCTACCGTAGAATGCCTTTGACCTGCAACATAATTTGGACTCAGCAGGTTAATTAATCATTTATAGCTGCTGAAACTTCACTTCCTTCCTCTGTGGAGTCTTTTTGGATTAATAACAACACAGTAGTGAACTTTTCCTCCACAATATATACAGTCTAACATTTGCATAGGATTTTATGGTTTTCAAAGTGATTTAACATATATTCTTGAATCTCCTCAACAGTTCTAGAGGTGGGCAGAGCAGGTGTTCTACGACTCAATTTGCAAATAAAGACACTAAGAATACTATAAGAATAATTATAGTAACATGCATAGAGTACTATAGCATGTATATTAGAAATAGAAAAACTGGTTTTTCAAAATTTGGTGAATTGTTTTTAATATTTATGATGTCTATTTTTTAAAAAATATTTATTGAAGTATAGTGGAAAGGCTTGGTATACCTTTTTAAACAATAGAATTAGATAATTTGTCATTTATTTAGTGTCCACCTCCATCGTATGCATACTCAGATGGTTTATACATGTTATGAATTATTTTTTTTTAATGTTTATTTTTGAGAGCGAAAGACAGAACATGAGGGAAGGAGGGGAAGAGGGATAGAAGGAGGCACAGAATCTGAAGCAGGCTCCAGGCTCTGAGCTATCAGCACAGAGCCTGACGCGGGGCTCATCTTGAGATCATGACCTGAGCCGAAGTAGGAGGCTTGACCTACACCCAGGCGCCCCTAATTGTTATTAATTCTTGGCCTCTATTATGGCTGATTACATAACTGTTCATGTTCATATGTATCCTAATACATTGTTGAATTTCTGCCTACTCTGTTTTTGAAATATGTGCATTTTTAGATACCAAATCTGGCTTAGAACCTGTCATTGCAGAAAGCAGTGTGTTTTATGATCAAGAAGAATATCTAGGTTGTCAAATCATAAAATAACATACTTTCAGTATAGTAGATATTTGCAGTTTTTATATACCCAGTTTTCTATTCATATCTGTTACCTTTTTGAATGACCCCACATTATCAGTCTGTATAGTTCAGTTTGATGCCCTATGCAATTATGAAGGCTCATAAATGACCTGTTTCTGGCTAGTTTGAGCCCCCCTACTTGTCTGGCTCTAGCTCTTGTTTTATTAGGATGGACATGTGAGCTCTGATAGCTCAGCCCTTAGTCTGAAAACCTTTGCTAATTTTTTTTTTACACTTTATTTATTTTGAGATAGAGAGGGAGTGTGAGCAGGGGAGGGGCAGAGAGAGAGAGGGAGAGAGAACTCCAAGCAGGCTCAGCGCTGTCAGTGCAGAGCCCAATGCAGGACTCAAACTCACGAACTGTGAGACCTGATGATCTGAGTCAAAATCAAGTCAGATGCTTAACAGACTGAGCCACCCAGGTACCCCTGATAAAACTCTTAAAAAGATTGTATTAGAATTCTCCAGAGAAACAGGGCCAATAGAATATTGGCATACATAATCAGAAACAATCCTGAACCTGGTTAGTGGGGTGCCTAGGTGGCTCAGTCAGTTATGTTTCCAACTTCAGTTCAGGTCATGATCTCATGGTCTGTGAGTTTGAACCCCGCGTCAGGCTCTGTGCTGACAGCTCAGAGCCTGGAGCCTGCTTCAGATTCTGTGTGCCCCGCCCCCTCCGCTTACCCTCCCCGGCTTGCACTCTATCTCTGTCAAAAATAAATAAACATTTAAAAAACTAATTAAAAAAATAGAAATTGTTTCCAAAAAAAAATGGGGAAGATGATGAGGCGTGAGTCTAGAAATAGTTGGACATGGCAGAGAAATAGGCAGCCCGTGGTTGTATAGGAGCTTATGTGAGAAGCACATGAAATGTGTGCAACAGTCAAAGATCTACATTCCTAGATAATATATTGCATTTCTGATAAAACATTTCCTATTCATGCCAGTGCATCAGGAATTACATTTTATAGATTTGGTTTACATAAACATCTTTCTACAAGATTAGAAGTGGAGAAGCAGATGATAAGCTTCTCATGTTTCCGACTGGTGAAACCATACCTGAAGAGACGTCATCCCTCCTAGAGTGATCAGTCATGAGACAGCTTTCAAAAACAATGAAGATTCTGTGTCCTCTGCTGGGACCTATGATTCTTGAAATAGCTGTTAATAAAAACCAGGGGGAAAATCACCAAACCCCAGAGAAAAATCCAGCATTACTGGTTCTCACCACGAAGCATCAAGGAAATACGTTTAGTCCTCAAAGTAATACTTTGAAGTGAGAAACCTAGAGGATTGGGGGAAAGAAATCTGAAACTTAAGATACAGTGGTATGACTGACCATGGATCACCTAGCTCCAGCTTACATCTTCCCTTTCTTCTTATCCAGTCCCCATTTTGTTCTTCTCAGCTCAGATGCATAGCCTTTTTTCTAGAGTCCTTGTTAAAAATGAGTTGGCTCTCCTCTGCCTTAGGACATTAGTCTTATGTTCCTCTAAGTGAGACACTCCCCTGCCACTTGGACTAGCTATTTCCTACTCATAATTGGCATATCAGTATGCAGTTCCCCCAAAAAAGAAAACTGTGAGGCAAGTCCCATGATTTCCGTGGCTCTGAGGACACTGCTGATCGTGAGACATCCAGCTAGAGTCCGAACGCTGCAGTGTTTTGAATCTGGTGGGGAGGCACAGATCAGAATTCAGGGCAGCTTAAGTGTTTGGACACCACAGAGCACGGGACAAGAACACAGGCAGCTTCAGACAGGGGGTGCCCAGAAGCTTCCAGGGTGATCTTGACTACTTTGCCCATACACTACTGAAACTACCCAAGGCCAGTGGGCTACTATGGGATTGAGACACTGGAAAACTAGTACTTCTTGGAAGCTTGGAGTTTCAGCCCACTGGGAACGGAAGAGCTACATTAACAGCTCCTGAGCAGATTGGGCTGAGACATCAGAAAGACTGAGTTTAGGGGTAAGGACCATGAGACAAGATGAGACCTACTCTAGTAATTAGGTAACAGAGTCAGAAGCCAAGATCTCAGGGTCTTCGTGGAGAGAGAGTTTAGAGACTGAGTTGAGCTGACAGCTTGGGAAACAGCTTGAGGTTTTCACAGATCACCTAACAAAGCACAAAGTCGAACACGTATAAATTGAAGCTTTATAAATACACATAAAACCACACCTAGACACATGAGTGGTGAGAAGAGATTCACTGGTACTTATTACCAGCCCCAGTGAACAGGTTTCAAGGCAAAATCCTGTTGAAACCAAAGAGAAAGAAAATCTTAAAAGTGGAGAGAGAATAAACATACATTATATGCTGTAGAACAATGTAAAAAATTATGTGTGACCTCTCATCATAAACAACGGAGACTAGAAAAAAATGTAATGAAATTTTAAGGGCTCAAAGAAAAAAACAACTATAAACCCCAAATTCTGTATTCAACAGCAATATTTTTCAAAACGGACAGTGAAAAAAACACAGTTGAGATGAACAAATGCTGAGAGAATTAATTGCTAACAGAAATACACTGCAAGAAATGCTAAAGTATATTTTTTCAAGCTGAAAGCAAATGATAACAGATGGAAAGCCATATTCTAAGGAATCATGAAGAGTACAAGTAAATGTAAAAGAAAATGTGTTATTATTTTTCTGACCTATAAATTTTCCAAAAAGGCCACAAGCTGTTTAAAGTCAAATAAAATTGAAAGGTAGATTTATTCTAAGGATGCCTGGGTGGCTCAGTCAGATAAGTGACTGACTCGTGATTTTGGCTCGGGCCATGGTCCCACGGTTCCTGAGATTGAGCCCCACGTTGGGCTCTGCACTGGCAGTATGGAGCCTGCTTGGGATTCTGTCTCCTCCTCCCTCTCTCTCTCTCTCTCTCTCTCAAAATAAATAAGCAAACTTAAAAATAAAAGAAATAAAGATGCCATTTTATACATAGAAAATAAAAGAGCAAAGGGATTGAGTCGGACAAGTGCACGTATCGGAGCCTGTTCATTGTATTTGTGATGGGGTGCGGAGTAGGACGTAGCACGTGTCAGATATGTTGCCGGAAGTAGGTGGGTAATACCTTTTGCGGAATATGAAGTGGCACGATAATGACTAGAAACAGACTCTCTTAAGGTAAGGATGCATGTAGTAAAGCCTCGAAGCAAATACTAAAACTGTCTGCCAAAAACAAAGTGCAAATAGGAAGTCTGTGGAGGACATAAAAAATATATAATGTTCTATAAACATATAACGTATATAAATATATGTTCCTGACTTCTGGATAGATTGCTGCCTGTTTGTGCCTCCACACAAAATAAAATGACACTAACAAAAAGAAGGATGGTAATCTGTGCAAAACAATAGCCTTGGATAAATAGCAGGCAGATAGTGGAAGAGATTCAAAGTAGCTGTTAATAAAAACCAGGGGGAAAAATCACCAAACCCCACAACACTTTGTCACGTACTTGCTGAGAGCGTGGTGGTGAGAGAAGCCCAGGGAAAATCAAGGGGTAGAGAAAAGCAAGGACCTGGCATCTGGCCTAAAATTCCTGTAAAACTATGAGAAACCAGAAAGTCCGCCCTAATGGGAAGGAAATGTATCCTTGTAAATAAGAGCCTGTATACAGGGATGGGGCTTTCACTGATGTGAAATTTAAGTGCCGGTTTTCAAAAGGGGCAGCTAGAGGAGAAAAGGACGAAATAGTAAAAGTAGGAGAGAAGAAAAGGAAAAGCCCCTTTATCAAGTATGTGCAGGATTATATACCGTGAATGGATGTGAAATTTCGTCAGGTGCTCAGATTATATGACTTTTAACCTTCATTTAGTTAATACAGTGTATCACATTAATTGATTTGCAGATGTTGAACCATCCTTACATCCCTGAAATAAATCCTACTTGATCACAGTGTGTGATCCTTTAAATGAACTGTTGAATTCAGTTTTCTAATTTTTGGGGGGTGAAGATTTTTTTGCATCTGTGTTCATGAGGGATAATTTTGTTTTCTTGTTGTGTCTTTCTCTGGTTTAGGTATCAGGTTACTCCTGGCCTCATAAAATGAGTTTGGAATGTTCCCTCCTCATATATATATAATTTTTTTTTTTTTGGAAAAGTATACGAAGGATGATACTAATTTCTCTTTAAAAATTTGATAGAATTCACCGGTGAAGTCACTTGATCCTGGAATTTTGTTGTAGGAAGATTTTTGACCATTGATTCGATCTCCTTTTGATTGTTCATTCGATCTTCTTTCTAGTAACTGGTGTGTTCTTTTTGTTTCTTCATGATTCAGTCTAGGTAGGTTGTATTTCTAGGAATTGATCCATTTCTTCTAGGTTATCTGATTTCTGTCCTTCTGTTCATAGCAGTCTCTTAACGACCCTTTGCATTTGTGTGGTACCAGTTGTAGCATGTACTCTTTACTTACGATTTTATTTATTAGAGTTGTCTCTGTTTTCTTGGACATCTAGTTTATGGTCTTTCTTTTTCTTTTTTTTTTTTTTAATTTTTTTTTTTTCAACGTTTATTTATTTTTGGGACAGAGAGAGACAGAGCATGAATGGGGGAGGGGCAGAGAGAGAGGGAGACACAGAATCGGAAACAGGCTCCAGGCTCTGTTTTTATTTATTTCAAGAGAGACAGAGAGTGAGCAGAGAAGGGGAAGAGAGAGAGAGAGAGAGAGGGAGAGAGAGATACCAAGCAGGCTCTGCACTGCCAGTGTGAATCTCACTGTGGGGCTCATACTCACGAACCACAAGATCATGACCTCAGCCAAAACCAAGAGTCAATCACTTAACTGACTGCGTCACCCAGGTGCCCCATCCAGGTTTCATGTTATTAATCTCTGGTTTAATACCACTGTAGTTAGAAAAATGCTTGATACGAGTTCAGTCTACTTAAATGTACTCAGACTTGTTTTGTGGCCCAAGGTATGCTCTATCCTGGAGAATGTACCATATGTGCTTGAGAAGAAGGTCCATTGTTGCCGGATGAAATGTTCTGTGTCTGTTAAGTTCATCTGGACTAATGCATGAAGTTTGCTGTTTTTCATTATTGTCTGTCTATAGGATTTACCCATTGGTAAAAGTGAGGTATTGAAGTCCTCAGCTGTTACTGTATTACTGTCTATTTCTTCCTTTATATGCTCTAACGATTATTTGCTTTATATATTCAGGCACTCCTAACTTAAGTGTACAAATATTTATAAGTGTTATATCATTGTATTAATTGACTCCTTTATAATCACCTGGCTGTCTCTTGTTTAGGGTTTAGACTTAAAATTTATTTTGTCTGCTGCATAGTTTCTTCTGATTACTTTTGGTTTCCATTTTCATGGAATATTATTTTCTATACTTTCACTTTCAGTCTGTGTGTGTCCTTAAAGCTGAAGTGGATCTCTTATAGGCAGGATATGGTTGGGTCTTGTATTTTTATCTGTTCACCTACTCTGTGTCTCTTGAATGAAAAACTTAATCCATTTACATTAGAATTAAGTATTGAAAGGATTATGAACTTACTACTGCCATCTTGTTTACTGCTTTCTGGCTATTTTATAAATCCTTTGTTCCTTCCTTCTTTTCTTGCTCTTTTCGTTTGTGGTTTGATGGTTTGGCTGTGGCGGTATTCTTAGATACTTTTCTATCTTTCTTTTGTGTATCTACTATACGTTTTGCTTTGTGGTGGCCATAAGACTTTCATAAAACATACTGTGTGTAGAGATAGAGATAGAGAGATACATAATCTATTTTAAGCTAACAACTTACCTCTCAATACAAATAGAAACTAAAACTTTAAATGATGCCCCCAACACACACATATTTTATGTTATTGATATCACAATTTGCATCTTTTTACTTTGTGTATCTATTAACAAATTATTGCAGTAATAGTTATCTTTACAACTTTTGTCTTTTAATTTTATACTATGTTAATAAGTGATTACCTACTACCATTGCATTATTCTGAATTTAACCGTTCATTTGCTTCTATTTGTGAAATTTATTATTTCATACATTTTTCTATTATCAAATAACACTCCTTTGTTCCAGTTTGAAGACTTCCCATTAGCATTTCTTGTAACACATTTTTAGTGGTAATAAACTCCTTCATCTTTTGCTTATCTAGAAAACTCCCTCAATTGTGAATTTTCTTCTGAGTAGAGTATTCTTGGTTGCAAGTTTGTTCTTTCAGCACTTTGGATGTATTGAGCCACTCTCTTGTAACCTACAAAATTTCTGTAGAAAATATCTGCTTATAGTCTTATGGGGGTTTCCTTGTATGTAACAAAGTATTTTTCTCTTGCTGCATTTAAGATTCTCTCCTTGTCTTTAACTTTTGACATTTTTATTATAACATTTCTCAGTGTGGTTCTATTTGGATTCATCTTTTTTTGGAACTCTCTGAGCTTCCTGGATCAGAATGTCTGTGCCCCCCCCCCCCCTCCTAGCCCCCCTCTGGTTAGGGAAGTTTTTAGCTGTTCTTTTTCTGAATAAGCTTTCTGCTCCTTTCTCTCTGTGCTTTCATTCTAGGACCCCTATAATGCAAATGTTCATCCATTTGATGGTGTCCCATAGTTCCATTAAGCTATGTTCACTCTATTTCATTACTTTATTTTTTTCCTTCCTTTTTTGCACTTCTGCTTGGATTAATTCCACTACCTTTCTTCAATTTCAATGCTCCTTTCTCCCACCTAGTTGAATATGCTGTTGTCCTCTTCTACTGATTTTTTTTTTTTTTTTTTTCAATTCAGTAACTTTATTCTTCACATCTTCAATTTCTGTTTGGTACTTCCTTATTTTTTTTCAATCTTTCTATTGAAATTCTCACTTTGTTCATGTATCATTCTCCTGATTTCAGTATGTTTATGATCATTATTTGACTCTTCGGTAAATTACTTATTTCTGTTTCATTAAGTGCTGCTTGTGGAGGTTTTTGTTATTGTTGCTCTTCTTTTGTCTGCAACTTTTTCCTGTGTTCCTTTATTTAGTCTATGTTTCTGTGTTGGCTTCTGCACAATAGATAAAGCCTCCTTCTCTCTTTGTCTTGATGGAGGGCTCTTCTGTGGGAGTTGCAGCTGATTGCCCAATCCAGTCTGAACTCTTGATTGTCTCTCAAACCTTTGTGATTGTCCAAGCCACCTTCTTTGTTCTTAGTCACTCCTAGTAGTTGAAGTTGTGCAAGGACTTGTTTGACATGGGTATTTTCTCATTCATCCTGTGTGTAGGAGTTGCTCAGCTAGTTCCTGGGTTTATTTCAGAGGGAATCGCTCCACGTGTAGCTGTATATTTAGTGGATCCATGGGAGGTGGTGAGTTTCAGAGCCTCCTATGTCACCATGTTGGACTGAAACTCAGCATGTAATGTGTTTAAATTTAGTGTTTAAAAATAAAGAGGCTGGAAAATCATGAAAAAAAATTTAAAAACTTTTAAAAAGTGAAACTGAATGCATTATGTTCTTTATTTCATACATTTGCCTTTGGAAGCTTCAGAGAATTTTGTGTGGTAGGTTTAACATGTAAGTCTTGAAAATCAACTTCCTCTTCTACATAATTTCAGAAAGTCACTTAGAGTTCATTGCTGGATAGAGAATAGCTAGCTTCCTAGATAGAAGATAGATGGATGAAAAATAATGGATAGATGGTGGATGCATGGTGGATGGATGGAGAGAGACAGAGACAGAGGTGTTTCCGTCTTTAAAATAAGTAATGCTACAACTACATACCCCCATTAGAGGACTGTAAGTAATAATCCAAGGAAATAATTTTAGGACACTTTATAAAGTGTGGTGCAGATATGAAGTGTATAACATGGCACAAATGTAAAACATAATTCAAGCACAAATGTGATACATATATTTAATATGTCAGTAGCCTAGTCCTGCAGATGTGCAGAGGTAAATAAAAAATGCAAATAAATATGCTGTGTTGGGAAATATCCCCTAAGTGTTCCACTAGGTTGTCTAGAGGTATAAAATTTGCTAGTTCTTCTCTTAACATGGAAAACTGCACCTGCTGTGATTGTTCCTTTAATGAACCAGCCCTTGAAAATTCAGCCCAGTGACTCAAAGTTGAGTAGGAGCTAGATAGAGAATAGCCCCTCTAATTTTCTCTAAATTTAACAGCCACTAATTGCATTGAAAGACTTCCTTCTTTTGCTGATTACCTTAAAGTACTCCAAGAGATAAGGTGCTAATGAGATTTTTCTTTTCTTTTCTTCTCTTTTCTTTTCTTTCCTTTCTTTTTCTCTTTTTCTTCCTTTCTTTCTTTCTTTCTTTCTTTCTTTCTTTCTTTCTTTCTTTCTTTCTTTCTTTCTTTCTTTCTTACCTTTCTATATTTCTTTCTTCTTTCTTTTTTCTTTATAGAGCACTGTTAATGCTGGTGTATTATGAAAGATTTATTCCGCTAACTCTAGCCCAGTCTGTGTTTCTTTTCGCATGTATGTAGAAGGTGATTTTTTTTTTATGGAAGATGAGGATTAATTCTCAAATGAAGATAATTTTTTTCTATCACTAATGAACAAATTGCTATTTTACAAGGTTTGCTTGTAAGAGATTAGCTGTTTCTTTCTGTTATTTAGAGGCCCTTCAGGCTTTCTTTGGGGATCTCATTACTTTCTACAGTGCTTCGAAAAGAGATTAAAGACTCCTAAAGGATGCTAACAAATACATAAAACTGAATATGTTATTCTTCTTAGAAAGAGAAAGGGGAAAGTAACTAGAGGTATGTTGTTTGGGGGCCTTATAAAAACCCAAAATATTTTATCTATGTGAGGGTTATGGCACCTAATTCCATTATTAAACACTCATGAATAATGTTCTTTATTTACTGGACTTTTATAAGCTACTAGAACATAAATACTGAATATTATAAAAGTACTTTTTGTAATTTTTGACTACCAATTCATGAATGGCTATGCACTATGATTTCCTTTATCATCATTAGAATTGTTATCATCATCATTACCATAATAGTTAACATTTACTGTTATGCTGTACCCTTAGAACTATCCTGTGATTGGGGCACCTGGGTGGCTCAGTCGGCTGAGCATCCGACTTCTGCTCAGGGCATGATCTCGCAGTTCGTGAGTTTGAGCCCCGCGTCGGGCTCTGTGCTGACAGCCAGAGCCTGGAGTCTGCTTCGGATTCTGAGTCTCCCTCTCTCTCTGCCCCTTCCTGGTCATGCTCTGTCTCTCTCTGTCTCTCAAAAATGAATAAACGTGGGGCGCCTGGGTGGCGCAGTCGGTTAAGCGTCCGACTTCAGCCAGGTCACGATCTCGCGGTCCGTGGGTTCGAGCCCCGCGTCGGGCTCTGGGCTGATGGCTCAGAGCCTGGAGCCTGTTTCCGATTCTGTGTCTCCCTCTCTCTCTGCCCCTCCCCCGTTCATGCTCTGTCTCTCTCTGTCCCAAAAATAAATAAACGTCGAAAAAAAAAATTAAAAAAAAAAGAAAAAAAAATGAATAAACGTTAAAAATTTTTTTAATTCTCTAAAAAAAAAAAAAAAGAACTATCCTGTGATTTACACTCTTCTTGCATTTAATCCACTGAATAACCTCATGAGATTATCATTAGCCGTCTTTAACTTTTCTTTCTCTTTCACATCCACATTCATTCCAACAAAATCCATGGTCTCCATCCTATTGTCCCCATTTATATATGAGGGAAGTGAAGGTCAGGAAGTAAGTGGAGAAGTAGAAATAGGAACCAAGTTTATCTGACTAGAGTCCACCAACATGCCACATTCTAACCTATTTTGTTTTCAAACATAAGAGATTAGAATCCAGATGGCCTCATTCCTAATGTAAGTCTCTTGTTATTGATTCCACTGGCGAGCCCTATTTCCCATTCAGGATCTCTATGGGGTGGCTAGTATGTTGATTATTCTCTTAGTTTTCTGTTAAGGTAAATCCTTGACAAAAACAAAACTGATAAACAAACAAGAAAATCGAGAAAAAAACAGTCATAATGATCAGAAGATATATCTCTGTAGTTTATACAATTACATATAGTTTTTCTTGTCTTAAAAACTACATTGAGACTAACCTTTTATTTAGGAAATCATTTCTCACCAACTGAAATCATATCAGGCCTGCACCATCTGCTTTTGAAAGTCTGAACCCATTAGGTGATCTGTTCTCCCTGTCCCTACCCCACCCCAGACCACAGTCATCTGCTTGGGTCCTCAGAATTTTTACCTCATGAAGGGTCATACACAGAAGATCATCAGTTTATCCTGATATTATGATGTTCGTGATAACAGACTGTAAGCCAAATTACGTAGACCTTTGGTAGAAGAGCCAGCTTTGTGTTAAATAGCACTAGCATGATGCAAATTTCCAAAATACCTACAAATGAATTTTAAATTTCAGTATGTTTATAATAGCTTCTTAAACAATGGTCAAAAATTTTGTAAACAAAAATTATTTAGAGATAAGGAGACATGTATCTTTATTTTTTTTATGTTTACTTATTTTTGAGATAGAGACAGAGCATGGGTTGGGGAGGGGCAGAGAGTAGGGAACACAGAATCTGAACTAGGCTCCAGGCTCTGAACTGTCAGCACAGAGCCTGATGCAGGACTCGAAATCACAAACTGCGAGATCATGACCTGAGCCAAAATCGGATGCTTAAGTGACTGAGAGACCCAGATGCCCCTAACTTTTTTTTTTTTTTTTCTAAATCTATTGGAGAGAGAGAGAGAGAGAGAGAGAGAGAGAGAGAGAGAACAAATGGGGGAGGGGCAGAGAGAAGCAGAGACAGAATCCCAAGCAGGTTCTGCACCATCAGCGCGCAGTCCAGTGCGGGGCTTGAATTCACGAACCCGGAGATCATAATCTGAGCCAGGATCAAATCAAAACGCTTAACCAACTCTGCCACCCAGGCCCCAGGACATATATCTTATGGTAGATTATATTGTACTAGCAATATAAATATATGTTATGTCATTTATATGCATTTGCATATTATGGATTAAATTACAGATTATAGATATCATTTATCACTTATACATTAAGCAAATAATTTTTATGTACATATTTCAGAAAGTTCGTTATAATCCATGCGCTTCCCAGATATTTTCTGTTTTAATGTCAAATTTATCAATCACTTGTTTTAAAATGGAGGCTCTTTTGGTCCTGTTGAAACATTCTTTCCTACACAGACATGATAAATAAATGTACATATGTTTTTTCCAAATGTTTTAGAGTTTTGTTTCCAATATTTCAAATTTTATGCATTTGGAAAAATTGAAAGAACCGTAATACATAAAATTCCAATTCCATTTTCTCCCTTAATGGAAATTGATTGCTGAAATCCCATTTATGAAGTTGTCCATTAGTTTTTACACTTTCACATGTTTATAGTTCTATTTTTTAGCTCTCTCTCCTGTTGTAGGAGTGATTTTGTTTTCTGTTCTTGTGCTAAAATATTTACTGATGTCACCTTCCCTTTCTAAGTGTCTTGCTTCTTCATGGTTGTTCTTTCATATAAATTCTATAGTCAGTTTCTCAAGTTCAACATTGGCTTCACTCAAATTTGGGAGACAAAAGAGCATTGTATGAACTCTATTAGTCACTTTGGAGAGAGTTGATATATTTAAAATATACCTATGACCATGGTATATTTCTTTACTTTTTAGGTTAATATAATAAATTTTAATAAAATATTAAAACAACTATGGTACATAATTCGTTAAATATATTTATGACACTTGTATGTTACATATGATGTATACATATATAATACATTGTGTAGTATATTTGTAACCATAAAAGTAGATGTTTATTTTGAGAAAATATATATTTTAAGAAACATGTATGTGCGGCTATAAATTACATGCAAACACACTTAGCTCTAGGAAATTAAAAAATACAAAGTATCATTTTATAATATTTTGTTGCAATATGTGGAAATGTAATTAATATTTATATTACTCACACATTTAGCAACCTTGTTAAAATCTTTTATTCTAAAAGTTTACCAAATGGTTATTTTGTATTTTCACATAGGTGATCATATACATGATTGAAAATTGATTTCTTCCTCAGAATCTTTACATTGTGTTTACTTCTCTCAGATTTATTGCATAATCCAATAGAAGTCGTGGCATTAGTCTTTCTCCTTATTTCCAGTGTAATCAAATGTCCTCTAGAGTCTTGAGACCCCTCTTTTCAAATGGGACAATCTACCACCTAGATGTAAGGTTGGTTTTACCACAAATGCTCTACCCTATATGACAGAGTCAATTGAATACCCCCTCCACATTTTTTTTTTTTTTTTTAGACTTCTGCTCTCAACTGAATTTGTTCAGTATTCTGGTACTTTACTCCACTCCTCATTAAGATATACCGTAGCCAGTTCTTGAATTACTTTATTTCACTAAAAGATTGTGTAAAAGGTAAATATTTCCCTTGCCTCTCTAAAAAAGTTTATAATCTCACATAATTACTTGATTATTTAATTTGAAATAAGTTTATATTCTCTCTGGATTTGATACTTTTGCAAAACTCTGATGTTATTATAATCCTTTGTCTTTATAAAAACGTTACAGTTCTCTTCAAAATCAGTTAGGAATTTTTAACCATATGAAAATCTAAAATGCAGTTTAGAAATTACCAAAAGAGACGGGGTGTCTGGGTGGCTCAGTTGGTGAAGTGTCTGACTTCGGCTCAGGTCATGATCTCATGGTTTGTGAGTTCGAGCCCCGCTTTGGGGCTCTGTGCTGACAGCTCAGAGCCTGGAGCCTGCTGGATATTGTGTCTCCCTCTCTCTCTCTACCCCTCCCCTGCTCGCACTCTGTCTCCCTCTCATAATTAAATAAACGTTAAAAAAAAGATTTAGAAATTACCAAAAGAGAAAACAAAACAAAACAAACAAACAAACAAACAAAAAAAAAAAACAAATTACCTTCAACTCTCTTCAATTTATATGCAATCAATGTGTAGAAATTTATTTTGTGTGGCATGAAGGTTACACATTTTCTGAAGTTTTTAAAGCTTTTAAATTTTGCAAAAGGAGCTCATTTTTTGTGTTGTGTTTTTAACTTAAAAAAAAAAATCTTATACAAGGAACCATAGATACCAAATTAACAGAATGAGAAGCTGCAAGATTAGAATCTTAACCATCTTGTATAAATTCCTTCTACAACATGTAGTATTTTTCTAAGTGGCATTCTGCAGCAAATGTTTTCATATCGAAGGTGTTTTTATGTAGATACAAAGTTTGGGCCATTCTCGAATGTAGCAATTACCAATGAGGATCCATATTCCATCTAATTTTCTGGCCCATAATGCATTGCAGAGATTTTATCTGCAATTAGATGCCAGTAGGAGGTGAAACATACTATAGATACAAAAAAACAAAAAAGAAAAGCAAAATCATTACCATTCTTCTCTGCCAGAAATATGACCTTCTCTTTGAAAGAATGAAAGATAAGCTGTCTAATTGTATCTTTGAATCACAAGACTGTTGCAAATACATTTGTGAGGATGAAAGGCAATTAAATGTGCCTGCTGAACCTGGTGTTTATATTACAGACCATTTCTTTAGTTTGATTCATTAAGAATACTATCATTATTTGGGCGCCTGGGTGGCGCAGTCGGTTGAGCGTCCGACTTCAGCCAGGTCACGATCTCGCGGTCCGTGAGTTCGAGCCCCGCATCAGGCTCTGGGCTGATGGCTCAGAGCCTGGAGCCTGTTTCCGATTCTGTGTCTCCCTCTCTCTCTGCCCCTCCCCCGTTCATGCTCTGTCTCTCTCTGTCCCAAAAATAAATAAACGTTGAAAAAAAAATTTAAAAAAAAAAAAAAAAAAAAAAAAAAAAAAAAAAAAAGAATACTATCATTATTGGAGAGAGACATGATGAAATGATAAAATGTATTAAGTCTTACAGACAGTGCAAAACTATTGTTTTTCCTTTCACTGTTTTTGGGTTTTTTGTTGTTTTGTTTTTTGTTTGTGTTTGTTTGTTTTCTCTTTCTGAATAGCCCCTTGTTAAGAAAATAGGACGTTGATATTGTTCACTGAAGAATTCTCCCTAATTTGAAGTTGTTTCCAGGTAACTCTGCACGGGAATGAGACCCCTTTACTGAGATGGTACAATTGGCCAATCTACTCGTAAGAATGTAAATCATTTTGCTGTCACTAATTTTAAGATTTTCAGTTAGCTACCAACTTAGGCAGTTTAATCATGAAGAGCTTCGGTGTGTGCTTTGTATGTGTACCTGCGTGTGTTGCATATAACATGTTAATATATTTTGCTTTTGAATCTGTGAGCCCATCATTTTTATGGGCTCACAGCCCCCAAATTGGATGATTTTTGGACATTTTCATTTGAAATATTTTGTGTACCCTCCCCTTGTTTGTTACTAGAACTCCATTTCCTAGCGTGTTAGATTGCTTAAGATTACACTGGGGTTTGTCCCTTGTGTTTGTGTTTTTGTCTGTTTACTAAAATGTTAAATCTATCTCTAACTCAAGTTCACTGATTTTTTTTTTCCTTCTGTGACTAATCAGGTGTTTATCTCATTTAGAGAATTGTTCATTTAAACTACTTTTTCAATTCCAAGTTTGTCTTAACTTTGTTTCTGTCATTTCCTTCCTCATTAGGTCCATGCTTTCCTTTAAATGTTTGTGTTTAATTGATGTGTTATCCTGGTTTTACAAATTCTCTTTACATTATGGCTATTTCTATGTCTGGTTATATTAGTTCATTTTTTTTTATTTGTGATGAGTCACGTTTTTGTACATTTGGCATTTCTAGTAACTATTTTTGGATGCTGGACAGTTATATTACATTGTGCAGTGTGTGAATTTTGCTGACTTCCCTAAAAAGTGTTGGGGTTTGCTAATTTACAGGCAGTTAATTGACTTCCAGATTAATTTGATACCTATTTTAATATTTGCTACGGTGTGTGTAGGGTAATCTTCCCTCTGTATCAGCTAATTAATACGACTTGACTCTCTGGGATCTGTACTGTGTCAGGGGATCATTAACTACTCTCCAGAACTTGAATGTCTCTCTTGAACTTGTTTGAGTTCTGAGAATTTTTATCTTGTAATTCTGTGTTTGGTTTTTGTCTTGTTCTATTTAATTTCAATGGTCTAGTGCTCATGAAAGACTCAAGAGGATATCTAGCAGATGTCTGGCGCTCTCTCTCTATAGTTCCCTCCTCTCTGGTACTTCAACCTGCAAATTCTAGCTTCCCCAGCTTCCGAGAATTCCAATTTCTTCCTTCTCAGAATCGTCTGCTGCATTCCGTAGGGTTTTCCACCCTTGCCCCTGCAGCCCAAAAATGTCTCAGTGAAAAAGCCATTAGGATCACAAGGCTCACCTCATTTGTTTTTGTTGTTGTTGCTATTGTTTTCTCAGAAATTGGAGTCCCGCTCTGCCTATTCTCAAATATCTAAAAGCAGCTGATGTACCTTTTCCCTTGTTTTCTACTCATGTTTTGTGGAGGGATTATATTTGTTACTTGTTTTCCATCTTACCTGAAAGTAGAAATCTCTTAAATCCTTTAAGTCATACTCTATCTATAATTATTACATATTTGGGCTGCAGAAGATGGCAGCGTTTTGGATTTTTTTTTAATTTGCAGATAGAATGATTAGAATTAAGCTTTAGGAAAATAATTCCCCTATTAATTATCCCTGTTTTCTTTTTTAAACAGTATCTCATGTTTTATATCTTAGGCTTTATCTAATGGTATATGTAATGTGTTACCTACTTTAGGATTCACTCTAGTAGGATTAGCAGTGCATTTGTATGAGGCTGTCTTGATTTAGGAATATGTATCATAGATATATTTGATCATAAAAGTGGAGGCCTTGGGATTAGGGATGGAGGGATGAACAGGCAGAGCACAGAGGATTTTGAGGGCAGTGCAGTTACTCTGTGTGATACTATAATGGCGATGTGTATCATTTTATATTTGTCAAAATCTACAGTGGACAGCACCAAGAGTGAACCCTCACAAACTATGAATTTGAGTGATAATGATGTTTCAGTGTAGCTTAATCGGCTGTACCAAATGTACCTCTCTAACGGGGGATGCTACCTGGGGAGGCTCTGCATGAGTGGAGGCAGGAAGTGTATGGCAATCTTTATATTTTCGTCTTAATTTTTCTGCAGACCTAAAGTTACTATTACAAAAATGAAGCCTTTAAAAATGAGAGTCTGTGCCGTTAGCTTTCAAGGACCAACTCTGCCCTGGAAATTAGCAGGAGTTGAGGGGAAAAATAGAAGGGAGTCATAGGAAGAAAGTGTTGGACTATTTTCCCACAGAGATAAGGCAATGAGGCATCTGTAGTGGTGGGTGTGGCCCAAGATCCTTTAAAAATAGGTATGTCCCATGACCCGTTTTAAGGGTGACACCGTAATTCAGCTCTCTTTTGTATCTTCAAGTCTACAGGCAGAGGATTGCCATCTGGAGCAACAAGTTCTTCACTGGGGTTTATGCTTCTTACCAGTGGTAACAGAGGACGAAAAAAGAATAGCCTCAAGGCAGGAGATCATACAATTTATTATCAAAGCATTATAATAAGAAATGACCAGAAGAGTTAAAGTTCTTGAGAATTAGCAGAACTCTTAAGTAAGGTGTTGAAGTTAACTAACACATTTTACCTCCTAAAGAACCTCAGAAGATATCTGAAGTGGTTAAACTTTGCTTAATAATATTTATTTTTCAGGGGCACCTGGGTGGCTCAGTCGAATCTTGGTTTTTGGCTCAGGTCATGATCTCACAGTTGATGAGTTTGAGCCCCCCATTGGGGTTCTGCACCGACAGGCCTCAGCCTGCTTGGGATCTCTCTCTCTCCCTGTCTCTCTGCCCCTTCACTGTTCATGCTCTCTCTCTCTTTCTCAAATAAATAAACTTAATAGAAAATAATATTTATTTTTTGATGGCTAATATAAAGCTTCTATTTTATGTTGATTTTTGTTAATTTCCATTTGTAATTTTTGTGACTTTAGTCTAAATTCTGAGGGTTCAAATCCCTCTGGACACACCATATGGAGTTGTTTCTTATTTTGATTGTAGAAATTGGAATAAAAATTCCACAATATTCAAGAAATGCCTATTGCTCAGTATGGATAAGTGTTTCACTTATCTTAGAAGAAGATGATAAAACTCTACATTTTAGGGTTCTGATTTGTTTTCATTTGCATATTCATGCATAGAATAATATCCCTTTGTAAGTTAGTTTTTCTTCTGTAAAGTGAGAACATCTTACACTTCTGTAAAGTGAGCCATCATTTTCAGAAACAGACATTTTTAAGGAGAACTGACTTAAAAAAATTAAAAAGTGTAACACTAGTCTCCTAAATTGATGTACAATGTAGTTGGGAAATGCTACTTGCTCTATCCCCTTCTAGAAGATTTGCAGTGCATATTGACACATTAAAAGCACATTATAGTAATTGTGAATTACTATAGGTAACTGAAATGTGTTTAATTTTTTAAATGTAACCCTTGCCTATCTTATTTGACTATGAAAATAATTTTTTCAGGTACTTTCTAAAAGCATTTTTATGATCATGTTCTGTTGACATAGGACAAAATTTTGAAACTATTGTTCATAGGCATTGTGGATCCACTGTCATTAAGGTTCTGTAATTGTATATAACTTATATCAGGACATCACTCCTTTTGTATTCCAGCTTATTGCTCTCTTGAAATTATTTCTTTATGGCGCTATATTTGAATAATACTTCTAAGTAGACTCTTATGCAAGTCGTTTAGAAATTTATAAGCTGTTTTTTATAAATTGATATTGAAATTTTGTCTCGCATTTGACCAAAAGTGTGCTAAAACTGCATTCATATTTCTAGATTGTTCCATTAGTTACCACACTGTCTCACTAGACACTCTATTTTTTGTCCTCATTGTTGGTAATATAATTTGTTCACATGCTGAAAACAGGATGAAAAAGAATTCACAGGCTATTAATATTGCTATACTAAAAATATTTCTTTTCAAATAACATCTTAGTTTCAGAAAGCACTCATTGTATTAGTTAGTCACTGTTATTAAATGCCAAAAAAATGGTGATTGGTGACATTCTTTCCTTGGCAATAGAAATTGAGGGAAAGTAGGAAAAATATTGTCCCGGATGAGTACATTTTTATTCTCTATGGAAACCAAAGCATCCATGCCAAGATAATTTATTTGGCATACATTACTATCAGAACACCCAACTCAAAGTTGCGAATCTTCTCCCTTTTAACACTGATAGCTCTTCTGTTAGAGTTGTGTGAGGACACCATGGTAACTTTCTCCTTTGGTTATTACCAGTTATATCTTGGTGCAAAATCAAATAGAGAAGATGGCAATGTACTGGATTTTTAATTTGCACATAGAATGATTAAAATTATGTTTTCGGAAAATAATTTTCCTATTAATTATCCCTATTTTTTTTAACACAATGTCTGCTATACAAATATGCTACAGCAAATAAGTCAGAACACCATTATGTAGCAATGATTTCACTAGCTATATATGGCAATTACCTTCATAATGGTTTTGTGGGGGCATTTTCAATTAACTAATATAAACCTGTTTTTAACTAATATAAAACTTATTTTTCTCTACTACCCTGAATCAATCATTATAATTTTAATATTGAATCAACTTTTTTGAAGTTCACTATACGTCTCTCAAAGGCTCGTCAGTATGTAACAATCAGACAAATTATGTACCTAACATAGTGTCACCCAGAGGTATGTATGTTGTGTTATTTTTTTTTTTTCATTCTACATCAATCGGAAAATAATTAGAGGTACTATATGCTTTGATAGTTGGAGAATTCACTTTCATACATTATAGATTGACACCCAAAATATTGTCTTATAACCCAAGCTGACGTCAGTGGAAGATACATGGGATGTTTTTGCCAATCTCAAGGACAGATAGCTGGTAGGTTAGTTTTAAGTTGACATCTTTTTAAGTAAATTCTTGACATGCTAGTAAATTTGTTGAATAATTTGTTTTCACATTTCACCCCTGATTTCATTTAAAAAATAAAGTGTAGAAAATTTTAAAAATGAGAACACTAATATTGGTGTTTATTAACTAAATGCATTTTGTGTAAAGATGAAATTCATTATGTGTGGTGAAAATGGTAAATTTTAGTCTTAATCTGAAGCTTGTATAAGAAATGCCAGACCTATTTCATCAACAACAATTGTACCAAAATATACTTAATAATCTTATATTTTATAATATATTTTGTCTCTTGGGATGTCCTATTACTTTTGTGCATATGCCCAACTCACAGTTTATAAATTATTACATATTTAATGTTTATATATAGATAGATAGATAGATAGATAGATTTGTGGAAAAGCTTTATACAGAAATGGATGTTACTTGTAGCAAATACCTGAAGAAAACTGAAAGCAGACTGTTTCTAATGCTTATTAATATATCCATTTAGTTCCCTTTGCCATCTTTTTTTTTTTTTTTTATGTTTATTATTTGGAGAGAAAGAGAGAGCGTGAGCAACAGCAGAGGCGGAGAGAGAGAGAGAATCCCAGGCAGGCTCTACACTGTCAGCACAGAGTCTAATACAGGGCTCAAACTCCCGAACAGTGAGATCGTAACCTGAGCCGAAACCAAGAGTTGGATGCTTAACCGACTGAGCCATCCCAGGCACCCCTCCCTTTGCCATCTTTGCTGACCTATTTCATTTAGGTAATCAATTTTAGTGAATTAGGGTCAAATAAGTCATTTTAGGAAGATATGCACATATCTGTATCAAATATTTTCATGAGGACTTGCCTGGAATTGCTATCATTCAATTTTCATAATTATAGAGTTGTCTTTACCTTGAAATATAAATAAGCATGGTATTGAAATAGCAGATATCTCCTTTTTCTCCAGTGTTCTTGTTAGTTAAAGCTCAGCCATATAACACCTTTGTGCATATTAGAAAGCACACCCCTTACTCTAGGCAGTTGAAACCGTGTGCCAGGGTCTACAGTTGGTGAGTGGGCAGTGGTTTGCATTTGAGCTCCCTCTTGCCTCTTTAGCTGCATGCCTTTATCGGGGAAGTACTTTCACACCTTTCTCTTATGGCCCTACTCACTTTGAATACTCACTTTTGAAGAAGGCTCAGATGAAAGTAGAAGAGAAATTGTAGAGCATGATTAGTAAATTTCAGCCTTGTTTGCTCTTCTCAGGATGAAACAGCTTTTAAAATCCCACTAGCTACCTCCTATTCTTGAAAAATACCATGATGTCATATGATACATATAAAATCTATTTCATAGGGTATAATTCAGTGGATTCTATTCACAGAGTTGTGCAGTCATCTGCACTGTCTCATTTCAGAATATTGCATTACCCCAAGTTAAAACCCATAGTCATTTTGAGCTCCTTCCTATTCTCCCCTCCCCTGCTCCCTGAAAACCACTCATCTACTTCTGCTCTCTTTAGACTTGCATATTATAATATTTTACATTAATGCAATTATGTAATATGTGTTCTTTTTGTGTTTGTCTTCTTTCATCTCATTTAATCTTTTTAATGTCCATCCGTATTGTAGGCTATATCAGTACTTCGTTAGTTTTTATGACTAAATTAAGATCCATTGCATGAATAAACTACCTTTTCTTTATCCATACATAAACTATTGGGTATTTGGATTATTTCCATTGTTTCTATTAATCTGCCATGAAAATTCATGTACAATTTTTGTATTCATATGTATTTTAAAAGTATCTTGGGCATATACATAGGAGTGGAACTGATGGATCCATATGGTAATTCTATCTTTCACTGTTTGAGGAATGGGCAAAAACTTCTTTTTTCAGCAACTGCATAATTTTACATTCCCATTAGCAATGTATGAGGGTTTCAAGTGTTTATTATTATCCATGTTTTAAAATTCTAACCATCCTAGTGTGTGTAAATGGTATATCATTGTGGTTTTAATTTATATTACCCTAATAACTAATGATATCAAGCATCTTTTCATATGCTTATTGGCTACTTGTATATTTTCTTTGGAGAAATGTCTATTAACATCATCTGGCTGTTGTTCACTTGGGCCATTTTTCATTTTATTAGTTGAGTTCTAAGTGTTCTTTATATATTCTGGATACTAGTCCCTTATTAGATAGATGATTTGCAAATAATTTACCTCATTCCTTGTCTGGTATTTTCATTTTATTGATTGTATCTTTTGAAGCACAGAAGTTTCAAATGTTGATTAAATCTAAATTATTTGATTTTTGTTTCTTGTGCTTTTCATGTTTTTTTTTAATGTTTGTTTATGTTGAGAGAAAGAGCAAGTGGGGGAGGGGCAGAGAGAGAGAGAGAGAGAGGGAGAGAGAGAATCCCAAGAGGTGGGCACTTAACCGACTGAGCCACCCAGGCATCCCTGGTGTTATTTCTATGAAATCATTGCCTAGTTCAAGGTCATGAAGATTTACACTAAAGTTGGTTTTGTTTTTTTTGTTTTTTTTGTTTTTGTTTTTTTTGTTTTTTTTTTTTTAATAAGAGTTTTATTGTTTTAACTTGTTTAGGACTTGGTCAGTTTTTAGTTACTTTTTGTGTCTGGTGTGAGGTAGTGCCATAAATGTATGTTGAAGTGTTAAAAAGTCAAAGCAATTTTTAATCTGGGCCTTTGAGTTCATTAGCAAAAAATTCCCTTAAAAATATGGATAGTTTCTATTCTGTTTGCTTTAAATTGGTTTCATGTTCCAGAGTCACAATCAGAGATCTGATTAACTTCTATGTTACTTTATATTTCTGTTAACCACTTCTTCATCTGTTTCAAATAAAAGATAGCTACTTTGAGACTAAAACTCTGAATGGGAAAGCCTCCCTTTTAATCTGGCTATTGACTTCAGTCACATGATTAAACTAAGAAGCTTTCTCAGCCTCTGTTATTCAAATGATTTTAAAATCCAGTCACTTACAAATTTTCAGTTCCCTAAGGCCTAAATTCTGGAACTCTCTTTATTTCTTTGTATTTCTACTGACATGCAGGCCAGTTCTTTCTAGGACTCACATTTCTTTATTAATACCTCATTAAATTCAGAGACCACCACATAAAAATGTTTTCATTTCCACCCCCTTCCCCTAGAACTGCTATCTCAGGAGGCACATATTATGACCCAGAACTTTGTATTTGTACGGATTTCTGGTTAGGTCAGGCTGCTGTTAAAAAACAAGATTGAAATTTCAAGGATTACTATAATGAGGATTGATTTAAGACTCATTTTATGATCCATTTGGGTTAGACAGTTCATCTTTGAATGGTGACCCAGAGTAGGCTGCTTTATCATTTGTGGCCCCACCATCTTGTGGGCTTGAGCTCACCTAGAGTCATTAGACCAACAGAAAGAAGGAAGGATGATCATTGAGGACCATGTATAATACCCTTAACCAATTTGACCTGGAAGTTGTATGGGTCTTTTCCATTCACTTCTTTGGGGCAAGAATGTACATTCACATGGACTACAGAACTGCAAGACTGTCTAGGGAATACAAGAGAGCAGCACATATGTATTGTGAGCACGAATAGTCTCTGTTGGCCTCACAAATGCATACCAGCAGACATGAGATTTAAAACTCCTTTTATAATTTTTTTCTAGAATTAATTTTGATGTAAAATTTAAGGAGGAAGGGATTTTTTAAACTTAATTTCATTTTTGTTTTCCCAAATGAATAACTAGTCGGATAATACTAGTTACTAAATAAGTTTACTTTCCCATTTATACATACTTGTTTCTACTTCTGAGCTTTCTAGTCCTTTCTATTGATTTATGTATCCAAGTAGATTGGCCCTAAATCATGGAGTTTTAGACTAGTTTTAATAAGTGCTATTAATATTAGTATAAATATTAGCATGGGTATTAAATTAGTTTTAATAACTGCTATGGAATATGTATTTTTTCCTGCAGAGTTTCCTGTTATTATAGAATATTCCTGAAGCATATGGAATAGTTTTCATACCTTCTTTTTAAGTTTAGTTTTGTTATATTTTAAAAATTAAATTGGAATGCCTTGGCATTTAAATTAAAATTTTTGTATTCTTTTGAACAGTTGATAATAGCAATCCTTTGGTCCAAATCATCCCCTCCACCATTCTCAAACTGTATCTGTTGGACATTTAGCATTCCCATATCATATCATGATTATTTTTCTTTCAAGGTTATCTTCTTAAAAAACATGACTCCTTATTTGATAATTTCACCTGATATAATGTGAAAAATGTTTATATTGCAAAGTACTATGTACATATTAACTGTAATTTTTTTCTTATTATTGGTATTACCATTTGTATTAACAAATGAATTTGGTATTACTTTCAGTGGAGAATGCATAAAATTCTTACAACAAAAAGGCAAAACAATATTTTTAAGTAAATCAGTCTTTCCCCACTGAGAACTGGGGTTACCATTTAATTGATTAATTATCAACAAATCGGATTTCTTCAGTTTTCTGCCAAGAGGTTGTTTTTCAGCATAGACAGAGGATCCTATCCATAATCTATCTGTTTATCCCCAGTTAGAATTTATATCCTCATTCTGACACTGTATATTCAAATCTGGATTTTTTTTTTTGACCTTTGGTGTCTGAAAATGTATTTCATAAATACTGAGTATGACCTACAGGTGATAGAATTAACATCAAGACTTTTAGCAAGTGATCTGTATCCTCCCATTTTTTTTTTTATTTTAGTACTCTCTACTTCTTAATGTGCTTAAATATCTAACTACACAGACTTTACAAGGTTTGGAGAAACTATTTTTATGTAAGTCTTCCAGGCAATACAAGGAAATACAATGTGTGATCTGAGTCTAAGCAGTCTTATTTTTGATCTAACAAAAGAGTCTTTGCAAAACAATACTAATATAGATAGAAAACATCAGCCCCAACACCCTCAAAGAGATTAATTTTTTTCAATGTTTTCAAAACAGAAAATAAAATTTTGGTTTAATTTTTTTAGTATTAAATGGAGATTACATTTCATTTATCTAGTTGATCTACGTGAAAGATAATTGTATTGATTATCCTCGATCCCTTCTATATTAAGGTTCATTTAAACAAGTATAGTTGTTTTGTTTTAGTAATTGTGTTAAAATGACATATTTTACTCTACTTCTGAGAAATCATAAATACTATGCTTAATTATATTCTATTTGTCAGTTAATATAACATACATAGTTCTACTAATTTTCTTTTTGTTTTCTTTTTTTTCCCCCTGAACATCCCTTGTAAAAATCAGGTACATGGAGGTGTAAGTTACAGTAATACCCACCTCTTTGTACAATTATTTTTTTTAATTTTTATTCCAGTATAATTAACATAGAGCATTATATTAGTTTTGGGTGTACAATATAGTGATTCAACAATTCTATACATTACTAAGTACTCATCATCACAAGTGTACTTTTAATCCCCTTCACCTTTTTCACCCATACCCCTCAAATCCCCTCTGATAACCACTACTTGTTTTCTGTATTTAAGAGTCATTCATGTTGTTGTTTGTCTCTTTTTTTGTCTCTTCTTCTTCTTCTTCTTCTTCTTCTTTTTCTTCTTCTTTTTAGATTCCACATATGAGTATCATATGGTATTTGTGTTTCTGTGACTGACTTATTTCACTTAGCATGATTTTCTCTAAATCCATCCACATCCTTGCAAATGGCAAGATTTCATTTTTATGGCTAATGTTCCATTGTGTGTATATATATGTACATATATACATATATATCCCACCAACAGTGCACAAGGATTCCTTTTTTCTCCAAAGAAAGTGTTGAAAACCAACGCTTGTTGTTTCTTATGTTTTTGATTTGTATTTACCTGATGATGAATGATGTTGAGCATCTTTTCCTGTGTCTGTTGGCCATCTGGATGCCTTTGGAGAACTGTCTGTTCATGTCTTCTGCCCACTTTTTAAAATTTATTTGTGCGTGTGTGGGTGGGTGGGTTGAGTTGTATGTGTTCTTTGTATATTTTGGATACTAACTCCATATCAGATATATCATTTATAGATATCTTCTCCCAGTCAGTAGGTTGTCTTGTAGTGCTGCTGATAGTTTCCTTTGCTCTGTAGAGGATTTTTTTTTTTTTTGAGGTAGTACCAATAGTTTATTTTTGCTTATGTCTTCCTTGCCTCAGGAGACATATCTAGAAAAATTTTGCTGTGGCTGATGTCAGAGAAATTACTACCTGTGCTCTCTTTTAGGATTTTTATGGTTTCAGGTCTCACATTTTAGGTCTTTGATGCATTGAGTTTACTTTTGTGTATGGTGTAAGAAAGTGGTCCAGTTTCATTCTTTTGCATGAAAAGCTCTCCAGTTTTCTTAGCACCATTTGTTGAAGAATTATCTTTTTGTCCCATTGCATATCCTTGCCTTCTTTGTTGAAGATTAATTGACCATATAATTGTCAGTTTATTTCTAGGCTCTCTGTTCTGTTCTATTGATCCATGTGTCTATTTTTGTGCCAATATGATACTGTTTTGACTACTATGGCTTTGTAATGTATCTTGAAATTTGGGACTGTAATACTTACAGCTTTGTTCTTTTTCAAGATTGCTATGGCTTTTTGTGGTCTTTTGTAGTTTCATACAAATTTTAGGATACATTTTTCTACTTCTGTGAAAAATACTGATGGTATTTTGACAGGGATTGCATCAAATCTATAAACTTCCTTGGGTAATTTGAATATTTTAACAACATTTGTTCTCCCAATGCATAAACATGGAATCTCTTTACATTTTTTTGTGTCATCTTCAGTTTCCTTCATCAGTGTTTTATAATTCTCAGAGTCAGGTCTTTCACCTCTTTGGTTAGGTTTATCCTAGGTGTTTTATTATTTTTGGTGCTATTGTAAATGGTATTGTTTCTTATTTTCTCTTTCTAATGCTTCTTTATTAGTGTATAGAAATGCAATGAATTTCTGTATATTGATTTTGTATCCTGCAACCTTACTGAATTCCTTTATTAGTTCTGGTAGTGTTTCTGGTAGAATATTTAGGGTTTTCCATACATAGTATCATGTCATTTGCAAATAGTGAATATTTTAGTTCTTTCTTACCAATTCGGATGTCTTTTATTTCTTGTTGTAGTTTGATTGCTGTGGCTAGGGCTTCCAGTACTATGTTGAGTAAAAGTGGTGAGAGTGGATATCCTTGTCCTATTCGTGACCTTAGGAGCAAAGCCTTCAGATTTCCTCATTGGATATGATGTTGGCTATGGGTTTTTCATAGATAGTCTTTATTATGTTGAAGTATGTTCCTTCTAAGCCTGCTTTGTTGAGGATTTTTAGTATGAATGGATGTTGTACTTTACCAAATGCTGCTTGTTCGTCTGTGGAAATGATCATACGATTTGTATCCTTTCTCCTGTTGATATGATGTATCACGTTGATTGATTTGCAAATATTGAACCATACTTGCATTCCAGGAGTAAATCCCACTTGATCATGATGAATGATTTTTTTTTTACTGTATTTTTGGTTTGGGTTTGCTAGTATTTTGTTGACAATTTTTATATCTATGTCCTCTTGTAGTTCAAATATATTGGCTTATAGTTCTCTTTTTCGTTTTATCTTTGGTTTGGGTATCACGGTAATGCTGGCCTCATAAAATGAATCTGAAAACTTTTTATTTTTTTTAGTAGTTTGAGAAGAATTGGTATTAACTTTTCTTTAAATATTTGGCAGAGGGGCATGTGGGTGGCTCAGCTAGTTTATTGTCTGACTCTTGATTTCAGCTTAGGTCGTGATCTCATGGTTCATGAGATTGAGCTCCACATAGGGCTCTGTGCTGACAGTGTGGACCCTGCTTGGCATTCTCTCTCTCTCTCTCTCTCTCTCTCTCTCTCTCTCTGTCTGCCTTTCCCCTATGTTTGTGCTCTCTCTCTCTCTCTTTCAAAATAAATATATAAACTTTAAAAAAAAGAAAAAGAAATATTTGGTAGAATTTACCTATGAAACCATCTGGTCCTGAACTTGTTGGGAGTTGGGGTTTTTGTTTGTTTGTTTGATTGTTTTTTTTCTGATTACTGATTCAATTTAATACTGATTATCAGTCTGTTTACATTTTCTATTTCATCCTGGTTCAGCTTTGGGAGATTATGTGTTTCTAGGAATTTACCCATTTCTTCTAGGTTGTCTAATGTGTCAGTATATATTTTTTTCATAATATTCTGTTAGAATTTTTTGTGTTTCTGTGGTGTCAGTTGTTACTTCTCCTCTTTTATTTATGATTTCATTTATTTGAGTCATCTCTATCTCTTTCTGTGGTTCTCTCTCTGGCTGTCTCTCATCTGTTTCTCTCATCTCTTTTTTCTTCTTTTTTAGTTTCTATTTTGTTTAGTTCAGCTCTAATCTTATTATCAATTTTTTTTTTCTTCTGCTTTTGGCTTTTTTTGTTGTTCTCCTTTTTCTAACTCCTTTAAGTTTAAGGTTAGGTTGTTTATTTGAGATTTTTCTTCTCTAAGTAGGCCTGGATTGCTATAAAGTTCCCTCTTAGAACAGCTTTTACTGCATCCCAAAGATTTAGATTCATTGTATTTTCATTTTAATTTGTCTCCATGTGTTTTCTGATTTCCACTTTGATTTCTTCATTGACTCATTCATTGTTTTGTAGCATGTGATTTATCTTCCATGCATTTATGTTCTTTCCATATTTTTTCTTGTGGTTGATTTTCAGTTTCATATCATTGTGTTTGGAAAAGATGCATGGTATAACTTCAATTTAATTTGTTGAGATTTGTTTTGTGACCAAATATGTGATCTCATCTGGAGAATGTTCCCTGTGTATTTGAAAAGAATGTGTATTCTGCTATTTTGAGATTGAATGTTTGGAATATATCTGTTAGATCCATCTGGTCTAATGGGTCATTTAAAGCCACTATTGCCTTGTTGCTTTTCTTTTTGGATGATCTACCCAGTGATGTAATTGGGGTGCAAAGGTCACCTACTATTATTGTATTACTATCAGTTGCTTCCTTTATGTTTGTTATATCTGGTTTATGTATTTGGATGTTCCCACGTTGGATCATAAATATTTACTATATATATGTATATATATATACATATATATATATATTCTTGTTGAATTGTTCCCCTTATATAATGTCCTTCTTTGTCTCTTCTTACAGTCTTTTTTTCAAGTGTGTATTGTGTCTGATATAAGTATTGCCACCCTGGCTTTCTTTTCACTTTCATTTGTATGATAATTGCTTTTCCATCCTTCTACTTGCAATTTGCATGTGTCTTTAGTTCTGATATGAGTATCTTGTAGGCAGCATGTAGATGGGTCTTGCTTTTTTATTATTCGTGTTGCCGTTTGTCTTTTGATTAGTCCATTCACAGTCAAAGTAATTATTGATAGGTATGTACTTATAATTTTCTGCGCTTTCTTCTCTTGCTCCCTTCTCTCACACTTTGCTGGCTTTCTTTAGTGATATACTTGGATTTCTTTCTCTTTAATTTTTTTTTTTTTTTTTTGCATATACATTACTAGTTTTTTTATTTGTGGTTACCATAAGGCTTGTATATAACTTCTGCATATAGCAGTCTATATTAAGTTTGTTTCTTAAGTTTGAACCCCTATTTACTCCTCCCCCCTCCCCAATTTTAGGCATATGTTGTTATACTGTATATCCTTTTATTTTGTGAAACCCATGACTGATTTTTGTAGATATACTTGTTTTTACTGCTTTTGCTCTTCCTACTTTTCTTACTCCTACTTAAGGTCTTTCCACTCAAAGAATCTACTTTAACATTTCCTATAGGACTAGTTTAGTGGTATTCCTAAATGTGTTCCTTTAACTATTATCTTGGAAACTGTTTATCTGAGTTTTTATTTTGAATGATAGCCCAGCTGAACACTAACTGATAGTGTTCCTGGCTCTGTTTTTCCTCTTTGTTTGTTTGTTTTTTCAGCACTTTGAATATACTATGCCACTCCCTTCTGGCATGGAAAGTTTCTGCTGAAAAACAGCCCATAGCCTTATGCAGTTTCCCTTGTATGCAACTGTTTTTTTTTGGTTTTTGGGTTTTTTGTTTGTTTGTTTTGTTTTTCTTGTGCTGCTTTCAAAATTCTCTCTTTATCACTGCTTTTTGCCATTTTAATTACTATGTTGTCATAGACTCTAAGTCATAATAAGTTTTCTCTTGTCCAGCAAGAGAGCGGATGCAGGATTAAAAGTGAGAGATGGCTAATGTCTGGGAAAAGACAAGAGTCCCGATTAAGGGTCCTTGTTCCGTTTTTATTAGGATCAGAAGGCTTACAAACATGGTAATGGACATGCACAAAGAGACAATGAAACTGTGAACATTAACACATGGATGTGAGGGAAAGGGGGTCTTGAAGATATTTGGGGTTAGGGATTTGGGTTAATACAAAACAAAATGCTGGCGCCAGGTGGATGGGCAAATGGTTGTTAATGGCAAGTGGGAAGTGCCCTGTCTGTGTATCTTAGCTAGCCTAGGGGATAAGACAGAACTTCTAAAGTTAGGGTTAACAAGGTACCTTTCTTTTGTTAATTAGTTCTGCTGCTGGCAACTTTGCCCTGCAGTGGTTTATAGCCCTTTTTACCTGTTTACCTAATTTGGTCCTTCCTGTAAAAGCAGCTTTCTGCTATAGTACTAAACTGGGAGAGGGGGGTGCACTTTCTCCCTGAATACTTAATCTTGTTTATTTCATATACCTTTGTTCTACTGGGGCCTTTGCCCCTCCCTCTCTATACTGGGGCTTCTGCCCCACCTTCTCTATACTTATTTACCCAATCTTGTTTACCCAAACTTGGGTGTGAGCCTCCTATGGCTTTCTAATTCTTTATGCCTTATCAGTGTGGGCTCAGGGAATTCCTAAACTTATTCTCCACACTATGTGTCTTTGTGTGGACCTCTTTGGGTTCATTTTATTGGGCATCTCTGTGCCTCCTAGATCTAGATTTTTTGTTTCCTTCCCCAGATTAGGGAAGTTTTTAGCTATTATTTCTTCGAATAAATATTCTGCTCCATTTTCTCTCTCTTCTCCTTCTGGGAGCCCTATAATGTAAATATTATTATGCTTGATGGTGCCACTGAGTTCCCCAAATCTACTTTCATTTGTTTAATTATTTTTCTCCCTCCTGTTCAGCTTGATTGCTTTCCATTACTCTGTTCTCCAGGTCACCGATCCATTCTTCTTATTCCTTTGGTCCACTATTTATTCCCTCTAGTGTATTTTTTAACTCCAGTTAATCAGTGCTTCATTTCTGATTGGTTCTTTGTTTTCTGTCTCTTTGTTGAGGTTCTCATTGAGGTCCTCCATTCTTGTCTCAAATTCAGTGAGTATCTTTATGACTATTACTTTAATTTTCTGTCAGGCAGAGTTCTTGTTTCTGTGTGTGAGGGTATGGCATGTGGTACCAGCAGTGTTTGCACTGGTCTGCTGTGGGAAGGGATCTATAGCTGCTGTGGACCTGTCAGGTATGCACAAAAGCATGGGGGTGGGTCGTGCTGTTAGCAAAATTGTTCAGGCTGTGCTGTTTCCCACAGGTGTCTGTGTATCTAGGTTAAGGGGGCAGGGGAGGAAAATGGTGCCTTCTAGATCTTTTGCTTCTGGAGAAATCTCTTAAAGGTCTCTCCCCCTCCAGAATACTCTCTGAGATTAGTAAAGAAATCTCCTTCCTGAATATCCCAGGCATTTTTCAAACTGCTGCTTCTGTGCTGTGTCTCATTGGGGCTGTTTATTATCCTGGTTTTGTTTTTTGTTTTTTTTAAGGGTGGGGCTCAATTTCCTATCACCCTCATATCATTGTGTTTGGAAAAGATGCATGGTATAACTTCAATTTAATTTGTTGAGATTTGTTTTGTGACCAAATATGTGATCTCATCTGGAGAATGTTCCCTGTGTATTTGAAAAGAATGTGTATTCTCACAGCCAAGCCACTGATTTTTAAAGGTCCAGGTTTTGAACACCCCTGAAGAACTCATGACGTTAACCCCCTCTGGTTTTCAAAGCCAAACATTATGGGGATCCGTCTTCCCAGTGTGGATCCCCCATTTCTGGGGTGCCTGGTGTGTGTGGGCTGCTACTCCCCTCTTCCGTGCTTGTGGTGCCCCCCCCACCCTCTCATGGACAATTTCATGGGTCAGTTTTTGTGCCCTTCTTACCCTCTTTGATGTGGCCTCTTTTCTACATTTAGCTGTGGAGAGTGTCTTATGACCTTTGGGTCATTTTCTGGGTCATTATCACCGATGTGGGTGTTATCTAGGTGGATCCGTGAAATGAGGTGAGCCCAGGATCCTTCTATTACACTGTCTCCCCCAGAAATCATTCACTAATTTCCTAATTTGCATTGAGCATGAGCATTTATATTTTCACTTGAAATGTCTGTATTTCAATTGTATGTTCTAAATTATTAACTCACTGATTTAGTACACATTTCCTGAGTGCCTACTATGGGCTACTCACTGCTGGGCACTAAGGACACAGAAGTAACCAAGACAGACAAGGTGGGGTTTTTTATTTGCTGTTTTGTTTTGTTTTGTTTTGTTTTGTCTTGTCACGGAGTATACGTAGCAGTGAGGGAAACACACAATAGATGCAGATCAAACTATAATTGTATTTTAGTCAATATTATGTCATGTGGAAAAAAGAGAGAGATTGAAGTATGTAGATGAATTGAGTTCAGAGTGTTGACAGGAGTACATCATAAATTATGCAGCCACCAGGGAGTGTGACAGAATTTTCTGGAAAGTTTTTCACAGAAGAGGACTAGGATCTAATACATCTTTTCCAAAGGTTCCCTGACCACTCCAAGAACAGATAATGAGAGTTTGGATGTGAGTGAAACAATAAGGGTAGAATCAGGAACACCAAGCAGGAGGTTATTAGACTGGACTTTTAGTGCAACTTAAGACTATATCATACATTTTTGTGGTTGTGTTATTGTCGTAAAAAATACCCATTTTATTAAAATGTCCTTACCCTTAGGGAATACTTCCAGTTTTTCAGCATTTAGGATAGGGGGCATCGGGCATATGCTCAGTGCCAGGCACTATGCCAGCTACCAGGGGTACATAGGTAAACTACAGTTCCTGCCATCACAACTACGATAAACAACTGCTACAGCTCTCGTGACCTAATAGAAGTCTTGAGGTAACACGTTCTACAACCATCGTCTGATGGTGTGTATTTCTTTTTATGACTCCTCAGAGAATGTAACATGTACTTTATAACTCTAAGAGATCATCAAACATAAACATCAGTGGAACCACAAAGGCCTGTATTCTGTGTATACGAACAAATAGCAAAGTCTCTAGATCCTCATATAACAAATATAAATTATTTTTAGGTGTCAAAACAAGTATTGAGTGCTTACTCTGTGTGGCTTTGTAAGTGTATCAGGTGATATCTTTGGCAACTGCAAAATCACCGAGTTGTAGTTTCAGCCCTTGAAATATGTTCAGTAAGGTAGACAACATTTATATAACATTTGACAAAAATGCATTGTATACCATTTGGCTATAAACTACAAATGATGTGAATGTCATAGTTATTAAAAAGGAAGATAATCTTAGGAAATAGGTTGTCAATAAGGATTTAAAAATTTTTAAACTTCACCCTTGTTTGTAATTATAATTCTTACCAGTAGTATATGCTGTCCAAATACTTTTTCTTCTTTCCTTGATATATATTTTTTTTTCATTTTTCCATCCATTCATTCTGAAAATATGTATTGAGAACATTTTTCTGTTCTGGTATGAGAGAGTGGTTAATAGACAGTAAAGATCTTAGTCCTCGTGAAGCTGGACAATGTAATTCGTGTGGCTCTAGACCATTAAATGACAATAACAGTAGGTATAATGTGATAGGATGGAGTACGATCACAAAGTTGATATATGGAAGAAGCACCTCATCCAGACTTCCTCGGGGGGAAAAAATGTGGTCTATTATGAATTGAGGTTAACAAAGTCGAAGTTCATGAGTGGAGGTAGGAAAGGTGAAGGGAAAGGCTTCCAGGCAGAGAGAACAGCATATGCCAAATCCCCAAAGAAGAAGACACGGAGGTGTTTTAACTGAACCGAATGCCAGCCCATTTCTCATTAGTGGGGCAGGGTGAGGGGTTGTGGAGAGTAGAAGGAAGAGTAAAGGCAGGAGTGAGAAGGCATGTGGCAGCACAAGGGCTGGGGAGTAGATTATGCACCTCCCCAAAGTCCTAATAAGCAGTTTGGATGTTTTCTTGAGGACAGTCGGGGAGTCATCAACATAGTTTTACCAGAGGAATGGCTTCATATGAACTACGTAACAAGGATCACACTAGCATCAAATATCGTGGAACTGTAGGGCTCGAAAATGGAGGTGGGGAAGCAAGTCAACAGGCTGTTAACAAGGATCTGTTCTTTTCAAAGACTGGCCTTCCCACGAAATACTCATTTTGTCCCAGGCCAGCACCATTTTTATAGGCAAAGAAGAGTGTCCTAAAAATGACTTTTCATTCATGCTGCTGTGTGATCATCTACTAAACTCGGGACTATGGGTGACCATAGTTGCTTCCTCATTTATGTTACACTTGCCTCAGATTTTCATTTCTCCCTCATCTTTCCCAGAAAGTGGATTCGCACTTACATTTGGAGAGCAAGAAATTTGTCATCTGTATGGTTGAATCTCTTCAAAAGAGTATTTAAAGGTTCAGTTTCTCATGGTTAGGAAAATCAGTCCTGAAGACTGACCAGAAGCACATGCCCCGATAATAATAGGAAGCAAAAGTGTTTTGCACTTTTAGACTGAGTTTCTTATTGATATTGCATCTTCAATGATGAACATAAAAGACTAAAAGTTTTAAATTGGGGTCTATGCAAGGGGCAGCTATGAGGAATAGAAGTCAAATAATTTTGTTCAAAAACAGAATTATAATGAAGCCAGCAACCCAAGAGAAGTGGTGTGAGACTGATTAGAAGAATATTGTAAAGATATTTATATTGGATAAAATATAGAAGAAATGGGGGGGGGGGCACTATTTTTATAAGATTCTAGCATGACTTGAAAAACTGGCTAAATCCAACAAATTACAATTGGAAACTAAACTGGAAGGCACAGAAGGGTGCTCTGTTCAACGATAGGATCCAAACTCTTTAAGCAGTGGTACATATAAGTCACAGTAAAGTCACACTGTCATCACTGTCACCCTGGGGCATCCTTTCTTAACCAGATGACCAACTAAAGGATTAACTTATTTTATGATTCTGAGTTCAAACGGAAGTTAAAAGCCATCTTTAATTCCTTGAAACATTTAGTGTTTTCAGTCTCTATTATCTAGATTTGATCTTTACAGATGCCTGGCATCCATACCTGATTATATAGTAATGAAAAAAAAAATGTCAGAAGTTCATTTGGTGAGCTTCAACACTGCGGTTATAGTTCCAGAGCAATTTTCATTATAGTTTCAGGACAAACATACTTTCTCTGTGATCTTTAGCAAGATGTTACAGCCCCAAATGTGATAATGCAGAAACTAGGGAACATAGCTCATGAACTTGGTGATGTAGCTAAAAGGACTTCCAGGCCGAACATTGAAAGGACCATCTGGCTTCTGTTCACTGTCTATGATAAAAAAAACGAATGGGGAGATAAGAACTAAAGAACAAACTGTTTGCTTTCTAATAGAATTTGGAACATACATGGATGGTCCGTGACCATCTTTCCAACCTGAAAGCTGGACTTAAAAGAAGAAAAGGTCGGGGCGCCTGGGTGGCTCAGTCAGTTGAGTGTCCAACTTCGGCTCAGATCATGATCTCACGGTTTGTGAGTTCGAGCCCTGCATCGAGCTCTGTGCTGCCAGCTCAGAGCCTGGATCCTGCTTCAGATTCTGTGTCTCCCTCTCTCTCTGCCCCTCCCCTGCTCATGCTTTGTCTTTCTCTCTCTCAAAAATAAAAATAAAAAGTAAACATTTAAAAAAAGAAAAGAAGGGGCGCCTGGGTGGCTCAGTCGGTTGAGCGTCCGACTTCGGCTCAGGTCATGATCTCGCGGTCTGTGAGTTCAAGCCCCGCGTCGGGCTCTGTGCTGACTGCTCAGAGCCTGGAGCCTGTTTCAGATCCTGTGTCTCCCTCTCTCTCTGACCCTCCCCCGTTCATGCTCTGTCTCTCTCTGTCTCAAAAATTAATAAACGTTAAAAAAAAGTAAAATAAAATAAAATAAAATAAAATAAAGAAGAAAAGGTTTTAGGACAAAAATTAAAATGTAGCCATAAATGTGACTCTGATAGCTCTTATTCAGACCCTACAGAAATCTAAGGCAGTGCCAGGTAGATACTGTGAGCTAGACAGAGACATTTGAAAGAGTCTTAAGGTTGTGCCTGGCAGGCCCTCTCTGCTAATAAGGATTCTAAATATCTTAAGAATGGAGGTGCTTGGGTAGCCCAATTGGTTAAGCATCTGACTTCAACTCAGGCCATGATCTTGTAGTCTGTGGGTTCAGGCGCTGTGTCCTGCTCTGTACTGACAGCTTGGAGCCTGTGGCCTGCTTCAGATTCTGTGTCTCTCCCTCTCTTTCTGCCCCTCCCCTGCTTGTGCTCTCTCTCTCAAAAACAAATAAACAAGAAAAAAAATCTTAAGAGTGTTATCCTATAAAAGCATCCCAAATATCAAGGTAGACAAGGCATATGCAGAGGAGATTTGTGGATGTGGCTTTTGCCTAATGGGGTAGATTAGAAAGTGTTATACAAGAATCTTACATAGCTTTAGAAGTTGTACCACGTTGGGCTAAAAGAGGGCAGTAAGAATCCCAAACTAAAATGAACATTTAGACTTCTATTTTGTGTGTGTGTGTGTGTGTGTGTGTGTGTGTGTGAAAAGGCTGAAAAAAAAAAAAAAACACTGTGTACCTGCAAATACAGGTTCTTTCTTATGACAAGAAAAGCATGTCTTGGTGAAGCAGGTGGTTATAGGGCAGAGTTCATGGACATGGGGCCATTCCCTGGGAGCCATGTGGGGCCCTAACCAAGAAGATAGTAATAGTACCATGCTGGATTTAACATTGCTACAGAGCAGTGATGGCCATGTATTTCTCCTGTTTTCTTCCCTTTTGAATTGAAGTAGCTATTGCTGTTATACTGTACCTATCCCACCATTGTGTGTTAGGTATGAGGGAAGCAGATATCTTAGTTTTTTGTGGTGTGTGTGTGTGTGTGTGTGTGTGTGTGTGTGTTTAACAAGCCATCAAGTCAAGAGAAACCATACCAAAGCAACTGAACCTGAGGTATCAACCACACTTGGACTTGATACAGATGTGGCTATCTTAGACCTTGACCCTGAGTTTGATGCCATAATAGGGTGAGAACTTCAGGTGTCTTATGAAGGGAGTAAGCATATTTTGCACAATGGAGAAATGAAATAATTTGTGACCAAAGGTTTTACGGGTTTTATGGAACCAGTGAGAACATGACTGTGATCTTGACACTTCCACCATTAAGATGTGAGGCCACTTTTCTCTCCTTTGAATCTAGACAGCCTGGAACTGCTTTGACAAATAGAATATGCCAGAAGGGATCAACGGAGTCCCACAGAAACGATCTACGTGGCTTTTGAGTCTAGGTCACAAAAGACCTTGAAGCTTCTGCCTTGTTCAATGGAGAGAGCACTCCACTAAGAGCCCAAATCCACAACACAAAAAAGATTAACATTTCTGGGGTCACTGTGCAGTGAGGAAGCCCAAGCCATATCATATATATATATATATATATATATATATATATACACATATATATATATATATACACACACATATATATGTATATATATATAATATGTTTATATATATATAATATGTTTATATTTATATACATATATATGGTGTGTGTGTGCGTGTATATATATATATATACACACACACATATACATATATTTTTTTTCCTATGTGTCACAATAGCCTTAAGGAAATAGCAATGCTAACTGTAACTTGGTACAGTAATCTGGGGAACTTTTTTAAAGTTAATTTATTTATTTTGAGAGAGAGAGAGAGGGAGGGAGGGAGCGAGAATCCCAAGCAGGCTCCGTACTGTCACCCCAGAGCCCCAGGCAAGACTCAGTCTCATGAACCATGAGATCATGACCCGAGCTGAAGCAAGAGTTGGATGCTTAACTGATTGAGCCGCCAAGGCGCCCCAGGAACATTTTTAATCTTACTTTTTTTTTTAAATTTCCTTTCTGGATTGAATTTTAGATCAATTCCCATCTGGAATAAGGCATTAACTTCCCTAAAGGAGGAACAGATATAAATGTGTTTTATGCTTAAACAATCGCAGCAGCAGACGGTATGTATTTAACATGTAACTGACAGTTTAACGTGTTCCAGTAGGTTTTTTAGCACTGCAAAGTTTTGTGAAAAGCAACATTGAAAATGAAACAAAGAAAGTCACACACAGGCATGGAGCACAGTTACCTCTGAGGTTTGCCAAGGCCGCCAGGTGGAGTGTGTGCTCCACAGTATGTGCTTATGGAAAAAGAGGTGAGGGTCAGGGTACCTGGGTTCCTTCCTGATGCTTCATTTAATTAATATCTAAAGGTTTCCTTACCTGTAAAATGTAGATTGTATTAGTTAGGGCTCTCCAAAGAACCATAACCAATAGGGTACACACACACACACACACACACACACACACACACACACACACACACGCACATGCATTCACACACATCCTTTAGATCATATATATATGTATATAGATCATGTGTGTGTGTGTATACACATATGTGAAAAAGATTCGATATAAAGTATTGGCTCACACAGTTACAGGGACTGAAAAGCCCCGTCGTTCACCATCTGTGAACTAGAGACCTCAGAAAGCAGTGGTTTAGGCTCAAGAGCCTAAGAGCCAGAGAGTCAATGATGTGAATTCCAGTTTGGAATAATTCCAGTCTGGAATAATAATATTTGTATGAAAGTAGACATATCCTATTATTGTTTTCATCATTCATAATGTGTTTATTGAATATCTCTTTATGCTATATTTTGAGGAGAGAATAATAAAAAGGATACTCTCCTGATAATGATTTGTAATGATTTATATAGTCACTATGGGTAAGACCTCATGAACTTGATTGTCTCCCCTGGCACCTATATAAAGTAGTCATGAGCTGAATGACTGAATAGGTAAGACTTAATATCGGAAAACAAAGCCTCATAGGAGAAAGCAGACCTCCACAAACAGCTATAACATGAGATGTACTGAAAATGTCAGAAGCCCAGAAAGAGACAGAAATCATTTACACCTGGAGTCATGAATGCACTCTTCATGACACAGGTGGAATTTGAATTATGCCTGGTCCAGTCCCTCCCATCATTAATTTCTGAAGGTAATTATGCTTTGCCATATCATTTCTTCTTACTTGAATTGGCTCCACTCCTTACAGATAAAGTAATCTTTGCAAAGATACATAGCCTTTTCTCACTGTTTTTATTTGCACCTAAACAGATGACAGTATTTCTATCACTGGCATTTTAATTCAGTTCAACTGAGAAGCAGTGTGGAACACTAAAGGGGTGGTTAAAAAAAATGTTACTAAAGTTCTCGCCTTTGCAAGGGGAGAGGTTTTGATATTAGCTGCTAATGCCCATTATTAATATTATTGCTAAAGTTTGATTTTAGTTGGGGAACCAAATGGACATTCACAAATACTGTGATACTAAGCTAACCACTTCATCCCAAATTTAACTGATGGCTATAGACCTATCCAACACTTTGTGAGTCTGAGTTGTCCAAAGAGTTGCCAGTAATAAATGGACTAAGTACATTTGGGCTGAAGAAACTTCACATGGTCAGAGCAACTGTGTCTCTTGCCAATAGTCCACATTTATGTTAGGATGACCTTGTCTACCTTGTTTTAATGATTTAACAACCATTCAACAAGAACAACTGATTCCTCAGGTTCTCTGTCAGGAGCTATGGTGAGGGGCACTTATTTTTGCAGTGTATTTCTATTTGTTAGTCTTACTTTTCAGTTACATTTGACAGGTTTTATTATGTACTTATGCTCAGCACCACAGTGGTTGCTGAACAAGATAGAAGAAAACCCATGGTGAAACAAATACAAAGCTAGTCTTGGCTTCCTAGGGATATAAACGGTATTTTAGGTAACTCTGAATACTAAAAATATAGCCTATGGGGCGCCTGGGTGGCGCAGTCAGTTAAGCATCCGACTTCAGCCAGGTCACAATCTCGCGGTCCGTGAGTTTGAGCCCCGCGTCAGGCTCTGGGCTGATGGCTCAGAGCCTGGAGCCTGTTTCCGATTCTGTGTCTCCCTCTCTCTCTGCCCCTCCCCCATTCATGCTCTGTCTCTCTCTGTCCCAAAAATAAATAAACGTTGGAAAAAAAATAAATAAAAAAAAATAAAAATAAAAATATAGCCTAGTTCTTCCTAAGTAAAGGATACATCTTTAAATAAAAGGTAGATCTGTAATCTCCTATTTTGGAAGAGTTAGCTAAAAATTGTTTTATCTTCCTTCCAATAAATGATGCTGAAAAATTTGTAGGGATACAATATAGATGTTGATACAAGAAACCATTTATGTATAATACATTGTATTTCCATGTAAGTCTCTTCTATTGCTGAATTGCCTACTTCAAGTGGTCACAGGTTTATAAGTAGTTATTTTTGCTTTAGACCTATCATTTGGGAAAGTTTGTTAATGTATTGTTTGTTTTCTTTCTGCATGATATTTCTAGATTTAGAATGATCTATTACCTACTACCCCTCAGTGTGTTTACACTTTAAGTTTCATGTTTAGACTGAATATCAAGTGTATGTGTCATCCAGTAAATAAGACAAGCTCTATAAACTCCAAATTGACATGAATATAAACATCCTACGTTATAGAACCAGCATCATTCAGGATGGTCAACATCTTGGGCATTCAAACCACAAAATTCATGATTTCAAAGGGATTTTTCCAAAGTTTCAAATTTGTGTAATTTGAAGGCACAGATATATGGGTAAACATTTTCCATCTGCAAGAGAAACATTTTTGCTAACTTCGTGAATATGCAGTGTGTATCTGGAAAAAGTAAACCAACTGACAGAACTTAGTTAACTACCTGCAAACACCTGGATTTCAGAAAGGTATCATTCACACTAGAATAATTGACATGACAGTTTTTCTATTGCTAATCTAGCCATACTCAGAAACTCTGAATCCAGGTTGATACAAAAGCACTTGTCTGGGTAGCTGGCATAGGGCAAATGTGGTCTGGCATTGAAGTGAATCACAATTCATTTATATTTAACACATGCGTGCACGTGCGCACACACACACACGGGTAGGAAACAACCTTTTATCCAAATGCTTTAAAAAAGATTTAATAGCCATAGCTCTATTTTCTACTGTTGTTTTGACAGGCCAAGGCATCACTTATATTTGATGTTTTGAGGCAATTATTTTTATGGCTGCTAATGAAAAATGGGTTGAAAACACACGAGGGAGCACAGCTCAGAGGCATAATGTTAATGGAAAATCCAAACGAAGGGGATTAATTTGTACGTAGCCAGTGTTCATGTCTCCTACCTTATTTGAGACAGCTGAAGGACATGTCATTGTTCAATTAGTGCAGTCCCTTGGACACTGTCTGCACCTTCCAAATCTCTTCCCCTACCTGGAAGTGATGGGTCTTCTGGGAGCAACTTGTAGGGTTAGTACATTTTTAAATCAACAAAAATGCTGACCCACTCAGAAAGGAGACTAAGTATTTCCTATAAACTGTGGTTCTTTATTAGGTCAGGTGCTTTTGCAGTAGAAATGGTTTGAAAATTATGCTGGTCTCATCAGAGGCAACCTGAAAAATGTTCCTTTCTCAGCAGTAGCATCCTGACCTATAAACCCATTGTTAGAACAGCTTCAACATCTTCTGTTTTCTGGCCATTTATGGATAGTAGCAAGCTTCAAATAAGGCTTCTTTTTACCCCTTTGAGCCTCACTTGGCCTCATGCAGCTTTAACAAGATCCCTGAAGAACCCAATTCAAAGAGATAAAAGGATGTATATATGCACATCTGTTTTATGAGTAGATGAGAGTCAGAGCCAAAGTGTTTTCTAAATATTTTAAGGGAAATTAAACAACAGGTATTGTTTCCTGCTGAGTGTTTATTGCAAAGTGCAGGCATTTGGGGAATCTATGTATACAAAAACAATTAGATAGTTGTACTGTAAAATGTATCAAATCCGTAACCATAAAACCCAAACCATAAAACATCTGACAGAATTTCCAGACATCCTTGAAAAATACCTTTCCCAACTTAATCTCTTAATTCTTTTTCTGTAAGCCATTAGCTAATAGGAGGGAAGGGAATTTACACTTCAGAAGATTTATTGTATCCCATCCATCTATTGTGGCTGTATCTTTGACCACCAAAGACTAAATTAACCATAAAAATATGGAGTGAATGAGTAGAAAAATACAAGTAGGAAAAGCACACAAGTAGTGTTAGCAACATCTGTATCATTAATTATGTTTACACCTCATGAGTGGTAGAAAACAAAGAAGATATATTCATGGAGAAGGGCACCAAGTCTCCTCTTTTATGAAGAATTATTATGACTATTTCACTTCTGGCACATTTGTCATAAGTTTGGAAAGAAAACATGGTTTCAAGTGTTGATCTCTTCAAAGAAGACAAATAAGTGATTCTGAGGCCCCTGATATATGTTCTGGCTGAACGAAATGTCCACTGAGACAGACAGAGGGAAGATCAAGGCTGAGAATATTTTCAAGACGTTTGAGAAACAGAATAAATACGTGGGATTATCTTGGAGTGGAGCCTCCGACGTGGCAGTGAGTGACACATATATGGGCAAAGATGAAGACAATCCACTTAATTGTAGGCGCTGAAGAGCTTATATTCTGATATACCCACTGAGATAGGGCAATGGATTAAGGGGACAGATGCTATTTCATCTGTTTTTAGTCTGTTCAGATTTAGAATGTATTACTTGAACACAAGTAAGAAAACCCTATGGCTGATAGGATGTGCACCAGTTATGAATTATTGCCTCTCAGCTCTCTCTGCACCCTTCCTTGTCCTGGTGATACTGGAATATTTCTCCTGTGACGGATGTCACAGTGTCAGTAGAAGGTTCTGGAAGGAGATTAGAGGAGAAAGGAGAATCTTCTGGTATCCTCATGCTTCCCTTCCCCCTTGTTCTCATGGCACTGAGCTGGTGCACCCGTGTCCAGGTTCTCCGGGCATTGAGCTGGTGCACTTGTGTCCAGGAGAGCTTTGTCTTAATGTTTCAGAAGCACCACTGGTGGTTTCATGAGATCCATGGACAAACCCAGCTGGCTTCCAGTGGCTTCTGGGCGATGACTTTGTAGTTAGTTATGGAAATGGCCTGCCCAGTTTCCCAGAAAGTTCAACACACATCCTCCCCTCCAGCCCCATAGGCAGCTAACTCCCTGGTGAATGTCACTGGCATTCTGGCAGGCTGTTCCCAGACCACCAGCCTTAGTCACCAAATATGGGTGAGCTCTGGTCCGGAGCAAGCCAGCAAACCCTGTGGCCAGTCAGTGGGCTGCACACACGATCTCAACAATGTCTGAATCTCAGACATCCCTTTCTATGTTTGTTCTTCCCTGTATTGATTTACTTGGGCTGCAATAATGAAATACCGCAGACTGCGTGGTTTAAACAACAGATGTTTATTTTTGCACAACTCTGGAGGCTGAAAGTCTAGGAGGTAGGTTCCTGCACATCTGGTTTCTGGTACGGGCTCTCTCCCTGACTTGTGAATGGCCACCTTCTCACTGTGTCTTCACAATGGCCTTGCCTCTGTGCGAGAGCATCCCTGGTTTCTCTTCCTTTTCTTCTTCTTCTTCTTTTCTTAAATATTTATTTATTTTTGAGAGAGAGAGAGAAAGAATGAGAAAGGCAGAGAGAAAGGGAGACAGAGAATCCCAAGCAGGCTCCTAGCTATCAGCTCAGGGGCTCAAACTCACAACCATGACCTGAGCCAAAATCATAAGTTGGACGCTCAACCAACTGAGCCACCTAGATGACCCTGTCTTCTTCTTTTAAGGACATCAGTTATATGGCATTAAGGTCCCACCCTTATGAGCTTACTTAGCCATAATCAACTCCATAAAGGCCGTATCTCCAAACACAGTCACATGGGGGGTTGAGGTTTCAACATATAAATTTGGAGTGGGGGGAGGGACACAATTCAGTCCATTATAGGCACTCACCCTTACTATAGATTATTCTTTACTATTTTATTCCCATTTGCTAAATAATTTCCTCTGAAGAATAACTCCTTATATATTAAACATTTTCCATATAAATTGCTGTGTGGTCTCTACCTGCTGACAGCACCTGCTTCATGTAGGAGATAAGGAGATTGAACAGGCCCAAATCCCCCTTTCCTGATAACACTTTAGTGTATAGACATGAGCCTTTGTTTTGCTCCCTTTTTGATATCCCACCTAGTTACCCTAAGTGCCTTGGCTTTAAGCTACACCTGAAGACTTGGTTTCATATATTATTTGTATCTATTTGCCTTTCCTGAGACTGGATTAAACCACATATGGGAAGATACCTGAACATTCCCTGATGAAGTCATTGCCATGGTCTCCGTGACCTAGAATCCTTTCATCTTTGCTGTGGAGCCTAAGTAAATTCAACACAGTGGCCAGTCACCACAAAATGAATTTCCAAATATGATGACTGTTGAGAAATTTGAAATCCCATGCCGTTGTTGCCTTACTGATTGCTCCAAAAATCATTTAAGAATTAGAACCAGTGTATGTCTCTCTCAGAAATCAGGATGCTAGGATTTCCTTCCCTGATGAAATTGCTATAAAATATCTCCACTTTTTTGTGATTATGTCTGCCACTTTTTTGTGATTATGTCTGACCCTGCTCTGTGTTACGAGGTTGCTTCTTGGCCAACTCAATTAAGGGAGAACGCCATGAGCCCACTGCTTCCTGCTGGTTTGCGAGTTTAACTGCTACCTTCAATTCCGATTTAACCAGGTTTACGAAGGAGGCAATTTCTGGCTTTCTAATGCCTCGCGTTGAGATCATATAGAAAATACAATCTGTGTTCCTCTCCACTACCCCAATTCCAGCTCCTGAATTTATACTAAATAATGGAGGCGCTTCACACACTGGCATAGATATTAGCTATCATATCATAACCCCAAATTCTTCCTTCCATCCCTCTCTCTTTCCTTCCCTCTTTCCTCCCTTTCACTCCTTCTCCCTCCCTTCTTTCCTTCATTTTTTCTTCCTCCCTCCCACCCTTCCTTCCTTCCTTCCTTCCTTCCTTCCTTCCTTCCTTCCTTCCCTCCCTCCCTCCCTCCCTCCTCCCCTCTCTCCTTCTCTCCCTCCCTTCATTCCTTTATTTTTTTTTATTACTATTTCAAACAACAGTGGGCTGCACTAACTAGGGGCCCATTCTAAGGTCTAAGCATGGGTATGAAAGTTTGGAGGATCTGGAATAGAATGAAATCCCCTATCGTAGAAAAGAGTAAATTGGGACAGAGAGGACAAGGTTTACATCCGGGGCTACACAGGTTGGCGTGGTGAAGCGGGAGCTTCAAGGGGAAAAGGAGGGTCACTAGGCTCCATGCCTGCATCCACTCACGCAGTAATGTTGCTGGAGTCTTGGGAGAAGAAACACAACCGTGGAGGAATTTGAGGAATCTTTTAAAAGGCTCTTGGGGCACCTGGGTGGCTCAGTTGGTTAAGCGGCCGACTTCAGCTCAGGTCATGATTTCGCGGTCCATGAGTTCGAGCCCCGTGTCGGGCTCTGTGCTGACAGCTCGGAGCCTGGAGCCTGTTTCGGATTCTGTGTCTCCCTTTCTCTGACCCTCCCCGTTCATGGTCTGTCTTCCTCTGTCTCAAAAATAAATAAATGTTAAAAAAATTTTTTTAAATAAAAAAATTAAAAAAAATAAAAGTCTCTCTTCTACCTTGCCTTCTCAATCTTCGGCAAATGCTGTCTTGCGCACTAGCTTTTCAGAGCCATCTTGGAACCATGCATTGTGGTACTGAAATCTGTTTTGGGTATTGGCACTGATGGAAAGACTGCAGCCGAGGCTCACCCCACATCCGGGAGCACTCTCAAGATCCAGGAGTCAGAACTCTAACTGGTCCTGACACTTGAATGCTGATAGGGCAAGTGCCTGTTTTAGTTTTCTCTTTCATGACATGAAGACAATAGTCATCATGACCTCGGAGCTGTGAGGACTGAATATCAACACTTACAGTCAAAAAGACACCAACACGTAATAAACAGGCAACAGATGTGTCTATCCTTAGTTTGCATGCTTTTGAAAGATATGGTTGTTTGACTCCAGGCATTAATCTCTCCCAAAATATGTGTTCTCTTTTTAAGGACATTTGTTGGTTTGACAGATTTATGCATAAAACACAAAGTTATAAAGCAAAGAAATGCTACCTTTACCAATGAACCCAATTTCTGTGTACTAGTTAAGTCACTTTAAAGCATAATATAGTCCGGGCACCTGGGTGGTTCCATCATTGAAGCGTCTGACTTTGGCTCAGGTCATGATCTCATGGTTCATGAGTTTGAGCCCTGCATCGGGCTTTGTGCTGACAGCTCAGAGCCGGGAGCCTGCTTCAGGTTCTGTGTCTTCCTCTCTCTCTCTGCTCCTGCCCTGCTTGCACTCTCTCTCTCTCTCAAAAAAAAAAAAAATAAATAAATAAATAAATAAAATAAAATAAACTTTAAAAAAACCCTGATATAGTCACAAGTTCATTTGTTTAATTCAATGAGCCTTCTCTCTGGGCCTAATATCTTGATACTTTACTCACTATTATAATATCATTAAGTCAGTCTGTTTCTTGGAAATTGCTCTGATGATTGTATGAAATGAAAAAATAAGTGAAATCTTAACTAGAAGTCCCTCAGTTTTGCTAAGTTCGGAAAATCCAATTTGGTAAAACCAATACTGAGAAATTCATCTTGTTAGAAAAAGAGGAAAGAAACTAACACAGGAATACCTTATAATGTTTACATGAAACCTAATTTAATCCAGTCCTCATGTGGAATAAATAAAACATTATCACATCTATATACATTTAAGAAAATTGGTTTTTAAAGTTGGTTTTAAAAGGAGGGAATCTGAGGGGCCCCTGGGTGGCTCAGTCGGTTAAGCGTCTGACTTCAGCTCAGGTCATGATCTTGCGGTCCGTGGGTTCGAGCCCCGCGTCGGGCTCTGTGCTGGCCACTCAGAGCCTGGAGCCTGTTTCAGATTCTGTGTCTCCTCCTCTCTCTGACCCTCCCCCGTTCATGCTCTGTCTTTCTCTGTCTCAAAAATAAATAAACATTAAAAAAAATAAAAGGAGGGATCTGAGCATTATGCATGCATCACCCTTGGAAGTGGATCATTGGGCATATTGGACATTCTCACTAGATTCTTGCTTTTCTTTTCTTATCACTCCAGTCCACTGTTAACCCAGCTTAAGGTCTTGTACCCTCATCTTTTGTTTTCAGGAGTTCCTTCTGTATCCCTGATAACAGACATGTCTGCTCTGGTCTTGCCTCTCTTCTTTCCATCTGTTTCTTCCTGGGTTTTCTGAGTAGCCACACACTTGAAAAAGCCTCACTGCCACCTCCTTTCAGGAATCAAATCATCTTCTCCCTGGGCTCCATTCAAAACAGGATAGGAAAGACATCAAAGATCATTTTAGAAATATTCATTGTACAGTAATTTTCACTGATATTTTAAAGACAATCCACATGATTAGGTTATCTCTGTCATTATATAATTCGTTTCAAATATCGAAAGACCAAAATATGAGAACCACATGGGCTCTGTTTCACTTAGCAACATACAAATTACTTGTTGGTAAGTTGCCAATCTGTGTGACTAACCAAATAACTTTAGAGAAATTATCTCATTCCCATAAGCACATCTAAGAAGGATGCTTTGTGAAGCTGAAAATGTTGAAAGTCTTGTTTTCATTGAACGTTCAAACCATAGGGAAAACTAAAAAAGAGAGAAAAATACAACAAAAAAACCTCAGCAACATATAATTTCATAACCTTGGTGACAGAAACATGTTAAAAATATCGAGAACATTTATTTATCCCAAGGAAGGTGATATAATCTTCTTGGTCCTACATTCTCCTTCATTCTTCTTTGCTTGGAAGATGATACCCCTGAATTCCTTCTTCTAAATTATTTTAGAAGCACCTGGGTGGCTCAGTCCATTGAGCATCTGATCTTGGTTTTGGCTCAGGTCATGATCTCAGGGTCATTGTTGAACATGGAGCCTGCTTGGGGTTCTCTCTGTCAGTCTCTCTCTCTCCCTTTCTCTCTCTCCCCTACCCCACTCCCTTGTTCATGCACTCTTTTTCTCTCTAAAAAATGATAATAGTAAATAATTTTATTTCCTGGCTTTATTGAGATTAATATGTAACATTATGTAAGTTTAACCTGCACAATGTGATGATTTGATACACATATAAGTTGTGAAATGATAATGGTAGTAAGGTTAGTTAGTACCACCTGCAAATCACATAATTACTATTTTGTTATTCTATGTTGAGAAGGAGCGTTCAGGATCTATCCTGTTAACTATTTTTAAGCATACAACATGGTACTGTTAACTATGGTCCCTATGCTGTACATTAAATCCAGACTTATTCCTCTTACACTGGAAGATTGTACCTTTTAAACAACATCTCCTTTATTATACCCACCCCCTAACCCCTGACAGCCACCATCAATTCTGTTTCTATAAGTTCAGATTTTTTAGATACCACACAGAAGTGCATTCATACAGTATTTGTCTGACTTATTTCACTTAGTGAAATGCCTTCAGGGTTTATCTGTTGTCACAAATGGCATGGTTCCTTCTTTTCTATGGCAAAATGTCACTGCATTACACACACACACACACACACACACACACACACACACACACACACACGCATACACCCCACATGTTCTTTCTCCATTTACCTGGCAATGGACATTCATGTTGCTTACATATTTTGGCTACAGTGAATACTGTTGCAGTGAACGTGGGTCTGCAGATACCTCTTTGAGACAGGGATTTCATTTCTTTCAGGTATATACCCAGAAGTGGGATTACTGGATCGCATGGATAGTTCTATTTGTAAGTTTTTGAGGAATCTCCATGCTATTTTCTGTAATGAATGTACCAATTTACAGGAATGTTGACAGCATACCAGGGTTCCCTTTTCATCACATCCTCACCAGCATTTGTTCTGTCTAGTTTTCTTTTTTTTTTTTTTTTAATTTTTTGTAACATGTATTTATTTTTGAGACAGAGAGAGACAGAGCATGAACGGGGGAGGGGCAGAGAGAGAGGGAGACACAGAATCAGAAGCAGCCTCCAGGCTCCGAGCCGTCAGCCCAGAGCCCGACACGGGGCTCGAACTCACGGAGCACAAGATCGTGACCTGAGCCGAAGTCGGAGGCTTAACCTCCTGAGCCACCCAGGCATCCCTTTAATGGTTATTTTTGAGACAGAGAGAGAGACAGAGAGAGAGACAGAGACAGAGGATGAGCAGGGGAGGTGCAGAGAGAGAGAGAGGGAGACACGCCATCCGAAGCAGCTCCAGGCTCCGAGCTGTCAGCCCAGAGCCCGACGCGGGGCTCAAACTCACGGACCACAAGATCGTGACCTGAGCTGAAGTCGGCCGCTTAACCGACTGAGCCACCCAGGCGCCCCTCTAGTCTTCTTATTAATAGCCATTCCAGCAGATGCAGCATGCTGTCTCATCGGGTTTTGATTTGAATTTCCATGATAATTAGTGATGTTGAACATCTTTTCATGTATTTCTTGGTTATTTCTTTGGAAAAGTATGTATTCATGTCCTCTCCCCAGTTTTATCACATTATTTGTGTTTTGCTATTGGGTTGTATGATTTCCTTACAGATTTTGGATATTAGCCTCTTTTCAGATAGATGGTTTGCAAAATTTTGCTCTCATTCCCTAGCTTGCCTTTTTGGTTGTTGATTGCTTATTTGTGTAGAAGGTTTTTTTTAAGTCTGATACAGTTTCACTTGTGGACTTACACTTTTGTTGCTTGTGCTTTTGGTGTCATAAAAACTCATTGCCAAGAGCAAGGTCAAGGAGCTTCTTCTCTCTGTTTTCTTCTAAGGGTTTTACAGTTTTATGTGTTAATGTTTAAGTCTTTAATCTATTTTGAGTTAATTTTTGTGAGTGGTGTTAGATAGGGTCAATATCATTCTTTGCATGTGGACATCCAATTTTCCCAGCACCACTTATTGAAGACACTGTCCTTTACTCATTAAGTATTCTTGGCCCCCTTGTCAAATATCACTTGACCATGTATGTGAGGGTGTATTTCTGGGTTCTCAATTCTGCTCCATGGGTCTATGTTTTTATGCCAATACTATATTTTGTTGATTACTGTAGCTTTGTAATGTAGTTTGAAATCAGGAAGTGTGATGGCTCCAGCTTTGTTCTTCTTTCTCAAGATTGCTGTGGCTGTTCGTTGTCTTTTTTTGGTTTCATAACCTATAGATGCTTTGGAGTAGTACGGACATGTGAACAATACTAAGTTTCCTGATCCATGAACATGGTGTAGGCTTCCATTTGATTGTGTTATCTTTAATTTCCTTTAATGTTCTATAGTTTAATTGCCTTTAATATCCTACAGTTTGTGGTGTGTAGATCTTTCACTTTCTTGGTTAAATGTATTCCTAAGTATTTTATTGTTTTTGGTCGTATTGCAAATGTGATTGCTCTTTTTATTTCTTTCCCAGATATTTCGTTGTTAGGGTATAGAAATGCAGTCAACTTTTGTATATCAATTTTTATCCTGCAAATTTACTGAATTTATTTAATATTTTTCATATTTCTTAAGTTATTCATTTATCTGAGAGAGACACAGCACAAGCTGGGGAGAGGCAGAGAGAGAGGCAAAGAGGCAAGCAGGCTCTGTGCTGATAGCAGGGCTCGATCTCATGAACTGGGAGATCATGACCTGACCCGAAATCAAGAGTCGATGCTTAACCAACTGAGCCACCCAGGTGCCCCTCTAACATTTTTTTTTTGATAGAGTCTTTAAAATTTTCTACAGATAAGGTTATGTCATCATCAAGCAGAGATCATTTACTTCTTCCTTTTCAATTTGGATAATTTTTCCCCCTTATGTAATTGCTCTGCCTACGTCCTCCAGTACTGTATTAAATAGGAGTGGTGTTAGCAGGCATATTTGTTTTGTTCTTTTTTTTAATGTTTATTTATTTTTGAATCAGAGACACAGAGTGTGAGTGGGGGAGGGGCAGAGAGAGAGACACACACACACAGAATTTGAAGCAGGCTCCAGGTTCTGAGCTGTCAGCACAGAGCCAGATGCAGGGCTTGAACTCACGAACCATGAGATCATGACCTGAGCCAAAGTCAGACACTTAACCAACTGAGCCACCCTGGTGGACCTGTTGTGTTCTTGATCTTAGAGGGAAAGTTTTGAACTTCTCACCCTTGAGTATGTTAGTTGCAGATTTATTGTATATAGCCTTCATTATTTTGATGTATGTTCCATACCTACATTGCTAAGAGGTTTTATCATGAAAGAATATTGCATTTGTCAAATGCTTTTCTGCATCTATTGAAACGATAATATGACTGTTCTCTTTCTAATAATGTGGTATATCGCATTTATTGATTTATGTGTGTGGAACAATCTATGCATCCCAAGGATAAATCCTGCTTGATCATGGTGTATAATCTTTTTATGATTTTGTTGAATTTGGTTTGCTAGTAATTTGTTGAGAATATTTGCTTTAATGTTCATCAGGGATATTGGCCTGTATTTTTATTTTCTTATAGTGTCCTATTTGGCTTTGATATCAGGGTAATGCTAGTTTCATGAATGAGTTTGGGAGTGTTTTTTCTTCAATTTTTTTTTTTTTTGAAAAGTATGAGAAGAATTGGTGTTAAATCTTTAAGTGTTTAGTAGAATTTATCCACAAGGCCATCTGTTCCTGAGCTTTTCTTTGTTGGGAGATTTTGTATTACTAATGTATTCTTCTCACTTGTTATAGTTCTGTTCAGATTTTCCATTTTTGTGTGTGTATGTGATTCAGTCTTGACAGGCTGTAGTTTCTAGAAACTTGCCTAGTTTTTCTAGGTTGTACAAACTGTTGGCATATAATTGTTCACAGTAGTGTTTTATGATCCTTTGTATTTCTTTGGTATCAGTTGTAATGTTTCCTCTTTCATTTCTAATTTTATTTATTTGAGTCTTCTCTCTCTCTTTCGCTCTCTCTCTCTCTTTCCTGATTCGGTAAGTCTATTAAGGGTTCGTCAATTTTGTTTATTTTTTCAAAAAGCAACTCTTAGTTTCATTGATTTTTTTTTCTCATTCTCTATATTTTTATTCTCTATTTCCTTTATTCCTGCTCTGAAATTTGTTATCTCCTTCCTTCTTCTAACTCTGGCCATAGTTTGTTCTTTTTTCCCAGTTCCTTGAGGTTAAAAGGTAGGTTGTTTATTTGAGATACATTTTTCTTAATAGAGGCATTTATGACTCTACAGTTCTCTCTTGGAACTGTTTTAGCTGCACCTCATTTTTATTTGTATCTTGTATTTCTTCATTTATTCCAAGATACACTTTTTAATTTTCCTTTTGATTTTTTCTTTGACCCGTTGGTTTTTCATGAATGCATTAATTTCCATGTATTTGTGAATTTTCTAATTTTTTCTTCCATTTGTGAGCTAGTTTCATGTCACTATGGCATGAAAGTATACCTGGTATGATTTTAGCCTTTTTTTGATTTGCTGAGACTTGTTTTGTGACCTAACATATGATCTAACCTGGAGAATGTTTAATGTACACTTGAGAATAACATGTATTCTGCTGCTGTTAAATAGAATATTATGTAGTATCTGTTAGGTTTATTTGATCTAAGGTATAGATCAAGTCCATTGTTTCATTATTGATTTTTTTGTCTGAAGGATCTATTCGTTGTTGAAAGTGGGTATTGAAAAACACTACTATTATAGTATTTCTTTCATTTCTCCCTTTAGATTAGCTTAATTAGGTGTTCCAGTGTTGGTGCGTATTATTTATAATTGTTATATTTCTTGATAGTTGGCCTCTATCATTATATAGTTACCTTATTTGTCTCTTATGTCCCTTTTGGACTTAAAGTCTATTTTGTCTGATATAAATACAGCTACTCCTGCTCTCTTTTGATTCCATTTTCATGGAATACCTTTCTCCATCCCTTCACTTTGAGCCTGTGTGTGTGTCATTAAAGTCGAAGTTAGTTGCTTGTAGATAGTGTATAGTTGGGTATTGTGTTTCTATCCATCCAGCCACTCTGTCTTTTGGAGAATTTAATCCATTTACATTGAAAGGAATTATTGATTAGAAGGACTTCCACTGCTATGTTATTAACTGTTTTCTGGCTGTTGTGTAGTTTCTTTGTTCTTTTCTTTCTCTATTGCTATCTTCCTTTGTAATGTAATGATTTTCCCTAGTGGGAAGCTTTTATTCCCTTCTCCTTGTCTTTTATGTATCTACTGTAGGTTTTTATTTTGTGGTTACCATGAGGCTTACAGAGAGCATTTTATACACATGACAGTGTATTTTAAGATGATGACAACTGAACTTTGATTACATACAAAAACTGTGAGTTAGGACAGAGTCAAGTCCAGTTGGAGTTCAAGTACCCATGCGAACAACAATCCAGGCATGGTGAATTCTACCTTTCTTAATTTACCCTTAACCCAGCAACTATGTGCCTAAAGGATGTGGGTCAGATAAAAGACTCTAAAGGATAGACATGCTCCTCACCCCCATTGCTTTCTTGCCCTTTTGGAAGTCAGTCTTTCACTGTACCTGCCAACAGATTGTATGTGTAGGTAGGGATGTATCAAGTAACAATAACATGTAAACCATTAGCTTGCTGCCATTTATGCCACTGAGGAGACTTATTTGGAGGCTATCGCATGATCCACCAATAGCCAGAAAGGTATACATAAGCTTTACTTAAGCCTCATACTACCAAAAACTATTTATTTAGTAGAGCTGGGTTTATAGTAGGCCTTCACAAGTCTACCACGCTTGCGCTTGAGACTTGTAGTCTGCCTTGTCTCTGAGACAAAATTTCTACCCATTACCTCAGTCAGTCAACTGAATTCCTTTTCCATTACCTCAAGCCTGAACTGCTTTGTCAGCAACTGGCTTACTATCCTAATACTTTTAGGAATGGCCCTCAGTCTTGTTCTCAGTTCTTCCTCCCTTCCTCACCACTGGGAATTGACATCTCATCCATAAAACCCGAACTTGCGCTGTGGTTCTTCTGCTTGCTGTTTGATGCAAACTAGCTGCCTGTTTTCACACTGCAGATGGTGCCTAAAGTGAGTATTAGAGGAGGACCAATTTCTAGGCCCCAATGCAAGAAACTCACCTGGATCCCACCATCAGTCTCTTTCCAGATCTCTGTATACAGTTCTGCCTGGTGTTTGAATGTTGCTATTCCCCAATATTTGAACGCACAATTTCAGATTCACGGTGAGCTTGTGTAATTTATTCCCTCATTGTTCATGTTATTAACAATCATATTGGAGCTCTCTATGTTCTAGATAGTCTGTTAGGTATTGTGGATGTAACAGTAAATGAAACATGGCCCTAATTTTTGAGAACTTTCCTTCTAGTTGAAAAGACAGGTAAGTATCAGGCACTGAAAGACAGAATAGTGGCAATTGTACCTGCTATAGGAGTTAGGGCACTGGGGCCTTTGCTAGGAGGGTACTAGGACATTTTATTTTATTCCTTTTTTATTTTTAATTTTTTTATTTAAATTCATGTTAGTTAACACACAGTGTAGTATTGATTGCAGGAGTAGAAGTTACTGATTAATCACTTACATAAAACACCCAGTTCTCATCCCAACAAACGGGATCACCCATTTAGTTCATTCCCCCACCCAACAAACACCCCTCCAGAAACCCTCAGTTTGCTGTCTGTATTTAAAAGTCTCTTGTGAGGGGCGCCTGGGTGGCGCAGTCGGTTAAGCGTCTGACTTCAGCCAGGTCACGATCTCGCGGTCCGTGAGTTCGAGCCCCACGTCAGGCTCTGGGCTGATGGCTCAGAGCCCGGAGCCTGTTTCCGATTCTGTGTCTCCCTCTCTCTCTGCCCCTCCCCCGTTCATGCTCTGTCTCTCTCTGTCCCCAAAAAAATAAATAAATGTTGAAAAAAAAATTAAAAAAAAAAAATAAAATGAAAATAAAAGTCTCTTGTGGTTTGCCCCCTTCTCTCATTTTATCTCATTTTATTTTTCCTTCCCTTCCCCCATGTTTGTCTGTTTTAGTTCTTAAATTCCATATATTAGTGAAATTATGTATTTGTCCTTCTCTCATTGACTTCTTTCACCTAGCATAATACTCTCTAGTTCCATCCACTTTGTTGCAAATGGCAAGATTTCATTCTTTTTGGTCACTGAGTAATATTCCATTGTATATATACACCACATCTTTATCCATTCATCAGTTGATGGACATTTGGGTTCTTTCCATATTTTGGCTATTGTTGATAGTGCTGCTATAAACATTGGGGTGCATGTGCCCCTTTAAATCAGCATTTTTGCATCCTTCGGGTAAATACCTAGTAGTGTAATTGCTGAGTCATAGGGTAGTTCTATTTTTAACTTTTGGAAGAAACTCCATACTGTTTTCCATAGTAGCTACACTAGTTTGTATTCCCACCAACAGTACAAACGTGTTCCCCTCTCTCCCCATCCTCACCAACATCTGCTGTTTCCTGAATTGTTGAGTTTAGCCAGTCTGACGGGCATGGGATGATATCTCATTGTGGTTTCGATTTGTATTTCCCTTAGGATGAGTGACGTTGAGCATCTTTTCATGTGTCTGTTAGACGTCTGGATGTCTTCTTTGGAAAAAGTATCTGTTCATGTCTTCTGCCATTTCTTACATGGATTGTTTGTTTTTATGGGGAGTGTTAAGTTTGATAAGTTCTTTGTAGATTTTGTATGGTAACCCTTTATCTAATATGTCATTTGCAAATATCTTCTCCCATTCTACCAGTTGCCTTTTGGTTTTGTTGATTGTTTCCTTCACTGTGCAGGAACTTTTTATTTTGATGAGGTCCCAGTAGTTCATTTTTGCTTTTCTTTTGAAACTGTTCCAAAAAATAGAAATGGAAGGAAAACTTCCAAACTCATTCTATGAGGCCAGCATTACCTTGAGTCCAAAACCAGACAGAGACCCCACTACAAAGGAGAATTACAGACCAATTTCCCTGATGAACATGAATATAAAAATTCTCAACAAGATACTAGCAAATCGAATCCAACAATACATTGAAAGAATTATTCACCATGATCAAGTAGGATTTATTCCTGGGCTGCAGGTGTGGTTTAATATCCATAAATCAAACCATGTGATATACCACATTAATAAAAGTAATCCTATGATCCTCTCAATAGATGAAGAAAAAGCATTTGACAAAATACAGCATCCTTTCTTGATAACAATCCTCAAGAAAGTAGGGATAGAGGAAACATACCTCAACATCATAAAGACTATATATAAAAGACCCACAGCTAATACCATCCTCAATGGGGAAAAACTAAGGTCAGAAACATGACAGGGATGTTCACTGCCATCACTGTTGTTCAACATAGTACTGGAATTCCTAGCCTCAGCAATCAGACAACAAAAAGAAATAAAAGGCATTCAAATTGACAAGGAAGAAATCAAACTTTCACTGTTTGAACATATCATGATACTCTCTGTGGAAAACCTGAAAGACTCCACCAAAAAAAAAAACTGCTAGAACTGATGCATGAATTCAGCAAAGTTGCAGGATATAAAATCAACATACAGAAATCTGTTGCACTTTTATACAGCAATAACGAAGCAACAGGAAAAGAAATCAAGGAATCGACCCCATTGACAATTGCACCAAAAACCATACGATACCTAGGAATAAACCTAACCAAAGAGCTAAGTGATCTGTAGGCTGAGAACTATAGATTCTTATGAAAGAAACTGAAGAGGACACAAAGAAATGGAAAATGCATGCTAATGAATTGGAAGAACAAATTTTTTCAAATGTCTCTACTCCCCAAAGCAATCTCTACATTCAGTTCAATCCCTATCAAAATAACAGGAACATTTTTCACAGGGCTAGAACAAACAACTCTAAAATTTTCATGGAACCAGAAAAGACCCCAAATAGCCAAAGCAATCATGAAAAAAAAAAAAAAAAAAGCTGGAGGCATCACAGTCCCGGACTTCAAGCTGTATAAAGAGCTGTAATCATCAAGACAGTATGGTACTGGTACAAAACCAAACACATAGATCAATGAAACAGAATAGAGAACCCAGAAATAGACCCACAAATATATGGTCAACTATTCTTTGACAAAGCAGAAACGAATATCCAATGGAAAAAAGACACCCTCTTCAACAAATGGTGTTGGAAAAACTGGACAGTGACATGCAGAAGAATGAAACTGGACCACTTTCTCACACATACACAAAAATTAATTCATGAATGAAAGACATAAATGTAAGACAGGAAACCATCAAAATCCTAGAGGAGAAAACAAACAGCAATCTCTTTGACCTTGGCCGTAGCAACTTCCTACTAGACATGTCTCCAGAGGCAAGGGAAACAAAAGCAAAAATGAACTACTAGAACATTTTAAATGTGAATGGAAGTGGGTTCAAAGGGAGAATCTATTGCAGAAGCCAACACAATAAACCAGTTAACTTGGCCAAGGGGGAAAAGGGGGCTGAAACTTAATCAGTCTATTAATGAGGAGATCTTTACCTCACAGCCTTCTTACATACTTCTTACCTGACAGCATCAGAAAGTGGTGATCTCTTGCCTGAATGTCACCAAGGTGTGACTGATAATCTTGACTGTGTCCTACTTGACTTTTTCTCATCCATTGGCCTTTCTTTGTGTCAAAGATTTGATCCTTGGGCTATTGGCATTGGAATAATGCTTTGGAGAGCACTGGATTTGAAGTCAGGCAGACATAGATTGCAACCTTATCTCTGTCCTTTACTAAGCTTAAATAGTTCCCCCACTTGTTAAACCTCAGCTTCCTCACATTTCAAGTGAAGGTAATAATAATAATATTTATGAGAAAAGGCATCTAAAGTATGTCACATGCTCCTGGATATACAGGATACATAATAATTATTAGTTCTTTTTCTTTTCAAATTAGAGTTCTTGAACAGATGTGCAATCAATTCTTGGAAGTGCTGTTCAGACCAAAACCCCTCCCAGGAGTTCAGACAATAGAGCATCCTTTGACATTAATAGGGGTTTGGGACAGTCTAAAAGGCACAATCTGCAATTTCTCACACTTACCATGTTTTATGCTGCTGTGGTTTTGCATCTGTATTACAAGCAAAGAGCTGTTGTTACTCACGCATCAAGGTTCAGTTTGATCATCAAATCCTCTGAGGTACTTTCCCTAATCTGCCCTTTCTTCCCCAGAGTACGTTGTTCATTTCCTCCCCTGTAATTCACCAAATATGTAGTTCTCAAAATATGGTCCACTTGCATCGTGTATTTGTATATTTGTTTTGTTGCACACGTCAAGCTCTATTTCAGTTATTTTTGTGTCTACATGTGGAAACTGAATTTTATTTCATGCCCGTATTTGCAATATCTAGCTTCATGCTTAGTAAATATATGAATAGTTGAATGGACAAATGTCTAGACAAATAAAGGAATGTTTAAATGATTCAGGAAAATGAATGTTTACTTGGTGCATAACTCTAACATCTATCTATCTATCTATCTATCTATCTATCTATCTATCTATCTATCTAGATATACATATATATCTCTCTGTATCTATCTATCTATAGAGAGAGAGATCTATATCTATATAGATACCTATATATATATATGTATATATATGTATGTGTATATATATATATGTATATATATGTATGTGTATATATATATATATATATATCTTCTATAGCATAACACCATTTGCTCTGTTACTCTGGCATAAAGAATGGTACTTAGTTAGTTAACAGGTAGTTAGTTAACATATTATCATAGTGGACCAGAAAACTATTTCAAACTACATGCCCAAATACCTCCTTTATCAATAGACTTTTCTTTTATTACCATTCTCTAGTTAGATCTTAATGACTTCTCATTCAACTGAAGCCAAATTCATCTATTATATATTAAGATACTGTATTTGAGAATGAATTTTAATGAAATAATTAAAAGTGCTGCCAGATATTTTTCTCCACATGTCTTCTAGTAAAATTCTTTTTTTACATCTTTTTCATAAATCTTGGGGATTCAAATAACATACACTGGTATGTCGAAGACTGATACCCTATTAATTAAATGAATAAAGCAAGACACAATTTGAATTTAGCTTAATAAGCAAACCAATGTGAAAGCAGCTGTGTCCCATTAGCTTCTGATTTTCTGCAAAATAGAGAGGGAATCAGATACACAAAACAAGTGTCTAAAATTGAGCAGCTTGTGGTTGTGTTACTATAGCTACCAGAGGTCTTTCTGATGCTTTCCTGGGTTAGCAAAGAAATAGACTGTTTGGAATAGTGACACTAAAAACCCTTATGCACTGAAATGGTGCTGACGTTTGACCATGAGTCTTCAGTTCCTCCACAGAGTTAACACATGGATGTGAAGGGAGAAAAGAAAGAGAGAGGGAAAGAAAGAAAGAGAGAGAGAGAGAGAGAGAGAGAGAGAGAGAGAGAGAGAGAGAGAAAGAAAGAAAGAAAGAAAGAAAGAAAGAAAGAAAGAAAGAAAAATTCAAATTACCTCATGAACATTCGATCATTTTTTCTATTAGCCAAGGAAGTGAAATCCTGCAGTTTAGAAACAAATGTGAGGGTAGGAATATTCCAGATCACTTATATGCTACCTCTTGAAAGTTGATCTGATAGCTCTCAATAAAAATAAACCCACCTGGGAGGGCATTTAGGAAGTGGAGATGTTAGTGATACACAACATAGAGAACTTATCTTGAAGAAACTCTTTTCCTTAAGGAACTCCTGTAAATGTACATGGCCCAATAAGGAATCTCTTTCCGCTAGTTTGGCTCTGTAGCTGTAATGAGAAATATATCCAAGACGAAATAATCAAAGTGAGGGAGAAAACATAAATTTCCCTTCTCTTTAAAGATAAATGCAGAGGTTAAGTTTTCTCTTGTTGTTTCTTTGTGGTTTTATTTGTTTGTTCGTTTTTGTTTTTTGTATTTTTTGTGGGTTTTTTGTTTTTGTTGTTTGTTTCTTTGGGTTTTTTTTTGTTTGTTTTTTTGGGTTTTTTTGTTTTTTGTTTTTTTTTTCAGAAATCTTGATACCACCATAGGGTTGATGAAAATTTCCTGGAGGATTATATCATGACCATAAAGAAATTACACAGATTCCAAGAATACTTGGGAGTTGATTATGTTCTTTTTTAATGGGTGCCAGTTACCTCCATCCTTCCATTTGTTCTTATGAGAGAAATACTTTTTCTTTTAAAAGATTAAACAGAAACCTGGAGTAAGCCTTTAAGACTCAAGAGGACTCCAGGGTGGGAAGGGGCAGAGCCCCATGGCTCAGTATTCTTTTCTTTCCAATTTACATAGTCTTGAGTTTTTCTGCTGTAATTAAAATCACCCAATACCCCATTGCCCCCTCAACAAGCACAGATCCCTTTTTAGCACGCAGTATCTCCATTAATATTTGTGAAATGACAGAATTGTGAATGACAGCATTCTTTTTCGGGGCAACGGTCTAATGATAAGTCCCATACTGTCATCTACCTGGTTTCTCAGCTGAGAAATTTCTAGCATTTTGGTGACTCACCCAATGTATGGCCTCACCTTTTGCATTTGACATAGGAAGTGTGATTTAATTCTTTTCAGAACCAACAGGGTAAAGAACATTCTACCATCATAATAATATGCATAGGACAAGAATGACACCCATATGTAAACAGTAGGGCTCTATCTGTACATTCTTCTTGTTTGTTTGCGGAGATATCAGAAGCTGTGTGCAGCACCAATAGATAGAGCCACTGCTACTGTCATGCCACAATTGTGAATAAAAAGGTAAGGAATGGGATTTTTGTTTTTTTAAGGACAAGATAATGGCAAGTTCATGGTCAAATCCATTTGCCCAGAGCAATTGTGATGGTGTCCATGTCTTCAATGTATAACTAATGCAAAGTTGGTAAGCTTTCAGCCAATTAATTTTCTGAGTAAAGGTATGATAGCAAAAAGAAAACCAAACAACTGAGGTAAAGAATGCCGTGACTGGCATTACTTTATAAAAATCAAGTAACCTATATTGGTACAGGACTACCAATTTCTCAATTGACAGATTGTGTGATGCTGGGAAAATTCTTTCTTTCGAATTTTCTCTCTTGCTCTCTCTCTTTCCTTTTCTTTCTCTCCTTCTATCCCTCCTCCCCCAATTCCTCTATAATCTAAGAGGAAATAGTCATTTATTGGTTTGCCTCATTTTTTTTCTATGATCATTTGTTTCTTACGTTCCACATATGAGTAAAGTCATATGGTATTTGTCTTTTTCTGACTGACATACTTCATTTAGCGTAATACTATCTAGCTCTAAGAAACAGACTCTTAACTACAGAGAACAAACTGATGGTTACCAGAGGGGAGGTGAATGGGGAGAACAGGTTAAATAGGTGAAGGAGTGCATTTGTCGTGATGTGCACAAACTTTAAACAATCTAAGAAGAAATAACTTACGTAAATATTTGCACCAAGCCATAGCAGGAATTAGTCAAAACACATATATACACAGATTTTATATACCTCTAACTCGCTTTCTTCCTTTTTGCAAGACAATTTTTGAATAAATCTAATACCAGCAAATTAGTGCAGTTTGCAGATTAAAAGATTCATGATTAAATGGATGCAACATTATATGGAGGCTAATTTTGTCAACATATAGTTGAAGGTACACTTTTGTGCCCAGCTATGCCACTGGTAACATGTTTATTTGAACATATGCATGGGTGTTGTCTTAATGTGTGGTACTTACTTATCAAATCATCTTTAAGAAACGTGGCAAGACTGATGTAGAAATAAAATATGGGTTTTTCCTTTGCAGCAATATTATAGTTTTTCTGTTGGTGCATAATTTTTCAACAGTGAGTTTTGCTCTGGCAACCTGGTATTTATATGTGAACTACACCACATCATCACATCCTCAGAGAATTTAAATGACTCCAAAATTACAACATAGAAAAATGTGAAAATGAAGATTCAGGGTAACAATTTCCGGGCTTCTAAAACAATGGCTGAAGTAATCACAGTATCAAAAAGGTCTCATGTTTCACTTCAGAATAGCAATTAAGCAAACCCAGCTTTTCAGCTAAGACAAATAAATAAGGCCAAACACACAATTGTAATGTTTGTGTATGGTGTGTGTGCGTGTGTGTGTGTGTGTGTGTGTGTGTTGGTAGTGTTTCCTTGATTTTAGTGGAGGCTGTTAGATGACAGAAGCAAGGGATTCAATGTTAATTTTCTTTCCATTTCTTGTCAGTTGTGTTTCAAATACAGAAAGAACAGCTCTACAGGTCTTGGCTGCATCTGTTCGAAACAGAACAGGTATAGGGTTTCTGTTGTTAATTCTGTCCACTCTGCTTTTCTTAAAAAAGGGGACACGGTTACTTTAAATTACCAGGCACATGCAACATTGTTAAAACAACATAATTATGATGTACTGTTTCTCCTGTCTTCTTTGTTTTCGGAGCAGGTGTGCAGGAAAAAGGGCTGGCAGAGCAGCTATGGTGTTACATTTCGCTTTTGTGTACACAAGTCACCAGCTGTGTGATCTGGAATAAGTGACTGTCTGAATTTTTTTTAATGTTTATTTATTTTTGGGAGAGAGAGAGAGAGAGAGAGAGACAGTGTGAGTGGGGGAGGGGCGGAGAGAGAGAGGGAGAGACAGAATCTGAAACAGGCTTCAGGCTCCGAGCTGTCAGCACAGAGCCCCATGCGGGGCTCGAACCCACGAACCGTGAGATCATGACCTGAGCCGAAGTCGGGCGCTTAACTGACTGAGCTACCCAGGCGCCCCTGAATAAGTGACTCTCTAAAACTTATCTTTAATTATCGGCGTGGAAAAATAAATACTGACCTAAATTTGTCAAATGATGTATATTAAACCTACCTAAGAAAATATAAGTCACTAAGGAAATACAAGCCATCCCTGTCTTTATCGGGTATGTCAAATAAAAAGTGCTTGTCTACAACCCTGTTCGAGGGAAGATATTCTCTTATTGTTCCCCAGTGCTCTCTAGGAATTCACTACTGTATTTTTTCATCAAGTATTTCATGAACACCCACTAATTGTATAGTTCAGTGGAGAATTAAAAAGGTTAAGTTGTGGCAACTCTCAAGTAATTCATGTGAGCATTTTTCACAAACTTCCCCCTATACAAGTGAGGTGTCATATTTACTGCTCTTGTCACATATCTAGAGATAATAGATGCTTACAAAAAAATTAAGGACATTAAGAGGTAATGAAGAAGGTGTGGGTGATTTCACAGAAAAGTTCTGGATGTACATCATCCAGGAGAGTAGCAATTAGCCAGAAGTGGTTATCGAGGGGCGCCTGAGTGGCGCAGTCGGTTGGGCGTCCGACTTCAGCCAGGTCACGATCTCGCGGTCCGTGAGTTCGAGCCCCGCGTCGGGCTCTGGGCTGATGGCTCAGAGCCTGGAGCCTGTTTCCGATTCTGTGTCTCCCTCTCTCTCTGCCCCTCCCCCGTTCATGCTCTGTCTCTCTCTGTCCCAAAAAATAAATAAACGTTGAGAAGTGGTTATCGAGCACCTGAAATATGACAACTCCCAAATGAGTTGCACTGTGACGTGTAAAATCCACACCAGATTTCAGAGACTCAATAAGAAAAGACTATAGGGGCACCTGGGTGGCTCAGTCGGTTGAGCGTCCAACTTCCGCTCAGGTCATGATGTCATGGTTTTGGGGTTCGAGCCCCGCGTAGGGCTCTGTGCTGACAGCTCGGAGCCTGGAGCCTGTTTCAGATTCTGTGTCTCCCTCTCTCTCTGCCTCTCCCCTGCTTGAGCTCTGTCTCTCTCCGTCTCTGAAAAATAAATAAACGTTAAAAAAAATTTTTTTAAGAGAATATAAAATATCTTAATTTATATTGATTTCATGCTGATATGATCATCTTTTGGTTATATTTGGTTGCATATACTATTAAAATTAATTTCAGCTGTTTCATTTTACTTTATAAAATATGGCTACTAGCAAATTTAAAATTATATATGTAGCTAGCTTTTATTTCTATTGACTGTTGCTATTATAGTACAAGTGCTTTTGAATAAGCCAAAAAAAAAAAAAAAAAAGAAAGAAACAAAGAAAGAAAACAGGAAAGAGAGAAAGAAAAAGAGACGAGGATGAAATGAGGAATTAAGTGGTGTATCTTTGCTCCTCTTATCTTACGCTTTGGGGCTCCTACCCAAATATGAATGTGACAGCAATCAAATGATCCAAATCTGATTTGTATGAAAATTGAACATTCTTCTTTTCTGCATTTTTGCTATTCTAAGAAACACAAAATAAAATAAAAAAAAAAATTTAGGAGAGAGGGTTTGGGTCATCAAAAATAACCTTTGTTATTAATGATCAATTCATAATTCAGTGCCTTGGCAGAGATAGTATTTGGTCCTTTAGACCTTCAGGGTCAGAGACACAGGCCACTAGGGAAGGCCACCGGGAGTTTAATACATTTGGTTTGAGTTCTGGATCTCCTTAAAAGCAGGTGGCAAGGCAAGGATTTTAGTGGAAATGGTTTATTAGGGAGGTGATCCCAGGAATATTTGTTGGTGGGGTAGGAAGTGAGATTGACTAGAAGAAGCCAATTTATCACTGGTTCACCGGAGCTTTTGAGGAGCTCCTGGAGACCTCTAGTAAGTCCATGCCCTCCAGCATCCTCCCTTCTAAGGAGTGGAGGACTGAAGTATTTATTCAGGAGAACCTGGGCCCATTGGTGGAGAATAGCTCTGCAGAGGTCTTAGCTCTCTGCCACTTTCACGATGCACAGCGTAGCCTCAGAGAGCTTCAGCCAAAATACCATAAATTCTGGGAGCTGAAAGTTAGGCCAGTCTGCCTGGAAAGTCTCTGTGGGATACAGATAAAGCACTGATAATGTCTGTGATAGTTCATCCTGTGTACTGCTCATCCATCCATACTCCAGGTTAGTTGCAATCTCCCCCGTGCCATTGCTTCTTCTGTTTGGCAGTTAATTACAGTTTTCAAGGAAAACACGTATTAGGGAGACAAGGTACAGTCTCCGTTTTTGCAGTCAGTGCCAAGACCATAACTAATATTTATTATGTCTGTTCTCTACCATTTATTCGTTTCCCTCACACTCAATCAGCATTTACACTGGTCTAGGTTCCTTGCCCAGTGGTTTAACCCCAACCTTCTCTGAGAGATGTGAGATCCTAGTTAGTATGACCTTATCAGGCCATACTTTCTACCACTTCTCCCCCGCCCCCACCCCATGTCTGTCACTGGATATGAAAATATAAAGATACCCCAGTGAATCTCCTGAATTTCAGACTTGTGACTTCTTGTCTCCATAGTGTAATAGGAACCCTATTTCCTTTTGATACTTAGCACCCATGATCATTTCTAGTATAGTAGCAATTCCTTTCTTTGCCTGACCTTCTTGATCGAGACAAGAAAATATTTAGGTTAAATGGAACCTTTACTGTGTTCTCTAAGGATAATCCTTGGTGGAAGGGTTTCTCACTTTTAGTAATCAAGACATCTCGACAGAACTGTAGGGCTGGGAAGCACAGGTTCCCCAAGTGGGTCAGGAGGAGTGATGATTGGATGAGCTACTTCTGTCTCCCATCTTTTCTTTTCTGGATTCATGTCTTCTAGCAATCCGGGACTCTAAACCATGTAATGATGGCTGGTTGGAAAGATACACCACATCCTGGAGAGTCCCACCCTGTGGGATGTCCTCTCTAAGCTACCACACAGAACTCCGAGCTTTTGACCTTTTCCTCACTGCCCTACCTTTACTACTGGAGGATTTCTTTTTTGTTGTTGTTTTTTTTATTCACTAAGCTGCCATTCTGAATAAAGGTTTCCATTCTTTCCCTTTTAGAATTAATTCAGAGGGGACTATATATATATATATTTTTTTTTTCAACGTTTATTTATTTTTGGGACAGAGAGAGACAGAGCATGAACGAGGGAGGGGCAGAGAGAGAGGGAGACACAGAATCGGAAATAGGCTCCAGGCTCTGAGCCATCAGCCCAGAGCCCGACGCGGGGCTCGAACCACGGACCGTGAGATCGTGACCTGGCTGAAGTCGGACGCTTAACCGACTGTGCCACCTGCGCCCCTATATATATATATATTTTTTTTTTAATAAAAAAGTAAGAAGAGCAAGTAAGTATTTTTAACTTGATTCAAAAGACTGATGCAGTCAGGCCAAAGAGGAAAAGGTATCTACCTTTTGATAGATATTTGTGTGAAATTGTAACAGTATTGTGTGGTACAGACACACTGAACAAAATCAAAAGGCAGAAACCAACTGGGACTAAAATGTAAGTGTAATATATACAGCCATTAAAAGGTTACATTGTTAATATGTAAAGAATTTTTACAATTTAGTAAAGATACACATCAGCAGGGAAAAAGATGAACAGTAACATAAATAGGCTATTCATAAAGATTATGAAGGTTAGGAAGATTAGGAAGGTAATATATGTGTAAAAAATGTTGATTTTCTTCACTAGAAAGGAAGACTGATTGCAAACAAAATCATTCTCTGTAACTTATAATGAGAAATACTATCACTTTGAGAGCGTTTTAAAATTGTCACTGTTAAACCTAAGCTTTAAAAACATCATTATTTTTAAAAAGAGAAAATTGTTCGGTTTTAAAAACAGGAAGTGGTCCTGGGAAAATTGCATTGGAGAAAAGCATACAAATGCATTTATAAGATCTAAGTACATGTACGCTACATTACAGAGTTTTTAGTAGTAGCAACTATTATTAAATTGCTTATTTGTCCTGCAACAAGAACAACACAAACCTAAAATAATTACACACACACACATACACAATGTCTACATAAAATGTAAGACTACAACATAGCTATGAACATGATATGTCTTTATTAACAAAGATATGTAATAATGTAGTAAGTGAGAAAAGCAGATTACTCTTAATGCCCAAACTATTTATCTTAGAACCATACTTGGTTACGAAATGTTTCATGTGTATTTGTCTTGACCACTTAGCAAGTTCAGGAGCTTATGATGCAAGGGAATTTGTTTTATTTTATTGTTATATATATTTTACACCTTACGTTCTAAATCATTATAGGAAGTCCAAGTAGACTGAATTCATATAAGTGCACGCGTGCACACACACACACACACACACGCACACACACGTGCATCCCTCACACATAGATACTCTCTTTAGATAGAATAACATTTTATTTCTTCCTAAGTTTGCTGATGCAAAAGCTATTTTTCCTCTCATAGTTTTGTTTGTGGAAACTTAATTTTCTTTTCCAAAATAAAAAAAAAAAAGTGAGAAAAACAAGTGAGAAATTATAATTTGATCCAGAAGAGACATGTGATAAAACCAAGTTAATGAGATAGATTCTTGCCAGGCTCTACCACAGGTCTGGTACCTTGCCAGAGGAATGAAGGAAAGATGAGCAATTCTTTTGTGGTAGATTTTAAGTAAAAAAATAACTAAACGAAGAAAAAAATAAGCAATGAAATTTTTACTAATGAGGAAATCTGAAGAGGTCCTTAGGGCACATTGGGAAATAGATTTTACAGAGAAGAAGAAGTTGGAGGAGGAGGAGGAGAAGGAGGAGAAGAAGAAAAACATGGAACGCAACATCTGGAGTCCTCTGCTGGAGCAGAAGTTACAGTTTAGACAATGAGAGTATATAACTTCCAAAAATCATGACTAGGGGAGCCCAGTACAAGACTGGGTTTTTCTACTGGATGTTCACCTCTATTAAATAAACTATAAAACATAAATTCCCTAAATCCCACCAAAATTCCCTGAATACCTACATCATGTGTATGAATTTTGCTGTCGTTAAAGCTCTACTTCACAAACCATTGTTCGATAACTGCTCTCAAACCTACATTTCCCTTTTACAAGGCTCGGAAATGGGTCTAGAGATCAAACTTTTACAGTAGGAGCAGCTCAAGGGAAATCAGCAGTGTTTTAATGATAATAAATGACCTATCTACATTTTTTTAAATGTTCATTTATTTTAGAGAGGGAGAGAAAGAAGGAGTGGAAGAGGGGCAGAGAGAGAGGGAGACAGAGGAACCAAAGTGGGCTCTGTGCCACCCCATTTGTGGGCCCAAACCCACAAACCGTGAGATCATGACTGGAACCAAAGCCTAACCAACTGAGCCAGCCTATCTACATTTTTTAGAGACTGTTCTGAATCTCAGAAATTTGAGTATTAATGAAAGATTAGTAATATAAAAGAACCTTAGAGCTCAATCTCTTTTCTCTCTTACCCTCTCTTCTGCCTCTGCCTTCTTCTCCTCTTCCTCCCATCCTCCCTGCCTCCCTCCCTTTGCCCCTTCCTCCTTCCCTACCTTCCTCCCTCCCTTCCTTCCTGCCTTCCTTCTTTCTTTCTCCCCTTCTTTCCCTCCTCCCTCTCTTCCTCCCTTCCTCCCTGCCTTCCTTCTTTCTTTCTCCCCTTCTTTCCCTCCTCCCTCTCTTCCTCCCTTCCTCCCTGCCTTCTTTCTTTCTCCCCTTCTTTCCCTCCTCCCTCTCTTCCTCCCTTCCTCCCTGCCTTCTTTCTTTCTCCCCTTCTTTCCCTCCTCCCTCTCTTCCTCCCTTCCTCCCTTCCTCCCTGCCTTCCTTCCTTTCTTTCTCCCCTTCTTTCCTTCCTCCCTTCCTTCCTTCTTTGTCTCTCTGCTTTCTCCTTCCTTCCTTCCTTCCTTCCTTCCTTCCTTCCTTCCTCTACTTCCCCCTCTTCCTCTCTCTCTCTCTCCCCATCCCCCATTATTTTATTTGACTGGTGAGGCCAACATAATTTGTCTAGGTGTACATGGAGCGATAACTTAGTTTCTGGCTTCTTTCCACTATATCTTGAATCACAATATCAATGAGCTCAAAAATATTTTGGCTGTAATCAAGAAGCTTTTGTTACGTAATCTCTGTGTATCCAAAATTGGTCTAAGGGCTATGGAGTCATGTAAGGATGTTAACGCATGACCCAAATTACCCTCAGCATTGAGATAGCAGAAGAATTGTAGGTGGAAGCTAATCATCTAATCATAATTATCAAAACTGAATAGGAGTTCAAACTATAAAAGTTTTTTACTTCTTTCAAAATTACAATAATACATTTCATCGTGCATTTTATGAAAGAGCGGTAAGCTTAGCTTTTCACATTAACTCCAGGGATAGGATGAAAAAAAATAATAATGAACATAAGTCTGAATTGTATCTGTTGTGAGAGAAAAAGTCAGTTCTTCATCAGTGGTTTTGTACATTTCTCTTCACCTTTGTTTAGGTTATAAACAGAGAAATTCTGTGATAATGTGCCTCACAATAAAGCAACTTCTAATAGAATTTGTTTGGCCATCAGATCCTGACCTCTGCCGCTCGTTTTGTTCAGTTATCTCTTTAACCTTATGCTAATACGATTTTCCATTTTACACAATTGAATTTTCTGGACCTTAGTTCGAGTGGTAAGGGGTTATACACACACCTAGATTCACCTTTGTTGTTTATATGAATATAGTTGTCACTGGTTGTCTTCCTCAGCATAAAGATTAAAAGCCAGTTCCACACAGGGAATAATAAACTCCAATTAAACTTGATATTTGAAGCATTTCAAAGTGAGTATAACCCCTAGAAGATTGTGGCCCATATCGTCATCAGTCTGCTGTCATACACTGTGTGGACCCAAGAGCTCATTTTAGTGTTTTGTCTATGTTGGTGACATGACATGCCCCAAAACAGAAGATTGATTGACACTGAAATGCCATTTTAATTCAAAAAAATGTTGCCAGGTTATATTTGTATTGATCTTTTGATTATTTTTTTTCACAACTTAAAAGATGAGTCTTGTCAAATTTCAGGAAACACTGTTGTTTTCAGTAGATAGAAAGGCTTTCTAGAATGGGAACTCAGTTGACACGTATCATCCTTTCCTTTCTGACATGACTGATAATGTTTCTCTATACTCACTGGCATGAGACTAATAAGAAAATCATAGCAGACTATTGATACCAGAGAAAAAACATGAACGAGACTTTCAAAAGGTCCCATTGCAATTCAGTGATTTAGGAAAAGAACACAGTAGAATGACAGATTATTTTCTGATACTGGGAATATATGTGGATTATATAGAAGGTTCTCACTTTTGAGAAAACTTTTTTAAAGTTGACTTATTTATTGAGAGAAAGCGAGAGAGCAAACAGGAGAGGGACAAACAGAGAGGGACAGAGATATCCACAAGCAGGCTCTATGCTGCCAGTAAGGAGCCCGATGCGGGACTCAAACTCCTGAACCTTGAGATCGTGACCTGAACCGAAATCAAGAGTCAGATGCTTACCCGACTGAGCCACCCAGGTGTTCCTGGAGAAAATTTTTGAAAAGCAATAAATACGTTTCTAAGATATCTGGAGGTCTTATTCTTCATTTTTTGGAGTTCTTATTCTGTTACATAATATATATTGTCTGTTTGACCTTTAAAGTAAGTATCCTTAACTTAATTCACCTGCTGAAAATCTATAGTAAGTTACATGAAATCATCTCATATCCTAAAAGTCAGTGATTGGAATGAAACACATGATCTATGCAAATAGCTGTAAAAGACAAGTTAGAACCTGAAAAAGAAGGAAATTAGGAGAACAAAGTTTTGTATAAGACATAAAATATTTTTGGGGCGCCTGGGTGGCGCAGTCGGTTAAGCGTCCGACTTCAGCCAGGTCACGATCTCGCGGTCCGTGAGTTCGAGCCCCGCGTCGGGCTCTGGGCTGATGGCTCGGAGCCTGGAGCCTGTTTCCGATTCTGTGCCTCCCTCTCTCTCTGCCCCTCCCCCGTTCATGCTCTGTCTCTCTCTGTCCCAAAAATAAATAAACGTTGAAAAAAAAAAAATTTAAAAAAAAAAAAAAAAGACATAAAATATTTTTTAAAATAATTATAATGAGAAGCAGAATATATGCTGCCACATGATAATAGATACAAATAAAATGAAAACTCTTGGAGAGACAGTTCATTTTCTTCAAATATCAAGAAAGTATCGACAGAGGAGTTGAAGTTGAGTTGGATATAGGAATGAGTGGGTTTTCCGATAACAGACGTGTTAGACAGCGACAACTCTTTTGTCCTATCTCAGAATATAAAAGGTGGAATGAGTGTTTGAAGTCATAGGTTGGCAAAGGTGCAGAGAATGTTCCATAGTTCCTTAAAACGTCTCACTTGTGTGTGTGTATTTGTGGATATGTGGAATCATTATGTGTGTATGGGGAAGACAAAGACAGTTCTTCTAGACAATTCTGTTCCTGTCCCCTGGTAAAATTAGTTAAAAAAATTTTTTTATTAGTTTCCTTTATTTTTGAGAGGCAGAGAGAGGCACGGTATGAGTGGGGGGAGGGGCAGAGAGAGAGGGAGACACAGAATCCGAAGCAGGTTCCAAGCTCCGAGCTGTCAGCACAGAGCCCGATGCGGGACACAAACTCATGAGAACCGTGAGATCATTACCTGAGCTGAAGTCTGACGCTCAACCAACTGAGCCACCCAGGCACCCACCCCTGGTAAAATTCTTACTGACTGTTTTGGTGTCAGCATAAGCATTTTGTTCCTGTGATTCATTTATGTAGACTTGACTTTCCCTTCTTGACATTTCTATAGCACGTTTTATGTTTTTTTATAACTTGATATTGTACCTTCATTACATGATTGTACATTTATGTCCCCTGTTGGACTATAATCTCCTGCAGCTAATAAGTGAATGCTATTAATTTCTGTGGGCTCAGAACCAGCCTTATAGCCTGGCACATTGTAAATTTTCATTGAGCCCATTGTTTTTAACTGAATGAAAGAATTGATAAATATAAAGGGGGTTTTAACCTCCTCTCATTATTTTGAATTTTTGTTTATGATGGGAGTGCAGGCTCTTTCTTTTACAAGGAATATATTTGTGGCTATAAGTATGTATTTTATCAAAGGGTCATATTTCTGACTATATTCTTCCCGAAGCATTTTAAACAACATAATTTTGTGGGATAAAAACAAGAAGGGTTGGGAGATTGTGTAAAACCTCATAAATTGTTTATAGTTTTTGAAGAATTTATAAAGAGACAACTTGAACATTTCCTTTTTATTGCTGAGTATTCGAAAAGGTTCTTCTCCCTCTAATATCAGTTATACATAAAGGAGTACTTTGTAGGTAAGCGAGCGCATCTTATAACATGAACAGCATGTGCAGGAAACATAAATATCTCTTTGTATGCAACATTTAGTTATAACAATGTGAAGCTCATTCTCTTCCCACGTATTTACATGCCTACTAGAAAAACAGAAATTACTGTAAGTAGACACATGGGTATTTAGCATCAGACCTTTAGGTTACATAATTTTGAAGATAGTGAACTACAGGGTAACAATATGAACTTTAATCACAGAAGTTTTTCACCACTTATAATCTATAAAAATATTTATGACACGTAGATGCTACATGTGATAGCTATCGTGTGATGCTACGTGTGATAGCTACGTAGATGCTATTGTGAACATTAATATTGGCTAAACAGTACTCTGATGGGAGACACCCATTTTATTTAAGAATGAAAAAAGAAAATGGGATATGATTAAAAGGGTCTTTAAAAAGGCAAATAAAGGGTTTCGTGGTTGGCTAAGACTTAGGGATTTCAGTACTGTGGTAATTACACAGCACTATCACAAACTGTAGAAATGATTGTTGGACTGTGCCTCAGTCATACCTTTCAAATTGTTAACAGTAACAGATGGTCCCTTCAGTTTTAACCACAAAGTTGTTCCAATGAATAGATAATCTGTTTTACTTCAAAAAAATTTTTTTTAATGTTTGTTTATTATTGAGAAACAGAGAGACACAAAGCGTGAGCAGGGAGGGGTAGAGAGAGGGGGAGACACAGAATCCGAAGCTGAGCTGTCAGCACAGAGCCCGACGCAGGGCTGGAACTCACAAACTGTGAGATCATGACCTGAGCCAAAGTCAGTCACCCAACCAGCTGAGCCACCCAGGAGCCCCAATCTGTTTTACTTTTTAATTCTCACAAAGAATTCAGGAATTCTTACATTATAAAATATCAATGTATATAATGCAAAACTTAAAAATTCTCTTTTTATAACCTTCTATGACTTTTTCCACCCAATCCCAGCACTCTCTACAATTTTGTGTATCCTTCCAGATAAGTATTCAAATATATACATGCATATATTTATACTTGTGAACATGTGGCATTTATAGTTTATGTATTAGTATATGTGCATTATATTTGTATTATACACCTGCTTCTTTCACATTAAATCCTTGAGAACAGATAAGCGCAATTATATGTAAGCTTTATTTTATTATTATAAGTGTCTATAATTCCAAAGTTTGCACCACAAAAGTTTAAAACTATTTCTCTAGTTATGGACATTTAATTTGATCCAGTATTTACCTGACCAAAAGTCAAAATTCCTATTCCGGTCATGATGGAATAACAGAAAGATTTAACCTCTCCCCTTACAAAACTAGAAAGCAGAAGAAAATAAATGAAACCACTTTTTCAGATGTTGGACAACAGGAAGGACAGGTGTAGCATCCCTGAGAGAAGGGAGCAGAGCAAGGTAAGCCATAACATCCACCCTGGCTTTCTGCCAGAGGCACCTTATAGACCAGAGTACAGGTGTGGACGAGCACTGTTCCAGGACTAGGCTTCCCCAGAGTTGTAAAAGGATCCAGGTCACATCCTGCCCAATCTGCCTCCTTTTCCTTCTTTCCCTCCTAAGCTGACTAGCAGAGCTATACTGCATTCTAGAGAATCTTCCCATCTGCTCCCGTCCCACCCCCGCTGTATCTTTCATAGGTGTTATTCACAGTAAATATTTTGCATATCTATTCTGTCTTCACCAATAATTCTCAGAAACTCAGAAAGACACAGACACAGAAAAAAGAAAACTTGAGCAACGCCATTAGCCAATTTAACTTAATTAACAATCAGGAAAAACTTTAACCAACAAGGGCATTTTGTTCGTTTTCCAATTGAGATAAAATGGGCATGCAGCACTGTGTAAGTGTAGTGATTTGACTTACATATACTATAAAATGATTACCACAATAAGCTTAGTTAGTATTCATCATATCATATAGATACAAAAATGTGGATTGTTTTCTTGTGATGGAACAGTTAGGATCCACTTTCCAGAACACCATCAAATGGGGCACCTGGGGGGCTCAGTCAGTTAAGCATCCAACTTTGGCTCGGGTTGTGATCTCTCAGTTCGTGGGGTTTGAGCCCCAATCGGGCTCTGTGCTGACACCTCAGAGCCTGGAGCCTGTTTTGGATTCTATGTCTCCCTCTCTCTCTGCCTCTCCCCCACTGGCGCTCTGTCTCCCTCTGTCTCAAAAATAAATTGGGGCGCCTGGGTGGCGCAGTCGGTTAAGCGTCCGACTTCAGCCAGGTCACGATCTCGCGGTCCGTGAGTTCGAGCCCCGCGTCGGGCTCTGGGCTGATGGCTCGGAGCCTGGAGCCTGTTTCCGATTCTGTGTCTCCCTCTCTCTCTGCCCCTCCCCCGTTCATGCTCTCTCTCTGTCCCAAAAATAAATAAACGTTGAAAAAAAAAATTTAAAAAAAAAAAAATAAATAAATAAATAAATAAACATTGGGGCGCCTGGGTGGCGCAGTCGGTTAAGCGTCCGACTTCAGCCAGGTCACGATCTCGCGGTCTGTGAGTTCGAGCCCCGCGTCGGGCTCTGGGCTGATGGCTTGGAGCCTGGAGCCTGTTTCTGATTCTGTGTCTCCCTCTCTCTCTGCCCCTCCCCCGTTCATGCTCTGTCTCTCTCTGTCCCAAAAATAAATAAACGTTGAAAAAAAAAAAATTAAAAAAAAAAAATAAAAAATAAATAAATAAACATTAAAAAAAAAAACCATCAACTGGATATAATGGATATCTGTAGACTATTTCATCCAATAACTGATTAAAGATTGTTCCTAAGCTGGAACATTCTGGGCCATAAAGCACACCTTAATAAATTTCTAATAAGGGAAATCCTACATTGTCTACTCTTAGACCACAATGTAATTCAGTAAGATAATAGCAGAAACATAGCTGCAAAATCCCCAAATGTTTAAGAAATTAAACAACATACTCACGAACAGCACATTGGCCAAGAAAAAAATCTTCAAGAAAATTTAAAGTATGTAAGCTTAAATATAAATTTAAGTGCAACTTATCAAAATTTGTGGTGCAGATTTTGTGATGCAGTGAAAGCAGTGCTAAGAGGAAGGTTTTTAGCATTGGATGACTTATTTTATTTTATTTTATTTATTTTATTTTTTTTTTCAACATTTATTTATTTATTTTTTGGGGGGGGGGGGACAGAGAGAGACAGAGCATGAACGGGGGAGGGGCAGAGAGAGGGGGAGACACAGAATTGGAAACAGGCTCCAGGCTCCGAGCCATCAGCCCAGAGCCCGACGCAGGGCTCGAACTCACGGACCGCGAGATCGTGACCTGGCTGAAGTCGGACGCTTAACCGACTGTGCCACCCAGGCGCCCCTGGATGACTATTTTAGATGAAAAGAAAGATCTAACACAAACAAACCAAAAGCCATATATGAAAGAACCAACGCTAATGTCATCCTCAATGGGGAAAAACTGAAAGCTTTCCCCCTAAGGTCAGGAACAAGACAGGGATGTACACTCTCACCACTGTTTTTCAACATAGTATTGGAAGTCTTAGCCTCAGCCATCAGACAACACAAAGAAATAAAAGGCATCCAGATTGGCCAGGAAGTGGTCAAGCTTTCACTCTTTGCAGATGACATGATGCTCTATATGGAAAACCCAAAAGATTCCACCAGAAAACTGCTAGAACTGATTCATGAATTCAGCAAAGTTGCAGGGTATAAAATCAATATACAGAAATCTGTTGCATTTCTATACACCAATAATGAAGCAATAGGAGAAGAAATCAAGGAATTGATCCCATTTACAATTGCACCGAAACCCATAAAATACCTAGGTATAAATCCAGCCAAAGAGGTGAAAAATCTATGTACTGAAAACTGTAGAAAACTTAAGAAAGAAAATGAAGACAACACAAAAAAAATGGAAAAATATTCCATGCTCACAGTTAGGAAGAACAAATATTGTTAAAATGTCAATACTACCTAAAGCAATGTACATATTCAATGCAATTCCTATCAAAATAACACCATCATTCCTCACAGAGCTAGAACAAACAATCCTAAAATTTGTATGGAACCAGAAAAGACCCAGAATAGCCAAAGCAATCTTGAAAAAAAACCAAAGCAGGAGGCATCACAATCCCAGACTTGAAGCTGTACTACAAAGCTGTGATCATTAAGACAGTATGCTACCAACACAAAAACAGACATTCAGATCAATGGGACAGAATAGTGAACCCAAAAATGGACCAACAAACATATGGCCAACTAGTCTTTGACAAAGCAAGAAAGAATATTCAGTGGAATAAAGACAGTCTCTTCAGCAAGTGGTGCTGGGAAAACTGGACAGCAACATACAGAAAAATGAACCTGGACCACTCTCTTACACCATACACAAAGATGAACTCAAATGGATGAAAGACCTAAATGTAAGACAAGAAGCCATCAAAATCCTCGAGGAGAAAGCAGGCAAAAACCTCTTTGATCTTGGCCGCAGCAACTTCTTACTCAGTAGTCTCCAAAGGCAAACAAAAGCAAAAATGAACTATTGGGACCTCATCAAGATAAAAAGCTTCTGCATAGTGAAGGAAACAATCAGCAAAACAAAAAGGCAACTGACAGAATGGGAGAAGGTGTTTGCAAATGACATACCAGATAAAGGGTTAGTATCCAAAATCTATAAAGAACTGATCAACTCAACACCCAAAAAACAAATAATCCAGTGAAGAAATGGGCAAAAGACATGATTAGACACTTCTCCAAAGAAGACATCCAGATGGCCAACCAACAGGTGAAAAAATGTTCAACATCACTCATCATCAGGGAAATACGAATCAAAACCACAATGAGATACCACCTTACATCTGTCAGAATGACTGACATTAGCAACTCAGGCAACAACAGATGTTGGGGAGGATGCAGAGAAAGAGGATCTCTTTTGCATTTTTGGTGGGAATGCAAACTGGTGCAGCCACTCTGGAAAACAGTATGGAGGTTCCTCAAAAATTAAAACTAGAACTACCCTACAACCCAGCAATTGTGCCACTAAGTATTTATCCAGGGGGCACAGGTGCTGTTTCGAAGGGGCACATGCACCCCATGTTTATAGCAGCACTATCAACAACAGCCAAAGTATGGAAAGAACCCAAATGTCCATTGATGGATGATGGATAAAGAAGATGTGGTGTGTATGTATACACATACACACAATGGAGTATTACTCGGCAATCAAAAAGAATGAAATCTTGCCATTTGCAACTATGTGGATGGAACTAGAGGGTATCATACTAAGTGAAATCAGTCAGAGAAAGATAAATATCATATGACTTCACTCATATGAGGACTTTAAAAGACACAGAACAGATGAACACAAGAGAAGGGAAGCAAAAATAATATAAAAACAGGGAGGGACACAAAACATACGAGACTCATAAACATGGAGAACAAACAGAGGGTTGCTGGAGGGGTTGTGGGAGGGGGGATGGTCTAAATGGGTAAGGGGCACTAAGGAATCTACCCCTGAAATTATTGTTGCACTATATGCTAACTAACTTGGATGTAAATTAAAAAATAAAATAAAAAATTAAAAGCAAAAAACAAAACAAAAATCTTAGCATCTACTTTAGGAAAATGAGTGAGTTCAATCCAAAATAACAGAAGAAAATAAATAAAACAAAAATTAGAGCAGAAACCAATGAAAGTGAAAACAGAAAATCAGTATAGAAAATCACTTAAACCAAAAGCTGGTTCTTTAAAAAGACCAGGAAAATCAGTAAACCAGTAGCCAGGAAAAGAGAGAGAGAACAGTAATATCGTTATTTAAAAACAAACAAACAAAAAAAGGATAACGAGGAAATACAAAAAGTTACAGGACTGACTTCCTGATTTCAAAACTTTCTATAAAGCCATAGTAATGAAGACACTGGTATTGGTGATATATATTTAATTTGAACAGAATAGAGAGCCCTGAAATACACCCACATAAATATGGCCAACTGATCATTGACAAAGAGCAAAAGCAAACACAGTAAAGGCAGTCTTTTCAACCAGTGATGCTAGAACAAGGGACATCTATAGGCCAAAAAAAAAGAAAAAAAAAAAAAAAAAAAAGAATCTAGTCACAGATCTTATACCTTTCACACAGATTAATGCTCAAAATAATCATAGTACTAAACTATGCGAGTCCTAGAAGATACATAAGAGAAAATCTAGATGACCTTGAGCTGATGATGACTTTTTAGATAAAACATCAAAGGCATGACCCATGAAAGAAAGCATTGGTAAGGGGGAATTCATTAAAATTAAAAATGTCTGGGGCGCCTGGGTGGCGCAGTCGGTTAAGCGTCCGACTTCAGCCAGGTCATGATCTCGCGGTCCGTGAGTTCGAGCCCCGCGTCGGGCTCTGGGCTGATGGCTCAGAGCCTGGAGCCTGTTTCCGATTCTGTGTCTCCCTCTCTCTCTGCCCCTCCCCCATTCATGCTCTGTCTCTCTCTGTCCCAAAAATAAATAAACGTTGAAAAAAAAATTAAAAAAAAAAAAATTAAAAATGTCTGCTCTATAAAAGACAAGGGAATGAAAAGTCAAACTACAGACTGGGAGGAAACATTTGCCACAGACACATCTGATAAAGGACAGTTATCCAAAGCATACAAAGAACTCTTAAAACTCAACAATAGGAAAATAAACAACCTAATCAAAACTGGGCTAAAGCCCTTTTCAGTCTTTGACAAAAAGAAGATATACAGATGGCAAATAAGCATATGAAAGGATGCCTTACATCAGAAAGATGTAAATTAAAATAACAATGAGATACTACTATATACCTATTAGAACAGCCAAAATCCTAAACACTGACAACACTAAATGTTGATGAGCATCTGGGCAACAGGAACTCTCATTCACTGCTGGTGGGAATGCAAAATGGTACAGCCATTTTGGAAGACAGTTCCTTGGGTTCTTACAAAACTAAATATACTCTTACTATATGATCTAGCAATCACATCCCCTTGGCTTACCCAAAAAGTGGAAAACTTATGTCTACACAAAAACCTGCACATGGATGGTTATAGCAACTTTATTCATAATTGCCAAAACTTGGAAGCAACCAAAATGTTCTTCAGTAGATGAGTGGATAAGTAAACAATGGTCCATCTAGACAATGGACTGTTTTTCAGTGCTAAAAATAAATGAGCTATTAAGGGATTAAAAGACATGGAAGAACCTTAAATGCCTATTACTAAGTGAAAGAAACCAATCTGAAAACTCTACATACTGTATGATTCCAACTCTATGACTTTCTGAAAAATATGAGGACAGTAAAATATGGAGACACTATCCATATATCCCAAATAAGAAGACAGTGGTTATCTCTAGTTAGAAGGGAAGGAGAGGTAAATAGGCATTGCATAAAAGACTTTTAGGGCAGTGAAACCACCCTATTTGATACTACAGTGGTGGATAAATGTCATTATAAATGTGTCTGAACCCATAGACTGTCCAACAGCAGGAGTGACCCCTAATGTAAACTATAGACTCTGGATGACTGTGATGGGTCTGGGTAGGTTCATCGGTTGCAACAAATGTACTGCACTGGTTTGGGATGTTGATAATGGGGGAAGCTGTGTGTGCATGAGGGAGGGGGTATCTGGGAAATCTTTGCCTTCTGTTTAATTTTACTGTGAACTTAAAACTATTCTAAAATAATAAAATAATAAAATAATTACCTGTGCCATAATCATTTGTAGTGTCCTTTATTTTATAAAAGTAACTTTGTGCTTGCCTTAAAAAAAAAATTCATGGGGCGCCTGGGTGGCTCAGTCGGTTAGGCATCCGACTTCCGGCTCAGGTCATGATCTCATGTTCTGTGAGTTCGAGCCCCACGTCAGGCTCGGTGGTGACAGCTCAGAGCCTGGAGCGTGCTTCGGACTCTGTGTCTCCCTCTTTCTCTGCTCCCCTCCCCCAACTCATGCTCTCTCTCATTCTTAAAGAGTAAATAAACATAATTTTTTAAATTCAGTCATATTTAGAGAATGGTAGAGAGTACTGGGTTACATGAAAGAAGTTATTGCTTCATAATTCAATTGAGGAAGATTACACATAATCGTAAATTTGGCCAAATCATATAGGACATAAATGCCATGCTCTTTAAAATGTGGTTGGAAGCCTTTGCCAACTGAAAAAGAGGTGTTAAGGGCCATCTGATTCCAGAAAATTATTCTATTTATATGTTCTTATATACGGTTTTCTAAACTAAGTGTGGAATCATGCATGGCTATTAGGAAATATAAAACAGCATGGAAAATAACTTCTGTAAGCAAATTGCCTCCAAACCCTATAATGGCCAAACTTTCATTCGTGTCTTAGCAAAGATAATTGATGGGTAGATAAAAGCCTGTAATGTTTTGTCTATAAATAACAAAGAATGTTACATAGGAAGCAGAACAATTAGCAGATTCTAGAGTTGTTCCAGTTGTGAAACAAAAGAGCTGCTCAAAAGTCTGCTCCCTCCTCTGAAGAGCCTCCCTTGATCTCTGGCACAGCTGTAGTCCAGATGGGGGGGGGTGGGGGAGATGTATATCCTGCCTTCTTTTCCCTTTGTCTTTGTTACCTCCCTCAATGATAGAACTGCGAGTAGTCTTAGTAACTAGCAGATCACTGAGTCCTGCTCTGTGACAGACACCGTATTAAGCATTGCTTAAAAATTGCTAAGCGTTTTACACTCACAATCTTAAGTACAAACCCGTTTCTTGGTTTTTTGTCTTTAAAGAGAAATGAAAAAAAAAAATGAAGGTTAAACTATTAAATTAGCAACACAATGCTGACTCAATCCAAGATTGCCAACATCAAACAAAGCATTACTTTTACCCACCATGCCAGACAGGCCATATTTTATTGTATCAGTTACTTGCGTGTGTGTTTCAGGCCCTAGCCTAGGACCACAGACCTATCTTATAGGTGCTCAGCAGATATGTAAGAGAACCAATAATTTCCAAGTTGTTTTGAGACAACAAAGGCTCACAAGAAAGCTTTATTTAGGATATACATTATCTAAAGATTCTATTAAAACCTGTCCAGATATTTAAAAGAAGAAAAAACACAGCCAGCTTTGATTGACGCAGCTGCGATCTAGGCGATCTGCCTTGAACACAGTTAGGACAGAGAATCAATTGGGCTTGTCGTAGGAGTAAAACCTTTCAAGTCAAAGTACTCCAAGTAAGATGATTACATCCTACATGCTGTGTAGGAGTGTTGACTTAGGCATGCCAGCTAAATTACCTGGGTTTATGCCTTGGGATTTCTAGGTGTTTTATATTTTAGTCATAATTAAATTCAAATGCAAGGATGTCTTTTAAATAGTGGAAATGTTAGAATTTAGAGGGCTACATAATGTTTCCCAAATTAATGTATTCCAAATGTATAGCCCTGTCTAGATGGTGTAATGGGGTGGGGTGGATTGGTGTATGTTTTATATATTCTGACATCTGTGAATTAAAAATAAAAACTTGTTATCTCATTAAGTACAGAAAAATCATTTCCATGCGTCATTATGAGAAAAAGACTGTTATAATAGGGCTACTTCCTTTGGTGAGATTCAAGGAGAGAAAAACGTCTGGGAGAAGGGAGGAAGAGAGAAATGGGAGGGAGAGACCTAAGGCTAATACTCAGACCAAAATAGGTACAAGAATATATTGTATGACAATTGCCTCTCTTAAACCATTAGAATCAGTGACCTATTTAAATGTGTATGTGTTTCCCCCCACTTTCCTAAGGCATTATTAAACTTAGAAGCTGCATTTGAACAGCTTGTATACACAGCTCTGTGTAAATATAGATTAGATGTTCAAATTCTCACGATTAAGGCATGTTTTGTTTGTGGTTTCTTTTTGAGTATTCTGATTGCAGCCACATGTTCAGTTATCTGCAATATGCCATCCTTTAATTATCTCCGATATACTGTGATTAAAGTCATTTAAGAGTCTCTTGAATGTCCACAAAAGTAACTGGCTTTAAATATTAAAATAGGGGTGAGTTGCTAAAGTGACCATTTGCGTGGAATTTACGCTTAAATGATTAGTGCATGTCTATTTCTGTTCTCTTAAGCAGTAACTGTCTCTTCTCCTCTGTCTAGACATCTTTGTTTTCACACTGGCAATTTAAAAACTTCCTTACAATGTAATGAGTTCGTATTTCCTAGAATTCCCCAAGTTCTATAAAATGGTATATGCTCTTCCTCCTCAATCATCAATATATTACCTAAACAGCCACTAGAAACATGAAAGCCTGATATGGCATGAGATTGATTTCCAGAAAGTATCCTACTGTCAGGACACCTTACATAAGATGAGGCATTTTTAATTATTTTCTGAGTCAATATTTTTACTGTGATATATCATAAAAGTCTCGCTTTAGGTAACAGAAACTCATGATTCTAGATCCACAATATATGTACTGTTCCAAGAAACACTGCATTCAGAAAGGCTGGGTTTAGTTATAGGAACATTTTGTATATGTTTCAATGTGCACAGGGAAAATCAACATAAAAGAGAAAATGGGAATTTTACCACCATGGCCATTTAAAAGCTACAGTCCTTGCAAGCAGTGTGCTGAGGAGTATTTTTCCCTAAAATATAAGCTGGAAAAACTGAACAGAAATAGTCTAACAGTGGTTGATTGCTAAGTCACTATCACTTCAGATGCCTTAAGTTTAAGTAACAAAAATTCTAAACTCAAATTGCTTAAACAAAGAGAAGGCTTACTTTTTTAAAAATTTTTATTTATTTTTGAAAGACAGAGTGGGAGAAGGGGGCATAGAGAAAGAGGGAGGCACAGAATCCGAAGCAGGCTCCAGGCTCCGAGCTGTCAGCACAGAGCCCGACGCGGGGCTTGAGCTCGCAAACGGTGAGATCATGACCTGACCCAAAGTCTGATGCTTAACCAGCTGAGCCACCCAGATGCCCTGAAGACTTATTTTTACATTTAGGAAGACCTAAGGCAGATTGCCTACAGTGTTGGTTAATTCAGTCACCCAGTGTCATCACCAAGAATGCAAGTTCTTCATTTTACAGTGTCCTACGATCAGTGCTGTTGCCTTTGTCTTTCGTGAGTCCCCTCCTGTTGGAAAGAATCCTGCAGAGTTCTAGGTGGCATGTGTAGGTCTGTTAACATCCAACAAAAGAAAGGAACCTTCCTTTCTCTTCTTATGGATCTCTTTTAATCGGTGAGGATCCCTTTCCCAAAGCCAGTTACACACTTGGCCCATGACTTACTGCTTGATATGGTCACATTTCCATGGTAAGTCAATCACATCCAAGGGGAATGTGATCACTTATCAGTTAAGCAGATGGCTTCAGGAGTTCCATTGCAAAGGAGGAAGGGCATAAGAATGAATGTTGGAGGAAAAAAGTCTACGTGTCTCCAATGTTATTCTACAATGTAGGTACCTTGTGAAAAGGTGTTGATTAGATTTCAAATGATGGGAAAACCTAGAATTGCTTATGTCATAATAGTTACCCCCAATACACTGATTGCTAAAATTCACTAAGATGGGAAGTTTATGCAGAAATAACTGAATAACTGGGACATCTTGAGATTAAGATATTCTCTAACAGAACTTCAATTTAGAAAGCCAGCCTCTCCTGGAGTGTCTCAACACTTATCCCTTCTGCCTCTCTGTATTCTACAATCAAGCACTTTGCTTTACACATAGAAAACAACAACAACAAAACTTCTATGTTTTTCCGTCTGAAGTTATAGAATCACAAGCAGCCTTTGATTTTCAACAGACTCTTTTCCGTTAGTTGTTTATTATCACAGATAGAAGCTGTTTCATAATCTGGGGACAATTTTGGGCAAATGTGTATTTTTCTAGGCTGAAGCTAACAATGAATAAAATATTTATTATGTACCTTTTATGAGCAAGGACCACAGATCTGTTTAAATTTTCTTTAGAGGACAAAGGCAAATGCCTGCACTTGGACAGTGTTGCTACCATTTCTGTTTGGCTTCATTCCACACTCTTATCGGTTAAACGAGGGGAAAGGAGATTCCCTATTCATAGCCTTTGAAGGTAGTTTTGAAAACCTTTCCCCCAAGTGATAATTTGAGCTAAATTCTAGCTATAATGGCCAACCATGATTTTCATTTCACTTCTCGGACATGACTGCATCATAATGTTTACAGACCCCTGCTCCAATATCTTCTCTCTCATAAAGGATATATAATATGAATGACACTATCATTGTTACATCAGAATTTCCATTTTCAGAATCCTGATAGTTCACATATAAAGCTAGTCAATACTGATGTAATTCTACAAAAAGTTTCTCCTTTCTTTCCAATTTAAAATAGTTCAAGAGACATTGTGGCTGGGGCTGACATCTCTAGTTCAGTGGTTGGTGAGTCACAGTATATTCTTTGAGATTGGCGTTCTTAATCAGGAGTAATTTTTTTTTTTTTAAAAAGCTCTCATGTTATATTTCTGATGTGACTCATACCTTAAAATATATATGCACAGCGTTTTTTCATTAGGTTTTCTCATTTGTCATATCTCAAACAATGAATTAAAGTCATCAGCCAAAATAAAAGGTGTTGCACTGTATTTGGGGCAAATAGAAAGAACGGGATGCTCAGGAAATCTGGTGCCTGCTTATCCCAATAAAGGAACTTTGCGTCTTCTGTGTAGTAAAACTGCTAGGCTTAAAATATGTATTTACAGAGGACTTAAACTTTAAACACCCAAGAAAATTATTATTTTTTTTGGATATTTTATTTCTTTGTAAGCATATGTTGTTGCTTTTTACCATAAAGCATTCTGGCTTCGAATAGCCCCTGTTTCTGTTGTGAGGGGAAAAGGAACAGCTGTTTGTCTAGATTATCCACTTGTGAATTTTCACTCTTCTTCTGTTTTACTCATATTGTTAATATAAAAGCCACTGTGAACAAAGTATCTAGGCCCTTAGCCAAGACTATCTGATATGAATCACACTAATAAAAACAAAAAGATAGATAAGCATTTGTATTAAAAAGTTATAGGAGACACTAAGCTGTGTTTTTAATGCAAGCATTTTCAGAAAAGCACAAGAATATTATGCTAATTCCGAACATATTTTCTCCCATGCTTTCAGCATCTTCAAAACATGCATCAGTATTGTTCTCCTTGACATTGTTACTATTCTCATTATTTTGCATAATACAGTGGTAGGTTATCTCAGAAAATATGGAATGAAAAGTAAAAATGAGGAAGTGTGCTGGAAGTCTTCTCATTCTAGAAATGTTCAGTTACCCACTCATGTACTGAAACTTGCATAAAACCAGTGGTTGGCAAGACCTCATTTCAGGACTTTAATTTTTTGGCTTAAGGGCACTTGAGACAGAAATCACCTAAGATCGTTCCTTGGAATTTTTGTGTGCTCTTAAACTGGCAATATCCAGTCCTCAATCTAATGAACTAGTTCACTAAGCACTGGTGGAGAAAAGAGAAGAAAAATTGCCCAAATGGGACAATGAGGACTTGGAAACTGTTGTTTTCTTCATAAACAGTTTCTTTGTATGGGACTTGAATGGTTGTTTTAAAATGTCTATATTATTTTTAATTGTATTCTAAAAAATATTTTATATCTCATTCTATTTTTCCTGCATAGCAAAGCCATTTGAATGATTTGTTGGCTAATTTTTCTGTGAAATATTTCAACAACAATGGCTTCTTGACATCAGGGAGTCAGTCAGACATAATAGAGTTTTGCTAACAAGCCTCACAGAAATTAAGAAACAGATAATAAATCTGACGTATAATCTTCACACATAATAAAGTGAAGTTTGGAAAATTTAATTGTCTAACACACCACAGTGTATGTAAACATTACGAGCTTGATTCAAACAGAAAAACAAAAAGTCAACACATATTAAAACTGATATCCCCTTCTTAAATCACCAGGTCTCTGTGCTGACACATTGGCCATCCTATCTTAGAAACAGAGTACAGAGGCCTAAGGGGAACCGCTGGAACTAAGATAAGTTCTGGAGTTCTTTGGGAAGTTGGCTAGAAAACCAGAAGCCATATTGAGTAGTTCAGGTACAGCTGTGCAGGACATTTCATTAGTGATATTATCAGTCTCTGGTTAAAAGAGTGAATGGAAATCTTATGAATCATTAGTAACCCTGAGCTGGAAATGCAGCTGGCACTTTGCCCTGGGATAGAAGTTTGAGACAGCGAAGAATGACTGAGAGTATTTGTTTCTTTGGTTTTCCAGCATATGATGACTTCTGTGCTACTAGTGATACTCAGTGTTGAGCCCTTGATACTGATATTTCTAACACCAGTTAGAAGGTTGCCTATATTCAAGTAATACAATATTATAGAATTTCAAAATTAACATTAAATAATGAAAGTAAATAAAAATGTCAGTACTAGGATTATTTTAATTTGCATAATGCTTTTTATCTGACAGTCCAAAAATAACTGAATCTCTTTAAAAGCTGATACAAGTCTTTCAAGAAAATGGCTCTTTCAGTATACGTTTTCCTTAGCCTGCCACTAAAACTTCTAAACTTGTCTTAAATTCAAACCTAGAGTAGTTCACTTAAGAAACCTGGGTGGTGGCTCAGTCAGTTAAGCATCTGACTCTTGATAACTGCTCACGGTCCTGATCTCGTGGTCCTGATCTCATGGTGGTGATATGGAGCCCCGGTCAAGCTCCGCACTGAGCGTGGAGCCTGCTTGGGAATCTCTCTCTCCCTCTCTCTCTGCACCTTCCCTACTTGGGTGCTGTCTCTCAAACATCAAAAAAAAAAAAAAATCAAAATAACCATCAAAAAAAAAAAACCCACAAAAAACCCAACACCTAATGGTTTGTCATAACCAGTAGTCTTTTTTCATAGCATGCAAATAGGGATTAACTTACATTTGTTCAAAATGTCTTAGAGAAGACCAGTAAATGGTCAGTAATGTTGAATATGAATTGGAAACAATTGTTTGGTGTGTGAATATTAGTATTGATCTGTTCCTGTTTACCAACCCATTTCTAATTGCCAATCTGAAGCTATACTGTGTATTGTCAATGTGTTACCTGATTTTTATAAGAAACAGGATATTAGGGAGGAAATGAACAAGCAGAAGATAAACAGTAAAGACAGACCTTCCATTTCTTTATCTATAAGTGTCTACATTCACCTATGTGTATACATATAGAGTGAAGTCTACCATCATAGAAAAGCTTAGAGAAAGTCATAAGACTCAATTTAGTTTTTCCCATTTTTGTTGTTTCACCATAAAGTATGGAATCCTACTCATCACATTTTAGCAAAGTAGCTAAAAGAATAGACCAGATAATTTTGTTTTTTTTCAATATATGAAATTTATTGTCAAATTGGTTTCCATACAACACCCAGTGCTCATCCCAAAAGGTGCCCTCCTCAATACCCATCACCCACCCTCCCCTCCCTCCCACCCCCCCATCTACCCTCAGTTTGTTCTCAGTTTTTAAGAGTCTCTTATGCTTTGGCTCTTTCCCACTCTAACCTCTTTTTTTTCCTTCTCCTCCCCCATGGGTTTCTGTTAAGTTTCTCAGGATCCACATAAGAGTGAAACCATATGGTATCTGTCTTTCTCTGTATGGCTTATTTCACTTAGCATCACACTCTCCAGTTCCATCCACATTGCTACAAAGGGCCATATTTCATTCTTTCTCATTGCCAGGTAGTATTCCATTGTGTATATAAACCACAATTTCTTTATCCATTCATCAGTTGATGGACATTTATGCTCTTTCCATAACTTGGCTATTGTTGAGAGTGCTGCTATAAACATTGGGGTACAAGTGCCCCTATGCATCAGTACTCCTATACTCCTGACAGTATAGTCTCCTGATTTGTTCATTTTGGCCACTCTGACTGGCATGAGGTGATATCTGAGTGTAGTTTTGATTTGTATTTCCCTGATGAGGAGCTACGTTGAGCATCTTTTCATGTGCCTGTTGGCCATCCGGATGTCTTCTTTAGAGAAGTGTCTATTCATGTTTTCTGCCCATTTCTTCACTGGGTTATTTGTTTTTCAGGTGTGGAGTTTGGTGAGCTCTTTAAAGATTTTGGATACTAGTCCTTTGTCCAATATGTCATTTGCAAATATCTTTTCCCATTCCGTTGGTTGCCTTTTAGTTTTGTTGGTTGTTTCCTTTGCTGTGCAGAAGCTTTTTATCTTCATGAGATCCCAATAGTTCATTTTTGCTTTTAATTCCCTTGCCTTTGGGGATGTTTCAAGTAAGAAATTGCTACAACTGAGGTCAGAGAGGTCTTTTCTAGACCAGATAATTTTAAAAAATATATTGTTTCACAAGCATCAAGCTTTTAACTACTTGTTACTGAGACTTAGGTCAGCAAAACAAAAAGCAAAATGTAAGTTACGCAAAGTTGTGGAGAAAACTGTGTGCAACATTGTTGTAGAAGTGATGAGCAAAATTAAACCTGACCTCAGAGAGCTCCCACTTTAACAGGAAGAGCAAGAAAGGAAAACTGGAGTATGTGAGTACGAATTATAAATCAAATAGAATAGCCACACTTAAGGTTTATTTGTGTTTTTGATGAATTGACTTTCTTAATTTTAGTTCATTTTACCAATCTTTATGAATAGTGCTTTATGTTTACTGTTAAAAAACCAATTTTCCCTCTGTGACATCATGAAGACTTTTGCTTATTTTAAAACTAGGATGTATTTCATAAACCATAAATTTTATCTTTTAAGATATAAAATTTAGTGGGTTTTAGCACACTTACAGAATTATGAAAATATCACCATTATCTTATTTAAAAATGTTTTCATCACCCCAGAAGAAATCCCATACCTACTGGCAATCAGTCCCCTTCTCTCTCCCTCAGTCTCTGGAAACCTTTCATTTGCCATCTTAGAGATTTTCCTGTTCTGTACACTTCACATTAATGTTCTGTACACTTCACATGTAATTTTTAGTCTTTTGTGCCCAGATTCTCTCATGTAGAATAATGTGCTCAAGGTTCATCCATGTTGTAGCATTTACAAGTACTTCATTCCTTTTTATGGCTAAGTTATATTCCATTGAATGGATACACCAAATTGTGTTCATTCATCCTCAACTAATGGGCATTTCAGACTGTTTCCACTTCAAGCTGTTGTAAGTAATCCTGCTGTGAACATTTGTATGCACATATATTTTCACTTCTCTCAAGTATATAATTAGGAGTAGAATTTCTGAGTCATACAACTCTAACTTTTCCAGGAACTATCAAACATTTTTCCAAAGTGGTTGCACCATTCCCATCAGGAATGGATAAGGGGTCTGATTTCTCTCTCTCTCTCTCCCCACCCCCATAGATAGATAGATAGATAGATAGATGTACATGTATATGTGTGTGTGTGTATACATATGTACATAATATATATAAATGTATATGTATTTATCCTCATCTATATATAAAGATGTATATATAAAAATGTATATATATATATATATATATATATATATATATAATCATGTCATCTTTATTTTTTAAATTTTTTTAATGTTTATTTTTGAGAGACAGACAGAGCACAATTTGGGGAAGGGCAGAGAGAGAGGGAGACAGAATCTGAAGCAGGCACCGGGCTCTGAGCTGTCAGGACAGAGCCCAATGCAGGGCTTGAACCCACAAACTGTGAGATCATGACCTGAGCCAAAGTCAGTCGCTTAACCAACCGAGCCACCCATGCACCCCTCGTGTCATCTTTAAATAAAAATAGTTTCAGATATCCCTTGCCAATCTGAGCACCTATTATGTATTTACTTTTCTTACCTAATTTCCCATTGATAGAACCTTCAGTGCAGTGTTGAATAGAAATGGTCGGACGGACATCCTTGTCTTGATTTTTATTTATCTTGCTTTTGTCTTGTTCTTGGGGTAAATATATCATCTTTTATCATTAAGTGTAATGATATATGTAAATTTTTGTAGATATTTTCTCAGGTACAATAAGTTCCTTTTTCTTTCTAGTCTGTTGAGTATTTTAACATGAGTATTAGACTGTGTTAAATGCCTTTTTGCATCAATTGGGAGGATATATGGTTTTTTGCCCTTTATTCTGTATGATGTGTTACATTGATTAATTTTTGTTTGTTGAACAAACCTTTATTCTTGGAAAAAATCTCAGTTGGTTATAATGTTTAATCGTTTTTTATGTGTGGCTGGATCTGAGTTGCTAGTATTTTGTTGAAGAGTTTTGTGCCTATATTCCTAGAAGATATTGGCATTACTTTTATTTTGCTGAGAGGTTTTTATCCTGCTTTGATCCCACAGCAATACTGTCATCATAGGATATTTTGTGACATGGCCTCTCTTCCCTGATGTTTGGAGTTTTGAAGTACTGGTATTAATTCTTTTTTGAACATTTGGCAAGACTCACTAGTGCACTCATGTAGCCCTGCAGTGGACTTTATGGAATTTTTTGCTTTGTTTTGTTTTGCTTTACTAATTGTTGTCTTTGCAATAGATCCTTTAAATTTTCTTAGTTCATTTCAGTAGTTTGGGTCTTTTTAGGAACTTGTCCATTTCATTTGTTGACTTGCAGTCATTTGTAGTGGTCTTTTATTTATTATTTTTTTTAACTTTCTGTGAGATTAAAAATGATTTTTACTTTTCATTTCTGATTTTAATAATTTTTAGTGTGGTTAAGAATTTAGCTTGCTCTTATTTTGTTGTTATTTTATGGTAAAACATTACAATGTTGACTTGAGATCTATCTTCTTTTTCCAATAAAATTCCCTGTAAACACTCTTTTTGGTGTATCCCATAACTTTTTTGTATGTTTTGTTTCTGTCTTTGTTTTCATTTATTTTTTTGGAAGTGTTTTGTAATTTCTTCCCCCTCCCCCGACATTAGTTCTTTAGTAGTGTGTTCTTTAATTTCCATAATCTTGTGAATTTTCCTAATTCCTTTTTCTGATTTCTAACATCATCCCTTTGTGGTTTTTGTGTTTTTGAGAACACTGTTTCTCTGATTTCACTCCTTTTAAATTTGTTAAGACGTCTTGTGTTGTGACCTAATACATGGTCTGCCTTGGATATGTTCCTTGTGCACTTGAGAAAGTAGTATATTCTGCTCTTGGTGGCTGGAGTGTTACAATTTGTGTGACAGTGATAATCCAGTCTTCTATTTCTTTTGTAATCTTCTGTTTGTTCTATGGATTATCCAAATTGTGATAATGAGGTTTCCAATAATTATTGTTGAAAAGTCTGTTTTTGTATCAGATTTGTCAGTTTTTGCTTTACATATTTTTGGGCTATGCTGTTATGTGTATACATGTTTATAATTGTGTAACTTCATGATTAACCCATTTATCATGAAATATCTTTTTTTTTTTGTATCAAGTAGCATTTTTCTTTGTCTTAAAGCCTATTTTGTCTGATATTAGTATAACTACTCCAGCTCTCACTTTTGCTTTTGTTAACTTTTAGAAGCTTAATGATTACTTTGCATACTTAACCAAAAATTCTCTGGAACTGACTTAGTGTATGGTGTGAGACAAAAGTCTTTGTGTGTGTGTATTTTATTTGTTTTTATTTGTCTAATTTTCTTGTATGGATTGCCAAATGGCCATGCAACATTATTTTAATTCAGTAATTATTCTTTCCCTATGAATCTGTTGTGCCATTTTTTTAAATTTTTTTTTTCAACGTTTATTTATTTTTGGGACAGAGAGAGACAGAGCATGAACGGGGGAGGGGCAGAGAGAGAGGGAGACACAGAATCGGAAACAGGCTCCAGGCTCCGAGCCATCAGCCCAGAGCCCGATGCCGGGCTTGAACTCACGGACCGCGAGATCGTGACCTGGCTGAAGTCAGACGCTTAACTGACTGCGCCACCCAGGCGCCCCTGTTGTGCCATTTTTTTCATAATTTAAGGATCCATTTATAGACAGTTCTGTAATTTCACCTTTTCTCTTCATCTATTTCTCTGCCCTTGCACCAAACCCAATATTTCTTACATAATGTGGTTTTTAGGTAAGTCTTTACATCTCTTGTTATTTTCTTTAATAGTTCCTCAGTGATTCTTTCCTCATTGTATTTTTCCATATCAATGTCAGAGTTTTTGTCGCTATCTATGGACAAAATATTCATGATAGTAAAACATGAAATTACAGATTATTATTAGTAGGACTCTCATTTAGGTATCTATTTAGTCCATGAAAATAACATTTTTCTAGATTTTTTAAATTATAAAATTTATAAATTTTATATATAAATTATTGTATTTATATAATTTATATTTATAAATAATTTATATTTACACATGTATAAGTTATATATAAAATTTGCAACATATTATGTAATTAATGTTTTGTCATTCTTTTCTAGATATCTTGTATTTGTCAATATTTTTAAAATAAACTTTAATTTTCAGAGCAGTTTTAGGTTCATAGCAAAATTGATCAGAAAGTAGAGTTACCATTTACCACCTTCACACCCCCACCCTCCCAACACATAACCTCCCTCATTATCAACATCCTGCACAAGGGTGATAAATTTGTTACAGTTGATGAACTGCACTGACACATGATTATTACCAAAGTCTGAAGTTTATATTAGGGTTCATTCTTGGTGCTGTACATTCTATGGGTTTGAACTAATGTATAATGACATGTAATGTCCACTATTATAATATACGGAGTAGATTTACTACTTTAAAAATTCTCTGTACTCTATTTGTCCCTTCCTGTGTTCCAGCCCCTTATATCAAGATTTTAAAGTGATACATTTAAAATTTTATTTAAATTTTATTTAAAATTAGTTTTCATTTAAAACAACTATTTCTTTTTCTTTTGATTTTTCCCATATCAAACTATTTTGCAAAACTTCCTAAAAATCTATTTGTAGATTTTGGAATTATTATGTTTACAATTATGTCATCTATGAATAATGTTTGCTTTACTATTTTTATTACTCTCATTATGCCATTTATTTATTTTCTTATATTTGTTCACTTGCTGGTACTTTCAGTATGATGGTTGAAGTGATGGTCCCTAATACAGTTCTGTTTTCAAAAAAAGAAACTTTCCAACATTTCACGAATTGTGTATTGCCTTTATAAGATTTAAATATGTGTCATCTAGTCCTTGCTTGCAGAGAGTCTTTATTATGAACATATATGAATATTGACATTTTGTATCTATTGCAATAACTCTTCTTTAAGTATTTATTAGTGTGTTGGGGCACCTGGGTAGCTCAGTCAGTTCAGCGTCTGACTCTTGATTTCAGCTCAGGTCATGATCTCACAGTTCATGGGATTGAGCCCCAAATTAGGCTCTGTGCTGACAGCACGGAGCCTGCTTGGTATTCTCTCTCTCCCTCTCTCTCTGCCCCTCCCCCACTTGTGTGTGCTCTCTCTCTCTCTCTCTCTCTCAAAATAAATAAAACTTAAAAAAAAGAATGTACTAATATGTTGAGAAATGTTGTGTCCACAGTATTAGGCATTGCATAGTTGCAAACTTAATCCACAGTAAGATATGCAAGAGGGTGCTTAAGCCCAAAAGGCTGAGAATGTAAACTTTTAGCCAACATGTGCAGAAATGGAAACCTTCATACCCATGTGCATCACCTCTGGAAAATCCTTTGGCATCATCTACATACGTTAAAATAAAAATTTGCTAAGACTCATCACTTCCACCCCAGGTACATAACTAACAGAAGTTCATCAGGATATGCCCTAAGGGACATACACAAGAATGTTTATCAGACTATTGCTTGTAATGACTAAAAATGAAACAAAACAAAACAACACAAAACAAAAAAAAAAACCCAAAAAAACAACAACAACAACAACAAAATAAACCATGAATTCCCAGCCAGACATATTATGCTTAATTCAGCAGTATAATAATATAGAGGTTATAAAAATGAATAAACTACATCTACCTCCAATGACACAATTGGTTCCACAAGGAAAATATTGGGTGGAAGAAAAGGAAAAGTAATACACTGAATGATTCCACGTATACAGCAATAAATACCTCTCTATGTATAATATGTATAAATGCAAGCATACATACAATACTAAAGTGTATTGTGAAGAGATACATGTGATGTGCCTAAACTAAAAACTTGCGGTAGGCATGGGGGGCGGAGGGCCAGTGACATAGCTTCCAGGAACATCAAGATTGTAATTTCTTTAGTGCACAGGAGAACATACCGATGAGAAAGACACAACAGGAAAGCTTCTCAAGGTACTGGCAAACTTCTAGCTCTTGATCTTGGTGGTGGTGACATGGATATTTACATTGTGATGATTTATCAACCTGCAACTTCACGTTTTCTTCCATTTTCTGTATGTGTAGTATACTCTGCATTTTAAAAAATAGATGTTGTTTGTTTGGGATTTTTTAAAGAAGAAGCAGAACACTTAATGGTTACAGTATTTTTTGTTTTTCTTTCTTAAGAGCAAGACTTCTTTCTGAGTCATCCTGCATCGCCTCAGAGAGGAAGATAAATGCTTGTTGCAGGCTATTACTTATAATATATGTTTCTCAGCTATTTTTGAGCCTCAGTTCCATATGAGCCTTATAAAAATTTAAATTGCTTGGTTACTATAAAATTTAAATGTTTGGTATAAATTCAAATAAGCATCTCTCAATAACTATTATACTATCTCTCTTCTATATATTATATGTGGACCGTTAGAATATCATTTGGGAGAAAATGTGTCATTAATGAGAAAAATGGGTAGAAGCCATGTGGCAAGGCTTCTGTTCCAATGACAGAATTGAATTTCTTTAGTCCTGAACAAGTCCCAAGGATAACTGGCTGTATTCTCAATGACAGTAGAGTCAGTTGAAAATCATCTGTATCAAAGTTCACATGTGTATTACCTTTTCAGCTTGATAAGCAAAGTTATCTGCAATGGGCTGAATGTGACTGTTTTAAAAGGTGTTATTTATCTTTTAGGTTTAACACCAAAGCAGGAATTCTGCACAACAAATTCATATTATGCAAACCTATTTTATAAATATTTTTTTTCATGTTTATTTTTGAGAGAGAGACAGTGTGAGCAGGGGAAGGGAGGAGAGAGAGGGAGGCACAGAATCCCAAGCAGGCTCCAGGCTCCAAGCTGTCAGCACAGAGCCTGACATGGGGCTCAAACCCATGAACCGTAAGATTGTGACCTGAGCCGAAGTTGGGTACTCAATCGAGTGAGACACCCGGGCTGCCCTAAATTTTAACTCACCTACATTCTTTCATGATTTTGAAAAAAGTATACCTTATAAAATATAATGAACTACTTAAAGAACATGCAAGTTAAAAAATCTGTCTCATTGCCAGAAACTCTGACATACGACATAATCCAGAGAGTGCTCTAATTTCATAGAATATGTAGAGGATGAGAAGTCATTGAATAGAACAAGAACTTATTCTCGCTCTTTTTCTGTGGTGAAATTGCTTATCCAATTTGGGTCACAGATTCCTTGTTCATAAAACCAAAGAATAGGACTCCCAATTGTGGTTTTCAAACTATATTCCAAGATTCTTTAGGCTCCCCATAAATGGCTCAAGGACAGCCATAAAGCAACAGGGAACCTAAGTGAGCAAGAATCCTATAATTGATTCAGAAATGTAGCCCCATTTTTAAAGATTACATATCAGGCTTTATATAAACTCTCACTGGGCTAAAGGAGGTCCTGCTGGCTAAATTAAAACAAATGATAAGAATATCAATGATATTGGCGCCTGGGTGGCTCAGTCGGTTGAGCGTTCGACTTCAGCTCAGGTCACGATCTCACGGTCCGTGAGTTCGAGCCCCGCGTCGTTCTCTGGGCTGACAGCTCGGAGCCTGGAGCCTGCTTCCGATTCTGTGTCTCCCTCTCTCTCTGCCCCTCCCCCGTTCATGCTCTGTCTCTTTCTGTCTCAAAAATAAATAAACGTTAAAAAAAATTAAAAAAAAAACAAACTGCTACCAATTAATCATTCAGTTTTGAACTCTTTTACCTTAGTCATCTGTAGAATGAAGAGATTGGACTAGATAAAGCCTAAGGTCTCTTTGTGTTTAAAACTTCTGGCTCTAAATCTTGAGAAGAATCCTGATAAATTTTACCAAGTGCCTTACATTAAAAAAAGAATACTAAGCAATTGTCCACTGGATCCACCATGAACTATTTTTTGAACAAACTAATAACCCTTCTTAAAATATTTAAGAACAATACCTCAAGGAGCTTGTGAAGTGATAAGGGAAAGTTCAATAGTACTTCTTTCATTTTCATGAGAGTCAGATTTATTTTTAAATTACATTTACTCAAGCAAAGCATCCAGCACTAATATGGAAGTGACATCTAAAATTCCATCATTTCAGTGCCCAGTATTGAGTTCTGCCTCTCAAATGAAATGTGAGTGCTCAGATTTAAACTACATTGACTCAGAGTCCATCATTCTAAAATAAATGTCTTCAATTTAAAAATATAACCAAATGTTTATTGGGGATTGTGTAGATTCTAAATTGAATTAAAAAGGAACAGAAATTTTGACAAAATCAAAGCTTTTCACATGCTTGTCTTGAAAATATCAGTAGGTATTGATAAAAACCTTCAATAGCCTCAGTTCCACTTTAGAACTTTAAGTTCTAAACTTTAAGTTCTAATTAAGACTTAAACATGAAACCAAAACACAATGAAGATGAAATCAAAATGATTTTGTTACTCAATCTGTAGATTAAGCAGAATACAGAAACATCTTTAGAAAATATCAGGTGGAGGGGCGCCTGGGTGGTGCAGTCGGTTAAGCGTCCGACTTCAGCCAGGTCACGATCTCGCGGTCCGTGAGTTCGAGCCCCGCGTCGGGCTCTGGGCTGATGGCTCAGAGCCTGGAGCCTGTTTCCGATTCTGTGTCTCCCTCTCTCTCTGCCCCTCCCCCGTTCATGCTCTGTCTCTCTCTGTCCCAAAAATAAATAAACGTTGAAAAAAAAATTAAAAAAAAAAAAAAAAGAAAATATCAGGTGGATTGGAGCGCCTGGGTGGCCATTTGGAAAAGTGTCCAACTTCAGCTCAGGTCATAATGTCCTGGTTCATGGGTTGGAGCCCCGCGTCAGGCTCTGTGCTGACAGCTCAGAGCCTGGAGCCTGCCTGGGATTCTGTGTCTCCTTCTCTCTCTGACCTTCCCCCAACTCATGTTATGTCTGTCTCACTCTGAAAAATAAAATAAACATTAAAAAAGAAAAGAAAATATCAAGTAGATTCATGATATCTCTAGGAAATATGTTATCCACGGCTATTATGCACATGTGCGTTATTATGCACATGAAATTAGGATCTTCATAACCCCCAGTTGTTTTGGTTTCAGTATGCCTTACACCGATACCACATTCTTCAATGCTGAAGAATTTCTGAGATGACAATAATCCATCAGTGCAACTGTCCCTTTCATACACGGGTGCTTGGATGGTCATCTTCTCATGGTCATCTGTGACATCAACATGTAATTGTAAAGGTATTTTCAAGGGTGTTGACATACATGCCCAACTTTAAATATCTTGTCTGTATCAATCCCCTAACCTACCAGTTTTAAACTTACCCATGTCAACTTTAAGTTTCTGAAATTAGCCCATTAACATGAAAACAGAAGTAAATAATAATGTAACTTTATGAAACATCCCTAGGTACAATGTTGATTTATGTCCCTTAAAGGAGCTCATTCGTAATGAGATAATTTCAGGTTATTGTAAAGCTACAGTAATAAAGATAGTTTGGTATTGATGTTGACAGACAAATAGAACCATGGAATACAACTGAGCACAGATATAAACTGACAAATATAACGAGAGCTATTTTTTATAAAGGTATAAAGACAGTTCAGTGATTGGAGAATTTTTTTAAATCAAATGGTGCTGGAACATTTGAATATCCGTGTGCAAAAAAACCAGGAACTTGAATTCATTTTTCATGCCAGATGCAGAAATCCTCAAAATGGATCATCTATATAAATTCAAAACTGAAAACTATAAAATTTCCTGAAGAAAGTAGGAGAAAAATTACGTGATCTTAGGTTAAGCCGGTGGTTCTCCACCAAGGGCGATTTTGTCCCTCAGGGGACTTTCAGAAATGTCTGGAGACATTTGGTCACTATAAGGGGGAGAAGGTGCTACTGGCATTAAATGGGATCCTGCTAAATGTCCAACACGACACAAAACAGCCATGGATGACATAATTATGTGAATGAAAAGACAACAGTGCAACTATTTAGAGACCCTCACTTAGGACAAGTTTTCTCGAATACAACACCAAAAGCACTATCAATAAAAGAAAAAAAAAAAAAAGACAATCTGATAAAGCAGACTTCATCAGAATTAAAGGACTGCCCTTCAAACGACATTGTTAGGAGAGTAAAAATACTGACCAAAACTGGAGAAACTTTGCAAAGCATGTCTGATAAAGGATTTAAATCCAGAATCTACAGATGTCAAAACAATAATGAACAAATACAAGCAGCTCAATAAAAATGAATAAAATATATAGACAGGCACTTCATAATAGAAAATGTGGAGATACGAGTACTTAAAAATGTTTACCATCATTAGTCTTTTTAGGGAAATGAAAATAAAACCGCCATGAAATACAAGTTCACATCTATTAAAATATTGAACATTTGAAACAATGACCATACCAAGTTTTGACAAAGATGTGGAAAAACAGGCATGTGCGTATACTATTTTGATGATGTAAAATGGCACAATCACTTTGAAAAGCCGCTTGGTAGACTCTTAAAATATTATACATATACTTGCCACATGATCCAGCCATTCCACTTCTACGTATGACTCAAGAGAAATGAAAGCATATGTTCACGCAAATACGTGGACAAATGACAGAGAACCAACTGAGCATCGTTGGAGAAGACATGGGTGGGGAACGGATGAAATGGGCGATGAGGAGTAAAGAGGGCACTTGCTGGGATGAGCACCGGGTTCTGCTCCTGAAACCAATACTACACTGTTTGTTAACTAACTTTAATTTAAATAAATAAATTTAAAAATATATATGCACAAATGATCATAGCGGCTTTATTTGTAATAAGCCTGAAGCGGAAACCACCCAAGTATCTATTGTCTGGCGAATGGATATATAAGCTGTGGTATATTTATACAATGGAATGCTTCTCAGCTATTAAATTGAAAGGAGTATGCGCTACAACATGGATGAATTTTGAAATAAATTTGCTGAACAAAAGGACACAAGCCAAAACACATGTATACTGCAAAAGGTTAATCACTAGTTGTCTCTGGATGGGTGGTAATCTGGGGAGAGGCAACGGAAAGGTCTTGAGAAGGTTTTTCCACGTGATGGATATGTCATTTTTGAGATTGCGCTGATGATGCCACAAGTTTGTACCTATGTCAATAATTTAAGTTGTTCCCTTTAAATATGTGTAGTTTGCTGTATGTCAGTTATACTTTAAGAAACTACCCAAAAAGAGCAAATTAAAGAGCTAAACCAGTATACCAATCTAGAGACATTAAGAATGTAAGCCTGAAGGGCATGATGTTCAAACTAGAAAAACAAAATCTGTTCATGAGTTAAACCCCAAATCAAAAACACATTTTTATATCTTATTTAAGAATTTCAGGGACACTGTAGCAAGTTAGAAAGATTTGATTTAAATTAGAGCTGATTTAAAATTGTATTTATTGAATAAAAGTCAGTTGACTGGAAAAAAAAAAATCTTGAGTGTGGAAAAGCTTAGCCCTTGAATACAATGGGTGAAAAGTGTCACTGTTCATGGTTAACTCCATTTGGCACAAGGCACAGAATTTCACACCTAGAACACTTTAATGTCCTGTGAAAACAAACCAGTGAGTGCTGTTGAGTTTCATGCCCACAACATAATGGAGAAGACACAGTTAAAAATTGTATAACAGATAGAGAGGACTATGGTTTTAATTTGAAGCAATACCTAACCCTTGTGAATGGGCCCATCCAGACCATCTGCTCCTCCAAGGAAAGTACCGATTATTAAAGCTCTGAGTGGAGTTGGTTCCCTCCCATGATAGCAGAAGGTAAGAGGCAGTTTAAAGCATTCAGGGACCGCATGCTTGTTTTTAAAGCTGATGATTTTTCTTTTGACAGTACTGATTTGTGGGCTCATTCGTGCTGATTACCAGAGAGACTGCTAAAGACTTGAAGTCTGGGAACAAAGCAAAACAAAAACCACATCGTCCCTCTCCTCCCCTCCCCAGCTTCCTACACAGAACATTTCCAAACAAACTTCTCTACCATCTCATGTGATCGCCTAGGTACACAGCAGCGGCTCCAAGCAATGTATTTATAGTGTTTATCCCAACACAGTACTCATGAAACCATTTAAGTAAATATTATTTTGATATTTTCCCTATTTTTCTTTTTGCATTGTCTAAGATGGAAAAAAATAAAGGGCTCTCCAGGGAAAGCAATGCAACATTTTAAATTCTCAAATGGGGGTCCATGGGTGGCTCAGTCGGTTAATTGTCTGACTTCAACTCAGGTCATGATCTCATGGTTCATAGGTTCCAGCCCCGTGTTGGGCTCTGTGCTGACAGCTTGGATCCCAGAGCCTGTTTTGGATTCTGTGTCTCACTCTCTCCCTGCCCCTCCCCTGCTTGTGCTCTATCTCTCTCTCTCAGAAATAAATAAACATCAAAAAAAATTTAAAAAAATAAATAAAATGAAAATTCTAAAACGTAGTTATGGAAGGATTGACCAATGAAATTTTTAATGGCAACCAAGAAAATTAGGCAAAAATTGTGAAATATGGTTGAGAAAGACATTACTTACCCAAACTGGACCTGAAGAGATATTGGCATTGGGCAAGACGCTCAATTTCACTGAACTGTAGTTTCTATACCTCTGTTGTCAGAATAGATGTGAGGATGCCAAGAATTCTACAAAGAAAAAACAGTTACTTGCCTCTGCTTTAGGGAGGGGGTGATATATAATCATACGGTGCAGAAACCAGAGGTTCTATATAATATTTTATAGCTACAGTGCAAATTCATCATTTCTTCATTTTGTCCTGCACATTGGGGAATGGAATCTTAATTTTTGTTTTGTTTTGTTTTGTTTTGTTTTGTTTTGTTTTTGAGCCTTAAAATTTAAGTAGAACTTAGTGTGTCTAAAGAGCCAAGAAAAACAGGTTTTCCAAATCTTCACAATATTAGGGCACGAGAAAAATTTTTAGATGTGGCAATCAGCCACCTTCTCTTTCCAGGAAAAGCTTACAAATTACAAATTACAATCATGGGTCATCACAAGGTGATACCAACTGTCTCTGTGATAGTCATCCTTATACAGCGAATAAAATAATTCATTTTTTATTCATAGATATGTTGTTTACATTGATCTGTTTTAATGATGAGTTGAAAGTGAAATCCTTCCATGGAGACTGAATAGAAAATATCAACATTCTACAGAAAGTAAATTGCCATCCTAAGTAATTCATTCTTTGAAAGTCTCCATTGTTCAGTGTTTATATTTATATTTATTAATTTAATATATATATATGTATATATAATACATATAAATATATGCCTTACTTCAAAATTAGGGAAGTAGCTTCAGCTTCTTACATAATTTTTCACAATTTATTTGTCTATTAAAATATTTATGAATAACACATTATGTCTTCTAAACCTGCCACTTAATAACTACTAAATCTTGAACAAATTACTTACGTTATCTTCCCTTCAGTTTATTTTCTCATTTGTGAAATGGCTCAAAGAGATATCCTAAATATTAAATGAGCAAATAGAGGCAAAATACTTAGATTAGTGCCCAGAATACAATACTTTTTCAAGACGTTTAGCTAAATAGCTTTACATATGCCGAACACTGGAGAAACCATGGTGTGATAAGACTAGTGTATCCCCTAGCTTCTCAGAACTTAGAATTCCATGCAAAACCAATAGTAGTCACATATGATCATACTTATTTCATTTAATAATATTTTCATACAAACTATGTAAAAAGGAACAGAGCATTAAAACATATCAACCCCACTGTCTAAAGGAACACCCAGATACACATAATAAATAACAAAGCATCATGTGTATAAGGAAGGCACAAAATACTGTGGTTTATGGAAAAGGAAAAATTTTGTTCCATTTGTATGATTATGGAGAATGCAGTGACAAATAATACTTTAACATAATTTCTAAACATGGCCATTGTAGTTCTTTCTAGCCTTAAGATTACAGACCACAGGGAATTCCAAAAACAATACTCCAGTCAAAACTATAGTTCCAGAAACAAAACGATAAAATATCCCAGTGACAACAAGAGAAAGGTCTGAAGGAACAAAGAACTTGTATAACATCGTAAGCAACAAAATGATTATTAACAAATTCAGCGTGATCCACTTTTTGTCCAGGAAGATTGGAAGAAATTTACTCATGGGAGGGAAGGAGGGAGCCTTGGTAAGGTTGATTTCGGCAGATATTTTTTTTTAATAAAATAGATGCATTAAAGAGACATTCTGTGTGTATGGAAGTATATTTCCTGATACAGGATGCTTCTCCACCTAACCAATGAAATTCTCGTTTTCTGTGCTGACTAGTTTGTCCTGAGGGTAGTAAAGGCATTTTGCAAACTGTACCTGGTTGTTTACAAGCAATCTTCTGGCCAGTTCAAAAATAGTGAACATGTACTTCTAAGAAAAAAGGAAAAATTCTAGTTATCTATATGGACTGAGTAATTGTTTTTAATTCACGTTTAAGTGTGCTTATATGTATTTAATTGGAAATGGGTATGAGCCCTCATGCTCAGAGGTGCTCTCGAAACACAAGCTAATGAGTCTTGGGAGAACAATGTGAGAGATTACATTTAAAGTGTTAGATCAAATGAACACATGCTCATTTCCTTCTTATCCGGAGGTGGCATTCAGATGCCTAACTGCGGATACATTATTTTTTTCACAGACAAGACATTTGGCTTCTTACACAACTGCTTACTTGGGAAGACTGTTGGGTTGGCAGCTATAGCCAATTCCCATTGTCAGAAATTGAATAAAATTGCAAGTTCAAGGATGATTCTTTAAAAAAAAAAGAAAGAAAGTCTTTTTGTTCTTTCACAGACACATATGGATCATTGGGAGAAGAAAGTGTTTTCCTTCTGTCTCTAATTAAGCTTTCATGCATCCCTGGCCTCCATTAACTTAGAAAAGCAGAGACCTTGTGTAAATGAGATTGCAGATGTGAAGATACTTGGAAACTGCAGAACACTATACAATTCTAAGGCATAAACACTACTGTAAATACAACAGGTTCTCCCATCTTTTCCATGAAATCATCACTAACTACCTTACTATGTAATAAGCTTCTTCTTTCAAATCTCATTACTGCAGTCTTGCTAGTCATTCCTTAAAAACAAAAAAGAAGAAGAATTGTAAATTACACTCCACCAAGAATGTGCTCAAACCATTCCATCAACAGGGAACATTCCTTTCTTTATTTTGCCTATATTAAATCCTCTAGCTTACTTAATTTAAAATGCTAACTGATCACCTACTATTCACCAGACACTGTTCTGAGCCCCACAGTACAGCAATCAAAGGGACAGAAATATTTTTCCTTGGGAAGCTTAGTTAGTTTTTCTGTTTTCTCCCCTTGATTTCTTCAAGAAAAAGAAGGGAGGCCAGTAGGCTGGAACATGGTGGGATGAGGGAAAGCGAAACCAGAACAGTTTGCTGTGGTTCTCTACCACGTGGGGAGCCTTGTTGCCATGGTAAGGAATATGGACTTCATTTTAAGTGTGACAGAAATAAACAGGAAGGTTTTAAGCAACAGGGAATAATGGCCTGATGTATGTTTTTATCAGACGATTCTTTTTTTGCTAGAACTACCCTTAGACTCCGGCAAGAGAAAGCCACTGCCTTGAGCCCCCACCATTTAGAAAACTCTGTATATCAGACACACAAACAATAAATCTATTAAAGATATGCCTTCCTCTGTCATTTGGAACATGACAAGCAGCACTGGCACAGGACAACTTGTCACCATAAATACCAGTTCTTGAGACAAATGGTGTTTAGACCCCAGGGCAATGCTTCTCCACATCTCTGGCCCTGTGTCCTTAATACTAAAGGGGCCTGCATTTGAATGCCATAAAGGTCTATGAGTTATACCCTTGTCAAAGTCAGAAACAGACACCACCCCAGTATGCAAGTAGGATTTGAACAGCAGGAATACTTAGGTAGGAGATAAGACAAAGACATATTTTACATCCATTTTCTCGGATGTGTACTGAAACATTCTTTTCTGGTAACAAGCAGTCACATCCTTATATCTATTTATTGTCCAATTCATGTTTACGTGTATACTTATGAATCAACACAACTATTTATAATCCAGGAATAGTGTACAATTTTAAATAGTTCCTGTTGTTTTTGAATTTGTATACATGTGTACCTAGATCGGAGGCAAGCCAGAACACTACAAAGTTTGTGGGCTAAATTGAGCCCACCTTCTGTTTATGTATGTAAGGCGTTAGCTACCCCCATTTCTTTCTGCGTTTTTTATGCTTGTTTTTGTGCAAGATTGAGTTTTGCTATTAAGACCCCGCAGCCCCAAAACCCTAAAATATATACTACCCAAACCCTTACAGTAAAAGTTTTCTTCCATCCATCTATACATGAAGTGTCATGCTAATTCTTGTATATGCCTAGATGTTGCTTAAGAGATAGTGAAACCTCTCTCTGTCTCAAAAATAAATAAACATTAAAAAAAATTTAAAAAAAAAAGGGGGGCGCCTGGGTGGCTCAGTCGGTTGAGCGTCCGACTTCAGCTCAGGTCACGATCTCACGGTTTGTGAGTTCGAGCCCCGCGTCAGGCTCTGGGCTGATGGCTCAGAGCCTGGAGCCTGCTTCCGATTCTGTGTCTCCCTCTCTCTCTGCCCCTCCCCCATTCATGCTCTGTCTCTCTCTGTCTCAAAAATAAATAAACATTAAAAAAAAAATTAAAAAAAAAAAAGAGATAATGAAACAAAAAAGTGGCTAGCTTTGAAAGGTCACAAAGGTACTTTCCTGAGAGTGGAAAACTATGCCCACACAAAACATACACTATTGGAAACGACAGCTTTACTCATAATATCCCCACACTGGAATAACTCAAATATCTGTTATCAGTTTAATTGATAAGCTCACTGTAGTATGCCCACAAAATGGCATGATTCTCAGCAATAAAAAGAAATAACTTCCACATATATGCAACAGCATGCACCAATTCAAAAATATGCTGAGTGATAAAAAGCCACAAAAAGAATACTTATTGCACAACCCCATTTATTTGGAGTTCTAGAATAAGCAAAACTACTTTACATTTAAAAAGGAGTTCGGTAGTTGCCTGCAGCCACAGGTATAGGGAAAGGAATTGACTGCAAAACTCACTAAATTTGAAAACTCCTAAAGATCTTTGGACGAAGCTCAAGGACAAAGGAAGCAGATTTGTGGGGATTGGCCTGATTTTATACACAGCGTCTGCAAGCCTGAAAGGAACGCAGGGTGGCATTTAGCAAGCAGCTATCTACTTTGCTGAAAAGCACAGGAAACTGGCTGACAAATTGGAGTCTCCTGCACTCTCTTCACTGGAATAGGAATAAGAACAAACGTGCACATGACACAGGATCAGCTAATACAAATAATGTGAACCCTGTGATTGACCCCGGTGCTCATCAAGATGTCCTTCTAAAAGCCAGTCCACCTATTTTGCCCCTTTTGGGACTCGGATCTACTGACTATGACTATGACTATGACTGTTGACTATATGACTGTGATGGTATTGCTAGGTCTCTCCCTGAGAGTTCCACAGAGCCTCAGAGACCTGCATCACCCAAGGTGGTATCTTCTCCTGGAAGGTCATGCTTGGTCAGTGGCTAGCCAGCTGATGCAGGGACATGAATTCTATGGTCCCTTGCCTGGTCATGAAGCATCGATCAACGACCGAGTTTGGAGCTCCCCATAGATCCCATCGTTTTAGTTGCTCTCCGTGCTCACTACTTTTGACGTAACTTTCTAATAAGAATATTTTTTGAAAAAAATTTCCAGAAATCTCCCATCTTAGTCTATCTCCAAGAAACTCAGTTTAAGAGAGTGCCAGTGGTCTAAGGAAGCAGATTCTAAATGGGATCTTGATGCTGGATCACTCCACATGGCAAGTCTGCTTCTCTCTCTGCCCAGTCCTGCTTTTCTAATCTCCTTACAGATGTACCTTCTGAATATACTCCCAGTAAACCTACTGCAAGCAATTCACCATCTGGGTATCTATTTTCAGAGAACTTAATCTAAGACAATGATACAACTTGTGACTAAAATCTTCGGCCAAATGCACAGAGGGACAGAAACCACAAGATTAAATTTAACAGAGCTAAACATATTCTTAACTTTTAGTTAAATACTGAATTTTGAGCATTTATACTTTTACCTCCATCCAAAACTGTCACTAATGTCACAATTAAGGAATTCTTAAAAATGCGTGACACCACAAAGCCAAAAAGAATGAGAAACAACAAGAAGAAACGTGCACAAAATATTGGAAATTATAAACTCAATGGATGAATGTTACCTGACTGAGGAAGGATGAAAAGGGGGAAACCCATGCTAGCAAGAAATGAAGTCAGTATTAAGCAAGTTGATTTGCATCCCAGAAATCTGGAGGCTCACAGGTTAAACATGCAACTACCACAGTTGGCAGGGACATAGATGGAGTCTGAAAGCTCAATGATTAGATACTTTATGAGGACCAACTAATGTGTAAGGTCCCTTCTACCACCCTGTCGATTAGAAGAGTGCTCTGTCAATCCCAAGAGCAGGCTAAATATTTAACCTATGTACCAGTTGAATAAATAAATTCTGGATGCAGAACACCAGCCGTGGGTAAAGGTGGAGGTGAGGCATTTATACTACATTATGAACTGTGAAACCATTTAGAGTCCCTTCCTCTGTTCTACCCTCAGAGCCTTCTGTCTTCGTTTTAGGTCTCACTGTTAAAGATGGAAATGTAAATTTAGTAAAGCACTTAAAAATAAAACATACAAAAAATGAGAATGTAGAAACCAAAGACAATGCATGGAACAGAGGAATATTTCAAAATAAATATAATCAAATATACTCATTGAGTTAAAAGAAATATTAACATCTCCCAAAATAAACACTAAACTAGACAAACAGGAAATTCTAAAAACAAGGAAAATCTGTTGGAAATGAACAGTAACACCCCAGAAACAAAATTCAGTAATAGTTAGAAGACAAAGTCAAGAAGAAAATCTCACAGAACATACTTCAAAGTATCAAGGGGAATTATTCCAGGAGATGCAAAATCCAAATAAGATCTGTAGAAAGAGAACATAAAATATGAAAGGAAATAATATTATTCAAAAATAGTAAAGAATAATATTATTCAAAAAAAGAACCCAGAAAATTCCGTCTCCACTTGGGGAAATAGGACACAAAGGACACTGCTCTTCACACAGACCTCGACAGTATAGCCAGATAATCTGCAAAAGCATAACTTTCCTTGAGCCTATCGGAGAATTAAAGTCAGATGGTAAACAAGAAAAATCAATTCCGAAGTGGGTCAATGCCCTCCTAGGAGAGATACATCACAAAAACTGCTTTACTGTCGGCAGAACGAGGAAGGAACAAGAAGCAACTCTTTAAATTAGATCTAGCAGAAAGAGCGAGCAACCCAGGACATTTTAGCTAAGATGGAAACTGTAAAAGGGGCAAGTGAACACGGTAGGAAAAAAACGTGTTAAAAAAAGTTGGAGGATTTCTCTTAAGGCTTATCAACACCACTAGACCAAAGTGTAGACATCAAGCAAATTCAAGGGAAAAAATGGTGTGTGCATTTGTGGGGCACCCATCTTCCAAGAATGATGGGGCAATAGCAAACAGTGTAAGAAAAGTGTAATATAGGTATAGAATACATAGGGGGTTGGTTGAAAATGTTCCAGGATTAGTAAAAGACATTAATCCCTCAATCCAAAAAAAATCAGAGAACCCAAATCATGATAAAGACAAAAATTCACATCATAGTCAAAATGCTACAACCAAAGATAAAGTCTTGAAGATTAACAGGAAGAGAAAGAGACAGACACACAGAAATGGGGAGAGAGAAAGAGGAAAAAGAAAAATTGGAAGGGAGGAAGGCAGGGCGTAAGGAAGAACTAGTTACAGAGAAAAAAATGTAAGAAATGTACCATGCTTCTTTGAAACTATACAAGTCAAAGAAAATGGTGGGAAATAATTGAATAAAGAGAAAACACCACCCAAACCAAGAATTCTATATCAAGTAAAAATATCTTTCAAAAGTCAGCCCCCTCCCCTCAACAACAACAACAACAAAAAGAGTTTTCTAAAAAAATAAAAGTTGAGAAAATTCACTGGGAGCGGGCTTGCTTCACAAACTAAGATGACAGATGGAAATTTGCAGTTACCCACAATTTTTTTTGAAAACTCCACTAATGTAAAAATAAAAGAAAATGCAGAAGACATATATCCTTATTTTTAATCTCTTTAAAATATAATTGTCTAAAGGAGTGGTCAGCGAACTACCTGCAGGTCAAATCCAGTCCACTCCCTACTTTAGTGAACAATGTTTGATTGGAACATAGACAGACACAGTCATCTACGAATTGTCCCTACCTGCTTTCAACCTGTAAGAGCAGCACTGAGGAGTGACAGAAATACTATGCCCTGTAAGGCCAAAAATATTTACTATCTGGCCCTTTACAGAAAAGTGAACTGATTCTTGACCTAAAGAAGAATAGTGCCAAGTTCTAGCAGAGTCAAAATATTTATAAAAATAAAATATATAAAAAATATAGCACAAATGATGGGAAAGATGAATTAGAAGGATATTTTTGCAAGGTTTTTATACTACGCATGCAGTGGTAGAATATGAATTAAAAAGTTGTGATAAAGATGCCTGTTGCAAATGTTAGGTACCCACTAAAATTAATTAGGATTAGTTGTAATTAACATACTCTTAATACAGGTGAATTAAAATAATAGAAAATCTGTAATGATGTCTTAAATAGGCAAAATAGAAAACAAAATAACAGGTAGAATAGAGAATATACAACAAAATGGTAGATTTCAATCAAATATACAGCTGACCTTGAACAACAGGGTATTAGGGGTGCCAACCCCCCAACATACGCAATTAAAAAATCCATGTATAACTTCTGACTTGCTAAAAACTACTAGAACCTATGGTTGACGGGAAGCCTTACCAATAATATAAACAGTTGATAATACTTATTTTGTATTTGTATTCTATAGTATTCTTACTTGTAATCTAGAGAAAGAAAATGTTATTGAGAAAATCGTAAGTGGGGCACCAGGGCAGCTCAATTGGTTAAGCATCAGACTCTTGATTTCGGCTCAAGTCATGATCTCAACAGTTCATGAGATCAAGCCCCATGTCAGCTCTGCACTGACAGCACAGAGCCTGTTTGGGACTCTCTCTGTCTCTCAATCTGTCTCTCTTTCTCTCTCCCTCTCAAAATAAATAAATAAATAAATAAATAAATAAATAAATAAACAAACATTTTTTTTTAATTTTTTTTCAACGTTTATTTATTTTTGGGACAGAGAGACAGAGCATGAACGGGGGAGGGTCAGAGAGAGAGGGAGACACAGAATCAGAAACAGGCTCCAGGCTCTGAGCCATCAGCCCAGAGCCCCACGCGGGACTCGAACTCACTGACCGCGAGATCGTGACCTGGCTGAAGTCAGACGCTTAACCGACTGCGCCACCCAGGCGCCCCCTTTTTTTTTTTTTTAATTTTTTTTTCATAAACATTTTTTTTTTAAAGAAAATTGTAAGGAAGGGAAAATGCACTTATAGTACTCTACGTGTCAACTGTGTTGTAATTACATTAAATATAAAGGATTGAAGCAGACACTTAAATGTGTCAGACTAGGAGGAAAAATGTAAGACCAGGCTATATGCTGTCTTTAACAAATCTTCTTTAAGTGTAAAACGTAAGTACGACAAAGGTAAAAGTTTTAAAATGATTTCTGTTCCAAGCACTAATACAAGGCACTTGGAATGGCTGTATCAATATCAAACAAAATGTAGTACACAACAAGGGATATTACTGGTGATAAAGAGGGCCATTACATGATAATTAAAGGGCTAGTTCACCAAAAAGACGTAACTAAATCTGTATGCACCAAACAGCAAATATACCTGAAGAAAAACTGATAAAACTCGAGAGAGAGAAAACAGGCCACTCCAGTAAAAAAATCTAACAGATTTGAAGGACATAGATTTCCAATTTTAAAAGGAGATGAAGGAAGATGGGGAGGGGAGGAGGAAAAGAACAGTCCCAGGTCACATCAATATGAAATTTCAGAATATTTATGATAATAATTTTTAAAACTCTACAGTTTGCAGACAGAGGGGGAAAAAGCACAAATAAAAGATCAGGTGAGCGTCGAATTCATTAAAACAATACTGGAAGCTAAAGGCCATGGATTGGTGGCTTTCAAATTATGAAAAAATCTTTCCAAGGTAGCACTTTCCACACCTAGCAAAGTGTCAGTCAAGATGTTTAAAAAAATTCAGTCCTCATGCACCTCTTCTCAGAAAGCAAGTGTAAGATGTACTTGATGAAACCAAAGATATTAACCAATACAAAGAAAGACAGAAGAATGAGAAAAGATGCTCTCCACATACAGGAAACATAAGTGGAGTTCCTGGTGTAATGGTAAGCTCCCAGGATGCAACCTGGTCAGATGCTAGGTGAGCAAATAATATAAATTGGAGTGGGGACAAGGGAGGATTGCTGGAGGAATTTGGAAACATCAAAAAGAAAGAAAAGAGGGGAAGGAAGAAGAGAAAGAAAGAAGGGGAAAGAAAGAAAAAGAAAGAAAGGAAGGAAGGAAGGAAGGAAGGAAGGAAGGAAGGAAGAAAGAAAGAAAGAAAGAAAGAAAGAAAGAAAGAAAGAAAGAAAGAAAGAAAGAAAGAAAATTCATATCTGAAGCAACAAAAACAGAGTTAATACTATCAGGAAATTGAAGGATACATTATTTTTTTTAGTAAAACAGAACTTAGCTATTTGAAAAATAAAAGAAGCATCAACTCAAGAGAAACCAAATTATTCACAATATTGCCATAGTTTGATAATTGATTCAATAGTGACTTGTATTTCCATAGTCATAATGAGAAACCCTAAATATTGATTTAAAAATATCCTAACAGAGGGGCACCAGGGTGGCTCAGTCCGTTGAGTGTCTGACTCTTGATTTCAGGTCAGGTCATGATCTCACAATTCGTGAGATTAAGCCCTGCATAGGGCTCCTTGCTGAACATGGAGACTGCTTGGGTCTGTCTCTCTCTCTCTCTCTCTCTCTCTCTCTCTCTCTCTCTCTCTCTCCCCCCCCTCCCTCTCTCTCTCTCCCTCTCCCTCTCTCCCTCTCCCCCCCCTCCCTCTCCCTCTCCTTCTCCCTCTCCCTCTCCCTCTCAAAAATAAATAAGAAAGATATATCCTAAAAGAATTTTCACAGCAAGTAAGCTAATTCTAAAATTCCTATTGAAAAGCAAAACATCAAAAACTGTGAAAACAATTGCAGTAATTAATAATAGCTAATACTTAAATGGTACATTTTTTAGTCTTTCCCAAAATGTTAAGATAGTGCAGTTATTAACTCAGTTTATATATATATATATATATATATATACACACACATACATATATATATATATATATATATATATATATATATATATATATATATGTCACAGATTTTAACTTCCTCAAGATGATGCAGGTAGTTAGCAGTATAACTGTGCTTTGAACCCTACTATTTGCTTCTGGAGTCCTTGCTTGTAACCCCTGGGCTGTGCTGGATTCCCATCAGATGTCAACATAGTTGACCCTTACAGCACAGGTTAAACTGCAAGTTCCATTGGGCTATTAGTTGTGAAGTTTTGGAGTCAAAAGTTAAATGCAGATTTTGGACTGCCTGGGGGCTCAGCACCCCTAAATCCCATGTTGTTCAAGGGTCAGTGTACTTATAAAATCTATGGAAATAAAAAAATGTTTATTTGTAATAAGAGAGTCAAAAATGCAGAAGTAAAGAAGAAATCTGTCTATAAATATATTGGAACTTGACTAAAGTAGCACTGGAAATAAATGAGAAGTTGATGGACTGTTCAATAAATGGTGTGGTACAGATGGTAATTAAATTGAAAAGAGAGAAAGGCAATGGCTGGGATAAGTGGTGTTCATAAAATAGGGTTTTATTTTATTAAGGCAGAGACAAAAGATGAATTTTGTGAGTTTGTGGGAATTACCCAGTAGAGAAGGAGAAGCCGATGGGGCTGGAGGGAGATAATGTGCAGAAGCTGTAACTCCTTATGAATTGATTGAGATGGGAGTGAAGCCATGAATCAGCCTCTCATAGGGTGGCTTTCCTTCTGTCGTAATAGGAAAAGGACAAATGTCACATTCAGATGCCTATCATTGTGCAGATTTGATAGCAGATAAGAAAGCTTTTGTCTGATTACTTACAATTTCTAAAGGAAGTGAGACTGAGCATTGTAGAAAGGAAAGAAAGAAGGAGGAAACATCTAGCATGAAACAGTCAACTTGAAAGTGAAGAAACTGCCCAGTACAAGGGCGCATTATATGCCCGTGTTCATAAACAGCCATGGAACGATGTGGGCTTTCACAAGTTATGTGCATTTGATTTGCTTCAGAGAAACCAGGTGCTTGAAGGCACCAAGTTTGGGGTTTTCTCAGTTTTATTCTTGAGAGGGATAGGAATACATTTGGTGATGTTGACAGGGGAGTGATTGTAGGCAAAGTGGCTGTAGTCCACCCTGGATAGTGGGAATTAGTGAGCACAGATGGACAGCAGGCTACGATTAGCAATACAAAGTAGGTGAGTGAGTGGATTGGAAGTTCTAGAAATTGTCACAAGTTCTAGACTTGTCACAGAGGGGGCAGGGAAGATGCTAGAAGACTTGTTACAGTGCGGACAAGGAAGATGCTAGTTTTATGGGGTTCTAAAGCTTGTACAGTTTGGGGCCCCCTCCTTAAAGAAGAGAATGCAAAAGTGTCTTGCTTTTTAGGCTTTTGCAAAAATATGAGACTTTGTTGGGGGGACTCTTCCCGGGGACTTGGATGGAACTCCTATAAATGAGCAATCGAAAGTGTAAGCCTTGTTAGCTTCATAATTAACAGGACAGCAGATACTTGTAATAAAGTAGGAGACCCGATGTGTAGATTTCAAAGACCTAGGTTGTAATTACAGGTGGATGCAAACCTAAATTCCTTTCTTTCTTCTTTTAACATGGGGGACAAAGACCACTGGAAGTGAATAAGAAAAGGATCAAGAATGGAATGATTCGGATTAGTTATCCCAAAGGATGTGGGAGGTCACAGAAAAGTATATGCCAGACATAGAATGAAGGTGTAGCCAGTGATCCAGACACTAAAGCCTTCAATTGTCTTGCGTTTCCACTTGGAAACTTTCCACAGGTCCTTTACCCACTTCTTTGTTTTATTGAATTTGGGTAGGAGATTGGGCCAAAACAACCAAAAACAGTGTCCAAGAAAAGACAGAAGTGTTTTGTTTTGTTTTGTTTTGTTCATCACATAGTTAGTTGAAAAGCTGGCAAACAAGGGAAAGTAAAAGCCATTCCCAATCTGGCAAGACTAGTTTACATGTTCCTATTTATCCCCACAATACCCTATACTTAATTTTGCTCCTTTAGTTTATACCAAGTTCCTCCTGTCTTGTTTCACCATTTTCTAGGGCATTGTGCTTGACCTTATGCCCGAGGCTTGCTCACAATAACGTGTATTTCCTCTGTTGAAGGAAGTAACATAGAAGGTGAAACACTCTTCAGACTGCATTAATGAGAACTTGGTAATCCTCTAGCTAGGAATCATGGTCTTTATACAAGGTGTCCTTATGTCCCGCCAACAGTGATGCAGTGTCCAGGAGCTCATCACTGTATGTAAAAAGGGAAGTAGAGCTGGGGCACAATTAACAATCTCTGTCATACCTCTTCATGAATAGTTCTCTGTTTAATACACGTCAAGGCATCATGCCCTGGAGGGAGCCATTTCTTTTTTTTTTTTTTTATTTACTTTTTTTATTATTTTTTTAATATATGAAATTTATTGTCAAATTGGTTTCCATACAACACCCAGTGCTCATCCCAAAAGATGCCCTCTTCAATACCCATCACCCACCCTCCCCTCCCTCCCACCCCCCATCAGCCCTCAGTTTGTTCTCAGTTTTTAAGAGTCTCTTATGCTTTGGCTCTCTCCCACTCTAACCTCTCTCTTTTTTTTTCCTTCCCCTCCCCCATGGGTTCCTGTTAAGTTTCTCAGGATCCACATAAGAGTGAAAACATATGGTATCTGTCGTTCTCATATGGCTTATTTCACTTAGCATAACACTCTCCAGTTGCATCCATGTTGCTACAAATGGAGGTAGCCATTTCTAACCCAACAACCTGGGCTGTGTTTTCTATAACACCCACGCTCTACTTACACATGTGCTAACACCTGCCATAGTGTTTATTCATCGTTAGGTTCCTCTGTATGTTTCCAACCATTTACAGTTGACCACATGTAGGAAAGGACAGATAACTGACGGCTCCATTTCACTTCTGCTGAAGTTCATACATTGCTTGCCCATCCCTGCATTTTTTTGGCCACTTCCTTAAGTGCTCCATTTCTTTCCTTTTCTTCCTTCCTATCTGTAATGTTAACTTCCCATATGGTAACATGTAATTTAGAACTCAAACAAATGTTAGGATCTGTAGGTTAAATTTATTAAAATTAACCATAGTGGAGTGCTAAATAATGTGCCACTGGGTAAAATGAAATAGAATCTAATTGTATTTGAGGAATAATAACTTATCCTGTGGAAGAGACATTCAGAATAATTGGAAGGAAGTCATGATGTGGGAAACAAAGGCAGAAGGAAATGGAAGATAAAATTAAATTTCCTTATAACCTGCAACCCATTGACAAATACTTGAGGCAGGCAGCATAAAACTCCAGGAACTTCCTGCTGTCTTCATGTTAATGCTTTGCTAGAGGGAAAAACAACCTTGGCTTGACAATAGCCAGGCCTCCACCATCCTGTGAGTCTTTGTAGCCTATGAAAATCTCACTGGAAACTTCCCCTGGACTTTACTTCCCCTACTCCATACTTTCCCCTCATAGCCCAAGGGCAGCTCTTCCTGCCCAAGGGTCCTGTCCCCGTGCTTCAATAAAACCACCTTTTTGCACCAAAGACGTCTCAAGAATTTTTTTCTTGGCCGTCGACTCCGGACCCCGTGACCCCACTATCACCCCAGAAAACCTCATCAGTCATAGGGCAGTTTAGGTGAAGGGAACTCTCCAAATACTAATGTATTAATCAATCACTTCCTTTATTCATTTTCTCATTAGGCGTTTATTGAATGCCTATAATATACAAGTATTTAGCCTATAAAATAATTACAGAGGACGTATTCACTCTTTCTGTATATGGAAAGCCTACCAGATAATATTTTATTAGAGCTTGGCGGAAACTAATTTAAAATGAAGAGAGATAGTCAAAACTTTTAAATGCATTATCTTCAACTGGAAATTTATGGATCTCGCATTATTTCTTATTTTAAAAGAATCCCATCTGTTGGCATCAACAATAAATCAGCATTTTCAGGTTGTACCAATTGTTTTATGGCTTTTGAAGCAACAGCAAAGGACACTGCTGACGGGCTTTCAACTATATCCCAGACCAGAACAATAAAAATAAATAGAAGAAAACAATATAATCTTTCTGACATTTCCATGAAAATTGAATGCTCTTCTTCTACAAACACAGCAGAGCAGTTTCATTATTGAGAGCCAAGGATCACATATCCATAAAATACCAAGAGATTTTTCATGTCATTCAATCGCACAGCTGACCATCTTCAAGAAAAACTGCTTTTCAATGAGATGGAATGCTTTAATGAGCTCATTAGTTAGCTCAGGAGGATGGTTCTGTGACATTACTTATAGAATTACTCTGAAATCTACCTATTCTTGCTGGTAATCTACAATAAATCATTTTACCTTACGGATCTAACTCTAATATTTATTTTAAAAACAGAAATCCTATTTAATAGCGTTTTTCCTTGTATGGCAGGCTATTGATTTTTATCTCATAGTGATTTTCATACTTCCCTTCTGAAGTATTTCATTCTATTTAGTGGAATATAATTAGCTGTATCATCAGTGCAAAAAGTTTGGTCTATAGATTGTCTCTGATGGAGATGAGAGTGGAAATAAACTGTCATGATAATCATGTTTATTCAGTTTTAGAGTCCCCTTTTCATTTGCCTTGAACATCACTGCACGCTTAGACAAATGCAGCGACAGCGACCATTGCTCATTTTGTGCTTTCCGATCGTATCACAAAAGACTTGCCCTATAAGCAGGATTCAGGAAAGAAGTTTGACTAAATGAAATATCAGTAGTGAAAAGAAGAAACAGCACTGCCCCGAGCCCTGCTTTCAGTCACCTTTTTTGATGCTCTAAGACAAGTCAAAATGAACATGGGGACACAGGAGAGAGAGGGTCTAAATCAGGGAAAGCACAACTGACCATCAGCAACAAAGAATTAAATGGAAAGAGAAGGGAATGTTTTATACTAGGGCCGTTGTTTTAAGTGAAGTTGTTCTATCTGGCCCATGGTTGAGAAAATGTGTGCTGTTTAGCTGGCTTAAAGCCATTACCTTCAACCCTTCAACTTGTATCTCATCTACCTTGAATTTTCCAGCAAAACAGCTAGTAATTATTCTTCAAGCCTGTGCTCACCCCTCTTTTTTTTTTCTTCTGTACATGCTGCCATTCTTGTCTTTTAGTGACTGACTCCTCCACTTACTATAGTCTCACACAGATTTTAAGACAAAGCTTTAACAACTTCTCTTGAAGCAGCATCACTCCCAATTTAAGTAGATTTTCTGCATTATTCTGCCTGCATACTTATGGTCTGGCAACATGTTTTGGTCACTGTGTTAGGATTCTCCAGAGAAACAAATGTACATATAGTTACAGATACAGGTCTGGATATAGATATATAGATACATCTACGAAAACATTATTGTAGATCATAATCTTGTGACCCATTTCCTTAAAATAAATCTTTGTGTATCTATGTATCTATATGCCTATGTGCAAATAAATCTATCTCTATTTATATGTATAGATAGATTTAAGAAATTGGATCATGTGATTCTCTATATCATCTATATTATGATATATAGATATATAAAAATTATTTTTAGAAATTAGATCGCATGATTATGGTGGGTTGGCAAGTCCCAAATCCAATGGGGGAGGCTGGCAGGCTGGGGACTTAAGAAAGAGTTGTAACTCAAGTCCAAAGGCAGTCTGCTGGAGAACCAGAAAGAGCCAATGTTTGAGCTGAAGACCTAAGTTCATCTGCGGAGAATTCCTTCTTGCTCTGATGAGGTCAACCTTTTCTCCATTCAGGTCTTCAACTGACTAGTTGACAACATGACCACCATCATGAAGATCAGTAGTCCACTGATTTAAATGTCCTATTCAAAAAGCCCACACAGAAACATCCAGAATAATGCTTTACCAAATATCTGGATATTGTGAATCTGCCAAATTGACACATAAAACTAATAACCACAGCCACCATTGTCTCTTCAGTTTCTTCTTCTTTTTCTTTTTAATGTTTATTTCTATTTGAGGGAGAGAGAGAGAGAGACAGTGTGTGAGCAGGGGAGGGGCAGAGAGAGAGGGAGATGCAGAATCCAAAGCAGGCTCCAGGCTCTGAGCTGTTAGTACAGAGCCTGATGTGGGGCTCGAACCCACGAATCAGGAGATCATGACCTGAGCCAAAGTTAGACGCTTAACCATCTGAGCCACCCAGGTGCCCTTCCTCAATTTCTAACACAGTGCTTAACTTGGTAGGCACTTAATACCTGTTAAAATTAAGTAATAAATCTAAGCTGTTAAACTCTATCAAAGGAAAAAAATCTATCTCAACGTCTACAAGACAATGGTTCTACACTGTAGGAAGACCAGCAGAATAGGGCTGATAGAATAGGTTTAGTTAGAAATCTTGTAAGCAACAGAAGATTGAGTAATGAAGTCGTATCGTTATTGTGCAGGGTCTGAATGTTAGAGAACACAGGAAGAGAGTCTAGTGCTATGGCAAGGCTGTACTTTCTATGAAGGCATATAGGCTCTATACGTGTATATTGGCTTAGTCTTGGTTCTGTCACAGTAAGCAATCTACCCCGTGTTTCTTTTCAAAATAGAACAGTTAAAGTCTTAATGTGTGCGCACATGTCCAGATAATATATTATTATATATTTTCAATACTGTCATAGGCAGAGAAAATCTGACACACAAAATACATCCTGACATCGGTTTTTTTCTAGCTTCTGAAAGAACAAGTGAAAAATCCATAAGCTGAAATACATATGTTTTAGAAAAAAAGTTTTTTTTAATAACCCAATGCTTATTACATTATAAGATGAACATATACACAATCAATTTCTGAATTTTTTGTTGGAAAAAATCTATCTTTTGATGCAGGTGAAAGATACTTCATAAAACCCGTTCCTCATGGCTTTTGTTTTTTTGTTGTTTTTTTTTTTTTTTTTGATTCTGCGTAATTTGTGTTTTGAAGCTGATACCTCATAATATACTTTCACTAAGTTGTAATCTTTATTTCAACATTGTTAGATATCTTAATTTGTTTAGGGATTTCTTAGTAAAGTTAGTAAGATAGAAGAATCAGTTTTGCAGTCATATAAAATAAATATTTATACGGTATTACATCTACATCTTAGTAGGTTTCTTTACTTTGTTACTTAAAATACTCTTATTAACAGCCAATGTCATTACTTCTAGCAATCCATTTCTGAGGGAACATGTTATCAATTTCTGCCTAAAGAAAATGAATCAATATAAAACTATTCCAAGTTGAAGATGAAGTTGTATTTTAAAACAGAGAGACAAGTGCACAAAGAGGCATGGAAGGATACAGATGAGGAATAAGCTTTGTGTTGGGCACCTTAGGAAATCTCAGTCTCTTCTGTCAATTATCAGATTCATTTCTAATGCTGACCAAACTGACCAAAATATGGTTCACGTTCATGCCACATGACGCATAGATCTTTGACTCTTAGTTTCTGATCCTCAGAGGCAATAAACCTTGTTACATACGATTGTTTAAAAAAAAATTCCCTTAAAACTCCACACTCTCAAATTAAAAAAACAAAAACAACCTCAGAGAAAAGACTATATAATTTATGGTTTCATTTTTAAATTTTTTCTTGAGGAGTTCTACACACGGAAGAACAAACTTCTGCTGAGATGTCTGTAGCAATGAGCAAGTCGCTAGTTCCTGACTAGGCTGACGCTAATTTCAGGGGGATCCAGCTGTCACAAAGTCAGTCTCCCATACCCAAAACCCTCCAGTTCCATTCGCCTTCTGTCTTTTGCTGTAGGTTTGTCTTTAGGAGGCTACTTTCAGCATCTTATCCAGACTTACCCTCTGGGAGAAATGGGGTCATTTGCAGGTCTGCTAGGAGTGGCATTCTACCCCTGATAGTTGAGGCAGGGAGATCCAGAAGATTCTGTGCATTTAAAGTTTGGGAACGAACAAAGCCCAGAAGTCAAATCCTGCTAAGAAGAGGAAGTGGGGCAGGAATGCCATTGATCAGGCCAAGAGTTAGAACCGGGTAAGAACTGGGAAGAGGTCAGAGCACACTAGGGGTGTCTTCTAACACAGCATTGCCGCTGGGTGCCAGCTCGGTATGTGCATCTCGACTACTACATGGTATAGAGTCAAGGGAAATTATGATTTCTTCTGTTCCTCATTTCCGGATAGGACAGTTTCAAGTCAACTCAGTCTCATAGTTGCTCTGCTAAAATAATGCCCTACTTTTTCCCATGTCCTTTTGAAGCTAGCAAGAAAGATAGAGTGACCAGTACAAAGGGGTACTATTCACTTTAATTGATCAAGACAATGCATTCCTATAAATAAGCCTAAACCTATGTGAAACTTAGGTTGGCTTTTTTGGGGGAAACTTATTAATTGATTTATACTGAGCCTGAAGTCAACTGCATCCTAAAGTGTATATTGGTTCTTTTAGGACCCCAAGTGTAAGACCTACATTTTTTCTGTTAAATTTAATCCTGCCAGATTTGACCCAATATTCAAAACTATATAGACTGTTTTAGATTCTGATTCTGTTAACCCAAAATGCTAACTATCTCTCCTAGCTTTATGTCATCTACAATTTTGAAAAGTATGTGTATTAACTGGCAGAAAGTTCATAGTATAATTGCAGTAGTTCTTTCAGCACAAGATTATTTCCCCCATGTTACATAGACTTTGCCAATTTTTATAGTTTTTTTGGTATACTTTCGTTAGGAAATAATTATTTCCCAAATAATTACATAAATAATAAGTTAAATATATATATGCTTTTAATCATTCGTCTCATAAAAATAAATACACAAAGTACTTATAAAGTGTTTAGAGATAATAAGTCACATAATCCTTAAACAACTCTATCTGGTAAGCATGTACTCTCTTAGCCTATTTTACAGGTGAGGAAACCAAGGTACAGGGGAATTGAGTGACTCACCCAAAGTTGTAGGGCTGCATTTGACATCCAGAATTCCTTCCTTCGGAGTCCTGCTTGGAATCACTAGTCTCTACTGACTTGGACATTATCGTAATTGTGAGATAAGACACGCATGGGAAGAGCCCCAAGACCTTCCTCTAAGGTGACCCCACCCTGGATGAAACAGATGTGCTAAGGCCCAGTATTATGCGTGTTTTGACATCAGGTGAAGCACAGGGTCTCCACTGGCTTAAATGCAAGTTCTTCTCCCCACTCTGCTGTCTGGGATAATAACCTTAGTCAAACAACTGTCCTTCCCAAGGCGAGCGGGTGCAGTTCCTAAGTGTCCTTGAAAAGCAGGCTTCGGTCCCTGTGAAACTATTCAAACAAGCCAATCACATTCTTCCTCAGGAACCTCAGGGGGTCACTGCTACCTCTTGGTACTACACAGTGTGCCTCCCACCACCCCAGATTGCTCAGTACGTTCTAGAATGCAACACCCATGTGGCCCTGTATGATACACAGGGTCCTCCTCTCCTAGGCTGTAAGTCTGCATGATCAATAACCCGCCATCTGTCTTATCTAGCCAGTGTCAGGTATATTGTCTTTCCTTATCCCCATTACCTCCTTCACCAATAGGGTGGACAGGTAGTGTTTGAAACAAATACCACATGAATATAAGCAAAACAAGCTAGCCATGTCTATAAATCCATCCATTTGTAAAACAAAACGTAATTCTGTACATACTGCACTAACTCAGTCTTTTGGTTTGCAGCTAAATTATTAATTTTCTTATTAATGGATTGTTGGAAAATGGCACTGTCGTGATTTTTCTATCTCTACCATTTCACCCAACAGGCATTCCCCAGTCAAATGTTCACAGATTTATTAGTCAGTCAACTATTGTTGTAATATGTAATGTGGCCACAAGCAGCAATGTGATAATTTACTGGTTAATAAGATGCTGAAGTGACTGTTTCATTTCTAGTTTTAAAAGCGAAACCATACAACCTATGGCTTTTAATGAGCTCCTAATATTAATGTTAAAATAAACATTCACTTGTCTTTAAATTCTGAATGATCGGTCTCAAACAGATGCTATAATTTAAATGGTATCATAATAATACTTTGAAATGCTCATTGCACAAGACACCGTGAGTTAAATTTCAAGCATCTGTGAAGAAGAGAGAAAGACACGCTTTGTCTTTTTTTTTTTTTTAACTTCTTATATAAAGGTTTTTTTTCCAATTTCTTTTGAATAGGTTCTTCTCTTACATCAGTGAGAGAATTTTCTGAATGTCACTTTAACCCCTTTTTGGCATATTTAGATGAAGATGGTGTAGCTGTGCTTTGATTAATCAATTCTTTTAATCTCCTCTTGCAAACCAACAGTTTTAAGCTTAAGTATACGAGAAATATTTTATATTTTAGAATAGTGCATAATTTAATGCTAAAATCATAAGTTTTAAATTAATTTGAAAATTTAGAAAGGTCTTTTTTTAAAATAAAATGTTATTACAAAAGAAGACAACAGTGTGTTATACTTTCTTGTGTTCTATAAGGAGCAAGAGAAGCTTCAGGATTTCAATATAATAATTTATTAAATGATAATGTTTACAATAATTATAGCAATGTAGGCAAAAGTGACATAAGTGCAAATGCTGAAAGTAAGCTTTGTTAATCTCTGAAAATCTACATATCTGTACCCTAAAACTTTTTCATAGAAAATTTTTAGAGAATTCAAGGAGTCAACAGCACATACTCCATTACTCAAAAGAACAAAAATGTCATCATCACATATTATAGCCTCTTGTCAATGCTATCATTCACTCATGAAAGAACGAGAGTGAAAAAGGGAAGTAACATGTAAGCATTAGTAGGAAAAATGTTTTTGACAATTAAAATCCCTTGAAAGAGTTTGTGATATTCCCACGGTTCCTTAGACATCACTATAGCAACTACTGATAAATTAGCAAGAGTAAAAGACTTAGAGATTCTCGATTTCAAATTATTTTTAGTTTCCTTTTTCAATATTTTTAGTAAAATATGTCATGTCCTTTTATATTGCTATACATCAGAATTCATTAGATAATTAGATAGGAAAAACAATTAAAATTAATCTCTTTGGGACAGGTGGGTGCCTCAGTAGGTTAAGCATCCGACTTTTGCTCGGGTCATGATCTCACAGTTTGTGGATTTGTGGGTTCCAGCCCCATGTCGGGCTCTGTGCTGACAGCTCAGAGCCTGGAGCCTGCTTTGGATTCTGTCTCTCACTCTGTCCCTCCTCTGCTTATACTCTCTGTCTCTCTCTCAAAATAAATTTTACACACACACACAGACACACACACACCTATGTATAATCTCTTTTTTCCATAATACGTGCATAGCCAAGTTTATTGACAAATTTTCATTTTTATAATCTTTTATTAATCTTGCTAGTATTAAATCTGCATACTGTTTCTTTGTGTGTGACCCACACATACATTTATGCATATATAGCTATGCATATATTACATTATTTACATATTATATAACATTAATCAATATATTACAAATTATCCTTTGATAAGTAGATATCTACTCTAAGCTATGCTATTCATAATTCTTACAGTTGTTTATTTAAAGAAATGAAAAATATGAATGATATAGAACACTTAAAACAGTTGAATGAAACACAGCATCAGCAACGGATGAAAAATTTTAAAGAAATTTATGAAAGTTAAGAACTGGAATTAGGTATACTACACAGGACCATTATGCAAATTAAAGATTCATATACACACACACACAAACAATAACATTTTAAAATATAAATGTGGAGCACCTCAGTGGCTCATTTGGTTAAGCATCCAACTCTTGATTTTATCTCAGGTTATGATCCGGGGTCGTGGGATCCAACCCTGCGCATCAGGCTCCACGCTGAGCATGAAGCCTCCTTGAGATATTCTCTCTCTCTCTCTCTCTCTCTCTCTCTCCTTCCCTTCTCTGCCCTTCACCCCCACTCACACTCTGTCTCTCAAATAAAAAAAATACAAATGCATGTCTAAAAACATTAAAAGAGGGACTAAGGAGAGAAAGGAAGTTAAGTATTGATTAAATATAAATGATAGGGAAAAGTAATGAAATAAAAAAATAAGAGACCTCCTTTATGAAGAGATATACAGTAGTCTTCTCTTATCCCCAGGGGATACATTCTAAGACCCAATGGATGCCTGAAACTTCAGATAGTACCAAGCTCTATACATACTATGGCTTTTCCTATGCATATATACATATAATAAAGATCAATTTACGGATTAGGCACAATAAGGGACTAAAAATAACTAATAATAAAATAGAATAATTATCACAGTGAACTATAATACAAATTATATGAATGTCATCTCTCTTTCTGTCTCTCAAAATATCATACTGTACTCACCTTTCTTCTTACGATGATGTGAGATTATAAAATGCCTATGTTATGAGATGAAGTGAGGTGAATGACTTAGGCACTGTGACATAATGTTAGGCTACTAGTGACCTTCTGAGGATATGTCCAAAGGAGGATTATCTCCTTCCAGACTGCATTTGGCTGTGGGTACCTGAAAACAAAGAAAGCAAAAGCATGGATGAGGGGGTGCTACTGAAAATGTCTTGTGACATTTGTATCACAAATTCATATTTTACTACCTCAAAGAAAGAGAGAAACAAGAAAGTAGAAGAAGAAAGGAAAATAGTGAAAATATGAAATAATTTATCAGGTTAGTGGTCACCAAGACTGAATAGAATGATGTCTTGCTGGCATCTGCTGGGTTTACGGAACAGCCAGTAAACAGAAATCAAAAAGAAGTCAACAAAAAATTCTGGAGAGGTAAAGTATCTCTGTGTTTAATTAATTGGGATGACTTAAGAATGTCTTTGGGAAAGTTTCCATATTGTCAATGTAGTAACCTTAGTTAGAGTCTCTATTTTGGAAGGTTCCAAAACAGAAACATAATGAGATCACACGTTATAATGTCTCTGTGAATTGAGTGTCTCTACTGAGAGACACATGTGTGTGGACGGATGTGTGTGTGTGTGTGTGTGTGTGTGTGTGTGTGTGTGTGCGCTAATGTACTTGTTCAGAGATGGTAGTTAAAAGATTCCAAAAGACATAGCAAGTAGAAGAGTCCCTTAATGTAAGCACAGGACAGTGGAACTCAACTGCATAAGGATGGCTCTACAGAGCAGGAGGCACAGCTACCCTCTCAAAGAGGCAGACTTCTCTGGGTCTTGAAATCTCCGAAGAACTTCCAAAGACCCAACTGCCAACACAGTGATACTACATGTAGTGAAGTCTGGAGTGAAGTTTCCCATACCTGAGAAATGACATTTTGCTATGAACATTCTTCTTCCAGTCTCTCTGTCTCTATGTGCTACCATTTGTTATTGGCTATGTTCTTACCTTTTCCCTTAGGACAGATAATGACTAACACCCCAACATAGTCCTCAATGTTTACCGGCAGATAGGATAATTGAAGGTCGATTTCTCAGAAACTTCTCCTCTAGAGACCCAGGTTTCCATCATGTCGATTTGACTTCCACTAACTTCCCATAGAGATAATTATATATTTTGTATGCTCTTTCTGGCGCTCCATATTAAATATAGGTATTTTGCGATTTTGTATTCCTTATTCTCCCTTTTTTTGGACCACTCTCGTCAGTAAATGTTTCCTATACAACTCTAAATGTTCTTGGAAGAAAAGGCCTGCAGTGTGCAAGGTTATTACAATAATCCTGGGTCTTGCCATTGGAAAGTTCTGATAACTTCCAGACTCCGGAAGCCATTCAAGCCATCAGTGGTGGCTTGTATATATGTTTACCCTAAGTCTTCAAATGGCCTATGTCTCCACCACACACATGTGACAGAAAAAAAAACACTGGATTTGGAGAAGTCAGAACCATGTCTTGTACCAACCCCTTTACCCACTAGGGACATGCTTGTGGACCTGCCTCGAAGTCTCTCCTTGGCTAAGAAAACATACCCTAGAGCTAAATTTCCTGAGTCTGAATGCTGACTTCACCACTTTTTAGGGTATGTGATTTGGGAAAATTTACTTGAACTCATATTTATCATCAGGAAACTGAAAATAATAATAGAATATACTTCATATGTTGCTACAAGGGTAAGGTGAGTTCATATCTGCAAACCTCTTTAAAAAGTGCCTGACACATAGTAAATCCTGCATACCCTATTGTGGGATATATGTACAAGAGACATCGAGTGCCCATGACTTGGATAGATTGTAGAATTTTTGTTAAGTATCAAATGGGATCATGTATGTGAAAGAGGTTTAAGTATTTTTAATAAGTACGGAAATAAAATATTACATTTCTTAAATTTTCATTCCAGTATAGTTAATGTACAATGTTATATTGGTTTCAGGTGAACAATATAATACACTATTTTTTTGAGTCACTGAAACAACAATGTAAATTAATATAGTTATTTCCTCATAGATACCTCTTCATTAATACTAATTAATTAATTAATACTAATTAATGCTGTCATGGTGCTGGACAAGATTTTATTTTTCTTTTATGATTTCCTGTGCTCATTTTAACACCATGACACCTAGGTAAATTTGCTAATGATTTGGGAATGTGGTGCCATTCCCAGAAGACTTGAATCATCCCCAGGGAATAACTGTCCCTTCCTGTTGGGTCTCTCTCCTAACTATTCGTATTACTATCATCAAATATTTTCCCAGTGGCTAACTATATTTGTTGAGTTACATGTGAATAAGAAATATGTGCTTTTTGCTGAAGTAAATCATTCCCCTTTGAGATCATTTTATAGGTAATTGATTAGTAAGCATTAGGTGAAAATTAATGCAAACGTACGATTCAAAAAAAAAAAAAAAGTAATCGCTATGAATGTGTTCCTGCAACTATCTCCGTATGGTGCAAGTACTGATTTAAGCACAACACCCTTTTCCAAAACTTTTCTCTGTGTGTGTGCCTGTGTGTATGTGTGGTGTGTATGCATTTTAACGTTCCCATTGGGGTGTAAGGAAAAGAAAGAAAAGTGACTGATTTGTCATATGTTCAAGTCAATTTCTATGTATGTCAATTTCTATATTGTCCATATGTCAGTTTCTTCACTTTTAAGTAAACTTTTCTGAAAGCGGTTTATTTTTGACTGTGAAGATGTTCCACATGCATGTACATTCAGAGTAAATCACAAGTGTTTGCAAAGATGAAATTTTAAAGTAGGCCACACCATAACTAAAAATTTGGTGGATATGGGAAGTTTGTGCCTCAAACTAGTATCTATGACTATATAAATAAACTTAAAAGGTTTACTCTGTCAGGCTTTTTTAAAATCTTTTAATTACCAAGGAGATTTTGTAATTTGGGGTTCAGAGGCCATACATCTTTCTCTACAAAGGAGAATGATTCATTAAAAACATTAATTCTGTTCTGGCTATAGTGCAGCAAATTAGACACCATTCTCTGCTTGGAGGAAGATTTAAATCAAATTATTAGAGAATTCTTGCAAGGAAAGTAAAAGGAAAGCTCTTATAAATAGTCATCAAGAATGTCATGCTTTTATATATATATGTACCTACAATTTGGTACCACAAGAGGTAATTTCACTCCGATAAATGTAAAAGGTACTCTAGCAAATATCTACTTTTCTTGGCTCACCATTAAGACAAGCTTCAAAATCATAGATGTTGATGATTTTTAAAAATATCTTTGAAATTCCTCCTCAAAAGCTCAATTTATGTACTTTCAAAACATATTTTTAAAAATCATATTTATTTTTCAAAATGAGGGCATTGATGTAAATAATATGGTCTTTTTAATATGCCCTTCTATGTATGTTATTTGCATAAATTAATTTTTATGTGGAAATGTATGTTTTAAAAATTATTATTGTTTCATACTTCCATATTTTTTTCTAAATAAGACTAGCTTTGAAAATTATTTCATTTTGAACTCATTTATACACATTATATCTTGGATACAGATGGGTCCCAAATTATGTTTTGGCTTACAATGGTGTAACTCTATGATGGTGGGAAAGCAATGCTCATTTAGTAGAAGCCATACTTTAAATTTTGAATTTTTATTTTTTCCTGTGTTAGTGACATGCCATCAGAGCCTCTCTCATAATGCTGGCCAGCAGTGGCCACAGCTCCCTGTCTACCAGCGATTGGGAGGGTCAACAACTGATATACTGGCAACTTTCTGTTCCCGTACAGCTGCTCTGTTTTTCACTTTCAGTAGTCAATAAATTACTTGAGAGTGTCAACACTTTATTATAAAATAGGCTTTGTGGTAGATGATTTTGCCCAAGTACAGGCTATTATGACTCTTCTGAGCACGTTCAAGGTAGGCTCAGCTAAGTAAGTGGTGATGTTCTGTCAATTAGTGTATTAAATGGATCTTTGACTTAGGAGATTTTCAACTTACGACGTGTTTATGAGGATGTAGCCTTGTAGAGTGGTCTTCCAATAATAGAAAGATGGCCACGAGGAAGATGTCCTTCCTTTCAGAAATATCCAACATGGGGTGCCTGAGTGGCTCAGTTGGTTAAGTGTCTGACTCTTGATTTTGGCTCAGGTCATGATCTCTCAGTTCATGGATTCAAGCCCACTTCGGGCTCTGTGCTGGCAGCAGGGAGCCTGCTTGGGATTCTCTGTCTCCCTCTCTTTCTGTCTCTCTCTCTCAAAAGTAAATAAAAACACATTAAAGAAAAATGAAGATATCCAAGGTGAATTGGTCTAGAATGAAGAAAAGTTAGTATTTAGTGGGTTGGGGGCCGAATGGAACTAGGTCGAGACTCAGTAAAAATAGTCATTTAAACGTCATCTAATAATATCAAAGTTAGCTAAAAAGTGAATGAATACCTACAACAAAAATGGAACTGATGAACCTTTTTTTTTTTTTATGTGTGAGATGAAACATGAACATACACATATGAGAAGAAATACATTTTAGGTCAGCTGCACAACATATTATTTCTAGACACAAATTCAAGATATAAAAAGTGTGTCTTCTGCTTTTGGGCCTTTTGGTCTTGAGGCCACCATACCATGTGCTTTCCGTGACACTACAGGGCTTGACTTGACTATTTCTCTTTATTTAAAACGTTGTGTATTTCTGTACGTGAAATTAAATTTCTTCCTACCCTAACACTTACGAAAATGATCTTAGGTGGTTTATAAAAATATTTTCGGCAAATACAAAGGTGCTACAGGCTGAATGTTTGTGCAAACGCTGAAGCCCTAATGCAATGTGATGATATTTGGGGGAGAGGACTTGTGGAGCTGATTAGGTTTAGAAGAAGTCATCGACATGGGGCCCACATGGTGGGATTAGTGAAAAAGAGAGGAAGATCCCTCCGTCCCCATGTGTGTGAACTGAGGAAAGTTCATGAGTGAGAAGACGGTTGTTCACAAGTCAAGAAGAGGGCTCTCACCAGGGACTGGTGTGCCTGCACTGTGATCTGGTACTTCAGAGCCTCCAGACCGTGGGAGATAAATGCGTTTAGTCTCAGCTCCCCAGTCTATGGTAGTTTATTACAGAAGCCCAAACAGACTAAGACAAATGCAGTGAAATAAACAGAGAAAACAGGAAATGGAGAAGTAGATCATAGGGTAGAAATGCTGTATTAACTTTGCTAGCAAAGACAGGAAAATAATCAATGATGAAAGCCATTTGTTCCATTCCATTTTATAAAACTGAACTTGTTTACAAGAAGAAAAATAGCTGTTGCTGCTTGGATGCTGAAGCATGAAATATCATTCCCTACCCTATTGCCAGATTTTCCCAATGAAGGCAGATATCAAGTAATGTGGTAGGAGACAAAGAAAGAGAAAGAGGGAGGGAGGGATGGGGGAAGGAAGGAGGGAAAGAAGGAAGGAAGGAAGGAAAGAAAGAAGGAAGGATAGGTGGAAAGGGAGAGGGAGGGATGAAAGGAAGGAAGAGAAAGAAAAAAAAGAAAAGAAGGAAGGAAGGAAGAGGGAGGGAGGAAGGAAAGCGAGAAAGACAAGAAAGAGAAGGAAAGAAAGAAACAAATAAAGGGAAAGAGAAATTCAACAGCAACTCTGAAAAAGCCACAATAGCAAGTTGATTTGTATATTTCGAGTTCCATTTTTTATAAGACGATTTGATGAGTGGGTGCGTCCATGGAGGAAAGCTGATGGTTGACAAAATTGATATTTTAAGGTCTAATAAGTAAGTTCACCCCTGGTGTCACTTGATCTAGGAATAAAAATCCAGTGTATTCTGAGACCCAGCTTGAAACTAAGCTAAGTTCATGCGTGCCTGTGAAACAGGTCTGGCATGTTAGATTATTAGACTATTTTTGAGGCATGGAAGTGAACTCTTCTGTTGAGTGTCAAGTTTTGTTAGCCAACTGGGTTGGGAAAGTAATAAAGACAAATTCTGCAGTGCATTGGAGCAGAGTTTCATTTTGGTGCTTCTCCAGAAAACTGTAACACAAGGAGAGAAAGAGTTTGCAAAATTTGCAAAATCACTGCACAGTTTTTGTTGCTGAGAAATTCCATTGCTTTAACTCAAGCAAGAGAAAAACCAAGAGAGACACAGCAGTTTTAAGTGGAAAAACCAGAGTCTGCAGAAAAATAGCGGTGTCCAGAGGACACAGGTGTGTCCAGAGAACCAACAGAGGTTGTCGGCAAGAGAAAGAATATCTCCTACTTTATTCTCTCTTCTGCTAGACATCCTTCAGGTCTGCCGTGTCTGCCAAATGCTATATGGATCTTGATCAGATGCTGGAGTAGCCTTGATTTTTTGTTTTTGTTCTACTATAAATGGAAAGTTGGTTTCCCCTCAAGATTCATATATTGAAATCCTTCCCACCCTGAGCGTTGGTATTAAGAGGTGGGGCCTTTGGAGGGGATTAGATCCCGAGGGCAGAGCCCCCATGAATGGGATTAGTGCCCTTCTAAAAGACGCCCCATAGATCTCCTTTGTCCCTTCCACCATGTGAGGAAACCATGAAAAAGTATCCTCTATTAACCAGAAAGTGAACTCTTAACCAGACACCAAACTGCCAGCACTTTGATCTTTGGACTTTCCAGCTTTCAGAACCAAGAGAAACACAGTTTTGTCATTTATAAGTCACCCAGCCTCCGGTACTCTGTTACAGCAACCCAAACAGAGTAAAACATGTTCCAGCTCTTCGACCCCAAACACGTAAAGACTTCACAAGAAATTAGGGTCTTATAGTTGTGATTTATGTAGGAGCAAATGCAATGCAGAGTACATTGGAATATGTAGAAAAACGAATGGCCGGTTTATTTTTTGGAAAACGTTCTATTTTTCTTTTCCACAAATAAAAGCATTTAGAAAGATTTGGGAAGCAATAAATGTGGCAGTTATATTGCCTGCAAACAGTTTAGACTGCAGGCCCTCCATGTGCCTATTAATGGCAGATCCTAAGAACATTTTAAAAACAACCAAATAAAGTAGGATTGGTGTACTCATTAAAACTAAAGCACTTAACCCAAACTCCCACCTGCATAGAACATTTCCTTAAATGGTGACTGTAGGCAGAGTCAAGATTTTACCCTTGTTGGTCTTTCCTATATGCAAACACAGAAGTCATTGAAGCCTGAAAGTGCTTGACTTTAAAACTGTTTGTCCCTTGGGCTAAATTAAAGAAAAAGAAAAATTCTCAATAATGCTACAGTAAAGCACCTAATTGAACAGGCACCCTGGAAAGTTTTCCAAAATCTGTTGGAAATAGTTGATAATACCTGCTTTAGAGAATTAGGGGCTCTAAGTCACTCTTTTAAATTTTATCTACTAAACATACGGTTTTGGATTTTAGCGGAGTGTAGTTCCCTCTCCCCCCCCCCCCAAAAGGAATTCTATACCAAGACCAGTTAGCTCTGTACTCATTCTAAATTTTTTTACAATAAAACCATATCATCATTTTAGTAGACGATATCTATCTAGGAGTGGGTTGGGAAATGGAAGCGCTCAGTGCCTTCAAAATTATGTCAAATTATTAAGTCACTAATTGAGAAGAATATGGAAGAGGTGAAGAACAAAATCCCCCTCAAAATGGCCTCATCCACCAAGAGCTGTTTCTGCCAATCCAAACTCTGACTTCAGGGTCAGTTTCTACTTAAACATCCAATGGTTTTTGGTGAGTTCACAAAACTTTATAAAGCATGATAGGTTCCTTTCTTCCGGATCAACGATGTAAGAGCAATGTTACTGCAAATAATTGTGAATCGCACCAGAGAGATCTCTCATTTATATGGAAACATAAGTGTATCTGCTATCTCTTCAATTATGAGCTTCCATAATCAGATGAATACACTAAATTTTCTATGTCAAATTCTCAATGTTTATAAGGAAAAAGAAATGTTGGCAATGATATGTTCTCATGACAACCTTTGTTAATAGTTGGTATAATATTCAGTTTTAGAATAATTGTACTTAGGGCCTCCCTGCCTTCCACGTGGAAGGCTGGCTGCATAGTCACTCACTTTCAACACAGCAGTGGAGACCCTGGCACACTTTAAATGAAAGGTCGATGATAGCCTTCCCTCCAGTATCTGTCCCACTGACCCTTCAATTTTAGATTCGGTAGTTTCTTTTATGTTTTATTGAGATAGGATAATTTGTGCCAAAAAGAAAAGATCACAGTTTAAATTTAATGTGAATTAAAACAACAATAATGGGGTGCCTGGGTGGCTCAGTCGGTTAAGCGTGCGACTTCAGCTCAGGTCATGATCTCGCAGTCCGTGAGCCCGAGCCCCACGTCGGGCTCTGTGCTGACAGCTCAGAGCCTGGAGCCCGCTTTGGAACCTGTGACTCCCTCTCTCTCTGCCCCTCCCCTGCTAATGCTCTGTCTCTGTCTCTCAAAAAATAAATAAATGTTAAAAAAAATTTAAAAAACAACCACCACCACAACAGAGGATGGGTACATGGTGCAGTGACTTTTGTGATGTGTCACTTCAGCTAGGCTACAGTTCCAGTTGGGCAATCAAACACAAATCTGGGTACCTGATGTACAGGGAATTTGCAGATGTAATAAAAGTTCCTAATCAGTTGACTGTGAGGAAAAAAATGCTGCATAACTTGGGTGAGCCTGACTTAATCAGTGGGAAGTCCTTAAGATCAAGTCAGATGATCCCCAGAGAAGAAAGAAATTATTTTCACGGACAGCAGCTTTGACCCATGTTCCTGGAGTCCCATTCTGCTTGAGATCTTCCTTCCTGGCTGCCTGCTATGTGGATTTTGGTCTTGATTGCTTAGCTCCTACAACCATATAAGCTGATTCTTTGTAATAAATGTCTGTGCACACACACACACACACACACACAATTTATATTCTACTGATAAGATATCTGACTGACATATATCTTACTAATTTGGCTTCTCTGGTTGGACATGTGCTTACACAGTTGGAATCTATATCGAGTTGGGATGATATATCTGCTCTCATCACCTATTTAAAATTTTTTTAACCTTTATTTATTTTTGAGACAGAGAGACAGAGCATGAACGGGGGAGGGTCAGAGAGATACGGAGACACAGAATCCAAAACAGGCTCCAGGCTCTGAGTTGTCGGCACAGAGCCTGACGCAGGGCTCAAACTCACAGACCGCGAAATCATGGCCTGAGCCGAAGTTGGACACTCAGCCGACTGGGCCACCCAGGCGCCCCTCTCATCACCTATTTTAAAGCCAACCAAGGGCCTTTAATTCAATATATATTAGATTTGGTGTTTGCTTTTGTTGGGGGAGGAGAAGATACATTAGTTTATTAGTTGTTTGTGTTTTTTTTTTTTTTTTAACTCTGGCTTTTGATTATTTCCGAAGAACTTCATCCAACTTTGTCAGGAACTTTGAGGCATCCTGAAAATATTCCTCTCACCTAGAACTCAGAGTCTGAGACCTAATTTTGCTTAATGCATTTAAAGCCCATTGTAGATAGTCAAAACCATGATTTCATAAGATAAAATTTAAACCACTGTGGAATATAAAATAACAAAACCACGATTTAAATTAATAAAATTTCCCTCACATACCACACTCAATGCTAGTCATTTAATAATATCATTGATTCTGAAATAATACATCTTCATTACTAAAATTGAAGTCATACTTATGAATTATCAAAAGTGATTCATAAAATCATACACCACATTTTCACTTGTCAGAAAAGCAAAATTTTAAAGCATTGTGTATTTGTTGAGGGTGGGACAGAAGACAGTTAAAAGAAATCAGTGTAGCCATTGGATGGCAGTTTGTCAGAATCATGTAAAACTTCAAGTGAGTATATACTATGACCTAATCATTGCATTTGGGACTGTATTACAGAAAAACACACATGTATGTATGGAGGAACAGGATGTTACTGCAGGATTCTATGTAATAGCATACAAAATGGAAATATAAATGTCTATCTTACAGGGTTGATTTGATAGTGGGATTCTACCAATTTCCATGCAGAAGTCACAAACCAAAAAAATATTACTTGTGGGGTGCCTGGGTCACTCGGTCAGTTAAACGTCCAACTTTTGATCTTGGCTCAGGTCGTGATTTCATGGTTCCTGAGTTCGGGCCCGGCATCAGTCTCCACAGTCTCAGTGGGGAGCCTGCTTTGGATTCTCTCTCTCCCTCTCTGCCTCTCCCCTGTTCCCTCTCTCCCTCAAAATAAATATTAAAAAAATACTACTTGAATAATGAAATTCTTAAAGTTGGTGGGGGCCTGAAAGTGCTCCCTGAAATCCATGCCCCTCTGATGACTAATTTAATAGTTTGTTTTTTTGAGAGAGAGAGTGCAAGAGTGAGGGAGAAGCAGAGGCAGAGAGAGAAACAGAGAGAGAGAGAGAGAGAGAGAGAATCTTAAGCAGGCTCCATGCCCTTTGAGGAGCTTGATGTGGGGCTCAATTCTACAAACCAAGAGATCACAGCCTGAGCCAAAATCAAGACTCTAACGCTTAACGAGCTCACCCACTCAGGGACCCTAATTTAACAGCTTTATTCTTAGTTTACTAATTTTCACTTTTTCTGTATATTTGCACTAGAATTTAGGAGGGATAGTAGTAGAAGTAACGAGTTTGTTTTAAACTGTAGGTAAGATCATTGCACACTGTCTTGTAAAACACCTTTCTTTTTATCTAAATAGACCTTGCACATTTTCTCGTGTAAACAAACACACACACAATTTCACTGTATAGATCAATTCCCCTTTTGCTGAGAATTTAGGTTGTAATCTTGCCAATACTCCCATTATGTCAAAACAACAAGCAAATACACATCTTGAGGTTTTAAAACCAGTATTCATTGTTCTGTCTAGTATACCTAGAATTTAGGGAGAAATGCGGGGGAGACATTAAGGATGAAATGTAAAAATGACACTATTTGCTTCTCTGTGTTTTTCCCACTCTGGGCCTGACACTTACTGCTTAGTAAGTCTACTCAGTGTGTATTAACTGAGTCAGGTGTTTTTGCAAAGTTAAGTAAAAAAACATATGGGAGATTGCCTGCTTTTCATGAAAATTAACAAAGTGTCAGATTCCTAGGGCATAAAGGAGCCGTGGTGCGAACTCTCAGGCAGTTTTATCAAAGGAATGGTTAGCTTCATTACATCTTCATGAACCCAAAGAGTAACACTTGGCAACTTCATCTAGGGAAAGAGACAGAGATGACAGACCGACAGAGTCTCTAAGTGAGAAAGTGCTTTCCAGCATGTACATTCCAATAAGGTTGATATGAAAGAAATAATTCATCATTGAATAAACACTGAACACAATCTAGACAACTTTTCTAGCGGTACCAAATCGGTTTGCTCTAATGTAAGTCACATTATTTTGAATAAATTCACTGCTCAGTTTTGTGGGACTCCATAAATATGTTAAGAATTAACTTCCCACAATTAACACAAAATGTGAAACAAATTATTGGCTAGTGCTAAAATGCATTGTTCACAAACAAAATGAACTTTAACAAAAGATGAATAAGAAACATCCAGTTATAAAGACATTACAGCAATGTAATAATTGTGCAACAGACTCAGTATATCAGGAAAAAGAGTAATTTCTGTTTCAGTACCAAAGGCTATTAAGGCATGTATGTTTATGCAAATTTCATTTCTTCCGATGAAGGCTTTTAATTGTACTCATTTTAAAAACTAGACTAGAGAATTTAACATTTTCTGTGAAGAGAAGAAATATGAACATTTTTGTGGGAAGGTGAATTTTAACTAATTTTGAAATAAATGCTGAAAAGTGTTATTCACAATTGAACAATTGTCTTAGCATGTTAAAGAATTCATAATTAATGTTACATTATTTAGCTCCTGAATGTCAGCTCACTCTTTATTATAAACTTTCTGTTGAGAGATAATGCATGAATGAGAGTTATTACATCAATATTGCTTTTCTCTATCAATTTAACAACACATTAACTACAAGTGTGCAGATGCTATTAGTACTTACCTCCTTCGAAACACATTGCCATGGAAAAAATTATTGAGGCATTTAATCAAATGCTAACAAGGTAGCCTTGACTGAAAGAAAATGTAATTTATTTGCTTGGAAACACTTTCATGAAATAAATCTCTTACGGACCTTGTTTTCTGTAGAGACTGCATAACAAAAATCATACTCAGTAGACGAGAAGAGGCTAACCTTTGGCCTTAAGGTTAGAAAAAGAATAAATATTCATTGATGATACACATCAAAACATGACTAACATGCAAACCATGCTAGTCCTAAAAATCCAAACAGAATCCAGAGTCCACACCAATGCAGTTACACCAATCATTAAATAAATTGATTGAGCTCAGTAAATTAGGGATTAATAGAAATCAGAATTTTAAATCAAAAGCAAAATTGTAAGTTTGTACAGTTTATACTGTCACTTTCCTGTAATTACCTTCTGTCAAGAAAGGAATTCATTTGATCATTCATCTATTTAAAATATGACTCTTTTTGTTATTCTGATTATAAAAATTGCACAAAATTTAAAATATATAGAAACAGCATAAGTAAAGGTAAAGTAACCCTCAGGTCCTACTAAGCAGAAAAAGTCTCAGTTAAAAGTTTTAATTGTACACTTCCAGATACGCACACGGACACGCACACAATGATGGAGAGAGAAGAGAGTTTTCTAGCCTATTTTCTCATTCTGTGTAAAAGGCTAACACTCCTGACATATGATGAACGTTTCATAAGTGTGTAATACATTGATGAAGCTACTTGATTCAAGACGTGGAGAGCTTCTAAACTCTTACATTCTGGTGGCTGTATGATCAGGTGCTTAAAATGTGTTAGGAAGCATAGATAATATTTCAGGGGCCTCAGAGATCAGATAACAGTATGCCTTCCGGTAGTCTCAGTGACCATTAGTAAATTTCTCTTGACCAGGAAGTTAGTTCAGAGCAGATCTTCTAACTCTGGGTCCATTTTTTTTAAGTATTATTTTAAACATTTCTAAAAAGAAGTTGTGGCTATTAACGTTATTTCTAACAGTCTGACTACAAAGTCAAATTTTCTGGATTAAAAAAAAACAACTTTCTGTTATTCCCTCTCCCATTGTCTCCTCCATGGGTTTTGGAATAGCAATATGGTATATTGACCAGCTATAAACAAGTGTTTCAATAAAACCACCCCAAGATTAATAGTTGGACCCAGTATGTATAATGGGACATACTTTGCAGTCTGGATTATGTGTTGAGTTGCAACAAAGAAATCCTGCTATTGCCAAAGATGATCAGACAATATAACTAAAACTGTTCAACAAATCCTAACTAGGCAGTAGCAAAACTTTATCAATTTGCTGATCAAACAAATAAAAATATATAGAGTAAAAAGCTAGCACATCTAAAACCAGAAAATATTCCAAGCAGAGAAATAAACAAAACAAAACACCCTCAAGTCACAGAAAGTACACGACATCAGAATGCACGTGATATGAAATGTTTAGACTGTAAGAATTGTACCCACACCTGCACACAAAGGTGTGATAGACTAGGAAGCACAAGATTTGTGAGTAAATTATTCTTAAGTTGTTCATGTAGAGAAGGTCTCTCTATGGTGAAAATGTGAGAATATTCACATTTTTTTTCTTTTTCAACAGTGCACTTAATAATCTCAATTGTGTTGGGGCGCCTGGGTGGCGCAGTCGGTTAAGCATCTGACTTCAGCCAGGTCACGATCTCGCGTCCGTGAGTTCGAGCCCCGCGTCGGGCTCTGGGCTGATGGCTCAGAGCCTGGAGCCTGTCTCCGATTCTGTGTCTCCCTCTCTCTCTGCCCCTCCCCCGTTCATGCTCTGTCTCTCTCTGTCTCAAAAATAAATAAACGTTGAAAAAAAAAATTTTTTTTTAAATAATCTCAATTGTGTTACAGAAATGTTGTTTCAGTGAGCCCTTTTCATGTGATATTGGTACAGAGAAGAGAAAAAGTACTGATTAGCCTTAAATACCCACAAGAGTTTTCTAGACTCTAGTTCTAAAAATCTAGATTTCTAGACTCTCGTTCTGGAGTCTAGCATACCACCTTACGGGGGTTGATTCACTACTCACTCACTGTCAAAGTATTGGGTTACTGACATGCTGTCATCTGTTGGCTCATCTGACTGAGAGTATCTTGATATTTTTCTTCAAGAGCTCTATGGTGGGAAGTTCAAGGTGGTTGCTTGACTGTGTCAAGTTTCATCAAGTCTTAAACATTCTGATTCTTGATTCTAATGTCAATAATGCAAATAATAAAACAAAAAGGTTTTGTAGATGTTTGTCCTCTTCGGCTTAAGTTTCTTTTCTTTAGCATTTGATGTTTCTAAAGTTTATGCTTTTAAATTATATCCCCAATGTTTCCGTTCTTGTTCCTCAATTTTAAAGAGTTATTCATCACATAGTATGTCTTTTCCTTTCTTCTTCCCACCTTCCCTCCCTTCTTTCCTTCTTTCCTTTCTTCTTTCTTTCCTTCCTTCCTCTTTCTTTCTTCCTCCCTTTATCCCTTCCTTCCTCCCTCTCTCCCTTCCTGTCTTTCTTTCTCTTTTCCTTCCTTTCTTCTTTTTGTTTTTTGCTTTCTTTGTCAGATGACAAAACTTTATAATCTTTAAATCTGTTTAAATCAAGGTATTAAAAATAGCTAGAAAAAGTTTTGTATCATACAATTGCTAGACTTAGTAATGCATTTGAGTTTGCAGTTCTTACAAAGCATACAATAGTGCCCTCTAATGCCATTTTAAAAAACAATTGTACTACAACTTTGTGTTTTTGAGGATGCTATTTCCTTTCCATTTAGGAATCTTATCATCAAAATATGAAATGCTATAAAATATTTTAACTTGTAAATAAACACTTTATTAGGCAATATTTATGAAATTGTACCAGTTAAATTGTCAGGTATGTGTTATTTATGTTACCTGAAATTCACCTATGTCTAGCACATTCCCTAAGGAACAGAGTGATAATATTATGGACTAAAATCAGCCTTATAATTATTAAAATATTATATTTATTCATATGTTAGAATACATACTTTATTGACATAATTAGGCACATATTCAGAGTTTTCTTTCAGATTTTATATAAATTTTTACTAAATACATACATATATGCACATATATATGCACATATATGTATATATGTGCATATATATGTGCATATATCTTAAAAAGATATAGGTGCACACATATACATATATGTGCATATATGTATATGTGCACACATATGTATATGTGTGCACCTATATATCTTCTTTTTTAATATGAAATTTATTGTCAAATTGGTTTCCATACAACACCCAGTGCTCATCCCAAACGGTGCCCTCTTCAATATCTATTACCCACCCTCCCCTCCCTCCCACCCCCCATCTACCCTCAGTTTGTTCTCAGTTTTTAAGAGTCTCTTATGCTTTGGCTCTCTCCCACTCTAACCTCTTTTTTTTTTTTTCCTCCCCTCCCCCATGGACTTCTGTTAAGTTTCTCAGGATCCACATAAGAGTGAAAACATATGGTATCTGTCTTTCTCTGTAGGACTTATTTCACTTAGCATAACACTCTCCAGTTCCATCCACGTTGCTACAAAAGGCCAGATTTTATTCTTTCTCATTGCCAGGTAGTATTCCATTGTGTATATAAACCACAATTTCTTTATCCATTCATCAGTTGATGGACATTTAGGCTCTTTCCATAATTTGGCTATTGTTGAGAGTGCTGCTATAAACATTGGGGTACAAGTGCCCCTGTGCATCAGCACTCCTGTATCCCTTGGGTAAATTCCTAGCAGTGCTATTGCTGGGTCATAGGGTAGGTCTATTTTTAATTTTTTGAGAAACCTCCACACTGTTTTCCAGAGCGGCTGCACCAGTTTGCATTCCCACCAACAGTGCCAGAGGGTTCCCGTTTCTCCACATCCTCGCCAGCATCTGTAGTCTCCTGATTTGTTCATTTTGGCCACTCTGACTGGTGTGAGGTGGTATCTGAGTGTGGTTTTGATTTGTATTTCCCTGATGAGGAGCGATGTTGAGCATCTTTTCATGTGCCTGTTGGCCATCCGGATGTCTTCTTTAGAGAAGTGTCTATTCATGTGTTCTGCCCATTTCTTCACTGGATTATTTGTTTTTCGGGTGTGGAATTTGGTGAGCTCTTTATAGATTTTGTATACTAGCCCTTTGTCCAATATGTCATTTGCAAATATCTTTTCCCATTCCATTGGTTGCCTTTTAGTTTTGTTGGTTGTTTCCTTTGCTGTGCAGAAGCTTTTTATCTTCATGAGGTTCCAATAGTTCATTTTTGCTTTTAATTCCCTTACCTTTGGAGATTTGTCAAGTAAGAAAGTGCTGTGGCTGAGGTCAGAGAGGCTTTTTCCTGCTTTCTCCTCTAGAGTTTTGATGGTTTCCTGGCTCACATTCAGGTCCTTTATCCATTTTGAGTTTATTTGTGTGAATGGTGTAAGAAAGTGGTCTAGTTTCATCCTTCTGCATGTTGCTGTCCAGTTCTCCCAGCACCATTTGTTAAAGAGACTGTCTTTTTTCCATTGGATATTTTTCCCTGTTTTGTCAAAGATTAGTTGGCCATACTTTTGTGGGTCTAATTCTGGGGTTTCTATTCTATTCCATTGGTCTATATGTCTGTTTTTGTGCCAATGCCAAGCTGTCTTGATGATTACAGCTTTGTAGTAGAGGCTAAAGTCTGGGATTGTGATGCCTCCTGCTTTGGTCTTCTTCTTCAAAATTACTTTGGCTATTTGGGGCCTTTTGTGGTTCCATACAAATTTTAGGATTGCTTGTTCTAGCTTCGAGAAGAATGCTGGTGCAATTTTGATTGGGATTTCATTGAATGTGTAGATAGCTTTGGGTAGTACTGACATTGTAACAATATTTATTCTTCCAACCCATGAGCACGGAATGTTTTTCCATTTCTTTATATCTTCTTCAATTTCCTTCATAAGCTTTCTATAGTTTTCAGCATACAGATCTTTTACATCTTTGGTTAGGTTTATTCCTATGTATTTTATGCTTCTTGGTGCCATTGTGAATGGGATCAGTTTCTTTATTTGTCTTTCTGTTGCTTCATTATTAGTGTATAAGAATACAACTGATTTCTGTACATTGATTTTGTATCCTGCAACTTTGCTGAATTCATGTATCAGTTCTACCAGACTTTTGGTGGAGTCTGTTGTATTTTCCATGTATAATATCATGTCATCTGAAAAAAGTGAAAGCTTAACTTCATCTTTGCCAATTTTGATGCCTTTGATTTCCTTTTGTTGTCTGATTGCTGATGCTAGAACTTCCAACGCTATGTTAAGCAACAGTGGTGAGAAGGGACATCCTGTTGTGTTCCTGATCTCAGGGAGAAAGCTCTCAGTTTTTCCCCATTGAGGGTGATATTAGCTGTGGGCTTTTCATAAATGGCTTTTATGATGTTTAAGTGTGTTCCTCCTATCCCAAATTTCTTGAGGGTTTTTATTAAGAAAGGATGCTGAATTTTGTCAAATGCTTTTTCTGCATCGATTGACAAGATCATATGGTTCTTATCTTTTCTTTTATTAATCTGATGTATCACATTGATTGATTTGTGAATGTTGAACCAGCCCTGCATCCCAGGAATGAATCCCACTTGATCATGGTGAATAATTCTTTTTATATGCTGTTGAATTCATTTTGCGAGTATCTTATTGAGAATTTTTGCATCCATATTCATCAGGGATATTGGCCTGTAGTTCTCTTTTTTTACTGGGTCTCTGTCTGGTTTAGGAATCAAAGTAATCCTGGCTTCATAGAATGTGTCTGGAAGTTTCCTTCCCTTTCTGTTTTTTGGAATAGCTTGAGAAGGATAGGTATTATCTCTGCTTTAAACGTCTGGTAGAATTCCCCTGGGAAGCCCTCTGGTTCTGGACTCTTATTTGTTGGGAGAATTTTGATAACTGACTCAATTTCTTCACTGGTTAGGGTCTGTTCAAGCTTTCTATTTCTTCCTGTTTGAGTTTTGGAAGTGTGTGGGTGTTTAGGAATTTGTCCATTTCTTCCAGGTTGTCCAGTTTGTTGTTAAAAAGATATATATGTACATATATATATATATATATATATATATATATATATATGCATATATATGTGTGTGTGTGCATATATGTATATGTGCACATATGTATATACGTACATATATTTATACATATGTGCACATATATATCTTTTTAAGATTTTATTTTTAAGTAATCTCTACACCCAATGTGGGGCTCAGATTTATAACCTTGCAATAAAGAGTCACATGCTCTACTGACTGAGCCAGCCAGGCACCCCTGGTTTACTAAGTATATTTTAAGGGTACAGTTATTAATCTTTGTTGCATCTAAGTAATTGTTAATTTTGTTTTTATAAATTGAAATTAAATATTACAATTTGCATAATCATTGTCTTGAATTTTGGAGCTAATATAGTAATAGAGAAAAGGCACATTTTTTTTAAGTTTATGTAATTATTTTGAGAGAGAGCGAGAGCATACATGTGTGTGCATGAGCGGGGGAGGGGCAGAGAGAGAGAGAGAGAGAGAATTCCAAGCAGGCTCCACACTGTCAGTACAGAGCCTGATGCAGCGCTCGTACCCACAAACCATGAGATCATGACCTGAGCTGAATCAAGAGTTGGACACTTAAGTGACAGAGCCCCATGAGGCACCCCAGGTTTTCTCTTGTCTGAACCTCAAATAATGCATTAGAGTGGTTGTATTTCTAATCTCTCAATAATTAGGGATTTTAATACTTCTCCTATAAGTTCCCCAGAACAATCTGAAAATGTAATATTGATGGGAATTGAATATTTCAATATAGAGAAGGATGAACACATTAGAGATTTGAGCCTATGAAATAAATCTATCAAGAATCAAGTACACAAAGGTACTAAACAAAGAAAGACATTTTCTTTATTTTTTTAAGTTTATTTATTTATTGTTGAGAGAGAGAGTGTGAATGGGGGAGGGGCAGGGAGAGAGGGAGAGAGAGAATCCCGAGCAGACTCTGCTCTGCAACGCAGAGCCCAACACGGTGTTGATCCCAGGAGCTATGAGATCATGACCTGAACTGAAGTCCAGAGCCAGATGCCTAACTGACAGAGCCACCCAGGTGCCCTGAAAGACATTTTAAAAGTGTATCAATTCTGTAGCTTTGTTGTGGTGAGAACTACAGAAGGTCATAGCAAGGAAGGTAAGAATTGAAGAAAAGAAAATTGTGTAGATGTGTATAAACCATAATACATCTTAGAAAGAAAAACTTAAACATTGTGTTCTTAATGACAGATTTTTAAAAAAATTTTTAATGTTGATTTTTGAGAGACAGAGCACAAGTGGGGAGGGGTAGAGGGAGATGGAAACACAGAATCCCAAGCAGGCTGCAGGCTCTGAACTGTCAGCACAGAGCCCGACGTGGGGCTTGAACTCAAAAACTGCGAGATCATGACCTGAGCTGAAGTCAGACACTTAAACCAGCTGAGCCACCCAGGCGCCCCCAGATTTTGAATTAGTGTGAACTCTATGGGAAAAGATCTTGGTGCCATGATAGAGAGATCAATGAAAACATTTCCTCAATATCCTTCACATTTCCAATCTTATCACAAGCCCAAATATTCTTTTTCTTGGTTTTTTTAACCGTTGTCTGGCTTCAGTGAACTTTATGCCTTAACATCGTCCTGTGTGCATGTGGCAAACAACTTATAGTATGCCTGAGTCATGGCCTTCTGCCTTCCTCCTCACTGCCCCCCACCTCTTCCAACTGTGCACTTCAAGTATAAGCCAACAAATCCAGTAATTTTAATTTTCTTTTAATTCATGAAAAGATACCCCATAGACTGATATTTTTGGTTAAGTGAGTTCAATTTTGGAATGAACTTAACATATTCCATACATGTATCATAAAATGCTTTGAATTTCAATTTCACAATCCTTCTATTATCTTCCTCACTAGATTACAAACTCTCGTAATCTAGTAGAGAGTTTTATAGATATATGATTTCTTAGTTAGCTGTTTCATTTATTCAGGAAATATTATCGAACATTTATAGTATGGTGAGCACCAGCTAAATATCATTGATTACTTAGTCACTTTTCCTATCAGGCCTTCCCTTAACATTTGAGGCATCAAAGACAAGAGTAATTTTTAATGTTACAAAGCTAACAAAATAAATATGTCCTATCCTCTTATCTTGAAAAATGTACCTTCTTTTTAAAAATTTATTTATTTATTTTTAGAGAGAGAGAGAGAGAGAGAGTGAGAATGAGAATGAGAAGGGGCAGAGAGAGGGAGAGTGAGAATCCCAAGCAGGCTCTGTGCTGGCAGCACAGAGCCCAATGTGGGGCTCAATCTCATGAACCATGAGATCATGTTCTGAGCCAAAACCAAATGTTGGAAACTTACCCAACTGAGCCACCTAGATGCCCTGAAAAATATACCTTCTTAATAACTCAGAAGGCCATTATACCTCAAACTAGTCATCCTTCCTCATCAGAAATTAATGGCTATTGGAGGCCACCTGAATCCCAGCCCTGATTCATCCTATAATGGGAAGAGTTACTTTGCACACTTTTGTAAATCCCCATACCCTGGATATTCTTTGGTCCATGGAATGTGCACACAGAAGTGTTTTGTCCTTAGGCAGCTAAATCTTGGGTAGATTTCTGTTCAGGTTCTGGAAAAAGGTTCATTGATGTTCAGACATGGAATGCCAAGATCCTAAGGACCTGGAAGGGAAAAAAAGGATGTGTTCTCCATAGAGGACATTGTCTCCATCCTGTGGACTCATGGCCTCATGAGGAGGCGTGGTCATAGGACCAGAGAGAAGGTGGGAGACAAACAGTGGGGCACAAAGCCTGCAGTATTTGGGAGAAAGTGAAAATAAAGAAGGAATTAGAGATGATTTTAATCTCTTTGCTGTAAAAAATAATCAGTCAACTTGACAAAAGAAAAATTTAACTCATAATAGAGAAGAATTAAAGAAAGAGTCTCAGAAGAGGTGAGATTTTGCATATGTGTTTTGGCCTCACTCTTGGTGTAGTTATGTAGCTATATGGATTAAGTATATTTACAATGCTACTGGACAGTTCTTTAATGTATATATGTAATGTGTGTACAGATATATATATATATATATATATATATATATATATATATGGAAAAAAGTCACACGTTTATTTAAAATGTCTATTTAATTTTACTTTCAGTTTAAAAGAATAATGATGGAACTGTGAATTCTACCTAAATGTGTATGATAACGTTTTTCACCTTCATTTTTGAAAGATATTCTTACTAGATAAATCTAGATTTGGCAATTTTTCATAATTCAAATATATCATCCCATTCTCTTCTGTCTTGCATAGCTTTGCATGTGAAATCTGTTGTCATTCTTATTTTCATTGCTTTACAAAAGGTGTCTTTCTTTTGGCTGCTTGTAACATTTTCTCTTTATCATCACTTTTTGCCACACAATTCTGATGTGTCTCAACATGATTTGTGGGATTTTCTTAATGCTTGAGATTTACTGAGCTTCTTACATCTGTGGGTTTATAATTTTCATATTTGGAAAACTTTTAGCTCATTTCATTAGATATTTTTTCTATCCTCCCAATCCTCTTTTGGTGGCAGAAATGGCAACTATTTGAGTAAATATAAAATATATTTTTCTTCTTTTTAAACCTCTTTAAGAAACAATTTCAGGGGCACGTGGGTGGCTCAGTCATCAGTTAAGCGTCTGACTTCAGCTCAGGTCCTGATCTCACAGTCTGTGGGTTCAAGCCTGCCACTGGGCTCTGGGATAACAGCATAGAGCCTAGAGCCTGCTTTGTAATCTGTGTCTCTGTGTCTTTGTTGCTCTCTGCCCATTCCCCACTAATGCTCGCTCTCTCCCTCTCACTGTCTCTCTCTCTCTGTCAAAAATGAATAAACATTTTTTAAAAATTAAAAAAAAAGAAAGAATTTCAGTGTTTGATGCAAAATTAATAAGGAATTGTGGGGTTTTAGGAGAGAGGAACAAGTAATATTACTATGAGTAAAATGGGACATATTGACAGATTGATCAATTCATCAAAGAACAAAACATTCCTAATATTTATGAGCCTAATGATAGTGCTTCAAAATGCATGAAACAGAAACTCATAGATCTGAAGGGAGATACAAGCAAATCCACAGTTACTCCTTTATAGTAACTGATAGAACAAAAAGAAAACCTTCAGTGTTATAGATTGTAACATGGTCAGTCAACTTGGCATACTTACATTCATAAAATGCTCCACCCAACAGCAGAAGAATACACATTTTTACAAGTACACTTGGAATATTCATCAATACAATCCATAATCCTATCTAGAAAGCAAGTCTTAATAAATGTAAAAGGCTTTAAATCAAAGTATATACATTTGGCTGTATGGAAAATTGAATTAGATATTAGTAATTGAAATACATTCTTAAAATCTCCATACACTTGGAAATCCAATAACCCATGAGTCAAAGAGGTCATAAGAAGAATAGAAAATATGATTAATGAAATAAAAACACAACACATTCAAACATGTGAGAACCTGTCATAGCAGTACCATCAGCTACCCCATCCTTTCTCCTGCACAGGCCATGTTTTATTAATCCCACCCATTGTATTTCCACTTAGAATAGTGTAATTTTTATCTCTAGGTGTCCCATTGGGTTTGTAATAGGTCAGTTTGTTTTCTCATTGTTCTCAAGTTTTTGTCAACCTTCTTAAGCATATGAAACATGTTCATAACAGCTATTTTAACATAATTCTCATTGGGTTCCATAATCCTTTTTATTTATGGATCTGTTTATACTAGTTAATTCTTATTTTGGTCTTGAATCATATTTTCCTGCTTCCTTTAGCCTTGGTTATTATTCTTTTTTTCTTGTAGAGAGAGAAAGCACAGGAGCAGGGGAGAGAGGCAGAAAAAACAGAGAGAGAAAGAGAGAGAGAGAGAGAGAGAGAGAATCTTAAGCAGGCTCCACATTCATCAAACAGCCTGATGCCTGGGGCTCAATCTCACAACCCTGGGATCGTGAACTGAGCTGAAATCAAGGGTTGGACGCTCAGTGAACTGAGTCACCCAGGCACCCCAGCCTTGGTAATTTTTTAATAGATGCTGAGTATTGTGAATTTTATATTTTGACTGTGGTCTGTGTTGTAATCCTTTAAAAAGTATTAGCTTAATTCTGGCATGCAGTTTAGTTATTCAGAATTAGTTGGATCATTTTTGGACTTGCTTTTATGCATTTTATGCATTTATGAGTAGCATTTTGTCCAGGTACAATGTAGCCTTTCTACTAGAGTAAGAATTCCACCTGATGCTTCCATATTATAAACTCTTTCTACTATGTCTTATACTTATCTCTTTGTAGATTCTAGGAACTGCTCCACATTAAAGACTGCTATTAGAAAATATGAAAATTCTCAACCTAATGTTCTAAGTTCTCACCTTAAAACTAGAAAAGTTAAATTTAAGCAAGTTAAACTTAACATAAGTACAAGAAAGTTAATAATAATAAAAAAAGAATTAAATAAAATAAGAGAAACATAGAGAAAAAAACAATGAAACCAAGAGCTAGTTCTTTAAAAAGTTCAATAAAATTAGTACATAGCTAAGCAGACTGGTGAGGACAAAAAGGGAGAAAACAGAAATTGCCAATACCAGAAATAAAAGATAAGACATCACTGCAGAGATGAATTATAAGGATGATAAAAAATAGACATATATATATGATAGGTTCATTTTCCACAAAAGAGTAAGATAATTTATGGGAGAAAGAATGAGCTTCTCAATAAATGTTCATGGAGTATTTAGGTATTCATATGCTAAAAAAAAGGCACTTACCTCACTACATGCACAAAATTTTTCTTGAATTAGATCAAAGACCTAAATATCAGAATTAAAACTATAATATTTTAGAGAAAAAAAAACAAGAGAAATATGTGTAATCTTGTATCTCACAAAGATTTTTTAAAAAGAACACAGAAAGGGGTGCCTGGGTGTCTCAGTCAGTTAAATGTCTGACTTCGGCTCAAGTCATGATCTCGTGGTTCATGAGGTCGAGCCCCACATCAGGGTCTGTGCTGACAGCCCAGACCCTGGAGCCTGTTTCAGATTCTGTCTCCCTCTCTCTCTGTCCCTCCTTGCTTGTGCTCTTTCTCCCTCTCTCTCTCTCTCAAAAGTAAATGAAAACATTATTTAAAAAAAAACACAAAAATATGAAACACAAGTGTAAAAAAATGATTATTTTTTTTCAAAATTAAAAATGTATAGTCTTCACAAGATCATGCTAAGAAAATGAGGAATAGACAAGCCACTCGTTGGGAGAACATATTTGCAAACTGAGAGACATTTATTCGTGGCAGCCTTTGACCCGAGAGATGTTAAAAGAAATTCTTCGGGCAGACAATGGATGGACAAAATCTTCATGAAGGAGCATCTACTTTTTTTTGGTGATTCTTGCCCCACATCAAGTAGTTCTCTCTCACACATGTGCAAATTAACACTTAGCCAAAGTCTTGAGAGGAACCTTTCTGCAAATATCTAGATATCTCCCTCCCTCCCTCTCTCTCTGTTTGCCCCCCCTCTCCAGCTCCCTCCCATCTGTCACTCTGCCCCATCATTCTATCCAGCTTCCTTTCCCCATCCTCTGATCTCTGTCTTCTCCCCCAGCAAGACTTCTGGGTCACTTTGCGTGTCTCCCTCCTATACTTCAGCTTGCAAACCCAACAGGAACTCCTAGAGTTTTAGGACTCACTTTGTTTTCCTTCTCTCAGAAATCATAACTCTGCATCGCCTGTTGCCCAGGGTCTGAAAAATTGTGCGTCTTAGATTTCATACAGTTTTCCAACTGTTTCAGCACGAAAGGTACATCTGGACCTTATTACTTCAGTTGGCCAGAAGGGGAAATCAGATTTTTGGAGCTCTAAGAGCAGATTGAGAAATCAGATTTCTTAAAAACCTAGTGCATTTTTTTTTTATCTCTGACATTCCTACTATAGGACCTATTTGGAAAAAATAAATAAATTTTATTTCAGGATTAAAGTGTTTAAGGATCAATGTAATTGTGCAGTTTTTTACTTTATAATGTACTTAAAGATTTATCTGTCATTTGCATTCTCAACAGTTCTAAATCTAAACAAACACAACTTTGACCAAATATGTAATAAATTCAAACATTAAAAGTAATCTCAACATCTTTTAAAGATTTTGTATGTTAAAACTTTTCCAATTAGTCCTATAAATTCATTCTTCCGGTGTACCGGTGGTATATGGATCTTAACTGTGCTTAAACTATGCGTGTATCAGTATGGAAAGATCTAACTCCAGTATGTAACAAGCTAAAATTAGTGTGCTAACTATAGAACAGATGAAATTAAAACTATTTTGGTTTGACCTTACTACTTAGAAGGACTTGCAGAGTCTAATCTGAAAGCTTCTTAGAATACCTGTCTCGAGCTGTTTCGAGCTGATTCTTTTTTCTTCCCCAAGAACATTTTTCTTTGGAAAGAAAAGACATCCATAATTATGTTACTGACTTTGCAACTATTTTAAATGCCATGTTAAATATTCAATTTATTTTTCATAAATGTGGATGGGTGTAATAGTATTTCCTTCCAAATCAAGAATGTATTTTCAAAAACGTAAGCAAAATACACCAATCTCTTCACCTTGTCCTCTCTCCTGACTTCACTCAACATTTAGCTAAGTATAAAAACTGCAAGAGGCCACTTGAAACATGATAATTAGAAGATTTTTAAAGACTTCAAATTTAATTCCCCAAGACATATTGAAAGCCTTAGAGAATTAATTGGGAAAAAATAATAGCCATCATTTGAAGAAAATGTGACTCGTGTGACGCCCGGTTTTGTATCGCACTATAAACATTTCTCATCTAATCTCCTTTGCAAGATCTATGAGTAGGTATCCTTACATTTTCAAAAGGAAAACTAAGATCAAAATAAAGTTATATAAGTTGTCCAATGTCATAAAGCTGGTATGTGTTAGAGGTGACAGCACTTCTGTTTTCATCATATCCATGTATCAGCATGGTTCTATTGACTGCAAAGAGAAAGCAGATTGTTTATAATTCTCGTGCACCCTTGAACGGCCACAAATTAAGTCATCTTTCTGCGTAAATGTGGATATTCTTACATAAAGTTAAAAGTAATGTTGAACAATGATTTATACCTGATATGCATTGTATATAATTCTTTGAAAGTATTTCTGAACACTTTCTAAAATGCTCATACAGGTATGTTATGTCATAGGGATTACGCTGGGTTCCCATAGGAGCTCTATTCTAAAATCACTGGGTACATTGTGTGTATCAATGTAGTCAGTGCGTAAGTGCTTTTAGATGTAATTTTTGCACGGTTGTTTGTATATGCTGACAATAAGTGAGTGTGTGGGTATCTGAGAGAATGTTTTACATTATTAAGACAATATGCCTTCAGGAAAGATTATCCACCATCAGAATTGTTAATGCTTAGAAAAAAAATGTATTTGTAAAGTAAATTTGTTTTAGCTATTCAAAAGATGCTTCCAGACTCAGCCTGTATTTACCTTTAAGTTATCATTAAAATAAAATATTCCTGTTTCTTCACTTGAAGGACAATAATACCCAACCTGTAACTCACTGTTAGGTGTTTTTGCTTGTTTGTTTGTTTAATTTTTTTTTTTTTAATATTTATTTATTTTTGAGACAGAGCATGAGTGGGTTAGGGGCAGAGAGAGAGACACACAGAATCCAAAGCAGGCTCCAGGCTCCGAACTGTCAGCACAGAGTCTGACGTAGGGCTCGAACCCACAAACTGTGAGATCATGACCTGAACTGTAAGGTCATGACCTGACCTGAGCAAAGTCTGACGCTCAACTGATTGAGACACCCAAGCGCCCCTGACTCTTAAATTTTTTCTTAAAATTTTTAATGTTTTTTTTTTAATTTATTTTTGAGAGAGAGAGACAGAGAGCACAAGTGGTGTAGGGGCAGAGAGAGAGACAGAGACATGGATTCTGAAGCAGGCTCCAGGCTCTGAGCTGTGAGCACAGAGCCTCATGTGGGCTTGAAACCTTGGACCATGAGATCATGAGCTGAGCCAAAGTAGGACACTTAAGTAACTAAGCCACCCAGGCGCCCCTTTAATTTTTAGAGAACCTTGTACGTGGAAAAGCAGCGAAGGTAAAACAACTATTGTGTCTTCTTCAAAAATTATTTATAAATGGTGCTTATATTTGAGGATAGCTTATCGATGGGTGATACAGCAGGAAAGAGTTGAGCAAAAACTGATTGCTTACATGAGTTCTGCCCTTCCATTGAGTAGCTATGGACTGCCATTTAAGATGGAAACTTCTCTGTACCATGAGGTCTTGGCTGTATACTCAGAAGATCAAGCTGAAGAACCCTTCCATTCTGCAACTTGGCTTTCGTCCTTTTCCCTTGAATTCTGGATATTGAATATATTGAAGATATTAATATATGGCTTTGCTGCAGCTCTCCAGTTGGCCTTATATTGTTGCTTTCAGTCTTAAATCTTGCTCTTCTCATCAAGGCCACATATTTCGGGTCTTCTTTTTAGAAGATTTCTACTAAAAAAGAAAAAAAAGCCTTCTGGATAAAATATCTGCCGATTCCCCTTTTCTCCCCTTCCCTCCCCATTTACCATATAACATGATTCACCTAAATAGAATTAAAAGGTTTGCATTCACTAACCACAAAATTCATTTACAGTTTATTTTATTCAAATTTTGCTTTGTTAATTAAGATGCAGTCTTAATCCTCAGTTAACACAGTAGACTGCCCCTAGTCATTCCCAAAATGTTTACCAAGGCTTATATTTTTCTCACCTCTACTACTGGATGTTTTATATATGGAATAAGTTAATATTTATGTAGAATCAAATGTTCAATAATTTGTATATAAATGTATTTTTATGTTAACATGTTTTATATTATATAGTTTATAGGGGATCCTGGGTGGCTCAGTTGGTTAAGTGTCCAACTCTTGATTTCAGCTCAGGTTGTGATCTCACAGTTGTGGGATTGAGCCCTGCGTCAGGCTCTGTGTCGAGCATGGAGCCTGCTTAGGATTCTATCTCCCTCTTTCTGACCCTACCCTGCTCACAATCTCTCTCCCTCAAAATAAATAAATAAACTTTTAAAAATATAGTTTATATATAGTTTAAAAATATAGTATATAAACTATACTGTGAATATAGTTTATATATAAATGGAGTATATACTTATGTATATTTACTAAATAAGTAATATAGTATTCATACAGTTATAAAATATAACAAATAGTAAATTTAATATTTACATATTACATAATTAATAATATTTATATAAATGTATAGTTACACACATATAGTTATATATTAAATATATTTATACCATATAATGTGATTTATTAATTATAGTATTATACATCACTTTGAATCAGGTATATTTCTTTTTTTTTTTTTTTTTTGATCACTTAAATCACTTTGCTTAGTTAGGCATGGCCAAGTCAAGCAGGTGAACATAACTCTGTGGTCAACCAAATAACAAATTATAGTGGTCTAGAATTAGCCACTGGGATGCAAAATCAGTCCTTTGGCAGGAAGTACTGATACATATATTGGGGCTAATAAGTCTTTGTAAGTGAAAGGATCAGACCCACAACCTGCATTGGTTTTCTATTGCAGTGTGTCAAATGACCACAAATTTGGCAGTTTAAAGCAATACATATGTATGATCTCAGAGTTCCTAATTGAGGAATCTGTGTATGTCATCGGTAAGCCATGTGCTTAGGTGAAATGCAAGTTACTGGCAGGGGTTGTGGCCTCATTGGGTTTTGGTGGCCTCTTTCAATCTCATTGGTTGTCAACAGCATTCAGTTCCTACAGTACCCCTACCATTGCACTGCATAACATGGCCGCCAGATTCTTCAGGGCCAACAGAGACCCATCAGCTACTGTGACCTGTACATTCTCTTTTAAAGGGTCACCTGATGAGATGAGACCTATTCTGGACCACTTCTCTTTTCATGAACTCAAAACCAACTTATTTGGGACCTTAATTACATCTACTCAGAGGTCCTGCTCACACTGAAAGGGAGGGGATTATACAAGCTGGAGTTACACATCAGGGCAGATATGGTGGGCATCCTGGAGGGTCAATCTAGAATTCTTCCCACCAGATTCTGCCTTTTTTAAGGCTGATTTTATATAATCCTACCCCCCAAATTTTAATTCTAATGGCTGGGGGGGAAAGGCACCAGGGCACAGAAAGTGAACACACCCTGAGAGAACGGGGGAATCTAAATTGATGAGTCTGACTTGCACGCATGGGCTTGTGGAAGGGTCCACCTTTCATCGGGGCACACAGCTACAGCTGGAAGCCTCTCCAGATCCAGATTTCTTTGCAGAGTGGTTGCACACGGAATCAGTGGTTAAGTGTGAACAGAAACAAAGGGCAACTGGGTTATCAAGATAAGACTTTGGAGTGGTCTCAGATGGAATCTGGGCAAGCAAGAGTGTGGGAAGGAAACGTGAACTCATGTCGTTGTGTCACACTCCTACCTGTCAGTGAGTTTGTGAGGCATCTGTAGAAGAAATTGTGGCAGTACCTTTATCAATCCCTAATTTGTGTCTCCTTGAGTTTTGAAAGAGAATAAGACATTTGACCAAGTAAGCCACAGAGGCTCTTCAACAATTCTAAGGAACATTATGCATTGAGATAATATCTTCATAAATCACACACTATTGGAAATATACTGTATATTGTGTTTTGTGTGCTGGTTTTTGCCCCGTGGCATGGCTTCTGTATTTTTCTTGCCATATCACCACTGAATCTTCTGCAAGTAACTTTTAGTTCCTGATGTGCCATATTGAGACTTTAAGTGTTTTTTTTATTTAAAAAAAAAATTAAATGCTTATTTATTTTTGAGAGAGACAGATTGCAAGTGGGGGCGGGGCAGAGAGTGAGGGAGACACAGAATCCAAAGCAGGCTCCAGGCTCTGAGCTGTCAGCACAGAGCCCAACATGCGGCTTCCAACTCATGAACCATGCATGAGATCATGACCTGAGCCAAAGTTGGAGGTTTAACCGACTGAGCCACCCCGGCACCCCAAGACATTAAGTTGTAAATGATAAAGTAGCCTAAATCAATTCAAACTAACTGAAACAAAAGACATTTGTTACTGGAAAATATATGAGGATAGTTAATTTTAGCTATGTCTGAATCCAGGAATGCAGAGGAAACAGGCAGACGTCTGTCTTTCAGTCTCAGCTCTGATTATTTTTTGTTCTTTTCTTCTTCAGAGGTTATAGGGAAGAAGACCAGTGGTAGCGAGACACACGTACTCTTGTACTTTAATGATTTTATTAGAAGAGACCAGTTTTCCTTGCAAGGGAATATTTTAATTAATCTAGTTTAAATCTCCCACTCCTGGGGTGCCTGGGAGGCTCAGTCGGTTAAACGTCCGACTTTGACCCAGGTAATGATCTCACAGTTTGTGGGTTCGAGCCCCGCATTGGGCTCTGTGCTGATGGCTCAGAACCTGCAGCCTGCTTCAGATTCTGTGTCTCCCTCTCTCTGCCCCCTCCCCCACCCACACATCTCTCTCTGCCTTTCAAAAATAAATAAATGTTAATTTTTTTTTTTTTTTATTTCCCACTTCTGAGCCAAATGCGGGGCGGGTGAATGGGCATTCTGATTAGCCAGATCTCTCTTCCCTTCTTGCAACAGAGCCTAACACAATTTTAGTTTCTCTGTTAGTCAATTATAAAAAACATCTTACATTAACTGGGCTCTATTTTATCCGCTTTGCTTTATAAATGTCTCTATATTATGATAATTTCCAAATAACCTAAAATCAAGGGAGGTGGATCAATGTGCCAATCATCTTCAAAACTCCTTTTACCTTTTCATATGGCAATTTTTGGTGGTATATTTTAAGCAAAATCATAGGTATAGTGTCATTGCACCCTTAAACATTTCAGCATGAAACACAGAAAAATGGATTGTTTCTCTTTTTTTATGCTTATTTCGTTTTGAGAGAGAGAGAGAGAGAGAGAGAAAGTGAGCACACCAGTAGGGGAGGGGCAGAGAGAGAGGGAGACAGGGAATCTGAAGCAGGTTCCAAGTTCTGAGCTGTCAGAACACAGCCCGACTTGGGGCTCCAACCCACGAACAGTGACATCAGATCATGACCTGAGCCCAAGTCAGTCGCTCAATTGACTGAGCCACCCAGCCACCCCTGGATAGTTTCTTAACCACAATGCCATTCCCATGGCTATTGAAATAGTATATTAATACCAAATAATACCCTTATTAAAGTTATTTTTGATTTGATTAAATAAGAATATACAAAACACTCATAGTGTAATTTTTTAAGTGTTAATAAAATTGATAAACACTATCCAGACTGACCAAGAAAAATAACAGAAGATACAAATTACAACTATTAATAATAAAACACAGGGCATTACCACAGACTTTAAAGGTTTTAAAATGATAATAAGAGAAACTATGACTAACATTATTCTCACAAATTTGACAATTCATATGAAATTAATAAATTTCGTGAAAGCTGTAATTAGCCAGAGCTTTCACAGAGAAATAGACAATCTGAATATCTGTATCTCTTCAAGGAAAGAAATGGAATTTGTAGTTATAACCATCTAAAAACGAAACATCCATGGGGGCACCTGAGTGGTTCATTCGGTTAAGTGTTCAACTTTGGCTCAGGTCATGATCTTGCGGTTCGTGGGCTCAAACCCCGCGTCAGGCTCTGTGCTGATAGCTCAGAGCCTGGAGCCTGCTTCAGATTCTGTGTCTCCTTCTCTCTCTGTTCCTCCCCTGCTCATACTCTGTCTCTGTCTCTGTCACTCTGTCTCTCTCTCTCAAAAAAAAATAAAGATTAAAAAAATTAATAAAAAATAAATATCCAGTTTCATTGGTTCAAATAGTTTCTACCTAACATTGAAGGGATATTTGAACAGCCACCACCAAAGAAAATATATAACTACAAGAAAAGATCTTTAATATAGTAGGCCATGAGAGAAATGCAAATAAGAACCACAATGTGAAAGAAAGAAAGAAAGAGAGAGAGAGAGAGAGAGGGAGGGAGGGAGGGAGGGAGGGAGGAAGGAAGGAAGGAAGGAAGGAAGGAAGGAAGGAAGGAAGGAAGAGATAGAGACATGGGAGGGAGAAAAGGAGAAGAGGGAGGGAGGGAGGATGGGAGGAAGCAGAGAGGGAAGTCAACAGGATTTGTACATTATATTCATATTTCAAACATTTCAGTATGTTCCTCTTATTAGAATTTTCTGCTTTCTCCTCCAGGCTTATGGTGTTTTCCTGTCTCACATTCAGGTCCTTTATCCATTTTGAGTTTATTTGTGTGAATGGTGTAAGAAAGTGGTCTAGTTTCATCCTTCTGCATGTTGCTGTCCAGTTCTCCCAGCACTATTTGTTAAAGAGACTGTCTTTTTTCCATTGGATTCTTTCCTGCTTTGTCAAAGATTAGTTGACCATACTTTTGTGGGTCTAATTCTGGAATCTCTTTTCTATTACATTGGTCTATGTGTCTCTATTTGTCTTTCTGTTGCTTCATTATTAGTGTATAAGAATGCAACTGATTTCTGTACATTGATTTTGTATCCTGCAACTATGCTGAATTCATGTATCAGTTCTGGCAGACTTTTGGTGGAGTCTGTCAGATTTTCCATGTATAACATCATGTCATCTGCAAAAAGTGAAAGCTTAACTTCATCTTTGCCAATTTTGATGCCTTTGATTTCTTTTGTTGTCTGATTGCTGATGCTAGAACTTCCAACGTTATGTTAAGCAACAGTGGTGAGAAGGGACATCCTGTTGTGTTCCTGATCTCAGGGAGAAAGCTCTCAGTTTTTCCCCATTGAGGGTGATATTAGCTGTGGGCTTTTCATAAATGGCTTTTATGATGTTTAAGTGTGTTCCTTCTATCCCGACTTTCTCGAAGGTTTTATTAAGAAAGGATGCTGAGGGGCGCCTGGGTGGCGCAGTCGGTTAAGCGTCCGACTTCAGCCAGGTCACGATCTCGCGGTCCGTGAGTTCGAGCCCCGCGTCGGGCTCTGGGCTGATGGCTCAGAGCCTGGAGCCTGTTTCCGATTCTGTGTCTCCCTCTCTCTCTGCCCCTCCCCCGTTCATGCTCTGTCTCTCTCTGTCCCAAAAATAAATAAACATTGAAAAAAAAAAAAAGAAAAGAAAGGATGCTGAATTTTGTCAAATGCTTTTTCTGCATCGATTGGCAGGATCATATGGTTCTTATCTTTTCTTTTATTAATCTGATGTATCACGTTGATTGATTTGTGAATGTTGAACCAGCCCTGCATCCCAGGAATGAATCCCACTTGATCATGGTGAATAATTCTTTTTATATGCTGTTGAATTCATTTTGCGAGTATCTTATTGAGAATTTTTGCATCCATATTCATCAGGGATATTGGCCTGTAGTTCTCTTTTTTTGCTGGGTCTCTGTCTGGTTTAGGAATCAAAGTAATCCTGGCTTCATAGAATGAGTCTGGAAGTTTTCCTTCCCTTTCTATTTTTTGGAATAGCTTGAGAAGGATAGGTATTATCTCTGCTTTAAACATCTGGTAGAACTCCCCTGGGAAGCCATCTGGTCCTGGACTCTTATTTGTTGGGAGATTCTTGATAACTGATTCAATTTCTTCGCTGGTTATGGGTCTGTTCAAGCTTTCTATTTCCTCCTGATTGAGTTTTGGAAGTTTGTGGGTGTTTAGGGATTTGTCCATTTCTTCCAGGTTGTCCAGTTTGTTGGCATATAATTTTTCATAGTATTCCCTGATAAGTGCTTGTATTTCTGAGGAATTGGTTGTAATAATTCCATTTTCATTCATGATTTTATCTCTTTGGGTCATCGCCCTTTTCTTTTTGAGAAGCCTGGCTAGAGGTTTATCAATTTCATTTATTTTTTCAAAAAAACCAACTCTTGGTTTCGTTGATCTGCTCTACAGTTTTTTTAGATTCTATATTGTTTATTTCTGCTCTGATCTTTATTATTTCTCTTCTTCTGCTGGGTTTAGGCTGTCTTTGCTGTTCTGCTTCTATTTCCTTTAGGTGTGCTGTTAGATTTTATATTTGGGATTTTTCTTGTTTCTTGAGATAGGCCTGGATTGCAATGTATTTTCCTCTCAGGACAGCCTTCACTGCATCCCAAAGTGTTTGGATTGTTGTATTTTCATTTTCGTTTGTTTCCATATATTTTTTGATTTCTTCTCTAATTGCCTGGTTGACCCATTCATTCTTTAGTAGGGTGTTCTTTAACCTCCATGCTTTTGGAGGTTTTCCAGACTTTTTCCTGTGGTTGATTTCAAGCTTCATAGCATTGTGGTCTGAAAGTATGCATGGTATGATTTCAATTCTTGTATACTTATGAAGGGCTGTTTTGTGACCCAGTATGTGATCTGTCTTGGAGAAAGTTCCATGTGCACTCGAGAAGAAAGTATATTCTGTTGCTTTGGGATGCAGAGTTCTAAATATATCTGTCAAGTCCATCTGATCCAATGTATCATTCATGGCCCTTTTTATATATATTATATATATTTTATTTATATAAAATAAATTTTATATATATATTATATATATTTTATTTATATATATATAGCGTATATATATATTATTTATATATATATAGCGTATATATATATATATAATAGCGTTTGGTCATTTTGGATAGTCCCTGAGGTCATTTGGTCATTTTGGATAGTCCCTGGCGTGGTGAGGACCTGCAGGGCACTTCCCCTGTGCTGTGGTGTATAACTGGAGTTGGTGGGCGGAGTCGCAGTCAGACCTGATGTCTGCCCTGGCCCACCGCTGGGGCCACAGTCAGACTGGTGTGTGTCTTCTCTTCCCCTCTCCTAGGGGCAGGATTCACTGTGGGGTGGCGTGGCCCGTCTGGGCTACTTGCACACTGCCAGGCTTGTGATGCTGGGGATCTGGCATATTAGCTGGGGTGGGTAGGCAAGGTGCACAGGGGCAGGAGGGGCAGGCTTAGCTTGCTTCTCCTTAGGTGATCCACTTCAGGAGGGGCCCTGTGGCAGCGGGAGGGAGTCAGATCTGCTGCTGGAGGTTTGGCTCCGCAGAAGCACAGAGTTGGGTGTTTGCACGGAGCAAGCAAGTTTCCTGGCAGGAACTGGTTCCCTTTGGGATTTTGGCTGGGGGATGGGCGGGGGAGATGGCGCTGGAGAGCGCCTTTGTTTCCCGCCAAGCTGAACTGTGTCCTCCGGGCTCAACAACTCTCCCTCCCGCTGTCTTCTAGCCCTCCTGCTCTCGGAACAGAGCTGTTGACTTATAACATTCCAGATGTTAAGTCCCACTGGCTGTCAGCACACACTCCATCCGGCCCCTCCACTTTTGCAAGCCAGACTCGGGGGCTCTGCTTGGCCGGCAGGCCGCCCCTCCGCCCCGGCTCCCTCCCGCCAGTCCGTGTAGCAGGATCTGTCACCGCCTCTCCGCCCTTCCTACCCTCTTCCGTGGGCCTCTCATCTATGCTTGGCTCTGGAGACTCCATTCTGCTAGTCTTCTGGTGGTTTTCTGGGTTATTTAGGCAAGTGTGGGTGGAATCTAAGTGATGAGGATGCGGAGAGCCCAGCGTCCTCCTACGCCACCATCTGCCTTAGTAATCTTATCACCTATTGATTGAATCAGGTTCTCCAAGGGGCAGAGAACTGAGTGTGTCAGAATCTCCCCAGTGGAGGGCCTCGGTGGCTCGGTCAATTAAGCTTCTGACTCTTGATTTTGGCCCAGGTCATGATCTCTTGGTTTGTAGGATTGAGCCCTGTGTTGGGCTCTGCTCTGATAGCTTGGAACCTGTTTGGGAGTCTGTCTCTGCCCCTCCCATATGTTTTCACTCTTATGTGGATCCTGAGAAACATAACAGAAGACCATGGGGAGGGGAAGGAAAAAGAAAACGTTAGAGAGGGTGGGAGCCAAACCATAAGAGTCTCTTAAAAACTGAGAATAAACTGAGCGTTGATGGGGGGTGGGAGGGAGGGGAGGGTGGGTGATAGGCATTGAGGAGGGCACCTGTTGGGAGGAGCACTGGGCGCTTTATGGAAACCAACTTGACAATAAATTTCATATTAAAAAAAAGAATTTTCTGGGGCGCCTGGGTGGCACAGTCGGTTAAGCGTCCGACTTCAGCCAGGTCACGATCTCGCGGTCCGTGAGTTCGAGCCCCGCGTCGGGCTCTGGGCTGATGGCTCAGAGCCTGGAGCCTGTTTCCGATTCTGTGTCTCCCTCTCACTCTGCCCCTCCCCCGTTCATGCTCTGTCTCTCTCTGTCCCAAAAATAAATAAACGTTGAAAAAAAAACAATTAAAAAAAAAAATAAATAAAAAAAAGAATTTTCTGGACATGAGAAAACTCTTGGATCTGCATAGTATGTCATTTTCAAGTTTTTCTCCAATTTTTTTGTGATTATTTATCTTACCTAATTAAGTTTCTTCAAGAAGAATAAGTTTCTTTTTCTTCTTTACCCTTCTATCGAAAGAAAAGGGGACTGCTGTTCAAGATCATCTTTCATATTATTGAATGTTTTCTCTATTTGGGTGTGTATTTCTTATCACTAATGTTATTTTGATAGGGTAAAATTGTAGCATACACTCCAAAAAATCAAACACTATAATAGTATAAATGTCAATTCCTTTCAGTCCCCTCTCAAGTGTTAACAATTGTTTCTATTTTTAATATTTTACAGTTTAATATTTGTATGCATGAGTATGTATATGCATGTCAAAATTCAATTCTTGGATCCACTTCATATCTTTCTTAAAGGCCTCCATGACCACCTACAGTCATTTATCCTTCATCAAATCACATTGTTTAAATCCTCCCATCATATGCTTGTAAGTGGGAAATATGTAACCACCGTTGCACACCTTTTGGAGGAAAAATTGATAAAATGTGTCAAAATTGTAAAATACAATTACTACTCTACCTGAAAATCCTATTGCTAGGAATTGAAACTAAAGCCTCTGTCAGTGTATACAGATACTGCTTGTAGTAACATGATTAAAAATAGTCAAAATAACTCTAAAACAGCTAACATTATCCCCTAGTAGGTTCTAAACTATAAAATCATGACATAAACTACAGTTGAATTGTACTGTATTAATATCTTCTCTGCCTTCACCAAAAAAAGAGAGATGTAACAAAGTATGTCGCACATAGAATTATCTCCAAAAAAATATACCCACAGCACACACAGTGCTTAAAAAGGTACCAAAAAGTATGTGAATGAATAACATGTGCACACACACACATGTGCACGCTTGTGTGTGTGTGTGTGTGTGTGTGTGTGCATGTGTGTTTACAGAAGCAGTGAGAGTGAAAGAGAAAGGAGAGGGTTTCAAAGTGGGAAAAGGAATCTTTCAGCTCTTTGTTGTTTTTGTTTTGTTAAACTTCTGTTCAGTTTGCATTTTCTAACCTCATAAGTAAATAACATTTATGCATTCAAGTATGTGTTTAATAACAATTCGACTAATCCAGTGATGTGGCATGGCATTTTTCATTTACTACTTCTCTATATTACAAAATTAGTAACTGTGGTTTCTAAAAGCTTGTGTCAATTAAAAGTCTCCAGTGTCCAAAAAGATTATGTTCCACAGTTTATTTAATGATGTTTGGAAACCCAAACTCAACTTTTGTGCACATAAAAATATTATAAATGCCAGCTTCCCAGCAGGTCACAAAACATAACTTACTCCATAATTAACTGAATGAATTTGTTGTTTTACTTTTGAGTTTACCCACCATATGTAGTTTGTGTGACTGACCTAAGAGCTTTCTTTTCTTTTTTTTCTAGTTCCCTCCATGAGCGGAGAGGGGGAGATATCTCATGTTAAATGGGGGGGTTTTGAGAACTTGAAGACTAATGTTTTAGGTTGACAGCTTTGGGACTGAGACACCTTGGAATTTGAACAATCTTTGCTGAGGGCATAGATGCTAGAAACTGGGTCAGGGGAGAGGGCGCGGAGACCAGGTAATGGGGCATGGGAGAAACAAAGAACACAGAGAAGCCACTGAAATGCGTATTATGCAGAGATGGCAGAGAACAGGAGACTGGAAGGGTTTTATAGTCAAGTCAATGTGGCCCTCAGCATAATAATGTCCCACAAGTATTGTTCATCAGGACCTACTGAACAAAATATTACTGCAAACTCTGAGTAAAGAATGATTGACTGCTAAACATGCCTTGGAAGCTAGAGACCGTGAACTTCAGAAGAATTTAAAGACATTTCCTCCAGAGGTTCTGGTCCTATGCTAAGGGGAATAGAAACTTAAAGACCTTCTCCTCTTCTCTCCCAGAGAAGACTTGCATAAGATCCAGAGCAGAGAGCTGTCTCTCTCTGTCCCTCTGTCTCTCTCTGAGATGAGGCAGAAATGCCAGGCATTCTAGCTGAGTTTGGGGTCTTATAATTTTGGATCCCCTTCCCTGTGGCACAGAGAGATCTGATTCTCTTTATGTAACTCTCAGGGGTGTGGGCAGTCAATGCTGCTCGGGTGTTCTGTAAGTATATAAAGGATCTTCTCTGATCCAGAGATCTTGTGCTTCTAGAATTAACAAACTCACAAATAATGATATAATAACAAACAATGCCATAAAATTTAATGGTTAGCATGTGTTTTCTGGGAGAATAGTTCAATGTTTTAGATGTTGGTGGGGAAAGTGGAGTTAGCAATGTGTGTGTGTGTGTGTGTGTGTGTGTGTGTGTGTGTGTGTATACTTTTCTGAGACTACCCAGATTTCGAATGATTCTACCTTAACATTTTAGACTTAGGTTGTCAAATTACATCTTTCATAACTTTCTTCCTTTGGAGAATGGCTAAAAGGACTGGGAAGAATGTCAGGAAGCAAGTTTGGATTCAGAGGAAGCTCCAGGTCTGGTGAGAAACCTGAGTTCCAGGCATGTGAGACAAAGCAGAAGTCCAGCGAAATAGATCAGCCTGAGAACTAAAGAAGTTTGAAGGTCTGCAGACTAGAAGTGACATCCAGTGCTTTGCAAGCTGGGTCTTAATGCATGCTCCAAAAACTGACTTTGAGATCTATTACCTGGAGAAGGTGAAGCAGCTGATGCATATCAGTCACTGCTTAAGACTGACTCCAGAACATCCACATGGGAAGCTGCAGGTCTGTGGAATCATAGGTTGCATCTGGCAAGAGCTGACAAAGTCAACCATTGTATTTTGTTTTGGTGTGTTTCTTTTCAGTATTTCATTTGTTTTATTTTGTTTTTCTTTTTCTTCTGGGGGTCTTCATATAGATGATGTTCTTTGGCCCGCAGTAAGAAAACACAGAAGCATGGCATGACAAAAATTTCAAGCAGTCTTGAAAAGGATCACACTTTTAAACAAATTTATAGAATAATCTCAATATTACTTAAAGGAAGACTACAAAATTTAGACTACTATCAAAGTATCAAGAGTTTTCATCATAAAATTAAAAATTCCAATCAATCAATGTTTCTAAGGAGGAGATAAAGTGGAATATTAATAAATACCTAGTTAATAAAAAAAAAAAAAAACTCCAGAGAGGATGACAGAGGAAACAAAAACATTGGAAGCATACAAAAGGATAGCAGGAAGTGGGCTTATGTACAACTATATCAATGATTATATTAAATATAACTAGACCAGGCTTTTCAATTAAAGGAAAGAGTTTGCCATATTTACTGAACAAGAGAGACCCAACTCTGTTGCTTACAAGATATATGTTTACATCTGCAGATATAAGTGAAAGAATGAAGAAAGACACATCATGTAAACCATAAAAAATGTGAAGTGGCTCTACTGTTATCTGAAAAAGTTCACTGAGAACTGAGAGATATCACTATCAATAAGCAAGGATATTTAACAGTGATAAAAAGGCTATTTCTCTATCAAGAAATCATTGCAAAATGAATTTGTATGCACCTAACAACATACCTTTAAAACCACATGAAGGAAAAACTGACAGAATTGAAAGGAGAAGTGAGTACATCTACGCTGTGGGTAGTGACTTCAACGTTCTTTTTTCAGTACTTGTTAGAAAAGTATAGTGTATCATTGAAGACAGTAGAACATTTTAAGTGCAGCTACTATTTATGAGGCAATAATGGACTTACATTAATTTTAATCTTCTCTCCCTATTTTTGTTAGTTGTATCATTTTTATAGTTTTACAGTTTATAACATTTATTTTTCACTCTAATAATTCTGATCTTGTTTTTTTTTTTTTTTTTTGGACTGGATATACAATAAAATATATTTGGTCCCCACTGTGGTGCCTTTGCTATTATTCTTTCAGTCAGTTCTTGTGTTTATTTTTTTTTAATTTTTATTTAAATTCCAGTTAGTTCACATCTAGTATAATAATGGTTTCAGGAGTAGAATTTGATGATTCAGTACTTACCTATGACACCCATTTCTCATCTTAACAAGTGCCTTCCTTAATGTGATCACCCATTTAGCCCACCCGCCCACCACCACCCCTCCATCAACCCTCAGTTTGTTCTCTATAGTTAAGAATCTCTTATGGTTTGCTTTCCTCCCTTTTTTTCCCTTCCCATATTTTCATCTGTTTTGTTTCTTAAATTCCACATCTGAGTGAAATCATATGGTATTTGTCTCTCTCTGACTGACTTATTTTACTTAGCATAATATATTCTAGCTCCAGCTACATCATTGCAAATGGCAAGATTTCATTCTTTTTGACGGATGAGTAATATTCCACTGTATATATACACCACATCTTTATCCATTCATTAATTGATGTGCATTTGGGCTCTTTCCATAATTTGGCTATTGTTGATAATGCTGCCGTAAACATTAGGGTGCTTGTGCCCCTTTGAATCATTATTTTTGTTTCCTTTAGGTAAAGAACTAGTAATGCAATTGCTGGGTCTTAGGGTAGTTTTATTTTTAACTTTTTGAGGAACCTCCGTACTGTTTTCCAGAGTGGCTGCACCAGTTTGCATTCCCACAAACAATGTAAGAGGGTTCCCCTTTCTCCACATCCTTACCAACATCTGTTGCTTCCTGTGTTGTTAATTTTAGTCATTCTGACAGGTGTGAGGTGGTATCTCATTGTGGTTTCGATTTGTATTTCCCTGTTGAATGATGTTGAGCATCTTTTCCTCTTGGCCATCTGGATGTCTCCTTTGGAAAAATGTCTATTCATGTCTTTTGCCCATTTCTTAACTGGATTATTTAGTTTTGGGGTATTGAGTTTGATAAATTCCTTATAGATTTTGGTGAGATATGTCATTTGCAAATATCTTCTCCCATTCAGTAGATCGCCTTTTAGTTTTGTCGGTTGTTTCCTTTGCCGTGAAGAAGACTTTTATCTTAATGAATATTTCATTTTTGCTTCTGTTTTCCTTGCCTCCAGAGACATGTCTAGTAAGAAGTTGCTATGGCCAACATCAGAAAAGTTACTGCCTGTGTTCTCAACCAGGATTTTGATGGATTCCTGTCTCACATTTAGGTCTTTCATCCATTTTGAATTTATTTTTGTGTATGGCGTCAGAAAGTGGCTTAATTCATTCTTCTGCATGTTCCTGTCCTTTTTTCCCAACACCGCTTGTTGAAGAGACTGTCTTTTTTCCATTGGATATTCTTCCCTGCTTTGTTGAAGATTGGTTGACCATATAGCTGTGGGTCCATTTCTGGGTTTCCTATTCTGTTCAATTGATCTATGTGTCTGTTTTTGTGCCAGTACCATAGTGTTTTGATTACTACAGCTTTGTGATACAGCTTGAAGTCCGGAATTGTGATGCTTCCAGCTTTGTTTTTCTTTTTCAAGATTGCTTTGGCTATTAGAGGTCTTTTGTGCTTCCATACAAATTTTAGGATTGTTTGTTCTAGCACTGTGAAAAGTGGTATTGGTATTTTGATAGGGATTGCATTAAATGTGCAGATTGCTTTGGGTAGTATAGACATTTTAACAATATTTTTTCTTCCAATCCATGAGCCTCGAATGTCTTTCCATTTCTTTGTCATCTTCAATTTCTTTCATAAATGTTCTATCATTTTCAAAGTACAGATCATTTACCCCTTTGTTAGGTTTATTCCTGGGTATCTTATGGTTTTTTTGTGCATTTGTGAATTGGATTGATTCCTTAATTAGTTGGAGTTTATCCTGTAGTATTTGGTCACAATTACATCATTGGGAAAATAGAGTTATTAAAATTTTAATCAGTTTGAGAGTATGATTTTAAATTTGAATAAAACTTGGTCTGGATGTAAAATATTAGACTCACCATTTTTTCTTTGAACTGCTTGTGATATTGCTCCCATAGTGTCTGGCGTTGAAATTTGAAGAAGTTTTACAACAACATGATTTTATTTTACTGATAGGAGATTTGATTTATTTGGCTTCTTAAAACATTTTTAACTTTAAAGTTTCAGCATATATTAGAATATAGGTTTGTATTCATTGCTTTGGATCACTTTCTCCTGGCATACAGTATATTCTTTCAACATGTAGCTTTAACTTTCTATTACTTCCCAGGGAATTTTTTAGTTATAGTTTAAATATTTGTTCTATTTGATTTTTGGAATCCAGGGGATAAAATTTCTCCTTTGGGTGCTGACTACAGCTATTCATTTTTTTTTTCCTAGTCTTTTTGCTTTTCATTATGATTTCTTGGGTTTTTTTATTCCTTTTTCTCTGTTTATTGTAAAAATTTCTGGTGTCTATTCTACCCTGTGCTCCCTCTAATTTTGCCTTTATTCATAAACTGGCTTTGTCTTGTTATTTATTTATTTATTTATTTATTTATCTATCTATTTTCTGAGTTCAGATTTCCTTTATTTCTGTTTTCTCTTGTCTGGTTATCTGTTCCTTTCCCTCTCTTATGTATACATTTGATTGCTTCATTAAAGTTGTTCTTTAATTCATGTTGGAATTTGGGGTTACAGTTTTCATCTGTTTTGTGTCTAATTCTTTGGAAATTTTTCTTTATGTGTAGAAGATTTTTGCATTCCATTTGACTTTTCTCTGATTATACACTTTTATTGTTCTGTACTTATTCTTGGTTTACTGCTTAATTCTGAATGAGTCAGATTTTCAGAAAACTATTAACACTTGATGCCTATGGAAGAGGAAGGGATCACAATATTCTCTGCTATCATAGCTCACGGGCACCTTACTTTGTTGCTACAGCAATGGGTTCTTCCCTCATAACATGCACCCACTTTGTGTAGCTTAATTTCTTTTGACTCTTATACCTGACTCAAAAGAACTTTAAAAGCTGGTGCGGGGGTGCCTCAGTTTGTTGAGTGTCTGACTCTTGATTTCGGTTCAGGTCATGATCGCACAGTTTAATGAGCTCAAGCTCTACATCAGGCTCTGCACGCTGACCTTGTGGAGCCTGCTTGCAATTCTGTCTCCCTCTCTCTCTCCTTTCCCCTGCTTATACTCTCTCTCTGTCTCTCTCAAAATAATTTTTAAAAAAATTAAAAAAGAGTTAGTACAGACAACATTGCTTTAATAGCCACTGCCACCAAGGAACATGGTCATTGGTTTCCAAGGTGATTTCTTTATATTTGGAGAGAATATTTTGTGCCACACATTCTGAAAGATACTGTTTTCATTTACTCAGACTGATGTAACAAAAATACCATAGACTGGGTTGCTTAAACCACATACGTTTATTTCTTACTGTTCTGGAGGCTGGGAAATCCAAAGTCAAGGCACCTGCAGATTGGGTGTCTGGTGGGCCTGCTTCCTGGTCGTGGATGGCTGTCTTCTTGTTGTGTCCTGACATGGCAGAAGGTATGTGAAGGCTCTCTGGAGTCTCTTTTAGAAAACACTAATCTCATTCACGAGGGTTCTGCCCTTCTGACTTCATCACCTTCTAAAGGCCTCACCTCCAAATACTGTCACATCGAGGATTAGGATTTCAGCATAGAAATATCGGGAGGACATAAACATTCAGTCCAGGGCACCAACTTGGCATCCTTCTGCATACATCTGTGTGTTTTCTCTCTGCCTATTGGTTTTGCCCACTAGCCCTTCCATTTAGAAAGAATATCTGTTAACAGTTTTTGTGATGGCCATTGAGTCTTTATACCTCATTTTCCTTTGTTTACCTCTAACATATGGATAATGATAGCTGCTTATGGGGTTGTATGAGGCTTACATGAGTTAATATTCATAAATTTGTAAATTATGGACCATAATTATTTTTTAAGCATTTGTTACATTAAAGCAAACAAATCTACCACCTCTAGGCCCCTTTCTCTCCCCACTCTTCTTGGCAGGAACATCCTTGCTTCTCATTTGGAGTTCTCTGGTCTCAGAAGGTTTGGGCAGTACTCACATATTGTTTGGAATTTGTAGGTTTTCTCCAACTCCTGGTTGTACCAAAAGTATAGTTTTTGGTTTTGGTTTTGGTTTTGGTTTTCCCATTCTTTTTTCCTTCCTAGAAAACAAATATGGGAACATTCAGAACACACAACCATATTCCTACAGAAAAGCCACTTACCACTTTGGAATCATTTGTAGTATGTCTTTTACTTAAGAACCTAAGTCCTAGTGGCACCTGGGTGGCTCAGGGGGTTAAGTGTCCCACTTCGGTTCCAGTCATGGTCTCAAGGTTCGTGGGGTTCAAGCCCTGTGTCGGGCTCTGTGCTGAACCTTAGCCTGCTTCAGATTCTGTGTCTTCCTCTCTCTCCACCCTGACCCTGCTTGTGCTCTGTCTCTCTGTCTCTAAAACAAATAAACATTTTGTAAAACAAGGTTTAAAAAGAACCTATGTCCTGTATTAGCATGATGTGGAAATAGAACATCTTACTGTTGCTTTTGTTTCATCATCCTATATATCATAAGGTACACTTTGAGAAACGGGCCAGATCATTGTTGTATGCATATTAAAGGAGTTAAATAGGAGAAAGAATAAAAGCATGTTTTCCAATATAAGACAAAATAAATAAATCTGTTCTCTTAGGAAGATCTGTTTGTCCTGGGCTTGCATTTTTCTCAGCATACCTGTGTCCCCACACCTGTCTCTGGAGCAAAATTTGAATCACAGGTGGGTTGTCCTGTGTCATACAAGTCCACCCAGAGGTCTAAAGTAAAATAATAGGATGCAAGATATTTTATTGGTTTTGTTCAAATGACTGTTTTTTTTTTTTCCTATACGAGAATGAAAAATAATAAATTTTCTAATACCCAGGTAACAGTAATGACATTTTTTCCAAGTTGATTTTAGCAGCCCAGCAGGAACACCACTGAAAACAGTGTGAAAATTAACAGAAGTGCATTAGGCTCGTTTGCACACACCCACACACTGAAAGTGCAAAAATTATAAATCTGTAAAGTACGCAAAAGGGGGGTGAGACTGCATTTAAAAAAAAAACAAAGCATTTGGAAAAGAAACATAACAGAACTTCTGTAAAACCTAATTTTTTTAGGATCCCAGGACTTCTACTTCTCAGGGATTTTTGTTCTCTGAAGGGGAGAAGGATAAGGTCCTCTTTATCTTGATGTCAGAAAGTAAAAAAAAAAAAAAAGACAAAAAATAGGTATCTTTGTTGGTGGTGGTGCTTGGGAGAGTCTCAGAATGATGTCTGCCTCCAAAGGAATAATTGGACAGATTGAAGTGCAAATGTCATCTTAATTGCTGATGAAGCCAACGTTCAAATACATAGTTTTACCCTCCAGGTGATGCGTCCTAAGAGCTTACACCAAAAAAACAAACAAACAAACAAAAAAAAAAACAAAAAAACTGAGTTTACAGACATACTTACCCAACTCAGTATGAAATTCAACATGTAGAAAAATTTTCAAAGCCCCCGTGCTAAGGACTTTCGATATCTTGAATCTACTTTGACAGACAACCGATTTTAATTCTTTTTGCTCACCAAACTGATAACTTGCTCCTTTTCCACAGGTTGGAGAAAGGAAAAGCAAAGACATAGGAGGATGTCCTTAACTAAGAAACTAGGGAAATAGGAAGAAGGCACTCTCCTAACACAAGTGTTTGTTTATTTGTTTGCTTGTTTTTTTTTTTTTTTACCTTTTTTTCCCAGCTATTCTTAAGAGTGGGTTTGTGGAGATAAATGATGACCACCCAACTGAGAACTGAATCTGTTATTTAGAAGCTTGCTATATACCAAGGGAGTCAATCACCACTGCTTGTGTTCGGCAAAGACTCAAAGGCAGGCAGGGGAACAAAAAAGGTTTAGAGTGAATAGAAAGGGTAGGTAGGCTTCAGGTAGGCTTTGACTACAAGTTTTTCATATGAAGAAGCTGGGGTGGAGCCAGCCAGAAGCAGGATAGGCTTATGTAATTGGTTTGGGGAACACCACTGGCTTTTTCCAGTTTGTCCTAAGTTGGAAGAAGGGAAAAAAAAAAAAAAACACACAGAAATTGATAGCCATTGACTGAGTCTTGACCATTCAGGGATGATTGCAGCAAACGTTGTGATTTCATGTCTGTGTTTCTTACCTGGGCCAGAGCTGTATTGTCATGGTCTGGCTGTTACCTGTATATTCAGTCTCTAGAATGGAAACATTTTTCTTTTGTGTTTATTTATTTATCTTTGGGGGGGGGGGGGCAGGACAGAGAGAGAGAAAACAAGCAGGCAGGAGCAGAGAAAAAGGGAGACAGAATCCCAAGCCAACTTCGTACTATCAGCACAGAGCCTGATGCAGGGCTCGAACTCATGAATTGTGAGATCCTCACCTGAGCCGAAATCAAGAGTCAGACCCTTAACCAGCTGAGCCACCCAGGCATCCCTGGAATTGAAACATTTTGATCCAAATGGAAAGCATATTGAGAATGTATACTTGCTTCTGTTTCCTTTTGAAAAAAAAAATTAAGAAATTAGAGAGCTGAGGCCATCTATATATGCTGAAAATAAAATCTACCTAGATTGACTATGAAGGTGATAGCCCTTTAGGGAAGAGTGTATACTGTACGTGTTGGCATAAACACATAGTCATGCACATGCAGATAAAGTGTGACCTACATTTTTTCTGAAAATAAAAATGCACAATGTTATTATAAGGATTGTTTAGCTAAAAGTATGTAAAACCAGAGGTTCATGAAACCATTCATCTGAGCAAATCAAAAACCAGATTCTTTAAATTTTTTTTTAATGTTTCCTTTTGAGAGAGAAAGAGACAGAGACAGAGTGCAAGCAGGAGAGGGGCAGAGAGAGAGGGAGACATAGGATCCGAAGCAGGCTCCAGGCTCTGAGCTGTCAGCACAAAGCCTGAGTCAGGGCTCAAACCCATGAACCATGAGATTATGACCAGAGCTGGGTGGACACTCAACTGACTGAGCCACCCAGGCGCCCCTCTGTTGATTACTTCTTTATAAAACTCTTTCCTTCCTTGAGGCTTATGTATGAAAATGTATGGTAGCTTCATCCCATCTGGGGAAATGGATTCTGTAGTCTGACTTTGTAGAAAGAGAGCATGACAGGGGTTCTCGCAAAAGGAAACCATGGGGGTCTGTTTTCTGTTCACCCCAGAAGAGCCAGGATCTAGGTAATGACTCCTGTGGGGAAAGAGAGAAATAATGATCTGTGATCTAAGTACAAGAGAAAAGGGGGAGATTGAATAAGATGATGAACAGGCTCCATCACTTAGATCCAACACATTTCTACATCTTTCTGAGCCTTTTCCTTCGGCTTCCCCTTACTTTCTCCATCTCTCTGGCCTGTCTTCTCGCTTCCCCCATATTCATTACTGTTCTGTCTCCTTCCTCACCTAAGTTTTCTTCTCCTTACATTTTCTAGGAAAAACTGAGTTTTATCTTACACAATAAAACTTCTTTTTGTGAAACCTCTGTTGCCTTTCAGTTTGCTTTTTGTCCCTGAGGGGAAAACCCTAAAATTATAGTTCTCTGAACTCCTAGTCCCTTTAGCTTCTGTCTAAAATCAAAGATTTAATAAATAATGAAGAAACCTGCAAAAGAATATATATTTCTCTGAGAGATTTGGTTAATAGGTCTGGTATTTTCTGTGGGGAGCACACATTAATTTTTGTATAAAGGGATTGGTGTGTATTCAACACTTACATTTACACTTGCAGTGAGCTAGATCCAAAATTAATAGGTGGTGTTTGGAGGGATCCTGGACGCTCATAAAGAACGTTGCGTGACAGTATGCCATCCAAACAGAAGTCAATAATTGCTCTGTAGACATAAACTTATAACTGCTTTTGGTCCGTGTCTCTTGTTTACAAACTCATATGGATGCGATTTAACTCCTAAGAATGCTCAGTTAATGTATGTATGTGGAGGCTGGTGACCGACTGCTTTCTCTGGCTTTCAGTGTGCTTTTGCACCTGTCTTCTAAAAATCTGAAAGAATGGTCACACTGCATTCCTGTCAGAGAAAAACCTTAGCAAGTGTCTGATATCATTTTCTTACTTCAGTGGAGAGTTGGAGATGATCTCTATGGCTGACAAATATATTTTTCTTTGAAAAGAAAAATCGATCCTGAGAGACATCTCAGTGCTTCTAATGAAACGTTTGCTATCAACAGACACATTAAAAAGTCGTAGAGAAATAATCCTTGAAAAAGGCAAATCTAAATGTTGGAGCACATTTATTTTCTCTCTTTATTCAAAGTATGCCATCTTTCTTTGTTCTTCTGTAAAATTATGCCAAGGATAAGTCGATTTTAGTCTAAGAACATCTAATTGGCTTACTGTTGTTAGGGAAAGATTTTCCCTAAAAATCACTGGAATCTTTCATTTTAATCATATTTTAAAATGTCAGTTAAGGTGCATTTGTTTAGTTATAACATTTAGTAGACCCTATGCGATGCTTTTCACCTTCTCTTTTATCGTCTCTTCTCAACAAACCTAAGCTAATAAAAGTAAATCTAAATACCCCATCTCAAAAATTCCCCAGGAAGTGCCTCAAGTGTTTCAAACCACACTTTTATTCTGTCTAGTTCTATTCACCTGCCTGTAACTACTTTCAAACCTTCTTTGGCCTATTTAAAATGGTTTTTAAAGTTTATTTATCTTTGAGATAGAGCCAACTTGAGCAGGGGAGTGGCAGAGAGAGAGGTAGGGAGAATCCCACAGATTCAGCACAGAGCCTGATGAGGGGCTTGAACTCACAAAACCATGAGATCATGACCTGAGCCGAAATCAAGAGTCAGATGCTTAACCCATTGAGCCACCCAGGTGCCTCAAAGCTTCTTTGGCCTTTTGAACAGAATCTGGTTTAGACTTGCCTGGTTCCAACCCTAAGATGGTGCCCTCAAAAGAACCAGCCTAGTAGCTTGCACACGATGGACCTCCTGAGGTCCCGCCTCCAGACCAGCTGCTTCTTCAACTGCCCTTTGGAGCCCATTAACACACGAAGAGAAACGTGATCATAGGAAATGAGAGCCCTTCTGCCTAAAATAGCTTCCCTAAAAACTTTCAATCAGTTCTTCTTTCAAAGCTAATTCTCTGGAATAAAGGTAATAACTCTTTGACCATCCCTAGCATGATTCACCCTACAGAGCTGTGTATTAATAACTCACCTAGAGGCTGTCTTTGAAGGAAATAGATGGCCTAACGAGTGGAAGGAGAGGAAGGAGACCTCTCCTCCTGCAAGTGAGCCTCTTCAGTGTGTGTAAATGCCTTCTACCCTGGGGTTCGAAAGAGCCAAAGGGCACTGTCTGGAGGGCCACCAACGAGGGAAAATTTGCACGAAAGTTACCTGAAGAAACACAGGAAAGGGAAGCCCACTTAAACAAGGAATCTGAAACAAAATTTGGACCCAGTTTGCCCGAGCACGGTTACTAATTATGTGATCTTTACAAATTAATTCCCCTCCTTTCAATTCTTTCTTATCTATAAAATGAGTAAAAGCCTCAAATTCCTATGGCCATGGAATGTTTTAACATTAAACACCTAGCATAAAATTATTCCAGTTTCTTTCTAGTTGAAGCTAAACCTGTTAGGATTTTTTTAAATTCTGTAAGTATTATAATAAAGGAAGAAGGAATGACAGTACAATTTGTGAGATTTGTAAAGATACCTTTTTCCCTGCCACTGCTGAGAGGACAAAGTACATTGTGTTATGGACAGAAAAGAAAAAGAGTGAATTTAAGGTCCCCACAAATTACCTGAATTTCACATTTTCATTGGTCATATTAACCAAATAATTCCTAAGGATGTAGCTATAATGTAATAGGAAAAAAACCCTAGATCTGGACCCCTGCATTGGAAGGGTGGCTGATTCCTGATAAACTGAATTTCATTTGTTTCTTTGAGATAGTCATTAATCTTCTACAAAGTTCACTTTTCTAATCCGTAAAAGATGAATGTCAGTACCCTGTCAGGGTTTTATGATTACCAAATGACAAAGGTATGCTAAAATGAGCTGAAAAGTAAAAATGATAAAATGTCAAGGGGCATAGTTTTTTTTCATAGCCTATTGATTAACGCCTTTCCTCAATAATTTTGGTTATAAAAGTAATTTTTATGTATATCTTTATACCAATCTACTGCCGAAATCTTAGGCAACACATCTCCTGAATTGTGTCTGGACACATGAACTGTGAGGTCCCTGTGTTGTTTGTTCTAGTGAGGCCACTCCCAAAAATCATTAAGGGAGCTGAGGCCCAATTATGTCACGTGGGGTTGGGACTTTTCCCCACATTCAAGGCAATTTGCAGACAGCAGTTGGGTGTCCTACAAGTCAACTCAATTCTGACATTACCTACCCAGAGAGAACACCAAATCAGATCCCACAGGTTAAAGTTTCAGTCCCACAAGACTGACCCCCAGTACACTTCAGATGTGGGTCACAAGTCCGTATCGTCACCTATACTACTGACCAACTGGCTATAAAATCAGAAGTTCTCACAACCCCCTCCGTGGGTTCCATTAATTTACTAGAGCAGCTCACAGAACTCAGAGAAACATCTTACGTAGTAGCTTCCTGGTTTATTGTGAAAGAATACAACTCAGGAAGAGCCAGGTGGAAGGGGTGTGTTGGGCAAGGTGTGGGGGAAGAGTGTGGAGCTCCCCTCCCCTCTGAGCACTCCACTGTCCCCAAATCTCAACGTGTTCACCAACCTGAAGCTCTCAGAACCCCGACCTTTTATGGAGGCTTCATTATGTAAGTATAATTGGTCAGCTGACAGGCTGTTTGCCTCTCTGCTTTCCTGGGACTGAAAGTCCCAACCCTCTAATCACATGATTAGTTCTCCTAGCAACCAGCCCCCTCCTTAGGTGGGGTCCAAAATCACCTATTAACGTATAAGTTTCCACCACTTAGGAAATTCCAAGAGTTTTAGGAGCTTCGTGCCAGAAACAAAGATGAAGACCACACGTATTTCTAATTATGAATCAAAGTATCATAGTCACTCAAAATGCATCAGTGTGAGCTACACCCGACCCTTCATGTGTGGAAGGTGTGAGCATTCTCAGACGGGAAAACTTGGAAAGAAGAAAGAGGGGAGATAAGTGAGCTCCATGGGAACCTAACCCTTATTAGACCCAAGTCTATGGCTCAGGTGTACTGCTAGCTACCTTGAAACATGAGCTTGATTTCACAATTGCACGGAGCAAATCCACTAAGGGAGTTCAAGGGCCTCTAATAATGTCCTTTCCTTGGCACTCAGATTGCCACAAGGCACCGATTTTTTTTTTATTGCTTGCTAAGTATACCACCCTTACAACATAAAGACAACAAAAATAAAGAAAATGAAATCCTTCCTTCAAACCGCCTACACACCCTAGAATTTCATTCAGTGTTTCCTTTTCACCTGCATTTAAACAAGTGAATGAGAGTTCTTTTTATCACATCAAGACCCAGTTGATGTGTAATATGTCAGGCGCCTCACTTGATTCAGAACAATCCGATTTTATCAAAAGACAAGAGAGCGGAACCTCTGGGAATTTTCTGTTGGCCTTGCATTTAATTCATGTGAACATTCACTGTGAATAAGATAATGTTAAAATATTCACAATTATTGTTAGCTCCTAGCATTTCTGGGATCCATTCTACTATGACAAAAGAGTTCAAAAGTTTGGAAGAAGAATATTCCTACAGTGGCTGTCAGTTCAGATTATTTCAGTGTTGATATCTCAGTCGTATTCTCCACTCCCCTTTCTCTATTTCTTTTCTGTTGTTCCAATTCATAACCTGTACACAGTGTGTTCTTCTTTCCTCTCCGCTTATTAAATTTAATATTTGGGAAATGATACAGCAATAAAGTGAGCAAGTGCTGTTAAAATACAAAATCTCAGTAATTTTTATTTCCTTAAATTTACTGAAACTCTTTAGAGTTACAGACTATGAAAATACTATATTCTCCAAGTGATTTCTTCAGAACATTTAGAAACAAAGAGAAACTGTAGGCTTCGTGAGTCTGAATAAAGAAGCATACGTGATTCTTTGCTTTGTCCTCATGGCAGCAAAATGTAGCAGTCCCCCTAAATATTTGTACAGTTTCTATATGTTCTTATTGATCAACCTCGACCAAAGACCTGAGTTATGGAAACATAGTTCTGGGATGGAAGTACAGGTATGCAGATATTTGTATCAATTCCATTCTTTTTTACTATTACTTTAGAGAGAGATCACATACAAGTTGGGGAGAAGGGCAGAGAGGGAGATAGAAAACCCCAGGCGGGCCCATGCTTGGCATGGAGCTCCCTACAGGGCTTGATCCCATGACCCTGGGCTCGTGGCCTGAGCCACAATCAAGAATCGGACACTCAAATGACCAAGTCACCTGGACGCCTCTCAATTCTATTTTTGATAACGTATGTAACCGTCACCAATTCAATACTTGTCTATTAAATGTCCTTTTCTCTGTATGAAGTGATCTCTTCTCTATATGACTATGGGGCAGATAAAACTGTTGAAGGCTAGATGCTTGCCATGAAAATAGCTGACCAATAGAGTAGGAGATAAGGATGTCCATAAAATCCTATGAAAGAAGGTAGAAGGTATTATATATTCTGGCAGATGCAAATGGAGTGTGGTGGTAATTCGGAAAGAAAAGAAGGTATTTGCTTCCGGGAATTATCCAGAACAACTTCCACGGGAGAAGCTGGCCACGTGAGTTGGGTGCTAATGGCGAAGCCGTGAAGGAGACGTGAGCATTCCGGGTGCAGGGACAATGTGAGCAGATTCATGGAAGCAGAATACAGAGTGTGCTCTAAGAAAGACAAGCGGTGTAGATTGGGTGGAAAACACGGTTTATGAGATAGCGTTGGACAAACAGATCTGAAATGTAGACTACATTCATTAGGAGTAGACTGTGACACAAGTGCACATAGAGTTTAGCAACCCATTTCTTAGCCCCTGAAGCCACAAACCCATTATTTCTAGTCAACCAAATTTTTTTAAAGGGTTTCTTTCCCCTTTCATTGTTTTTTCCTTATTGCTCTAGTAGAATATGCATTTGAACCCAATTGTGAAATCAGATATGTTGGTGATACTGCTCATAACTGGTTTTTTTAATGCAAATAATTTCCTTTGCAGTGCAACAATGTCCTTGCTTCCTTGACAGATACATGTCTTTTCCAGAGCAAGTACGGTAGCTGCCTTCAAAGAAGTTAACATTGGAGCGCCTGAATGGCTCAGTCGATTAAGCATCCCACTCTCGGTTTTAGCTCAGGTCATGATCTCGCAGTTCATGGGTTTGAGCCCCACGTCGGGCTCTGTGCTGACAGTGTGGAGCCTGCTTGGGATCCTCTCTCTCTCCCTCTCTCTGCCCCTCCTCCATCTGCTTTCTCTGTCTCTCAACAAAAGAATTTTTTTTTAAAAAAATTAAGAAGTTACTGATGTTTTGAACTTGATGTGTATGATTTCACTCACCTGGCTCAGCTTCCTAAGATAATTACAAGGCTTTTATCCCCCTAGAATACAGTGTACTTTTATGTTGTTGTTGTTGAATATTTATTTATTTTTAAGAGACAGAGAGACAGAGTGCGAGTAGGGAAGTGTCAGAGAGAGAGAGGGAGCCACAGAATCTGAAGCAGGCTCCAGGCTCTGAGCTGTCAGCACAGAGCCTGATGTGGGGCTTGAACCCACCAGCCGTGAGATTGTGACCTGAGTCGAAGTCAGATGCCCAACCGACTGAGCCACCCAGGCTCCCCGTTTTTTTGTTTGTTTGTTTTGAAAAAGAACTGCTTAGTTAGTGGTATTTTGTCCCTGAGGTCTATCTGTGAAACAAATCTCTGAGATACACAACTGGAACCATACATCTTTTTCATCTTTCTTTGGTATGAATAGAAGCAGACTCACGTTCCAGAATTCATTCCTGAAGTATGGTATAAAATATGATAAAAGTCCACCCCTACATCCCCAGGTTTTATGGAAAATATTATCACAGATACAGTGTATTACAGTCTGAACGTTTTGTAGGGCATCATAAGGAATGTCTTGCAGCCTATAAAAGTACCGAGACCTTACTGTGATTTCCTATCAAATATACCCAGACTGAGCCGAAAGTTATCCATTAACTTGCTTGCATTATGAAACAACAGTTCTTTCTGTATAAAACAGTAACATTCAGCTGGACATTCTCTGAAGGCACATGCTAAAGACATTTTTAGGGGTCGCCTGGGTGGCTCATTCGGTTAAGCCTCTGACTTTGGCTCAGGTCATGATCTTATGGTTTGTGAGTTCGAGCCCTGTGTCGGGCTCCTATGCTGACAGCTAAGAGCCTAGAGCCTGCTTCAGATTCTGTGTCTCCCTCTCTCTCTGCCCCTCCCCCCACTTGTTCTCTGTCTCTGTCTCTCTCTCAAAAATAAACATTAAAAAATATTTAAAGACATTTTTATAAGGCAGGTATACTTAACATAACAAAACAAGTTCTCATCAACATATTTTCCTGACTTACCATCCTTATGTAAGGAGGCATTTCTCCACTTTACTCTGCATTTCTTCTGCATTTCTTCACTTTACTCATCTACCATTCAATTTACTCCCTCTTAAACTCTAAATATCTTATTTATTTAAAGACTTTCTTATTTTCATTTTTCCTGAATACCAAATAGTTTGCCTTATTCTAATATCCATCTACATTCCTCATTTTAAATTAGGTTGCATCTTCGTGAAAAATGTATCACATTCCAAACTGCCAGGTCCTTTGATCACCTTGGTTTTTAAAAATCAAATCCTTTCTCTACAAAAAAGCTCAAAGCCTTAGGACTGGTTTGTTCTTTACCTTGTCATGAAAATAATGTCCTCTGCCTCCAAAAGCTTAAGTAACTATGCAAACTACATTCTAAATAAGATCTAATCAATAATGCAATTACACCTTTTGATTCTTTCCTTATCAGACCGCATTGAGAATTTTCAGAAATCTCTTTGCCTTAAAAAAAAATTATAACAATACACAGTGATGTGAAAGACTTCTTTCCATAAGCTGATAACTGTCTTGCCTGGATAACCAAAGATATAGAAGTTTCTTTGAGTTGGACTTGTTTCCTGTCAATGTATAGTTTTAAAAGTTGTCAGTTTATAAAATTGATATATTAAACTGTCTTCCATTTTCTGACACAGTCAGCAAAAGTTATCTTTAGCCTAAGAAATGGGAAGTATCCCTGTGGTCTTAAGGTATGGGCTTCTTCCAAAGTCACTTTATCTGAAGCAGAGAAAATAGTTTTAGCATGCTTGCAGCCTGATCATTTTCTTTTATTCTTGTGTTTTTTCCTTCCTCCTTTACATACCAGAAGGTGAATAAGGAGGTGAAATTTTAACAATTTCATAGGTAAAATATAAGGAAAAGAAAGATACAAATTGAGTCTCCCTTGACCAAATAAATACCTCCATATTAAAATGTTTTTATTTGAACATAGTTCACATAACTGTGTTAGATATCTCTTTTCCCTTTCCATTCTTTTCTGTTTTCTGCAAAGCACATATCCTCACCGATGTGGTTAAATGAAGATTGATTTGCAAAAGCAACATCTAGAGCTTATTTCTTTAAGGGGGTGGTGGGAAATATAGGCATTTAGCCATAAATTTGATCCCAAGGAAAGCCAGTGTTATCAGATACAGTAAGAAGGGGGAAAAACATTTTTTAGTCAACCTAGAGAAGAAATACAACCCACAAATTCTGAATTATGTGCAAGTATGTGTACGTGTTCCCAAAAGGAAGGTCGGATTTGGCAAGAAATAACGATAGGACTGATGTCACTGGAGTGTCAGGGAAGAAAAAGAATTCCAGAAACCTTCCAGCCACACGAGTGCCCAAAATTGTTCCTAAATTTGCACTGGCATTGGGGAAGGAAGTGGAAAGGGAGAGCTGGTGTGGGTGTGGAATCCAGTGGCCAGAGGTCTAAAAAGATCTAAAAAAGTACCAGTACATTTGCACACCTTCAGAAAGTAGGTTAGTTGTGCTATGCCCCTTAATGGCTGTGTCTCGGGAAGATGCTACCAGAGCTCATGGACAGCAGAAGACGCCGTTCAGAAGCAGAATGGAGTTTGACAGGGAGAAGTGGAGAGGTCTGCATACCTAGATTAAGCAAACAGAAGAAGGAACTTTGAGCCCAGGAGCGCGGAAACCCTATCTTGCTCACCTCCACAGAAACTTCCTAGGAAGAACACATCCAGGAAAATTACACACACTCGGGTAGAGACAGACTCTTTCAATGTGTCCTTTCTTATTTTCTTGCATTCCTAATCGTCCTGTTTTATGTCTCTACCCTATTGAGTCTACCTTATGATACATCATTTACCCATGCAGTTTGTAATTATTCTTCCTGACTGAATCTTTCGTGTGTGTGTGTGTGTGTGTGTGTGTGTGTGTATTTTTTGCCTAGGTGTGTGCCTCATTCACCTCATATTGTGGAAAGTCCCAAAGGATAGGGGCTCCTGGGTGGCTCAGTTCAGTTGAGTTGTCCAACTTCAGCTCAGGTCATGATCTCATGGTTTGTGAGTTCAAGCCCCATGTCAGGCTTTGTGCTGATGGTGCAAAGCCTGCTTGGGATTCCCTCTCTGTCCTTCTCTGTCTGTCCCTCCCCCACTAGTGTGCATGCATTCTCTCTCTCTCTCTCTCTCTCTCTCTATCTCTCAAATATAAATAAACATTAAAATTTTTTTAAAAAAAGGAAAGTCCAAAGGAACGATTACTTATGCTTTTACTAGCTTTCTGCAGGGGTTTGCTGAGTCTGGAACCAGTTTCTACACTAATTTCTCAAATTGGGATTCCATATCACTCACTCGGTATAAATGTAGACGCCATACTTATCCTTAGTACTCACTTTGGTTCCTTTAATGGGAGATTGTTTTTTGTGTTTTTGTTTTTGTTTGTTTTTGTTTTTTTGTTTTCCATTGAGAGCCCCTGACGGAGAAAGTCTCTCTTGATAGTACTGACTCAGTGGGCAGAGCGTTTCTCATTCTCTTCCATGGAGTGATTAGTTCTTTCAAAGCCCAGACTCTGTGAAGTGGCCCCAAATCCATCTTGTTGCCTCATAGTGGTTGAAGGCTACACCTTCTGTCCCCATTCACCCTTAAAACCTCATTCCAGGGGCGCCTGGGTGGCGCAGTCGGTTAAGCGTCCGTGAGTTCGAGCCCCTCAGGTCGCGATCTCGCGATCTCGCGATCTCGCGGTCCGTGAGTTCGAGCCCCGCGTCGGGCTCTGGGCTGATGGCTCAGAGCCTGGAGCCTGTTTCCGATTCTGTGTCTCCCTCTCTCTCTGCCCCTCCCCCGTTCATGCTCTGTCTCTCTCTGTCCCAAAATAAATAAACGTTGAAAAAACAAACAAACAAAAAAACCCTCATTCTCTTAAAGACTAGGATGTATAACTTCGTCTTATAAAACCACTACGGCTTTAGCGCTGACACAGAATGCTCAGAACTGAGATTTCCTGTTTATTTCTGACATTTAACACTCCCCCACCACCGACACACGTGCGTTGTATTTCATCCCATTAATCTCAGCTCGATGCAAATAATGACATTTTAGGCACATCTTTATACAATTGTGTCAGTGAGCTTAGTCAATAAATTATCGTGTTCAAATAAATTGTTGAAAGAGTCGGAGACACAAAGTTATAGGAACTCGAAAAGTGATACTTTTCTCAGAGAGTTTTGCGGGGAGCATAGACGGCTTTTCTTCTAACACTGCACATGTGGTTTTTTAAATGTAAGGCTATTACTGGGAGATGAATTCTGTGTCAAGAATGTTTGGTTTTGCGTGGACAGTAGGACAGAAAACATCCCACTTGCGAGCCGTGCTGGAGATGGTCTGTGTATCTCTCCCGATCAGAGTTCCACTCTTGCTCTCCTGCTCCATGGATACTGGCTCAGACTGCATCCCTGTGTTTCCCTTCTGGCTTCTCGTGGGACTGAACCAGTCGGGGTGGGAGAGACGTTCGCAGGGAAGAAGAGGGTGAGAGAAAGCTGAATTTGCCGTATCTTCCTCGCTCCCTCCTAGGGAGGCTTGCATGAGGTGGCTGTCCTGCCGAGGACCACGGTCATGCACGCCTCGTGTCAGGAGACCCTGCACTGATGCCAGCCTGTCACCGTGCCAGCCCTCCACGTACTCCGTCCCTGTTGGTTTCTCTGAATCCTACTCATTGCTTGGAAAATAGCTCTCCTCTATTGAAGCCACCCGACTAGAAGTGAGCGCGTCCTCTCTTTTCTGAGAGGGTTATGACTTGTGCTCTCAAAGTAGCCTTGCGAAATAGACCTTCACATAGGTCTGGTATTGGGGTTCTAGGGTTGAGTTGCTCACATATTTGAGAGGGCACAGATGACTTTCTTGCTGAGGTCACGTTGCAATCTGAGTGTGTGGTGATGACATAGTTACCGAAATCGTTAAACCGCTGTGACAAGGGACTGAGCATAAAGGGTGAGATGTCTAGAGATCAAGTGATTGTGACACTAATCACCGTGGTGACAATTTTAAAAATTGTGGACTCAGCTAGCTGCATCAGAGGCCCTAGAAAGTATACACAGGCATCTGGGTGGCTCAGTTAGTTAAGCGTCCCACTCTTGGTTTCTGCCCAGGTCATGATCTCGCAGTTTCGGAATTTGAGCCCCACGCTGGACCCTGCACTGGCAGCACAGAGCCTGCTTGAGATTTTCCCTCTCCCTCTCTCTCTGTCCCTCCCCTGCTCCTGTTCTCCTTCTCAAAATCAATAAATAAACTTAAATAAAAAGAAAGTATACACAGAGGAAAGGAAAGGGATAATGGAAGACGATGAACATTCAATTAAGAACAGAAATTTGATCACCCCAACGAAGAGTGACATCCTCAAAATCGCCGAATGGGAAGTTTGTTTTGTTTTGTTTTAACTGCCTTTCCACCAAAGATTACCAACTTTTACAATCAGGCATGGATGAAAGAATCTCTCTGGAAGACCAGGAGACCAGTGGAGAGGTACCAGCACACTCCTGGAGAAAAAACAACCAGAGGGGAAGCATTAGAGAGGTACAAGGACAGCTTTTGTTTATTCACGCCACCCCTCGCATGGGACAGCACAGTTTGCTGCCAAGGGAGCCCTTGTCAGCCTTTCCCAGAGGGAAACCGAGAGCACATGAGTGAGTGCCTGGCTTCCCCCACTGTGCAAAATGCTGACGGAGATGCCCATTCTGCTCTTGCCCCATCCAGAGGACTGAGTTGTGAGATTTTACATATTTTATCTTTGAAAATGTTTCTTCATGCAGATATTTACTTCCAAATACTGACATTCAATAAGTATATGAATTTAATTGACTATATTCATCAATTTGGAGGCATTTATAGAATTCCATGTGGTTTCTACTCTAGATGCCCTTTTACATGTCATCCCATCGCATATCAATTAGTTCCAAATGAAGGTTAGGTGAAAAGTCCTTAATTGCACATTTGAGCAGATTGTGAAGTATGGAAATTTCTTTTTACACTTGCATTGAGGTCAAAAATGCTGCTGGAACTTTGGTTTGAGCTTGGAAAACATATTCTATGCAAATCTGTGTGGCTATCTTCCTACTTGTTTTAACTTCTGACAGCACTAGAAATGTATCAAACAGCCTGACATTACTTGTGATTCAAACGGTGTTTCTTGTCAAAATGACTTTGCTGCAGTACAACTTTCACACATAAGCACTGTTTCGCCTTGCAATTTTAGGTGGAATTAATGAGGAAGCATGGTCAAGTGAGCAGCGAAAGCTGATTCGCGAGTGTTCAGTAACACTAAATGATTGAGGGCAGTTCTTGTTCAGAAAAATTGCGATCTTGACCCCAAGCTCAGAAATTCGCAGTGAAACTTGACCACTGCAAAGCCATCGAATTGCTGGTAAAGACTGCAGGGCAAGTCAGAATAGGCAACTGTTTCTGACAAAAATTCACAGAACACACAATGGGTAAGTGCAGGAGGGTGGCTGGGTTTCACCGGTGACACCGCTGTTCAGTAATCCGCGATAGGCTCGGATATTCCCTGCAAAGAATCTGCTGATGAATACTATAGTGTAGCAAATAACCACAGCCAGCAGATACCTTACGCGCTCAGAAGCTCTGTAAAGTTGTCCAGCAAAGCCTTTCCCTAGTCCGCACAGACTTCATCGCCATCCTTCATTTTCGTTTCATCGTGACACATCCTGGCAGATTTCACTTGGGGTTGAACTAAATGAGTGTTGTGAGTTTTGTCTTTTTTTTTTTTTCAACTTCGAAAAATATTTGTCTGTAGTCCTTCCGTGCAGATTCTTCATGGATGTTAATTCTTCAGTTACTTCAAATTCATCCTTGACTCCTTTACTAAACATTCACAACTGAGCCGTATCCGTAACATCTGTGGGTTCGTGTGGAAGAACAAACCACTCAAAATTGTTGGCCTTGTTTCTTAATTGACAGTAGATCTTGCTCCCAATGTGTCCACTTACTGAGCAACTGTTCCTGCAGAAAGGTTAGCGGTCAGAAACAAGTCTCTTCTGTTTGTTTGTCTGTTTGTTGTTTGTTTGACAAAAGCTGGACATGTCCATTCAGCGGCCCCAATCAAACACGATTTAATTAACTCACCACAGGCAAACAACTTTCCTTGCTTATCTAAGAGATGAGCCGCTCAATACCTTGCTTTCCAGAGTTCCAGAAAGGATCAGCTAAGGCCTCCGGACACAGGTCAGCTTTTCCCTCTGACCTTATTTTCAATTTTTATTTTTCAGGTAGAAATTCTGTTCTGATGAGGTATTTTGTAACTGCTTCGTATCTGTTATCACCTTGAGTGCTTGGGGATCTATAATGTCAGTACCACCTGACCCTTCAAATCGAGGATGCAGTTTGTGACTGTCCTGTGGTTGTCCTGTCTATGTTGGGTTGCCTCCGAAGCAGCCACAGAATTGGGAAGTGCAGAGGCTAAGTCTTCACTATTTTATTTTCTTTTTTTTTCCTTTTGTTTTTGTTTTTGTCCTTGCTGCTGTTGTTGGTGTTTTTGTTGGGTTCTGCCCCTTTACATAAAGACCTCTGGTGGCAGCTAATGTTTTTGTTTCAAGTACTCATATGACCAAACTGACTTTGGCCCCCTGGCTTCCTCTGGGGTCCCGCTGATAAGAGCGAATTCACAGGAGAGAGAAGGCAGAGGAGAATGGATGAGACTGGGCACCGATTCCCGTGTTGCCTTTATTTCTCTCCCATAGGCCGCATTCCTACTCAGGAGCTCTCTGCAACAACTGCTTCCTTTGAATTGTGATCACTTCCCTTGCTCTTGCCCCTTCAAGCCTGAGGGCGGGGGCTCCTGCTGTTGCTAGCCTCAGGCCATAATATCCTGCTGGGTGCTTTCCCTAAAGACTGTCCCCCCTTTACGCATAATTCCTTTAGTGACCTCCCCTCAGTGGCCAAGCGTTTCAGTTGTTATTTGCCGTGTAACATACCAGCCAGATACAGTGGCTGGAACCTCCCTTCGTTGTTCGTGATTCCTGTCAGTGTGCAATGTGCACAGTAATCCATGGTGATGGCTCCTCCCTTCTCCAGTATTCGCTGAGGCAGTTGGATTGCAGCCAAAGGAGCCAAATGGCCTCCCTCGTGTGTCTGGAGCCTCAGCAAAGTATGGTAGCAACAGCTGGAACTCGGCTCCGATGGTCGAGCCATTCTTTTCTCCTGGTACCGTCTGCACTCACTCATGTGTGCGAAACCTCACTTCTCCTCTCTGTGCCCGCTTTGTCTGCGTGGTGTTACGTCCTGCAGGATGTCTCTTTCCAGCGGGATATGTGACCCCTTTCCGTGATGGCTCAATGTTTCCCTCTGGGCCAAAGTGGAAGCGAAAAGCCACCTAGGGACTAGCTTGGCAGGTCTGGGTGCATGACTTCCAGCACGTGCTGTGTGCCAGTGTCAGTCTCAGTCCACCCTGATTCAGAGGAATAGAGAAGTGGAGGGCATCTCTCAATGGTTGGGAGGTGGAGGTGGGGGAAACAATGACTTTGGACAGAAGAGGGGACAAAGGGAGATCTGATCCACTGGGGTCCATAGTTTTTTAACTCTACGATACCAAATTTGAGCGTGCCTTTCCAGCAGGACCCTGATTTACATACCTGCTGTTCCCCCGTCTGCACGTACTTACCCTCTTTTCAGCCTCATCCTGCTCACTTCCTCTCCCCAAACCTATCTTCTAACCACGGCGGATTAAGAAGAGTTCATGAGCACATCATATATACCAAGGCTCCCATTTTCTTATTCATGTTGTCCCTCCAACCTGAAAGGCGACTTCTCTCCCTATCTGGAAAAAGTCATCCTCACAGCACTTTTCCTGGCTAGATCTGCAGGTGGAGCCCTGTCTTCATCCTTGCTCTGTGGTAACAGGGTAGCACCCAGGCCTGGTGCCGTCCTTGGACAGAATTCTGATTTCCGTCATCACTCTGTGGGAAGAAGGCAGCGCTCCTTCCCAGCCGAGTCTGTGTGTGGCACCCTAGATTCTGTCCTGTCCGCGGTGACCAAGTGGCACATTTCCTGGGCGAAGTCTGTGCATAAATCCTTACCTCCCATTGCTATTGTGCAGGACAGCCTACAACAACACAAGATTACACAACAACCAGTCTCGTCACATAACAGTTGAAATGTCCAGCATAAATCTCAAAAAGTAGACAAATCTCAACTCAAATGAGAAAAGACAATCAACAGACACTAACACCAAGATCACCAAGATGTTGAAAGTGTCCGATGAAGATTTTAAAGTAGTCATCATTAAAAGTGGTCTGATGGGCAATATAACATTCTTGAAACAATAAGCAAAAAGAAAGTTCTGCAAGGAAATAGAAGATAGAAGACAGAACCAAAATATGATAATATTTGTTTTTTAAAAAAATCACAGGATGGAGGGGTGGCTGGGTGGCTCAGCTGGTTAAATGTTGACTTTTGATTTCAACCCAGGTCATGATCTCATGGGTTTGTGAGATGGATCCCCTTGTTGGGCTCTGTGCTGTCAGCATGGATCCTGCTTAGGAATCTCTCTCTCTCTCTCTCTCTCTCTCTCTCTCTCTCTCTCTCTCTCTCCCCTTCCTTCTCTGTCTGTATCTCTCTCAAAATAAATACATAAACATTAAAAAAATAAAAGTAAAACTGGGAGGGCCTGGTTGGCTCAGTCGGTTGAGTGTCCAATTCATGATTTCAGCTCAAGTCATGATCCCAGAGTCATGGGATCAAGCCCCATGTAGAGTTCCACACTGAGGGTGGAGCCTGCTTGAGATTCCCTTTCCCTCTCCATCTGCCCCTTGCCCCTTCCCACTGCACTCTCTCTCTCCAGAATAAAATTTTACAAAAGGGCAATGCAATATACTTTTTGTACTCTAAGTGATTTGTGGAAATTGCCTAACTCGAATGTGTTTATATTCCTATTTGGGCCACCTCTATTATTAACAATTTATTATTGTATCACTTTTCTTCTGTCATTTTCCACAATGCAGAACTTCAAATGAGCTCTATGTAACAGTATAATGATGTGACTTCCATTCTTTTGTGAAATAGAATAGAGAATGAATTTGTGTGCCTTTGGACTTAGGCTGAAAGAACAGACTTCATCTTACCGCCTATTTTAGTAAAACAAACTTTTGTTTTACTTGTCCATCTTTTATATTTCTCAGCTATTATATCAAGTAGAATGGGTAAATTTTTACCAGATTTGAAAGGTACATTTGAAACAGTCTCTTTAATTATTGGAAACTTCAAATACATGAAATTCTTATGGAGAGTCACTATCAACAGAGTCAGCTATAATGTAATAATAAGTAATAATAGATCTGTAATGGGGAGCCTGAGTGGCTCAGTCAGTTGAGCATCCAACTTCAGCCCAGGTCATGATCTCATGGTTTACGAGTTCACAAGCTGTGCTGACAGCCCACAGCCTGGAGCCTGCAGCCTGCTTTGGATTCTGTGTGTGTGTCTCTCTCTGCCCTCCTCTGCTCATGCTCTATCTCTCAAAACTAAATAAAAAGTATTAAAAAAATAATAGACCTGTAATAATAATAATAATAATAATAATAATAATAATAACAACAACAACAAATAAAAATCTGTGTAGTTGCCAATTTAGAGAAACAGAGAAACAAGAGAACTTGGTTGCAAGACTCTGGACAGGAAAAAAAAAGGGTTTAGATATGAAGCCAAATCAATGTGACAACTGCACATCATTCCAAGACCTATTTCAACCACTGTTGCCTCATTAAAACCTTTGCAGATCTTCTAAGCCAGAAGTTTTATGTGTCTCCTTTGAGCCACTGTAACACTTTATGGTATTTTTTTGGCCTAAATCATGTCTTATTAAAGTATCTTGCTCCCTGATTAAACAGTGACTTATTTGAAGGTGATAACTATGTCGTATTTATTTTTACATCACCAACAATGTCTAAAATGGCATGTAGAGCGGGGTAAATGTTCAATGACTGCCTTCTGGTTTCTACCAATGCCTCCATCATTAGTGTTTTTGTTCCTTATTGTTTTGTTAAGTATAATATACAGAGAAAAAAGGGTAAAAGATAATATGAATGCAGTTCTGTGAATATTTATAAAATGCATGCATTCATGCAACCAGCACCCAGAAAAAGATACAAAATGTTACCAGCCTCCCTTATACGCTGTGTAGTCAAAATACCTGCCCACCCTGAAGGTAATCATATCTTGACTTCTTTTTTTTTTCCTCCATTGTGAGAGAGAGAGAGAGAGAGAGAGCGCATGAGTAGAAAGAGACAGAGGGAGAAAGAGAGAATCCCAAGCAGGTTCCACACTCAGCATAGAGCCCAGCGTGGGGTTCAATCCTATGACTCTGGGATCATGACCTGAGCCAAAATCAAGAGTGGGATGCTCAACCTACTGAGCCCACTCAGGCATCCCCATATCTTGACTTTTAATGTTATAGACTAATTTTGCCAACTTTTGAACTTTATATCAATGGAGTAACATCAAGCTTGCTCTTTACTTTGATTTTTTTCACTAACATCACATTTCTAAGATTCATTCATATAGTCTATAATTCAGTCATTCACATTACTGTAGAGCTGTGCTAGTCAGAGGGTGGTCCTTGGACCAACAGCATCAGCATTACCTGGGATTATGTCAGAAGTACACGTTCTTAGGTCTCACCCCAGACCTTAGACCTGCTGAGTCACAATCTCTTGAGAGATGGCCCAGGCGTCTGTGTTTTAAAACTTTCAAAGGCATTTGACTGCCCCTTGCTGTCTTTCGGTCACCTTACAAATTAAGATCCAGACACAGAGTACCATAACTTATTATATACTTACCCATCTGTCTCCTCCACTAGACTGTGAATTCCTCCAAGGTAGATTTGTATTTTTTTTTTTTTTGCATGCTTAACACTGAAAACAGAACAGGGACTTACATAAAATACGTAGTCAACAATAGATTGTAGAGTTAAAAAATACTGAAATGAAGAGAAAAAGATCTGTAAAAATCACAAATCCTGATGAACTAAAATCATAATTTTTTATGGACACTGTAAAATGACAAAATATTTTTCAAATTCTCAGAAAACTTTTTGAACACTTACTATGCAGAGGACAGTACTAAGCGTTTTGAGAAATATAAATTTGAATGAGTACTGATGAATACTTTCGAAGAGTTCTGTTACAACAAGATGCATGATGTCAAGATTGGCCATCTTCTACCTAATACACCCTCCAAGTTTCTTGATTTTGGGCCACTGACTCTTTTCTGCCTCTTAAAATGACAAAAAGGAAAAAAAGAGAGGTGGGCAGGAGAAAAGGAGGGAGGGGGGAAGGAGAAGAGAAAAGAAAGAGGAAGGACATAATGGAGAAAGGGGAGAAGGAAGAGGGCAGAGAAGGAAAAAATACAGATTTCCTGGGAACTGTTGCCTGGCATTTCAGTAGAGCCAGGTTAGTGTGCCTTGTCTCAAGTAATGTACACACGGGAAGGAGCCACCTGCCTCTTGAAACTTCTCTTTCAAATTCTGGTGCCAAGATGTTTTGTGAGAAGTGTATTATTTTGTTTCAGGTCTTCTCCAATGTTCCTAGGAGTGGCGACATATAACTATGTAAAGGCATTATTGCAATGTCAACTATTCTCTGGAAAATTGAGCCAAGAGAACAAGGAATTAGTGAGCATTTAGGAGCAATTGATTAAGGGTCAGCCTACCAAAGAGGAAGCCTCTATAAATAATTAGTTTGTCTGTTTATGTTATCACTTAGCTCGGACTGTCATTATCCATCCTACAATCAAGTTGAAATCAGAGACTCATTTACATGGATATAAATGAAAATTGTTTACTGCTAATTTGATGTTCTCAACCAGACACATCCAGATTAGTATGGAAGAAGGAAAGCCTGATCAATACTTACAGGTGAACAGTTTCTAAAATGTTTAAGGCATTTAAAAAAACGGAAATTCATTTTAAAACATTTCCTTCTTATAAAATAATTAAATGCATACAAGATATCCAGGTTTATTTTTCATGTATCAGATCACATATAATGAATAATTGTTGAAGCTGTTAGATGCAGTTTGCTGATAGAGATACAGATGATAGATGCTATGGGGGGGGGGGAATCATACAAAATTGCCACGGGCATTAGAGAAGCAAGTTTCCAAGTATTTATAAAAAAAAAATCGTTAGAACTATTGCATGTGTCTTTGGAAACATATCATACAATATATACATTAGATGCTATTTAAGTGCTATTTTGCATGCTGTAGCAATCTGAGTCCAAAATAAACCCTACACTGTTTCCAAAGTAACAGCGAATATACTAGTTTAGAACGGGATATAAATGTTCTGTGGTGTTTGGAGCATTACTTATTTATACCATCAATACACATTTAATACTAATAGTTGAAAAATATCTTCAATGGTATATATTTTTAACAATAAGTGGAGAGCATAGAAAGTACAGTGTCCACTTTCTTGTTATCAAAGACACTCCCAAGGGGGTTTTAACAAATTTGAGCCTGACTTCAGTCCCCTAATCAAAAATGTCAAACTCCATTCTCTGTGGTGTTTCTTCTACTTTAGTAAGAACCTTAAGGACATTCATTGTGTTGGCACTCCATCATCAACCCTCTTCCTCCCCCTGTCCACCACATCTCATCTCCATATTCCTCCCATTTTTTTCCAAGGTAAACTATTTGTGTTCTCAAACCCACCACTTCTCTCTTGTCCCCATCTTCACTGACCTACTATCACCTTGATGTGAGGCAACATCTCTCTATCTTACTCCCCAACTGCTTACTAGGCTTTAGCTAATCCATCCCTCTTTCAAACCCTTGAGTGCACCAGGGGAGTCTGTGAAAGAACCTAGAAAGAAGGCGAGCTTTTATAGAGATCTAATTGAGGAGCACCTGGATGGCTCGGTTGAGCGTCCAACTCTTGATTTGGGCCCAGGTCGTGATCTCAGAGTCGTGAGACTGAGCCCCACATCGGGCTCTGCACTGAGCATGGAGCCTGCTTGAGATTCCCTTTCTTCCTCTGCCCCTTCTCGAACCCTGCTCACCTGCTCTCTATCGCTCTCTCTCCTTCTAAAATAATGTTTTTTTTAATATATTGATATCTAATTGCTTCCTTCTTATAATTTCACATTCCTCTTGAGTAACGATTACTCAGAAAGGACTTCTTCTGGTAACTTAGGATGCCTAAGTTAATATCATGCTGTTATTTTCTGACATTGAGTTTATTGTCTGATTAGCATTTATCAATCAGAATTTATACTTTTCACCTGTCCCTCTACCTGACAAGACTATAAGCGTTTTGAGGGGAGTACTCATGTCAACTTATCGAATATACCCTGGTACACAGAAGGTCCTCAAGAAATACTTCATGAGTACAGAAATGGGAATTTATACATGCCCACAAAGGGAATATAAAATTGAAATTCAGTGAGTAATAGTAGGCCTGTGTATTATGCAGGATTGTATGGGTTGCAGATGATGAAATGTGAAATCAAATTAACTTAATGAAAAAGAAAAAAAAAGTCATTGATTAATGTACCTGAAAGTCCGGGGACATAGCTGACTATGGCTACACCAAATCCAGAAGATCATACGATATCATTATGGCTTCGGTTCACATTCCACTTATCTTTGACCAGCTTTCTTCTGCAATCAACTCTGTTCACATGGTTAGCATGGACTGGAAACACTCCCTACACTAGAAACACTTACTCCTCCAACCTTAACCATATCTTTAAAAAAGATCTGTCTCTTTAAAAAGCCACTTATTTGTTTACTTTACCACAAAAAATTTTATTCAATGGTACTTACCATGAGCAGACATTCTTTAAAATGCATTACAAATCTGAACTCATTTATTCCTTATGATTATTGTCCCCATTTTATAGATGAGGGCAATTCATTTCTGGAGCTTCTATTCCAGTGGAGGGGGTTAGCCCATAAATTATAGACACGAGAATATGTTACATCCTGTGAAAGGTGGTGAATGCTACTGAAAAAGGAAATGTACAATCAGGAGGATTGAAAATGCTAGAGAAACAATGGGTATAATCCAGTAGCTGTTTGAGTAGGTTAGTGAGAATAATGTTTTCTCATTTTCAACTGGAAGAGTCCCAACTTCCTGATCTCCTCATGTCTACTCAGATTCCAAGAGTGAGTCTAGAGTCAAAGGCTAGTACCTAGAAACCAACCAACCAACCAAACAAACAAACAAAAATGACCAGGTGTCATAAAAAATGTGGAAGTCCATGATACAGTGAGTAGAGTAACAGGTGTTAAGTGATCACAATCAGAACAAAACTGCCAAAATCAGTTTTTTAGGTTACACAGAACCTGAAATTCTACCATGACTAATTGAAATGATAAAAAGCAATAAATCACCTCCCATGCCTGACTTCCTTCTATATCATAGATGCACACTTCAGTGGATTCCTCTGATCGATACCAAATCATGTATGTGAATATTGCTGCATTGAGTAACATGTAAAATTAATCCACTTTAAATTGTTAATGGCATACAGTGCTATTTCTTCCTTCGCTGGCAGGCTTGCTGTGACATTTTCTCCTTTTCAGTACCAACCCCCCCAAAAAAGGAGATTTTTTTAATAGTTCTTACTACAAGCTTGCTGTGTAGATGAGTAATCATATTTCCCCAAATATCGTTACCAAAAAATTAAGCGGTTTTTGAGTGTTCAGAGATAAGAAAAGTTCTCAGAGATGGGGCAAAATGGTGAACATGGAGAATTCAGGAGAGTAAATATAAGGATCTTTTTGCTCTCAAATTCATTTATGTTTTGGGGGGACCATGAAAACATTAACCAGTTCTGTATACCTCTGTTTTAATTCTTTATCTAATACTAATTAGTTGCAGCAGTCGCATGTTTCACCAGCTGTGATATTATTGAAAAGCCTTTATATTAAAAGTAGATCAAACTGTGATGTCATCCTGTTAATTAGCTAGCTGCTAGTTAACATATGAGATACTCTGCAAAGTGCTTATTTTAAAATGTAGGTGTAAGCAAACCACCAACAAAAAATTGTTATTGGCTTCAGTGATTGGCTTGTTTTCTTTTCTTAGCTAACAGATAATTGGCCACAAAATGCTACTTTAATTGAACAATGAGATCAATGCAGAGGACTTTGGGATAAAAGAAAGAAATAAACCTAAAAGTCATTGAGTTACAAATTTGATGGGGACAAAAATGAGTTCTATCAGATACTGACCCTGGTGAGTGGGGACTTTGCTCTACTTCATTGTGTGAACCTTACACAAAGTTAGGATGCACATATGGTATGTGTATAAGTCAGAAACCATGTAGGTTTGAGAGGAATAGCACTTGCTCAGTCAATTGACCATAGTGGCATTCAAAGAAAATAGATGCTGGTCTTCAGATGACTCTTAAATCATTGGTGATATTGGTCTTATTGTTTAAATTCTGTGCTCTCTAAAAAAAATGTTAGGATTTTTCGTGGTGTGCCATAAATCATGATTTAAGAATTTGAGAGAATTTGGGGGCGCCTGGGTGGCTCAGTCAGTTGAGCGTCCAACTTGTGCTCACCTCATGGTCTCATAGTTCGTGAGTTTGAGCCTGATGTCGGGCTCTGTTTTGACAGCTTGGAGCCTGGAACCTGCTTCAGATTCTGTGTCTCCCTCTCTACCCCCTGCCCTCCCTCTCTCTCTCTGTCTCTCAAAAATAAACAAACATTAAAAATTAAAAAAAAATAATTTGAGATAATTTTATGCCCTCATTTTTAAGTATATTTGAGATATTTCTACAGTTATTTTTCTCTGTTCTTCAGTGTTGAAGTTCATGTCCCAACTTTAATTTCAGCCCGTTGAAATGAATTGTTTAACAGGGACAATAATAAGTCTTTAGACCTTTGATTCTGTGATTCTGTGATGTTTCCCTAGCTCACTGAGATATAGGATTTCCAGAATAAGAGCATAGAAGTGGGGCGCGTGGGTGGCGCAGTCGGTTAAGCGTCCGACTTCAGCCAGGTCACGATCTCGCGGTCCGTGAGTTCGAGCCCCGCGTCGGGCTCTGGGCTGATGGCTTAGAGCCTGGAGCCTGTTTCCGATTCTGTGTCTCCCTCTCTCTCTGCCCCTCCCCCGTTCATGCTCTGTCTCTCTCTGTCCCAAAAATAAATAAACGTTGAAAAAAAAAATAAGAGCATAGAAGCTAATTATGTTTCATGAAATCATCATTACAATTAAATTTATATTGTTCCAGACACTTAGAAATTATCCCCCTCCCCCAGCCCTGTTCTTCTGAAATTATTCTCCATACATTAACCAGTATGATACAATTTTTTTTTTTTTAGCTGTAATGGATAATCATTTTTCTTATTTGTGCTCTTTGATAGTCAATATGGTTAAATATTTTCCTCTTTTGTTATTTTATTTTAACTTAGTTTCTAAGACACAATGCATTTTGTTTATTCTATCTCATTGCCTGTTTCTTCATGCTCTCCTTCTAAAATATCTCTATTGTTGGGGCGCCTGGGTGGCACAGTCGGTTAAGCGTCCGACTTCAGCCAGGTCACGATCTTGAGGTCCGTGAGTTCGAGCCCCGCGTCGGGCTCTGGGCTGATGGCTCAGAGCCTGGAGCCTGTTTCCGATTCTGTGTCTCCCTCTCTCTCTGCCCCTCCCCCATTCATGCTCTGTCTCTCTCTGTCCCAAAAATAAATAAACGTTGAAAAAAAAAAATTAAAAAAAAAAAATTAAAAAAAAAAAATAAAATATCTCTATTGTCCCATGACTCATAAATGTTAGTTTTGCCAGGTGATCTGTCCTGGGGCTTTCCTAGCTACTGTCTCTGGGTAGTCTCCTTTACCTCAATGGTTACAACTATATTTCTCATTCAAAACTTTTGAGCTGTAGACAATAATATTTGATTCATTTTTGGACAAACTGATCATCCCCACTGCCAGTAAATCACTCATTGAGTCTGATCAATTCCACCTCTAACTAAGCCTTTATCTGTTGCTTCTCTCCTTCCACATTGCATCCACCTGACCTCATCTTTCTTCACCATCGGACTGAAAGTTGCAACATGTTCCCGTCATGCCATCCACTATTCTTCACTGCTGTTCATGTCCTAACATTTCCCAAGTCTTCTATCAGCTGCCATTGCTTTCACGAAGTCTTTTCAGTCCCTGAAACGAAACTAGTCCCTGTCATCTCTGGGACCCAAAAATAACATTTGTGAATTTGGTGTGAACTAAGTGGATCCCATGTTTATGATGTTCATTTTTATTTTTCCAACTAGAGTGTGTGTTTCTGGAGGGCAGAAATGTATATCTTCTTTGTATCTTTCAGAGTTCCCAGTATGATATGTTATCTATAACATGCAAGAAATGAATAAATGATGTGGTATAGATATGGCTTGAATTACCTTAACAATCCATGTTTTCAGCAAAAGTATTTATTTTATTTCTACCCATCCCCATGAATTCTAATCACAAATAAAATTTAAGCTAAAACTGGTAGAGCATAGTCAGTGAATGTCCCACACTATTTGTCATTTTGAAAGATAGCAAGTTTCATGTATTATTTTTAGGAATTTTGTCTTGATTGTGTATAGGCAGAAATCTTTGAATATTTTTTATTCACATCATTAATTGGTTAACATGTAATATCTATATTATTTATATCACATTTTCTTTTAATTTTTTAATGTTTATTTAGTTTTTTTTTTTTTTAGAGAGATTGACAGACTGTGAGCAGGGGAAGGGCAGAGAGAGAGGGAGACACAGAATCCAAAGCAGGCTCCAGGCTCCGAGCTGTTAGCACAGAGCTGACACAGAGCTTGGAATCACGAACTGCGAGATCATGACCTGGGCCAAAGTCAGAGGCTTAACTGACTTAGCCACCTAGGTCCCCCTATTTATATCACATTTTCCATTAATTTTAAAGATATTTATTTTGTACTGCTTATTTCTCCTTTGAATAAAAGTACACACCTTATAATGGGATAGTGGTTACAATAGTCTTGAAATTTGGTGGCACATTACTTAAACATAAACTTGATTTCTATACCTGTCACCAAGCAATGATTGATAATGATTCCTACTTAGTTCAGGTTAAGGTATGTCTCAAGATTTGAGATTATCAAAATATCTTACATCATGATATCCACTGTCATAACAAGAATTATGTATGCATCTATATATTACATCACATATCTGAGAAATGTCAAGATTTCTTCCCTTTTCAGAAATTCATTTATTGCTAGACTTAAATAGAATAACAGTAGAATTCTAGTAGAAGTGGAATAACAATAACAATATTGAAGAGACATTGACAGCCTCCAGCTGATTATTATAGAAATGCCTGAGACTGGGGCGCCTGGGTGGCGCAGTCGGTTAAGCGTCCGACTTCAGCCAGGTCACGATCTCGCGGTCCGTGAGTTCGAGCCCCGCATCAGGCTCTGGGTTGATGGCTCAGAGCCTGGAGCCTGTTTCCGATTCTGTGTCTCCCTCTCTCTCTGCCCCTCCCCCGTTCATGCTCTGTCTCTCTCTGTCCCAAAAATAAATAAACGTTGAAAAAAAAATTTAAAAAAAAAAGAAATGCCTGAGACATAGCAAGAGGGCTAAAGATCCAAAACATCAAGCCTGTGTTTGATTAGAGGGAACTGGTGACCAGCTTAACTAGAGGAAAATAAAAGTCAGACTCATTCATCTCTTGTGCCTCAATTCAGAAATTACTCAGTTTTAAAAATACTCAAATTGATTTCCTGTGTGAGTCTTTGAAATTGAACGCACCCAGACTCCAAATGACTTCAGAAACCCTAAAAATTGTACACAGAAGAGAAAATTGAGAGTGTACTTTATTGATTGAATTGATCATCAGAAAAATGCAGACATAGGAGAGGTTTGGTCCCAAACAGCAAAGAGGAAGAAAGCCACAGAGCAGGTTGACTCCTCAAGTAATAGTCTTGATGGAAGGGAAGCACCATTCTCTCTGCTGCAGAGCCATGGACAAATATTGAAGTTCCTCTGAAGGGCCCTCATGGAGGTCAACTCTAATATATTTTGTGTATATAAGAACCAATTTTCATGTGTAGTCTTCCTTCTCCTTAGAGTTTTGCTGATTTGTTCATCTCTGCCCAATAAAGAGAAGATGACTCAAAACTCAGGAAAAAGAGGAAGCACCATTCCAGGTCACTAGTGATTCTATAAAAAAAAATATGGCTATTTCTCATCTCTGGCAGTCCTTTATGTCTTGGAAATATAGCGTATTTCTCTAAATATTGGAATTGTAAACCTACGTATTATTTTCTCAGGTTTAGGACCATTGGGAAAATTACATAATTCAGAAAGTGACACCCAGAGATTACAGATTTTTTATTTTATATGGTTCTTTTCCTATCCCTTAAAATATAGTTTTTGATGCCCAGGCCAGTGGTAAAGGGGCACTGAATGAATTGACCTGAACTTCTAATACTTGTTTCTTTTGCCATATTTCTTCTGATACTCTCTGTAATCAACTATCCTCTATTAAATAAAACAAAACTGGGGGTGCCTGGGTGACGCAGTTGATTAAGTATCTGACTTCAGCTCAGGTCATGATCTCACGGTTTGTGGGTTCGAGCCCCACATCAGGCTCTGTGTTGGCAGCTCAGAGCCTGGAGCCTTCTTCAGATTCTGTCTGTCTCTTTCTGTCTCTCTCCAGCTCATGCTCTGTTTCTCTCTCTCTCTAAAAAAAATCAATAAACATTAAAAAAAAAATTTTTTTTTGGAGAACCTGGGTGGCTCAGTCGGTTGAGCATCTGACCTCGGCTCAGGTCATGATCTTGCGGTTTGTGAGTTCGAGCCCCGCATCGGGCTCTGTGCTGACAGCTTGGAGCCTGGAGCCCGCTTCGGATTCTGTGTCTCTCCCTGTCTCTGCCCCTCCCCTGCTCATGCTCTGCCTCTCTCTGTCTCAAAAATAAATAAAAACATTTAAAAAAAATTTAAATAAAAAAATCAATTAAAAAAATAAAACAAAACTGGAAATGTATGTCTTCAAAGCAGATGGAGGCAAAAAGGAAAAATTAACTGAGACCATAGAATAGCAATAAATGGGTGAAGATGAATGTGTGTAAGGGAGTAAAGGGAAGGCAAGAAAATGTTAAATGGAGTTTTTCTACTTAAGTTCCTAAAAGTTAATTTGGTTTTTACTCTGCTCTGTATTTCTGTACCTAACGCATGACATAAAAAAGCTATACTCCTAATCATAGGTGGGAAAAGAAATATAATTTGACATCCCATAGATGAGTTTGTTGTCACCAACTTTATGGCATTATTTTAGTGAATAAAAGAATTCAGAGTTTGGAAAGAAATCCTCTAAATAGTGCTTACCTAAAGAACAGTTTCTGTATTTTAGAAATTTATTCACACTTAGAAGTTATTATATGTCACCAGTCTAATAAAATATGATAGCCCAGAAATGTTTCACCTTCTGGATTTAAAACACCTTCTAGCTTAATACAGCCTTTATGGTTAATTCTACTCTTCGTCCTTATTATAGAGGCTCTTGCTTTTATGTGAGAAATGTCAGATATTAATAGTCAGTATTAATTAAGAACTCATCATGGGTCATTTATTGTCCTAAATGATAGACCTCTCTCACACACACACAAATATATGTGTGTATGGTATATGTATATGGATACACAAAGGTTATCCTTTGGACGTATATGTCAGTATATGTATACATATATATATATATATATATATATATATTACGTGTACATACATATATATATACAGTGACACATACATCTATATATATATAATATTTCACATATATGTATATGTATTGTAATAGATATATATCACATATATATGTATTTATACATACATATAAATCACATGTATGATAATATATGTGATGTACTGAACCTAGGCAAACCAGCTTCAGAGACCACATTTTGTCATCTAACATCTCTTGTATCTTTTAACATTCCTAATGCCTGGACATAGTAGATTTCCAAGAATATTTGTGAAGGGGCTGGAGGAAAAGATGGCCAAAGGCAAAAATAGTGCAGGGGATTTTAGAAATGGGAATTTGAATCCTATCACTATGACTGTGAATCTTAAGTCATTATGAAAGATTTTACAACCAAATATAAATCATTAACTGTTGTTGCCTTTTAACAGCACAAGGAATTTCAATTAACAATCTGCCTATTACTGATATAGTCATTCAAAAAGAGGCTTTATTCAGTGATGCATATAGAAAGAGCCAAATTAAAAGTGCCTTTGGAAGATTTGTAGCAACAAGAATAACAAGAATTATAACGTATGTAGAGGTACTGAAGAACATTTAAAAGTGTTTTTTTTTAAATCATAGAATACAGTTTGACTTATTTTTCTTTACAAGTTGATGCCTTACTAGAATCTATTAGTCTGGTGAAGAAATAACTCTGGAACCCTTATAGAAATACTTAAGAATCAGTTTAGACAAAATTCCTGTGATGGAAAAATATATGCACAGACTGCCACCCTGAAATTTTGTCTTGTATAAATTTTTTTTTAGTATTCAATTATATTTATTCATCATCACTTCAGAATTTCTCAGTCACTAGGTTCATCCCCCTAACGTATTCTATATGCATACCCTTGTTTATGCTCTTATCCATAACTAAAATACCTTTCTCTGCCCATTTATTCCATGTTGATTCCATCAACCAGTCTGTGTCTGCTCACCAATTTTATGTATTTCCTATCTCATGCATTTGTTTCGTCTTTTGCTACAGAATTCAGAAACTACAGAGCAAAAATACTAATACATAGATACTAATAAGTATACTAGTAGGTATCTACATACTAGTATTTGTAGATATTAACTTAGTTAATGTGTATATACATTTTGGTTAGAGAACATGGAATTGATTGTCTTCTTTTTCTTTTCTTTCCTTTCTTTCCTTTCTTTTCTTCTTTCTTTTCTTTTCTTTTCTTTTCTTTTCTTTTCTTTTCTTTTCTTTCTTCTTTCTTAATGATCCTTTTTTTCCCCTGGAAAATAAACCCACATACCAGCTTCAGAAGCCAAGTTACTATATAGTAGTATACTTTCTGGAGAAATATATCATGATTCTTTGGGATAAGAAGACAACCATTCCTATCAAAGTTGGGCCACTCTAGAAGAGAGTTCAACCCAGGCTCCAAATGAGTTTTAAGAAACAAAATTACACTAATCTTTCTATGTTTTACAAAATTAAAATGATTGATGTTTCCTTTAAGAACTAGGTTATATTTTCAGACTTACTAGTTTATACCCCAGTGAAGGACTTCACCAACTAGAGTATTGTCTTGTATTTTTCTAAGTCATTTTTCCAATTAAAAAATATGCTCAAGATATAATCCTCCAAGATATGTTTGTACAGCAAGCAATTATACCTGTTCTGGTTCTTAATCCTCAAACTCAATATTTTGGTTCATGAGAAAACAAGGATGTGTTTTCAGCATCAGCAGCTGCGGCTGCATTTCCAATTTATATATAGTGACACATGGTTTCTCCTAAAAATAAATTTTCCAACATGATAGGAGGGTAAACAGCTCTGATCTACTGAACAACCCTGTTGCTCAAGACTGGGGACAATTTGAATAAAATACAATTTTAGGATTCTCATTGTTGAGAACTAACGGATACTACATATTTATGTGGTGTCCTGGCACAACTAACTTGGATATGCTCACTCTTGATTGTCTTGAACATATATGGCATTTTCCCCATAGAACTTAGGAAGGCAGTGGCAAGTTATTTTAAGATGAATTTGACATTTCTAAAAAAAAAAAAAAGAAAGAAAGAAAAACGAGCTTATGCTCTTCGTCCAAGAAGAAAAAATATGAGACTAAAAGAAAGAAAAGTAGTCTATATCTTTTCTAGTAACTGCCACCCAACTTTTTTGAAATTTTGGAACTTCACACGTCAGGTAATTATATTATTTTAATAGTTCCTCTTGTCATGGCAGAATAACAATTGAGTAGATACAATTTTAGCTCACCAGCTGGCACTGTAACTTAACATGCTGACAGATACCTGTTTTGAATGAATTGACAGATTGCTAAAATGTTTTTTTGGTTGTTATCTGTTAATTTAACTTTGAAAATGGATGTAAAATTCAGTGATAAAGAATACTTAAAAAAAACTGTGAAGAAACCTTTACTGACAGAAAAGATCTATGGTGATTAACTCTTTGTTGTAACCTGCTTTTAGAGAGTACTGGTAACTTCTGAAGGGCAAGGCTTTCATCTCTTATTCATCTTTGGCTCACAAATGTTTAGCATGTACCACAAACATGCTTAATACCTATTGAATTAAATGGGTCCTAGTAGAGTCACAAATATTTGTGTTAAGAGATTTGGAAAATATACTCATTTATAGGAATTCTGATGGTTCCAAGCTCTTTAATAATATTGGACTCCAGAGAGATTGAGACTCTCATGTCTCAGTAGAGAGACTTTTTTGTCTTCACTTGCAGCTATTTGAAGGATCCATACATATTCCTAATACCTAATAGTAAATTTTGCCTCTATTCCTCCTTTAATCATTGCTTCCTGGGAATAAAACAGAGACTCACTCACACACACACACACACACACACACACATCTTCCAAATCTCTTAAACAATCCAAAGATTTGTGACTATACTAATAATCCATTTAATTCAGTGCTAATGTTCTGATTGAACATAAGCAAATGAAAGTGGCACTCATAACACTTTCAAACTCTCATTTGATGGAACACAGTGTTCTCATTTGTAACCTAAGATCATTTCCATTCCATAAAACAAATTTCCCAGCATAAGCATATTGTTTTGATTCTTTCCTCAAAATATTGTTTTGATTCTTTCTTTAAAGATAATTTTCCCTGACTATAAACAGCAAACAAGTCTCCTTCAGATTCTGCCTGTAGCCTATCTGATACTGAAACCTCTGCTAAGTGTGGGAAAGACAAAGGAGGAGGGGACACCCAGAAAAAGACTAAGGTGATGCATTTACCTAAGAGGTTAGCACTATGTGTAACTTAAAAGTTTGCTTTGAACTAAGCCCATACCCTTGAATTCGCTGTTTGGCTCTGAGAAGTCTCCTGGTGATCTTGCAATCCAGCATCAACATCTGGTTAGCATTTATTGAGCACTTAGTATGTGCCAGGTGGCTGCTTAGGGTGCTTTCTGTGCATTAATTCTCTTAATTTTTACTGCAACCCTATGAGATATGTACTAGCATTATCTCCACTTTACAGATGAGGAAATGGAGGCGTGTACAGTTTACTTATTCCACTAAAGAACACATAGCTAGAGGGAGCTTGGTAAGAAGACAGAGTAGGAGGATGCTGAGCTCACCCTGCCCCATGTTTACAACTAGATAGCATCCACATCAAGGTCAATAAACTGGAGAGTGATCTGAAGACTGGCAAAACAAACTCCACAACCACATATAGAGAAGAAGCTGCATCTGGAAGGTTAGGAAGGTCAGAAAGATGAAGGGAGGTTGCCTGCAGGAGGGAGGGAACTGCGTGTGGAGTGAGCAGAAAAACGGGCCCTCCCACCAGGAAGCTCACATGGGGAAGACTAATCCCCATAATGTTTGGCTTCACAAACCGGAAGGGGTGAATTCCTTGCATTTGTAAGACCAGGGGGACTTAAAGCTGCAGTTTTAAAAGTCAGCTGATTCAGCACTGGGCCAGCCAGGAGGGGGAGCCATAGCTGGGTCACCTCTCTTAAAAAGTCAGCAGCCTGCACAGAGAGGCAACAGAGAACAGCGGTTTACATCATTCTGGGGGCATATGGGAAGCAGACCTGTTCAGGCTGGATTTCAGAGCATATTGGGGGACTTCTCCAAAAGCAAGGGTGCTAGCAGGCACCATTTACGTGTCCCACTCCCCAACTTAAGAGCCACCTGCAGGAGGCAGGGCTGCATAGACACTTGCTACCTAACCTGCGAGCGGTGTGCCCTACACAGGAGTTCTGAGGACTCACCCACTCCAAGCCCGCTAGCCTCAGCCCTGGGCCCAGAGCAACTTTTGTTAGGGCCACACACACACCCCACCCATCCGGGTGCACAGCTGCCACCAGGTGCCATGCCTAGCCATGGGCCTCCGGCCACCATCACCTGTCTCACCCAGCGGCATGCCCCCAGCCACCATCGCACACCATGCCCACACGCACCCAGCCATTGCCCAGTGCTGCACTCAGCCTCACACCCCTGGCCGCTCAGGCATGAAGCCCCCGGCCTCTGCAGCACTCTTGTGGATCTGGCGTAAGACTACTGGCCCAGCCCAAATTTGGCTGACACTGCTGCCCCGCTTCCAAGTTCCCTGGTGGGAACATCCCTGCACGGAGCAGATGACTGCACTGAACGGAAAAGTGACTCGAACAAAACAGCGGGGCATAAGCAACACACTTAGGATACTCTCCTGAAGTGTTAAGTCCTGGTGAACAGGGGACACTGCACTGAGAGGACTCCAGAGCCTCCTCTTCATAAAGTCAGTACTTTCAAAAGCAGAAGACCTAGCTGACTTTTTTAGCATAGAGAAACAGACACAGAGAGGGAGACAAAATGAGGAGACAGAGAAATTTATCCCAAATGAAAGAACAGGACAAGGCCATGGCCAGAGAGCGAAGTGAAACGGATGTAAGTAACATGTCTGATACAAGATTAAAAGTAATGATAATAAGGGTACTCACTGGACCTGAGAAAAGAGGGGAAGACACAAGTGAGACCCTTAACACAGAGATAAGGAATGACATAACAGAGCTAAAGGGCTCAATAAATGAAATGGGAAACACACTAGATGGAATGAACAGCAGGATGGATGAAGCGGAGGCAAATTAGTGAAGCAAATTAGTGACCTAGAAGACAGAGCAATGAAAAGTAATTAAGATGACCAAAAGAGAGAGAAAAAAATTATGCGCAATGAGAATAGACATAGGGAGCTCGGTGACTCCATCAAACATAATAACATTTGTATTATAGGGATCCCAGAAGAAGAGAGAGAAAGGGGGACAGAAAATGCATTTGAAGAAGTAATAGATGAAAACTTCCCCAATGTGGGGAAGGAAACAGATATCCATATCCAGGAGGAAAAGAGAACTCCCATTAAAATCAACAAAAGCAGACACACACCCAGACATGTTGTAATTAAGTTGACCAAATTTAGGGATAAGGAAAAAAATTTTAAAGTAGCAAGACAAAAAAAAAAAAAAAAAAAAAAAAGACAGTAACTTAAAGGGAAACCCATAAGGCAAGCAGGGGATTTCTTAACAGAAACTTGGCAAGCCAGAAATGAGTGGCATGATATATTGAAAGTGATGAATGGGAAAAATCTGTAGGCAAGAATCATCTATCCAGCAAGGCTATCATTCAGAATAGAAGGAGAGACAAGGGGTTTCCCAGACAAATAAAAACTAAAAGAGTTTGTGATCACTAAACCAGCCCTGCAAGAAATATTTGTTTTGTTTTGTTTTGTTTTGTTTTGTTTTATTTAATTATTTACGTACATATGTATGTATGTATGTATGCATTTATTTTTTAGTTTACATCCAAGTTAGTTAGCATATAGTGCAATAATGATTTCAGGAGTAGATTCCAGTGATTCATCCCCTATGTATAACACCCAGTGCTCATCCCAACAAGTGTCTTCCTTAATGCCCCTTACGCATTTAGCCCATTCCCCCACCCATAATCCCTCCAGCAACCCTCAGTTTTTTTCTCTGTATTTAAGAGTCTCTTATGTTTTCTCCCCCTCATTGGTTTTACCTTAATTTTACTTCCCTTTCCTTTTGTTCATCTGTTTTGTATCTTAAATTCCACATATGAGTGTAGTCATCATACTTGTCTTTCTCTAATTTTGCTTAGCATAATATCCTCTGGTTCCTTCCACGTAGTTGCAAATGGCAGGATTTCATTCTTTTTGATTGCCGAGTAATACTTATTTACTACACACACTATGGCTAGGACTTCCAGTACTGTGTTGAAGAAAATTTGTGAGAGTGGACATCCTTGTCTTGCTTCTGACACTAGGGGAGAATCTCTCAGGTTTTCCCAAATGATGATGATGCTAACTGTGGGTTTTTCGTATATGGTCTTTATTATGTTTGTTTCTTAAATTCCACATATGAGTGAAATCACATGGTATTTGTCTTTCTCTGACTTACTGATTTTGCTTAGTGTAACACTGTGTAGCTCCATCCATTCTGGGGGATTAAGGAGTGCACTTGTCTTGATGATCACTGGGTGATGCATAGAGGGGTTGAATCACTATATCATACACCTGAAACTAATATAAACTGTATTAACTAACTGTAATTAAAATAAAAACCAAAAAAAACAAACAAACAAACAAACAAACGACTGGATCTTGGAGAAGCCAACATACCAATGCAGTTTGAAGGCAGAATTGCTATGCTCTACTGCCTCTAAAAGGAGTAAATTGGTATTGCAGCAAGTTTCCCATGTTTTTCATATTACACTGGAAATACCCTCATTTGTAACCCTAGACTTTTCCTGTGTTTGGATTAAAACTTGTGATCCTATAGAGCTCCCTGTTCCATCCAAAGTTGCTACCTTGCCCTTTGTGGTTCTGCTAAACCAAGAAAATGGTATAAATTCGGAAGACTGGTTGGTTGTTTCTTTTTTGCAGTTTTTCATTTATAAGTTTATCCTCTTTCTCACTAGATTTTAAGAGTTTTGGAGGTAGGGTTAATATTTTATTTGGTTCCTAATTACCAGTATTTAGCAAAATTATGTTCAAAACAATTTTATGAATGAATGTTAGATGATCTCAGGTTATTCAGCCCCTCCCCAAGAACAGACCTGCTAGTGATTTTAGCAAACACTTTCAGAAAAATATATCTGCTTTCTTGAATTTCACATATTTTGTTGAAACTTAAGAGAATTATTAGAATTCTGGAAATGATTTTGTAAATATTTGGCTAACATTCTCTCTGGCTTCTTTGATAAAAAGTTAAATAAAGTATTTAGTTGTCAGCAGATGATTCTTTAGCCAAAGGAATTTTTCAAGATTCTGGGGACCCTCATTCCTTGTCATATTACATGTTACTCAGATGGGTGTTTCCCTTCAAGGTGTACTTAATACAAAACTCCTATCAAGGTATCCATCTTAATGTATTTTTTTTTATTTTATAAAAAGAGCTTTATCAAGATATAATGCACATACTCTGACATTCATCCTATAAAGTATAAAATTCAGTTGTGTTGCTATATTCACGGAGTTTTGTAACCATCAGCATTATCTAATTTTAGAAAATTTTCATCTGCCCAAAGGAAACCTCATACCTATTAGTAGTCACCACCCCCTTCTCCTAGCACTGGAAAACACTAATCTTCTTTATGATCTCCGTGAATTGACCATGAATCATAAAATGTGTGGCTTTTTGTCACAGATTTCTTTCATTTAGCATAATATTTTCAAGGTTCATGTAGAGTGTACCAATAGTACTTCATTCCTCTCTAATGTCAAGTAATACTCCATTGTATAGATAGGCTACATTTTGTTTATCCATGCATCAGTGGATGTATATTCAGGTTGCTTCCACTTTTTGCCTATTATGAATAATTTTTCTGTGAGCTTTCATGAACAAGTTTCTGTGTAGCATATGTTTTCAGTTCTCTTGGGTACATACTTACAATGGAATTGCGAGGTCATATGGTAATTCTATGTTTAGAGTTTTGAGGGATTGCCAAACTGTTTTCCCAAAGTGGTTGCACCATTTACCAACTATATTAGGGTTTCATCTTCACATCCTTGACAACCCTTGTTTACTTGCATTTTTTGTTTATTTTTAACTTAGCCATCTTAATGTGTTTGAATAAGGAATTGTCTTATGGACAATCTGATTTATTTATATAGGGAGATATAGAGATAGAGATAGAGATAGAGATGGAGATAGAGATAGAGATAGAGATAGATACAGATATAGATATAAATATATACTGGTAAAGTTGTACCTTTTTTCTGTGTTTATTGGCTACTGGTATATCATTTTTGGACAAATACCTGTACAAACTTTTGCTTATTTTTAATTGGGTTATTAGTCCTTTTATTGTTGAACTGTAGGGTTTTATTTTTGTATTCCAAATACAACCCCCTTCACCAATACATGATTTGCAAATATTTTCTCCTATTCTATGAGATGTTGTTCCAATTTTCTGATGGTATCATTTGAAGCAGAAAGTATTGCCTAATTCAAGCTCATGAAGATGTACTCCTATTTTTTTGTTTATAAGAGTTTTATAGTTTTATGTCTTACATTTGGGTCTATGACCCAAATTTTTTTTTATTTAACTTTTTTGTATATGATATGAAGTGCTGATCAAAATTCATTCATATGCATGTGAATATCCTGTTGTCTCAGGACCACTTGTTGAAAAGACTATGGTTTCTCCCAGTGAATTGGTTTGGCAACACTGTAGAAATTCTGTTCACCATAAATGAGTGAGTTTCTTTCTGACTCTTAAATATATTCCTTCTATTTATAGATATAGCCTATGTCAGGACCACAGTGTCTTGATTACTGTAGCTGTGTGGTACCTTTTGAAATGAAGAAGTGGGAGACCTTCAATTCTGTTCTTTTTCAAGATTATTTTGGCTATCTAAGATCTCTTGCATTTATGTTTGAATTTTAGAAAGGACTAAGTGATTTCGATATCACAGCTAGCTGGAATTTTGAGAGAGATTGCATTGAATTTGTAGATCAGGATTGAGAATGTTGCTATCTTACAATAAGTTTCATGATCCATCAACATTGGATGCCTTTGTTTTCTTTCAATAATACAGTTTCCAGTATATAAGTCTTGAGCTTCCTTTATTATACCATTTATAAATATGCCATTCATATTGATGCTATTATAAATGGAGTTATTTTCTTAATTTTGTTTTCAGATTTTTCACTGTAAGTGTGTAGAAATGCATTTAATTTTGCATATTGATCTCCTATTCTGTAACCTTGCTCAAATACTTTACTAGCTATAAAAATATTTTCAGTAGATTCCTTATGGATTTCCATACACAAAATCATACTATCTGCAAAGAGAGTTAGTTTAACTTCTTATTTTCCAACCTAGATTTTTTTTTTAATTTATTTTTCTTCCCTAATTACAATGGCTAGATCTTCCAGCACAGTGTTTTTGGAATTTTTTCTAATACTCATCTGCATCTATTCAGATAATCATACAGATTTTTCTTTATAATACTAGTATTGTATATATTGTCTGAATATTGGATATCAAACCAAACTCAAATTTCTGGGATAAATCTTGCATATTCATGGTGTGCAGTCCTGAATTATTTTTGTGTTACTTGATCATTTTTCTAGTAATTTTGAAGTATTTTCCTCTAAGTTCATAAGGAATGTTAGTCTATAGATACTATGATGTCTTTTTCTGATTTATTACCAGAGTAATGCTAGATTATTGAATGAGTAAGGAAGTCTTCCCCGTACTTCTGTGTTGTTTTTTTTTTTTTTTCCAAAGCATTTGTGAAGGATTGGTGTTCATTCTTCTTTGAATGTTAATGTAATTTATCATTGAGGCCATAAGTGTGCCTGATCTTTTCTTTGTAGAAAGTTGTTGTTGTTATTACTATTAATTATTATTATTGCTAATTCAATCTTTTGCTTTTGGTTTGTCATAATTCTTTTCCTTCTTGAGTCAGATTTAGCCATTTGTGTCTTTCTAGAAAATAGACTCCATGATTTCTCTTGAGATTTCAACTGTTAATATTATTTAAGATCACTGGTACATGATAAGTCACTTTTCTCTCCCTGCATCCAAAAATCTGTCTTTGACTTTGGCATTTTGACTTTGATATGGTTAGGTATGGATATCTTTCAGTTAATTCTACTTGAAGTTTGTTGAAATTTTTGAATATATAGATTAATGTTTTTCATTGAATTTGAGGTATTCTAAACCATTATTTCCTCAAATATTCTTGTCTCATTCCTCTTCTTTTTATACTTATCATCTGAATGTGTTTGTACACTTTATTGTGTCTCACAGGTTTCTGAGGGGCTATTCGTTTTTTAGTTCTCTTTTCTTTTTGTCAAGTAGACTGGATAGTCTCAATTAACTTACCTTTAAGTTCACTCATTCTGTATTCTGCCATTTGAAGTCTGATATGGAGCCACTCTACTGGGTTTCTATTTCATTTATTGTACTTTTGAGCTTCAACATTTCTATTTGCCTCTATCTTACACTTTCTCTATCTTAATTGATATTTTCTATTTAGTAACAGATCATTCTCGTACGTTTCCTTTAGTTATAAAGGAAACCAAGATTCCCTTAGTTTATTTGAACATATTTATAACAGGTTGTTTTAAGTCTTTGTATTATCAATTCAAAGTTTAGACTTCCTTAGAAATAGGTTCTGTTAACCACTGTGTATGTGTGTGCACATGTGTGCCTGTGTACACATGCCATAGTTTCTTGGTATGTCTTGTAGCTTTGTTCTTTATTGAAAACTGGATTTTAACAAAGTAATGTGGAAACTCTGGAAGTAAGTTATCTTCTTTATTAAGGTTTTAGTGTTTTTGCTGTTTATTTAGTGTATAGACTAATTCTACAAAGTCTGTGTTCTCTATCATATTCAGTCCCTGGAACCTTTGCTGTGTTAATTTGGTAACCGGCTAATGGTTGGACAGGGATTTCCTTAGATGAGTTGACCCCAAAATTTCTCAAGCCCTTTGTTAAGGGACACTGTAAATGTATTGCTTCAGTGCTTTGGCAGTTTGTAACTCTTCCCCTGACTTTACTTTCACTTTGCACAGGGGCCCAGAGTAAGAGACAGTAGGGCCTTCTCAGGTCTTCCTGGGCATGACCATGGCCCTTCACGTGCACACGATCTTCTGGATAACAAGGAAAGTAGCAGAGCTTTCCAAACATCTATTTGAACATCTGACTATCTTTTTTCCCAGTTTTTCTTTTGAAACACACACACACACACACACACACACACACACACATTTTTGGTCAATTCATGTTTGCTGCAAATGATATCACCACCTCAGGCAGCTGTGAGGTTAAAATATTGCCACTGATTGTTTTTGACAAATGCCCTGGGATAGAACTGTTCTCATGGGGAGTCTTGAGTCAGGTCAAATCAAGACAAGCCCTGAGAATGGGACTTTTCCAGGGAGCTATCAGTCAAGTCAAATAGTGACACTGCTCTAGTGATTGGAATTTTTAGGGAGTCTCAAACCCATTTACACTCTTCAGTGGCTGCTAGGCTACTGATTTTCACAGCTACTAAGGTTGTGAGGCTGTTAGTTTTTAAGGCAATGACAGAACTGGTGAGAGGAGGATAAACATTGGGTAAATTAAAATGCTACAAAGTATGTATTCTCATGAGATTCAGTCATTTTTCTTTAATAAATGGTCTTCGTATCATTGTAACCTTTGGTAAATTTCCAGAGTTCTGAAAAAAGTTAATTTTGGAACAATTTCCTGCCCATTGTTATTATTGCTTTCATAGAAGGTTAGATTTTCGGAGGCTCTTACTGTGTTATTCCAGAAGTAGTTCCAGTTAATATAGTCTGACTGGGCTACTAAATCAGTATACATTTCTGAGAGAAATATAAATTTCCCTTCTTGTGGGGAAATTTTACCAAGTAACACCTTCCCCACAGAATGATTTAACTTCCAACATTGCATGATTAAAACCCAAATGACTTGGAAGCAGAAATAAATATTTATAAGTATTTTTCAAACTACTAAGAACGTGTTTTCATTTTCCTTGAGAATAAATGTTAACCATTGTTGGCTGTGGGGTTGAGTAATAAGAAAAGGAAGGAGGTGGGTCAGAAGCCCTGTGGACAGATTCCTGATTATCCCATTGTACCATATGGTTTAGCCTTAGGCATCATTTTTTTTAACACAGCAATAGCAGTTTACCATAATTTGCTTTGCAAAAGGATATTAGGGATAGTATTTTAGTATTGAAAATAGTTTTTCTTCAAGGTTTTTACATCTTTTTCACTTTAAATTACTTCGCACTAAAACAGGCACCTGTATCTAAAAATGATATGACTACAATTTTCCTTTAATATGATGTGTTATAATATCAAATAGCAGCTATTTCAGAGACTTTATGAAGAAGAAAGTCTGGAGAGCATTAATCTGGCCAGCTGTCTGTATCAGTGTATTCTAAGGGAGACTAGCACAGGCATTTAATACATTTTATAGTATTAGATAATATTGGAGTTTTGGAGATAAGATGCTAGTCCTATGTGGGTGTCCATAGAGGTGTTTTAGTTATTAAATGCGGGTTTTCACATCTAAATTCTTAAAACGGAAATATCCACTCCTAAACTCAGCCTAGACATTGTAAACTGTACAGAATGTATGTTAGGCATTGAGTTGTATTTCCTAAAAAGATACGTTGAAGTTCTAATCTCTAATATCAGTGACCAGGAGATACCTAATATTCTTTTTAAAGTTCCTTCTCTATTTAAGTTAACAACTAAAAGCAACATGAAATTGGTAAGTGTGGGAGTCACAGAGTATGAATTTCAGGGAGATTGGTAGAAATTGATATTTGCTATTTGGCCCAAATGGATTCAGTGCATACAGAGATAGTAGACAAGGATGGGGCTCTGGCAGTCCATAGCATGTAGTAACATAGAGTTAAAGAAGTCACTGTCTCAGAATGGATAAAAAAAACAAGACCCATCTATTTGCTGCCTACAAGAGACTCATTTTAGACTTGAGGACACCTTCAGATTGAGAGTGAGGGGATGGAGAACTATTTATCATGCTACTGGAAGCCAAAAGAAAGCTGGCGTAGCCATACTTATATCAGACAAACTAGACTTTAAATTAAAGGCTGTAACAAGAGATGAAGAAGGGCATTATATAATAATCACAGGGTCTATCCATCAGGAAGAGCTAACAATTATAAAAGTCTATGCGTCGAATACGGGAGCCCCCCAATATATAAAACAATTACTCATAAACATAAGCAACCTTATTGATAAGAATGTGGTAATTGCAGGGGACTTTAACACTCCACTTACAGAAATGGATAGATCATCTAGACACACAGTCAATAAAGAAACAAGGGCCATGAATGATACATTGGATCAGATGGACTTGACAGATATATTTAGAACTCTGCATCCCAAAGCAACAGAATATACTTTCTTCTCGAGTGCACATGGAACATTCTCCAAGATAGATCACATACTGGGTCACAAAACAGCCCTTCATAAGTATACAAGAATTGAAATCATACCATGCATACTTTCAGACCACAATGCTATGAAGCTTGAAATCAACCACAGGAAAAAGTCTGGAAAACCTCCAAAAGCATGGAGGTTAAAGAACACCCTACTAAAGAATGAATGGGTCAACCAGGCAATTAGAGAAGAAATCAAAAAATATATGGAAACAAACGAAAATGAAAATACAACAATCCAAACACTTTGGGATGCAGTGAAGGCCATCCTGAGAGGAAAATACATTGCAATCCAGGCCTATCTCAAGAAACAAGAAAAATCCCAAATACAAAATCTAACAGCACACCTAAAGGAAATAGAAGCAGAACAGCAAAGGCAGCCTAAACCCAGCAGAAGAAGAGAAATAATAAAGATCAGAGCAGAAATAAACAATATAGAATCTAAAAAAACTGTAGAGCAGATCAATGAAACCAAGAGTTGGTTTTTTGAAAAAATAAACAAAATTGATAAACCTCTAGCCAGGCTTCTCAAAAAGAAAAGGGAGATGACCCAAAGAGATAAAATCATGAATGAAAATGGAATTATTACAACCAATTCCTCAGAGATACAAGCAATTATCAGGGAATACTATGAAAAATTATATGCCAACAAATTGGACAACCTGGAAGAAATGGACAAATTCCTGAACACCCACACTCTTCCAAAACTCAATCAGGAGGAAATAGAAAGCTTGAACAGACCCATAACCAGCGAAGAAATTGAATCAGTTATCAAGAATCTCCCAACAAATAAGAGTCCAGGACCAGGTGGCTTCCCAGGGGAGTTCTACCAGACGTTTAAAGCAGAAATAATACCTATCCTTCTCAAGCTATTCCAAAAAATAGAAAGGGAAGGAAAACTTCCAGACTCATTCTATGAAGCCAGGATTACTTTGATTCCTAAACCAGACAGAGACCCAGCAAAAAAAGAGAACTACAGGCCAATATCCCTGATGAATATGGATGCAAAAATTCTCAATAAGATACTAGCATATCGAATTCAACAGCGTATAAAAAGAATTATTCACCATGATCAAGTGGGATTCATTCCTGGGATGCAGGGCTGATTGAACATTCGCAAATCAAAGAAGTCACTGTCTCTAGTCACTGGAGTCCAAGTAGCCTATGAAGATAAGGACTTGGGAGACCAGAGATGCATGAGGAAACACTTTGTGCTAATAAAATTATTCTATATTGTGATTGTGACAGTACTACATTTCTCAAATATTATCAAACTATACACTTTAAAAAGTGAATTTTACTGTAAGTAAATTATACCTCAATAAAACCGATCAAAGCGAATTAGAAGGAGGCGGAGAAAAAGAAGTGCCAACAGTTCCAACCTTTCCAGGAAAAGGATTTGGGGCATTTCATTGAACAAAGAGCTGCGGCCACACAAGGAACCAGCTGAAGGCAAAGGGTCTTGGAGGAAGGAATGCGTAAAAAAGACAACAGTGGCCTCAGGGCCAGTTTCAGAAGAAAAGACCCATGTCATTTTACCCACACTACGTCATGTACATGTTTATCTTGTGGAACTAATTTTCTCTTGCTTTCCTCTCTGTTCTCATTCTGTTATAAAAAGTATCTAAATACATATATAACATATGGCTATTCAGTGGGTAGAAAGTTTCAGTGATGCAAGATGATTAAGTTCTGGAGATCTGTTGTACAACATCGTGTCTGTAGTTAACAGTACTCTATTGCCACTTAAAATTTTGTTAAGATGTTAAGTGTTCCTTCCAAAATTAAATAAATAAATAGTATATTGTTAAGTGCTCTTACCACACAAACCGAAATAAATAGTGTATTGGTGACCGTTGTGAAGAACTGTAACATGTCTGTAATTTTCCAGACATCTTGCAAGCTAACAAGTTAGTCAGGAACAATTTCATGGAAATTGACAGAAGACATAAAACCCCTGGATTGGAGACAGAGGACTTGATCATTCATAGTATGGCCAGCAGCCTGAACTTCATGTTCCCCTCATCTCTTCTTGCCACCCCCCCAAATCCCATGGGCATAAAGCAGAGAGATTCATTGGGTGCTGCACATGCGGTGAGTTTGCATCAAAGCTAAGGAACCCCAAGTTTAGGAAACCCCAACAGTTATTTAAACGTGGGTGCTCACAGATCTGCCTGACCTTTGACCCAATGGAAGACCCTATCTTTACTATCCTGGTCAGGAAACAAATCTACATCTGCACTAGCGGGAAGAAATTATATATTGTTCAAGACTGTCCATCATACAGACATCCATGAAAATACAGTTTGCGACGACAGCTGTCAGTGCTTCTTCTCAAAATGTGCAGACACACGAGTCCCATAGAGAGGTGTTTTCCAACAATGGTTAATTTTATAATTAACCTATACCTTTACAGACTAGGGAATCAGGGTAGTGGCTGTATGGAAGGAGCAGTAGGCATTACCAGAAATCCTTAACTTGGAGTTCTACATGATATCTGATGGAACTGAGTGGACCATTCTCATGGTGAGATTTCGTCAGGAGAAAGTTTTTTCCATTCTCCTTCCTTCCTTCCCCTCTCCCTCTCTCTTTTTAACATACTTTTTTTTTTAATGTTTATTTATTTTTGAGACAGAGAGAGAGCATGAACGGGGGAGGGTCAGAGAGAGAGAGACACAGAATCCGAAGCAGGCTCGAACTCAGGGACCGTGAGATCATGACCCGAGCTGAAGTCGGACGCTTAACCTACTGAGCCACCCAGGCGCCCTTAACATACTTTAATAATTACCATTTATTATTTCACTAATAGAATATATATTTTATTGATGTATGTAGTCTACAGTTTTAATTTTCCTCTCTTGTCTGAATATACACTCCACAACTGGAGGAATCTTGATCTGTGGGGTTCCCAGTTGTATCCTCAACAACTACGTTAGTGACCGTCATCTAGTACACAATTTATAAATACAGTAAAACCTTGCATTGCCAGTAATCTATTTGGTGAGTGTTTCGCAAGAGTGGCAAACATTTCTAATAAATTTTAATTTGATAAACAAGTGATACCTTGTGATATGAGTAGTACGTGATGCCGAATGTCACATGATCACAACAGAGCCAATGGGAAATTCGCTTTGATACACTAGTACTTTGGATTACAAGCATGTTTCTGGAGCCAGTTATGCTCACAAACCAAGGTTTTACTGTACATGCTAAATAACTCTCAGCAGCTGAGGAGTATATGTGTAGTGGACCTGTGTCACTGCCTTTGTCACCTGGTGTGAATATTCTTTTCGTCTGTGAGGGATTCACACCCAAGGTTACAATACCTATTTACCACTGTGTCAGTATCAACGGTCGAAATGTTTGCTATCGCTGCTTCCCCTGCAGCTAAGGTTTTGGCATGCGCTCTAGGCTGTGGTAATCAACAGGTCAACCCTAGTCCTACAAAGAGAAGCTAGTGATGCAGTAAAGTATGAATGGATAGGATCCCTTTTGACAAGGGTGGTGGCAGCAGAAGAATCTCGTTCCAGCTCCCAGAGACAGCAGTGACAGTCAGCTGTCGTGAGGCATTTGGTACCTGGTGTTATTGGTGCCTGTGGTGTCATTCTCCAGGTGTGCTCATGGACCCGTTTACCAGTGTTTGAAGGTGCTGTTCCTGGCTCCTTGTACTCTAAACCTGTGTCTCCAGTCCTCTCAGAAATTTTATGAGCAATTGAGGGTTATTTTAATGAAAAAGGTTAATGTCTATATTAGCTACAGTTGTCCTCTGTTGCCTACATTTACTTATCTCAGGGTACTAAGAAGTTTCCAGCAGCATATAACTCAAAAATCCAGGTAAGAGCCATAGGTAGATTTTCAGATATTTTGGTCCGTGTTCTCTCCACCCCCTCAATAACGGGCATAAAAATGCATACAATTAAAATGCATATAATAGTAAGGAATAGATAAATGCACATAACAAAATGTCTGCAACGTAACCAGAACAGCAGCATCATATATTTAATTTCATAGATGCAGTGAGAATTAAAAATATAATTAAGAAAGGACAGTGCAGTATCATTTTTATTTAATATGCAAAATGTGTTATTTTCAACAATTTCTTACCAGAGTTTTTACAGGAGATTCCATGAAGATTACTTGCACCTTCAAAAGGGCAGAATGCTCTTTGAATGACTTGAGAAATTTTAGGATTGACTTTAATGCTTTGTCTTTTCCCTGTTGAGAACACGTCTCTAAATTATGTAATGCATTCAATTCCAAACTGCGGTAAAGGCAAGTCGGCTATAATAATTGACATTCTCTATTGCACTTTATTAAAAAGGCTTAGTCCACAACATGTACATAATATTATAATCCTAAGACACTAAAGAAGAAACCTGGGGGGCTAGTCCCATTTGATCATATCTTGGAAGCTTCCTGTAGTGAAGAATTTCCTATACAAATAATGCACAGAATTTCAAAGGCCACAGGCATTTCTTTGCCTTTTCATATTTTGTATCAAATTAATTTCAAACATGCAAATATCCCCTTCATAACTCAGTGTGCTACAGTAAACTGAAGAGCAATTTTTGGAAAAGGGAGGTGGCTTGGGCTGAACAGATTCCACACATTCCTGTACTAATTTGGGTTGACAGTTCAATGATTGTTCTCTACTCAAAGTTAAAACAGCAGAAACAAAGACAACGGAGCATCAGACACTTGGAGAAGTTCTCTACTTCCCTCTGCTGGATGCTGTGACATCTCCATGCATTCTGTAGGCTTTTTAATCCATGGGGCGGGGTGGCGGTGGGGAGAGCTAGTATTGGGAGAAATGTTTGCTTTCTACACCATAATTCCGTATGTGTGTTAGCCGATGGAAGGATACCACAAGAATACATTTATTTTAATACGGTACAGTTTAAAAATGTCAACTCAGAGTTATTTTTAGATTTCTGAATTGCTAAAGATGAGCAGACATCTGTATCTTTCAGCATGATGTTTTGGAAAGGTACAATGTAGTTTGTTTCCTCTTTATAATTTGCAAAGGTTTTTGTTTTGTTTTGTTTTGTTTTTTTGCTTGTCTGATATTTGATAGTAAGCCAGTTCACTTATTTGTGAATAATTCGTGGCCTCCCTGAACTTCGTATTTCATTTGACTGTTCATTAAGCAATTAGGTATTTATTATTTTTGTCCTCAAATGATTGAGAAGGCATTGCTAACATGAGGACAATAAAAAGGAGAAAGGATGGAAATGGGCTTACAACACGATTGGCTGCTACTTCTCAGCAAGCTGAAACTGGAAATGTAAGCTTTATTGATAAGAGAAAACCAAACCCAGTCAATGAGGATTTATTGAACTCTGCCCAGGTGAAAGGCTCTATTTATGAACATCATGGTATATAATCAAAGACAAGCATCTAAAAATTAAGGAAAAAATGTAAAAAATTAAAATTAAGAAAAATGATTTCTCTCTGTGTTTCCCCCTTCATCTTTGTCTCTGTTTCTGTGTCTGTCTGTATGTATGTCTCCATTTTTCTGCATCTTCTCCAATTTCTTTTTTTTTTTTTATTTTTTTAATGTTTTTATTTATTTTTGAGATACAGACAGAGCATGAGCAGGGAAGGGGCACAGAGAGAAGGAGACACAGAATCTGAAACAGGGTCCAGGCTCTGAGCTGTCAGCCCAGAGCCCGACGCGGGGCTCGAACTCACAGACTGTGAGATCATGACCTCAGCCGAAGTCCGCCGCTCAACCGACTGAGCCACCCAGGCGCCCCATACTGGACACCTTTCTAATCTTCACTGGCAGCTCTCATTTTTGCTGCAATTGTCTAATATATATCATTAAGAGAATGTCCACCTATTCCAAGCTTAACAGTTTTCATCAGGAATGGTAGTAAATTATCAGAGTATTTGGGGATGTATTGAAGTCATTGTGTTATGTGTGGTTTTTTTCTTCTTTTTACTCTGAGAATCTAACAAATTATTTTAATGGCTTTCCCTGTATTGAACCCTTTGTGCTTTCTCTCATGGATCTTCAATAGAAGCTATCAGTTCTAGTTATTGTTTTAGACCCTCTCCTTTAAACTATTGAGTTTTCTGACTCAAGCTAGCAATTAATAATATTCATTGCCATTGTGTTGTTATTTTTAATTTGCTTGGTGTGTTTATTTTGCAGAATCTCGTAATCACTGGTACTTTTTGCTGACAGTGAGACCAGAGTTTCTCTTGGCTCAGGTTGGCTGGGGGGAGGGGTTATTCTACACTCTCAGTTTTTGTGTGAGTGTCAGCAAAGAGAATTTATCCTCTCTAAGCTACAGGAAGGGGAGAAGTTCTGTCCTCCAGAACAGTTTCCCCGGCAGGATGAGCCTTCCCTGAGATTTGCACACAGACAGCAAAGCATAGCTTCCCCGCAGACTGAAGGAATCTAATCTAGTTAACTACCTGGGATTCCTAGTTGATGGTATAAAACTTTGACCTTCAACTCCGTGTCTGTTAAAGAGGTATGACTTCCGTCTGTGGATCTTGCATTTTCTCAATAGTGTCGTTGTCTAAACAATGATAGACAAAAGAAACATTTCACTCCACCCTGGCAATAAACCCTAAAGGTTGAATTCTTTATTATGTTGAATTCTTTATCATCTGCTTAGTAAATTTTCATTCTTTCAGTTTCTGTAACTGTAAATGGAGACAACAGCAGTAACTACCTAGAAGAGTCATTGTGAGGATTTAATAAGCCATGTATGTAAAGTACTTAGGACAGTCTCTGACTTCCCCAAATTGGATGTCTCAGTGCATATAGATATAAGTGTAAATATCAACTGGGAGTTGAATTGATTTCCTTGTGATTGTAGAATTGGAGTTGAACCTCTCCTTAAATGTACCATTCAATGAAACCTGCTCCAAGGTACTTATGGGTGTTATTTACCTATAGTTGTGTAGCAAATAACTACAAAATTAGCAGCTTAAAACAACGCACATCTAACATGTCACAGTTGGGGGTCAGAAGTCCAGGCACAGCTTAGCTGAGTTCTTCGCTTAGGATCTCACAAGGTTGCAAGGTGTCGACGGGGCTGTGTTCTCATGGAGAGGCTACACTGGGCAAGAGTGAACTCACAGACCTACTAAATCGTTAGCAGAATTCTTTTCCTTGTGGTTGTGAGACTAAAGGCTGCTGCCAACTCCTAGAGACCACTCTCAGGCTCCCAGAGGGTCAAATAGTCTTATATAATGTGCATACGGAAGTGACATCCCATTACGTTTGCAACAGATAGCCTATCGATGAGGAGCAAATCACAGGTTCCACCCACAATCGAGGAGACAGTATTATACATGGGTATTAATACGGGGTGGGGTTCTCAGGAGACAGCCTGCATTGTGTCCACCATAGTATGACTTTATGAAATTTATGTACAATAGCAAATGTTATGATTCTCTTATATAATTTCATATAAGGTGGTGAATATGCTTTTCATGTTTTCCTTATGGAAAATAGATGCTCCATACTGTGTATACTATTTTCTGCGTTATTTTTTCATATGGCAAGACATTTTGGAACATGCTCAGTGTCCACAAATACTTTCGCATAATGGTATTTTTTTCCATGATTGTGTTTTATATCAGACTTAGCAAAGGTAGGCTTGCATGTTGGTTGAAAACATGGGATGGTTCCTCCAGAGGTTAGACAACTTTGTGACCCTGTTTGTCACTTCATCATCCTGAGACCTCATCACCGTGTTTACAAATGTGAATAATAATACTCTCCACTGAATAGCATGCTGTGGCACTGAAATAACAATAACTGGCAATATAAGAGTATGTCACCATCACATACTTATTCCTACATTAACTTTAACATTTAGAATTTTTCTACTTCATGTAATATGCAATAGTACAATAAAAATCCTATTTAAAATGCTTTGAACAATGTCTCTAACTCCTGAAAATAAACAACTATAAGTGGAATTTCTGCATAAAACATGTGCATAACTTTCAGTAACATACTGCAAGAACGCTTGCCAGAAAATCAATACCAATTTCCACTCCCACCATCATTGTGTAAAAATGCCTTTACCCTACATCCTTATCAACATTGAACATGACCATTTTCTAAAAATAAGAAGGTGAAAAAGAAGGAGAAGGAGGAAGAGGAGAAGGAGAAGGTGAAGAAGGAAAAGAAGGAGAAAGATAGGAAGAGAATTTTGTATACCAAAACAGAGTACCACGTTGCTTTAATTGGGGTTTTCTATTATTTTGCTGCCCATTTCCTCTTTTATGAATTATATTGTTTGAACATTTTCCTCTACGCTGTTGATTTTTTTAAAGAAATTTAAAAGATATTAATTTCTCTATCCTGAAATATGTTCCAATTTTCTTCCAGTTTGACTTTTAAATCATGTCTTTAACATTTTTATATGTTAAGTCTATAAATGTATAGTTTGTTTCTGGCTTTAGGGGTTTTTTTTAATCTTCTCGAAATAGTCACCCACTTTTCTTTCATTAAAAAAATTTCGTGTTGTTGTTTTCAACTTAGCTAAAAATTATTTTGGCCTCTGTCTTAGGTATGATTCTCTGGAAGTAGTGCCTGGGGCAGGATTTTTATTTGAGAGTGACTTATGGAAAGCAGGCTTTTAGGAGAAACCTGGAAAGGGGTGAGGGAAGCAGGGTAGAGAAGAAGAAGAAGGTGAACGGGGATGAGGTTCCAGAAGGCTCACCTCAGTGTCTTCCCTTGTGATTCTTTGGTACTTACATAGCAGAACCCTTCCCACCTTGAGGCGAGGGAGGGGGATTTGGTAGACACCCCTCTCCCTGCAGCCAGGCCCCGCGGACTCCAGCATAACTCCCTGGTACCTCTGAGTGGAGAGGTGGCCCCAGTCACCTAAAAGCAAGCCTCTGGAGAAATTGGTACCTGGGAGCCTTTGGTAGCTAGAATACAACCCATGACAGATGGGCACACCAAACCAGTTTTAAGTGCCCAGTGCTAATGACCTTATTAAAACATTTAAATACTCTAACAGGTATCTTTAAATAATAACCACAGCATCCTATGCCAAGTTCAGCTCTTCATGCTTTTGCTGAACCTGATAATAATATTCTCATCCCTTCTACTTCTCAGACACTGTCCTGTCTTCCTGGAAAGACCTCCCCAATTCTCTCTTCCTTCAGGCAGATCTTTCCCAGTGCTGTCCTCCATTCTTCATGTGACTAGACTCCTCCTAGACCCAACCATCTGTCCAGCAAATGTGCCCTAGACCAGGAAACAATACAACTTAAGCTCTGGCTGAGACCCCTATGATGTATGGAGGGATTTGCTTTCTTCTTAAGAGTAAACATTTTATTTAAAAAAAATCAAATAGATATGAGTAGAAAAATCACATGAAAGTATATTGAAGTATTAGCTTTTCTTTGTCCTGCTTTGTTTTTCCTGTAGATGCTTCTTGGTTTGGGGACAATTTCATTTTTCAATGAAAGTTTTCGCTGGTTAACTCTATCATGAGTCATAGCAGTAAGGAATGAAACTCAGAACTCTTTTTTTTTTTTTTTCAGTTTTCCTATTTATTTTGAGAAAGACCGAGACAGTGAGAGTGGGGGAGGGGCAGAGAGAGACGAGACAGAGAATCCCAAGCAGGCTCCATGCTGTTAGCACAGAGCCACACGCAGGGCTCAAGTTCACGAAACCATGAGATCACAACCTGAGCTGAAGCCAAGAGTCGGACACTTAAGTGAATGAGCCACCCAGGTGCCCCTGAAACCCAGAATTCTAAACAGGAAAGCAAGGACATGTGAAATCTTTTCTATAGGAAGAATAAAGTAGGAATAAGATGTAAATCGTATAGGAGACTCTCTGAGTGCCACGTTCAGCAGAAGAAGGTATCTCGTAATACGACCTCTGCCTGTGGCCCACAGCCTGAATCCTGAACCTCCCCGTCGGGCCTGGCTCCAGCCACCTCACTCTGCAGGTACTCTCGAGCAGTGTGCTGTTCCCTTCACACATCAGGCTATTCTTGGTCACACTTCCTTTTTTGTCCCCCAAATACTTTTATATCGGTTCTTCCCAGAAGCCTAGACTCCTGTTGAATTTAATTATCCATTCCCCGTATCTCCATGGCATACCAGGCCATGCCACAAATCACACTCTGTTATATTTTCTTAATCTTTTGCTATATTCCCATTAGAAGATAACCTTCTTGAGAATAGAGATTGTGTCTAAATATCTCCCCCCCCCTCAATGACTGGCATAGCATACACACCTACTAAGTCACATTCAATTACTGGGATCTTTTTCTTGCAATGTCCATGTTTCGGTAATGGCGCTTGTATCGTGTTAGCAGTAAAATCAGAAGGAATCTTTGCTTGGGCTCATTGCCCTGTGTTTGCATCTCCAGTTGATCGCATTTCACCCCTGAAGAGCAGCCTTTATGTTTGAAGAACTTCCTTTTTTCCACATCTTCTTCTCTCTTAATTATCCTTGTTCGTTGACATTAACTTCTATGAGAAGACCAATTTGAGGGCAATCCTTCGTCCTTGGCCCTACATTGTAATGGGCCATGTAATGTGTCAGCCTGATCAGCCAGTAGTCCCCAGTGAATCATCCAAACAGGAATCTAGGCACTGCTATGAAAGGGTTTTATAGATGTGATTAACATCTGCAACTACTTTATTTAAATAAGGATGTGATCCTCATGAATTTGACTTGATCTGATCCAGTAAGTTGAAAGAAGTTAATTACAGAACAGAGGTTTCCATGAGAAAGGAGAAATTCCATTTGTGGACTTCGAAGCTTCTGACTCTTCCTTTCTGACAGTTGGCCCTCTGGATTTTGGACTTGCCTAGCTAAACTTCACAATCATGTAAGCCAATTCTTCCAATTATCTATCAATCTATCCATCCATCCATCCATCCATCCATCTCAACATCCATCTATTTTTCCAGGTCTTTTTCTCTGGTGGAATTCTGATGGATATAATCACATTGAATCCTTGGTGAAATGGACCTTAGAGTGCATACATGTCTATAAACGTGTGTGCTGGCTTTTTGTCATGTACCTTTTCCACCTGATCTGACCTTAAGAGGCCAACGTCAGTGGTCTGCATCAATAAGGCTACTTTATTCTCTGTGTTCAGGGTGAATTAATCCCAGAGTAGGTGCTGGCAGAGACCCAAGGGTAGGAGAAAGAAGTTGGGGTAATTGCCCCACCAGTTTCCTTGCAGCTGAGCCACAGTTTGGTGTTCCTCCACCAAGGCCGTGGCTTCTATAATGAGGCCATCTTCTACAGGTCCTCTTCCCTGGATGAGGACAGGTACATCCTTGTACCTTCATGTTTAGGGCTCACGGTAATGACCAGCCCCCTGATATTACTAGCAATAAGGTGATGCACCATCCCAAACTGATTTCCTTAAAGCCTTCCCACCTCTTTTCAAATGAATTTTCAGGGTAGTCTCTTTTTAAAATTTTTTTTAATGCTTATTTATTTTTGAGACAGAGAGAGACAGAGCATGAACAGGGGAGGGTCAGAGAGAGAAGGAGACACAGAATCTGAAACAGGCTCCAGGCTCTGAGCCTGACGTGGGGCTTGAACTCACGGACCGTGAGATCATGACCTGAGCCAAAGTCAGACGCTTAACCGACTGAGCCACCCAGGCGCCCCTCAGGATGGTCTCTTTAGCCACCACAGTTGAACAGTCCCTCTTCTTGCTTGGCCTAACATGTCATATCAGGCTAACATATCAGGAATGCATAAAGGTTTTGGACATTATTCCTGATCACCCAGCCTGTGCTAGGATGACTATGTAGGGGAAGTGTTAAGAACAGATGAGATGGGAGTGACTTGAAAGTATGAACCTGACTGCAAACTGAGAAAATACACAGAACCCCACCATCGTGCAGAGCTGCTGTGTTAGTAGTACAGAGAAAGGTAGCAAGTGATAGAATTAGGTTTATTTGATACTCTCCCTACCCTACGAGGACAAGACAAGACCAAGTAACTACATTACGAATAATCTTCCCGGTGAGTTTAAAGGACCATTGCTGGGGCACCTGGATGGCTCAGTCCACTGAATATCTGACTCTTAATTTTGGTTTAGGTCATGATTCCAGGGTTGCGGGATCAAGCCCCATATCGGGCTCTGGGCTGATCATGGAGCCTAATTAAGATTCTCTATCTCTCCCCCTCTGCTCCTCTCCCCCACTCATGCTCTCTCTTTCTAAAATTAAAAAAAAAAAAAAGAAAAGGACCATTGCTAAAAGAAACATACCATATAGTTCCTCAGTTATGAAGTATCTTAACTTTATAACTTAAACATTTTCATCCAAGAATTTCAAAGCAGCTTTTCAATGCAAATGACAAGAGCATCAGACCAAATCTGGGCCTCTAGACTCACAACAGACTCCTTATGTAACTACAGAAACTACCTTATGTTTTAAGGGAATTTTTAAATCATTCTTATAATGCTTGCTTTGTTAAATATCACAGTTGTCAGGTCAGTGCATAGTCATTAGTCTTTGTTAATGCCACAAATAAAAATGATCAAGTTTCTCAAATCCTTTTTAAAATTGCATCTAGTTTATTGTGCATTCTTGCCAGTAACCAAAGGAAGGAAAAGCAGTTAGTATGTCATGAGCCATCTTAAGTGCTATATTGCTTGACTAGCTAGCAATATTTTATTTTAAGAACTCAGTTTATAACAAAGATTTCTCAATGGCAAGATATCAGAGTAAATAATGATCTAAGTTATTATACTAATAGCATTTAGAGCGACTGAAAGCATTGCTCAAGATCCATTTAACGATCTACGATAAACCGAATGTAAAAGGCCAAGTAAGCAAATCACAATTGGTGTACATAAACATGTTCATTAAACATTTAAAAGCATCTGACTCCCTTTAACAGTTTAGAAATTTAAGGATTTTCAGCACTATTTATTTTAAAACAAGACCTCTTACACCAAAATATATGGCATCAGACAAGTTTATGTGCCAAAGTCTAGAATATGGACTTTACCTTTCACAGTGTCACATTTTGTATTGCTTCGTTTTTTCAAGTGTTTTTATTTATTTTTGAGAGAGTGAGAGAGAGAGAGAGAGAGAGACAGAGAGAGAGAGGCAGGGGAGGGGCAGAGAAACAGAGAGGGAGAGAGAGAATCCCAAGCAGGTACTGTCAGCGTGGGGCCGATGAGGGACTCGATCCCACAAACCGTGAGATCATGCCCTGAGCTAAAACCAAGACTCCCACACTTGACCGACTGAGCCACCCAGGCGCCCCACATTTTCTAATCCTAATAAGGATTTGAAAATCATTTAGTTTTGGTTCAGAAAGATTAATTCTGGGTCTACTTCTGAACACGCTTTATGTGCCAGAAACTTTGCTAGGCTTGAAAACACTCAGGAGTAAAAATATGACAAGCTAGACACTCAGACAAACAAACAACTTCAGTCCCAGTTGATGATGGCTCGAATGGTGCGTGGCCATGCACAGACACCACATGTACATTGGGCCCCGTACCTGCCTGAAAGAGGCAGGGAAGACTTTACACAAAAGAGAGCAACAGAACCAAGACTTAGAGAATGATGTGGAGTTGGCCAGGGACAAATAGCTATCACCCACATGCTAACATCTCTGAAAAGTGTATCTTCAGCCCTGGTGTATCTGCTGCCTCAGCACTCTTATGTCAGATTGCCAATAGACATTGGATTGTCTATTTGGATGTCCCAGTGGAACCTCACGTTTCCTCTGTCCTGCATCTCTACCCAGTCTCCGTTTCTTCTCTGGTTTTCTCCACATCAGTAAATGCTATCACCTTCTTCCCAGCTGAACAAGAAAAACTGTTGGATATTAGCTTTGAATCCATTTTCTTTTACATCTCAAATCTCTTAGCCAATTCTACTTTTGTTATTTCTTCTAAGACATGCAGTCTGTTCTCCTGTTTTGGTTCAAGTTCTTCACATTTTCTCTCTTGAAATATTATAGCAATATCTTAATTGGTCATTCTACCTCCATCAATTTCTTTCAGTTGTATTCTCCATACTACCACCAAAGCTGCCTCTCTGAAAAGTCCTTAAGTGGATTCTCATGGTTGCTGAAATCATAGCATACAAAGCCCTTCATGACCTCAATTCTCTTGCCTTTCTCATTTCCTTCTCTGCCCTTCACCACAGCCTACTCTCCAACAGGCCTTATGCTTTAACCATTCTTGAGTCTTTATAAATGTTCTAATTCGGAGTGACCTTGAAATCTCCTTCCATCTGTAACTAAATGTTTTTGCCTTTCAAAATTCTGTTCAGGTGCCACTCTTTCCAGAAGAACTCTCCCAGTCTGTATCCTATAATTCAGACTCTCCCTCCCTTGAAGACCTTCCCTCTCTAAGTTCCTCAAGCAACACACTGTGTTGAAACTGTCTCTTTTCAGTTCTCTTTCCCTCATCCACTTTGAGCCCTAAGGTACATCTTGACTATTTCAGAAGTAAATATCTTGGTTATAACAACTGGTAAATAGTCATTTTTTGCAAAATATTTTTTTACATAAAAAATTCTAGTTTTATTTTGTCTCAAGGAATTTCAATATGGGGTAACTTGTCGAACTTTTTCATTTAAGGCAGCTATGCTGTTTTTCACCCAGTTGCCACGTATTCCTTAAAAGACTACTATGGGAAGTAAAAGAGATTAAAAAGTGGGTAAATTACAGCATTCGTCCAATTAAAAATTTAGGAAAGAAAAATATACATTTATTCTAAAGATAGGTATTGAGTATCGGTTATATTTTGGATAGTGTTCCAGAAGTGAAATTACAACATTTAATAAAAACAGCACACCATACACTCCGTGAATTTTCATGAGTTTATATTGTGTTTGGTGCTTGTAAACAAGTTGCCTGAGTTTGAATTGGGATTCTTATATTTCTAAGCTATGTCAACTGGTACCTCGGCTTTATCATTTCTAAAGTTATAGAGTAGGAACACGCATAGTGAATTTAGAGTAATCATGTAATGTATTGTGGATTATTAGAGTTTTCGTGTTCTTCACCTCATTTAAAATTTTTTTTTCAACGTTTATTTATTTTTGGGACAGAGAGAGACAGAGCATGAACGGGGGAGGGGCAGAGAGAGAGGGAGACACAGAATCGGAAACAGGCTCCAGGCTCTGAGCCATCAGCCCAGAGCCTGACGCGGGGCTCGAACTCACGGACCGCGAGATCGTGACCTGGCTGAAGTCGGACGCTTAACCGACTGCGCCACCCAGGCGCCCCTTCTTCACCTCATTTAAAGAAGCTTTCTCAAATTGACATTCCACCCTATTGAAATTTGGTTACAAATTTAGATATATTAATAGACATAAAGTTCTTAGAATACTGCAAATAGTACATTTTCCACAAATACTGACTGATATCAGTGTTGTTATTTAGAGGACAAATTGAGTCTCTCTGCCTGGAACACATAACTAACGAGGATCTAGATGTAGCTCTTTGATTTCTTGTCTGGACAACTTAAAGGGATCCATACTGAGCTTCCAGTAGGGCACAAACTCTGCCGCTTTGGGAAGGAATCAGTACAGTAATATGTGCTATAGGTGCACAGAATGAGTGAGTGAGTAAGCGGCATTGATGACATCACTCGTGAGAAAATATTGTCCATGTGTTGATTTCTCTGAAAAACAACTTCAACTCCAGATGCTCTGGTTAAAAATTAGACCCATGTCTGAAATAGGAGAATCAACAGAGAAAGTCAATTAGTTGCCAAGGCTGGCAGGGGAGGGGAAGATGGCCAGCCAATAATAGCAAGTGATTGCTATTTGGTACAAGGATCCTTTTAGGGGTGAGAAAAATGTTATAAAATTAGATGATGGTAATAAATGCACAACTCTGTAAATAAACTAAAACTCATTGAATTGCATACTTTAAATGGGTGTACTTCAAGATAGGTACATTATAAATCAATAGTGTTGCTTTATAAATAGAAGACTAAATTTAAAACATTGGGCATCTAGCAAACATGGTTTTGAAGGAGTGAATGAATGAACGAATTTGAGAAATAACTAAAACTAAGAAGCATTATGTTCTCTCCAAGGGATAGGCGGACCTATCTACTATTTTCCTTCTGGCTCTTTGAAGGCCACTTAAAAAAAATACTGACTTAGTTCTAGGCTTATTTTTAGTAATTGTATAAGGTGAACATTTTGATAGGCTAATTATACTTGACTGTCATCTAGTGGTAAAAAAAGTAACTGCTTTATTTTCAGTACATGTAACCACACTGGAATGACAATCTCATGGACTAGTGCTGCATTACAGATTTCAAAACTCTTCACGTGGTTTACCTTACTCAGCTCTCACAAAACTGCTTTGAGAACCATATACTTATTACACGCATAGTGGATGATGAGGTTTTTTGGGGGGGTGATAGTGAGATTTGTGGGGTCTGGAGTCAACGACCAAGAAAGAATTCTTGAAGATGTCTTTGGTGCAAAAAGGTGATTTTATTAAGGCACTGGAACAGGACCCGTGGGCAGGAAGAGCTGCCCCAGGACCATGAGGAGAGACTGATTGTATACTGTGGGGTTGGGAGTGAGGTGAAGTCCAGGGGAAGTTTCCAGTGAGATTTTCATATGCTAAAGAAAACTCCTGGGATACCGGAGGCTGAGATATTATCAAGCTAAGGTGGTTTTTCCCTCTACAAAGCATTAACATTAAGAGTTAAGGAGTTCCTGGAGAAACATTTTACTCTGCCAGGCTCAAGTATCTGTACCTGGGCTGCAGGTTATAAGGAAATTTAGTTCTATCTGCCATTTCCTTCTGCTTTTGTTTCCCATATCACTATGGAAGGGTGATGGAGACTTAGGTCCTGCAGGACTATGATCTCTATCAGTTAGCCATGGGTTCATTTCCTTTCCTTGTTTTTGGGCAGCCAGGAATCCCTGAGGAATATCACACATATCCCACTTGGTGGGGAGGGGGAAGGAGGCGGGGTTTGCGGCCTGTCAGCTTGCCTTATGCTCCCTCATCAGTGGAAAATAGTAATATATCATATATGTAATATTTACCCGTTGATTTGTCTCGCTAGTATCTGGCTATCTCACAGTATTACCTTTTTTTTTTTTTTTTGGTTGAGTATGGTAATCACAGAAAGCTGACTTTCTAGTCAAAGGAGTCAGCTTGGGACACCTAAATGCCCTGATCTATTTGCCTCAGATGACTGGCAAGAGTTGTGGTTCGTAGGTTGGCCATGTGACCCAAACTGCCCTGGTCAGCAGCTCTGCTGAGATATTCAAACATATATAATTAACAGAAGGCCCTTGCCCACTTAAATCATAAGCTGTTTATATGTCAATCCAGAGCTGTCCATGGACATGCATCCTTCTAGATGGTAAAGCTAATATTAGACAATATAACCATCCTGCAGAGAAAATCAGAGAAAAGACACAGCCAGTACAAACATTCCTGGAATCCAATTTTAGGATCCTAGAGCTTCTCCTGAGACCAACACTGTGCTTATCATTCCTGCTGTGTGGTACCTGGCCAATAAATTGGGTTTCTCTGGGCTTGCGATCAAAATATTCCTTCAGATGCAATGATTAAACGGAACAATGGCTTGACTACATTGGCGAACTAATGAGTGAAGTTTGAAGCGGAGATGTGCACACAGCTCTTCTGGTGACAAATCTTGTGCTATTTCCACCAACCACACTCTCCTAGAAGTATACTTTCATTATTATCATTACCATTAGGCTTTCTAACATAAATTCCAGGAACATTCCATGGAGAAGTGATATCTACCTGCAAAAACATAATTTTTATCTTGGCATTGATACTCTCCTCAACAAACAGTGCTATTTGAGATTTATTCTCAAACACAGAGGATTTTCTGCTCTTCCTCCATATCCATAAATCATTCTTTATGACCCCAAACAGAGATCATGTAAAGTAACCTTGCACAACCTAGGTGAGGTAAGGCTAACAGGCCCCTACCACCATGCCAAGAGAAGAGAGATGTCTCAAATAGCCACCGAGGTCACTTGTTCCAAAATGCACATCCGGGGGCTCCTGGGTGGCTCAGGCAATTAAGGGTCAGACCCTTGATTTTGGCTCAGGTCATGATCTCATAGTTGGTGAGATCAAGCCCAGCATTGAGCTCTGTGCTGAGGGTATGGAGCCTGCTTGGGATTCTATCTCTCTCTCTCTGTCCCTCCCCAACTCACATGCAGGTGAACCCATGCACTCTCTCCCTCTCTCTTTCAAAATAAGTAAATCAACACTACAAAAAATGTATATCCAGTGAGGTCCTAAACCCTCACTCCCAGACACGTGGAAAACTGAACAACCATTCTGGATAAATGTGCCATTTGCCTGCTTCTTCTATCTTTACTACGGCTTTTCTAATTACTATTCTATTTTCCCAAAATAACAGGCACTTTAAAGGTAGCCTATACCCTATCATTTCTAGACTTTCTACGCAATCTTCTTTCTGCCGATTATATAAACCTCAGATTCTGTTACTATGCATCCAAGCCATCTAGCAATAATTCAGCTATCCTCCAAAGTGGTTTTGAAGTCAAGTTTCAAGTTCAGCATCATGACTTGTGTGGTTATTTGGTACATGTCTGTTACAATGTTTACATGTTCACTTTCATGAAAAGTTCCCCGGAAAGAATTTTGACACTCTCATCTTTGACATGTAAACTGTTTTGCAACTGGCATATCACCTTGACAATATAATGAAGTAAAACTCCAGCTTACAAACAGAAAAAAAATAAGATGGCTTCTTCCCCAAGCTAGTGTTCAAATTTTACTAAATAAATCCTGACTCGCTAGACTTTCATCATTTATATTTAATTGTGTTAATGAATTTCAGTTATATTAAACCAATATGTCATGATTATATCAATAATTGATTTATTTGTCTGTCCTTTGGCCAACAGCATGCTCTCTAAATTAGTTGTGCCGTAAGTTATGAAACCGAGAAGCAGATGTCTTCCAATGTCGTTTTTTCTCTTCGACATTTTTTTTGGCTATTCTGGATCGTTTTCATTTCCATATGAATTTTAACCAGCTTTTCAATTTCTTCACAGAAGTTAGAAGGAGGTTTGGTAGAGATCATGTTGAATCTATAGACCAACTGGGGGAATATTGCCGTGTTAACAAAATTAAGTTAATAATATTGATAATTAATAATGATTAATGGAATTCATTTCAGTGACATATTATGTAGTCCTAAAACCTGTAATCAGAAATGATGTTTTACTAGTAATTCACTGAAAGATGCAGAGTCCTCTGCTGTAGTAACATATTGGGGCTTACCAAGACAGAAATAAGCTTTAGTCAGTTTGCATTAAACTTTAGCTGATAGAAAAGAAAAACAAAACTAAACTAAAAAAAAATAAATAAATAAGAGTAGCTTTAAAAAATGGCGTTCTTCTCCCCGCAAAAAAAAAAAAAAAAAAAAACCTGGGAAAAACACTGCTTATGCTGGTTCAGCCCTTCATCTATACTATCAGAAACCAAGATTTCTTTCTTTATGCCCCACTGTCTTTAGGGTGTAGGCTTGAATCCCATGCTCATTCTCTAAAGATTGTCAGATGAAAGGAAAAAGGAAAAAAAACATAAAGGACAAAAAAGGTAAATGGTGTTTACTTTTTATTCATGAAAGAAACCCTCCCCCCAAGATAGGTGCCTACATGTCATTGTCCAAAACCAAGTCATGTAGCCACTTCTGGCTTTCAAGGAGACTCGTGACACCAGTTTCTAGATTTCATAACTTCAATAATAGAAGTGGAGGATGGAGAAGAAGCTTGTAATTGAAGTTGATTCAGCCAATCCAAACGGTCTGCCAAACTTACTCTTCAACATGGTAGAAAGAACAGAAGTGTTTGTCTCCCCTTTTCCTGAGATTCTGGTTAAAAAAAAAAAAAAGTTAAAACAAAAACTGTAAGGAAACACATATGTCAGTAATACAGCTGGAAGAAGGGGGAAGAGGAGAAAGATCCTAGAGTGCATCCGGAGGGATCGATGGACCACAGGAAGCAGAGAAGACTGGACTGAGTCAGAAACCAGAGTAATAAGAACAGCACAATGCATAGAAAAAGGCTGCCGTGGTGAGAAGAGCCTTTCTTCACAAGGAGCTCACAAGCCTTGGAGTCCCTTCAAGTCACGCAAAGCAAATACAAAGAATTGGAGCTGGCGACAGGGTAGGTAAAGGGATTATCATTGAAAGAACTACCTGCCGTGTTCAGCCTTGTTTCTGTGGGTACAATATGGTGGCTGCAGACTTGTCCTCAGACAAAAGCACTGAAAATGCTCTTTCAGCTTTGACTTGTGGGAGGGTGAGGCGTCTTTAGAGTAGGCCTGGGAGTAGGAACCAAAAAGAGGTCATAGATGGGGATGCCTGGGTGGCTCAGTTGGTGGTTGAGCACCCACCTCTTTGATTTTGGCTCAGGTCGTGATCTCACGGTTTGTGCGTTCAAGCCCTGCATCAGGCTCCACCCTGACAATGCAGAGCCTGCTTGGCATTCTCTGTCTGTCTCTCTCTCTCTCTCTCTCTCTCTCTGTCTCTCTCTCTCGCTTTCCACTCTGTCCCTCCTCTGCTTGTGTTCTCTCTCTCTCAAAATAAATAAATAAACATTAAAAAAAGTCATAGATAAAAAAAAAATTCTGAAAATCAGTACAGAGAAGGAAAACAGGAAGACAACCCTGGCTATTAATGACATACATTAAAATTCTCCACAATGAATGCAAAGTTTTTGCAATTGCGCATTTCCCCAGATCCCTCCCCTGCACCCAGACATCACCAGGGGAAAGCCGACTGTCCAGATCTTCCACCCAGGGGCAGCAGGCTCAGCGGGGGGCTCTCTTCCAGAGCTGAATGACAGGATTAGCATTCTGCAAGACAGAACCAAAGAAATCCCCCAGGACACAGAGAAGAAGATGAAGAACAAATGAGAGGAAAGTTAAGAATGGCAGAGACCAGATGGAGCAGATCCAGCATCCAAGTAACCAAGGTCCTAGGAAAAGAAGGAAAAAAAGAAAGATTAAACGGGGATCTGGCAATGTGGGGAGAGGAGTAATGATTTGACTCAATCAATAATTTGTTAAAGAAGAACCTCTATAAACTGAAAAACAGAACAAGTTTTAGGATTAAAGGGGCCCTTTGGGCAGCAATGAAGAGAAAACATCGAAGGGACCCTTACAGAAACACATTTCTGTAGCTTCTGAACTCAAAAAGAGTAGGGTGAAAAAAAATCGGAACAGCATCACATTTCTCAATTGAAAATCTAGCTGTCAAAATGTTATTAGCTTTTTTTTTTAAGTGTTTAATTCTGAGGGAAAAAATGAGTTAGGTTTGCTATCCGTCCAAATTATCAATGAAGTATGAAAACGGCGGTATCACAGAACATGTTAGGTCTCAAAAATGCTGCCAGCAACAAAGCTTACATAGAAAAATAAGTATCTAGGATCCACTGCAGAAAAATAAAACATGAGAGAGAAGAAGTAAAATTTAAGAAATGAGAGAGTCCATAAATAGTGAAATCGATTGTGAAATCTTAAAATGTATTTACAGTATAAAAGTGAAGATTACTGAAATTGTTCAGAAAGAATTGCTTTCTGATGCAAAAAAATTGTCTGCGAGTAGAATTTCACAGTATTAAAACAACAAACAGGTTTTAAAAAATAAAACAATAAATGGTTAATGAAAATTGGGGTGAGACAGTATTCAAATATCCTGTTTTCTTCGAGGTAGGAAGTCTATGCATACTCATTATTTTATTATGATTCTTAAACAAATGTGAAAACACACATTAGGTATGATCAAGTACATATAACCGCTAGAGGAAAATAAAGAAACAAAATGTCTTTTATGTTGTACCTGACAGTTATATATTGTTAACTTTATGTTCCCAGCACTGTTCATTTACTACTCACAGTATTGCCGTGAACTATTTTCTATTAATATCCCATTTCATAGATGGTTGACAAATCACGATAAATAAAAAAGTAGAACTAAATTGACAGGGAAGAAGTACAAACCTATGAGAAATCCAAATACTTGGAAAGAGTTATATTCCTACCTTAAGGAAGAGATTCTCAGATTGAGTAAAATACATCCAGCCACATTCTATCTGTAGGATAAAACATTTAAATAATGATACTGGAATATTGAAAATTGACATAAGGAGATTTTACTTAGTGGAGGCTGATATCACCAGCCTTTAATATGTCACCAAAGGATAAAAGTATACATGCAGCACTAATTTTTAGTTATTACATTGACTTTTCTCGTATTGGAACTATGATGTTAATGTTAACAGTGTAAACATAACCATCCACTTCGCCAAGACCCTCTGGCAACTGTGCACATTGAATATTAGGTACTTTTATTCACTCTGCCTGGGGAAGGGCTATTCTGCTTCTATTATTTGGAGCCACGCATACGGAACCTGGACCAGGATAATCTAATAAAAGAGATACTGCTACTAGAGACATCTCTTTGTGAAGACCTGCTTTCTCCAAGTCTGTGCTCCCAGACTCGTGTGGTTCATAGCAGAAAATAGGATGTTCAGTGAAGCTGCACTTGAAAAGGCCAGTGCTATTTTTCTTTGTATTTTAGCTTGCTCTGTAAGCGACCTAAATCACATATTCTCCAAGGTACAAAGGGGCTTAATTTACAAAATCTTCTAAGTAACTGATTGCTTTTATAGTATGGGTTCCTGAGCTGGATGATCAACCACAAACACACTTGCAGAAAAGAAAAGGAAAGAAAAAAGAAAAGAAAAGAAAGGAAGAGAAAAGAAAAGAAGAAAAGAAAAGATTAGTTTCTCTATTTTCTGGAAAATATAAAGAGATAAAGAAGTTCATAGGAAATAAGGAATTTCATGATATTAGGGAACCATCAAATCATTATTTTTGTGAAATTCTATTTAATAAGCACGTACTGCTGTCAGTCTATGACATGTCAAGCTTATTTTCTCCATAGAGAGTTTTCTCTGACTTGTCAAATGTCTTTTGGAATAAAGAGGTTAACGAGGTATATCTGGACCTGCCATTAATGCTTTTTGCATTCTCTTGATTATATTCAAGAAGAAGAGATTATATCGCTCCTGAATGGGGGGAAAAAAAAGGTCCAGCAGACTGCTGTGTGAACATGTATCATTTGAAACAAGAAGTCAATTCTTATGAAAAGAAAAATACCTCTTTAATGTAAAGATTTGCTCTTAATGGGAAAAATCTCTCTGTTTAATAAAAAAAAAGAATGGGACCATCATTATTTTAGATCTAAGATACACTAAGATATGCTAATTTTCACTCAAAGACTCTCTTACACCCTTTGGCAACATATATTCTACTCACCCTCCCCACACACGCATGTGTGCGCGCACACACACACACACACACACACACCTCCCAAGAGTTTTTCTCTCCTACTCTTTGCCTCAGCTTCAACAATACACCCAAGGCCCCAAGCATCTATCTACCTTCTGAACTGTATACCTGACTTGTGACCTGACTCTAGGCTGTTCTCCATTCGTCCATGGTTCTAGTCAGGAAGCAGCTTTTGCTGTATCCTTACAGAACCCTGATGCTGACCTGAAATTATGTTTGCAGTCTTGCTCCTTGCAGGTTGCCTTTCAACAACATTAGGGGTGCATACTCCTGAGTCCTGTCTACCATTTTTCATCTTCCCCTTACCCCTGGCCCATCATAGGGGTTTAAACACAAGTTATAACAGTGCCCACGTGAGTTTGGTCAGCCGTAACCATTTTCTACGTTTGAGTCTCTACGTTGCTTCTGAATTCCAAATCATCCTTTAAAGTTGATCTTAAACTATATTTTTTGCTCAAGTGTAACTCCCTTTTGACCAAGCTTTCTGACATAATTCGTCATTGTTTTATGCCAGTCTTTATCCTTTTTAGTTAAAACTCCAATCTTTGCAAGGCCATAAATATTTAGAACACTATTAAGCAGAATACTTAATAAGCTTTATTGAATAAAATGTATCACCATAAATGTGAGTCATGGTAAGTGTACAATCAATGATTTTTAGTAAACTTGTAGGGCTGTGGCCCTATGACTACAATCTGATTTTAGAACATGTTCATCACCCAAAAAAATCCCAGGAGTCCAGTGCTTTATTGTCAAGTCAGTACCCACAAGCATCCCCAGCCTCAGAAAACTATCATCTCTAAAAAGTGCCTTTTTCTGGATATTTCATGAAATTATACACTATGTGGTCTTTGTATATGGCTTTGTTTCGCTTAGAGTAATGTTTTTGAGGTTCAGCTATGTTGTAGCATGATTCAATAGTTTTATTCCTTCTCATTACTGAGTCATATTACTTTTAATGGAAATTTTATATGTCAAACATATATAAAGTATTATATAAATATGTATCATATATATATATATATATATATATATACACAAATATATACATACATACACTCACTACCTTTGCTTACCTATACACCAGTTGATGGATACTTGGATTTTTCCCATTTTGACACTATTGTATATAATGCTTCTGTGAACATTTGCCGTATGGACACAAGTGGACATATATTTGCATTTCTCTTAGGTAGATTCCTACCTAAGGTGGAATTGCTGAGTTTTATGATAAGTTTAAGTTTAATCTTTTAAGAAATTGTCAGACTGTTTACCAAAGTGGTTGTATCATTGTCTAATATATGAGGGATTCCATTTTTCCAAATCTACAAAAAACACTTGGTTTTGTCTGTTTTTCTCATATTATAGCAATTTGAATGGCTCTGTATGGTATCTCATTGCATTTTTCATTCGCCCTTATCTAATAATGTATGATGTTGAGCACATCTTAATTCATATATCTCTTTAATGAAATGTCTATTTAAGTGCTTTGTTTTGCCCATTTTTTATATACTTATTTTTTTAATGTTTATTTATTTTTGAGAGAGAGAGAGAGCGAGCGAGCAGGAGAAGGGCAGAGAGAGGGAGACACAGAATCCGAAGCAGACTCACAGTTCTGAGCTGTCAGCATAGAGCCCGACGTGGGGCTCAAACTCACAAAACAGTGAGATCGTGACCTGAGCTGAAGTCAGATACTTAACCAATTGAGCCACCCAGGTGTCCCTGTTTTGCCCATTTTTTAACTAAGATGTTCATCTTGATATTATTCAGTCATAAAATTCCTTACATATTCTAGCTGCAAGTCCTTAATCAGATATATGGTTTGCAAATAGCTTCTCTTAGTCTATGAGTAGTATGTTAATCTTCTTATCAGTGTCTTTTGAAGCACAAAATTTTAAATTTTGGTGAAGTCCAGTTTACCAGTTTTCCTTGTCTAACTCATACTTTGGCAGCACACCTAAAAACCCTTCACCAAATCTGCACATTTTCAATTAGGCATATCAGTTTCAAGGGCATACGTATGGGTTCTTCTGCATCAATGAAAAAGTGAAAGAAAGAAGGAAGGAAGAAAGAGAGAGGAAAGAACGGAGGGAGGGAAAAGAAGGAAGGATGGAAGGAAGGAAGGAAGGAAGGAAGAGAAAGAAAGAAAAAAGAAAAGAAAAGAAAAGAAAGAAAAAGAAAGAAAAGGACAGAAGGAAGGAAGGAGAGAGGAAGGAAGAAGGAAAGGAAGGAAGGAAGAAAGAGGAAAGAAAGGAGGGGAGGAAAAAGAAGGAAGGAAGGAAAGGAGGAAGGAAGGGGGGAAGGAGGGAAGAAGGGAAGGAGGAATAGAGGGAGGGAGAGAGGAAGAACCGAAATCTATTACATTAAAATTTCAAAGAAGCCATGTCTATTATATTAAAATTTCAGTTAGAATTTTATATTTTATACTGTTAGACAAACATGTTTAAAAATCTCTTTTAGGAGGGGTAAGAATGAAAACAAGGTTGAGAAAACACCAGTTTAACCCAAGGATTTGTCCTGTGACTTCTAGAAATTTAACAGCTTTAGCTCTTAAATTTAAGACTAAGATCCATTTGAGTTAATTTTGTGTATGTTGTGAGATCAGGGTTTATTTGTCTGCACACAGCTATCTAATTATTAGCCCTGCACTACCTGAAAAAACTGTATATCCCCCCCCCCCGCCCTACCATTGAAGTGTCTTGGCACCTGATTGAATGCCAGTTAATCATAAATGTAAGGGCTTATTTTTGTACTCTGGTTCCATTGATCTCTATGCCTATCTTTAGTCAGTACCACATTGTCTTGATTACTGTAAGTTTTGAAATTGCATATTCTCCTTTGACAAACTTAGTTTGACAATCTACATTCTTGGTATGTCTGTGTCAATTTTAGTTTCAGTTTGTCAGTTTCTGTACAAAGGTCTACTGGGATTTTGATAGAGATTATGTTGAATTTCTAAATCAATTTGGGGAGAATTAACATCTTAACCATGTTAAGACTTCCAGTCCACAAACATGGAATATCTCTCCATTTATTTAGATCTTCTTCAATTTCTCTCAGAAATATTTGGCAGTTTTTAAGGTACAAATCAATATGTGTCCTGTTAAACTTATTCCCAGCTCTTGTAATCTTTTCGATGCTGTTTTTTTTTTTTATTTAAAAAAAATTTTTTTTTCAACGTTTATTTATTTTTGGGACAGAGAGAGACAGAGCATGAACGGGGGAGGGGCAGAGAGAGAGGGAGACACAGAATCGGAAACAGGCTCCAGGCTCTGAGCCATCAGCCCAGAGCCCGACGCGGGGCTCGAACTCACGGACCGCGAGATCGTGACCTGGCTGAAGTCGGACGCTTAACCGACTGCGCCACCCAGGCGCCCCTCGATGCTGTTTTAAATAGAATAGCTTTCTTAATTTGACTGTTGGATTGTTCATTGCTAGTAAATAGAAGCCAAATGAGTTTTAAAATAAACTTCTAACTTTGGGATACTTTTATATTTATATAACAGTAGCAAAGATAATAGAAAGAAAAAGCTCCTGTGTACTCCAAACCCATTTCCTTATTATTTTCAGTTTACATTAGTATGGTACATTTGTCACAACTAATGAACTAATATTCACACATTATTATTAACTAAAGTCTATACTTCATTCAGATTTCCTTAGGTTTTTTGCTTGTTTGCTTTGTTTTGTTTTGTTTTGTTTTACCTATGTATCTTGTTTAATTGCAGGATCCCAACTGGAATTCTACATTATAATTAATCCTCCTATCTCCTTAGGTTCCCATTGGCCATGGCAGTTTCTTAGATTTGTTTTTGTTTTTGTTTTCAACAACGTTGACATTTGAGGGATACTGTTCATGTATTTGTAGATTGTCCCCCAGTTGGAATTTGTCTGATGTTTGTCTCATAATTAGAGTAGAGTTGTGTGTTTGAGGAAAGAGGACCACAGGGTAAAGTGCCATTTTCACAAGATATCATGTGTACCTACTGTCAAACTGACTCACCACTGTTGATGCTAACTTTGATCATGTGACTGACCTTTCTCTACTCTACTTCCCCTTCCCTTTCCTACCATATTCTTGGGACAGAAGTCTCTATGTACAACCGACATTTAGAGAGATGGAGTTATGTTTCACCTCCTTGAGAGTGAAGTATCTACATAAATTATTTGTAATTATGCTCTATGGGAGATTTGTATATGCATCTCATTTAAATTTATATTTTAAATCATGAATTGATTTAAGTATGGATGAAATAATGATACAATTTTATGTTTTAGGTTAAATCTAGTAATGCTTTATTTTGTTGCTGATTTTTCCACCTTTGATCCTTGGAAACTCCTTTAGTTGGCATTGTGTCCCCTTGATATAACCCCATTGCTGTGGGCTTTTAGTTTTGTTTTGTTTCTGAGTACATCCCTACCTACTGGAACTATATGATGTTCCAGGAGCATTTCATATATTCATGTTGCAGCCATGGAGTTCACCATTTTTCCAAGGAGCCATGGGTCTTCTTGGTGGATGGTATGAGAAACCTGCATATGCTTATTGCTACAGGGTATCATTGCCTCAAGGTCCTCTCAGCTGATGGAGCAAGTAAATATATGTATGGGTAGTAACTTACAGTATAGATACAGATAACAATTTTTAAGCCACTAAGTTTACATCAAATAACCCTCTACCTCTTCGTATATCGTATAGTACCTTAAAACAGAGTGTCCTCAATTCTTCCCTATATCCCTTATGACGTTATTAGTATATATGTAATATATATGTTTCACACATATTATATACACATTTTGTATATATGTCATATTGCATATATATCTATATACCATATATACTATATATGTACAGATTCAAATATAGTCATTCAATATCTATTATGAGATATTTGGGTTAAAATTTCCCACTCACGTGGAGAGTTTCCTTCACTCCCTGTTAATTTCTATTTTGGTATATATAGAGGCTGTGTTAATATATCTATAAATATATAGAATAATTATTTGGCTCTAGTGAATGATTCATTTTTTTTCTAATTTAGTAATTCTCTTTGGCCTTAATAATCTGTGTACTGCAGGTCTATTTTCAATAACTGTATTCTTTTTTTTTTAGCCTATTTATTTATTTTGAGAGAGAGAGAAAGTACTGAAGGGGCGGAGAGAGAGAGAGAAAGAGAGAGAATCACAAGAATGCTCTGCACCATCGGTGGAGAGCCCTACATGGGGCTCAAACTCAACCAACAGTGAGATCATGACCTGGGCTGCAATTGAGAGTCTGACACTTAACCAGCTGAGCCATCCGGGCACCCCTTGAGTAACTGTATTCTTTTACTTAGCGTGTGTCTTTGGCTTGGTAAAAGTGTCTTAAAGTTAGCCATTAGTTGCTATCTTGACAGATTTAATGGTATATAATTTATATACCATGAAATTCCCTCATTTAAAACTATACAGTTTGATTGTATTTAGTATACTTAGAGTGGGGCAACCATCACCATATTCTGATTTTAGAGCGTTTTCATCCCCCCAAAAAGAAACCTAGTGCCAAGTAGCAGTCATTCCCTCTTCCCCACCTCTCTCTTCCAGCCCTCGACAATCACAAATCCACTTTCTTCCTCTATAGAGTCCCCTATTCTAAACATTTCTCATAAATGCAATCACACAAATATGGTCTTTTGTGGCTAGCTTCCTTCAGTTAGTACAAAGTTTTTTGAGCTTCATCCTTGTTGTAACATTATCAGTACTGATTCTTTTTATTGCCAAATAGTATTCAATTGTAGTTGAACTGTTTAATCCAATTTAAATATTTGTTATTTGTAATTACCTAGTTTCTGCTATTTACGAATGCCAGAGTTATGTCTCAGACCATGTAAGCTCACAGTGGAAATAATGTACAGGCCAAATGAATCCCTTAGTTGTAGAAACAGGAGAAACCAGAGAGCCTATTGAGAGTGATTAGTAACATTGTTGAACTAGAGAGCAGAGCAGAATATCATCCTAAATAGGGGAGAGTTTGTTGACATGGTGTGTTCAGCCATGATAAGATTTAGTGTTCTGATAAGAATAGCTGAGACAATTCAAAGTTGGACATTTACCACAGTTTCTTGAATCTTGTATATGGTGATGACCTAGGTAAATAAAGTGAAGATACCAGAACTTCCTTAGCATAGTACTGAAGAAAGGGTCAGAGAGTTCGGGAAACTGGATATGTTAGAATGGTTTATCAACTTAAGACCTTTAAACACACTGCAGTACTGTGTCCTATTGGAGGACGCAGAGCGCTTCCCTTACCGTCTTCAAGGGATGACTGACCTCTGTAGGCTGGATTTGATGGCCGAAATGAAGATGACAGGATACTAGCACTGCAGGGATCAGAGGACAAGAGTTAACTATCAGAGGCTACGTAGCTGTAAGTGTCATCATGAGCAGAAAGATGTGATTTGTACCCAGGCTGTCTTGATCTGCAGAGATCTGTGGTGAAAGCTAATACATCATGGTGGTCTTATGCATGAGGCAAATGGACACTAGACCAGAGGGTCACTTAACCTGTATAATTAAAACCAAGACCTGGTGAGCTGCAATGGAAAACTGCCATCTTTTGGTCAATATCCAGATCTAATTTCATCGACACATCTGTAACCCACTGACTAAGGAACAAGCCAGTTACCTTGACGGAGATCACCACAGTGTCTTTGTTAAATATTCCTTTGATATTTTACTGATAGGATCCAAGCCATTTGCAGAATAAACATGCAGTATGAAAATGGGAGTGCTCTGGTGTTTGAGGAAGTCAAATACGTGACCTGAGCTGAAAGAAAAGCACTGAAAATATCTTCATGGTTTTCTGGTAAAAGTTGGGTAGGCTGACAGAAATGATAAAACAGAAGTTGGCCAAAGTCTGTCTCACAATGAGTATACTAGGTCCATAGACTCACTTGTGGTTATTTCATCCTAACCTGAATGTATCAATCGGGACAGACATACTTAGCACCCGCGGAACCATATTGTAGTTCTGTGACCTATGGAGCAAGAGGCATTAATACCGCCAAGTGGAAGCCCGTGAAAAAGCCTTCCACCCACCTCACCTAAACAGAAGCAATATTATGTCTCCGAAGACTTAGTTATATGCACCAGAGTTCAGCACTACTACAAAAGAATTGACAGAAGCTGGCACAGTGGTCCTCATAATATCTCCATTCTATACCTGTCTAGACCATGAATAAAACCGCTCAGAACATGTTAAATGATGGTGGGCTGCCGGAAGTTACTCCAGGTGGTTTCCTTCATTACAGCTCATTACGAATGCCTATCAGTACAGTTGATAGTGCTTTGTATGCTATTGATCTGGTGAATGAAGTCTTTTTTCCCACCTTCAGGAAAGAACAAAAATCAGACTTTACAGAGCAATGCCAGTTAACCCTCTTGCCTCTCAACTAGGTTAACCTTTGCACGTTCTGCCATCCTGTGGTTTTGGGAACCTTGAGCATCTTATCTTAACATTCTGAAGAATACCACACTGGCCCTCTCTGCCCATGATATCATGCTGGTTGGACTTGGTAAAGAGGAAGTGATGGGTACCCTAGAGGACCTAAGGTAGCAGATATATATCAGAAGGTGGCAGAGACACATGAACAGAAATTCAAGTCTTGTCAGTTAATGAAAGTTTTAAGAGTCCAGTGGTTAGATGCATATCACCTATAAGACAATAGACAAGTAATAGCCCCCCACATCTCCTGCCACTAAGAGAAGTCTCTGTACATTTTGGAGACAGCATATATACCACATATCAAATATGTTCTGGCCCATCCCTTTTTTGAATAATCCAGATGCTCTCCATCAGCTCCAACTTTATTTATTCCTCCTTCTTCTTATTGATGGAATATAGAATTTTAACAGTCAAAATGGGCGGCGGGGGCGGGGGGCACCTGGGTGGTTCGGTCAGTTAAGCGTCCAACTTCGGCTCAGGTCATGATCTCGTGGTTCATGAGTTCAAGCCCCGCATCGGCTCTGTGCCACAGCCTGGTGCCTGGAGCCTGCTTCGGATTCTCTGCCCCGCCCCTCCACTCTCTGTTCCTCTCCCCTACTCTTTCTTTCTCTCTCTCAAAAATAAATAAACATTAAGAAAAATTTTAGGTCAAAATGCTGTTTTTGTTAAAAATACAGACCAACACATTTAAGTGAAGAAGTCACATATGCAAAGATTTGGAGGTAGGAAGGTTCTACTTCCTCTAGGGAGCCCTGGCAAGAATGTCTGTACCTGCTAAGACAGACTGAGCACAAAATACTTTAGTTGCTTAAGTAATGAGTTAAAGGGCAGTTGTTATTAGCCTCCCACGTTTCACAGTATAACTCATGGAGCAGTAAGGGTGCATTTTCAAGCAAACAAAGTTTTCCTTAGATGTAAACATCCAAGAGCAATATTTTTCAAGAGAGAGTACAAGCATAGCCTATATTTCACAGAATAAAACATACACACTGACTATAGAGTAAATAACACACGTTGCACGTATACATGTTCCCGTGGCCCAGGATAGCCAGGAGTGTTTATTCTCAGCAGAGAATTATTACGACCAATTCACATAAATGTAAAGGGAAAATCCACAACTCCTTTCTTTTGATAAGGCATCCTTTAGATTTTAACAAAGGAAATCAGAAGCATTGGAGGAACCAAGAATTATTCCGAGCGGGTTTCTTCCATCTCTCCTGACCTCAGCCATGCCTAACAATCGAAATGCATAGACTCATAGGGAAAGTAAGAAAGGAGATAAAAAAGAATGATTATTAAGTTTGACTAAAAAGAAGATCTTTTCAATGGTGAATAGCTGTCTGGAAAATAATTCATTGATTTCCTTGGAATATGATTTTTATAACTTTCTTTATTCCATAGAAGTCATGGCAAGATATAGTTATAAAAAGGTCTTCTGCAGGACTGCGTCAGTATCTCTGAATGATTCACATGCAAATTTTTTTTTTTTTTAGTTCAACGCAAAAAGAAGCCAGAGACATTTTCAATCAAGACTGAGCTCTTGGTTACATACCGTAGACTCTGCCAAAAGCACTGGAAAGAATATTAGGGGGAGAAAAATTGACCCAAGAGTTTTTTTTTTAACGTTTAAATACATTTTTTTGCCTTGTTATCAAAATTAAATGAAAGGAAATTTTGAGCCGATATGAAGTTTTTATTTGGTTTTTATTTATCTAAATCCCTTATTTACTGTTTTACATGGATAGATCCATATGTTCACAGTGAATATATTTGTCCTTTATTTAGCAGGTTTTGTGTTTGTAAGACAACTTCGTTGAAACATTGACATTACCAGAGAGCCTGCTTGAAATTCAGAAAACCACTACTAGGCACATTGTGCTGCTTTGGGTATAGCAGAATTGGTCAACTGGTCAGATTTTCCTTGACATACCATTCTGAATTCTAGAGCATCTATCAATGCTCCCCTTCAGATTATAGAGTGGCTACTTATATTGCGTGTATTTTAAATAAGATTTTTTATTACACATTTCAGTTAGTACAATATGTATGTATATGTATTCTAAAGAATTTGAAAAGTAAAGCTGCTAAATGCATTGTGTCCTTTCTCCTTTGAAGCATCAGATGTTTCCCCTCTCAGCTTATATCAAATTTTCTTTGTTACATTAAGTCTATTAAACTTCTCTAATCTATATGTCACGAGTTCAAAATCCTAGGCACTTTTCTGGGCTACAGGAGAAACCCAATTCTTTGATTGAGTTTCTCTTGCTCCTTCCTTAAAATGAGTCAATAATGTCCTATCCACCTTCATTTTATTTTCCCCAGGACTATTTTCAGTGATGTATTTGTAGCTTCCTTTCAGTCAATTCCTTTTCCCTTCCTAGGTTTATAATGTCCTGGGTTATCTATAAAGTTAACAGCCTGGCTTCAAAATGTCTCCCGAGAATGAAGGACTTCTCTGATCAGTGAGTTGGGATAAGGAATTGTCCCTTTTTTCCAAATCGTTCCCTTCAGCTTTTCTGTTTGGAGTTTGTCTCCTTTAGGAAGGTACAGCTGTAGCCTCCTCACTGCCCAGCAGTGAGGGGTTGGCAAAGGCCCCTAGTCTATGTTACAGTTGAGTGGGAGGGTTCATCTTTCGGTGAGTTACAGTATCCTTGCCACACATATAAGGCTCATTCTTCAATGGCTTTATAGCAGCAAAGATGGCATGTTAATTTCCATTTGTCAAACATTGTCCCTCAAAGGTGGTTCAACATTTGAGCTTGGGAAAGACATATTATTAATTACCCCTCTATCGTACTAATAACTAATATATTGCTATACCTTTTCTCCACTTAACTCACACACATACACGCACACACACACACACACACACACACACACACACACTATACAAATGTATCAATGTATGTATGTGTTTAAATCATATTTATTTATCCATATGTACTAAAAAGTATGGATCACATTGTGATATGAATTCCCATTGAACCTCATAGATTTATTTTAATTTTCCTCCTTTCTTTATTTGTAACTCTATTGACAGTAAGACATCCAATGTCCACTATCCTTAATATATTTACGTATGTAATCAACCCCTCTTTCATATTTTCTTGCACCATTAGAAGGAGATTTGTCCATAATTAAAAAGCCATAATTTAGAAGACTGTTATTGAGAAAGTAGTCATTATAGGGTACTAATGAACTCATTCATTAAATTATATCTTGTGACATTATTTAAAATAAATAATATCATGCCTGTTTTGCAGATGAAGAAAGTGAAAAATCAGAAGGTCTAGGCAGGTGGTAGATAACTTAGACAAGGCAGTGTTGGCCATGCCAGTGGAATATACGATCCTTCCTCCCCTAAGAAACAAATCCCTAAAATAAAATACTATGACATCTGAAATTATTTTAAATAAATAACAGTACAATATAATAATATTTCTAAAATTCACTAGCTTTCGGAAAAGTGAGAAAATTAATGGGAACATAATCCAGACCCTTGTGATTATTATAGAATTATTAACCAGTTTAAATTCCTAAGACCAAGATGGTACTAATTTAAGAAAACAATGCACATGTCATAAATATTTATTAGGTACTTTCTGGCAAAAGTGTGATGCCAACTATTGTATTAGTCATGCCCCTATAACACTGCCACTAAGACATTTCAGTTTAAGCTCTTATTTTCTAAAGTAAACCAGAGGACACATATTTTAAAGGCATGAGAAAAAGTTAAGTTTCCTCCTTCTCTACTCTTACAGAAGAAACAAAAGCATAATGACCATAAACAGCTATTCAAAATAAACATAGCTTCCATACTTTGTTTTACGTAAGAACGTATTTCTGGGCACCTGGGTAGCTCAGTCAGTGAAGCATCCAACTCTTGATTTCGGCTCAGGTCATGATCTCACAGTTGTGAGACTAAGCTCTGCCTCAGGCTCTGCGCTGGGTCACTGGGCATGGCGCCTGCTTAGGATTCTCTCTTTCCTTTTTCCTCTGTCCCTCCCCACAGATCTAAAAAAAAACAAAAACAAAAACAAAAAAGAAAAACCTCATTTCTCTCAGCCCTAATCTCCCATCTTGATATAACTAAACCTATCATGCCTTACTGTACATATATCCTTCTAGCTAATGAGCACACAGTGTCCTCAACTACATGGTTTCAATTTTACAGGTGTTTTTTGTGTGTGTGTGCTTTTTTGAGAGAGAGTGGGGGTGCAAGTGAGGAATGGGCAGAGAGAGAGAGAGAGATAGAATCCTCCAAGGGGCAGAGAGAGAGAGAGAGAGAGAGAGAAGTGGGGTTCACCTGAAGCAGGGCTCGTGCTCACCTGATATGGGACTAGAACTCACAAACTGTGAGATCGTGGCCTGAGCCAAAGTCAGATGCTTAATGACTGAGCTATTCAGGCACCAGGTTTTTAGTACTATAGACTCACAGTACCATTGTTGAATATCTTGTATTTAAAAATATGAATGAATGAGGAATAATTTTGCTGGCACTTCATGTCTGAAAAACTATTCAGACATTAAAGCATCCTCCTTGCCCACTTTTCCAGGGATGTTCATGTGAAGTTAAGCACATAGTAGCTGACACCAAAACTGTATTGAATCCAGTGTAATATCGTGGCACCAAGGCCAAAAGTAAAGTCTGAGGGAGCTTTGCATTACAGCTTTAAACAGTGGCCCGGGGAATAGCTTATTGCATAATCAGCCTTTCCTTGATGATCTCCGTGCAAGACATGCATAGTTAGGCGGGAGAGAAAAATGAAAGCTTCCCCCTTGAACATTTTCTTTTTCCTGAGCCTCAAGAACGCAGTTCCTTCATTTTCCATAAATTTAACTGGCAATGCACGATCAATGAATAATAAAGACCAAGGTTTTATTGGTGAGTGTTGTGTGTGAGTGTCTGCATTTGTGTTCAACTGAAATTCTCGTTTTCTGTTTTAACTATCATGTATTGAGAGGTTTACCTTTTAACTTGTACAAATAGAGCACGGACAGAAAGAACCAGCTGCCTTTGGGCAGAAATACCTGGAAAAGTTTTCAGGTTTAAGACTTTCAACGATAATTTACTCTAATACTGAGTTCCTGCTATGGTGCCGATACTGAAGTAAGCTACAGATGATTAGTTCTCAACCATAGCTGCACTTTGGAATAACCTGGAATGATTTTTTTTAACGTTTATTTATTTTTGGGACAGAGAGAGACAGAGCATGAATGGGGGAGGGTCAGAGAGAGAGGGAGGCACAGAATCTGAAACAGGCTCCAGGCTCTGAGCCATCAGCCCAGAGCCCGACGTGGGGCTCGAACTCACGGACCGTGAGATCGTGACCTGAGCTGAAGTCGGACGCTTAACCGACTGAGCCACCCAGGCGCCCCGGAATGATTTTTTAAAAAATGCAGGGCATGGGTGCATCCCCATGGATTAAGTGCAGCCTAAGCCTTAGAAAATTCAAAATGTCCTCCCATGTCCTAAGGTGAGGCCCAGATTGAGAACCATTGAAAACAAAGAAACAGTCTTTGTAAACAGACAGACTCTTTGTTTGACTGGGACTCAACAGATTTCTCTCTTAAGCTGACTTCTCTTTCACCCCACACACTTTAAGCTCCATGAAGTCAGAGATTCGTTCTGTTCTCTCAAAGTATCTGAGAGCCAAGTGCAGTGCTTACCTAAGTGTTCAGCCAACATTTACGTGAGGATGGCTTTTGAATTGACATCTCTCATCATATCCTTTTATCAAAAGTGGACCCGTATTCACAACGTTTAGTTATTTCCTCCTAAATACAATGTAGGACTATTAAAGACAAGGACTTTTGCTTATAGTACTACCACTCTATTTCAATTTACAGATACACGAACTGAAGTTCAGAGGGCATATATTTAATAAGTAGCAGGTACTGAACCAGATCCAAACATTTTTGGTCTCTTGTTGTCACTGTACCATGCTACCACTAATGATCTTAGATTCTCTCTATGACTCAATGGTTTTGGAGATGTGATGGGATTTCTGTCTGGATTAATGACAAGCAACCACTTTCACATTTCGTCATTTGGGGTTTGGGTTCTGGAGCGACCCAAGACTCCCCAGTCAGAGGCCTTTACTGAATTCTGGTCTCACGTTCCAGTTTTGCACCTGTTTAGGAAGTGGGGTAGACTGTTTGTCAGTAAGTGCACATTCAGCCTTGAAGGAGTTAAATGTGTCAAAGTCAGGACAGTCCACTCTCTTTCCACAAGATTGTGAGGTTTAAACAGTAAATACCTCAATATTAGAGAACATTGATGTCTTCAAATAAGCTTTTGAGTTTCCCTTGCAGGATATATCTCAACTGCCAAAAATGAGACAGTGTGAAGAACAGAAACCAATGCAATGAGCAGCTTCGATGTTTCCCGTGATGGCCTGTCTGAGAGCAGAAAGATGAAAGTTACTCTCCTGAGCCCTGCAAGTACAAGGCTGGCCCAAATCCTTCCTGATAAGCATCAAACGGAGACAACCAGCTACAAGACATTCCTCCAGCAACAGAATAAATATTGGCACGCCAAGAAATAATCTACTGATGGGGACAGAGGCTCTGAAAATCATCCTGTGACTAGTCAATCCCAAGTTCAGCGGCAAATCCTCATCTTGACACAATCAGGAAGATGTCAAAGTAAGTATATTTCTAGTCAATATAAAAGCAATTATCCCTGGTTTTTACCTCCTGTTGGCAGTTTTGCACCTCCCCATTCTTTCCGCCAGGATTGTTCTCACTATATTTTTACTCTGGTGCTAGAGTTGATGTAACCAACAGAGTGAGCCACTGGCTATTTGCTGATTGGCCCATGGAGCACCCTAACATTCAGGGACATGGTCCCCAATATGGTGGCCATGCAGAAGTGTCTGTCTGTTGAGTGAAGCCTTGTGTGCAGCAGAAGGAGACACAATAGGAGTACGTACGCCCCAGCCCTAGGCCCAGCATCCTCCCTGTGTTGCGTGAATTAATAATTTTGTTTTGCAAAATTCACAGATTGTTATGTGGATACAATATGATAGCCAAGTGGGAGCGCTCTCAAGATTATAAAATTTTGTGGATACGAGTGCTTATTAATAGATAAGCTTTATAAAACAATTTTTATGAGAATTGTTGGTGTCATTGCTCTTTGAAGTAGACCAGAATCCATTTTGTTTTCATGAACGCCTTGGTGTGAAAATAGCACGGGAGCCCGCTCACAAAAGTTCCGTTGGTACTTGTCATTCATTATTAAGGACTGTAACCTCTCATCCATTTCCCTTTGCTTTGCTGGCCTGTTCAAATTTTCGGACAAAATCAATTTTAGCAGTGAGTGTGACCTACAAGCACAAGTTACACCACAGAACTAGCTTATCTCTTTGCCCTGGGCAACAATGAAAGCCAAATCACCCTTTGCTCAGGTAAATAAACAGCAGTTTAGTAATTTGGCCAGATCAAAATATATCTTGTTCCTTCCTGTACTGTGCTAACCCCAGCTGGCTCATGAGAAAAACTTGAATATTCTTTTTAAAATCTTATCTTATTGGCTGTGAATAAGTGTTTATCTTCCTTCCACGTCCATCGTGGCTTGTGCTGTTTACCACCCATGTTTCCTAGTCTATGGATGACACGACACCAGATACACCATCCAGCAAGTAAGAGGCAGAAGGAAGGTAGTGCCCGAGCTTGTACGTTTCCCAGTATGGCATCTACTCCTTGATAATAGTGCCCTGTTAAAATCACAATAGTGCCGACCTCAGTGGTGACCGTGATGGGCGCTAAAACAGCAAGCATTTTCCTGTCACACGTCATGATGAGCCATATTCCATTGTACAGTGAACGCTGGCCATTTGCGGTGATGGAATGCCTTAGTTCGTCTCCTTTCTGCTCAGAATGTGATCTAGCGACAAAATAGGGCTGCACATTTTCAGGGAGGCACATGAAGACAGGCTAAGCAGGAACAAATGTCAGTGTTCAGTTACAACTCAGAAGAAGCTTTCTCCATCCCAGGATCCTTAAGGATCTGTAAAAATTCTAATTTTTAAGTTATCCGGCTGTCCATAGTAGGAAACAGAGTGAGATTACTCAACGTTGAGTAGGGACTACTACATGAAATATCAGATTTATCACTGACCACAGAAAACACAAACCCTTCCATCAAAAATTTCAAAAGGTACGCTAACCAACTTTAATCTCACTATATGGATCTTGAAAATTCCATTCAACATGTTTTATATTCCCTCTGTCCTTTCTTCTTATAGCTTTTGAAACAGGTAACTGTCTCTCTCTCTCTCTCTCACTATCCCTCATTCTCTCTCTTTCTTTCGCTTTCTCTCTCCCCTCTTCATGAGGTGATTCCTTGTGCCCAGGATCTTACAATGTCGCCCACACAGTTTGTGTCAAAGTCTGACATAGCCATAGATCCAAAGGCTATTTTTTTCTATCTTTATTCATTTTGTAAAAACTACCGGCATATATATATATATATATCCCAAATGATAACTCAGCTTACTAGAGTCCCCAAGTAGTTCTGCTGACAGAAGTACATTTTGTTCATTAAAATTGTTACTAGTTATGCATAGCCATCTGCTGAACATCGGTGTATTCACTGATAATAAATGGTCAGTAATTCAAACAGTAATCGGACAAACGTTCATGATATTCGAGGGTAAATCCACTTTTCTACTGGATGGCACCTTGTGTGGAATCATCTATCCTTCTTGAATTGTCCAGATGGAGCGTCACACTAGCTTTGCCTACATTATCTGGAAACTTGTCATTTTATCTGTGATCTACTCTTACTTTAATTTCCTTTGCTTTGCTGTGGACATTTACTTCTGCAGCTCAGTGCTCAGAGTAAACTCTATTTTTCCCGTAAGACATACAAAAATCTAAGCTTGCATTTACTACCAACAGAGAAATAAAGTCAACATTTAACAGCAAATGAGAGCATTTTACGAAGTTAACCTGAATAACCAGTAGAGGTCTCTGCTGCTCTATGTAAATGTTTCTTTAGGGCAAAGCAGAACGAAACAAAACAAAAAGCCTTTGAAAGAAGCGCACTGGCCAAAATTGTAGTGTGGTCACCAAGTATGTATGAGAAGAGGGAAGTGTAGGTTTGAACGATAGGAAGAGAAGAATAAAAGTGAAGGGAGAGCTCATGCCAGATTTTAGGAGAGAGTGGCAGGTTCTGATAAAAGATGTGCCCATACGCGCCCATAGACATGGTGGGGACAGGGGAGCAAATGTAGCTGCATTTGGTGGGAGGACTTAAGTGAGGCTCAGAGTGAGGAATGTCCTTAGCTCAGGGAAGTCCAATGGAATGCATCAGAATAACGGGGAATCTGAGTTGGAAACAAACAATGTCAGATTAGCCAGAGAGTTGGCTGTGGGGATGCCCAGTGCCAGGTTTGTAGATCTCCAGCTACCAAGCTGGAGTTCAGCTACATTGATTATGTCCCAAGGAATAGCAACATGAAACATGCAGGACAGCAATACCAAAGGAACTAGGGTATCAAGATGTTTCAAGGTAATAATCAGTCACATAGGAGCAAATCAGGGGCATCAGTATTTCCCTCATTCTATAGAAGTTAAGATGCTGCTACAGAAAGAAAAGGATGCATTCAATTATTAAAATTTCATGTAAAGATCAGAGCCACACTGGTAAAGAGTAAGAGTGACCAGAAACTGAACTGTCTAAATATAAATTCCTTCTACATGAGAATAAGATTGAATTTAGAGTATGCAGAAAGTCTAAACATGCAAAGATGAGTTGTTCCAGGTAGACAGGTATACAGACCACTACAGGTGAACTTAAATCAGGTTTTAATAGTTCCTCTATGATTTCTCTTCAGTCTTAACTGTGGATTGGAATAATCCACAGATATTTAATTGGTATTAACACCTGTGGAAAGGAGAGGAGGAGATAGGATTGGGGAAAGGGAAGGGTTGAACTAGGATACAGACTCTAGGAAGTCTTGGCTAACCCAGTGGAGAACTCTGGAAAAAGGAGTCCATTAGAGTTGTCACACAACAAGCCACAATGGTCAGAACTTTGTCCTTCTCCTTTCCATTCAGTCAGCGTATGTGAATTGCCCAGTAGGGACACAACCCCAGGAGATCTTTTAGATAGAAAACTACAAGCCATTGTGTAAAAAGGGCAGTGCCGTTTTCAGAAGACAGAGGACAGACCTGTAAATGTATTCAACCACTGAATTTGACAAGTAAGAGAATCTTGGTGAAAGAAATTATGCTGGGTTGGTAAAGTCTAAGTCAGGCTAAAATGGGTTGTAGAAATACAGTGGAGACGTAGGGAAAGAAGAGAATGGTTAACATTAGCGGACAATCCTTTTGGCACCCAACAACTTGTTAGAGTATGTGGGTCTCAATAGGCCAGCCAAAGAAACTTTGGCATCTGTTTAGAACATTGCCAAGTGTCCTAATGGAGCAATCAACAATCAATGTCTTCCAAATTTTGTGGGGTTTTTGTTTTGTTTTGTTTTGTTTTGTTTTTTGGTGGGGTCGGGAGTGGGCATCATGGCAGAACAAATGGGCAGACAACAAAAATAGTCTGTGTGGCTTCCGACTAAATGAGCCTCAGTTAACACTTCCTCAGTGAAACAAATTAATGAATTCAGTCTTTCCTTTTAAATTTCTCCAGTCTCCACTCAGTTTGAGCCGTTTTCCAAGGGAGGCACCACCAGCGAATTAGAAATGGAAGTGTTTATGAGCTTTAGTAAAAGTGGTCAGAGAGGTTTGATCTCTCTACTCACAATGTAGTGCCAGAAACACTACAGACACAGATTCTTGGTATTATACTTTGAAAATTTGATTTCATTTCTGCAGAACAGCATTGCTATCTGTGTGGTTTAGACTCCATATAATAACAAAATGCTGCAGGATTCATCAGGCAATAGGATGTGACCAAAAGAATCTGAGATATTCACTGTAGCCTTAAATTATCATTATTCGGCCCTGACTGCATGAAGAGACCTAATTACTTGAGGCATCGGTTTCCTCATCTGTAACGTGGTTTTAGAATGGTTCCATAAAATGCCGATGAAGGTTTTTGAAAGTAGACCACATTTCATAATCTCATTGCAGGTTAGGATTTTTGTGAGCTTGCCTTGGGACTTAACCTCCACATACACATTATTTCTGTGCACACACCATATTCCAAATCCCAAATAACCAATTTACAAATAAACATTGTTAACCGAATACACGTAAGCTGTGTAGTTTACTTGTATATGCATTTTTGGAAATTTTTAATTAAGTTCCTGACCCTTTTATCCACAAGATGTCACTGTCTGCCACAATTTGTTTTACAATCCACAGCCTTGGTTACTTTTCCTCTTGGGCTTTAGGATAACATGCCCTAAGTTAAATGGACTTAAGAACATCTAGAACTAAACCCTCTGTTATCATTTATGTCTTCAGTAAAATCCCATGTAAAATTAGCGTATTTTAAAGGTAAATATGCGTATTTCATGATCATTCTAAACATTGTTTTTAACCTATCTACTGATATTTTAATGTAAAATGTTTCTGGTATATAACTTTATGATAGAATCCTAAGAAAATGATCGTATCAAACAAGGAGTAATATTTAAGAGGCTAAAAATAATTTTTGTTGTAGCATAACACATTACCTTCAAGGAAATCTGGACCAGGTATTTCCTATATCTTGTGATGGGTCTAAAATGACAAGGCAGAAAGTTCTGGCTAAATGCAGATGGTCCTTTAATGTTTAACATCACCTGGGTGCTTAGAAAGGCATCTGACATTTCAATCTGTTTATGTAAGACTGAGGGATCTGCAGACTTGGCCTTTTCCTGGGATTGATACAACTTCTGTGCCTTTGTTTACAAGGCCCTTCTCATCATTTATGCCTCATTAGCACCAGAACTAAAGTGTACCGTCTCTTGTGGTTTAGGAACCTGCACTGCAATGGTGAAACCTCATTGGAATGGTTCACATTACCATGTACCCCAGAATGAAACTCGTAAACCCATGTAGTAATTGATATAATAAACTATTGCACTGTGTGACAATTCTATCTGTAAAGCATTCCCTTAGCATAGATTTGGTGGCTACTCTTAGGAAAAGGATCTTACTTCTAATTGCCTTGATAAACTCAGATTATCAATATAATCTGACTCCTAGAATAAAGATTCAACACATCCATCCCTGCGATTGCTAACTACTGTGATCAGATGCTGTGAAATGTTTGCTAATCATATGTGGAGAATTGGCAACTCAAGCCTGACAATCGAATTAAAAATCTGTATTTTCAAATAAACATGTAGTATTTGGGGAAACCACAGGATGTCAGACTTCACACTGAAATAGCTCCTTGAGTTCAAAGTGACATTTATTTACCTCACATTTCCCTGGATTTGAAGTCATAATAGGCAAGTAGTTTTATATTGTGTTATCTTCTGGAGGGCTATTAATTTCACCTGAGTTTAATTATATTTTTCAATGAATATATAGATAAATTGAAAAAGAACACAGATTTTGTTCTGCTTTGATATGCCCACATACTTTCTCACTTACTTTTAGATGACTTTTCTATTAATGTTAACATTTCTCCATTAAAGAAAATGAGTAAAACGAGCAAATAACCCCTCCTCACTCTTCACATGTGAAATCTGTTCTTTGACTCATTGCTTGTCTCAACACTAGGGTCATCCTAAAGAGAACTGAATTTCCCTATTGTTCCCAGTTCTTTCTGTTGTTCGTGCTCTTTGATCTTCCTTAATCCCATGTCCATAATTTGTTTTGGCTGAAGACCAAGAGATCTGATAGAGCAGGGACAATGGGGGATGCTGGACCCAAAAGGGGACTAGCTGTACCAGACCTCAGTGCAAATCGCTGTTCTGCCACCTCCCAGCTGAGTGACTTAAAAGCAGTTGTACATTCTCTCTTGACCTCAATTCCAAATTTTGTAAAATTAAAATAATATCAGCTGATTTCATGGAAGTTTCATAAAGCTGGCAGGGTAGGATTTTAGTATTGCCAGCTGATGGCCAGCGTTAAAGAGTTGTGGTAAGATTTTAGGAACAGCACGTTCATTTTTCCATCAGCTACCCTCTCAAATCCAGTCCAGAGAAGCTTTATCCACTGACCGTAGCCTTTACCAACAGGATGTTGTTGCTACTTGATAGGGACAGAGATGAAGCTGGAAGTAATCCATTTTCTAGGCCCAGCTCACTGAACCAGATAGAGAGTTGGGCATTAGCACAGTACCCTAGAGCGTGAGTTTGGCACACGGCTTGTTGCCTCATTGGCCCTGAGTCATCTTTCCTCCTGCTTCGGCACGTACTGCCTTTATTGTTTCGTTGCTCTTCCCCACGGGCAATCAGAATACCTTTGGTCAGTTCTTCTGCCAGGCTAACAGTAGGCTCAAATATTTTGTACCTGCCTAGCACTGCTGTCCATCTTGGTGTCATGGTGGGTTTGCACTGGGACGGCCAGATGTGTGCCAGTTAATGATCACCTTGATCCTCGGCGTCAGTCTGCAAGAAATAGGTAACATCTGTGGGGAATAGGGACATCCCCTATATCCTGAAAGAATTTAGACACCCACAGACAACAATGTCTGCATTTACATTTCTTAGAAATCTGAGGGGATCGTCTTCCCATTGACTTCCAGCTCTCATTTCTTATTATCTAATCTTGCTTCAAAAATTAGATCAAATGAATCTTGCTCCTCTGCATTCGTGAGGCAGACAGATTTCACTGTAATTATCAGCTAAGCAAATCTTACCCACTGATATGGAGAAAACTAGGAAGGTAGTGACCTTTTGTATGTGGCCCCACTTTCTTAGCTGGGAGCACTCAAGTCCCCTTTACATGGTAAATCTAACTTCTCTTTAAGCACTACGGACCCTGTTTATCTCTGATTTGCCCCATAAGGAGAGACTGAGACCGCAGGTGGATTTGCAGAGGCTATGGAGAGGTTTTTGGATGGCCAAAAATACAGCTATAATTCAAGATATTGTGAAAAGAGATAGAGATGTGTGTTGTAAATGGTGCTGTCCATCATTAATAGTTGATCCAAAAGATAAACCACAAAAGATTATTTAAGAGAGCATGAGCAGGCATGCTATTTGAATTATTTTAGTAAACCATATCTAACCCTGTGTAGAGTACAAACATAACATTAGAATATGACAGCATTATAACTTCTTTAGTATATTTCAGCCAAACATTTGATTGGAGAGAGATATTTTAATTGTTCAAGGTTGCTGGCAGGGACAATATTTTTCTCCTACTTGTATCCCGTTATGTTAACGTGTGCTTTGTGGCCAGACTGGGATTAATTTATTGATTTGGATTCACAGTTCTAATTTTAATTTATCACATTCCACTTCTTCATTTGTTGGGCTAATGACCCACAAACTATTAAAAGAAAAATAGAAAAGAAAAAAGCTGTGAGGCTCCAAGACCAAGTATCCAGAGAAAGAATTCTTAATTCTTTATTATAATTGTTTGCAGCACTGTTTACTCATCTGCTTGGAGGGTTGGTCGTAGGAGCCCATTGTTTTTGCTTCCCTATGTCTGTTCAAAGGTGGCAGATCTCACCTCTTGCATTTTTATTTGTCTGATGAGCTAACGAAAAAACAACAACATGGAATTAAATTACTTGGATAAAGGAGCCCGGTGGGGAAATAGGCAAATGTTTCATGTCATTCAGAACTCAAATGAAAACCTTTATTTTCAAAATTTTTCAAGTTTTTATGAAAAGAAAGAATAGGTGTTTTGTTTTTGTTTTTGTATCTGAAATGCTTATTCTCTCTCCCTCTTCCCTGTCTCTTTTTCCCTGTGTCTCTGTTTCTTTCTATCTCTTGTCTAGATAGATGATAGATTAGATAGATAGATAGATAGATAGATAGATAGATAAATAGATAGACAGATTGATCATATATACATTCAGAGACTACCTAATTCCCTGGCAATCATCTGGCATGTATCATCATTTAAATACAAACCAATCTTCCTTTAAAATTACACCCTTTGTAATTTGTAAAAAGTAGTCATCAACTTGCTAGCTTATCTTTAGTCACCAACTCAAGGTAGTTTCTATCACGCTGTAAAGATCATTAATCAACTCTTTGCATGTAAATTTCCATCTTTTGGGGGGCGGGGAAGAGTTCCCTTGTGTAAGGACTGCAGGAGTTAACCTTTTAACGGTTAAAGATGAAATGAGAATAAACTTTGGCCAATAAACAGTGAACAGTGACTTAAGGCATCAAGTTAGAATTAAATTCGTGGTACTGTAAAATAGTAACCTCATTGAGGATCAAAGTCATGCTTTTTTTCTCCAGCGCTTCTTTGTGACAAACACATGCCGTCAGCTCTGCTAGCTCATTTGTCTGCTGCAGTTCCACTTTATCAGGCTGGAGTAAAAAGAATTGATGTGTCTGGATAGATAAAGTAAATGGAAACTCAGGACTCATTCCAATATGCTGTACTTTGATATATTTTGCAAACCTGAGAGCAGCTGGTGTAACACTAGTTACTGTTTGTATTTAAATATTGTACATTAGGGGACCTTTGAAAAGGTGTTTTATAATGTTCTTTTTTTTTTTTCTTTTTAGCACCGATTGGCTTTCAGATTGTTCTTTTTTTTTTCTTTAATTTCCTTATTGTGCTTCCAAATATTTTCAGAGCCTGCCTTTTCAGAAACTTTGTTCTTATGACCGAGACTGATAAAAACAAGCTTCTTTACCAGTACTAATGGAAATATAATTTTAAATTGTGATACGTACCTGCCTTCACCATTCGTCCTCATCCTTTATAGTATTCGATGGGGGCTTTCATGAACTATAAGATTTATTTTCCAAAATCTCCTGTTTTCAAATCTCTTGTCTTTCTGATTGTGTTCCAAAGCAATACCAGATTTAGTATAACAAATGTGTCTTCTTTAACTTTAGACCAAGAGTCAATATTATTTGACCCAAGCCAGTGTTAAAATGTAGATACTGATGCTAAAATTGCTAGTGTTTTATAGGTTCGCGTTACAGACAAGGTTAAGATTATAGCTTGGGGTGCGATGAGGCAAAAGAATAATTTTTGATAATGGATTGATTCCTAAGAATTAATCATCCCTATATTTTGTTCTTTCTTTCCTTGAAATCTTGTTTACACAGTCAAATGAAAATGAATTGTTGAGAATATTACTTAAATCAATGAAACCCCAAATGTTCCCATCTCATTATTTAGATGCTTAAAGTAGTATTTCTTTTTGGTTTTGTTTTGATTTATCTCAGTAAATGCTCTGTTCTTTCATTCCGTGCTCTGATAAATGTAGTTAAAATCCTGAACTAGAATTATAGGGCAAGAGCATAATCATGAAACCTCTCAGTGGCGTTGAACTCATACCCGATATTATGAACATTAAATGCATTAGTAGAGAGACATGGGGAGAGCCATCGAGACAGGAAGGCATGAGGAATGAGTGGCAAAATGACCCGCAGATCTTTCTTTACCAATACATTTAGGAGGAACTAAATCAGCTACTGATAACTCTGCTGATTATGGGCTTTCTCAAGCTGCCTGTATGAAGAGCAGGAAGAGAAGATGAGCAGCTCTTATCCCCGAAGAGGAACTTGATCCTGATGGAAACATCCTAATGGAAAATGTGGGGCTTGGATGAGAGTTCGCGATGGAAGTGGCAGCTTGGCTATGCCGCGAGTCATTGAATATCATCCTGTGCCTTCTCACGGGAAAATTTCAGACAGATTTTTTCATATGGAAGGAAAACCATATATCCTCAACCACATATCAATTAGCATTTGTGTTTCAAATACAATAGACTTTTTGAAAGCATGCATGAGAAAAGGAAGGTATATTCACTGCTCTCCTCGCAAATAGACATGGCAGTACATTTGATTTTTGTTGCGGATGCGATTGCTAGACTATTTTAATCCAAAGGAACAAAAAAGGCCTGAAAGAAAGCAGAAAAAGTCAAGCGGTGTGTAAGATATATCCGTGCAAAATAGGTACATTTTAATAGTGCATGTTCACATCAGCCATTTCAAACATGGAAACTAAATTTTATGAGCTTAATGAAATTTGAGAGGCGTCTTTCAATAACAAGAAAGTGTTCAGGCTCAATATTTTTAAAAATTATACTCCTAAAAACTCTGACTTCCATAGATGGCCCTTAGTATGGGCAGGAGATAACAGAAGCACTGCGGTCCACTGGTTATGACAAAATATGACTAATACATTCATATATATCTGTACACTTGCCACTCAAACAAAATGACTCTAAATCTCAAAAGCAACCACAAAGGTCTTTCTTTGTTTGGAAGATTACTTGAAGAGCATCTCAATTCCTAGGTGTCTGTTAATAGGAAAAGTAACAGAGAGAGAGAGAGAGAGAGAAGCAAAATAAAGTGTCTTCAAATGCTATAAAAGACTGAGAATTTCACATTATTGAAGCGCCAATAAAGTTGAGCTTACGAAGAGGCAAAATAGAGACTTTGGTCACTACTAGAAGTACGGATGATTGAGAGCAGAAAGGAAAAGGAAGGGCAGAGCAAGAGAGGGTGTCATTTAGGATGTGCGCAGTGGAGACACCATGTGGCCCTGCTTTCAGCAGCTCCAAATGTCATGCCATTGTTCAGTGTGCTCAAAATGCCATATATGCCTCGTGGTGTGTGCAGTGACATTTTCTAAGTTATATCAGCAGGAAAGGACGGCGTGTAGAGTGTCATGGGCCCTACAGGGTGTGATCCTGTGGAAGGCAAGTGCACACATACAGTGATGGCACCGAAACCCTATCTCAGGCGGATGTCAGCCAGTCCGTCTGCTGAACGCCTCCCTTGATACAGTGAGGGCGCCATGAGAAAACCTCCGCGTTTGCTGAACTTCCTTCTCTGCAGCCGGCCAAAGCCAGTTCCTTTGCCGTGCACATGGGTGAAATGATTCTGCATTTGCCAACTCTAATGGGTATGACCAAATGGCCAGAGCAGAATCTGCTTCAAGCCTCACTCAGTGTGCAAACCACGGAGACAGGGTGACGGTATGTTAGAGCATGAAACTTCTGGACTGGGAATCAGGAGCACGGAGTCCTGGTCTGAACCCTTCCCCCGAGTTGCTGAGTGACTCTGGCATGCCATTTAATCTCTAAGAGTCTCAGTTTCTTTACCTGTAAAGTGAGAAGGGTAAGCTGATCTTCACGGTCAGCTTTTGGTTCTACAAGACCTGAGGACAAGGCATCTTAATTTCCCTCTTCTGGAACCTGATTTCTAGCAAAAGAATAACTGGAAATACCAAAATCTGCTATTGTTGGTGAGAAATAATGAGGGTGATTTATTTGCCTTTGGAATAGGAAGATTTTAGACAGCCCTTTGAAATGGGAATCCTCAGAAGACAGTTTGAAACAGATGTTTCTTTGTAGCTTCTCCAAGAAGAATTATTTAAGTCTATTTACTTGAGAGAGAGAGAGAGAGAGAGAGAGAGCACCAGTGGGAGAGTGGCAGAAAGAGAGGGGTAGAGAGACTCTCAAGCAGGCTCCTCACCATCAGCGGAGAGCCCCACACAGCACTCAAACCCACGAACCGCAAGATCATGACCTGAGCCGCAATCAAGAGTCAGATGCGTAACCAACCAAGCCACCCAGGCTTCCCTCCAAGCAGAAATTTTGCATCCTCCCTCATATTTAAGTTTCATCAGAGCCCCATAAGGTGATGAAAGTCATTCCCATCTTACAGATGAGAGATGTGAAGCTCGGAGAATTGCACAACTAATTGGTACCAGAACTTGAACTGTCTTCCAGATCCAAGTTCGGGTGATTTCTGCTACATTACAGCTGCTGGGAGGGAAAGAAAGACATGTAGGGAGTGCCTGTGATGTGTCAGGTGCCATGCTGCATCATCATTTAGTCCTTATTCTGAACGGAAAGCAAATGATTCTCCCCAGTATTTCAGGGGTTGAAACAGAAGGTGGCTAGCGATAGACCAAATCAGACCCAAGCTTATTTTTGTAAATAAAGTTTTATTGGAATATTGTCATGCCCGTTCATTTCCATATTGTCTCTGACTGCTTTTAAGCTCTAACAGGTGAGTTGAGTAATTGTGACAGAGACAGGATGGCCCACAAAACCTCAAGTAGTAATCTGGGTCCGTACAGAAAAAGTTGTCTGGTTGTTGGATTAAATGAATTTGTGAGAACAAAAGACACAGGAAAAAAGTCACTAGGTTGGAAGCCTTTATCCAACTCGAAAACTTCAAAAGAGGAAAACTGATGAATAAAAAAGGCTATGAATTAGTGAGAGCACCTATCCCATTAATTTGACTGATGTCATCATGAGTCATGGCTCAAAACTGACTCCGAAAGCGATTTAAGAAAGAGTTCTAAAAATATTTTGAGTAATGGCAGTATTATTGGAATAACTGAACATGTCATTTATTACCTTTTTTGCATTTATTTATACTCATATTAATAATTATATGTATGATAAGTTTGTATTTATTACAAGTATGGTAAGTTTTCATTTGGTTATTATAATTGAATGAGGAGACTTACTCTGAAGTACAACTAACATTTATTTGTGTAATTTCTGGTAGGTTATTTTTTTCCTAATACATATCACTTTTAAGCTACTTTTATCAGAATTATTCCTGGTAGGATGGGCTAGGCTAAAATGCAACATGAGAGGATAAATACACATGTGAGGTGTTGACATTCTTTTAATCTCCAAAAACTTTCTCATCACGGCCTGATGCATTTTCCATCGCTTATGCGAAAGCAAGAAGTAAAACAAAATCGTTAAGTGTATGCCTTTGCAACCTTCTGCCAAGCCTCTCCGATTTCCATTGTGTTCCAAATCTGCTTTCTCTTTCCTAAATTATTTTCTTGTCGCTCACCAGGACCCAGAGCGCCCGTTCCAGAACTTGACCCGCATCTGCTTTCCATGCGTTCGACTTCTTCCCTTTACACTTGCTCTATCAAAATGTATGAGGATTGTTTCACCTCCTCAGGGGTCTGTGAACGCCCAAGGATCGCAGGGTCTTCTCCATGGTTTTTACTTTCAGCTTCCCAAGCATACTCAGGAACAACCAGCAATTTTGTTGTGCTCGAAATGTGCCAGGCACTGCTGTAAGGGCCTCACACATGTTAATTCACTTACCCGTCATGATCGTCTGTGCATTGTCAGTTGCTATTATTATCTGCATTTTCCTGATGAGGTGGCTGAGCACAGACGGATCGCTCAGTGAGCCGTCAATGACTTGCTGGGATCCGAACCTAGGCACTCTGGCTCCAGGGCGGCTGGCCTTGGTGGCACATGATAGTCTTTCTCTTCCTGTGCACCCATTCTCACTTATTTAATCCATTCAACTGCCCTGTGAGGAAGGTGGATCAGACAAGCAAGTCAGGTTTATTCCCTGACAGAGGGATGAGGTGGTTTTGCCTGTGCCATAGCTAGAAAATGGTAGATCTAGAATGACAGCCGAAACCTTTCTCTCTAAAAGCATGTTCTTATTCCACAAAACCGTTGCTCCCTTCTAGGAAATAAGGAAACAAGCACGTTCTGCTTGAGATGATAATGCTTTATAAATTGTTAATATTTGGGGAACAATTGTATTCTATTAGGTGGTAACTGGGGAAAAAATGGCTGACTCGTAGGAGGAAATTTCTAATACAGTCACACTGAGAACCATGTCAGACTAGTGGGGACAAAGTTTTTGGCAAAAGGCATGGGGGGGTGGGTGTCTCAAAACAAGGTAGAAGGTGTGAGACTACCAGGACTTCCCTGTGCCAATGAGAAAACAGCTATAGATAATTCTGTTAGCCGCATTGCGGGCACGTTAAGAATTTGTGGAATCACCTATTTAGCATCCTGAAAGGGTACTGACATCCATCAGCTCAACTCAATCCCCAGATTGCCCGGGCAGTAATTAACTGAAGATGTACACAAAGTTACTGAAGAACTGGCTTGCTTAAAAGATACCAGCAGTGAATACCAGCTGACATCTACAAAAGCTGTCTGTGACTAATCAAAAGACTTTATCAGCAGCTTGCTATCACAATTTAGCAACGTGGGCATTGTATTGAGACCCAAATGATGTAATAATTATGTCTAGCAATGAAATAGAAGGGCAACTGGTGAGATTGAGGAAAAAGAAATCTCATTTCTTTTCTGCCTCAAAATAACTTTTGAAATAGACATAGTGCATTTCAAGCACCAAATAGATTCAGAACAAATGAGAAGATGGTTAAAGAAATTTTCCTTTTCAGTAAAAACCAACTAAAAAAGAAAAGAACAGCATATGGAAACCTGCTTGTCTGTGTGTAGATTTTCAACCTCGGTGTTTGAAACAGGTGGTTAACACAGAGTAATTTTGCAAATTCGGCGAAAGCTAAAAGTCCTGAAATAATCAGTTGTTGACGTTGATGTCCATGATAAAAGGCTGGAAGGGTAACCAATGTAGATGGCGCCATAAAATCTTTCAAACCAACAGATGGTACAAAACGTACTGTACCAATACAGTTTGGTCTCTTTTTTCCTTGAGGAAAGAAAAGCCAAATTTATGCTTAGTTTCAAGCAAGAAATATATTTCTGGTTTTGGAAAGATAGTGGCAGACTCAGTGATATATGAAAAAAAAGTTTGTGAAGAAGTCATCTGCAGGAGCCATTTCAAAAAATATCAGTTGGTTAACCGTCTGATTTCGGCTCAGGTCATGATCTCACGGTCCAGGAGTTCGAGCCCCGCGTCGGGCTCTGTGCTGACAGCTCGGAGCCTGGAGCCTGTTTCAGATTCTGTGTCTTCCTCTCTCTCTGCCCCTCCCCTGCTCACGCTCTCTCTCTCTCTCTCAAAAATAAATAAACATTAAAAAAATACCACTTACTGTGGGACTTCCATTATCATTCCACACCCAGGAAGAGATCTTTACCAAATGACTGACCTCCATGGCCTGTAGCCCTATTGTCCTAACTACTTAGAAGAAAAAGAATCCTTCTCTCCAACTACCAACATCAATGCCTAAATGAAGCTTTTTCTTTTATTTCAAATTATTCTGTTTTCCCAAATTAAGAATTATACCCAAACTCAACATACATGTTCACATTAAATGTCTCATAAGGGTGCCTGGGTGGCTCAGTTGTTTGAGTGTCTGACTCTTGATTTGGGCTCAGGTCATGATCCCAGGGTTTGGGATTGACCCCCACGTCAGTCTCCATGCTGATCATGGAGCCTAAGATTCTCTCTTCCTGTGCCCTTCTCCCCCACTTGGCATGCGCTCTCCGTCTCTCTCTTAAAAAATTGTTTCACAAAACAAAGCTTATACTTTTTCTGTGTGACACGGTCTGATATTTTTAAACATCTATTGTAGTTTATTCTAATATGCTATCTTCCATTGGAAAAATAAATAGTTTTCACCTACTAAGTTGATTTAACCACTCATTAATGATTCTCCGTCACAGTTTGAAACAGCAACTGGAGACATATCTTCTCAAGCCTATACAAATACATTTTCAGCTGCAGAAGTTGGGTGATGCAAAAACCAAGGTAAACAAGCAAGTTTGTCTTTTAAAAATAATCAGGCTTGGTTGTGATAACTTGAAGTACAATATTCCATTTTTATTGAGTCCATTTCAGGATATATATATTATTTATTTATTTACTTTTATTTTTTATTTTTTAATTTTTTTAACGTTTATTCATTTTTGAGAGACAGAGAGCATGAGTGGGGAAGGGGCAGAGAGAGGGAAACACAGAATCTGAAGCAGGCTCCAGGCTCTGAGCTGTCAGCACAGAGCCCGACGCGGGGCTCGAACCCACGAACTGTGAGATCACGACCTGAGCTGAAGTCAGATGCTCAACCGACTGAGCCACCCAGGAGCCCCTCAGGAGATATTTTTTAACTGAGGTACACATTATGTACAGAAACAAAATATTTTTTCTAGAAAGTGTTAGAAACTTCCTGAATATTTAGGTCCTGAGAAGCTGTTTTTCAAAAATATCAGTTTGCCTTGCCATAAGAGAAGTATCGGATTCAAAGGATAAGAGAGAAGCACAGGGAGACACAGACACACACAGACACACACAGACACACACACACACACACACACACACAACTCATACACACAGACACACCGATTGCCAGTATTTGCTGTTAATGTACGAAAGATTTTTCCCCAAATTCTGTAAAATCTACCTCTTTTAAGAGCTCATAAAACAAATGTAACAATTCTGATCTAGAAATTTCTAAATCTCAAAAGTTTTGATTCATTCTAGATATTTCTTGAACAAAAGATGCCTTTGCACTGACTTGTACATGAATAGCTCAGTAAGTAAGTAAGTAAGTACTTATTGATCTGGTTGGAAGACTGCCCTAACAGATGATGATTTTTCAGGGTCCAGGGTTATACTTTATGTATGTTTATATCAGCATCACTGGGCACTGGGCCCTCTCACATACTAGCTACTCAACAGAAGTTTGTTGAATGGATGAATCTGTTCCAGTTATCATCTTACCATCACCTGTATTCTACAAAACAACAGGGCAGCAAACTCATGGGTTGGTATTCAGGAAGATCATAAACCGTAGCCATCCCAACACTATAGATTTAGTTACTTGGTTAAGTTAATTACAATTTTTTACAATTAGAACAACAAAATACCTGAGCACCTGGCTTTCTGACGTCATGCTCAGCTGTATCTACAGGATGTCCCTACAAAGTCTTTGAAACTATTTTTTTTCCTTTTTAAATCATTAAGAAAGATGCTGAATTGAAAAGTTTCATCACCTCATAGTATTATCATCAGAAAGGATTTCAAGAATAAAGATTTTCCTGGTAGATTCAGTGGACTCTCATGTATGGTAGTCCACATAATGGAGACATTTAAGTCGCTATATTACAGATGATATAGATACATCCATAACAGCTGTTTCTTCGAACGATTAACACTTTTCAAGAGTACTACTATTCTCTGAATGTGTTGACCTTGTATTTCTAGCTCAGCATCTTTGAATATGTGGTCTTGTTGGTCAGTCATAAATTTGCTCTCAACTCCTGAACTTGATGACGTTCAATCTATTCTGCAATATTCAGCTCAGTGTTACATCTTCCAAGAAGAGTGGTGTGTATTTGTCACCTGGATAGCTGCTGCTGCTTCCTCCTCCTCCTCCTCGTCCTCCTCCTCCTCATCCTCATCCTCTTCCTGTGTACTGAAAGCATTCCATAATTGTCTTTTGACTACTGTTGTGGCACTATTTGTGCAATATTCATTTTCCATCTTAGAGTCTAAGGATTTAAGACTTAAGGAACCTCATATAATATCCTCAAGGTTGTAGCCCAATAAGATCCAGAAGTGTTTTGCACACAATAGATTTCCAGCCATTAAGCATTTATTCAACAAAGTTTTACTGAATGTTCAACCCTATTGGCAATGTTTACAGCACTGAGAATATCACTTTAAACAAGACAGATAAGGGCTCTGGCCTTAGCACTTACATTTATACATGAATATCTAGATTTGAAAAAATGAATTCATTAATGAATTGTGGGGCTATTTAGAACAGTTTTCTTTGATTTTGGGATTTGGACTGACCTAGATTCAAATACTGGACCTGCCATTTATAAGCTGGGTGAAGCTGGAAACACTATTAAAATACATGGAAACTAACAATAATACTTAACTTTACAACATTACTTGGAAAATTAACCAGCATATAATTTGCTGGCACACATTTGTCACTTACTTATTGTGAATTTCCTTCCAAATCCAGGGGATGAGAAATACTCTCATAGTTATTCAGGACATATAAAAAGTAATAACTTGTTCGTTCTATAAACTACAAAGATATCAAATGTAGTTAGAATACTAATTTCTATAACTCAGATAAAGGAATATTTACCAAAAAATATTTACTGATTCACTGAAAAAGAAATTAGATTTTTATTTTTTTCATGTAAATTCCTGGATGTGTTGTTTTGACATTTGTAATTTGTAATTTTTTTAATTAATTTAAGTTAACCCTAATAATTAAGATTAAGTCAGACAATTTATTTACTCTTTGATGGATCTCAGGGGAAAAATAAGTGTTCTAGGTATTTAAAGCTTAATTAAATTTATGACATACAATTAATGACATATTCTAATGAAGCCAACACCTCACTCTTCCATAGTTTTGCTCCTGTAATACTTAGAAAGCATCTCTAGAGAATGCTTTCAGTTTTCCTTTCCTGTTGGCAAAGGAAATACAATACATATTTTATTATTCTTTCTCACAAACACCTCCGCCTTGGGTAATCGCATCAACCCCATTTCAAAGGAGAAGACCTGCTCCTTCAGTGATTCATTCAGGGTCAGAGCAGGGGAAACTGTCAGTTGTCCACCAAAATACACTCTCCCTTTGTCTTAGGGAGGATGTTTTTTCTCCTAGATTACATTTTCTAGCCTCACTTGCGGTTTAAGTGTGGGCATGTGATGGAGCTCTTGCCAATGGAGCATGAGTGCAAGAGATGTGTGCCGTTTCCAGCCCAGGGTCTTAGGATGGGCATATCTCTTCCACCAGCTGGAATCGACAGCCTGCAGCAAGCAAGATTGACCAAGCCGACAACAGCAATGCATCACTCAATTAAGGAGCAAAACCAGCCATTTCACTTAAGTTCAAATTAAGAATTATTTACAGTGCCTCCTATATGCCAAGTACTATTCTAGGTGTTCAGAATACATCCACAAAATAAAACAGATGAAGAGCCTTTCCTTTATGTAGCTTTTATTCCAGTGTGGAAATACGGACAGCAAACAGGCAGGATGGTCAATTAGGAAGCTACAAAGTATGATATAAGAAGAAAAGTGCTATGGGAAGAAGCAGCAGCACTGCAAAGTGGGAATGGGCCATGCCGCTGGGGGTGGGGTAGCTTTCTAGGGAAGGTGCCATTTGTGCAAAGGCTTTTCAAACCAATCACAGCAGGTACAGATATAAAACAACTGATACGTATGTGCTGAAGATCAGCTCTAATGCAGACCACATTAAATGTTTTTTACTTTTCTCTAGATGTGAGAGGTGGTGGCAATTTGGGAGGATTCATTGGCAATGGTCACATGATGGTCCTAGGGTTCTAAAACCTCTACTCTATGCTTATCTTAGGTCAAATAAGTAATTGTGACTGCTCTTAACAAATGAATACGCTCTTATTTCACATAAACTCTTCCCTTACTGCAACTACTGTACCTTTAGAAACAAGGACATGCTATTCAAAATGTTTGGACAGGTAGTCCTTACTAGATGCTGTAATTCCATCTCTGATATGAACATGCTATAAAACTCAGAGAGCTAAGCTGTCATTATGCTACCTGTCATTAACATGATATATATCATGCTATATTCTGTATATATGTGTATACATACATATATATACACACACATATATATGTATATGCTATATATAAACATGATATATATACATATGATATATTCTCTCTATATCTGTATATGCTATATATATTAACATGTTATATATCATGCTGCCATTAACATGTTGTATGTCATGCTATATTATATATATATGCATACGCTATATATAAGCATGTTATATGGCATGCTATATTCTCTCTATATGTGTATATGCTATATATGTTAACATGTCATATATCATGCTATATTTTCTATGTATATCATATATATATATTGACATGCTATATATCATGCTATATTCTCTCTATATATGTATATGCTATATATATATTAAAATGTTATATATCATGCTATATTTTCTCTATATATGTATATATCATTTATGTTAACATGCTATATATCATGCTATATTCTCTATATATGTACATGCTATATATATGTGTGTATATATGTATATATATATGTATATAAGCATGCTCTATATTGTGCTGTCATTAACATGCTATATATCTGAGGAAAGAGCGCACCTATAGGGATTTAGATAATATAATATTTATTTTTCACACACATAACATTCTGAGGTAATAAGTCCAGGCCAGCCAGCCTGCTTGGCTACAGGCCATCATTTGGAGACCCAGTCTTTTGTTCTGCACTACACATTCATGTGTGCAACCACTGTTAACCAGATCTTTTTAAGGTTAAGTTTTGAGTTTTAAGGTTAAGGACAGGGACTCTTTTCTGAACAACTGGTGCCTGTGCTTTAGTGATTGCTCTATACTTTGGATAGTATTCCATTTTGAAGTCCCTGTGCAATATGATCAGGTCTGTCTTTGCAGCTTGACCTTGCATAACCACCCTCTCTCTGTGAACCTTGCCTCCTTCTTCTCCTTTCTGTATTCCTCAGTTATACCTGCTTCCGTTTGGTTTGGGAGTTCACTATGCTCTTCGTTGCTTGTGTCTTTTTCTCTGTCTAGCATTACATCCTGTAATCCACTTCTTTGCGCGTCTAACTCCTACTTCTTCTGGGGACCTTATATTAGAGGACAGTTCCTTGGGATATCATCCGTGACTCCACAGTTCTTCCTTCCTCTCATCTAGGCTGAGACAGTCTTTTCTGAGAGACAGGAAGCTTCCTAAGGGCCTCCTACGAGCTGTTTCTGTCTTGTTCCCTGTTTCACTGTTTTCTCCTCAATATGTTGAATTGTACACACAGTATATACGAAGCTCACAGCAAGTAATTGTTGAATGAATGAATGAATGAATGAGAATGTCCCATTGTCAGAAGGAAGTATTTTCATAATATTTATACCTAATTTCTGAGATAATTGAGTTTATTTTGGCTTCTATATAACCAACAAAAATTACATCGATTGAATCAGCATTTAAGGAATATCTAACGTTTGCCAAGCATTGTGTGATGTGGTGAGAAAGATACAATGATGAGCAAGGTAGGATCTTTTCTTTACAGAAGCACCAATTTAAACATTTAAGAGCCTTCCTGACACTTGGCCTTGACTTAACTATGAATGAATACATGCTAGAAAATGGACAGTACAAAATCCATACCAGCGTAGACTTAGTAAAATTTAAAATAAAAATTTCTGAATGCACACTTAGGGTTTGTTATCCTGCTTTTTAGGAACTGATACCGAGTTAGTAACCCGGAATTAAACTTTATTTGGTTCTCAGGTGTCCATCGGTGTCCATCTTATTAAGAGAGAGTGAAAATAGTGCTTTTTTTTTTTTTTTTTTTTTTTTACTTTTGATTCCACCATAGGTATAATGGTAACGGAGGGAGAGACAGCTTAACATGATAGAATACACGTGGAGCCAAAAGTAAATGGCCTGCGTGAAAAATCTTTGCCCCCTTGACATCACTTTTCACATCCACACAATTATTAGATGAGACTAGATGAGCTTTAAGGTCTCATGAGAACAGTCTTGCTTTTGATGATTCTTAGTGCCCAGGGCACAGAGAGATTGAACGTACGATAATCCTCACAGTGCATTCTAGGTTGTTTATCCAAAAGCTAGGTTGTCTGTTTTGAGAATGCATTATATATTTGAAGTAAAAGTTATGTGCAGGCTGTAAAATTTCCAATTAGAATCCGAGCCTTTTCGTCTCCGCCAGGAAGCTTGTCTAGATGAAATCAAACTTCCATTTGTAATTAAATTTAGTAACTCCTTTACATACATATTTATGTAAATAATAAATTACAGAATTATTACTTTTCTTAATTTTCGAGAACCCTTACCCGTGCTTAAAATTTAGGTGTATCATTTTTAATGAGCATCCCTGCAAGGTTGTCACAAACCTCAGAAGAGGCACAAATTAAAATTAGCCGCCTCTAATAGGGTTTCTAATATCTTTACCTTAAAATGCACATGAACCCCTAACACTACAAATCTTAAAGACGATTGTTACTAATTCATAGTTGTATTTTTAAGTAATGGGGTGCTTTGCTCCTTTTTTGCTTTTTTTTGTCTTTTTTTAGCTTATTCTGTCTCCCACTTTTTGTCCGACATGTTTTGTCTTATTTTGTCTCATCATGCATGTGTTTTCTTGTTGTTGTTGTTGTTTTCTTCCAGTTTATTGCTCTGGTGCTAGATTTTAATTTATATTTATTTTTTACTTCCAGGGTATTTATTGTATTTGCACCCCCTGACTCACAGGCCAGAATGGTGATTGTTATACAGTAGTTGACTTTTGAAAGAAATAAGACTGCTCAAGCAGCTAATACGGAAAGATGTATCACCAGCCTGAATAATTGTGACAACCATAGACAGTATCAGTGTCTGTTTGTTTGCACAATACCCTCCTGCATTAAGAAAGCCGTCCCAGCTGTCTTGGGCTCCGGAGTCACCCATTGCATCAGTTGACATTGCAGCAGATGTTATGGATTGATAACAGACTTCACTTCATTCACTCCACATCTAAGATTACCTCTGGAAAAAAAATCTAATACATTATAACCCTCCCAGCCATTTGTTAAAAAAAAAAAAAAAAAAAGATCAGCAATTTATTCCCCTTTTTAGCATTAAATTGTGTTTTTTTCCCCCTCTCTTTGAATGCACATACTATTTAAAAATGGCCATTTAACACATTCATTGCATGGTTTTCTGTATGCAGGGATATCAGCAGAGACAAGAATGTAATGATTTAATTGAATTAGGACCAGATCAGATTTAGGGTTGATGACTCATATTCCCATTATATAAGAAAGATGCTCTTTGCCTTTAATGATAGAGATATATGCTGCTTTCACAGGTTTGTTAGAAATAAGTGCTTCTTGGTTTCTGGAAAACTGAAAAAAAAAAAAAAAAGAGAGAGAGAGAGCTCAGTCTGGGATTTAAAAGGAAGTATAAAATCTGTATTAAGTTGAACAGATTTCTTAGCTAAGCAGCAGATTCTCCTCTTTAGTTTGGGAAATTTAAGGATTTCTGCAAACGAAACACAAATAGGATTGACCATTGCTTAAAGATCACTCAATGAAACAGTCTGAAAAGTGGGCATTTCCTACACACAAAGAGATTTTATGGGAAAAAAGTGGATAAAAATGAACAAAAAGCATACAGTGGGCCTTTTTCTTAGATGTGAAAATGCTTTGTGCACGAACAGCGTGATTTTGTTGTTCAGGTTGCAGAGTAGCATGGGATTGAAGTGCATGTAACAATTAAGTGTGGCGGGTCAGGGTGTGCCAATCAAGGACACCGCGTTTACTCTCAGTCTTGAGCTGGCACGCAGAGCTGAAGTCCGCACTCTACAACCAGGCAGAGCCACCATTTTTTTCAAATCCATTTCTCACCTAAAATTAGCTCCTCAGGGGCAACTGTTGGTGCGCGAGTCCAGCCTGCGCCCCATGCACCACCACCCAGAGGCAAGGTCAGCAAATCCAGACACAGCCAGAGGTGCTCAGAGCGTTGCCGCCAGCATAGGAAAGAACGGGGACGGGGAGTGGACACCATGCAACGAAGACATTTTTCATTGGAACGATCATTCCTTTTCCTGCTCTGGTGTGTAGCATTTTAAAGTTTGCAAAATTATTTCGTGTTTGTTGTGTCATTTTGGTTTGGAGCCTTTGTCACGTGCGGAGGATGCACACCGGGCAGGTACTGGCCCCTTGTTTACGGGGGGAAACTGAGTCTCTGAGAGACTGGAAGACCAGTCTCTCAGCTGGCAAATAACAATGCCAGCCCACGTCTTCCAGTGCCAAATTGTGCATTCTTTCTACATTCCGGCCGGCTCTAAATGAGAGTGACGAGCATCATTTAAACAAAACTGATTCACTGTGTCTCCCATTCTATTGAGCCTGGGATGAGAAATAGAGAAGGACTGTTCTAGGTCCTCTGTTTTCCTTTCTTTCTTTCTTCTCTCATAGAGGCTTAGCAAGGCATTGGCTGGGGTTCAGGCATCTCGGGGGCCAGGCTGCAAATGGGGAGAAGGGACCACCGCGAGCCCAGTTAGATGACGACAGTTTTGTCCACACACCACGCCAGGCTAAGCTGATGCAAGAGAATTTTGTGTTGGCCGCTGAGTTTAGAATCCACACTCAACAGAAACGTTATGCCATTAACAAGAGGAAACTTGTCCTGAGAGTCTGAAAGTGTGCAGGACAGATAAGCTTTTTGTTTATCTTATTGACATTGAGTCTTGGTCATGAGTTCCGAAACTCATGTGGATGGGTTGGGAGAGACATTATTATGGTCATGCCAGCCATCAACTCTCCAGCTCCCCCCACCCAAGAGGCAGATTGTTTTAAAACTAGAAAAGCACAGCCTAACCTTGCTGGGGGTATTTTAAGTTTCAAGGGCTGCTCTGGAGAAGAGTTGACCCCTAGCGTGGGAATCCAGCAGAACAGTGTAGGAACTGAGGAGGCAGATCAATCACAGCTTTGATTCCAAGAGGTACTGATCTGTAGGGAGTTAGATGAGGGGAACAGGAAATAGAGGCACAGGGGCAACAAAGTGGTCCTCATCGGAGCAGCCTAGGTAAAATGCAGAATTCTTTCCAGCCCTCTGGCTGAAAGAATGAGCAAGAGCCACAGGAAGTCCAGATTTCCCATTAAGCTAGTTGTTATGGACTGAATGCCGTGTCTCCCAAAATTCACATGTGGAAACCCTACCCCACATTGTGATGATATTAGGAGGTGGGGCCCTGAGGAAGTAATTCGAGTTAGGGTGAGGTTATGAGCGTGCAGCCCTCAAGATGAAATTGGTGCCTTAGAAGAGTTACTATGGAACTGCCTCTCTCTCTGCTGCCTGCCATGGAAGGATACAAGGAGAATCTGGCAGTCTGAAACATGAAAGAGGGCCTTCCCAAGAACCCAACTATGCTGACCCATTGATCTAGGACTTCCAGACTCCAGAGCTGGGAGAGAGAAATGTCTGATGTTTATAAGCCACTCCGTGTATGGTATTTTTGTTAGAACAGCCTGAACAAACTAGGACACCGGTCTAGACTTTCCCAATCCTAGATCCAGTAAGAGGCTGGCATGCCAAGTGGGAAAACACACAGAGGTAAAGTTGTTCAGAAAGAGCCAGCACTATGATCAGTAAGGGAAAACAGTGACCTCTCAGGGTGAAGATTCCTGGGATTAGCCCTGTTTAAGGAAACCTGATTTACTAGGACCCCACAAGCAGCAAGAACAGGAATCATTATGTACTCCCAGTTGGGATAAGATTGCTTTGAAAATTAGGAGAATCTGCTAATAAACATGTCAGGCATCAAGCTGATCCAAGGCTCAGTACCCTACAAGCGTCAAAGGAGTCCTAGGGTTTCTGCACTGCAAGCCAGAAAATATTTGCTGCCACATTTCATCGCTTATATATCACCGATGCTTTCACATTTTAACATCTTTGAAATGAGAGTACATCTCAGAATCAGGGTATCTCACGTTTATAATTTGTGTTGTTTTTACTTTCTTAGTAACAAAATATAATTGTGTTTGTTGCAATAGAAGATGTCTAAAATTTGATCAAGTGATTGTCAGGTGCCTGCTATTAAGGAAAGAACAAAAAAAGAAAAGAAGGAAGGAAGGAAAGGAAGGAAGGAAGAAGGAAAGAGGGAGAGATGGAGGGAGGAAGGAAGGGAGGGAGGGAGGGAGAGGGGAGAGAAGGAAGGGAGGAAAGAAAGAAAAGGAAAGAAAGAAAGAAAGAAAGGGAAAGAAAGAAAGAAAAAGAAACTAAAACATCAAAAAAAAAAAAAATCTCAGGTGACATACCTAGACCCAGTAGAGAAGAATCAAGGAACTCTTAGAACAATGGGTCTAAACGAGAGACCCTAGTGAACCTTGGAGTGAAAATCAAATAAGAAGAGAAAGGATTTTGCTGAAAGAATGATGCAGTATTTGAGTAAGATGAGTGCCTGTAAATAGTCTCTCAATCTATAATTTGTAGCCATAAGATTATTAGCATTGAAGAGCACATTTTATTTTAATTTCAATTATGCACAGCAAAGGAAAGGTACAAATTGGAGAGTGAGGGCAGACTAGAGACCCAGAATGTTGGTGTTAATAAGAGAATTATCTCAGTCCATTGACTCTGAAGGTGGGTGAAAGCTCAAGAGGCAGCACAGACACATTGTTTGAATACATCTCATAAAGAGAAGCTATTATTTATTTTCTGATTCAGATCACTTTTATGCTTTATAAAATTATGTGTGTTCCTGAAAAATCCTATGCCACATTGATAAAATGTTGAGGACTGTAAGATTGAATAAGACCTGGGCAGACCTCTTTTGTAAAATGAGTCAACGTTCTCCATTTATCTATCCTATAAACTGGAGTTGTCAAGTTGATACACACCTACGCTTAAAATGGTAATGATGGCGATGATATAAAACCACTAATTAGCTCTAGGCCTGTGATCAGTCTTGTAGAGAACATACTCAAAGATAAAACCCTTGGCCTTAGGGAGTTGGCATGGTAAGACAGAGATAGAATAGTTTGCATTCTCAAGACACCAGATCTGGAATGCCCTGGACATCAAAGTGAAAATGTTTCCTGGGTTGGCATGATAGGAAGGCACTAATGTTTTCCTTTCGTCATGAAAATCTAATGTTTAATCCTCCCAACTAAGTTCTAAGGTTTTCCATGATCTTCTTAGGAACACTGTGATCTTTTTTTCCTGCCCCCTCGCCAGCAAGTGATCAGTGACAGCAAAGAGAGCTTCACTTTCTGGGATTTTACAGCTACCTACAAAGTCTCTAGTCCCTTTAGGGAAAGGTCTCATCTTCCCAACATATGAGTCGTGTCTTGTCTTGAGTGTGATGCTATGATCATCCTGACTGCTGAGGAACTACAGGAGAGTTAATGCTGGTGCATTAAATTGCCCTCACGGTTTTTGTTTTTGTTTGTTCGTTTTTACTTGGGAGAAGGCAGACACTTCTCGTTCTAGGAGAAACTGGAAGTAAGGATCCTCATTTCCGCATTATAGCGCTGAGGAAATGTTTTTCCAGTTAGTTCCTCCTCAATCTACACGGATCAAAACTGTTATACTTTCTATCATTTGATGCCATTCCACTGCCTGAGAAAGGTGAATGGCCTGCCCAGTACGGGGTGTGAGTGAGTTGGGAACAGTGCATAGACAAAGGAAAATTACAACCTGGTTAAGGGTTTCCATGACCTAAGGTGGCTGGTAGATCCAACTAGAGTAGAATAAAGAGTCATATGGTAACTTGACAAAAGGAATTCGTAATGAGACCGATCAAATAGATACATTTACCTCCCCTGTCCCCCGCACACACACACTCACACACTCACACACACAAGTACTTCTTGGAAAATAAAGAGACATTTTCAAGTTGAAAAAATCAGTAGAGACAGGTACCTGGGTGGCTCAGTAGGTTGAGCATCCAACTGTTGGTTTCAGCTCAGGTCATGATCTCATGGTTCATGGGATTGAGCCCTGTGTCAGGCTTTGCATCAGGCTCCATGTTGACAGTACAGAGCCTGCTTGGGATTCTGTCTCTCCTTGTCCCTTCCCCTGGTCATGCACATACATGCTCTTTCTCTCTCTCTTGCTCTTGTGCATACACACTCTCTCTCTCAAAATAAACTTTAAAAAACAGTCAGTAGAGGAAATGAAAAAAAAATGATGCCTGTGCAGTTACGACATAAAGTAAAATAAATCTTCACAACACAAAGCAAACAAACAAGAGGCAAAAGAGAGGGGAAGTATATGGGAAAAATGTAAGTGACTTGGAAGATAGAACCAGGAAGTGCAGCATAGGAGTGAGGGTTTCGTAAAGAAAAGGAAGTGAACGACTGGAGTCAAAGTTATGATATGCCTTTAGCAAAATAAATAAATAAATAAATAAATACATAAATAAATACATAAATAAATAAATAACTATTTGGAACTAAAAGCATGGAAACAGCACTAATGCTGTTATAGGAGAGTAGTGAACAACCTGAAATTTTTCCTAAAAGAAATATTATACAGGAGTCAGAATAAGTGAACTAGAGCAACATAACAATTTAAGTAATACAAGCTATAGAAGCCACAGGTTTCTACATACATATGACATCCTTTTTACAAATGTGGAAAAACACAAAATGTTAAGTTATATATATATATACCTAATATATATATATATATATTTATATATATATTAGGTATATATATATATACACAATATATATATTAAGTGTTAAGTGTATATATATATATACTTAATATATATTAAGTATATATTAAGTATATATATTAATATATATATTAAGTATATATATAATATATATTAAGTATATATATATACTTAACATTTTGTGTTTTTACATTTTGTGTATACATATATATGCATATATATGCGTATATATATAAAGTAATGTATATTAATACAATAAAAGTTTATAAAAAGGAAATCAAGAAAAAAATGAACACAGGTTTAAGATCATGCTGCCTTGAGGGGCGCCCAGGGGGCTCAGTTGGTTAAGTGTCTGACTTTGGCTCAGGTCATGATCTCACAGTTTGTGAGTTCGAGCCCTGCATTGGGCTCTGTGCTGACAGCTCAGGTCCTGGAGCCTGCTTTGTATTCTTTGTCTCCCTCTCCCTCTGCCCCTCCCCTGCTCACTCTCTCTCTCTCTCTCTCTCTCAAAAATAAATACATGTTAAAAAATAGAAATTAAATTGTTTTTTTAAAAAGATCATGCTGCCTTGGAGGGAGAGAAGAAAGGAGATTGGGTGGATAGAAGAATAATATTGTTAAAAACACATTAGCACCAAGATGTCAGCTTTTATTTTTCATAGTAGTTTTGCAAGTTTTTGTTGCTTTATTATTATTATTTTTTAAATAGACAATGTCAATGTGCCATGAACCAAAGATAAAAATTAAGCCAATTTTCTGTAACCGAAGACTGATCCCCCCAAATTTTTAAATAAGAATTGGAATAGATTATATTGGGAAATATAAATGAGAAAAGACATATGGAGTGGCAGAATATGAAAAGCCATGAAATAGAATCCATTCTCAGAAGCATTAAATGGGACCAAGAAGACAATCACATATGATAATTACCACCACTCACCATGACAATGAAATCACAAACTTTTGTGCACCAAACAACAAAGGAAAATACATATGGAAAGTAATCCTAAAGAATGATGGAAACTTTAACTATAAAAGTATAGAGAAAGATTGTAATGTTTTTCTTTTCTAATGAACAGATTTAAAAAATGAGAGATTTAAATAATATTACCAACAAGCTCAACATAATAAATATTTACATAGAAGACAATGTAACATGCCAAGAAAGAATAGGTATTCGTTTCTTAGAGCAAATGTAAGACTTGCAAGAATTGCTCATGTACTCAGCCTCCAAGAAAACTTAAATTCCACCAAGTAGAGTGTTTAAGAAAGACCCCACGTGGCATGAATGTAATCCCAGATACCAAAAATGCACAACAAAAATAACTTAAAACTTCCTAACTGCTTGGATTTGAACCAGCTCTCCAGAGTATCCCTGGACAAAGAGAAAATCACAAAATCACAGAATATTTTTGCAGAGAACATAATGGGAAAAGAACACTTCACACCAATCTTGGCATCGAACAAGAGCGTGCAAATAAATGAAGTCTGTGGCACGTCAGTGTCACCAGAGGAATTGATGTAAACGAAGTTCGGACATCAGTGAAGGGGTTGTTTAGTGACAGTTCTGTCACTTGGTATTGCTCAAGGAGGAATATTGTAGGGAAAGTTGTCAAGGACAAGTTCCAGGGAAAAACCCAGATTTTAAAGCCGTACTCAGAAGTGTTTGAAACAGCTCAAAAGAAGAAACATGAGAACTGTTGGAGAAGAACCTGGAAGGCCTGAGGCCACCTTGGAAATGTGGGTGGGATGACAGGTCACAGTAAAATGTTAGATCCCAGGATTCTCGGAACGACAGAACACAGTTCATGTGCAAGGTTGTCTATCTCTCTGCATCTGCTGACTGCTATTTTTTCAAAGCCTCTGGAGCATGACCACCAGATAGGAGAATGTTCACAATCTTTTTCTTTCTCCTTTTTCCTTCTTTTTAATGAACAGTGGGGTGGGGGGTGTGGGGGAGCGGGGGACAATAACAAGAAACAGACAAGAGAATCTGCACCATGGGAGGCGGTGGAAGGAGGAGATGCTACCATTCCCCACCCTCCCCCTCACACACACTATATATACACACACACACACATATATGTATATAGCCTTTCCCTTCATTTGCTGGAAGCTGCAGTGGAGGGACATTTGGAACAGAAACTCCACTTTGACTATTTCAATCTGCCACATGCTTCTTTTCTTGATACACCTGCAGCGAAGGTGTATTGTGGCGTCTGATAAAAGGTTGTTATTGGAACAAAAAAAAAATGTGTTTTTCCCTTCCCATGTAATATATAATAAACCTGCTCTATGAAGTCTCAATGAACTCTCTCAATTGAGAAAAATACAGACAATTTTCATTATAAGTGAATGTCTCCAATTCATTCTTCGCTGTGGAAGGGAGACATGCGGCGGTAACTTACTGTGGGCCACATTTCATAAGATAGAATCTATTCCATTATTCTTGTGTATGTTTCATATGAAAAATGTTATGAAGTTTTCTCCCCTCACAAAAATACATATTCCCTTATCTCATTAAGCCCTATCTCACACAACACCTATTCCCCCTCTGTTGCCCAGCTCCCCGCTCCATCACCGGGGATCTCCCCAGATTGCATTGCTATTTAAAAAGTATAAAAGAATCGCATGCATTTCCTCCCCACACAGGCCATTTATTCAGTTTAAAATCTCAGGCGAGTGTGGGTGAAATTCTGAGAAGGAAATGAACCTGGGTTTGGGTGATTGGTGAGATTTGGCATTAGTTCCCAAATGCTCTGACTTCCTTTTTTACCTTGTCTGTGGAATGTAATATTTGTTTTCATCAGTTGTAGTATTTTAGCCTATGCTGGTCAGAGCTGCCTTCGTATAGTAAGCTGGATACTCACCTGAGAAAAGTCACTCTGAGAGATTATTACAACCCTAAAGACCACATGTTGACCAATACATCCAACATTTTTATGCACTTGAATTTTGATTTCTGTTTGCATTAAAATTATTGCATGCATATTTGTGAAATCCGAAGTTTAAAATACATAAGCCAAAAATTACTGGTTTTCTCCTTCCTCCGTCTTCTACCAGTAATTCGCTCCTAGATGCTTACTGTTAAAGGTTTGGCATGAATCCTTCACACACACATGCGTGAGTACGCACACGAATGTATAAATATTCATGTGTAATTTATATACCTTTTCTTCTAATAAAATAATAAGGTAGTATTGTGCATGCTGGTCTGCAAATATAATTTCTGTTTATAATTTATGCATTTATATGTCATGACCTATAGATCTATTTCAGTTTTTAAAATAGCTATATAATTTTTTATTCAAGATCAAAACTACAATGAACATCTTTTATATAAATATTTAACTGTTGGAGCAACAAATCTATATATTTTTTAATTTGATAAAGTATGTATTTTGAAATGAGATAAAATTTCACGTTAAATATGTTTAAATGTGCTATAAATTTATAGCAACTTAAATTCTCTGTTACCTACTCTACTAGCATTATCAACGAGTAAAGCAAAATTCTGTTCTTTATGACTCACCTAATATAGATTTCCTAGAGGCACAGGTGAAAGATGTGGACCGGCTCATTTTAATAAGACCTGAAACCCTATTGAAGTGGATTTTTTTTTCATAGTTCTGCCCATTACTTACCTGCGCATATGACCGTGAACAGATTATTTAATCTCAATGTCATATTGTTCTAGTGAAGGTTAAGAGCACATGTCCTAGAATTTCAAGAAACGTGAAGACAAACACGCAGAGAATATACAGTCAATTAAGAGTACAGCTGAAAGAAATGCATTTAACTACATGTAACATACACACCAACACACACATAGAAATGAGATAATACATTATAAATACGAGCAAGTGAGGCCAAACTCATCAGCGTCAGCTTGCATGCTAGAGAAACTACAATCTGTTTTCTCATTATTCGTGATACTTAAAGATTTCACACCTTATCTAACATATGTAGGCCATGGAGACACAAAGGAGTAAGTGATAAGATATATGTAAATGTCAGGGAATGTATAGTCCTTAGTACAATTAAGAGGCTACAGCTGTGTCCATAACAAGTCAGGGTCATTTTCATGTGCAAAAGGCAGGCATTACTGATTTATGTAACAGCCCCCTAATGTATTAATGCCTATATTTACCTGGGAAACTTTGGCTCAGGAAGTAAGATTTAAGAAAAAGACATATTTGCTCTAGGTGTACTATTAATTAGTGTCAGCAGTGTTGTGTTTTGTGGAAGAAATATATATGTATTTATGTATATAACAGCTTACAAACACACACACGTGTATGCATGTATATAAAATTGGAGCTATGCTACAATGCAAGAACATTTTTATGTCACTCTTAAGAATCTGGTTTAACCTCCAGAGACATAGTTACGTGGTTTAACCACACTTATATTTTCATGCAAATATCAAAACAGGTTCTATCAATGTCAATCAGCTAATATCATTCTTACATTCTTATGTTTGTTTTGAAAAATTTTAAAGCCTGTGCAAAAGCATAAAGAAGTGCTTCCTTTGAGGGATCCCCAAATCATCAGTTTCGCTCTATCCTGTATAAGAAACTCAGTAGGCTTGGGAGATCACATAGCAAGCGTATCGTCCTGCTGACTGAGTTACTGACAAAGGTTGCTCATCACCGAAAATCAGACGTATTGTAAACCAGTATGTGATAGGCAGCTAGTCAACAAATAGGTTGTGAATTTCTACACTTGAGGTCAAGGCAAATCTACTTCCTCGGCAGCTTCCTTGAGAAGCTCTGTTAATAATCTATATCAGGAAAATACTTAAATAAATATGTTAATGACAATAATAATAGTAAATGCTTTTGTAGCTCTTACTATGAGCCGGGCACAGTTGTGAGCATTCTATGCACATTTATTAATTTAATCTTCCTGAAGTTTCTTACAAGTGAGGCAAGATGAGACAGAGAGGTTAAACAGTCTTCTCAGTGTCACACAGCAAGTAAGTGACAGTCTGGATTTAAACCCAAACTATCTGGCTACCATTCCTTGCTGTTATCCAGAACACTAGATAATCTTTCTTCTATGCCTTGACACATAGGTAGATCCTTTTAACATGTAGGTATTAGCTAGTATCAATATTTCAGAGAAGATAGACACACAACTTGTTGGATAGAAACACGGTTTAACTGCTTTCCAAGAAAATAGTTCCGGCTAACGTTGAATGGCTTTTTTGTTTGCATCTCACCACTCATTAATTGGCTGCTTAAGACCATCTTTAATATAAAGATGGATTTCCTAACTTGGTTACTAACTTAAAGATTCATAATTTTGTTTCTGATGAATCTATACATGATATCAGAATCTATACCTGTATTTAGAAAAATAAAACAGAAGCTTGGAAAACCCATAGTTTAATTTGTGCAGAAAATACTGTTGTAAAGAGGAAAACGCTTCATACAAAATATAACAGCAATTACTCATATGCTTAGAAACAGGGTCCTCTTAGTTGTATAGACACAAATCTGGAACCATGAGGCTAATCTATGTTAATTTCCTAATGTACCCTGCAGATACTCCTATTAGATTCAAGACATTCAAGAATATCTTGAGAGTTAAGGTCACTCATATCATTATCACTTATCTTGGGAAGCTTCTTCAGAGTGTATTTTATTATGGCCCATCAAAGATTGATTATTGAACCATCAGAAAGGTACCCTACCAATTAGCCAAATATTTCTCTCCAATCCATTTGCAGAATAACAAACAATAGAGAATCAATATGCTAGGCATTATGGGGAAACAGCAATGTCTTTCCTATCTTGTGGTCTTTGCTAGAGCACCAATTACAAGACTACTCCATGAGTATCCATTCAGTAAGTTGCCAAACTGCATTGTAAAAAGAGGTATTTAAGATATGACCCTGAGTTTCAGAGTGTTTATAAGTTATTTGAAGAGACAAATTTAATGTATCTGAAATAATAGAAGGAAGAACTGAGTGGGAAAGAAAGAGAGTCAGAGGGAAGCATTTGGACTACCTTCAGTAATACCGAGTCATGACCAAATCAGCAAATAGCAAATTTCTGTAAGAATTCAGAAGGCCAAAGTGCAAGGAATGTCCCCCACCCCCCCCCACACCCAAGCTTCTTGTCTGAAATAAAGGAAACAGTGGCCAGATGTGTAGATTTGAGTTCTTGCCTCTTCCTCTTCTTGCAGAAATTAGAGAAGAAAAAACAGTGTAAAGTGACTGTGGGCTTAATCAGTGGCTCAGATCCTGTGACAGGCTTCATCCTAAGCCACCCCGTTAACTGTGGCACTCCTTGTTAATTGCTGTTCTCCTACATCCCAGCCCCATCCACCTGCCATATATGTCTTCAGGTTAGTTCTGAACTTTTGTCCTTTTCTCCTCATGCCATCAAAAAAAAAAAAAAAAATAGGGACACCTGGGCGGCTCAGTCAGTTAAGTGTCCAACTTTTGGTTTCTTAGTTTCAGCTCAGGTCACGATCTCACGGTTTTGTGGGGTTGAGCCCCGCATCGGTCTCTATGCTGACAGTGCAGAACCTGTTTGGGATTCTTTTTCTCCCTCTCTTCCCTGTCCCACTCATGCTGTCTCTCTCTCTCTATAATAAATAAATAAATAAATAATAAATAAATAAATAAATAAATAAATAACTTAAAAAAACTAAATGGTACTCACATGTTTACATGTCCTAGGAAACAATCTTGTTCAAGGTCAATAGTCAAATGAAATCACTTACATCTCTCTCTTTCTTTCCCCAGCTTTATACTTGAGCCCCATGGGTTCTCTTTAGAGACTTTAGAGGAGTTATGTTTTTCCAGTTCTTGCTCTGACATAAATAACCATTCATCCATTCATAGACCCACATATAGGTATTCATGTATGTATATATATGAAAAGAGAGACAGTTTACCTGTTGGTGTGTGTGTGTAGAAGAGAGAGGGGAGAGAGAGAGCAAGAAAAGGGGAATTTTGGCGCCAGAGATGGGGGCAATTTAGTCATTTACCAGATAAGTCTAACTCTATGTCTGGAATGGCTAAGTGGCTTTTATCAGAGCTATGTAATTCACTTGGATATCATTTCATTTTTTTTCATTCTTAGGCAAAGCCCAGTGATGAGGACGGTGAGAGGATTTTCTTCCCTGGGAGTTGTAAGAACACAATAAGGCCACCATCATGTCTATCTCTGCAGAAATTGTGTCCTAAAATAAGCGAGTACATTTAGAAAGAGCACGATGCTTACAGAGTGTGTTAGACCTTTGTGTTTCAGTCAATAGCAGCCTAGAGTATCAATTTTATCTGTGTAAACAAGTTACACTGCTTGTCTCCCCCACCTTCCTTCCCTCTTGGCTGTCCCCGCACACCCATCGCCTCTCCAGTCTACACATCTACAGAACAGACTCTGAGTGTGTCCTTTTGGGAGGGCAGAAACTATGTTGCATTCGTCCGTCTTTGAAATCTTCCCAGCTTGAAATATAATTGATGTGTCATCAATATATGTTAAATCTTATGTGGCCAAATGCAGACTCAGATAGCCACACACAGCGATGGTTTTATGTGAAAATGCACTGCGAAGATCTTAGGAGTAAGTACAGGGTTTCGGAGGACAAAAGGGGTGGGGAGTCCCAAGATAACGTATTCCACTGAGGACCTTCGTCCAGCAGAGTTTGACTCTTCACTTTGCCCTCTGGCCTTGTGTTTGCTGATCTCATGTATTCTGCACACACCATCTCTTCTAATGGTAACAATTCTACTGCAGCTAGGAATTACTATCCACATTATACTAACAACAAAGTGCCCAGTGGGTGAATCGCACTCAATAAAAAGCATCCCTCTTATCCAGCCGTTAAACAGTTTTGTATTTAATTCCAACTCAAGGTGATTTCTCTGCCCACTTAGGATATATCTCCAATACTGTTGGTATTCTTTGCATTCCCATTCAGTGTTGAAAATATCTTTCCTCACAGTTCCAAGAGATTCCCCACAAAGAGGAAAATTGGCCTAATATCCCAAAGTTTTAAAGGCGTGCTTCCCCGTGACCCTTTATTGTGGCAGAGATAGTTCTTGGATACATGGATGGATGGAGAGAAATTTGAATATGTACAATATGGAAAGATGGAGAAGGATGCACAAAGATTTCTAGACAGTATGACTGTGGCTCGTGTTAGATGTGTGTCTCTGTTGTTCCTACATTCTCACATGACTGCTTTAATGCACACTCTCATGGTTTCCATGGGTCAGAGAAGTAAAAGCCAAGGCAATGAGCAACCCCATGTCTCAACCTAGTCCATTTTTCTCCCTGTATGATTTACTTCAATTACTATTCCACATCGTAAACTTCACAGAAACTCTGAATTCACCCCGGAAACACGAGAATCTAGTTTTCTGTTTGAAACACAATCTAAATCCCACAAATTCAGGAACATGCGATGTCCCCTTGGCTCTCATGTTTCACTCCTCTACTAAACCCAATTGAGGCAAATAATTTTTATATCACTTAAAGAGTTGCGTCTCTTCTTTATTTAACTCTGTCACATATTTCAGATGTGGAATTTAAGGAAAATTATTCCCTACCTACTAATAGCATAGAATATTTTTCAAAATTCACCATATAGATTTTAATTTGAGGCAAATATTCAGGGTGAGTCAGTGTGTCTGCTATTCAAATGCGTGCAGCATGTCATGGCCTCGTGATGTAGTATAAACCCCACATGTCACCCACTGGACTCTCCATCCCACTCTCCTCTCCTTTTCTTTGTAAGTAAAATTCTGTTGTATGTTTTCAAAATAATCCAAAGAAACTGCTATCTTTAATCAGAGATTACAGATTTATTAGGCCAAAGGCATGAAGAAAAACATTTCAGGTGTTACTTATCAACTGCAATTACTAATGTTTTTTAAGTTAACTTATTTATTTTGAGAGAGAGAGAGAGAGAGAGAGAAAGAGAAAGAGCAACTGGGGGAGGGCCAGAGAGAGAGGGAGACAGAGAATCCCAAGCAGGGTTCAAACTCACAAACCAGGAGATCATGACCTGAGCTAAAGTCGGACACTTAACTGACTGACCCACCCAGGCACCCCTGCAATTACTAATTTTAAGGTTCATTCCATTAGGACATCTTAAGAGGCTTTGATGAATTCCATTATCAACTTCCTAACTTTTAGCTTTCTTTTTTTGTTAACATCTATTTATTTTTGAGAGACAGAGGGAAACAAAGCACAGAATCCGAACCAGGATCTGGGCCCTGAGCTGTCACCACAGAGCCCCACATGGGGCTTGAACCCCTACACCGTGAAAACATGACCTGAACCAAAGTCGGATGCTTAACAGACTGAGCCACCCAGGTTCCCCCTGGGTTTCTTAAGCTTTCTTAAGGGAGAACTATTTATGTACAAAGGAGTCCGCTATGGCAGGAATGAACAAAGCCATAAGTAAATACAATTCTTGTATTTTCATGTACCTGACTTCAAACTGGACCCGTAAGCCATTATTTAAATATATTTTTAAATGCCCAGAAATAAACCAAAATTATATGGTCAGTTGATTTATGACGAAGAATATACAATGGGGAAAAACAGTCTCTTCAATAAATGATGCAGAGAAAATGAAACAGCTACATGCAAAAGAATGAAACTGGACCAATTTCTCACACCACACATAAAAATAAACTCAAGGTGGATTAAAGAGCTAAATGTAAAACGTGACACCATAAAACTTCTAGAAGAAAATATAGGCAGTGGTTTCTTTCACATCAGCTGTAGAAACATTTTTCCTAGGCATGTCTCCTGGGGCAAGGCAAACAAAAGCAAAAGTAAACCATTGGGACCACACCAAAATAACAAGTTTTTGCACAGAGAAGGAAACCATCAAGAAAACAAAAAGGCAGCCTATGGAATGGGAGAAGATATTTGCAAATGACATCCCATAAAGGGTGAATATAAAAATATATAAAGAACTTATACAACTCAACACCAAAGATCATCATCATCATCATCATCATCATCATCGTCATCTGATTAAAGTGGGCAGAGGACCTGAATAGATATTTCTCCATAGAAGACAGATGGAGATGGCCAACAGATACATGGAAACATACGCATCATCTCTCATCACTAGGGAAAGACAATTCAAAACAACATGCAATGAAGTATCGCCTCAGAATGGTGAGAATACAGAAGACAAGAAATAACAAGTGTTGGCGAGGTTGTGGAAAGGGTGTGCTGTTGGTGGGAATGCAAATCGGTGCAGCCGCTTTGGAAAACAGTATGGAGGTTCCTCAAAAAATTAAATAGAAATGCCATATGATCCAGTAATTCCGCTATTAGGTATTTATCCAAAGAAAACAGAAACAGTAATTTGAAAAGATATATGCACCCCTATGTTACAGCAGCAGTATTTACAGTAGCCAAGGTATGGAAACAACCCAAGTGTCCATCGATAAATGCATGGATAAAAATTTAAAAAAAAAAGACGTGGTATATACATTAAAGACATATAGGTATACACAGGAAAGACAGATACCATATGATCACATCTATATGTGGAATTGTTAAAAAAACGAATAAACAAACCAAGAGCAGAAACAGACCCATGAATATAGAGAACAAACCGATGGTTGCCAGAAGAGAGGGGAGTGGAAGATACAGGCTTTCAGTTACGGAATGAGTAAGTCATGGGAATACAAGACACAGCACAGGGAGTATAGTCAACGATACTGTGATAGCCTCGCATGGTGGCGAATGGTGAAGCTGCTTTTGCAGAGAGCATGGCATAACATACAAGCTTGTTTATGTTGTGTACCTGAAACTAACGTTACATTGTGTGTCGACTCCACTTAAATAATCAATAAAACAAAAAAATTAAACAAAGTGCACTGTTTAAGTATCGGACAGGTGTGAGGAAAACATGCAACTGCTGAATCAGTTTTCGTAGATTTTTACATACGAAGTAAGCTGACCACCTCTTATCGATATTTCCTACATCATGGTCCACTTCCACTTTATTTTTGCTTCATGTAGATTTATACGTAACAGACATAGTAATATTTGTGTGGCACCAGATTTACATAGTTGAGATTGCTTAATGATTTCCGATGAACATGATTAAATATATCATTACTTTCTGGAAAACTAAGAATTAAATTGTTTGAGCAAATTACCAATCTTCATCTTTTTAAAAGACAAACCTTAAAGCTTTGTGTTTTTTTTTTTAAATGTGACCTAGCTGAATATTGTGAAAAAAAAAAAAGCATAACATTTTACGAGTTTTTAACATGGTTTCTATGATAAGACATTTATTTTCTTTCTGATGGTACAAGATAAAGTACATTTATTAATAGCATTCATCTTTACTTCTACATTTGAAAGTATGTAAACCTTAGTACATAACTGGAATTTCTTCTGTAACCCCTATAATGTTAGCTAAAGAGACTTGAATTTTCTGTAACTGAGAAACCATTTTTAAGTTGTTGACTTTTCTTGTTTGCTATCTTATAATCTCACCTCCCTTCAAAAAACTTAATTTATCTTAGTGATTTGGCATAAAGCATAGCTATAAAAATATCATACAACTATTTTACATTGGCTTTTTCTCTCTCTAAAAAAATCTGGTTAATTTTAGTGCCATGAATATTGAGTACATTATAATAAAAAAAAAGTTAAGTATCACAAAACTATATACATTAATGTACCAATGCTTAAGGAATGGTATGTAATGAGAAGTCTGTAATTCTCAGCAGGTATCAGGGACCAAACGCAATTACAAGAACAAGTAATATTCTGTCTTTAGAAAAGCTAATTATACTAAAAATTTTAATCTGCCAATCAGTTTAGTCCTTTGTGTGATAAAACTGTCAGTAATCTAGTATCTACTTAATTAGAGTGTTCTAGAAGTTTGTAAAAACTCTGATGATGGTGAGTACTGTATATATATGAAACATAATACTTGTCTGCTTTCAAAGTCACTGAAGAATTATCTCTTCCCTAAAGACCTTCTGAACACTTATATTCATCCCCAGATATATGATGAATAATCCTTTCCTGATATTTACTTATTAGCATCTTCATTTTGTAACTTATATGTATTTCTGTTATTGACACACACCAAAAATTAATTATATATCTGGACTTTTAATGTTTTACATACAGTTTTAAATCCTATAATTTTATCATTCCATCTTAATTTTTAATGTAAGTTCATTCTTGTATTCCATGAATATCTCTGGCATCTCTAATAATACTTCCATTCATTACCCACATACATAAAACACCCCACTTTGGGAGGCAATGGGATGATTCAAAAATAGCCACTATCACCTCAGAGTGTTACTGCCTGGTGAGGAAGACACACAGTCTGGATTAGGAAGGTAATAATACAATATGGACTAGGTTTATGCTAACGTAGAAGAATATATGAAATATTCTGTATATTCAGAAGGGAATACAATTCCTTGTATTGAGGTAAGCAGGATATAAGTGGCTTTGACTTATAATCTGAGAGAGAAGAACAAGAATTTGGTCATATAGAAATATTTAAAAATCAGGTGTCAAACAGGTAAAGCAGAAGTAGCCCTGAGCTTAGACATTTAGCTACGAGAACAGCAAAGAATTTGTTTTGAGGATTAGGTCTTAGTAAAGGGAGAGTAAGGGGATAGCATGGGGTAACTCAGAATGGGTGAGATTCTAAAACTTCTTGAGTATGAAGATAAGAAATCTGGATTTATTTGAAGCAAATAGCTCAGCAAATAGCTAAGAGTTAACTCTGTGTGCTTCTGCTGACTCTGTGGAGCTACCTGCTTCTTCAAGGGTAAAACTATAATTTTTTCCCTTCCATGGGGTTTGCACAGAGCACTCATACACTTGGGGTCCAATAACTCTGACCTTCCTCCAGCGATGTGGCTACAGTGTTGGGGATCTTAAGGATACCGAGCCCAGTGCTAGCTAGCACACAGCCTTAAACAATAATTGTCAGGTCAAACCTCCAGTAGTTGGTATGCCTGCCAAAGATTTATCTAAATACACCCAGCCACTTTGCCCTACAAGTTAGCTTAGAAATCTTGATAGAGCAGGCTCTCTGGAAGATTGTTATTTCCTTTCTGACATGCACAAAGCAGAATTTACTCTGAGAATGGCCTTTCACCTAGTATCTTGATATATCTGCTTCTGAAACTAGGAAGTCACTGACATGTAGAAATATGTTTTTTTCCTTAACCGACAGTTTGGCATTATTTAAAAATCAGAAGAAAACGACTAAGTGGGCTTGCTCTTTATTTCTTATTTTATCTCTTCACCCATTCAGTGTTAAATGAGTGTCTATTATATACTAGATACCATGCAAGGTGACAGGAGTGCCGAAAAGAATATGCTGCTGGCCTCCAGTCTGCTAGATAGTACACAGGAGGAAATAGTTATAATAAATTACAAGACGTGCCAAAACACATAGGAAATACTTGCTGAAAACCCAAGAAAGTAATTCCTACTTCTCGCTGCATAAGTTTTATACTTTATTGAATATCTATCCCGTATCTTTTAATTTTTTTCCTCTTTTTTTTCCTTTTCTTGTTTTGTTAATGTTTATTATCTATTCCGAGAGAGAGAGAGAGAGAGAGAGAGAGAGAGAGAGAGAGCATGAGCCAGGGAGGGACAGAGAGGAGAGAGAGAATCCCAAGCAGCCTCCATTGTCAGCATAGAGCCCGATGTGGGGCTCCACCTCACAAACCATGAGATCATGAGCTGAGCCGAAACCAAGAGTCAGATGCTTAACTGACTAAGCCACCCAGGCACCCCTTTTCTTTTCTTTTTTAATGATAATACTGATCAGGTCAAAGTAATTCATTTGTATAAACTCCCTAATCTCTGAGTTAGTAAGGCAACAGCAATATGCTTTATAACTATGCTGATTCAAAGCCCTTTTGGTTAAATTATAAGGTCAAGTAGGAAGGAAAAAAGACCTGTTTCCTGTACCCAACCCCCACTTTTCCTCTCTGTCAAAGAGATTTTGCACACTGTGTGGTCTGTTGTCTTGGAGAAGTAAATTATGATGGGCATATGCATCAGACAAGTTTGGGTTTATTACCAGCCTACATTATGAATTCTGACTGCCAGCGTCTATACTCTTGGACACAGTAGTTTATAAAACTGTTACTATGCATTTATTTCTATGTTCAACTGTGACTATGCATCTGTTACTATGCAGGTTTCACATAATTCATTATTTTAATGTCTGAATCCTTATAATGTGTAATTTAGAACTGGTAGTCCTAAAGCAACAAGAATTTAAGTGACTTTCCCTAGGTCAAAAGGAGGTCTTCATGAAAGTGGAATTCAAAATCTTAATTCTTCTATCAGAAAATGAAGTGAAACTCTGAAAATTTCTAATACCTTCCCACATATGTATTTCCCTACATACAAGTTTTTTTAATTTATTTATTTTATTAAACTGCAGGGAGAATTTGAATTAGGACTATAATCTTTTGCTTATTCCACTTGAGCGATCCCGAGAGTTGGCAAATTCCTAACATTAAATGATTTTTTTTTTCTCGTTGACTCTATTTGTGTGGGTCTAACACACCTTTCCACAGTTAAAAAGATAACAGAACTACAGAAGCTGACACATAGGCTTCGAGAGATCCTTATCTCTCCTGTGGTAATATGATTCCGCTGTGTGACCACCACTCTGGGAACCTTACCTCAAACCCACATATCAACAAGATACTGGATCTTGAATAACAAATGAGGGAAATGAGAGTGAAAAGCAGAGAAAGCATTCTCTTCAATAATAGAAAATCGCTCCTCTGGAGAGGCCTGCCCTCCGTGAGCCCAGTAGTCCCCTACGGGCCATCCCCTTTAATTCTGAGAAAAGCTTTCGTTCACTGTTTCTCTCAGAAGTCAAGGTCACTTCAGAGAGACAATTTGTGATCTCGTATTCTTCTGGCTACACCTTCTGGCTACTGCCTTGCAATCCTAGCCGAGTCATACTGTCACACAAGGGGTCCCCAGACCTTCCACTGTTTTACAATTCAGGGAGTCTGTTCTCTCCTCTTGGCCCTTCTGTCTACTCTCTAACACTATTCCTTGTAACTTCTTTTTCCTTCCTATTCTGAGAAGTTATGATTTAAGAGTGTGGACTTACAGAAAAAGCACTTTCTGCATGCAAAGTGTTACAATATTTCACTGAGATTTCTCAGACTGACCACCAATTTAAAAGAGCCGGGAATTCATGTGTGGGATGTATCCTCAAGTAAAAGCCACTTAAATCCAAATGGTGGGGTAAAAAAAAATAGTCCTCTATAGATTCTAGCTTGATAGTATACAGTTAACCTTATCACATTTCTTTATTAACAACTTAGTCCTTCAATTAAATAATAAAATTAATTAGGTCTTTGAAGGAAAAGTGACTGTAGTATATAGATCAAAGCATTCAGACTTCCTGAGTTTTTCCAGGTGATAGAACTCCGATTTTCCAAACACATTCCATGTTTTCTATGGCAATCTAGCAATTTATTATCAAATAGTGTTAGTACATGTATGTTCTAATCCAGAATCAGTTTACTGAACATATCAGATTCCTGGACACACTATCATTGATCTAATTAAAACAAAGCTGGCTTTAGACACAAACCTGTATCATAAAAATGGGGTTTGGAGTATGGGGAACATTTCTGTTTATGGATAACATGTCTGTTCATGGCATTACATGGACTGAAGTTCTAAGGAGACATCATTTCTGCCATGTTATATTGCATTGTTTTTTGAATCATTGAAGTAATTTGCAGTGTAAAGGACAACCATACTAAATAACATATATTTTTTTTTATGTGAGATCCTAGGAAAGTGCATGCAAGCACCTAATATGCAATGTCAAGGCAGCTAAAATAACAATACATTTTCTTTCATTCTTTCTTTTTTTTTAATTTTACAGAAAGAGAGAGAGAGAGAGAGAGAGAGAGAGAGAATCTTAAGCAGGATCCACCCTCAAAGCAGAGCCTGACACAGGGCTCGATCTCATGACCCTGGGATCATGACCTGTGCTGAAACCTAGAGTCAGAGGCACAACCGACTGAGCCACCCAGGCGCCCCGGAACCATACATTTTTCTATGAAATTACTCCATCCATACAGAGAAAGCCTTTCTACTTACTAATCCTGGTAAATGGAATTCTTCCCCTTAAAATATGTGGCAATTTTTACACCTTCTTAAGGAACTACTGAAAAGTATCATCTTATCAGTACTAGTTATGTAAGAGTGGGAAAAATCTGGCTAGAGAAACCAAAATCAGTGTCCTTAAGCCTTTATCCTTATGTTCTCTCCTCTTCTCTAATGACATAAATATTAGGTAGCATCTGTTAGTTTTCGCTGGGAATGTGGAGGTAGAAGATATGCTTTAATAAAATACGATTCCCAAAAGAAAGTACTATAAAGGAATGTAAATCCAGTCAAGGCAGGAGTCAGTAAGTGAATCCCAGACCCATCACAGGCAAGGCATTGCCAATAGAGTGTGTTTGGCCGTGAACAAGGGAGGTTGCCTAAGATGCCAGTGCATTTGCAAAACATTTCCCAGTTGTGTCAAAGGGAAATGTTTAATAGACATTAAACTTTTTAATGGCAGTAAGTAAAAAATCCATTTTTTAAAAAATTTTTCATACTGTGTTTCCAATGCGACAGGTAGAGGAGCTTAAAAAAGTAAGATATGAAGTTGGAAAATGAAGTGATCATTTAAGAAGCCTTATAAAATACGATAGTATTTTAGACTTGTCATTTCCATTGAAGTGAAAATAAACATGAAACATATGGTTCAGGTTAAGAGGTCACAGGAAAACAAATTTAAAGTCTTAAGGCCAAAGTCTTCATGGAAAAAGGCTTGTTGAGTTCTATTGAATTCAAAATCCCACTTAAAAGGTTTGAAGATCCAAAGGGGGCATTAGAGGCAGATTGCTCAGGTCACAAAACTCAGAAGAGAATGCTCCTACCGAAACATTCCCAAGGATGTTCCAGATACCTGGTCACCACCTGTATGTACATAGGGGAAGGCGTCATTTCCTTCCAGACCACTGGAATTATTGGTCTACCAGTGCTGGTGGGGATCATCCTGGGAGTCAAATGGCTAGAGTATGGAAAGCAAAAGTAGCATGGTGTAGTAGATGCCAGAGGACCAACCGTGCCTGCCTGCAGGCCATGGTTAATAAGAGTTTGGATTTTGTTCCAGTTGCAATGGGAGCCCACTCTGGGTGTCAGGCTGAGAGGGGTGTGTGGAGAACAACATGATTCAGTTTGCATTATAAGAGAATTGATCTTGGTGCAGTGGGGAGAAGCGATCGGAATGGGATGGGTTTGCAAGTTAAATGACCACTTAGGAATCTGTTCTGTAGACCAGACCACAGACACTGGGTCCTCAGAATAGGTGACGGGAAGAAGGGGAGGGAAATGTAAGACTCAAAGCACAGGGATGACTTTTGGATTGGACATGGGGGGTGAGGGCACAAGAGGATACAGAGATCAATGCTAGATTGCAGCTTGAATTTCTGCCTGGGCAGTAATGGCATTTATTGAGATGAGAGCCATGTTGGGTGAGTGCATAGGAGTGAGAACTAAAAATCAAGGAATGTATTTAGACGTGCTAGTCAGTAATGACTATGGATAATAAAAGGACAGCTAGTATTACCATGCACTTTACCACGTGCCAGTCTGAGTTTTAATCAGTTTAAATTAACATATTTGTCCTTATGATAACTTTGCTACTGGTCCTATCCCCATTTTCCAGATGAGGAAACCGAAACCTAAGAAGGTCCAATGTCACACTGCCAGGGTGTGGTGAATCCGGTGAAACTGTGAGCTCTGACTCCAGAATCGTTGTTTTAAAATGTTTCGTGTATACCACCTCTCCATTTGTTGCATTATCTAGAGAAGTAAACAATGATAGGAATAATTTTGAAAGTCAGGAGAGAAGGCTGTACTGCAGACATAAATTTAGGGGCTGTAATTATGAGACCAGTTTCAGTGGAGCAGTGACAATACTGTGCGTTCTGGGGTGGAAAGACAAGGACGTAGAAGCCGTGATCCCGGAGACAAAAGAACCACTGAGGGAGAAAACCACGCCAAACAGCATGCAGATAAGGATGGCATGGAGGGTTTCTTGGTAAATTGAAGATCTAATTTTATTCATTCATTCATTCATGCATTCATTCGTTCATTCATTTATTATCTGTTTAAACAATGAAGGAGGCAAGTCCATCAGTTGAGAGAATGGGGTGAAAGAAAGGTAGGATGAGATGAGAGGTAAACCAGACTCTGTTTTGGCCCCACTCCCTTTAGGGATGCGATTTAAGAGATCACAGTTCTCTGAGATGTCGTAGCCGTGATACAGTCATAGTCCACACAGACACATACACACGTGCACACGCACATCCACAATATCACGGCATCTAAGGATGGTGAGAAGCACAGCATTGTGTAACATAGCACAGAAAAGTCAAGAAAGTATTTTTTTAATATTTTTGTCTAGATGCTTATTTATGTTTAAGAGAGAAAGTGTGAGTGGAGGAGGGGCAGAGGGAGGGGGAGACAGAGGATCCAAAGTAGGCTCTGCATTGAGAGCAGAGAGCCCGATGCAGGGCTTGATCTCACGAACTGTGAGATCATGACCTGAGCCGAAGTCAGACAATTACCAGCTGAACCACCCAGGTGCCCCAATACCTTTTTTAGATAGACAGCGTGAGTGGGAGAGAGGGAGAGAGGGAGAGAAGGGGGGGGGGGGGAGAGAGAGAGAGAGAGAGAGAGAGAGAGAGAATCTTAAGCAGGCTCCAGGCTCCATGGAGCCCCTCTAGAGCTTGATTCCACAACCCTGGGACCATGACCTCAAACTGAAATCAAGAGTAGGACGTTCAACTGAATGAGCTACCCAAGTGCCTCTTGTACTTTAAAAAGGAGTGTTGGTAATTTTTAAACAATGCAACTCTGGAAAATCAGGTTTTTCCTGCAGCATTGAGTACAGTATCACTGGCTGAAAAATGAAAAGAACTTTCCCATCATAGAGCCCTTTCTTTTACTTTCCTCTTCCCAAGTATTTATATCCAGTGGAACAGAATGGGTCCATTAACTCCTCAGGCTTTCCTGGAAAAGGCTTGCCTCAACTCCCCAGTGTCTTTCAAGAATCATTGTATCCCACATGCTCATTTTTTCCCCTCCATGTTTTTATTTTCTAAATACATTAATTAGCTATCCTGGAAAAATATTATTTGCAAAGATCTACTGGCACTATCCACCCTTCATCACCATATTAACAATTATAAAAGGCGTATATCAGTTCTTATGATCTTACCACCTCCTATACGTCACATTTAATTATCTTGGAAGCCTTGAGGCCACTACGCCTTTTTGTGTATCCATATAGCCATAGGTGGGCACGGAGAAGCACAGCTATTATTTCTAAGTGGCAATGTTCAGTTTAGTAATTGCCTGGTGTGTGTGTGTGTGTGTGTGTGTGTGTGTGTGTGTGTGAGAGAGAGAGAGAGAGAGAGAGACAGAGAGACAGAGACAGAGGGAGAGACAGAGAGAGAGAAATCTGTGGTAAGAGATATTTTTTTTCTGATACAACAATGCCATGATAATTGCACTTGAAAAACATACAGAGAGCTTATTATCTGGTTTTAAAAGAAAGCAAACAAACGACAAATTAGTTCTAATACTAGAAAAATTGACAGCTTAGAATGATGTACGTTCAAAGTATCTCCTCATTAATTCATCCCTTTATTTGTTCAAGAATATCTTTTAGATATTCAACAACATTCATATTTTCTTGAATAACTTTTATTATTTTAATGAATGAATAAGATACATCTAATAATTCATTCTTTCAAGAATAGTTTGTGGAACACTTTTACGAGGCATTTATTTCCTGGGCAGGGTTTATGTACAATTTATATTTCCAAACGAATTGGATAAAAACCCTGCCTCCAGATATTAACCAAAATGACTAGAGATCCTCAAAAATAACTTTAATAAAAGTCAAAATAGAAAACGCTTCTATGACCATGTCTTTTGTTTGTTTTCTGACATAACTTATGCAACTAGACACTAAGAGCTGTCTTATAGCATCCAGAAGAAATTTTAGTTGCTCTCATTTATTATTTTAGAGGAACAATCAATAAGTTGATCCTCCCAGACCTATTTTGCCTCTGGGGATAAAAAAACAGAAATTGGACATTCCCTTGATTTGGGGATCTACCCCACCCTACAGCTCCAATAACTGGGCTCCTGCCTTATCTTTAACCACTGATTTTCTCTTTGTCTTTTCATTTTTTTCTACAACCACCTAACTATGGATGAACCAAGCCACTTGTCGTTTCTTTCCTCATGTCTGTACCTCTGACCCCTTTTCAAAGAAACTTCTCGACCTTCCCACAGGTGTTACTGCTGACTGGTGACGTGGGCCCCTTAATGCTACTGTTCAACTGTTTCATTTTAGTTCTGGTTCAAAGTCCCCTGACATTTTCCTTATCATTGATGAAAACTCTGACCTCTCTCCTGAAGGCAGCTGGTGATCTCTTACCTCTTTCCCTCAGCCCAACCATCTTCCCTTGTACTAGAACCACTCCAAATCCACCCCCACTGTTAATGATGAACTATGTAATAGAAAAAAAACTATAATAAAGGGAACTCTGCTAAAATGTACCTCCCCACACATGCACATGCTGTGATATTTCTCTTTATTCTTAGCTCTGCTCATCTGGGTGGAAGGTGTGTTCTTACTCTTGAAGTCTATTCATCTGCTTGAGTCTTTATTTTCTTTTGTCTCCTCTACAACATCTACTGTTTCCTCTCTACCAATTACTTTGCCTCCCCCCACCCAAGCCAAACCTGTATAAATACCTCTCACCTTTAAACCAGTGTCTTTTAAACCTGTCTCCCTTTTAGCTCTATCTCTGACTACTTTCTACATCTTTTATGTTTCAAACTTGTGACTTCTTTCCTGTGAATTATCACCTGACTTCTCTCTTCCCTCTCTAGAAACACTGTGTCACTCCCTGCTTCCCAATTTTCCAGCCACCTGTACTAACCCTATAACAATGAAATGATCAGTCTTTTTTGTATCTATTTCCTCAAATAGGCCATGAAGTATTAGAGAATGAGTCTTCATTTTTGTGTGCCCGTTTTCAGTCCAGGGCACAGCACAGAAGGAGTCAGGTTAGATTATTTTTAAATTTTCTCAAATGCCCAAGCTAAAACAAACCCCAACTTGCTCTCCTGGGGGTTGGTCCTATTTTCAACATTACATCAACCACCAAGGGAGATATTTATCAAGAGAAGCAGAAGTCACATCACCAGAGGGAATGTCCCAACTTTAAGTAAGGAGGAAAGTGAAGGGAAAGAGAAAACATGGTAAAAATTTGGTGCAAAACATCGTGCATTTGAGAAATGTGAAGGCTGTAATCAAGAATTAATTTCCAAGATAAAATGTTGGAAACATGAGAACTTAATCAAATAAGGCCCCTTAAACAGATAGAAACAGGTCAAGACCAACATGATGCCAATTGGATTACATTTGAGGTCCAGTTACCTCAACACAAGATTAGGCCTCAAGATTAAAACACAGTTGCCTCCCTATGTGTGGTTGTTATTTCGAGTGGTGCCATTATCCACCTACTTTCCCCAACCAGACTATGAATTCTTATATTTCCTCATCTGTCCTATATCCGATCATCTATCAAATCCTGTAGATTTACCTCACTTCTAAATATTCCTTTTCTCCAGCCCATGCCGCCACTTGAATTCAGACGCATATTTTATGACCACATGATGACTTGTTCCCTAATTTCCTTCCTCAGCTAATTTTTTCTGCTGGTTCTAGAGAGGTCCTTTTGACACATACATACAATTGTGCTTAGAAAATTCCAGGAGCTCCCTAGAACCTCGTGTGTGTGTGTGTGTGTGTGTGTGTGTGTGTGTGTGTGTGTGAGAAATCCAAACTCTCCAGAGTGGCAAACAAGATCCTTCACAATTTGACCCTGCCGCTATTTGGACCTACCTCTTATTATTTCTCCCCAAGTACCAGGCTTCAAATTTTACTGAGACACTTTCTGTCTCCAAAATACAGGTACTCAAGCTTTCTTTTGTTCTTAATATTCTCTCTGCACAGAATGGCTTTTCTACCTTTATCTGTCTAGAGGGTTTTTGGGTTTTTTTTTTTAATTATTTATTATTGAGAGAGAGCATGAACATGAGCAGGGGAGGGGCAGAGAGAGAGAGGGAGAGAGAGAGAGTCCCAAGTAGGCTCCACACTGTCAGCACGCAGCCTGATGCAGGACTCGAGCCCACAAACCATGAGATCATGACCAGAATTGAAATCAAGAGTTGGACACTTAACTAACTGAGCCACCCTGGTGCCCTTGTCCAGATTTTTAACTCCATATCAAAGTACTCCATTCAAGCTTACCACCTTCTTGAGACCTAAGAGCCTAGTGACATGCTATATTCACTGTGTTGTCTGACTCTTACATGGCTCCATGACACCACTTAGCACACTGTATTTCACTGGCCTTTCCTGTCTGTCTCCCAGACCAGACCCCATGCCCTTTGATGTTGGGAACCCCCAACCAGTACCAGTCTATGTCTAATATGTGATTGCTATAAATTCTTCTTAAAGACAGAATGCAGGAAAGAATGAATGAATGTCTTGATTAACCTGATTCCATCTGCAGTAGGATTTCTTCCCCTCTTTCTACTCAGTGGCTGAAGTTTGATTCTCAGGTTTCTACCCAGAGATTGAGCCCATTCTCTCTGGTGTTTGACCTTTGTGGGGCTAACCATTTGTCTCTCTAGATTTCTGCCTATTGATTTCCTTTGGACTCTTCCCAGCTCCAGAAAAGCTAATTTAATAGACAGCCTGTCTAAATGGGTGCCATACTTTCCCTATATTCAGTTCTCAGGCTAGACTTCCAAGTTCTTCTCACTTCACCCAACCCCAAGTAACTGCCCGTGTTTACTTCTCAGAGCTGAGTGACCCCCTGGCCACCCCCTGTCACTACCACTGTTACTTACGGTCATCACTTGAACTGATATTTTCACTCTACCGCTTTATAATTCTTTTGAATGGACAACAGTCCAGAGAAATAGCACTGCTTAGCACACTCCTTGGCACACTCCTTAGCTGCTTCCCTACTAATTCCGTGGGAAGAGAAGGAATTCTCTCATTTCTTCCCTGCATCCCCCTTCCCCCAAAATGTGAGGATTCTTTCTTTGACTACAAATACTCGCTTAGCCAGTTCTTGTGCCTTCTGTGATAATTTGTGGACTGACAGCCCGGAACACAAGATGGAAGGCTTTCCAAACTGTTCTGCTGGAAAAATGCCAAAACAGGGGGAGGGCAGTAGTCCATTAAAATAATATAGTGCTGTGCTATTTAGGCAATAGTATCAATGCTGTACAGGCAAGCTAAGTGGGTGTGAGGGTAGATAAACAAACTGGATCAAAAGTCAAACATATATTTATGGGTAGAATTTTTAAATAGATATCCATATTATTGTTTTTGCTCCTGAAAGTAACATGTGGAATTAATCATTTGAATTATTATGACTAAGAGGAGAATAATCGCAAATAGAGAGTAAGATATTTCTTAGATGACTTCCTTTAACCCCTTTTAGGAAGTTAAGAAAAAATATTTCATAGTTGCAATGTAATAGAGTACATCTGGTTGGGTAAATGTTAAATAATCAGGATTAAAAATCTGACATACACAATAGGATGGTTCGACTTCTCAATTAATGGCTATAGATATCATATGTGGCCAACTATCTGAAGCATTAACACATGGTATGAGATCCATTCACAGGAAACAAAATCTCTGGCCCTTATTTCTGATGGTAAGAGAAGCTGGAGGGATTTGTTATGCTGTGTGGATGCATTGTTTTGTTTTTTTTTCTTAAGAACAAATAATTTAAAGAAATATTCTGGGAATCCCATATTTCAACTAATGGTGTGTGTGTGTGTGTGTGTGTGTGTGTGCGCGCGCGCACGCGTGTGTGTATTTTTTGTAACATAAAAAGTTTCCAATACCATTGCTATGCCTGGTATTTGATCTAGTGATGAGTCGAGACTGAGTTTTTCCCTTCCTCTCTCTCTCACTTTTTCTTTTTATTTCTTTCTCTCTTTCTTTCCTTCCTTCTTTCTTTCTTTCTTCCTTCCTTTCTTTCTTTCTTTCTTTCTTTCTTTCTTTCTTTCTTTCTTTCTTTCTTTCTTTCTTTCTTTCATAAACTTTCTCCCATGTCGTGAACTTCCTGGTAAGTATTTGGTGTCTTATATTTTAGGTAGGGATTTCCCCAGTCAAAGATAACTTAATTCCAGCATTTTAGATTGCATGGAAAGAAATTTCATCCCATAGTAGAAACAACTGAAAAATAATTCTGGCGTAGTCTTTTAAAGCAAATGTTCTATTTTTTCTTTATCTGATGCCATTGCTCTCCTAAATTCTGGTATTACTCTGCTTAACTCTATTAAAACTGGCTTGTTTTACATACTCATTCATGAAATAGAATCACCCCACTTATAGAAAATAGGATATATCAATCAATAGGTACATACAGATTTTTCTTCCTGCAATATCAATAAGTAAATTAGCATTGTATTTTGATAAGTTTATCTAGGATACCTATCCATTTCTACAAATGCCACCAATCAAAATGCAAACTTAAATATTCATATGTGCTTTAAAAACTTACATAAGCAAATTAGTATTAACTTTCTATCCAGGAAGCCTGATTTGAAAATACTTTTGCTTCTTTTCAAACTGTCCTCATGTGTTGTGGAATAACGAATTTCTGAGATCTTTTTTAAAAGAGCAATGTGGAGGAGAATGAAGCATTGAAACGCTTGTTTTCAAATTAGAAAAAAAATGTTGGCTTTATAAATTAGAACAAAATTATGTGTTTTTCTGAGTCTGAACTCTGTTCTAAATTTCTACCATAGATGTAGTTATAGAATTATGACTCAAGGTAAATGTTTGTCTCTTTCATAAGCTTTTTTTTGGAAAATATCCAGTAAGGGGTTCCTTATTAATACAGAGAAGAAAGTGTGTGTTTGGAGAGGAGAGGTATTTGTTTCATGTAGCCCCAATTAGAAACTTAGGTAGAGCTGATCAAATTTTGAAATGACTTTGTTTGACAAACTTCCAACATGCTATCTATTAAGGAGAGTACAGTTTGATTTAATGTGTTTTTTAAAAATATGGACAATGGTGTCAAATCTGAATATTACTAAACATTAACTTTGCTTCAATGTTGTAAAAAAAAAATGATGTCGATAAATAAGAAAAACAAAACTTTACTGTGGTGGGTGGATATCTCCATCCATCTTTCTTTGTTAAAGTTCCAAATACTATGACTACAGTAAAGAAAAATTCATTTACCAAAAGGGATTATTGTGGTAAGTCCCAAAGACGTTAAACTTTGGTGAGAAAGAAGGAAGAAGGCACGGAATTGACTCTGTGGGTGAAAAGGGATAAAACTTCCTTTTTTTTTTTTCCTGTGTAAGTGTTCAGTGACAAATTTTAAATGATGATTACTATTCAAGAGGGTTCTGGTAATTTTTGCTCCCATACTTTGTCCCCTTAAACTGTAATTAACAATGATTTATCTTAAAACCTAGAATTATAATAGGATTCTTTTCTAAGTTTACTTATTTTTGTATTAAACTCTTTGAATCGCCACACATTTATTAGACCTATGTGAAAATAGATTAAATATGATAAACTTTGCTACTACTCTTCATTAATAATTAAATGTAATGAAATTGATTTATGTAAATAAGTAAGAATGACAAATCAATTTTACATTTAACAGCCAACTAGGTCTCATAAAACTTCAAAGTACATGGCAGATTCCTTAATTTAGGCAATGTGTCCTCATTTGAAATATGCTATTGCTTTTATCATCCCATGTGATCCATGACTTGACATCTGTGATGGATATAAGCAGTTATAAATTGTGCAATCATTGTGTGTGTTTGGGGGTGGAGGGGTGCCTGTTGCAGCTGATTTCTCAATAAAAAATGTACGATTCGTGTAATGCTACCTATCAAACCTAAGTAGCATTTTTGGTTCATAACCCCAAACCGTGATACTCTGGTAACTTTGGTTGACTGTAAAACCATAAATAAAGAAGTGTTGCTGTACTGTTATTTCAAATCACTCTTCAATGAACAGTTTGACCCAATTATTATTTCCAGAATGTTCTTACTTCACTTCCCAGCTAATAAGCACTAAACGCTTTTGTAGACACAAAATAGTTTGTGGAGCACAGTTAGAAAGAAGTCACGAGACCGAGTAAGGGCACAAAGAAGAGAAATAACTGTCTCCAAGAGAGGATTTTAATTCCATTTTGGGGGCACAGCATTTCAGACAACTGTGAGATTTGCAATTGGAAATGTCAGGTCAGGAGTTAGATGTACGGGTATAAGGTTCTGGAGAGTGACGGAGTGTGGTCAAATTGTGGGCCCAGGGAAGTGCATAAGGTTAGCCAGGGAACATGTAGATTGAGAAGAGAAACGATTATGGAATAATACCCTGGAAAACGCCAACATTTTAAGAGATTAAAAGGATCATTCATCCAACCAAGAAGCCTATCACATGCTTTCATAATACAATTTAGTTCTCATCCATAGGACTGACTAGATCTGAAATGAATGTTTTACAAGCCAGACTATAAATTTCATGAAGGGGATCATATGTGTCTGATCCAGGGCTATATTCTCAGTGCTATGAATCGTGTCTGGCATGTAGAAGAGCTTCCTACGTGTTTCTGAATTAATTAATGAATCTATAAACAAATGTATGAATGATGGATGAGTGAATGAATTGTAGAACAAAGTAACAATCACGATGAAGATGCTGAGGTGTCTGTAGAATATGAAACATGAATCCCTAAGTGACTTGGACAAGAGAAGTTTTATTGACCTGTGAGGCATAAACTAATGATATGCAGAATTACTGTGTACTATGTGTAAATAGCAGATCAGTGTGCTTCCATCAATAATGTGTTAGAGTTGTTGATTTTAGAAGATTGAGAATTTTTTCACCTCATCTAACAGTGGCCCATATGGCTGTTTTATAATATAACAAAATGGTTACATTTTATGCCTGAAATACGGATCCTACTAAAGTATGAGATGTAATTCTTACATGCTATGGGGAACTGTATAAGTTAATAAGAAGAACCCAAAGGCTGACAGTATCCTATCTTGCCAACAAATCCGTGTGGTTTGCCAATAAACCATTTTACAGATATGGAGAAAGAAACATATAAAGATGGGATGACGCTCAAAGGGCACACAACACTCGTGGCTGAGTGGGAATAGGTCACAATCATTTCCTGATCCCGAATCCAGTGTTCTCCCCACTATGTTATACCATTCCTAATAGACTGAAATAAAAAGGAATTCATTTTACCAGTACCCCTCTACACCTACATACTAGACCAGTGACACTTAATTTTTAAAGTATTCCATTTAAAATAAATAAATAATACACAAAGAAACAAACAAACATTCCATTTTCGTAGGTGCTTACAACATAATAGTTGAATAGCAAAAAATGAAGAGAAACCTAGATACTTTCAGACATACTTGATGTAATCATAACTATCTACCCACAGGTACATAGTGACTTGTTATTTATTCATAGGATACAGCTGTGTATCCTGTACCTATCTCCTCCTGTAATTTTTTGATTATTGACTTACAAATTTTACCTTCAGTGGAGGAGAATTTTCTGTGATCATTGTCGTGAACGACTATTGCAATGACTTACTTCGCAAAGTTGTGATGTTGATATTTGGCAATGATATTTACATATTGTGAGTGTCTGAGTAGCAGAGGCAATGTTCTCTTTTCAAAATGTTATTTAAGGTACCTAGGTATGTGTTTATTGAACTTAAGGTGAACTGTGGGTTTGATTCAACTTTCCTATAGAATAGAAGAGTGGCCCCTACCTTCTTCTCATCATTCCCTCTTGCACCTTTGGGAAATTGTTAACTTTTCTTTTCCGCATGTGTCAGTCTTTTGAAAAACAGAAATGATGAATCCTTCCATGAATCTGCCGAGCGTGATTTTGTGGACAAAAGATCTTTATGGGGTTTATAGTGAAGGAAGATGAATTCACATTGTTTGAAATGATTTGAAAATCAGTTTTCCTTCATGCTAATACAGTATGCTATTATCATATGTTTACCACATTTATATTTAAGGACTATTAATAGGTCTAACATCTTGTTATTCTTTGTTATCCTTCATTCATCGAGCCTTCTTTTCTTCCTTCTTTTGGATTAAGTAACTAATCTTTAGGATTTTGTTTTTTTCCAATTATTGGCTTAGGTTTTTGTTTTTTGTTTTTTGGGTTTTTTTCCTTTAGGGTTTGTACAGGGTTAACTTATCACAATCAATCTTTAAGAATATTATACCATTTCACGTGTAATACAAGGTGCTTACAGCAATATACTTCCATTTCTCCTTCCTTTCTTGTGTAATTGTCATACCTTTGACACATATGTTATATACTCCCATTAAATTGTCATTATATTTGTTACAAACAATCACGTGACTTTTTTAAAAAAAAATTAATGTTTCTTTTTGAGAGAGAGAGACAGAGACAGAGCACAATCGGGGTAGCGGCAGAGAGAGAGGGAGACACAGAATCTGAAGCAGGCTCCAGGCTCTGAGCTGTCAGCACAGAGCCTGACATGGGGCTTGAACTCATGGACCACGAAATCATGACCTGAGCCAAAGTCAGACATTTAACCAACTGAGCCACCCAGGTGCCACAACAATCAGGTGACTTTTAAAGATTTAAACAAGGAGGAAAATGTATTAAATTTACCCACAGGTTGACCATTTTTCCATTCCTGTGTCCCTCTGTACTGAATGTGTCTTCTATGCTGACTACTTTTAAGATTTTTCTCTTAATGATTGGTTTCAAGCAATTTTCTCATGTCGTGTCTCTGTGTAGTTTCCTTCGTGTTTCCTGTGTTTGGAATGTGTTGAGCTTCTTAGATTTGTGAATCTATCCTTTTCATTAAATTTGGAAAACTTTGGTCATTATTTCTTCAAATATATTTTTCTGCTGCCGTTCTCTCTCCTCTCCTACACAGACTCCAAATACCCGTGTATTAAGTCACTTAAGACTGTCTACATTTTACTAAGGTTGTGTTCATTTTTTAATCATGTTTTCTCTGTTTCACTTCATGTTCACAAACATTTCCTTCTGCAGTGTCTAATTTGCTGTTACTCCCATCTTTAATGGTTTCTGCCACTGCTATAACAAATTACCAGTAACTTAGACTCTTAAAACAGCACAAATTTATAATCTCATGTTTTTGTATTTCTTAAATCCAACGTGGGTCCACTAGGCTGAAACCAGAGGTGTTGGCCAGTTGTTGGCGTTACTTCCCGAAGGATTCAGGAGACAAGTGGTTCCTTTGCCTTTTACAGCCTCTACAGACCCATCTATTTCTTCTCTTTTGGCCCCTTCTTCCTTGAAAGCCAGCAACATAGCAACCCTCCAGCCTGCCTGCCCTGTCACATCTGTCTTCCGATTTTCTTCTGCCTCCCTCTTCCCCGTCTAGGGACCGCTGTGATCTGATTGGACCCATCCAGATAATCTAGGGATCAGTTCCCCATATCAGGGCCTTTAACTTAATCTCATGTGGAAAACCCTTTCTGTCATGAGGCAACAAATTCATAAGTTCTGGGGACTGAGATGTGGACATCTTTGGGGAGCCATTATTTTGTGTGCCACACCATCCAATGTATTTTGTAACCTGTAATTTTCACCTCTGCAAGTTCGATTTGGATCTTTTCAGTATCTCTTATGTCTCTACTTAAACATGCTCAGTCTTTCCTCTGCCTTCTTAAACATGTGAGACATAGTTATGATAACTATTTTAATGTCTTTGTGATTATCATCTGTGTCATTCCTACTTCTGTGTCTATTGATTGACTTTCCCCCTCCTCCTCCTAGCAGACCATATTTTCCTGTTTCCTTGAACACCTAGTAATTCTGACTGGGTGCCAGCAGCTGTGAATTTCATCTTGTTTGGTGCTAGATATTTTGTATTCTTTTTTTTTAAATTTTTTTTCAACGTTTTTATTTATTTTTGGGACAGAGAGAGACAGAGCATGAACGGGGGAGGGGCAGAGAGAGAGGGAGACACAGAATCGGAAACAGGCTCCAGGCTCTGAGCCATCAGCCCAGAGCCCGACGCGGGGCTCGAACTCACGGACCGCGAGATCGTGACCTGGCTGAAGTCGGACGCTCAACCGACTGCGCCACCCAGGCGCCCCATATTTCTGTATTCTTATACAAAAAAATACTGAGCTTTGTCCTGGGAAACAAATGCATCATATGAAAATAGTTTGAATCTTCAGGCTTGCCTTGAACTATTTTTAGGTACCAGAGAAGCCCTGATCGAGGACTAAATTGTTCCCCTCTATGGAGGCAAGACCCTTCTGAGTACTCTAACCAATGTCCTTCGAATTATAAAGTCTGAATGACTGGAAGAAACATCATTGTGTTTTCTTTTTAGTGTTTCTCTGCCCACCTTTGGATAGACGCCTCCCGGACTTGCACCAGTCCACCCTGGGCTGAAGGCCTCAGGGAGAGCTATATTGCTATGTATGTCTCTTCCCACCCCTCTTGCAGGAAGACGGCCAGGCTTGCCTGCTTCCTCCTTCCTGCACAGCAGCCTGAAGCTCTGACCAGACAGTCACCTGGGGTAACCTTAGGGTTCACTTCATTTGCTTCCCCTCTCTCATGAATCATCACCTCGTGCTGCCCGATATCTATGTCTGAAAAAACAGTTCTCATGTATTTTGTCTGTTTTTGGTTTTTTGTTTGTTTCTTTGTTTTTGTTTTTGTTTTTGTTTTTTTCAGTTCTTTCAGGCTGACTGGTAAACTCCACCTCTGATATTGGATCTTGGCTGATAGCAGAAGTCCTTCTGTCTTTTCATTCCAGTATAAGGGAGCTCATTTTATTATTTTATTTTATTTTATTTTATTTTATTTTATTTTATTTTATATTTTATTTTATTTTATTTTATTTTATTTTATTTTATTTGTATTTTAGAGAGAGAGAGAAAGAGCATGAGCAGGGGAGGGGCACAGGGAGAGGGAGAGAGAGAATCCCAAGCAGGCTCCACACTCGGTGCAGAGCCTGACATGGGGCTCGAACCCAGGACGGTGGGATCATGACCTGATCCAAAATCGAGAGCTGGACACTCAACCGACTGAGCCCACCCAGGCGTTCCCGGAGCTCATTTTAAAGACATTTGACGTATCATATCATGGGAGCCCTCTGAAGGAAAGGATAGCTGTGTATATACTATTTAGTGTCTTATGAAGATTTTAGCCCCCACATCATATACATTTAATAACTTCACATAGTGATACAAATGTATTGTTTTGTTAATTATAAATGCAAACTTAAAAGGACTGACCATCAGGGAGATGACGTGATGGAGAGCAATGTGTGGACTGGGAGTATTTATATTAGAAATATTTGGATGCTGTTACTTTAAAGAGAAGCAGTGCAGTTGACCTGTTTGGCACCCGGGAAACAGGCAGGAGGGGCGGTAGGCAGACCAGTGCCAGAGAGCTGGGAATTAGGACAGCTGCCCTTTTTGTTTAAGCTGCCGCTGGCCTTGCCAACACATGTGAGCCTCTCACAAATCATGCAAATTTCAGGTTCTTTATGATGCCACCTTTGATTCATGCAGGCAGTGTGAGGGAGAGAAAACACTTGTGCACGCATGCACACACACACACACACACACACACACACAACTGCAAGATTTGGCAAGGACTTTGCAGCTGCTAAATCATGTGAGAAGAGAGTATGGCTGCTCTCATGCCGCGTGGAGCCTGATGGCCCAAGGAAAGTGGATGCTTTACATTTCTTCTGCCAAAAGAAAGCAGCATTCGGGACACCTATAACCTAGGATGACCAGCTGTTCTACCCCATTGGAGAATCATGGAAATCCTCTCCTAGGGGATGTCTTTCCCTGACCATGGCAACAGTCATTGATTCTCCTCTTCCAAATGCCTTTAGCGCTTATAGTCTGTCCCACACAGCTTAAGACACAACTGGCTTGTCTTTTTTTTTTTTTTTTAAATAGGTATTTCCTGTTGAGAAGTATTATCTCTTCAGTCAGACTGAGTCCTCCATCAGGACGGGACTTCTGTGTGACACATTTATGTTGCCCTGGCATCCCCAACCACCACCCTGATCGTTGTGCCCTTCATAAAGCTGTGTTCCAAAACCTTGTCCCCTTTTCCTAGAGGTGATCTGTGTATATGCTAGTGACCATCGCCTAATATCGTCGTCGTCATCCTCATCAGAACAGTTCAGATGCTGGGGTCAAGGAGAAGGAAGTGACAAGCAGCCACAAATAAGCAGGCTCTGACAGCTTTCGCTGACACCAGGTCATAAATCAGATGGCAGTGAAGGCGAAACTCAGCCCAGTTCCCACCCTCCCTCTCCATTCTTTTCTGCCGCCTCCGCCTTTACCAGATCAAGTGTTTTATTGCCACGGGTAGCGCGTAGTCTTTGTTAGGTGAGCGTCTGGGCTGCTTTCCTGCAGTGTCTGCACTTCAAGCAAGAGTTCAACACGAATCCAATTTAGAAAGGGTCAGAATAAGCCCATGTGACTTCATAGTTAATTCAGAATCTGCACAGTCAATGAATGCCCCCAAATAAAAGGAAGCAACTTGATTTGACTGAGGACAAGCCAGATAATCCACATAAAGGGAAACATTTGGAAGAAAACTATTACCGTCTCTCAAACTTGGAAAGGGAAGGAAAATCCCAGAAAGCACAAACAAACGAACACACACCCAAATAAAGGGGAGTTGTTGTTCAAGGGCTATAAAGTTTCAGTTATGCAAGATGGGTAAGTTCTAGAGGGCAGCTGTACAACACAGTGCCTGTAGTTATGAATGCTATAATGTGGAGGCATCTGGGTGGCTCAGTGGGTTGAGCGTCAGACTTTTGCTCAGGTCATGATTTCATGGTTCATGGGTTTGAGCCCTGCGTCTGGCTGTGTGCTGGCAGCTCGCAGCCGGGAGTCTGCTTCGGATTCTGTGTCTCCCTCTCTTTCTTTCTGCCCTTCTTCCACTCGCACTCTGTCTCTCTCTGTCTCAAAATAAAGAAACATTTTTTAAAAACCTTTAAAAGATTGCTATATTGTGCACTTAAAAATTTGTTAAGGTAGATTTCATTTTAAGTGTTCTTACCAAACACACACACAAGAAAACACAGACACACACACACACACACACACACACACACACACACACACGAGGCATAAGGAAACTTTTGAAGGTGAAGGATAGATCTATTACCCGGACTGTCGTGATAATTTCATCGATGTATGCATATGCCCAAATTCATCAAATTCTACACATTAACTATGTGCAAGTTTTTGCATATCATCTGTATCTCATTAAACCTATTTAATGTGTGTGAGTATAAAGATTTATAACATCTGATCGTTTTAGTTTCAGAGAGCATGAGAGGCCTTTCCAAAAAACAATAATCACTGTAATAATAATAGTACTAACGAAAAATTGATCATTTGAAAGTGTTAGTCTCTCTAGACTTCACAGTATATTTACTTTTCCTTTTAGTCTTTCTTTCTTCTTCGATGTATAAATAAGGATTGAGTGAGAGCAGAGGGCAATACAAAAACACAGAATAAAAGGACGATAGCCCTTCTGTTTGTTGTTACTCTTGTTGTCCTTTTCCACTCCAGTGTAATGATAGGGAAGGAGCTGCCCGTCTCTCTGGGAGTCTCAATTCAGTTTTCAAGTTTACCCTGTCCAGGTTGGAGCTGAGCAGTCAGGGGTCAAGGTCTGGCTGCCACAGCATAGCCCTTGAAATTCACTCCAGGTCTCACTGATTGCTAATAGATTTTTTTTTTAATTTCATTCATCTTAAAACCAATTGTTCTACAAAGGAACTGAGAATAATGGTCTTTGCTCATTCTTGATCGATAATAATAATGACAGAGCAAGCATTATTGAGGTTTTTAGAATGTAGTGCCTGCAACATGGCCCTAATGTTTTGGATTATACCAAAGCTCTTCATATATGCTCATTGCCTTTCAATACCATAAACATATGTAAACTTTTTTCAAAAAATTTTTTTCTTTATTTTGAGATTGGTAGAGAAAGAGTCCCAAGCAGGCTCAAATTCACAAACTGTGAGATCATGACCAGAGCCAGAATCAAAAGTCAGACAAATAGCTGATTGAGTCACCCAGGCACCCACCCCCCCTTTTTTTAAGTATGTTAACTTTTTAATAGAAAACACTGATAAAAAACAAGGGAACAGATCATCGTAGCTAAATATATTTGCTCTTATTTCCAAATTTAGGGTAATTTTAAACAATTTATCCCTATCGATCTGGGAATAAAATTTTTATTTTTTATTTATTTTGGGGGGGGGATAAAATTTTAGATTTCGGTCATCTTAATAAGCTGATATATATTTTCTGCCGTTAAAAATAGTGGCGTTTTAAGCTCTAGTCTGATAGTTGCATGACAAGATAGTATATATAATTAATTTAAATATCCCACTTAGGGGTGCCTGGGTGGCTCAGTTGGTTAAGCGTCCAACTTCGGCTCAGGTCATGATCTCGCGGTTCGTGAGTTCGAGCCTCACATTATTCTCTCTGCTGACAACTCGGAGCCTGGAACCTGCTTCAGATTCTGTGTCTCCCTCTCTCTCTGGCCCTCCTGCACTCGGGCTCTGTCTCTCTTTCCCTCAAAAATAAATAAACATTAAAAAATTAAAATAAATAAATATTCCACTTAGAAAACAATGCTTGATTCTGTATTGTCAGTTTCAAGTTTTTATCTTACTCTTCATATAAAATCTAATGTGAGCGCCTTTCCCTCAGAAAACACTTCCTGTTTGGAAGTTTGGAAAAGCATAGTCATGTCCTATTCACACAACACCGTCAAGTAAAAGGATTTGCACTCTGACATGTGACCATACTCACAATTTTTACTGTATCTATTTGGTCCCGAATCATGATTAGGTGGTAATTTATAAACTTTCACCTGTTCTCAACAAATAAAGTGGCATCTGAAGGGGCACCAATCGTGCCTCTCGCTTGGAGCCCAGCAGGACTTTTCTCTGATGCTGGTTGTTGTGACTGCATGAGGAATAACTTCAAAGCCATTTTTCCTGCTTTTGTTGGAGCGATCACCTTATCAGTGGCTGGAAGATTTCTTCTCCTGAAGCATAGGTGTTCAATAATCAACAAAACGAAAAGTCATCTCACGTTTCCTCTCATATATGCAACATACATATGCGGAGATGATTTTCCTTCTGCCCACCTGTGGTTTCACCCATCTGATCTGCAATGTAAAATATCTGCTGACACCAGTCAATCAGAGTCACCATCTCATCCTGGAGGCGAAAAGTCCACAGTACCATTTTGGAAAATCATTTACCCTCTAGATCGTTTTGCTTTCTGGAAACACACACACACACACACACACACACACACACACACTCATTAACTTACAGGTAGGTTTTTCAAGATTCTTGGAAATAACTCATGCCACTTTTTTTTTTTTTAATGGACCTACAGTTCTCTATAGTTTTGATCTCTGCTTTGACTTTTACAACAAAGGGAAACAGTCTTTTGGGTTTCATTTTTATTTTCATTGTGGTAATAACATTTAACATGAGCTAACTACAGTCACGGTGTTGCATAGCAGATCTCTAGAACTTAGGATTGTGTGGAACTGGAACTTTATACCCGTTGAACACCAACTCTCATTTCTTCCAACCACCAGCCTCTGGCAACTACCGTTGTATTCTTTGTAGAAGTCTAACTCTTTTAAAGATACCCCCATGTAAGTGGAATTTCGCATTAGTCATCCTTCTGTGGCTTCTTTCATTTAGCATACTCTCCCTCCATTTCTTCTATGTTGGCGCCTGTGACAGGATTTCCTTCTTTTTCCGTGGCTGAATAAAATTCCATTGGATATATGCATTGCATTTTTCTTATCCGTTCATCCGTTGATGGACATTTAGGTTGTTTACATATTTTAGCTACTGTGAATAATGCTGTAGTTAATGTGGGAGTGCAAATACCTCTTCAGGTTCCTGATTTCAAGTCTTGGACACATACCCAGAGTACCGTGTAGTGGAAATAATTCTGTGTGCCTTCTCTGCAAAACCTCAATTGGTTTGCTGGAGAAACCATAGTTGTGTGCTGAGTTTATTTTAAATGAATAGTCTTAAGTGGTTATTTGGTTATTCTATGGGACAGTGACCCAATAAAATAAAATGTTCATAATTCATTCCCCTATTTCTTTTTTTTTTTTTTAATTTTTTTTCAACGTTTATTTATTTTTGGGACAAAGACAGAGCATGAACGGGGGAGGGGCAGAGAGAGAGGGAGACACAGAATCGGAAACAGGCTCCAGGCTCTGAGCCATCAGCCCAGAGCCTGACGCGGGGCTCGAACTCACGGACCGCGAGATCGTGACCTGGCTGAAGTCGGACGCTTAACCGACTGCGCCACCCAGGCGCCCCTCCCCTATTTCTTATTTGTACTTTGTGTGTGTGTGTGTGTGTGTGTGTGTGTGTGCACGTGCGTGCGTGTACACAAGTGTCGTACTCACATATTTGGTGGCCCCAGCATGGCAAATATTTATAGTTGACAATGGAACATATCATAATGGTAATAGTAAAAAAATACTTAAGAAATATAAGCATAACAGGAATTCAAAAACATGTCCATTGAAGTGAAAGGTACCTTGTGCATAGCCTGATAGCTAGGGTTAATTAATGAATGGATCCTTTTATTTCATGAGAAACATTTAAATATATGAATTATTAAGAGGTTTCCTGAAGTGCCTGGGTAGCTCAATCAATTGAATGTCCAACTCTTGTTTTCAGCTCAGGTCACCAATCCCAGGGTTATAGGATCGAGCCCCAAGTCGGACTCCACATTGAGCAGGTAGCCTGCTTAAGAATCTTTCTCTCTTTCTGTCTCTCTCTCTCTCTCTTCCTCTGCCCCTCTCCCCAGCTTGGGCCCTCTGTCTCTGTCTTTCTGAAATTAAAAAAAAGAAAGAAAGAAAAAAAGAGGTTTCTTCTTTAAATTGGCCTCTCAGATACACTTCTGTATCTTCACTGACTCCTGAGACCCTGTTATAATAATAGTAAAGGAACAAAGTAGATGTTGAAAATAACTGGAAAAAAATCTTCTGTAGCATCAGAACAACATGGGAAGATACACACACGCGGGCTCATGGCCACGCCCACACGCAAAGAAAAAGAGCAAATGTAAGAGGGTCGGATGCTGTGAAAAAGGAGCTTGTAGAAATTAGGTCACCACACAGAAGCTTCAGATACAGATTTGGAAGATAAATGCGAGAAATTTAGAATGTGAAGCACCGTCTGAAAATACAAGATGAAAGGGAAGAGATACCAATGAGCTCTCCAGGAGACCCACCCCTACACAACTGGGAATTCTAAGAAGCAGAGAAGATTCATGTAAAAAAAAAAAATCTCCATAAAATAATAAATATTGCTGGAGCACAAAAGATACTTGAGAATTTGAATTGCAAGGTCCCACTGACTACCAATTTGGATGAACTGAACAGATCCGTAGCATGTTACTGTGAATCAACTGGTAGAGACCACTGTGAAGGTCAATGATATGCAGGGATACATCCTAATCTATTACCCAGGAAGATGAGAAAGAATGATGTCAGGAAAGGAAGCCTATATTCACATGTAACGTAGAAAAACAGGTTAATTATAATATACAATACACCTCAAAATGGTAAGATGTTCACTTAAGTATCTGTGGCCAATTACCTCTATTGAAAACATCCACCTTTACCTAAAATAGTGGTTGACAGTTTACATCAAACTTTAAGTTGTAAGCACAACAAATCAATTCTTCTTATAATTCCTCATTAGGAAACACTAAGATTTTCAAGCATACGCATTTTATTAAAAGTAGCGAAATCTAAGAGGCACCTGGGTGGCTCAGTTGGTTGAGCATCCAACATCAGCCCAAGTCATGGTCTCACAGTTTGTGAGCTTGAGCCCTGCATTATTGGGCTTGCTGCTGTCTGCACAAGAGCCTGCTTCGGATCTTCTGTTCCCTTCTCTCTCTCTATCCCTTCCCTGCTTGCCTGCTCACTCTCAAAAATAAATAAGACATTTAATAAATACATACATACATACATACATACACACATAAATAAATAAATAAATAAATAAATAAATAAATGTAACAAAATTATTTTCAATTATATATGCTATATATATTATACAGTATGTATATGTATTATATTTAACAAATAGAACACTACATTAGGTAATAGCTTTTAAAGTACATTCTGAAATTCAGTTTTTTCATCTGTAAAATTGGCAGAATGATACCTATATCATACGGTGACTTTTAGAAATAATTGCACCTATACACAAAGTGGGACAATGCCCAGCACAAAGTAATTGCTCGGCGAGCGTTAGGTACTATTGTTAGGACCCCAGAAAGGGAGTTTTAGAGGCTACGGTGGTGGTGAAGACTAGAACTTTAAAACACATAGACGAATAAAAACAGAATGCATGAAAACTGCTTGGTTACAAAGAGCAAGTCTGGGGATGGTGTAAGGCAGGGCGTTTTTACCATCTAATTCCTTTTCTACTATTCTTAACAATATTCATGTGTAGGTAACATTAATTCTTTGAACATGTGCTTCCGTTGTATACATTTACTTATTCTGGGTGTGTCAGGTCGGCACGCTATAGGCAGTGGGTAAACATTTGCTGATGATTCGATTATGGCGAAATAATCTGAAGAATCTTAACTACCTACCTCACTCTCACCATTGACTCTCCATAGAAATTTCTACTGCACTTCAAGAGCCTAGATTAGCAAACTTTTCACACTGCACCAATAAGTTGATCATTTCTTCTTTACATCAATGATCACAATGCTGAGTTAGAGATAAGAAAAATATTGTCGGTTCATTTCAGGCAACACGTTGTATTTTGCCTTGATTCAGAATCTAAGTCATCCTTCATTTTTCTCTATCTTTTAGAAATCTTTCTGAGAAAAATTTAAAAGAGCAAAAAAGGACATCGCGTGACTGGAAATGTGATCGTCCTGGATTCTGCCAAATCTTGCCACCAGTTTCTGTGTTATCATTATGTCACTCACTAGTTTTGCATATGATTTGGGGTATTAAGGGTAAGGCTCTTGCGATTACTTACCTAAAGGAATATAGTGAAATCAAGAACAGACTTCAGAGGGGGAAGAAGTGAACTAGAGTCTTGGCCTTAGCGTCTACCAAAGGGATGTAAGAGTTAGCGTCTTCCCTTTTATTGGAGATGGGTGCAGAGAGGAGTAATTATATTTCCTGGAAACAGTCGTCATGGGTCTGCACTGAAAGAAGCATAGGCAAGGGAATTGGAAACTGTCAAGGACTACATCAACAGCACTATTTAGCCCGGACTTAAAAGAAGCAATGGCAACTATTATTCTGCTTGGGAAAGACACAGTAGTAATTGCCAGGCGCTAACAAACAAAATATGCCATCCGTCATCTAATCTGTAGCAATGAGCAGTGTGCCACATCAGGAAGACTGCAAATGTGAAAGTTTTCATAAACTTGGTTAAGCGGCCAATGTGATACTTTGGCTACCCCTAATTATTCTTGGAGAGCAAACTAGAGGTCACAGTCAATGAGTTTGGAAAGAAAACAGTAAGCATGAAGTACAAGTTTATTAACCTATGCTTATTGACCCTGGAATTCTAAAGAAGGCTTAGAAAAATTCACCAAGGAATGTTGTATCTTACACACAATGTACATTTGTGTGAACAGAGCACATTAATGAAGTGCGTCTTCAAAAACTGTGGTTCCAGGCTACTGTTTTTAGAGATAAAATAAACCGATCGTGGCAACATCCCTGATCACAATATATTCTAAGGGCCTTGTCTCGAAGAATAATTGTGAAGGACAAAATGAGAAAGAAACTGCGCTTGCAGAAAAAATAAAATCGCAGTTTGGTAACTGTGCCTCCACTGAAAAAAGGAAAATGCATTACTGTATTTAACCTATATCTTAGATTATGTTCCTGAATGATACTCTCGCTTTTGCTGCAACATCCGTCAAATCAAACTTTAACTATTTACAGTTCCTTCCACCCCCCGCCCCCTGAAATCACAATAACGACTCTTTTCCTGGGGGTAGGAGAGAGAGGTGAGGCTGTAAAAGCTATCTTAAAATGAGCATTTTATTTATGCTGTTTTTATTGAACCTAGAAAAGGTTGGGAATGTTGAAAACTATTCAGGACCTCATGCCATCTGCCCTTATTTCGTATGTTCCCTCATATGAGTTGGAACAAAGGAGTGGGCTGGATGGAATTAAAGAATGTATATATAAAAAAAAAAAAAAAAAAGAAAGTAGTGATCAAACAGTACTGATAAGGGAAGCCAGTGTGCTCCTGGGTGATGTGTGTATTCAACTCCAGGCTGACTCCTCTTATGCTAATACAGCCAATTTCCTCTTTTATTTCATTTCTGGAGCCTGAATCTGCGATCTCTGATAAGGTTCCCAAGGATACCGCCTTCACTCACAAACCAGGAGGGGGCAGGGGAGCGGGTGATGGAGATGTGTAACTCGGAGAGAGCACTAGTGGATGAATAATTTAAAGCTCCGCCCGGAGATTTGAGGCAAAATGCAGAGATAAGATACACCACAGGGTCTGCTCTGTTTATTCAGAGCTTCATCTTCCAATGACAGCTGACCTCCAAGGTCAAGGGTATGATGGGAAATGGAACCAACAGTGGGGAAAGGTACTGCACATCCCAGAAGAAAGTAATGATTTACTTTTGTGTCAAATGAAAAATTGATCTTTTTATTTAACTACTTTTTTGTTGCCGTCCATCCACAGAAAGCCTGTGACTGAAGAAACTTTGCATAAATGGCAGTTTGTCCCCGTGATGCGGAGACACTCCCCTGAGCTCTTCCGGGAGCTTGTCATATTTTAATACTCGGTTTCATCAGGAAATTTTTAAGGTCAGGATCAACTTGGATTGAGGACCAAAAGTGTATTTGACTTAGGACCTCGGGTGACAAACATAGTATCTGGATTCAAAGGCAATCTGATCTTTAGTTTCTCTTGGGCAAATGATACGTTTCCGAGGCTTCCTACCTTTTTAACTTGTACCCAAAGAGACTCCACGTTTTCCCCTCATTACATTTTTCTGGAGCCTAACATAATCCCTTTTGCGGCAAAACACAACATTACATACGTTGAACCTAATCAAATCTTTCTGTTCTTACTAGTCGGCTGCCTAAATCCCTGAATCTAATAACTCCTTGCCGTTCGGAAAATTTGAAGCCATTTGTCCTGGCTGGACCCATGTTGTAAGTTTTAGGATCTTACAAATTCTGACAGTGAGACACGCACCCACGAAAGCCCTGCTCCCCGTTATCAAAACCGTCTGCTGGGTCGCTCCGATTTGTTTCAATAGAATACGACCATGACCTCTGCGGGGAGAGAGGCAATGTCAAATGTTTCCAAGGGCTGGTTTACATTTCCCTCACCGTCTTAAACTGCTGTTTCTGCTTTCCTCTGTTTGACTCTTACCCATGTTTTCATTCCTGAGCAATCATACCTTTTATCTTTTTTAGATAAACATGAAAACATACTAAGGTCACTGCTGGGTGAGAGGTAAGATGTGCGTGACTGCCACCCAGCCTTACCGAGCCTCTTTTCCCCCCTCCCTTCCTTGACAAACACCCCTTGGGGGTTCCAGTGGGGTGAGACCAGTTACAAGCACGACTCACAGGCCGGCCACATCAAGTGCCCGTAAGGGTTGTCCCAGGAAGGGCTTCATTAGCGTGGCGCCAGCCTGCTTGGTTTTTAGCGTGCACTTTGCCCATGTCCCCCCTGTGTTCCCTTTTTTTGGGGGGTCAACATTCTTGTTTTTATATTTAGAATTTATCAAAGTGAAATGCAAGGTGCAGTACATTTTATTGCTTCCTGGGTGCATTTTATGCATTTTTGCCAAGGCTTAAGGGAAAACCACCCCATTTTCTTGGCCTTTTCTTTTCTTTTCTTTTCTTTTCTTTTCTTTTCTTTTCTTGTTTTTTAATGTCAGATACCTAACCACTGAGCCACCCAGGCGCCCCTGGCCTGGCCTTTTCTTTTTCTTCTTCCTTTGTTTTTTTGTTTGTTTGTTTTGTTTTTGTTTGTTCTTGTTTTTTGTTTGTTTTTGTTTTTGTTTTTGGCTTGTTTGTTTTGACTAGTAGGAACAACAGTGGGAGAGCACAGACACAAACTGGAAAACAAGCTGAACTGATCTGTGGAAGCTCTGATCACAGTGGGCCTTGGCGACTAGAACAAAAAAGCCAAACACAGGACCCCTGTGTGGCTCAGTTGGTTGAGTGTCTGACTTCTGCTGGGGTCATGATCTCACAGCTCGTGGGTTCAAACCCTGTGTCGGGCTCTGTACTGACAGCTCAGAGCCTAGAGCCTGTTTTGGATTCTGTGTCTCCCTCTCTCTCTGCCCCTCACCCACTCACACTCTGTCTCTCTCTGTCTCTCAAAAATAAATAAACGTTTAAAAATCTATTGAAAAAATTTATTAAAAAAAAAGCTAACCACAACCTTTTTACTGATGAGGGAATGTGGGCCTTCAAGTTAACCCATGCAATCCTCCTTCATTGACCTAGAAATCAGATATACACTGCAATTTTTGACACGAGGGATCATTTTTTTCTATTAAAATTTTTTTTAAGGTTTAATTTATTTTGGAGAGAGAGGGAGCATGAGTAGGGGAGTGGCAGAGAGAGAGGGGGAGACAGAAGCTCTGAAGCAGGCTGCGCACTGACAGCAGTGAGCCTGATGTAGGGCTGGAACTCACAGACCGCGAGATCATGACCGGAGCCAAAGTCGAACACTCAACCGACTGAGCCACCTGGGCGCCCCTTGAAGGATCGTTTTTAAAACAATAAGGGATCAGTTTGATAAGCTACTAGTGAGAAGAGTGAGTCAATTCTCCACTGTGTGCCCCTTTCATGGGCACTGTGGTCGTATCGGCTTCTATATTTCAACAAGCTTCACATTATTATAATCATTTGCAATAAACCGATGAGAAAAGTGTCATTTTGTCAGATAATTTTTACCAAATTGTGTGTCTGACATGTAGAGCACAAGATGACAGTGGGCTAAATATCACATAGGTCCCCATGATACATCATATTCATTTATTCTAATTTTTTTTTTCAACGTTTATTCATTTTTGGGACAGAGAGAGACAGGGCATGAACGGGGGAGGGGCAGAGAGAGAGGGAGACACAGAATCGGAAGCAGGCTCCAGGCTCTGAGCCATCAGCCCAGAGCCCGATGCGGGGCTCGAACTCACGGACCGCGAGATCGTGACCTGGCTGAAGTCAGACGCCTAACCGACTGCGCCACCCAGGCGCCCCATCATATTCATTTATTCTAACCAGTGACTTGGTTTTTAAAATTGCTGGCTTCTTAAGTGTATGTTTCTATTCTTCTTTGTTCCCAAACTATCATTGTGCGTGATTTCTTTTATTTTTCATCTTTAAAGGAGCTAGTGCTGAAATACAGAAGTTCAAGTTTTCAATTCAGTGTGATATTCAAATTGAAAGAGGACATCAAAAATAATAAATTTAGAAGCATAAATAGATGGAACTCTAAGAAAAAGAGGTTTTAGCCGAGACTCTGTTTCGAGTCAGTGTTGAGAAGTAGATTTCCTGTCCAAAACAAAAATTAGGATTCAGCCCATTTTCGTAAACATATATACTGATAATTATAACAAAGTAGACTTAGGGCAGACATTAAAGAGATCCTACTATGAACTTTTTAACAGAAATCAGTGGCAAGGTCAGTACTAAAACCTTCATCTCTAACTAGCCAAGTGGTCTTTCTGGCCATTCTCAAATTACTTTTGTTAATATGATTTATTGAAAAACTGTCAATTGTCCCACCTTGGATCAGTAACAAGGCCAGAATTCACTCATGTTATTAGACCCTCCAAATCTCTGAGCTTCTGATTTCTCTTTTCTAGAAACAATTCTACTGTTCCATTCAAACCCTAACTGTTTAGGCCACATAATTCAGTGCATAGGCATGGGTATCTTAGATAAATTAACGGAGCATTAAGCCTTTACCTTTCTGTTTTCCTTTCAAACTGTGTTAGTTCAAAAATAACGTATTTGAACAACAAAAAAAGTTAATGTCGCCAATGACTGTGAGTGCCATCATATGTAAATGGGCAGATGAGAGGAAAATGCGGGAAATTACCTTGCAGAACTTATGAACAGACATCTGTGCTTACCTATAGGTACTTACTAATGCAAAATAAGTAAAAATAAATGAAAGGAAAATGAATTTAAAATGGCAACAGATATTGTCACAAAGAAGGCATTGAAGTTACATCAGCACGGGTGAACTAAATTCACAATATTCTCAGTGAGAATTTAAACCCCTAAAGAATATTTAGTTTAATTTATTTAAAATCTGAAGTCCCCAAGGCTCTGAGAAATTAAGGGACTTGCCCGAGATAGCACAGCTGGTTTTCTTCAGAGTTGGAAACTGAACTCATGTCCCCTCACTCTCTAGTGCAAATGTAGGCAAAGTCTCTATGTGGACCTTTCCCTGTATTCCAAGGTCTGCTTGAAAGTAGAAATGGATATTTTCCCTGCAATTTTTCCTGCAAAGGCCTTTTGCTGCAATGACTTTTCAACATTCATGATAATCTGTGCATGCCTTAGTTTATCATAATCTCTCTTTTCTAGCCCCAAGTCAATGATCCTAAAGTAGGAAAATATATAACTTTTAGTCTTAACAAAGACGTTTCCCTATAACTTGGTCTTATAAGGTCTTTGAATTTATCTGTGGATATATCTTTTTAATTTAAAATTTAAGTTAATTTTGGATAGATCTTAATTAAAACCGACAAACAAACACCAATCAAAATAAAGCAAATGAGCATCAAGCCTGTATTCTCCTTTGGTGTAGAGTTTGTTAATATCTACACATCATTATGTCTCTGAGTTCTGGCATGCTTTGGATATAGATTCAGATTTACTTAGGACCATCAGTTGCTGTAGAGAAGATCCTTGGGCATCAAAAGAAACCTCATTTGTAGGTTTCTTGGAGGCATTTTTACTGAGTTTAATGGTACAAAGCACTTTACTCCACCTATGGGAATATTGGCAGTAGGGTGTTTAGTCATTAAATTAAGGAGAACCACATTCCTCTCAGCTCTTTCCTGTGGAAATGAATCTGGCCGTCTGTGCCATACCCTGTTTTGCTTCCCTTGGGTGAATTAATCCATACATAAAACCAAATCTGTGGGGGTGGTTTCCCTCTTATCTCTACTGTTTGGATTTTGTTTCAGATTTGGGAAATTGGTTTGATCTAAGAGTTTAGCTGTCAAGGTCACTCTTTTTTCTACAGTACTCAACGTTGCTGAAACATCAATCAGAGTACGTAGGTTATTTAAAATCTATAGTTCATTATTGATATTAATGCATTTTGATCACTTGTTATATGTTAACATTGTAGAATATTACTTGCATATAGTTTTATGAAATATTATTCCATACACAATTTAGGACTGAGTTTATGTCTTAGTTCATTTTTGACAAACCTAAAAAAAATAGTCTGGGATAGTTTTATTCTTTGTGAACTTCATCTAGTTTTTACATTTAGATTTACTTGTATGGTATGTGTTAATGAAAACATTGATTTTAGAAGTCAATGAATCTGGGAAAGTAGGTATTACATTTAATGTCTGGGGTTTTTTGCATATGTACACTCTGTCGAACTATTCCACGTAGAGCCCATTTCTTTCTCTCTCTCGCAGAAAGAAAAAAATTCACATCGACATCTAAACTAAACATTTTTTTCTGTCAGATGTGATTACTTTCATTCTTTAGTACTTTTGTGATATACATTTAGAAAGAAGACAGAGACTAGCAGGTGTTCATAGCTTTATTACTTAAAATCCAAAAAATAATTATACTTCCTCTAAACATAAATGCACATTATACTTTGCAGAATTAAGTTTTCATAAGTTAAAATCAAGCTAGTAACTAAAACTGTAGCCTGCCATGAGTAGATGTTTCCATTTTTTTTTCTTTATGTCTGGAAGGACACGACTTTAGAAAAATGTTTTTAATTTACTTTAAAAAGAAAGCATGTATGTTAGAACCACTTCTCATTAAACAGTATGAAAAGGTTTCCTTCATCTAGTTACGGATGAATGTAAGAAAACAACACATCGACATGTCTTCACTCTGACCTTAGTAGAGTTTTATTCTCTTCATCATACTATTTCAAAGTTTGTGAATCACATGACTCTCTTCCTGTTTCTCCAACAGAAAGTGTGTTCGTGCTGGTTGAGGCTGACCAGCTGGATGTGTATTTGTGAGCGGTTCTGTCAGTTCTTAATTGGGAAATAATAATCCCCTGGGTCTGTGTGGGGTATGTGGATAGGACTCATGTTTCGTATTCACCCACCTACCCAAACTGTCACCTGCATTTCACACTCACATTTGGATGGCTTGGGGTTTTACCCGAGAAAGATTCACAAAAAGTAGGTGATACAATGATCAGAAGTGGAGCTTGCGTCTTATAAAATAGTTTGCTCATCAATTAGGAAAAACACATAAGAGATTTGGAAAACTGATTTCAAGTTTATTAAATAGGGTTTATTGAGTATAAATTAAAGAGGGCTGGGTTTTTGAGTATTTTAAGTGTATTTCCAAAACCACTCATCCAAAAACCGTAAGATATTTTATATGGTGGTATCAGGGTTTGGGACTAAAAAGAAAGTTTAGATTTGCTAAATTTACAATCTAAGCTTTTCAGGGAAGACATCCATAAAGGGAGTTGTCATTGAAACAGTAAATACTACCTTGGACGTACATTCAGAAAATATCACTTTTATCTTGAAAATTACAGATAATTTCATGTAACAACTGTCCTCACAAAAATGAAACTATTTTAGTAATATCTTCCCAAACCTTGATATATTTCTGTCTACTTGTGCCTTAAACCAGTTAACTTTGGTGAGAACAGAAAACGTGAAAGTTCCTACTTAGGTGTTTATGAATAATGAAATGAAAATCAAAACAATAGAGTAGATAATTAGAAAATATTTTCCTATCAAAATTCTAAAAGATAATTTTTGAAGCACTGAAATGTCATGTGTTGACAAATAAAATAATTTTCGTTATTTTCCCTTTTTTTAAAACAGCTGTGAAGGGGAAATAGTGAGGTCATATGGATCACCTTGCATTTTGCATCAGAAAACAGCAAAGGGAGGAAGTTGTTGACGCATTCACTAAAGCAATACAACTTGATTCAACATGTTTTATTTGACATGCTAAATTATAGAATTAGACAAATAATTAAAAGAAGAGAAGGAGATAGCACATTAAAGACCAAACATTTAAACCACAGAATGTGAGTGCCTAATTCAGGATTTTGTTTAAATGTTATTGATCATAAGATTCTGAACTGAGATAAAGGACATAAAATGCTAGATATTAAAAAGAACACTAATAATAAGAAAATGTCAGCCAATATTACTTTCCTCCTTTTTCTCTGTACCAGTGATTTTTTTTTTACACACCCCAATGCCTTATTGAGTCGGTGTCATATCCTGTGTAACGGCATGATACATTTTTTTTTATTTGGTTCCACGGGATGCAAGACTGACATTCTGATTTCATAGAGAAGATATGGACTCATAACAAAGGGCTCAAAATTAGGGTGTTTTTCCCCCTATCAGTATTGCAATTACAGATGACACTCAGTTTGCAGAACAAAATTATCTGCAGTTTAATTTGATTCTGTAACATGTTTAGAGGCTGGAATTTAAGTTCACTGATAAAGTAACTCATTGTGGAGGAAGCTTCAAGAGACGGAGAGACAGATAAAATACCCGGGGCAATATCAATACGGAGCAGGTACAGATGTCATGGGTCTCAGGGTGGAACAGGTGCAGGGACGGAACTGTTTTCAAGTCTCTTACGCTTGGGTTCACACTCCCCTACCTAACATGGCGTTGGCCACATTTTCTTGCTTATGTGGTGATATGTTTGTGTTTGTTCAGAGTGAACTTTTATGACACCACCTTATGGTAATGGTGTAGCACATTATTCTCCACTACTGATTATGGAAAGATAGACAGCACAAATGGGTGAGAAAGCAGGGTGGAATTTGAGTGGCTCAGTAATATATCCTAATTGAATAGCCAACTTCTGACCCTCAGGAAGGTCAAGGAAGGGCAAAGTAGACCATCTACTTAAGCATGAAGGCTCCTTAGACCCTGAGCAGAAAAGCCCTTGGCACTGAGAGTCCTCAAAGAGCAGGTGAACGTTTAGAAAACAAGGAAGTGAAGATGGTGAAGCCATCATCAAATAAACCACTGCCTTCCTTATTTTTAAGTTTATTTGTTTATTTTTGAGAGAGACAGAAAGAGAGAGAGTAGGAGGGGCAGAGAGAGAGAGAAAGAGAGAGAGAATCCCAAGTAGTCTCCTCACTGCCAGCGAAGAGCCAGATACGGGGCTTGATCTCATGAACCAAGATATCATGATCTGAACCAAAATCAAGAGTCAGATGCTTAACCAACTGAGCCACCTAGGCGCCCCTGTTTTTTTTTTTGTTTGTTTGTTTGTTTTGTTTTTCTGTCTAGATTCTAGCCTTCAGGACTCTAGGAAATTCACACTCAACTTGTCTCTAGGAATAAACTAAATTCAACTGTTACCAAGAAGAAAACAGCACTCATAGAGCCATAGTGTATCTTCCTTTGATTGCTGTGTTGTTGTTCTTGTTGTTGTGTTTTTCTGCCTCCTAAAACCACTTGACATTTGCCCAACAGTGTAAAGCATTGAGGTGTGGTCACAGTAACACTTATCCCATTATTATCATTTTCAAAAAAATCTTTGTAAGACCCAGAAAGGTGATACAACAATTCCCATTTAGGGAAGGCAAGCAGGCAGGCAACAGAGATTTAGAAAATGAGGTCATTTCTCACAAGGCGCCTTCTCATTTCTCAGCTCTGTCCTTGACCATACCTTCCTCGTTGTCTCTATTTTCTGCCTCGGAGATCTTAACCTCTTCCAAGCTCAGTTCTGATTTTCAGTACCACTCATCTGCCAGTCAATAGTAAGATTCCTTTTTTTTTTTTAAGTTTATGTATTTATTTTGAGGAGAGAAAGAGAGTGAGGGAAGGGCAGAGAGAGAGAGAGAGAATGCCAAGCATGAGCCCAGTGGGGGGCTTCATGATCGTGAGATCATGACTGGAGCCCAGATCAACAGACGCTGAACTGACTGAGCCACCCCGGCACTGCAATAGCAAGATACTTTTGACCACACATTTAATTACTTAACCTGTCATATAAATATGCTATGCAGACAGCAAGCGTATTCAAATAAGTGTGTCTTATATAATTTGTATCTTCATCAGGACCTCGAAAACAGTGGGTACTTAATTTAAGTACTAGTAAACACCTGCTCGTTGCTCTACTCGATGGTCATCATAAAATAAACGTGGGCCTGAAGGGGTTTCACTAGAAACGTCCACTAAATAGGATTTGTAACTGCAGAAGTTACCACGTCTCTCATACAGTGAGGGAGTATACTCAGACGCCAAAGGAGGTGAAGCTATTTTTCCCAGTATTAACCAAGTTTAGGGGAATGTTTAAAAAAAAATTAACACTTAAAGACTGTAGAAAAACTATCTTATGGATCCATTCTTGAGAAATAAGACATTCAGGGGTGCCTGGGTGGTTCTGTCGGTTAAGCATCCGATTCTTGATTTCTGCTCAGGTCATGATCTAGGGGTTCCCAAGTTCAAGCCCCACATTGGGCTCTGCACTGACAGCACGGAGCCTGCTTGATATTCTCTGTCTCCCTCTCTCTCTGCCCCTCCTCCCTTGCTCTGTCTTTCTCAAAAAAAGTAGTTACACACTTTAAAAAAGAGAAAGAAGGCATCCACATTCAAATATATTTGAAACTTGAATAAAAAAAAAAAGATGGGCCTTCGGGCTTTGTAAAAATGCAACTTACCACATAACGAGGTAGGTGTTTAATATCCACCAGCTTTCATGACCATCTTCCTTACTACATGTGCTTCAACCAGTTTTCTTTTACTTACATGATTTTTCTCTACCTTCCACATGTTTTTCCCTAATCCGTCACTAATTCGTCAGTGAAATTCAGCGCAAGACCCACCTCGTCCAACTAACCTCTTTTCTCCCACGTAGCTCATAGTAAACATTTTCTCACTTCGCATTCCCATGGCACTGATTAGTATTTATGTTGTATTTGTTTCATTCTGCCTCTATGTTCAGTGTGCATCTCCTCTACAATACTGCCTACTTCCCCAGAGATTCCCGTTCATTTTTATTCCTAAAGACTTGGGTCGCTGGGAAGGCTGGAGTAGACACTTTGCAAATACTTGATGGATTAATGCACGTGCGAATGAATGAACCAGGAAGGAACCACCAGATACAAGAATATTTGCATGGAGGAAAAACTGTAAAGAACCAAGTTGCAGCAATGAGTGTTATTAATTATCTCAGGACTGACTGGGTTGCATTAAGACGAGGAGGCTGGTGTGTGTTAGGGTCTGGTACAGGATTGTTTCCTGATTCAACGTACGCAGCAGCAAACGAGGAAGGAGACTCTGCTTAATTTGGGATGAAGTATTGAAAGGGACATTGCTGGATGTCTGAAGATAGGGAAATCCTGCTCTATGAACTCCCAAATGCTTTAGTTTGCTAAAAAGGCTTAGTGTTGTGGAGAAAGGGATGGAGAAGGGACACCACTCCCACTTACATCTGGGGAGTGAAGTATACAAACAAAATGATTTTCAGTCAAACGGAAGAGTTTTATGCTCTCTCTTGTCGTGAATCCATTCAAAAGCGAGAGACCATTGCAAATTATTTCTATTCCAACTAACTACCCAACACAACCAATGCATGTTTCTTTTGTCAGAGAAAAGCATAAAATTTAGCAAAAATAAAAAAGAAAGAGCGTTAGATGTAAGAGTTGTTTGTGTTTGCTATGAGAAGGAAACAAAGCTAACAGTTCATATCAGTAAGCTTCAGTATCTCCATTGTTTGTTAGTACAGGTTAAATTCTAAAGCCATGACCCTGTTTAATTTATAATTTATAATTAAATATAATTAATTAAATATAATTATTTGTGTGTTTATAATTAAAACACGATACTAACGAACCAATGCCAAATTGGTGAAGTTAAACAGTGAACAGATACAAAAGGTAAAGTGCTTAAATGGATAAGTGTGTTCTGAGCAATGGGGATTGACGCAGTCACAGCAGAATTTGTATTTTTAGTTGGTGGGTCAAGTGGAGATCACTACCGTTCTCCCCACGAGTGGAAGCAAGTTGTACTTGTGGTTTGACACCTACTCCTGCCAGATGTCTGAGTAACTCAGTGCGAACTCAGGAAAGGAGCTCCCTTCAGCAAAGCTCTGGGATCTCAGTGGTGGGTAGGGGTCACTGGGAGGATCGGGACAGGGGACCAAGCAAGAAACTCTCCAAAGTCAGGGCCGGGGAAGGTTTTCTTTGGAGTGGGTGCTCCTGAACAACCTGTGGCTTTTATAATTGAGCAGTCCACACTCAGGGAAGGAAGCGCTTACATTTTTGTGACTCCTCAAAGCAATGTCTCATCGTGTAGTCATATCCATTTCATTTCAGAGGAGAGTAATTGAATCTACATTTCCATCCTGTGTTTTCTTCCCCTGCCCTGCACCTAGCAGGAGGATGGCTAATATCTCAATATCGGAAGATCTAAGTATCTATCTATCTACCTACTTATATAAAACTGTATATTTATTTGTTTATATTTATATATTTATACGTATAAAATCAGAACATATTCATGGGGGAGTAAAGCTCAACATCTACCGTCCTAAGTCAAGATCACCGTTATCTTTTGAACACAGCATGCTGGCAGTACTGGTGAACCTTATTAGCTAAAACAAATTTCATTTCAATATAGATACTTAACAGATGAGTCCAGTGTTAGTTTAGTATACGAAAGACTATTCCAGTTTCCATTTAAATAGAAAAAAAATTATGAGAAAGTCCACTTTTGAGCTATTAGTGAAGGAACATCAAAGTCCAAAAATTCTGCATTTGGAGTTTAGTGTATAAAACAGGTTTAATTTCTCAGAGCCACACCAATTCCCCTTCTAGCTCACGTGCAGCATCCTCTTATTTGGGTCCAGATTTTGTAAGGAAATTAAAGTGCCATGCTGGGAATAGGCCATATCAGGAGAAATAGATTCAATGAACGTCTCCAGATAAAAAACAATTAAGGATATTAAATTGTTTAAAGTAGATCAAAGGGAGTTAAAATAGAAGGGATAAAGAAAAACAATATTCCCAAGGACAAATAATTTGGGAGTGAGTCATGATAGCCCTGGAGGGAGGAAAGTGGGTGGTTCCATGATAAAACAGCTTGATATTGCCAAAACTCAAATGAATTAGCTGCAAACCGTTCCAAATAAGTTCGAAATCCGACCTTGATGCTGTTTATTTCTCATGATATCCCAGAGTAGATGGGTGCTGTTATCTCTCTCTCTCTCTCTCCCCACCCATCCATCTCCCTCGTTTTCTCCCCCTTCCCCCACCCCGCCACACGCAGTGTTTCTAAGATAAAAGGAAGTTGAAAGTCATTCAGAAAGTTAGTGGAAAAAATGGGACTAGAATTCATGTCACTGTTGACACTAATCTATGCCTAAACTTAGAAAAGCTGAGGAGAACTTTGTTATTAGCAATAGATACAGGTTCTATTGTTAGTCACATAACCACATGAAACCACATGAAATTACACATTATGGAATATTCAGAGATTACTTGTCAATTGTAAAGACCAGTCGGCTATTGATCAACTGTCTCCATTTGTATCTGAAGTTCTCTGTGACTACTAACAGTACATTAGTGGCCACCGCTGCTCTTATTATTTGTGAGGGGATCTCTGCTGGGCAATGACCCAATTACACGAACGAGTGGCTATTGCCCATAGGAAGCCGTGTGAAAAAGGACAGTGTGAGAATCAAGAACGGTCCCTTGGGCCCTGATCCGATAGGCAGGGTGCTACCCAGGAAGTGTCTCGTTCCTAGTCACTTGTCTCCCTGATCAGGAGGCCCTACGTGCACCTTGCACTGTGGCCCCAAGGCGTGATATCTGCTCCGTGGGGCCCTTGCCCCTCCACAGCCAGGGCATCTTATGCTATGGAAGTCTTCCATGAACCCCACCGGTGTTAGGGTTGGTTGAATGTTGATGTTTCAGTGAAGGTGAAGGGAATTCTAGACACTTGGGCTTTGTGGTCTCATGCCCTGGGAGGGGTGGGGGGAGAGGAATGGCTACCTATTCAGTACCATAGAGCACATTTGGGTGGCTGGTCACCATGTGGTGAGTTACCGGGAAAATAGCTGTCTTTTAGATCTAAACAGTGTAATTTAAGAGAAGAGCCACGATGACTTTAGAATCTATGTTTTCACATACTCATACCTTCTGAAGAAAGATTTCTTTGTATGGAGGATATCGTGGATGTAATCAGTGTGCGCATCGGTGGTAGAAACGCCTAGCAAGTACTTCGAGGGAAATATGTCCTAATCGCCGTAAAAGTTTCAACTTTGCTCTAAAAAGCAGCCTTGGATCTTCCAGAATGTGCATGTGTTTAGCAAATATGTTTTTGTTTTTGTTTTGTTTTTCCAACCACAACTTATTTGGCAGTTCTCTCATACTGGTACTTAAAATTTTACACGTTATAAAACTTAATTCTCTCAAGGTGAATATTTCTTCCAAATCACATAGGAAGAAATTGAAGCTTTAGAATATACAGCTAGTTCATGGAAAAAAACCAGGATTTAAAGTTTATGTATTTATTTTGTGAGAGAGAGAGAGAGCGTGAGCAAGGGAGGAGCAGAGAGATGAGGGAGACAGAGAATCCCAAGCAGGCTCCACACTGTCAGCACAGAGCCAGACATGGGGCTCCGTCCCAGGACTGTGAGATCAAAACTTGAGCCGAAACCAAGAATCGGATGCTTAACCGGCTGAGCAACCCAGGTGCCTTGGAAAAAAATAGGATTTAAGCCCAGTTCCATTTTATTTCTTAAGGTGAGCTATGGTAGGTAGGTGACACTTTAAGGAATCATAACAGAAATGCCAGATTAGGCCATTCTTGTGTTCTCGCACGAAATAAATGCCCCTTGCAGTAATTTGAAGTCCCGAGGTGCACTCGTACCTCTCCACTCTCTACTTGTTCTTGGTCACGTGCCTCGCCATCCATACTTTCTCCCCTGTCTTTTGCTGAACACACCTTTCCCCAGCTGTCTTGAAAGGTATTCACATTCAGCCGCTCTCCGCCTCAGCCACTGGCATTCTTGACCCGTTGGCCACCGTGGACATAACTATAGATCTAGAGGCATGATATCCTTTCGGTTGGTGCTGAGGATGAAATCCCGGAGAGTCAAGCTTTGGGGTTTGAAAATAGGTGCAGATTTGATCCCCCCGTAGGTGGCCTCATGTCCCAGAATGCTCACTAACGCCCGAGGGCCAGTAGTGGCTTGTAATCATTCTTACTGATCAACTTCAGTTTACACTTTATGCCCTCTTGCAGCAGATGGATTGATCAAATCCATGCAGCCATGTGGCTCCTTTCTTGCATAAATTTAGTTTCTGATTTCACTGACTGCTTTCCTAATGTTCGGAGCTTTTGCAACAAAAACTTCAAAAAGGTGTCCTCGTATCTTTGTTATCTCTAATCTGCAAGAGAGAACCTGACCCCAGAGCTTGCTTGGTAGATTTTGGTGACTGAATATATCAAGTCTTGAGCCATCTACCTTCAGTCCCTGGACTGCTGTGGAATTCTTAACGGAACCTTGAACTTGAGGGTTCTTGAATTCCGTACTCCTTCCCAATGTGCGTACTTACAAACTGAATCAGTGGGTCTATTCATATGTGCAAGCATCCACCCCAGGGTTCAAGGTTTTCTCCTGAAAAGCAACACACCTCAACCCCTTTCTGTGGTTTCCTGACTGACAGCCTCATGAACCCACAAGGAGAGAGCCCCACTTCCTATTTTAAGGAAGGATCAGCTTTTCCGAGGTATTTTACTGAGCCGGAATCTTTACAGATGCAAAAGGTTCAAGTGCTATTTTTTGACAATTTTTTTAAAATATATATATAAAAGTACTCCTGAGGATCTCTGGATATATCAATATGTTTATTAACATGAATCGGATATAAAGTCTTTGGGAAAAGGACCAGAGGGTAGAGGGGTAATAACGAGAGGGGGAAAGGGAAGGAAAGTGGAGGTCTGAACCAGAAGTCACTAAATGGCAAACATTAAATGGCATGTGTAGAATAGGGCAAAGTGGGGAAAAGTTAGATACTGCTGGAAAGTAGACAGTGCTGAACATTGATTTCTATCGTTGCCATCACCGCCATTATCACTCTGCTGTTGCTATGAGTGCTTCTATCACCGCCGCGGCAGCTGGCTACCGTGACCGCCTGCGTACTTCTCAGTGCTGTATTCCTTTTCTCATGTGATGCTCGTGATACTTGGGTTATTAGCTGCGTTTTACAAAGGAGGTCTCTGGAGCTCTCCCGCAGTCACAAAACTAGTGAGCTATCTGGCTGGAACTTGAATCTAGGTTTGTCTTAAAAGTGAGGGCTCTTTCTACTCTGCCAGGAAAATTACACAGGTGATAGATATTTTTACCCCAGTTTTGACTTTGTCAGTTCTTTCCCCCTCCACTTTGCCAAAACACAGCACCACTCAGGGGTGCCTGGGTGGCTCAGTTGGTTAAGCATCCGACTCCTGATTTTTGGATCCGGTTGTGATCTCATGGTTTGTGAGGTCAGGGCCCGTGTCAGGCAACACAGAGCCTGCTTGGGATTCTCTCTCTCTCCCTCTCTCTGCCTCTCTCCTGCTCTCTCTCTTATACATATACATACATATACATACATATATATACATATATGTATATATATACACACACTCTCATATATATATATATATATATATATCTGCTATATATATATATATATATATATATATATATATATATATGGCACTGCTCTTTTGGATTTTCCTCCCCCCAGGGGCTAATGGTCTTTTTAATTTCACCTTCCGTGTTATCAAAACTTAACTTCAGAGGATATGAAATCAGTTTTATTCTGTACATGCCTCAAAAACACTGTAGTCCCGGGGCGCCTGGGTGGCGCAGTCGGTTAAGCGTCCAACTTCAGCCAGGTCACGATCTCGCGGTCCGTGAGTTCGAGCCCCGCGTCAGGCTCTGGGCTGATGGCTCAGAACCTGGAGCCTGTTTCCGATTCTGTGTCTCCCTCTCTCTCTGCCCCTCCCCCGTTCATGCTCTGTCTCTCTCTGTCCTAAAAACAAATAAAAAAATGTTAAAAAAAAATTAAAATGTAATGACTAATTATGGGTTGAAAGGCTTTCCGTCTGTTTACTGAATTTCAGCCACTAATGAAGAGCTAAGGAAAGTATCTTAGGTCAAAGGGGTCAAAGGGGTCCCTTCTGATACTTGGAGGGAGGGCAAGTAGCTGTTTGCCTCCTCTGGGTCTGCAGAAGCACGACTACTAATTAGGGGAACGAGAATGCCCGGAGCAGGGACTTCGGCAGCTGCCACGTCCCAGCGCTCACCCTCTGCCAGGTCAAATGAGGGTGAGCCCAGGGTGGCCCTCGCTGTCGCATATGGCCGCTGTCCCGAGGGTCAGCATGTCAGTGCCCTGCTCCTTGGAGAAACCCGGCAAGAACACATCTGGACAGAGCACTCTAACTGTGGAGGGGAACAGAGCTACAGGTCGGCTGTAGACCCTGTTAGAAGGGGTGCTCGCAACACGGATACGTGACAAGTGACTTTCAGAAGCATTTATATTTAAAGACTCTTCATTTTGGGGCCTCTGCACAGTGGACGACCATGATTTAGGCCATTTAAAAAAAAGTGCAACTCATTTTCTTTGAATAAAGAGTATTTAGAAACATCCACAGGATAGAGTCTGCCTGTGTTTTGGCTGAGGCCCCTCACTCCGCAGAGACCCAGACATGCCCTTGTGACCACGGGCATGTCTTATGCACACAGGGTGAGCAGCGGGCTCCAAAAAAGGCGATAGTGTAATAAGCAGCATAACAATAAGCAAAAATAACAACAACAGGGGCACCTGGGTGGCTCAGTCAGTTGGGCATCCGACTTCAGGTCAGGTCATGATCTCACAGGTTGTGGGTTCGAGCCCCATGTCAGGCACTGTGCTAACAGCTCAGAGCCTGGAGCCTGCTTTGGATTCTGTGTCTCCCTCTCTCTGCCCATCCCCCGCTCACACTCTGTCTCTGTCTCTCAAAAAGTAAATAAATTTGAAAAAAATTAAAAAAAATTGTAACAACAAAGTGTTTCTGAAAACACACAAGATAAGTAAGTGTGAGCGCAATATCCCAGTGGCAATTTCGCCAATATACTGTGCGGGTTATAAGAGCGTGGGTCTCAATTGTAATCTGTGAACACAGTCATATGCCAATGAAGGAATTTCTGCACAGGAATTCCAGAGATTGGTTGTTCACATTCTTGGCCCAGAATGAAAATAAAGAAAGATAGGTCTTTGTGAAAATGATATAAATAAAAAACCACTAGATATTGGAATTCTAATTTTTTTAAAGTTTCCTCCCCTGTTCATTGTCCCAACCAATTATCCACTGTAACCTCCTTGAGACCAGTGTCGTTTTGAGACAGAATATTTGTATCCAGAATCATCTGGCTCTCCCCGCCTCACCACATAAATTAAATCATGGCACCTTGTTACTCTTTACAACGTTTTGCAGGGTTGCTTTTTACATTTGGTTGTGTGATTACTCAGAGACCCTATCTGTACTGGATGGCATAAGCCATAAAACCAGGAACTCACATCTGTTCTCTCTCATCACTGTATCCATAGTGCCTAATGCAGCTCCTGGTATACGGTAGATTTTCAATGACTGTTTTCTTGAATGAGTGATACATGAATGAACCCATGCATGACTGTAGACATTCAGGATTTATTGAATGGAGTTGGAAATTTAGTATCACCTCTTTCTGTTTAACACTTTCATGTAATCATCTTTCTTTGCCATTTCACAGAAATATCCATTGTGTGAAAGAGTTATCTCACATAAACGTGGCAATATTCTTGTACATGCTGGCAAGAGAGATTTCCACTGCTCTGAGACAGCCTTCCCACGTTCACATGTGTTGGAAACATTCCTAGTTTTCTACCTAGAGCCATCTCCATCCTCTAGTAAGACAATGATGATTTTGTTTGAAGAGGCAAGGAACTACATTCTTTAAAGCACTGAGATTACGTAGTAGGCAAGAGTGTCCATACAGCACAGTCGTATCCAACGAGATGGTGGCCAGAAGTGCACGGGAAGGCCATCCCTCCAGAAAAGAGGAGACAAAGTCTTGTTCAAAGAAACCTCACCAGTCATTTTCTCTTGTTCTTTTGTCCTACTTGAAACATGGACTCCGGTCTTGGACACAGGGCAGCACGAGGGCAAACAGTTACGTATTAGGAAATTCAGAGGAGAAAGATGGAAAGAGCGTGGGCGTTGGATGCTGTCAAAGAGCATCCCTCTTCGAACATGTCAAAGTACCATCTTTGGACCACTGCCTCTGCCGTCCTTACTTATGTCAGAAATAAATGCCTTTATCTTTAAATAAATCTCTTCCTCTTGGCGCAACTATTCTTGGGCCTTACGTAGCTAAAGGAATGAATAGAATAATTAATATCGTAGACGTTTTAAAATTTGGCGCACAAACATGACATTTCAAGCAATCCCATTGATTAGCACACAAGAGTAACAAAATTCTTTCCATTTACCATAAATAATTCAGCTGATGCATTTTGGTGAAACTTCCTAGTGTTTTCTTAAGATTTTTATCTAATTTAGAAACATGTTTCTGTCTCTTAAAAATATTTTCTTTCCGGGGCGCCTGGGTGGCTCAGTTGGTTGAGCGTCTGACTTCGGCTCAGGTGATGATCTCACAGTTCATGAGTTCGAGCCCCACGTCAGGCTCTGTGCTGACAGCTCAGAACCTGGAGCCTGCTTCAGATTCTGTGTCTTCCTCTCTCTCTGCTGCTCCCCGAATCATGCTCACTCGCTCTCTCTCTCGTTCTCTCTCTCAAAAATAAATATTTTAAAAAATATATATTTTCTTTCCAATCTCTTCAAGTGCATATCAAGGTGGAATTTTCTATGTAATTGGCAGATTTTTTACTTTTTAGATCGTTTAACCGCGGGATGCAGAAATATATATACAAATTATGCACTGAGTGTATTGAGTTGGTAGAAATCGACACCTTTATTAGGAAGTAAATGTGCGTATCTGCACTGTGCTCCACAGATGGAGAAGTTACAACGGAAGAGAAATATGTGTACCTTTATAACGCTATAAATCTCTTTATTATGACTCTGGCTTTCCATCAATAACTTGCATTTATATGGAGAAACTTTTAGACTCTTGAGATAACAAAATCTGGATCAGAAATGAAAGGGAAAACATAGACACTATTCTTATCAGAAAAAAAGGATAAGCACAGCTACAAACAGTGCACAATCAGATTAGCAGTTTTTTCTAGGAAATAAATGAAAACGCCTGTAAAGCAGTGGAAACTTGGGGCAAATCACTGCATCGCCCACTCTCATTTCCCGGTCCTACTGACCCGATCGGATGCCTCTCCCCTCTCCCACACTCTAGCACGTCTCAACATCTCTGCTGACTTTTTCACAAACGGAAGAATCAAGTTGTTTACTGGCACCAGAAGCGTTCCTGGCAGGGCCTGGCACCCACTGTTCAGGCTTTCAAAGGTGCAGAACTGATGTTTGCTGTATACATCAGCGGTGAGAAAGTCATGAAGGGTCATGAAGCTATGAATCCTGAAATCAGAGCAGACTTGAATAGGTCGTCCTACGGAAGAAGAAAAGGCAGGCCCGGCGTTACAAACTTGGTGTTGCGCTCCCTGGCTCCAGAGTTCTCCCTCCTTCTCCACATTCACTTCTTCCTTCTAGTCACTTAAAACTTTGCCTTTACTCCTGTCTGGCATGTCGAGTCTGTGTCACCATAGGACTTCAGCTTTCCAGGAATGGTGAACAGGGGAACATGCACCACTCGTTGAACATCTACTGTGTTCCACATACTCCATAGTCATGATTTCCAGCCCTCATGAGCTTTCACGGGAGATTTCTTAGTTTTCCACTAACCCACAACAGATTACCACAAAGTTAGCAACTTAGAACCACACATAGTTATTACCCTACAGTTTCCATGGGTCAAGAGTCCAGGCAAGCTTCCACTGAGCTCACTGCGCAGGGTCTCACAAGACCACAGGTAAGGCGTGGGTCAGGCTGCTGTCACAGCATCGCTGTTTGCTTCTTCAAGGCCTGAGGAGAGTGTTTTTCTACTCAGGAAGGACCCAGTCTCTGTTTTAAGGTCTTTCACCTGATTAAGTCTGGCCCACCTTGGATGATCTCCTTTTTTAATAACTCCAAATTAACTAATTCGGGACCTTGATTCATCTGCAAAATCCTTTCGTCTTTACTATAAATGTAGCCTCATTACAGAGTAATGCCCATCATATTCACAGCCCTCTCCTATCCCATACACGCTCAAAGGGAGGGGATTATACAGTTTTCCAGGTGATGGGAATTTGGAATTCTGTCTACCACCATCCACCTTCTCAACCCCAAGATGTACATGCAAAATATATTCAGCCTCTCCCAAGTTAACCTATGAAGGACATCTCCTCAGGCAGAGTCCCCCTCCTTCTAAGGAGGCATTTGTCCCCCCACATATTAGTAGTAGTAGTAATATTTTCTTTTTTAAAAGTTTATTGATTTGAGAGAGAGAGAGGGGAGGGACAGAGAAAGAGGGAGAGAGAGAATTCCCAGCAGGCTTTGCACTGTCAGCACAGAGCCCGCCACGGGCTCAATCTCATGAATTGTGAGATCATGACCTGAGCCCAAATCAAGAGTTGGATGCTTAACTGACTGAGCCACCCTGCTGCTTCCAGTAGTATTTTCAACGTACAAATCAAAGATATGAAATCCAACAAAAGATCTCAGCACTCAGAACTCTAAAGTCATCAAACCCCAAATTTACAAGTAAATTCTTACCATAGTCTCAAGGCATCACTCCACACTCTTACTTTTCTCATTTGTGATCATTGTTGCCCTTTACAAACACTCCAGAAGGAAACATAAAGCCAGTGACTATAAGAGAAGATAGAAATGGCTTGCTAACTACTGGTAATTTGTTACAATTATTTGAATGAATGAGTAGATGTATTTTAAAGTAGACATATTTTAAAATACTTCAATATCTATAAAGATTTTAATATATTTTAAATGCTCTGTAACTTTGAGAATCTTACAAAAACTTATTTCTTTAGTCTGCACGCTTCTTCAAGTAATCCCAGCAGCAGCTTTAATCAAAATACTACCCCTAGATGTATAAACACTGCATGAATTCAGCTGCAGGTTAAGAAGGAAGGACAGTTCTTTAAGTATATCTCTGTTCGTATAATCAACTTGCATGGGACTGGCATTCAGACGTATTTTGATTTACTAGTGCTAACTTGGGCAAATGATCATCATGGTTGTTATTTTGGGGGCCCTCAGCACTGAGGGTCATCTCGGTTGGGCCACAGAAAATTCCAGGGCCTCAGTCACTTCACCCCATCTGTTTGAAAAGCAGGCATGAGAAGTTTCGTTAAATGCATGAAAACCTCCGAAGGGAATAATGGGACATACTACAGACATCCTTTTTGATTATCATCTTCTGAGATGTTATTTATGTGAGCTAATGTAGCATTCAGCATGTCTAAATAAAAAGCTTATTTCAAAATATAGGACGTGCATATTTTAATGCATCCATATTTATCACATCTCACACTTTTGTATACAAGGTAGGAATTTCTTCCTTGCACATGGAGAGACAGACTTTCAGTCGTAATTGAAAAACCAAGGACTGATTTCACACTGATTGAACTTATGTGCTCTATCATAGAATTTTACATGAACGAAAACGGATGTATAAATGCATTGTAATGAACAAAAGTGGCATTGATAGCAATTTCTCAATCTATGTATTTGGGAATATCATTGATAAAGCTCTTGTTAGTTTTAACTATTTGAATGCCAGTTTACTTTTAAGGCTATTTCTTTAAAAATAATTTTTTTTAATGTTTATTTATTTTTGAGACAGAGAGAGACAGAGCATGAGTGGGGGAGGGTCAGAGAGAGAGGGAGACACAGAATCTGAAACAAGCTCCAGGCTCTGAGCTGTCAGCACAGAGCCCGATGCGGGGCTCGAACCCACGAACTGTGAGATCACGACCTGAGCCGAAGTCAGAAGCTCAACCGACTGAGCCACCCAAGCGCCCCTTTTAAGGCTATTTCTGAATGGTATGAGTGTGTGTATACATAGATCCATATATGTTGATATCACTGTACAGATATATTCTGAATACCTTGAATCCAATACATACTTATCCCTGAATATTTTGGTTTGTGAACTCACATTTCTACTTTTCTGCTATTTGAGTGTGCTTAATCATTACTACTAATGTTCTGTAGCCATTTCGATGAACTTGAAATTCTAAAATTTTCTGTCCTTCATTCTTCTCTTTTATAAAAAGGTTGGAGGATAGCCTATTAAATAGGAAGCAATACAGATAGGCTTCTCCGAGATGCTGCTGTCCAAAATTATGATCATACGACTTTTAAAATATTTTTTATTTAGAGTCAGGGCTGTCCCCTCTTTTCTGGCTGCCAGACCAGGAAATCACCCGTGTCTGTCCATTACACAGAGCAGGAAAGTAAGAAATAGCATTTCCAAGGGTAGCGATGAAGTCTTTTAGGGCAGGAATTATGTCCCTGTAAGCCGGTGCAGAAAATATTTGGTGTACTTTGTAAACAAATAATTTAGATGATGGATGAGACAGCTCTGTTAGGAATTTGTGTCCTTAGAAGATGGGGCCACAGAAGGACAAGACGTGAAGCTTCACCGCCATTGTTGCTCTTCTGGAAAACACTGGCTCCTAGTAACAAAGACGGGGTCCCAAAGCCTTTCCTGAATGAGCGTTAACTTTCTGCTGACTGTTTTTCTTTATGGTGATGATTATAATGATCATTTTTGATGTTGTTATTGTTAGGGATTTCTGTCCAGAGACATTTCTATGAGGCCACTGCTGCTTTTGATGTCCCCACCTCTTCTACATGTGAGTTTAATCAAAAGCTGAGAACTTTCTAGTTACTCAAACAGTGCGAATCACTCCATAGACTTGTTGTGTCAACAGTTTTACCTGAAAATACCTGTAGATTGGTTTCCACTGCCTCGTTTGTTCCCTAATTAGCAGGATCCTCCTGCAGGCAAACATCTGCACAGCCTTACCTGCCGGCCCAGGCACGTGAGAGGAGAAAAGCCAAGGTGTACTTTGCAAAAAGACCCTGAACACACTCTTTTTTTTTTAATTGTTTTCACAACCACATATGCAGATTTGATATCTATTGAAAGTGAAAAGTGGGATCAAGCCTTCTCACATACTTCTTCCCGGAAAGTCAAAGGCAACCCAAATGCACTTCCCGAAAATCATTTAAAATATTAATAAAAAAATCAACTACAGATTTGAAGACATGAGTGGATGTTTCCCATTTGACAGCTTATCAGTGAGTTGTCGTTTAAAAACAATTTTTTTTTCACCCTGGGAGTGTAACTCGGTGATGATAGCCATGTATAATTCATAAAGGAAAATAGATTTAAATAAGCCTGCTCAGTAGTTTCGTGTGAAAATGCAACGAGCTTGCTCTTTTCACTGTGACTGTCGCCACTTTTCCCCAGCCAGGCTCCCCCATTCCACATTGTATTTACTTTTTGTATTTTGGATCATAATATAATTTCTTGCCAAATGTATATTTAAAGAAGGCAACTTTGAATGACACAAGAACAGCAAATGTAACACACAAACAGTAAATGAAAAGTAGGGTGGTATTTTCATGTAAATCACATTTTATAAATATTTAAATTACTTTCTTTTGCAGAATAAAAGTGTATGAATACACTTTACACTGAAGCTACGAATTATGCTGAAGGAGTTTTACCTTGTAGAGTATTGTTCACAACAATGTCTATTAAATTTTTTCTGTTCTTACATCATTCTTCAAGACTTTTTCCTGACTGAGGTCTTGAGAAGGCCAGAGATAATCCATCTGAACTTGATAAAACTGTCATCACAGTCAACAACTAAACGATCTTTTATTCATCCTCAAAATTTTAAATTTGATACAGGGTGAATATCAAAGCCACCTTTTATTTGGAAGAGTAATTCTAAAATCTGTGACTTCGAAAAATGCAATAGAATCTTACTAATTCTGAACCTGCTAATTTAGATTTTGCAATACTTCAAAGGTGATGAGTATACATTAGAGAGAAAAAAAAAGGCAATTATAGGTTAAAAGGAAGAGGACCAAGGCATCAAACCTGAGCATTTTCAGTCCAAGGGAATGAAAGGGTGGTAAAAGAAAATTGTCATGTATTTTGTGTTTATTCCACATCAGGAATTGTGATAGGTTTAGGGTAGTATTTCTATGTACACTTAAATGTTTATGGAATAAATGATATCTTCCAAATTTTTCACGATGAAACTACAGCCCAGAGAGGTTGACTAATTTTTCATTGGTCAGTTGGCTAAAAGTGGAAACTGATCCCAATCTAGGTCTGATGACGAGGAAATATATGCTTCGAATTTAAAATTATCTTAATATGCTTTCAATGTTTGTTTTAAACTACGAAGTCTCCTATGTGAAAGGACTTTTGTGTGGTAGCATTTTGTTAATTGATGTAGATCTATTTGGAATTATCATTTTCCATCACCCAAATCTACACTTATATTTTGGTTGGTAATACAAAAGGTACTTGAAAGAAATGAAGTTTCTACTCTATTGAAGATGTATCTTGAAAATTAATTTAAGAAGCAGGATGGTTATCAAAAAAGTTTCATGTGCCATAATTCTAAATAAATTCTGCAACAATTACCTAAAATTAGGTAATTCTGCATCCAATTTGAAAACACAAACAACAAAAGAGAATTTTATGTGAGCATGTGTAATTATCATTTTCCTGTCTCTAAGGCTCAGATGATAATTTATACTAAATAAGAAGACAAATAAATGTCTTTCGCTATATCATTATGCAATAGAACTCATCATAAAGCCTCAGGGGAAAAATAAAGCCTTGGGAATAGATGGTTTTCAAACACTTCTTCAAAAAAAAATAAATTTTGAAAACTTTGTCCTTCCCCAAATAGTTTGTTTTGTTTTGTTTTCTTTTGTTTTACTTATTGAGATATTAAGGTTTGGAAAAGGTATTGTATTAATAACAAAACCACAATTTTCCATGTTTTTTCCTACAAAACCAGGCATCAAACTCGGTGAATTTGAATTTGAATTGGTGTTTGAAAATGACAATATAATAAACTTCTTTGATAAACCATGACTAATTATCATTAGATTTCAAGCCCAGATAAAAATAATTTTTCAGGAAACCAACTGTGATTATGGATATAATAGGTTCTAAGTTGCCAAGGGAACTATTTTCACTTTTGTTGAAAACCTTTGCAGGGTTTGCATTTGCATGGTAGTTTTCCATGTGAAAGTGTTGTTTTGTTTTGTTTTGTTTTGTTTTGTTTTAATTAGTAGATCTGTGCTGCTTTATATTTAACAATTTGCTAACTTTCTAGTCAACAGTGGTATGTGCTGAGATAGGAGAAGCTAAACAGTATTATGTCAAAGACTCAAATAATAGTGGCTTAAATAAAATAAAGGTTTCTTTCTTTTTCTCTCACATATATTTTGAGCTCATGTGGCAACTCTGCTCGGCAAAAGTCCTCATGAGCCCAGACTCCTTCTTTCTGGTTGTTTCACCATTTTTAGAAAATCACCTTCATTTTCAAGATCCATGGTGCTCATTACTAGGTCTACTTGCCAGCCAGATAGAAGGCGAAAAGGGAAGGAAGTGTCTTTCCACTTCTTTGACAGTTGTAACTTGGAAGTTGTACTTTTTCCTCCGTCTTAGTCACGTGCCCCACCTAGCTGCAAAGATGTCTGGGAAATATAGTCTTTACCGGAATATCCCTGTGCCCTGAAAATTCCATTATTAACTCAGAAGCGATGAATGTATAATTTACCTGTCTCTACCATATACAGTCTTCATAATGAACAAAATCTCAATTACCACTCTTAAAATGAACACACACTGCATATTATATTACAGCGGTATCACAATTGTAGGTTCAGAGAAAAATTCATTCATGACATTTTTTTACCTGTGTGTGTGTGTCTGTGTGTGTGTGTGTGTGTGTGTGTGTGTGCGTGTTAATAGACTAATTTTTAGAGCAGTTTTAGGTTCACAGCAAATTGAGTGGAAGGTACAGAGGTTTCCCATATACTCTGCCCTCACATTTGTATTTCCCATTATCATGTCGTGTCGTTATATATTTGTCTAAACCATAGAATGGACAATACCAGGAGTGAACCCTAATGTACACGATGAACTTTGAATGACAACACGGTATCAGTGTAGGTTCATCGGTTGTAACAAATACACTGCTCTGGTGTAGGATGTTGGTAATGACAGCATTATTTTCAAATTAAGTAAGGTTACTTAATTTGCCAATCTATTGCCTTTCGGCTCCAAATAAACTCTTCCTTGCCCTGCTTGTGGTTTCTAATTGTTTCTCCCCTGCCAGTTGGCATCAGAAAGCTTTTTCAGTGGGGGCACTAAAGGGAAGCTGGTGGAGGAAGGGTTATTCTTCCTGGTTCCAGTGTGAACACTCCCCCAGCAGGACATGGCAGCCAATAGTGCATGATATCCCCTTGAGTACAATCTCCCCTGACCCCCAGAGGGAGGAAGTGTACTTTTCCCACTGACAGATTCTAAGTGAGGTTCATGTGGCCACCTCTCAATGGCTGACTTCCCCCTGGCACCTGAAAGGGCAGATTGCTAGTGATCCCTGATCGTATGGAAACCAAGCAGACTTCTCCTTGATCCGCTGGGCCACAGCCATGCTCTCTCCAGTGAGGAGTGGATCTCAGCTCTGGGTCCAGGATCCTATTCCAGATGGGTTCCTTCCTTGGGTGGTCTATTTCAGACTTAGAGGTAGAATCTGCTATTCGTATGTTCTTGGGTTATCTTTACTTCTTAGTATCCCAAACTCTGTTATTCCAAACATCTGGTGTAGTTAATAAATTTGTATATTACACATTCCTTGTTGAATTTACTGAACAGATTCTGCTTCTTAATTAGTTACAATGAGGAAAGCCCATCATAGTAACACAATCCAAAGTGTTTCACCATATCCTTTGTGACATGTAAAAGGCAATGGGGAAAATGGGGGCATTTCTCACATCTCCCATGTCATTTTTGAGGTCTATGATTAATGTTGATGCTCAGGTATCCTGAGGATTTGTCAGAAGAACATGCTATATGTATCAAGCAAGGCAGCAATGAATTGGTTATGTATTAAAACTTTGCGTGTCTGAAAGTGTTGAGAATTGGTGGGAATAGAATTTGTGTGGGTGTTTAAAAATACAGTTGTTGTGCTTTGATATTTTTCCTTCTTTATCAAGATCAGATAAAAAGCAAGCCTTTAGAGTTCCTCCAAAAATTGTGTTTCTTCTCCTACATGATGCCGTTTACACTTTTAGGAAAGACTATTCACATGACATGTAAGATAAATGTGCATTTTGATAGGAAACTACACTGTTTTCTGATGACTTCATAGTGATGCATTGTCCCAGATAGGTTTGCCAGCCCTTCTGTATGTCCCTAGCCCAGAAGGGATCTTTGAAAGCTGTAGCTCTGGAAATGAAGTCAGATATAAGACAGAAATTTGCTAACTGAGCTTTTAATTGAAGTGAAATACCAAGAAATATTATGGTACTAATTTTTTCCCCAAAGTATCACTTGGCCTAAGAGAATGAGAACAGATATGCGTGTGTGTGTGTGTGTGTGTGTGTGTGTGTGTGTGTGTTTGTATATTTTTGTTAACTGGCAAAGCAGTTTTTACTTCAATTTTATGTATATTTCTAAAACTATCATCTGAATGCGACTTTGGAAATACTGTAAGTATGCTGCAAGAGTTGCTAAAACAGAGAGAATGACACAATGTTCTACCTTCAGTGACTACTCTTTCGTAGGTCTTTTGCATAATGAATCATTACTTATTTATATTCTTATTTTTCCATATTTCGGACCAGCTGTCTTGAGGTTCTTAAAGGTTTCTTTTAGCAGTTGCTAGTAGACCAAATTGTCTATGGAAGAGCATTATGTAAATTTAGGAAAATATCAACTTCCATCAGAACTGTGTATCAGTAACAGAGAGTTAAATCAAATGAATTTTGGTGATGAGAGTAGGTCTTATGTGGAAATTTGGGCATATTTATGATATATTTTCCCAGTAGGAACTTTTTCTTTTTAAATTTTCAAATATCACACATTATCACTTAAGTATTAATTTATTGTATTTTATTTTACTTTTAAAATGTTTATTTATTTATTTCGAGGGTGGGGGCAGAGAGGGAGAGAGAGAATCCGAAGCAGGCTCCTTGCTGTCAGCACAGAGCCCGATGGGGGGGCTCAAATCCATGAACCGTGAAATCATGACCTGCGTGGAGCTAAAGAACAGGACACTTAACCCACTGAGCCCCAAATATTAATTTCTTTTCAGTGCAATGTTCTTTTCTCTGGCATTTGTTTCTCTCCTAAAGTAGATATCAAAGTATCTTGTGAAATTATTTCTCTTGCTTATATTTGACCTTAGTCATTGAAGTTAATAAGAAACACGGGCATATGAAGGAACCGTGTAAGGAATCCTCGGAAGCTGCTTCAAGTAAAAACACAAAGGGAGAATTCTGAAAGGGTTGTCTCCAACTCAATATGTAATTTCCAGTATCTTTGGAGTATTGTTGCCTAGGTGACTTATTTTTACACACCACTCCACTTCGTCTTATGATCAGTAACTTCTCAACGTGTAGTTGTAGAGTGAATGAAAATGGTCCAGATTTATGGATAGATCTTCCTTGTCTTACAATGGGGTTTATGTCCGGATAAACCCATACCACACTGAAAATACCGGAAGTCAAAAATGCATGTAATACATGGAACCTACTGAACATTGTGGCTTAGCCTTGCCTACCTTCAATGTGTTCAGAGCCCCTAGAGCAGTCTCCAATTGGGCAAAATCATCTAACACAAAGCTGGACACAACTTGGTAATAAAGTGTAGTCTACCTCATATAACATACTGAATATTGTATTGAAAGTGAAGAACAGAATGGTTTTAGGATTACAGAATGTTCATCAGCGGATTGGTTATTGATCCTCAAAATCACGTGGCAGACCAGGAATTGGGTCTGCCACTGGCCAGCATCACCAGAGATTATGTACTGCATGTCCCTAGCCTAGGAAGAGATCAAAATTCAAATATGGTTTCTACTGAAATTAATGCTTTCTCACCATAATAAAGCTGACAAACTCTAAGTCAAAGCATCATCAATCTATGTACTGTTTTAAAAATAGAGTTCTTGGGGCACCTGGGTGGCTCAGTCTGTTGGGCAATTGACTTCGACTGAGGTCATGATCTCTCGGTTTGTGGGTTAGAGTCTCCCCCTCAGGCTCTGTGCTGACAGCTCGGAGCCTGCAACCTGCTTTGAATTCTGTGTCTCCCTCTCTCTCTGCCCCTCCCCCGCTCACTCTCTCTCTCTCTCTCTCTCTCTCTCTCTCTTTTTCAAAAAGAATAAACATCAACAATAAATAAATAAATAAATAAATAAATAAATAAATAAAGTTCTAGACCACCTCCTAAATTCAGAACTTCAAAAGTCTGAGTCAAAACCAAACCTTGAGACAGTCTTCATTTGCAAAAGTATCAAAATGGCTTATGTCGACATCTAAAATTTAAATCAACAGCACTGCAAAATTCCGATGAATAGTTAGCACTGAGTGCACAAAAATAATTCCTGGCAAATGGCAAAATTTAGATGCAGTGCTCTGCTGTCTGTCCTCACAACTCCTGTTCATTTCTGCTTCCTGCTGTCTCCCCGTATTTCTTGCATGTGCCGAAAACAAAACCATCACAAAATCCTAAACTGTTAATATGACACTGGACCTGGAATAATAACACCAATGTTTTACTTTATAAACTCAAATATTCCCAAAACAGCAACTGAGATCAGAACAGAAATAGACATGGTATACATGCATTTTTGATGTGAGTAGTAATAAGTGATTAGTTAGTTAAACTGTCTATTTAAATAGACTCACAAATATAGCTCAGCATGCAGACTTAAGGCCTAAACAGCAGGAGATAAACACATGTAGCCCAAGTAAAAACAAAAAAAGTGTATTAGATCGAGCTTTTAAGAATACCAAATTATATGCAGGGTGGTTTTTTGTTGTTGTTGTTGTAATTTGAATGGATTCCAAGTTTTCTAGAAGAAAGCATTTGCTTACATATTAAGCAATATATAACAGAAAAACAGAAGGATAACAAATACCTTTTTTTCTTCTTAAAGAAAAACATTCAAACTGTTTTAACCAATGAATATACATGAAGATGTTCCATTCAGTTATAGGTTTGATTCTGCTTTATAAAAGTTCTTTTAATATAAGAGAGTCATTGTGAGTCAAAGTGTTAATATATACAATACATACATACATACCTTTTATATATGCTTTGAAAGTTTTTATTTTAACCTGTTTTTTTCTTTTTTTAGTTTTGAAGCTTTTTTTTTGGCAGATTGTAGTTCATTGAAAAGTCTGACATCACTGAGTCCAAAATTTAAATTTTTTTTTATGTTTATTGTTTTTGAGAGAGAGAGAGAGAGAAAGAGAGAGAGCACAAGCTGGGGAGGGGCAGAGAGAAAGGGAGACACAGAATCCGAAGCAGGCTCCAGGCTCCAAGCTGTCTGCACAGAGCCTGACACAGGGCTCGAAACACTGAGGGCAAGATCATGACCTGAGCCAAAGTTGGATGCTTAACCCACTGAGCCACCCAGATGCCCCATTGGGTCCAAAGTTTAAATGGAAAGTTATTTCTGTGCCAGAGGACCCCTACAGCTGATTAGCAGGAACTTTGAGGAAATCAATCTCAGATTAATTCAATTTTTATTTCAGTTTTGTGGATTACTTTCCATGCATTGTAAATCTGTATTCACGTAGAATAATATAAATGTGTGTTCCACACAAGAAGTCATCACTTTAAGGAAACATAATTCTACTCATAGAAAAATATGGAACACAATCTTTCTTATAAGATCTCATTTCTCTTGATAGTCCGCTAAAAACAAATAACAATGCAACATTGAAAATCAGTGCCTATAAAATGTCAACAGATGCATAACACACACAAAAAAATAGGAATTAATCCTACGTAATAAGGAAAATGGTGGATAAAAAGAATACTGAACTTTGGACTTTGGGCGCCTGGATGGCTCAGTCATTTGAGCGAATGACTCTTGATCTGAGCTCAGGTCTTGACCTCAGGATCCTGAGTTCAGGCTCCATCTTGGGCTCTAGGCTGGGCGTGGGGCCTACTTAAAAAATTACTGAACTTGTGCCATTTTTCTAGGGTAATCCTATCGAAATCTATGAGAAACACAGACTAATAGATACATGGTATCCAGACATCGGCTCTTGGAAGGCACTGGAAAAGAAGAAAAAATACAATACTATTATATTTTTATGAAAATTGCTGAAAAGTAAGGCAATTTAAAATTGTTTTAATGTTTTTTTTTGAGAGACAGAGAGAGACAGAGTGCAAGTGAAGAGAGGCAGAGGGAGAGGGAGACACAGAATCAGAAACAGGCTCTAGGCTGTCAGCACAGAGCCTGACGCGGGGCTCAAACTCGCGGACTGCGAGATCATGACCTGAGCTGAAGTCGGATGTTTAACCGAATGAGCCACCCAGGCGCCCCAAAAGTGAGGCAATTTAACTTGGTAATAAATTCAAAGCTAAGGAACCTGGGTGGGACTTCCACTGAAATCTATCCAGAAGATGGAGGTGTTTCTTATATGGATAGAATAAACACTGAGGGCAGCAAGGTGATGGAAAAATATAAAATATGCCTTGTCACACTGAACCGAAGGGGAGAATATCTCTGCCCTGCCTGATTCTTCTTTTTCACTTTATACGTTTATTAAACATGTACAGCCTTCCTATTAATCTGGATAACTTTCATCAATCTGATCATGGCTTTGTTGTGAATCAGTATCACTACAACTCTGTTTTAGTAATGCTGTGGAAAAAAGAATGGCCGAACCACCCAATTTTTAAATCAGTGGCAATCCATGATTGGTCATTTAGAGTCAACCTTAAGAACTTAAGATATTAATTCAAAAACAGTAGTAAGCGTTCATTGCCTACAAATCGATTCATCCAACACACCCTCCCTCAAGCCTTGAGACAAAACAGTAAAACTCAAACTGAAGAGGAAAGATAATTAAAAAATGACTTTTGTTTGCTTACCGTATATCTGGAATTGTTAAAATCGACAACAAAATAAAGTCATTGTATTTTATTTTCCATTTAAGAGTCAGGACAAGTTGTCAATCTTCATTTAGCCCCAGGCAACGCGAGTGGAGCCTGGCTGAACATGCAGTAACTCACGTTGCCACTGGATGGCAATGACAGCCTGTGTCTCCAACACACTCCTGTGCCCTTGATGCCTTGGAGTGCCACAACTCTTTTCGCAGGACATCAAAGTGCAGAAATGCACCGGGTGCCTCTCCAACAGCTCACATTCCTTTTCAATCTCTTGCCTTTGGCCCACTCCATCCTAAGGCAGCCAAGAAGTAAGGCTTCCTTACTTGCAATCACTTTTAACGAACTTCATGGTTTTCAACACAATGCCAAGGTTGCAAAAGGTGGGGGGGGGGGGGGGAGGAGGTAAGAGGGAAATACACATACAGGACCAGATTCCCTTCTGCCACTGGATGGCTAAGCTTTCAGAGGACCACAATTTCTAAATATTCTTGTTATTTAATTGCTTTTGCCATATAACAAAAATATCCCTGACTTTCTTCAGCATTTTATGTTCTAAATTACTTCTTCTTATCTCTCTCTCTCTCTCTCTCTCTCTCTCTCTCACACACACACACACACACACACTCCAACATGCATCCATGTCTCAAATAATTGTAGGTGGGGCAATTAACTGATGACAGTTTAATTTTCCAGAGTGAACTGCTTTTTTTTTTTTAATGTTTATTTATTTTTGAGAAAGAGAGACAGAGTGTGATCAGGGGAGGAGCAGAGAGAGAGACACACACACACACACAGTCTGAAGCAGGCTCCAGGCTATCGGTGTAGAGCCTGACATGGGGCTTGAACTCAAGAGCCATGAGATCAGGACCTGAGCTGAAGTCAGATGCTCATCCAAGAGAGCCACCTGGGTGCCCCAAGGAGTGAACTGCTTTTAAGTTGACAATGAGGGAAAAAATTACTTTGGAAAAAAGTTTTTAGGTATAGGTATGCTGACAACATTCTTAGGAAAAAAAAAATTGTAGAGTTAAAATACATAAATATTGAATTGTCATGAATTTAAAGATTAATGATAATTATAAAGGAGTTAGATATTATCATAGCTTGACACAATGAATTAATTTTGGGGGAGTGGGTTTCTTTGTTTGTTTGTTTGTTTGTTTTTGTTTTTTTTTTAGGCAAGGGGGATTTTAAATGCATTTACCTGAGTAAGGACCTTTGCTTCTGAATAGCTTTGCTGGGTTATAAGGAGGGACAAAGACCTCAGATTACTTTTCTGATGAGTGGTTTAAAATGATTGTTGTGTGGAAACTAATTTGACAATAAATTTCATATAATAAAAAATAAAAAATAAATAAATGAAGATGACTGTATCAGTGAAGTTAAAATAAAGAGGGATGGATTCTTTTATAAATAAATACAATGAACCAATACAGATAAATATAATTACCTTTATTTCAGAAAACATACATGTTGATTCCTAGGTATTCCTATTTTTAAATTCTAAGAAACTTGGCTTATGCCATGTTGTGTAGTAAATAAAGCTTAAACATTAAACTGTACAATTAGTATCTATGGGAGGTATTAGAGAAATTTATATTAAAGAAATTTAATAAATGTTTTTATTCTTTTAAGGCTACTTTTATACCCCTTTGATGGAAGCTGAAATGGTTGAAAATATTATAGGATAGCAATAACTACAACAGAAAACCCACCAGCGTGGGAATTCCGGAGCATTTTGTAATACGGTTTAAACTTTGCCAGCACCAGAAAAATAAATTTTTAAATACTAAATTTCCAATTAAGTTTTCTTTTAATGTTTCTTAACACAGTAACTGAGTAAGGAAATAGTATTCAATGGTAGGAGTAAGGATATAAAAGGGACTTGAGTCTCTATTAAAATAAGGTACTTCTAATTTTGTAGGAATAAATTTTGTCTCAATGGAGAGATATATTTTGTGTAGGCAGTGTAAGAATATATTTGTCGACCTGCAAAAACTAAAACTAAAGATAGTTTCTTATATTTATATCTTGTTTCCTTCCCATAAACACGCCAGATATATAGACTAGATATCTGTATATCTAGCCCATAGTTAGGAAGCAACTAAAAAAAAATCAAGCACATTTGAGAAAAGAAATATTTAAGAACCAGGGAAGGACAGGCTTCTGTCTTTTCACAGATCCGTCAGATTCTCACATAAAACTATGGCACAATTCAGTAGCATTTGAAGATAATCTAAACAAATTTACTTTGTGCTTTCAGATAACCAGACTCTAAAATAACCAGTTTCGGAAATTTGTTTCTCCTTCGCGACACAGCCAGATTGAAATGAATAGAGATGAAGAACTTGAAATGTGCTTTAATCTTCCATTCGTTTTAAAGTTTAAAGTTGTACCAACTAGACTTCGTATGAAGTAAGATACATTTGCAGTATTTCACATACATATACAGATAATTCAAGCTAATATAATTCCCCTTGTGACTAGCATCCACTCTTTTGACTGTATATACTAATCACCGATCAAAAAACTTGAATAACACCTTAGTGTTCCACTTTTTGTATTTTTTTTTTATTATGGAGTCTTACATTTCAATTTCAGTCATTTAGGGGAAAGTTAGCCTAAGTCTTTTGTATAACAATTTTAAGGAAAGGAAATGGAAAGTAAAATCCTGACAAATTATGTATTAGTATCTATTTACCTTCTATCTGAGATGTAACTTTAACATTTCTGAGATAAAAATAGCTCCCGATTCCAATGGAAACAACTATCAGTGAAACATTATAGGCAAGAATTTCTTCCTCATTTTTGAAACTTGGTTAGCTGTAAAAGAGAGAGTGAAGGGTAATTTGAATTTGTATGTGCATACGTGCATTCACACAGACCAGAGGGGACACGGGTCTTCTGGGACCATCTAATTCAGAGCACGGCTATATGGTTTTATAGTTTGGTATTGAAAAGTGAGAGATGATGCTATGCAAACATATCTAAATTTTGCACAAGATGGCATTTCCCCATACCTGTGTGTATGTCAATTAATACACAATGAGGAATGTCGGTTGCACGTAATAGAAGTCATTTAGGACTAGAATATTAACATTTATCCTAAGTGGGGACTGTGTGGCTCGTCTACACACACCTTCACCTCCCTCGTAAAAGAAGATCGTACACGACTCTTATATCCTAAGGCCTTAAAAACAAATGCAGTGCTCAATTCAGTAGTTCATATACTAAAATTAGAATGTTAAGAGATGAGTGTGGTCCCTAAGCAAGGACGTACACACATTCATGAAGTGTCTCATATCTCTAAATATGATGCAGTTAAAAAAAAGATCTTCCAGTCTGTCACTAGCCTGTAAAAGTTTTCAGATAGAAAAAAATACACTTCTCAAAATCAGTCACACCTGTGAGCAAGTATTTTTTCATCAAATCTGTACATTGTGAATATATGCACATTAGAACAGAAATAGCCATGAGATGATTAACTTCAACTTATTATTCCCAGAAGTCCATGATGATGGATAAATAGAAAGATGATTGATAGATAATCTTAGGTACGAAGGCAAGGCAAGGGGACAACTTATTACATGAAAGGTGAACCAACAATTTTTATTGGGAAAAAAAAGACAGATGTTAGCCATATAATAAAATCCTTAGACTTCTGGCTCTAAACTATGCTTAAATTCAATATATATAAATATAAAAACTTGGAAAAGGTATTGAAGTTGTTGTTGGCTTCAGGTTTTGTAATTCTGTGTGATCGTTCCAAACACCTAAACTTTAAAGAATAAATATTTCATTTTTTCAACTTACACCTGAAGAGGAGAAAGAGAAGGAAGGTTAACATTCACCGAAGGCTATCTGGTACCTGAGCCTCTTTACATGTATTATTGATTTGGATTTAGACAGGTTCCTAAGCTTATTGAAATAAAAATTAGAATCATCTTGCAATATTTCCAAATTGCTGTTGAAATTATGGGAACTGTTCAAATTAGAAATCAATTCTTAGGGACTGAATATTTTATAAAGCAAAAACGTTTTGTTTCCTGAAAATAAAAACAAAAAGAGTGCAATTTAGATTTGCCCCACAGTCTTGCTCTCCTGCACTCGGTGTGTGTTACAACGGCATTGGTTGTCAGCGAGGTAAGGGAATTGTGCCAGATAATGTTTTCGAAAAGTGCTTTGAGAACAGAGAAGAAAGCAGGAGTTTGGATTTTTTTTTTTAATTGTACAGAGTGTTTTATGTATTTAAATATCAACTATTTAAGAGGTCAAAGTAAGAGTTTAAATTCTGATGGGAGTAAGTGATAAAAGTCAGGCATACTCTTAACAGTATTTCACAAATAGCTCTTCTTGTCATGCTTTTAGATCTTTGAGCCCTCCTTCCCCAGTCTTCATGGTCCTCTAGGCATTGCCAAAGGGAAATTCTCAGTCCAATTAAATGTACAGATTCCAGAATGGCCTGCGTTCTTACCTTGCCTTCTTAATACTTATTTCACTTGGTTAATATTTGTTCTCAGCTATTTCCTCATTCCCTGTGTTGAATCAAGTCTTCCCAAAGGGTCACTTTCTCTAGATGTCTCCAAACTGCATAAACAAAAATGTTTGTAACTAAGCTCATTAAAAAGTTCGCAGAAATCCCGTCATGATTTTAAGAATCGTCAACAATTCAGAGCACCGGTAGACAAGACCTGCCAAATGGAGAGCCCGGCTCTTTACTCCATTTTCTTGTATCGCTTGTAAGTTGATAGTCACTGATAAAATACTAAGATGCCAGGAAGCATATCAAGCATTTGAGGCAATGGAATGAACTGCCAAGAGATTGGCAACAGAAGGATAGTTGCAAATAAGGTGTTGTGTGACGGGAAGAGAGTATCACAATGTATGCCTAATTTTTTTTTTCCCTAATCAGGGTTCTTATGCACAGATCAATTAAGTGAGACTAAAATGCCAACAAAATAATAATAATAACAAGAATTGCAGATACTAACTTGCAGACAAATTTCTAGACTCTTTCTAAATAGAAATGACCCAATTTAAGGATTTGTGTTTGTGTGTGGTTTAAAGACTTTTAATAGACAATTTTGTTAATTTTTTGTTGTTGTTGTTGTTTAATGGGCAATTTCAGATTCTGTATTTTAAACATAAAAACGGGATTTTTTTTTCAATAAAATGGGAATAGTAGGGGCACCTGGGTGGCTCAGTCGTTTAGGCGTCCAACTTGGGTTTGATCCCAATGTTAGGCTCTGTGCTGACAGCTCTGAGCCTGGAACCTGCTTTGGATTCTGTGTTTCTGTCTCTCCGCCCCTCCCCTGTTACGCTCGCTCTCTCTCTCTCTCTCTCTCTCTCCCCCCCCCCCTCAAAAATAACAAACATTTAAAAAAATAGGGATAGAAGTAAGGAATAGAATGGAAAAAACAAGGACAAGTTTATACAATGAGAATAAAATCTGGTTTAAGAAAAAGGTTACTGTAAATAAAAGTTTGGGGTAGATTGAATCTGTTCTCTTTGGGTGGCATTTTTCTCCAATTATTTATTATTACTTATTATTTACCTTAGGTCAGAACGTTTAAGTTCATATATGGTCACTTCCTAAATTTATATCTACAAGGACTAAACATCATCATAGCTGAATACTATAATACTACTATTTTGCCTGCTACATAGAATAGCAAGCTCAAGATTATATCGATGCTTCTTTTCTGTTGAAATAATTTAGGCCAGCTAGTAGTTCTTTTGGATTACCTTAAGTTGACGTGAACGTATCCCCGTTTCTCCTACCAATATTCTTGCCCAACATATTAACTTTAGTGGCATAACAGATTAAGCCAGACTAATATTTTTCTTAGTTAAGCAGAAATCTTAACATTGTCATCATACCCTCGGTGACCAACAACACTTGATTTTATTAGCCATATAAGAATGGAAGAGTATCCAAAACAGCCATGTTGGATATTTCAGAAACTAAATCATGTGGAAAGCAGAGTTTGTATGAGGGATTCCACTTATCCTGTGGTCACAGCCTCTTTTCCTTTGAGATAGCACTTTATTGGTGGACTCTGTGCTGCATGTTTACAAATATGCCTTGGAGTATAGTTATTTCTGTGCTGTTCATGTCCCACATTTCCATATCCTTCCACCAGACCCCAATGAAAACTTTCTTGGGCTAAAGTATCTGTTTTCAGGATTATATTTCTTAGTTTCTAATACAGTTTCTTATAGACATATAATCAGCACACAACAATTATTTACTGAGCGCTTATGATAAGCCAGTCACTATGCTTAGCCCAGTATAGGAAAAGGTATAGGAAAGAACCACACGGGAAAAACTTTTTATTACATTGCATATAAAAAACCTGGAAAGGTATTTTACAATGGATCAAGCATTCAGATTTTATACTTATATCTGGGTTCAAATCCTGCTTCAACTCCTGTGAGTTATGTGGTCCTATCACATCATTGTTTCTGTTTCTGTTAATTCATTAGTAAAAAGATGGGTAACACTTACCTAGGAGGCTTATTGCAAATGCCAAATCATATTATTTTTTTAAATATGAAATTTATTGTCAAATTGGTTTCCATACAACACCCAGTGCTCATCCCAACAGATGCCCTCCTCAATGCCCATCACCCACTTTCCCCTCCCTCCCACCCCCCATCAGCCCTCGTTTATTCTCAGTTTCTAAGAGTCTCTTATGATTTGCCTCCTTCCCTCTCTGTAACCTTTTTTATTCCCCCTTCCCCTCCCCCATGGTCTTCTGTTAAGTTTCTCAGGATCCACATAAGAGTGAAAACATATGGTATCTGTCTTTCTCTGTATGACTTATTTCACTTAGCATAACACTCTCCAGTTCCATCCATGTTGCCCCAAAGGGCCATATTTCATTCTTTCTCATTGCCACGTAGTACTCCATTGTGTATATAAACCACAATTTCTTTATCCATTCATCAGTTGATGGGCATTTAGGCTCTTTCCATAATTTGGCTATTGTTGAGAGTGCTACTAGAAACTTTGGGGTACAAGTGCCCCTATGCATCAGCACTCCTGTATCCCTTGGGTAAATTCCTAGCAGTGCTACTGCTGGGTCATGGGGTAGGTCTATTTTTAATTTTCTGAGGAACCTCCACACTGTTTTCCAGAGTGGCTGCACCAATTTGCATTCCCACCAACAGTGCAAGAGGGTTCCCGTTTCTCCACATCCTCTCCAGCATCTGCAGTCTCCTGATTTGTTCGTTTTGGCCACTCTGACTGGCGTGAGGTGGTATCTGAGTGTGGTTTTGATTTGTATTTCCCTGATGAGGAGCGACGTTGAGCATCTTTTCATGTGCCTGTCGGCCATCCGGATGTCTTCTTTAGAGAAGTGTCTATTCATGTGTTCTGCCCATTTCTTCACTGGATTACCAAGTCACATTATTAAGGTCAACCTCTTAATGTGGTGTTGGGAGATACACACCTTAGAGTATAAGGAAGTTATATATTATTTAATATCTGTTAAATTGTGTCATTTTTTTCTGTAATGCAGTTGTTATGCACTCTGTTAGGACGGTCTGTATGACAGCTATTGGATAAAATATTTGTGGCATATCATTGTTTTATTAATGAAAACTATACCACATATCTACTTATTGATTTTGGTAAGAGAAACTTTTCTGGGTTCCTTCTGAGGAATATTTCAATATTTAATTTTCCACTTTGTGAATTTTGCTGTTTATGCCTAAAAGTTCAGTGATCACTCCAGAAGCAGAAATATTGTGACTTACATTTTCAGCTTTTCTAAGATATTTTTATTTTATAAATTTTATCACTTGTTTTGCTTTAATTCATTTTAAAGTGTAAGGTAAGGATCTGATTTAAGAGCTATTTTCCAAGAAGCCAGCTATCCCAAAGTTATTTGATGACTATGGCATCTGCTCATATAAAGTTCAGAATATATTCATGATCATACACTAAAGGTTTATATCTACTAGAAATAGGAGTTACATTGTTACTTAGATCATTCTTGGTATTACTTATGTTAATACTTATGTTACTAGTATATATACAGACTCAGCATTTCAGTGTGAGCATCTGTGGTGTGGCTTCTCGTGTTAATATTAAGCAAATACACTTTAAACTAATAACAAAATACAACACAGTGATTTCTGATTCAAATACCTCATTCTTTAATGTTCGTATTATGCATCTTTACCCTGCTTACATATATTTTTAAGTAAAAATTTCAAGGAATGTACCCTGTGCAGTTTGTGTTTCGAACTCTGTGTATTTAAGCGTGGAAGTCACTCTGTTATCCCAGCAAATTAACTACTTCGTGCTTTGGTCAAAGCATTTTTGGACCACAGTATTTTTCTCTCAAAACTTTGTTCTCATTGTTACATTATATCCTGGCAGTCTTGACTTAAATGGAATCTGAGATCTGTGTGACTTCTTTTAGTTTTTGCCCAAATAGCTGTGGAATTTTTCATTTAAATCTTGAAATTCAAACACTTTGCCAAGTTTGTTCTAAATCACTTTATCTGTGCTTGTTGTGGGAGAGGGGTACTTAGTGAACCCTTTGTCTTATATGCACAGGTAATGTCTTTCTGGTGTTTTGTTTTATTTGCGCTAAATTCATAGAAAATGTTCTCTGAGCTGTCCGCTCAGGGCCCCACATGGGGCTCGAACTCACAAACTGTGAGATCATGACCAGAGCCGAAGTCAGACGCTTAACCGACCGAGCCCCCCAGGCACCCCCAAAGTCTTCTCTTTTAATGAACGATGGTTTACTTCATTTGTCTTAGTTCATTCCCAATGGGAATATTTTATTTTTGTTCTTTGCTCTATAGCACTCATCAGTATTATTTTTCTTTATTTTTAGAAGGCTGTCGTCCTTATCATTGGTTTCATTTTCTGCCATGTCAATTATGTTCTTTCCTACAGCTGAAGGCAACTTTAATTTTTCCATCGTGCTATCTTCTTGTCTCTCATAGTTTTTCTGTATCTTTGCCAGCGACATTTACATTTCAACATTTGCCCTCTTCTCTCATTTTTTCCCATTTTATGTTTACTTGACGTATTTGTGACAAATATTCTTTCTTGGGTAAAAATGGCTTTCAGTGGCTCAAGGTCGGTGTTGTTCTTGTCGTTGCTGGTGTTGTTTTTAATGAGGTAAACTCTTTTACGCTGTTGACATTTACAAAGGGCATTATTCCCTTTGATGGATATTGCTTTCTACGTTAGTGTTTTCAGAATCTCCTAATTAGTTTATCTGCTCTCTGTGGCGAGATGTATCTGCCCCAGTCAAATTTCAGGGTCATGCAAACATTTAAATAGCTTGGTTCCACAGAAGTTATGGCAGAACACTACTCTGTGTCTCTTGTCCTTCATTCTAAGTATTAGCAGATAAGTTAGTTCCTAGGGAATTTAAAGTATTCTGTAAATTCTCAGAACAGATTATTTTCAGGATTTTGCAATAGTTTTCTAATTCCTGCTGCCTCCTTTATATCCAAGGGCACAATGCTCCTTGAGACCATCCATTTTCAGTCCTGTACAAGGGGAAGTCATAGACTTTTGCACAGTGGAGATAGATAATGGCAAGGTCGGGAGAAGGTGGTCCTGACAACACTGAAATGAGAACTAAGAGTTGAGAGGGTCTTCAGACCTTCTCATTGGCACCTTGGTTTGCAGTCTTCGTTGGATGCTATTTTTGTGGATAAACTCTTCCTGTCTGTATTGGAGCATTCTTACTTCAGATATGAAGAATAGATTAGCTACTAATCATTTAGTAACCGGCCTCTATAATCTTTCAATCCTTAGATTTAAAAATATTTTATCAGTGTTGGCTTCGTTTGCTGTAGTGATGTATTTTTCGGTATCTCCATGGGTATACCAAACGTCTGGCACAAGTAGGTAGCTATGATCAGAAAGTTACACCATTACTTTGTAACACGAATTTCAGTCTTTAGTGATTGTTGGTAATACTCTTTACTGCCTGTGGATACATTTGCTTTAATAATGAAGATTTATCATGATATTAGAAACTCAAAAAGGTAAATTTTCATGCCATCCCCCTCTAGAAGATTTCACATGAATTGAATAGCTGATGATATGCCTTTAAAAAAAAAACCGTGAAAATAATTTTTCTTGAACTTTGGAGAAGTATAACTTGAAAGAAAAGTAGACTTTTGTTTTAAAATTCATATTTTTACGATTATGGAACAAATTTTGTGCAACTATATAGAAAAATATGAAATTCCAATTTAGAATTCCATCATGAAACTACACCATTCTAATTTCTCCATGCCACGGTTTGTTAATATTCCACAAAGTCCCAGGATGCAACTATAAGACTGCATTCAAATCTATGAACATGAGGCAGTCATGCTCAGCAGAGTATAACAATAATTATAATAGAGATTAAATAAAAATAATTAGAAAAAGTTCATCTAGTTTTGATGTATTAATTATTCTGACCCTGTTCTATTCAGAGTCTAATTATCTGGTTCAGTGAAAATGCCAAGATTTCTACGACTCATAAAAATTACATTCAAGTAATTATGTCAGCAAACTAAACAGTATTCATTTACCATGCCTTTTTATGCACACATTTGAATATGCTTTTTTAACTGTTTTTGCTCTTTGTTCCTATTCATGGGAAATAATACCTGTAGAGAAATTTGAAAGTCAGTTGCCCTCCGAGCATAGTGTGCAAGTCTCGCCAATATTCTTCTTTTGTGAGACTGCTGTAAGTCTCATATAACCTTTGTTTAAAAAACATGAATTAAAGTTCACTCTTCAGTTGTTTCAAAGAAATCTTTAAAACCTGTAGCTGTAGTAAAAAAAAAAAAGTTTAAAGCAGTAATACAAATCATCTCTTAGAAAGTTTCTTACCTTGGGTAGCTCAAAAGCTGACTCGAATAGGTCTCCGTAGTTATTTCTGGTACCCATTTTTCCTTCAGAGACATATTATGGCATCCTATTAAAAAGTCCAGATTTAGAAAAAATTATCTGTATGTATAATATCTCTAACTCATCGGTAAAGTGGTAATGTGGCTAAATATTCAAAATCACTCGGCACTTGTAAGCCACAAGACTTTTTTTTTTTTACATTATTATAGCATAATTAGGAATTTCTTAATGCTGGCAGGTAACTTCATGTGACAAGGACACAGAGTTGCACCGGTGAGGAATTAGATATCTATCACATCCATTATAATCTCTCTTACTGCTTGTAGTAAAATATTTGATGGACACGTTAAGCAAACATTTGTTGCCTGAAATATTGGGATTATTGCTTTACTACTGTTTTAGTCTTTGTGTGTACAGACGAACATCTACAGTTGAAAATGTAACTTTCAATTATATTCATATTGGGAAGAATATATCAACAGTTAAGGTTTGGACTCTTTCCTTGGTGTTCTAGTAATAAAATATATCTATACAGACAAATACGTATATAGTTACAGCCCGTTTGTTAGAAGGGGAAATATGCCTTCCTTGGTTCCTGGTTTATCTCTCAGATACTGCACACTAATTGCAAACTTCATCCAAGATTGGGAGGGACAGAAGAATCAAGGCGTGCCATGGAAATGGATGGAGTTGAAATGAGACAAATACTTTAGAGAAAATTTGCATAAAATGCACCCACAGCCAAGGCAAGCAGGCAGGTCTCTATCCTAGCTGTCAGGTCTCTGTATTCATTAAAAAGATCTCATGCAGATAAAACTGAAGGGATGCTGGTGACCACGGAGCTGGTGGTGAAGACACGTGGTCCCAATGACACAATTCCTTTGTGCTTTACATACCCATAGAATTGACCCTGCGAGGAAGTCTACAGTAGAACTTTTTCCACTTCTGAGCATACATTGAGATGTTTGTTAAAACATAATGATATGTCCTGAGAAATGAAACACTCCACAGAGAAAACATCCTTCTTGGAATTTGTCAGCCACATTTAGTTCCCATAACGCGCCTCCGCATATCAGACATTGAAAATCAAGCAGTAACATTTTATAAGTAGCAGTCTGCATCCAGAATGAGAAGCTAATTTTTTTCACACATGTACAGAGCATGTCATTTCCCCCCAATTCTAAAATAATGGAAGCGTGAGGAATACTAATTTTTGTGTGTTTGGATATATAGAACGTCTCATTTTGGCACCTGCTAAGCAGTCCCCCTGAGCCCACACAGTGGTCTTATTTCCTATTGCTGAAATATAATAAAGAAGATACTAATAGGAAGACAAGACTTATAATTCGCCATCTAAATACAATGGCCTTAACAGGCAAGTCAGTGAAAAGGATTTTACAGTGGCCTCAGCAGAGGGATAACTCATCTCACCTGGTTTGGGTAAATAATCTTGCCATATCCCGTGTTCTCTTTATCCCACCAGGATGAACAGAATTCCCCAAGATTGTCTTTAGGGCACTCCCCGCTACACCTCAATCAGCTGCTCCCATTGTGGGATATCTCAGAGAAGTTTCTGTTGGCACTGGAAGGAGGCCCCTGGGACACCCCATCTCCATTGAATTTGTCAGTTGTATTCCAATCCTGTCAGTGGCTCCCTGCCCCCATGGAACCTGACCTAAAGGATAGAACCTTTCTCAGGCACCTGCTTAAACCTGAGTTCTAGATGCATCTGTTGCCCCCCTTTTCTTCACTTTTGGTGAAACGCTGTCATTTTGGAGTGAGAGACATTGTTGTAACAGTCAAGTGTAGTAATTAGGACTTCCTAGTCAGACTACTTGCTTTAAAACCTTTTCCTGAAAGACTCAATGATCTCGAGCATATTATTGAACTCTGACTGTCTGTAATGTGGGGAAACAATGGCTCCTACCTGATAGGTTGTTTGAGATTAAATGAGTAAATATATGTGAACCTTTAGGAAGTGTTTGGCAAATAGTTGGTACTACTTAACTCTTGGCTATAAAATGACAATACTGTCTCACACCAAGAGGAGACTATTAATGGTTATTATCATTCCCTGCTCAGTGATTTATCTATTAAACCATGCCCTCACTGTCTGACGTGGTTCTTGGTTCTCAAAAAAATAATCTAGAAGGTCACATTTTTTCCCTCTATCAAATGTGTGGTGTTTGCAAATGAAAAGCATTTTGGATTTCAGATCATTATTGTTATTACATGTTTGAAACTTTATTGAGATATTCAATGGGATTTTTGTTTCAGGCTATGTCCACCCTTTATCCAAGGCAAGGGATGGCATTGGCTCAAGTCTGAAAGACATCTAGTCGGTACAAAGAAATATGCAAAACAAAAATAATCCCGTTTTAAAAATTGTAATTTTTAGGGCCGCCTGGGTGGCTCAGTTGGTTAAGTGTCTGACTTTGGCTCAGGTCATGATCTCGCGGTTCTTCAACTTTGAGCCCCACGTCGGGCTCTGTGCTGACAGCTCAGAGCCTGGAACCTGCTTCGGATTCTGTGTCTCCCTCTCTTTCTGCCTCTCCACTGCTCATGTTCTCTCTCTCTCTCTCTTTCTCTCTCTCTCTCTCTGTCTCTCTCTGTCAAAAATAAATAAATATTTTAAAAATTTTTAATTGAAACAGAAAACTTACACTTTTATGTATAAATTTGTCCAACTTGGATTGACAGAGAAAAGGGAGTTTTCATAGCTACCAATAAAGCAGGAACTTCCCTTTCCTGAAATCTGTCAACCTGAATTGTATAGATACTTTGGGGGCTTTCTCTTGTAGGATCTCAATCAATCTTACTCCTTTATAGAATAGATGTTCCCTTCATCCTGCAGGCAATGAAACTGATATTCAGAAAGGAGAGAGAAATCTGTGCCATGTCAGAGAACTAGTAAGTGAATAGTAAGTAACAGCACCAAGATTTGAATTCATGGTTTCTACCCAAATGCCTGTCAAAGGATAAATGGATTAAAAAAAAAAAAAAAAAGATGTGGTTTATATACACAATGGAATATTATTCAGCTATGAGAAAGGAGGATATTCTGTCATTTGGGACAACACGTATGGATCTCAAGCACATTATGCCAAGTGAATTAAGTCAGACAGACAAAGACACGTACTTCGTGATATCACTTATATGTAGAATCTGGCATAGTCACACCTGTACAAAACAAGAACAAAACAGTAGCACAGTGGTTACCAGGGAATGGGAGGGAGTAAGACTGGTGGTGTTTAAGGGTACAGACTCGTAGTGAGTATGAAATAAGCCATAGATATCTAATGCACAGTAGATTGAATCCGGACAATAACTCTATACCATAAATATGGAATGCAGAAAAATACCATTACAATGGAAGCCATATGACAACATGTAAATGTATCAAACTAACACACTACACACCTCAAATTGACACGGTGTCACCTGCCCGATTTATCCAATAAAAATACTTGTGTTTTCTAATGCTCACTGACGTTTCCTATACCATAACCATGCACTATTTCCCTTCTATTCAGTATCTATTTATTTTCCATTCTGTGCATTCTTCATCTGGTCATCAAATGCCCACATATATGGATTTTAGAATTTTGAAATTTAGTCAAGCATTGCACCATACCGCAATTACAAAGCTTCTTTTCTGTCTTTCATGATACAATGAATTGACAAGTTTGGTTTTTTTAATGGTCAGAGTCATATCACATAAGGCCCTTTTCTTCTATCCCTTGTAAGAATGGGAGTCAAAAAGGTTTTATTGATATAATGTACTACGGTTGGTATACTCAGGCCACAGGGAAGTGATTTTGGGGTCAGAATGGATTTGCTGCCCCAAGATTTGGACTGTGGAAGCTCGACAGAGCTCGGTATGTATCGACTTATTTACTTTGACTGTATTTGCTGCTGTCCAGAGGGCGCCCATGGCATGGTCCTTGTGCATCTGTGTGGATATAGATTCCTGAAGAAATGCGTTGTTCCAAGGGAAACTCAAAATGGTAATGCGGGAGAAAAAAAAAAGTAGTGTGTAAAAACTCTGAACATCATTATCTTTAAGTTTTTGTTTACTTATTGAGAGAGAGAGAGAGTGAGGGAGGGGCAGAGAGAGAGGGAGACAGAGAATCCCAAGCAAACTCTGCACTGTCAGCACAGAGCCCAATGCGGGGCTCGAACCCATGAACTGTGAGATCGTGACCTGAGCCAAAGTCGGACACTTAACCAACTGAGCCATCCAGGTGCCCCTGAACATCATTATTTTTAAGGAATTTTTGATTATTATTATTAAAGGCCAAACGTTTCAAGAATTAGAAGCCATATTAAATTTTTGCATAGAAAAAATAACTTGAATCTGTGTCTAAGTCTTATGTAAGTTTTAATAATGTCTGTAAAGGAGGGCAGAAGAAAACCAAGATAAAAGTATAACTAACAGTAACACAGTCTGGTTATCCCAAAATAATTAGCAGGAGTAGATGAATTAATTTAAACTTTTACAGATCACTGTTCTAACATAAAGGTGACCATCTGGCTCATCTAGAAAGAAGTAATTCATTTTGCTCAGCTTTCTGGCAAATAAGGGTTGGAGAAAACCTAAACTATTTTGTATAAAAAGTACAGCTTAAAAATTGGGGTATTTCCAGACAATTCATACAGAGGAACAAGTATCAGGAACAACAGAAAGAACGTAATAGTAGAGGTGTATTTTGCATCGATGAAGAGAACACTAACAGTTTATTACTAGAATATTCTATTCCAGAATCTCTAGAAGCACTGACTATCTCATCTTTGAAAACTCCAGTGAGTACACTTCATATATGATTAAATACGTATATTCAGAGTCCTACTTCTATTGTGCTTAGGCTATATCTTTTCATATTGGGATGATGAAATATCTCTCTTGAGAAAAAATGAAAAGGTAAAGCAAAGACTCTTTCAGGAAGATTATTAGAGGAGAGATTTTGTTTGAGTTCTCATGGTAAATGCTATGTCTTCTTTATCTGAACACATTTAATTCTAAAGGTAAATGGATATTTGTCAATAAAGAAATACAGAATTTTAAATTTGTTGAGTGTTGGAAGCAGCGAAATAACAAAGAATAAAGGTATCTGAAGTTAAACAAAAACTCCTGGATTTATTAATTGAAGCAACGAGACAGCAGAAAGGTGAAACTAGGAGGGAATGGAGGCTTTGAGGCTTTAAATTTTTACCATGGCATCTTATGAAATCCTAGACTTTCAACTTTCTCTAGATCTTAGATCCCTAACCTAAAAATATTAATGTACGTACCAGATGGCATTTAAGTTCCCTTCATGCTTTTTATTATAAAAGTATATTGCATTAATGTTTTTGACACACCTTTAAAACCATATTTTAAAAATTCTCAGTGCAGAGACAACAATGTCACTCTATTATGATAGGTGAAATCTGTAAGCTAGTTTAGGCAAAATGATCCTTCCTCATGTTCCAAAGAAATGCTTTTCGATTTCGTAAAATGCTGTATCATCTTAAAATCTTTTTGTGGATATTTCCTTTATGAGCAGAATTATTTTTTTTTCTGGAATGTGTAGGGGATTGATGAGCCACAGATATCAATTTCTCTCTGAATATAATCTCTTAATTATGTCTTGCTTTCAGCTTAACCCTAATGAGGGAGAGGTTAACTTAGAAAGCTGGGAACTGATTGCAAAGTAGAAATTAATGCTTTAATGCATTTTGAGGTTGTAGGACCTTTTTCAGCTGGGAAATACTACACGGACTCCCAACTTAACTAGGCCTTTTGCCACATGAGGTGCCTTAACTGCTTGAGTACATTAGCTCAGTGTATTAACTCAATGATCCTTGGTTTTTATCTGTTACAAAACTTCATGTACCTGGAATATCAGCAAATAACTAATACCTGTATTACTTGAAATGTTTAAAGTTTACATCCTTCTCTTACTCTGTTCCAGATAAACTACTGGAATGATTTCGTCTTGTCCGTATATGAAAGGAAATGAAATATATACTCCTTTGGTCTATTTTTTTTTAAATATTAAAAACATTAAATGCATGGAAAACTTAAGTAGTAAATACTAGCACTCACCCGAGCACACATTGCCTCACTTAACAAATAGAAACATTTCGCCATATTTGCTAATTTTTTTTTCTCTTAAAAAATCAAGTCATAAAAGATCCAATTTAAGCATTGTCATCCTCCCGTCCTTCCTTCCTTCCTCCCAGATACAACCATGATATTGAGTGGATGTTTTTCTTTCCTATCTACCTTCTTACACTTTTGTTTCGTGGGCATGCATACACTGAATATGGTAGTTTGATTTCCTCTTTTTTAAAGTTTGTTTGTTTGTCCTGAGAGAGAGAGAGAGAGAGCATGAGCAGGAGAGGGACAGAGAGAGAAGGAGAGAGAGCATCCCAAGCAGGCTCCGCACTTTCAGTGCAGAGCATGACATGGGGCTCAGTCTCATGAACCGTGAGATCATGACCTGAGCTGAAACCAAGAGTCAGATGCCTCCCCGACTGAGCCACCCAGGCACCCCAGTGTTTTAATTTTTTTAAAATACTGGCACAAAGGGTGCCATATTATATGGATGTTTTCATAACTTGCTTTTTATTCCACATAATATTCTGGAGATGCATACCTGTCGATTAATGTAACACAGGATTCCTTACTTTTAACTGCTTTATTATAGTATAGGGATAAAACAGGCTTTTTTCCTTCCCCTGTTGATATAACTTGCTGTTTTTCCTCTGTAGCTGTTCTCTTTTTTGCAATGTGTATTCATTTTTGAGAGACAGAGAGAGACAGAGCATGAGGGAGGGGGGAGCAGAGAGGAGGAGACACAGAATCTCAAGCAGGCTCCAGGCTCTGAGCTGTCAGCACAGAACCTGATGCGAGGCCCGAACTCACTGACTGAGAGATGATGACCCTCACAAACCGCGAGATCATGACCTGAGCCAAAGTCGGGTGCTTAACCCGCTGAGCCACCCAGGCGCCCCTCTACAGAAAAACTCTCTAGTTTTTCTTTCTTTTTTTTTTTTTTTTTTTTTTTAATTTTTTTTTTCAACGTTTATTTTTGGGACAGAGAGAGACAGAGCATGAACGGGGGAGGGGCAGAGAGAGAGGGAGACACAGAACCGGAAGCAGGCTCCAGGCTCTGAGCCATCAGCCCAGAGCCCGACGCGGGGCTCGAACTCACGGACCGCGAGATCGCGACCTGGCTGAAGTCGGACGCTTAACCGACTGCGCCACCCAGGCGCCCCATGTTTATTTATTTTTGAGAGAGAGAGAGAGAAAGCATGCACAAGTGGGGGAGGGGCTGAGAGAAAGAGAATCTGAAGCAGGTTCCAGGCTCTGAGCTGTCGGCCCAGAGCCCGACGCGGGGCTCGAACTCACGGACCGCGAGATCGCGACCTGGCTGAAGTCGGACGCTTAACCGACTGCGCCACCCAGGCGCCCCTCTCTAGTTTTTCTTGATTACAAACAATGTTCTGTAGACATCCTAGCACATTTCTCATTGTGTACGTGTGTGCATCGTGTCCATGCAGAGGTTGTTGTAGGTTATGGACTTGGTAATAAAATTTCTGAGCGCTATAGTACCTCTTCTGTTTTTATTGAGTATTGTCAAATTTGTTGCCAAAATGGTCAACTAATTTCCATTCCCACTAGCAGTTTATGAGAGATCCACTTGGTGTTATCAAACTTTACTTGTCTATCTATCTACCATCTATTTACCCATGTATAAATGATGTTTTATTCTTTTGTTAATTTGTTTCTAGAAAATTAAGTTTAAACATATATTCATATATTGGTCATTGGATCACTTCTCTGTACCGGGCCCACTGAGCAGGAGATATTGAATATAGATGTAAAAGAGTAAGGGAGAAAGCCATGAAGGTATCTGTCAAACTTCCACAGCCAGGGAGGAAAACCTATACGAATGTCTTCACGGAGAGTATTTGGGAAGAGAAATCTGTAACCAAAGAGCAATTAGCAAGTGAATTCAGAGGTAAGAGATGATAAGGAGTGTACATGGGGAAAGGCTTTGTAGACAATTGCAATGATTTTGGCTTTTATTTGAGTGAAATGGGAAGTCATTAGATGATTTTGAGTAAAACAGTGGCATGAATAATTTATTGCCACCGAAATCACTCTGGCCAGACAGTGATAAAGAGCAGAATCGGGTGGCTGAGTTGGTTGGGCATCTGACTTCGGCTCAGGTCATGATCTCACGGCTCGTGAGTTCCAGCCCCGAGTCGGGCTCTGTGCTGACAGCTCGGATTCTGTGTCTCTCTCTCTCTGCCCCTGCCCTGCTCACACTCTGTCTCTCTTTCCTTCAAAAATGAATAAACGTTAAAAAAGAGGCTGAATCAAAGGAACTCGTGATGGGGATATCACAGACAGTTAGGCAAGAGATAATAGTGGGTTGGATGAGGCAACAGAAGTGGTAAGAATTTGAATATATTTTAAGATAGACCCAAAAAATGTATTGATGCATGAGATTTTGTCTGTTAGTGAAAAGGGTGAGTCAAGAATGATTCAAGCTATTTTGGTTGAGACATAACAACAACAGAGGTGCTATGTACTGATATGCTTCCTTAATGCTAGGCATTTCAAAGAATTTTAATATGTCAACTCAAATAGGTATGGTTATAGTTGATTAAATGTTTGTAGTGGAGTCAGAAAATGTCTGAGCTTTGAGTAGAGATATGAAATGAGACCTCCAAAGGAAGAGCCACAGTTTCAGGAGAATTTCTGTATATGGCAGTGGGACATCACCCATCTGTCCCAAAGAACTATTAGGATAACAGGGGGTGGGTGGGAGGCGGGAGCTTAATGTGTTTGAAGTCACTGGAGAGCAGCTACGGAAATGAAGACTTGAGGGGCCAAGATTCCAAATGGTGGTGACCCCACTCCCAGTACTGGTTGTCATTTTAAGACATTTTATGTTTCCAGAGCGAACTCTGATACTTGGAGAAACTGTGCCAAAATCACAAAGAGGCTCAGTCTGAGAAGAGCATCTATCAGCTCATTGCTGGAGGAATAAATGTTTGAGTTTCAGGACAAGAGAAAGGGGTGTCACAAACACTGCGGGCATTCAGTTGGACTGCACGGTGCTCTTCTAAAGGAAGAAGGGGTGAAATGAAAGTAGGATAACTCTTAGAAGGATTGAGGCCCCTCTTTAAATCACCTTCATCTCTACTAGACTAAGTTGATTTGGGATTGCTAGTGCCCTTGGTCCATATGCACAAAGTAAAGGTAAATCTTCTCTAGGAGAAGGTAATGTGATCCTAGATCTCATATTCCCTCTCTAAATTGTAATATGTAATGGCCAATATTCACTTAAAAATAATAAGGCATAATAGAAAAAACAATACCTGAATGAAAGCAGAGACAAAAGGCAAAAGAAAAAAACACCTAGGAATCCGGATAATAGATTTATCAGATGCAGACAGTGAAAGGACAGGGATTAATAGGTTTAAGAACTTCAGTGATAAGACAGGGAATTTCATTAACTATTAAAAATAAGCAAATAGAAATTCTAGAACGGAGAAGTCAGTAACTGGAATTAACCTAACAACAGAAGAGTCTGAGTTGTTAAACATGTATCCTTGTGGAAGCATAGGAAAACCAGGAAATATCAAAGAAATAGATCAAAGCAAGACAAGGGGACATGACAAAAAATTTTAAACGGACTATTACATGTACAACTGGAGTTGTAAGAAGAAAGGAGAAAGTAAACAGGATGGGGAAACATTTGAATTGTATGAATTGAAAATTGCAATGAATTTTCTAAAATCAACAAAAGATATTGACAGATAATCTTGAAAGTTGCCATACATCAGGGTGCCTGGGTAGCTCAGTGGGTTAAGTGTCCGACTCCAGCCCAGGTCGTGATCTCACAGTTTGTGAGTTCGAGCCTGACGTTGGGCTCTGTGTTGACAGCTCAGAGCCTGGAGACTGCTTCGGATTCTGTGTCTTTCTCTTTGTCCCTCACCGACTCACTCTTGCTCTCGCTCTCTCTCAAAAATAAACATAGAAAAAAAAGAAAGTTGTAACACATCAAGCAGGTCTAAAGAAAAGCACAATTAGATGCATTAAAGTCTAGCACAAATTTTTAAAAAAATTAAAAGCAACCAAAAAATAATTTTTAGTTTTACTTCAAATAAGTAACAATAGGATTAAGGGCTGATTTTCAAACAAATTCATAAGACAGGCAATGGACTCATATCTTTGGAGCGAAGGGAAAATATAATTCCCGACCTAGAATTCTATATCTAGCAAAAGTGCCTTGCTAAAAATAAAGGTGAAATAAAGACTTTTTCAGACAAACAGAAGCTGAGAGAATTTGTCACCAGCAGATCTGTGTTAAAGAAAACTTTTCCGGTAGGAAGGAAAATAGGTAAAAAAGCCCAAGGACTCAGAGAAGAATGAACTACCTGTGGTGTAAGTATGTGAGTAAAGCTAACAAGTGATGATGCTATAAAACAATAACTGTAGTATATTCTGGAAATGTAGTGTATTTAGTGGAAACTAGAATATATGAACACTAAAGCAGAAACAAGACAATAATAGAATTAGTGGTCTAAAGTTCTTGAGATCTGTGGAAATTAGTAAAAATACAAATTTATGTTATCTGAATAGATCCAGAATCCACATTTTAATCTCTAGGATCTCCATGGATACATCTGTGAAACAGATAAAAGTAATGAATTATGAGATAGAAAAGTGGAATAGCAAAAAAATAATTGCACAAAGGTAAGATAGTTAGGGAAAACAACAAAATGTGAGGAAAATGGAAAATGGCAATATAGCAGATGCAAAGCTAAATATGTACAGAATTAAAGTAAATGTAATGAACTAAATATTATAATTAAATGGCAAAGATTGGGGCCGTTGGGTGGCCCAGGTGGTTAAGCTTCTGACTCTCGACTTTGCTCAGGTCATGATCTCATGGTTTGTGAGATCAAGCCCCGTGTTGGGCTCTGCACTGACAATGTGGAGCAGGCTTGGGATTCTTTCTCCCTCTCTCTCTCTGCCTCTCCCCTGCTCATGTTCTTATTCTCTCTCTCTCTCTCTCTCTCTCAAAAAAATAAATAAATAAACTTAAAAAAAATATGGCAAAGATTTTTTTGGGCTGGCTTTACAAAAAAAAAAAAAGAAAAATTACTGCTTATGAGACACAAATCTAAATTACCAGGATGCACTAAGGTTAAAAATAAAGGACAAAAAGACATACAATATAAACAAAAACCAAGAAGAATCTAGTATAGCAATACTAATATCAGAAGTAGGCTGTAAACTAACAACCATTACTGGAGACAGAGAAGCACTTTATAATCTTAAGTACTATTACATTAAAAATTATATTCCAAAAGGAACACTTGACAACTTATAATTTATATGCATTAATTGCACAGCCTCAAAATATGTAAAGCAAAACTAGAATTTTTAAAAGAAATTAACAAAGGCACCATGTACTTAATTGAGAATTTGTAGTTGTGGATAGATGTTGAAAATCTAAAAAATGCTTTTTAATTTTATTAAAATGGTAACATATTTTTCTTCACCTCTGTTTATGATAACTTAAGTTGATTTGTGATTATTTGAATAAATTTGCATTCCTGGAATAAATCCAGCCTAGCCATATGTTCACGTTGTATTATGATTTTTTGAGTTTTGTTTCTGTTTTTGCATGTTTGCTGAATTAGAGTTGCTAATTTTTCATTAGGGATTTTTAAACTGTATTCATGAGAATCTATAAGTTTATTTCTTTTTTTTTTAATTTTTTGATGTTTATTTGTTATTGAGAGACAGAGAGAGACAGGGCATGAGCACAGGAGGGACAGAGAGAGGGGGAGACACAGAATCTGATGCAGGTTCCGGGCTCTGAGCTGTCAGTACAGAGCCCCACGCGGGGCTCAAACTAACAAACCAAGAGATCATGACCTGAGGGGAAGTCGGTCGCTTAACCGACTGAGCGACCCAGGTGCCCCAATAAGCTTATTTCTTCTTATATTTCAATTAGGTTTCATTAATAAGGTTTTGCTTATTTCATAAAAGGAGTTGGAATAAATATCTGGTAAAAATTTGTATATGATTGGTGTTACTAATTCCTTAAATAAATTAACCTTTACAGAATTTGCCAGTGAAGCTATCTGAGCATGGAGACTAATTTTCTTCACATTTTGTGGCCTCACTTTTTTTCATAAAAATTCAATTTCCTTAATGTCTACTTCAAATTTTCTATTTCTTTTGCATTCATGTTGTTAAACAGTATTCCTCATCTAAGTTTTAAAATGTATTAGCATAAAATTGTGTGCTTTTCATGTCTATTTATTCTGGGTTTGTTTGTTTTTTTAGTTTATTTATTTTTGAGATTGAGAGAGCACAAGCTGGGGAGGGAGAGAGAGGGAGAGAGGGAGACACAGAATGGGAAACAGGTTCCAGGCTCCGAGCTGTCAGCACAGAGCCCAATGTGGGCTCAAACCCATGAACTGTGAGATCATGACCTAAGTCAAAGTTGGACACTCAACCAACTGAGCCACCCAGGTGTCCCAGGTCTCTTTATTCTTGATAGGAGAAATTTGTATTTTTTGTCTTACATTCCTCATCGGTCTTGTTAGAAGGTTTTTAATTTTACTAATATTTTCCAAATCATCAGTTTTTGCTTTATTATTTTACTCTGTTGTTTGTTTTGCATTTCATTGATTCCTTCTCTCTTCTGTAAGATTTCTTTCCTTCTGCTTATTTTATACTGGTAATTTTTTTTTCTACTTTCTTAGCTTAGAAACTTAAGAGTATGGGGTTGAAGCCTACCTTCTTTTCTACTAGCAGCATGTAAAGATGTTAGGTTTTCTTCTTTTTCTTTTTTCTTTTAGAGTACAAGCAGAGAGAGAGCATGAGAGAATCCCAATCAGGCTCTGTGCTATCAGCGCAGAGCCCAACGCAGGGCTTGATCTCACAAACAGTAAGATCCTGACCTGAGTCACATGCTTAAAGGACTCAGCCACCCAGGTGTCCCTCCCACCCTTGCTTTTTAAAGTAGGTTTCCCACCCAGCATGGAACCCAACACAGGCCTTGAACTCATGACCCTGAGATCCAGACTTGAGTGGAGATCGAGTCAGATCCTTAATCTACTGAGCCACCCAGGCACCCTGTTAAGTTTTCTTCTGCACTCCTCTTAACCTGCATTCTTCACGTTTGGATATGGTATATTTTCATCATCATTCCATGCAAAACATTTTCTAATTTCACTTGTAATTTCCTTTATAACTCATGCATTATTTAAAAGCAGTGTATTCACCTTCCAATATTTGAAGACTTTTTTATATACCTCTTCGTTATTGCTTTATTTTTTAAATTAAAGTAGAATTAACACACAGTGTTATACTAGTTTCAGGTGTATAATATAATGATTGTACAATTCTGAACATTATTCCCTTCTCATCACAAAAAGTGTACTCTTAATTCTTTTTTATCTATTTCACCCTTCCCCCCACCCACTTTTCCTCTGGCAACCACTGATTTGTTCTCTGTATCTAAGGGTCTGTTTTGTTGTTGTTGTTGTTGTTGTTGTTGTTGTTGTTTCTTTTATTCTTTGTTCATTTGTTTTGTTTCCTAAATACCGCATATGAGTGAAGTAATACGGTGTTTGTCTTTCAGTTTTACTTATTTCACTTAGTATTAAACCCTCTAGGTCCATCCAAGTTGTTGCAAATGGCAAGATCTCATTCTCTGTTATGGCTGAGTCATATGTCGTGTGTGTGTGTGTGTGTGTGTGTGTGTATGACAAATCTTTATCCATTCACCTATGGATGGACACTTGGGTTGGTTCTACATCTTGGTTATTGTAAATAATATTGAAATAAAAATAGGGGTGCATATATGTTTTCAAATTACTATCTTTATTTTCTTTCGGTAAATACCCGGTAGTACAATTACTGTTTCATATGGTAATTCTATTTTTAATTTTTTGAGGAACCTCCATACTGTTGTCACCAGTGGCTGCACCAATTTGACTCTCACCAACCAAAAAAACTCCTACAACAAAACATAGGCAGTAATGTCTTTAACATTGGCTTTAGAAACATTTTTCTAGATATGTCTTCTCAGGCAAGGAAAACGAAAAACAAAGTTAAACCAAAATAAAAAGCTTTTGCACAACAAAGGAAACCATCAAGAAAATGGCAAGTAAACCTGCTGTATAGAAGATAATTGCAAATGATATATCCTATAAGGGGGTAATATCCATTATTTCTTCCTTATTGAATTTCAATGCAGTTGGATAACATTATCTGTAAGCATAGAATCCTTGGGAATTTGTGTTGTGGTACATCATATGGTCTAAATCAGTGAACATTTCATCTGCATCAGAAATAATATTCAGCAGTGTTTTGGTTTATATTTGAGAAATTTTATTTAGCTCAAGGTGATTAATAAATGTGATTCAGAATATTCCATATCCTTACTGATTATTTCATTCTACAAATTACTGAAATAAGAGTAATTTAATTCTTCGAGTATAGGTTTATTTCTCATATTTTGCTTTATATATTGTTTAGCAAAATAACTACTGTTATTATTCATTTCCATATTTATAATTATTAGGGAAATAAATTATCATGTTACTATAATCTCTTCATCTCATATTACATCTTAATATTTTTTATGAAACACTCTTTAGTTTTCTTATCTTGCTGTTTGTATATTATAACTTTTCCATTCAATCTATCTGTGACTTTATATTTGAAACGAATTTCTTTTACAAGTCATATAGCTAAATCTTGTTCTTTTTTAAAAAAATTTCATTTCACAGTCTGCCTTGTAATGGCAGTTTTTATTTCATACATATTTATTAATTATTGACATATTTTACCTCAAACTACCAATTAGTTATTTTCCTGTCTGTTTTTCCCCCTCTGTCCTTCTATTCTTACCTTCCTCTGAGTTAATGGAAAAAAATTTTTTTCACTGTAAATAATGTGTTATCTTCCTGTTTTTAAAGATTCTGTTTCTAAGTAATCTCTACACCCAACATGGGGCTCATCCTCGCCACCCCGGGACCAAGAGTTGCACATCGTACTGACTGAGCCAGAGAGGCCCCGTGTATTATCTTTTTAATCACACCATTTTGCATTATTTTTTACTGGTTGTTAAGTTATTATAATCCTTGCAACGTCCCTGCTCAACTTAACACTTGGATTTGAAATTCTATCATTTCACATAAAAAACAAGACCCTTAAACTGTTGTACCATTTACCCTCTCTTTTGTCCTCTGGTTATGAAAATATGTTATATTTAAGTGTGTTATAAAAATACCATAAAGTGTTATGATTCCTGCTTAAATGGTCACATGTACTACAAAACTTAAGAGAAGAAAAAATATGTGGTCTTTTTTGTTAACCCACATACGTACCATTTTTGGTGTTCCTCATTCCTTTTATAGTTTAGAATTTCACCTTGTGCCATATCCCTTCAGTCTGAAGAATTAACTCCTTTTAGCATTTCTTGAACTGGGTGAAGCAATATATTCTTTCATTTTTCATCCATATCCAGAAATTGCTATTTTGCCTTTATTTTTGTGAGGTAATTTCACTGGGTATAGAATTTCTGGTTAACATTTTTAGCATGTAAAAAATGTTGATCCATTGAATTCTGCCTTGCATTTTTTTCTACCATTGATTGCCTAGAAGTAATTTTTTTTCTGGGTGCTTTTGAGGCATTTTCTTTATCTTTGATTTTTAGTAATTTTGCCAGAATATATCTAAGAGTAGTTGTGTTTCCATTTATCTTACTTTCAGTTTACTTTGCTGAGATTCCTCTTATGTGCCATCATTATGATGTACAATTTTCATATTCCAAGCATAGTTTTAGAAGCTACAAAGAACATTTCTTTTAATTTCAACAGTTGTTTCATCTTGGGGTCTATTTCTATTGACTATATATTTCTCCTGACTCAGGTGACTTCTGCCTGCTTATTTGAATGTCTAGAAAATTTTATCATGTACAGAACATTGTAGCTCATACATCACAGAGACTCTGGATTATGCTTTATTCCTTTTCAGAATGCTGATTTTTATTCTAGCAGGCAGAATACAAAAATTTGCGTTCAGATTCCAAACTCTATTTCCCCTGTTCGTACTCAAATTTCAAACTCTGTTCCCCCTGTTTGGAGCAACAGTTAATATCTCTGCTCAGATTTTTTGTGTTTTGTTTTGTTTGTTTCTGTTTTTGTTTGTTTGTTTATTTGTTTGTTTTGAATTTTTTCCAACTTTGAACATTTCTCGGCCTTGCATTCTCCCCATGTGTGTACAATTCAGCTTATAGTTTATATGGAGATTTTGGAGTTACTTTCTCTGTGTCTCCCTCTTTTCCATGTTTACACACACACACACACACACACACACACACACACACACATGCATGCACACTGTTAGCTTTGAATTCTGTTCTTAAATTCCATAAGTCAGTAAGAATGCAGCTTTCTGATTTTGATCATTCAGTTAAGGTCTAAGAGTACTTTGAGGTAGAAAGAATATTAACTAAAATATTTCTCAATATGTTTTTTCTTTAGTTAATCATCTCTGCTCTCCGTGTCTCTAAATAACTGATATTAATATATTTTCTAGAACTTTCCATTGCTGTCTGTAAGATATCCACACAAAGGTTAGTCAGATACAAGTTACTCTGCCATTACCAGAAATTGAATCTCTATTTTCTACAGTAGCTTACACTTTCTGGTGGAGTCTTCTCTGAGAGTGGCTGTATACCAAGCCCACAATGACCCTTCTTTTATTCCTGGTGAATTACACAAAGGAAAGGCTGATGTCTCATTGTAAAACTATGTATGTATCTATTAAAATAGCAAGAATGGAACCTATCTGAGATCTGCTCGGTGGGTAGAAGTTAAACTTATATCTCAACAGGATGAACAAACACAAGGGTAGCCAGTGGAGAATAGCCTGGAGGGTGCTCTGTTAACTGAAGGATTTGTTGATTCAGTCAGTGACCTTAAGCTGGGACTATTTTTTTTATTCCATAAAATGCGAGACGTTAATACATACTTTTACCCAAAGGATACTAGGTAAAGATTTTTGTTAGGTCTTAAATGTTTGAACTTCTTTAAGAAAGAGACTATGTAAATAGAAGATGTGTCTTAAAAAGAGAAATCATTTGATTCAGTTTTCTAAACAACTCCCATAATGCCCCTTCTACTGATGCATAACTAGTATTTAATGATAATAGTATTTGCATTTTAAATTACTTTGTGTGCACTGGATATTTACTCTGATCACAAGAAGTATATTGCCTTGGGTTATGCTGCAGTCATAATTAACTTTTGCTTAAAAGTACTATATGATCTCAGAAAATAAAGAAACCTTGTTAGCAGTGCCATATTTATTTTTCATCCAACAGCAGAAAATTAATACATAATTTTCTCTTGGTTTCTTTTGATATTTTCTACCATTGCCTTAAACCAAAGATTATATTTTCTTCAGTTATGTTATTAATTATTAAATTAAAGACAGAGTCTTTCTATGACCACAAACACAGAGAATTTGAGAGGCCTGTTGGAATTAATCTATTTCTCATCGCTCCGTAACAACATAAGAATTAGAGTTTACAGTTAGAGTAATAGGTCCCAGTTTACATTGCTGCTTCTTTTTTCCTGAATAATTTTTGTTTGGCTGACTGTTTGGGTTGTTTGGCTAAATGTTTGTTTATTTATTTTGAGAGAGAGAGAGAGAGAGAGAGAGCGCAGGGGGAGAGGCAGAGAGAGAGGGAGAGAGAGAATACTAAGCACCATGCAGAGCTTGATATCACACACTGGGAGATCATGACCTGAACTGAAATCCAGAGTCCGACGCTCAACCAACTGAGCCACCCACGCACCCCATAAGTAATTTTTAATAGTATTTCATTACATTAGCAATATGTTCTCTGTATGAACAATATGTCTTTTTCAGTTACATATTGTAACCAAAAGTGTCCCGCTCACAATATCTTGCAAATCCGTTTGTGATATTAATGTTCATGAAGTAAAACTGCCTGTTGTATTTGTATTCATGATTGGATTCTGTAAAGAGGCACTCTTTCTTTATCAGAATTACCTAAGTATCATAACACCAAAAGTAAGCTAGAATTATAAAGTAGATATGCTTAAATAAATATGAAGTAATTTTATGTGTATTAAAAAATAAAGTTACTTAAAGAGAGAAATTACTTAATAATGAGAATATTAATATCTGGCAAAATTTTAAAGAATGTATCATTTAAAATCAATGAAGAAATAGGCAAATGTCAACCACTTTCTTCAGAATATCAATATAAACTAAGCCAGTGCAGCTCAATCTGTAATTTCTACATGGTTAATGTGCCAACTACTATAAATTCACATCCTAACCTGGAGCAGGAGAGTATCATAGCCAATATTCCTTAGATTTTTAAAATTAATTTGGGTGTGCTTTATATTTCCTTCGAACAGAAACATGTGCCATTAGATCAGCAGTGTTGCTACGGCTTTAGTCTTGAAGCAATCAGATTTCATTTAAGATAAAAATGTTAAACCAGTTACATTGTGTGGCATGCCACACAGTTGTCAAGTTGTCTCTTCCTTTAGAAAGTGACACACAGTATCTGTTTTTCTATAATTAATATTTTGCCAAAAGAACAAGCACTGGACACATCAGCATCTCGGAAAAATCACTGCATCTTTTCCGAAACATAAACACTCTATTTTGGGTAGGGTCATGAAGCATACCTCTTGTGGATCTTTGGGGAGAAGGTACAAATATATCTGGACTGACGATCATATTGGGGGAAGTAAAATTAAAGACTAAGTCACAATCACAGGCTTTTTGTGAGTTTTTTCATTGCCAATGGTTAGACAAAATTTCTACATACTTAGGTCACAATTACTTTATTTCAATTAAATTTAAAAGCTATTACTAAGCACTTTTGTTTTGAAAGTCACCGTGCTGGGCACAATTAGAGAACCAAAAGCTAGCTAGCGTCTGTCCTCTGGGAGCTTACATCCTTTACTTCCAGTGAAGGAATAAGCCAGAAGTTGATAAGAGCCAGGAAAAAGGTACAAAGGGCTTTATGAGGTAAAAAGTAAGCTTTCTGAGAAGGAAGTGAATGTATCTGTGAGGACACTGGAAAAGTAATTTAGATCTGTATTTGGAAAGGTGTTGCTAAAATTTGGAAGGAATTTATAGTTCGAAGGATTTATTAAACAATGTTTGAGCTAAGAATTGACACCATATGTTCCTGGTTAAATTTCAATATTCAGTCTCAATGGTTTTAATGTTAACTAATTTCTGTCACTGAGGCGTTTTAGCCGGATGGTATTCAATGACTGATTCTAGACCTATAAAATTCATAGCAAAAGTATGCTATATTATCAACTGAAATGTTAACAATAGGAAGCATTCATTTAAGCTGAATGGAAAAAATGTTAAATACATTTTTTGGTCCAGTGGCTACACTAATAATAACAGATAATCAGTGAGTACGACAGCAAGGATTAAAAAAAAATCACACAAGGTCTGTAATCTTTTATCTGAGATATAAACCCAGCTTTTCAGTCTCTTATAATCTAAGACCATCCCATTGAACTCACAGTGGAGTATCATTTCTACTTCTATCAATGATTTTCGTACTACACTGAAACAAATCCTGCAAATATCTATAATTCATTTTGTTATTCGTGACCTGGAAACTCCCAGGCAGAATATCGTCATTACTTAGAAGTTTGTAACAAAATGCGACGTGATTATTAGTATTAATTATAGCGCTGGCGCCTGAATGATTTTCTGCATCATTTATGTGTGCTTTGAACAATCTTCTTTCCATAGCATACTGATTCCTCACAATATAAGCTAACTCTCATGTGAAAAGCATTTGTCAAATTATCTTGGGAAATTTAACATTAAATACAATTTTTAGCTTCACAATCAAAATTTTAGTTATTGCACGCTGTAAATTTTCAATAAGGGAAAATATATGTAATGTTTTAGTAACTTGTTTAAGCTCATGATTTGTTTCTGCGTGTGTAAAAATACGTATACCTATCTAAATGTAAAAATATTCAGCGGAAATCTTTTCAACCGCATGTTACATACCAGTAAAGAGAAATCTGTTATATGTTCTCAAGAATTCAGTGGTATAGAATTTTGATTTTAATCAAATGATACTAGTCCTGCCTAAGCTGGGTTTGTTGCTCTTCTGCTTAGCTAGAATGGTCTTTGAAGGAAGCCTGTAGCTACAATTTATGGCAGATGAGGGGCTTGTGACAAAAATAAGGGTTAGTGAAAGCAAACAATCCGACTTCACTATTTTACTTCCTGGTTTCCCATCTTTCCTTAGAAAATTCAGTAAAGATATTATCCTCCTTTGTTTTTAAATTTTATTTATTTATTTTGGGGGGAGGTGGTGGTCAGGGAGAGGAGAGAGCTGTCAGCACAGAGCCTGATGCAGTGCTTGATCTTAGAAACCATGAGACCACGGCCTGAGTCGAAATCAAGAGTCTGAAGCTGAACTGACTGAGCCACCCAGGCGGCCAGATATTGTCCTCCTTTTATGCAAATGGTTAAAAATATGCAAATGGTTAAAAATACATTGGTGGATGTTATTAGTTTTCCATTTGGATCAACTGGAGAGGTTTTAAAAATATCAATAACCAGGCCATACCCATGCCAAATATTCAAATAGTCAGGGTCTGTAGGCACAGGCCCCAACACTTTTTTTTTTTCAGAGAGAGAAAGAGAGAGAGAGAGAAAGAGAGAGAGAGAGAGCATGAGCAGGGGAGAGGGGCAAAAGGAGAGGGAGAGAGAATCTTAAGCAGGCTCCACACTCAGCACGGAGCCCGACTGGGGGCTCGATCCCAATAGCTCGATCATGATGACCTGAGCTGAGATCAAGAGTCGGGCTTTCAACAGACTGACCCACCCAGGCACCCCAAGCTTTTTAAAAATGTTTTTTTAATCTCTTCTCTCTTTCAGTGAATCAAGTGATAAAAATGTACAGTCAGGGTTGAGATGTACTGGGGTAAATATACCTGGCGTCTGAGTGACAAAGGCACTCTTCCATGCTTGTTACTATTATATTCATCACCGGTTTTCCAATGAGACACATGTATGAAGGAAGCTCCTTCCAGTGCTCCTGGAATTACAATCATGCGAGAACCCTAATTACAATCATGTGTCTTTGACATGCTTGGACTGTATGATCTTATGTGTGAGGTAAAGAGAAACAGGCATTACTGTACAGAACTTTGTACTAGAGAAATGCTGTCTTTCACACATGAAGGACTACATAATGGTTAAAAGCCAGGGTCTTTAGGTCAGCTGGACACTTGACATTGTGTTGCCATGAAAAAGTTAATCCTCTGTTTCTTTTGCTTGTTTTTTTTTCCTCTTTAAATAAAGATGAAAACAGTACTTACTTCGTATGTTAGAGATGAGTTTTCATACGAAGCATTTAGTAACCAGTACGTTGTACCTGTTTTAATCATCATCACATTAGCAAATAAATGTATACGCATGCAGAGATTCAAACATTATCTTCTTCCTAACAAAGTGGAGAGTCACCAGTGTGTTATCCAAAACTGCCTCCTCTCTAGGTTTATTCCACAATAATAGTTACTCTCCTGAACAGACGAGAAGAGAATTCTAAGATCGAGCCTCACGCAACGTTTATGATTTTTCATTACAATCCAAAAGAAAAAAAATATCAAGACCATATAATACTGAGCTACAATCATGCCTGGTACATAGAATGCCCATTCCTACCTCTGTGCTCATGCTCATATCTCTGTCCACCCACATCTACCTGTGTAGATCCTAGTGGCCATTCAACAGCTGCATGAATTCCCTGCTTCCTTCAGGAAGACCTTGCCCTGCCTGCACTACACTATCCACGCTCTGGCTCTCGTAGCATTTGGATTGAGTTTATACTATGTCTCAAATCAGTTCCTAATATAAAATTTAAGCAATATGCAAGAGAATAGACATGACTATTTCCCAGTCTGACTGAAAGAGAAGGTTATCTAAACATATTTTTAGAATATTCAAGCCTCGTTTCAACCAAAGCCCATAACAATATTGTAAGTCAGAGATGTGTAAGTTATGTGAATGGTATTTCTCCCCTTTCCCGAGGAAAATAGCTCTTGCTGATATATTAGGGCAAAAATAGTCAAGAAGAATTTAAATAAATTATTCAAAATTGAACAGTGAATAGTTTAGGGACCCCATTATGGTTGCCACAAGTTATTACCCAAGCTGGACAAAAAAAGAAAGAGTTTGGAAAGTTTAAAAAGAGTTTTGAGCACTCTGCCCTTATGAGTTTCCCTAACACCAACATTGGGAGTATCTGTGGGGTTTCGATGGATCACATGGCCCTGACGGAGCTGAGACTAGTTTTGCTGCTTCCCAGGGACAATGATGGGTGCAGTGTCTTTGGCTGAAAATTTTTTGTCATCCATACAAATTTCTATGACTTTGTAATCCGCTATGCATCATAAGAACCTGGCAGAAACTGACTGTGTGAACTCTATAACTACATTCAATCATGTGTTCTACTAGAAACCTGGGATATTTCATATTGTAATAACAATGACTTGATTCACAGGTTTTCTTTTGGGAGGCCAGCCCTAAACAAAAGGGTCATGTTAGCTTTCTTAACATAATGCCATGATACCACCTTTAACTGAAATTCTCGTTCTTAGAGTCACAAAAGCATTGGATTGCAAAACTGGGTCATTGACTCCAGGAGCTACCATTATGATACCTGCACAGGGTAAATATAGAGGAATGATAGGATTCTTGGGAAAACTGCCAGGAAGAAACATGTTCATGGGTAATACATATCAGAGAAAGGGCAGGAAGGATGTATGATTATCAGGCTGGTAACTTTACAGGTAAGGACTAAGTGGTAAATTAATTCTCCGTATCAACACACATGAAAAAAGGTCATGATTTGCCTTTCTTCATGCTTTAAACTCATCACAAATATATTTTTTAAATGAGAACCAAGATTGCTTCTGTCCTTTAAATTCTGAGGTATGTGAAATTGAATATTTCTATGAAATCTAAATTTGCAGTGATCATTCTAATAAAATAAAAGATACATTTAGTTTCTCAATTTAAAGCAGTAAGTAGTAATACAATGGCTAAGTAGTGAATATTTTAATTATTCTTCCTTGCTACACTAAGGGGATAGACATTAGACATGACCTTGGGATCATGGAATAGTCCAAATTCAAAGGCAAAGGTTGAATCTTTTTTTTTTTTTTATGAGGCAGTATTAGGACATACAGTTTTAATTACTTTTTTTTTTCCATGTTCATTCCATTTTGTTAGATTCTTATGGAGAGAAGCATGTTTACAAATATTACTCAGTAGTCTATTCTATAACATATGATTCATGAATATCACTTCAGTTTTTCTCATAGTGCCTTTTCCTTAACTAACTCTAAAGAATTATAATGATGACTCCGTAATCAAGACTTAAAAAGAAAGAGCACCAAAGTCATCAGGCAGCGGTTGAAAAATGCAAAAAACTTTATGCACAAATTTATGTATAAATGTCTGTGAAGAGCATAATCTTGGGCAATTTGGATAGCCTAAGAGGGAAGAGTTGCCATTTCTTATATTTATGCATTTTTAGTTTTAACTTATATATAGATCTTTTTCCACATAGGGATGGGAAGAAAATTTGAATGCAAGATTTTTGCGTATATGTCATTTGAAAGAAGCTGGGATTCTTTCCCATGATGGACTGACATGTTTAGTCACTGATACACATGTAAACCCTTTCCCCTCCACAGTGGGATTCTCAGTCTCCCCTTCATTTCTAACTGTTGCTGTTTGTATTCCATATTACATTCTCTAATTTCCTTTTATCTTTTCTTTATTTTGCAATGTCTCAGTACGTGTCTCTTTAAGACAAGTTAATTTAGCCAATTACTCCAGTTTGGTTGAAGATAAAATCTTTAATTTATCCAGGCCTCCTTTATTCTTTCTAGGATACTCTTTTCATTAATTTCACGAAGCATTCTAATTCTCCAGTTTAGGGAAAAGCTAATTTCTCTATATACGTGCACGTGCACACACACACAAGCTCAGATGCAAACCAGTACATGCGGATGCTTTGGAACTGATTTCTCTGTCTCCTTTTTCTAGATGATCTTTATTTATTTATTTATTTATTTATTTATTTATTTATTTATCTATCTATCTATTTATCTGTTGCATTTTCAAGGTATTTGAAATAGTAATAGATTTCAAATTGATTATATATATTATAGATTATGTTATCCTCACACTGTTTTAATTCATTTATGTTTAAGTGAAATGGACTTTAATATCCTCCCTTGAGAAAATATTTTGCCAGAATAAAGTATAACAATGCCTGGAGGAATGTCTGGGAAATTGTTGAGAAAGGCCAAACGTGCAAGGCTCAACAGCTAGAGGCATTTGAAAATTAAAGTGTCTTTTTTTTTTTTTCATTTGTCCATTTATTAAAACATTGCACAGATGAGCTCCTGTTTTAGGCATAAGGGCAGATCAAAGATGCCGTCCTGATTTTCAAGTTGGGGAAGAGAGAGGAAATCCATGACACGATGTGATACGTGCTAAATGAATACATATAAGAAAGTGATCAGCTCTATCTGGGGCAAGTTTCCAAAAGAAGGGATGTTTGGAGGGAGGTTTTGAAGATGCTAGGAACAGCTTGAAAGTGCCCGTTTTATTGATTTTATACTTATGATGTGTCATCTAAGGAAATCACTACTACAGGCATTTCCTGTATAACTCACCGTGTGTAAATGTCCTTACCCCTTTATGTGTGTGAACTTCTGCCTCTAGTTCAGATGACCCGGAAGACATTGCCTCCGTTTCAGGTTCTAGGTAATTTGCTCCTAAGTATGCACCGTCTCCTGCTTTCATGTGTAAGTAGGTTTGTTGTTCATTCTTGTGTAAAGCAGAGCATGAAAGTGATACGCCCAAAATATAACTATATTGATTCAGATCATAAGAAGATCATGACCACAGAAAGTGTATTAAAAATGACTAAGTATTTCAATATTTGATTTTGTTTTAAATCTGTGGGTTCCAGTATTTGTACACCTCCTCCACCTCCCTGGCTTGCTTCTTTCCTCACTCAGGTGCATTTGTGCCCTCCTGTCTCAGAGCCCTGTGCTTGAAAGTCCCAATGAACTGTCAGCACTTTTTTCTCTGCCTTAGGCTTTATTTTCCAGAGAGCCAAGGTCAACACAATTGGTGCCTTAGGATAGGGCTTTGGAGTTAGGTTACTGAGCTCTCTGGAAACAAAAACTGCTGGCATTAAGTGGTATCATAATTACCGAAGCATCCACCTGTGGTTAATGGTGATGTGCAGGTGGAGGGCAAGGGAACTTAATAATTTGGGGAGCCATGATATTTATTAGCATTATGAAATGAAGAAATCACTTATGTCAACAGTACAGACCTTAACTATTAGGTTAAAAGAGTCAGGGAAGATACTTTCCAAAGTAACACACACTCAGAAACCTAGAAGACACTACATTTGCAGGCTTGGTAGGTAGTTTTTCTATGAGAAAGTTAGGGCATTGAAAGAGTGGGGCACTGAGATATGGGATGGGGCAATGGGTGGATGGACCTACCAGCACAGAACCCCAAATTTTCAGCCCTTGTCAATTGTCATAGGGTATACTTCAGTTGCCTCTTACCTGGAGGCAATGTGATGATCTCACACACGAAAGGTGTGGCAATAAGATATTTACTACCCTAGAGATGTGCTCCCATCACCACACGTTGTCTATAGGCCATACCCAAAGTCAGGGCTCAGCATGGTTTCAAAAGGGGAAATCAAAGCCTTGCTCCAGGCAGAAATAACCTATATTGGAAAAGAAATGGCAGTGCCTAGCTATGTAAGAGCAAGAAACCAGAAATTATGTATGGGTTTGGATCTTGAAACTATTAGTCTGGAACATAAGACTAGATAGACTCAGAATCTCATGAATCAAGATTTAATGTTTTAGAAAGGACAGGAGTGGGCCCTAATGATTTGTTTTGTTAGCTCCCCAAAGTCCAGTCTTATGATAGCCAGAAGTAAGTGAAGTGGAAATATAAGAACTTTCTTGGAAAAAATGTTAGGAAATCAGAAAATTCTAGTACATGAGGATGTTATTGTTTTGAACGTATAGTTCAAAAATGCACCACATGACCAAGTTCCCCAAGAGTAGATCAAGAATCTTCTGTCCACCAGGAAGTAAAAGTATGTACCATTGGCAGTGGAGATAGGTACCAGAGTCTTTGAGAGTTTGGGAGACTGTCCTCTCTAGGGTGAGGTTTTTGGTAGGGAATTCCGCCATTGACCTGGCCTCTCTAGTCTCTCTGGGCAAGATGGGATTCTGGAATGGCATAGCTCAGGTAGGAGCAATGAATCACTAGCTCAGGACCCAGATGGAGCTCATCATCACCATAAGCAGTAGGGCCAAAGTGGCAAACAGGACCTTGACCCACAGAGATCTCTCCCAACAGCCAACAGATTATGGCATTCTCATGAGAGTGAGACTGACAAGCAGCTGAACAGGATGCTGTATATTTTCTCTTTTGTATTTTTATTTCTTTGTTGAGAGAGAAAGCACATGTGTGTGCTCATGAACAGGGGAGGGGCAGAGAGAGAGTGAGAGAGAGAGAATCCCAAGCAGGCTCGACACTGTGTCATTCAGAGCCCAATGCAGGGATTGATCCCATGAACTATGAGATCATGACCTGAGCCGAAACAAAGAGTTGGATGCTTAACTGACTGAGCCACCCAGCTGCCCCGGGATGCTATATGTTTTATGCAATTAGAAAAATAAGTCAGGAGCATGTTAGCAGCAGGCTAATGACAACTAGTGCAATGAAAAGCCAGAGCTATTTAGCCAGTTTCCAAATCTCGGCTGTGCCAGATACCCAGGTGCACTGATGGAAGGGGAAGCTTATCTACCTTGAGCAGTGACTTTGAGCAGATGACCTCTGCAATTCCATAGCAAGAATTTATGGTAAATATTCCTCCAGTTTTTCCTCTGAAGAGCCATATGGCTAGTTGCCAAGATCACTGTGTACTGGAGAATAGGAAATACTGAGATTTTTAAAAGAATGCTAGGTATGGGGTTCTAGATGACACTGATACCCAGAGACTGAAAATGCCACCATGGTTCACCAGTTAGAATGGGGATGAAGATCAAGTGATAAACGCAGTTCTGGTCTGAGGTCATTTCACAGGTCTATGGGCTCACCTTGTGGTTACTTCCCCAGGGAGCTGATGCACTGGAAGGGCCTAGATGGGTATGAGAAGTATGAATGGGCACATGTGGGGTGAAAGCCTTCCAGACCTTCTCATTTTCCCTCTTCCTTGTCTCTTTCTCATGGTCCACAACTTATCTGTGCCGATTTTCCTTTCCATTCCTACACTTTCCTGCGACGTCCCAAGAGACAACACGATATTCAGTTGCCTCAGAAGGTGACAAGGAGCTGAATGACACATTTTCAACATTTGAGCAAGCTAGCTCTCCATAGGGTACATTTTGACAGTGAGAAATGGAAGACCAGAAGAAATTGAATAGATACATTTCCCCTCCTTTTGTCCTTCATGGGGTGTTCTGTGTGTGAAATCACCTCACAAACCTTTCACAAAAGAAGTCCTACCTGCCAAGCAAACATATGTTCTGAACAGAGTTGTATCTATTCATGGCTTGTGTTAAAGGAGCTCTCATCACAGTAGTGAATGACATCCCAGTGCCTTGTATCTTTATCTTGCCTCCACCTTTCTCCTGTCTCTCACCAGCTGAGCTTGGACTTTCCAAATAACATCAATACTTTTATGTGTGCTTTAGGCTCTCATATTATTAAGACGTTGTATGAGTATTTGAAGAACAGTTAGCTGGGGCGCCTGGGTGGCGCAGTCGGTTAAGCGGCCGACTTCAGCCAGGTCACGATCTCGCGGTCCGTGAGTTCGAGCCCCGCGTCGGGCTCTGGGCTGATGGCTCAGAGCCTGGAGCCTGTTTCCGATTCTGTGTCTCCCTCTCTCTCTGCCCCTCCCCCGTTCATGCTCTGTCTCTCTCTGTCCCAAAAATAAATAAACGTTGAAGAACAGTTAGCTAAACTACTTTTTGGCCAACATGTGGGTTTTGCTTTTGTTGTTTTAAGTTCACATATTCTGTTCTGTGGGGTAAAAGTTGTAGAGCATGAAAAATACAGATTCAGCTTTTTTTTTTTTTTTTTTGTCAATTTGACACAGATTATATTATAATCAGCCAAAGTGGACAAAACATCATAAAAATCCATGTTAAAATGTCATTCATTTGTTCTGGTCTGTCATTCAGTTCTTTTGGAGATCGTTTAGATGGGCAGGTTGAATCAGAATTCATGTCCTTGCCTCCTCCTCTGTCGTTTTCTCTTGAATTTCAGTCGATGCTGACAAAGCAATGTATCAATTCCTTCCTCTTCCAGCCATGCCACTTCCTCTCCTCTGTCTCAGTTACTGTCTGGGTTATCAGGTAACCTAAGATAATAAAAAATTAGCTCACTCATAGTTCATACACAAAGTGATTTGTGTGCTAGGTTTAAAAAGGGCGGGTGAGCTGACAGAGATATCAGGTTGTGAGATACGTGTTGGTGGCGACTGTCATTGGCCAGACAGGTTAGTGGCAACCAGGAGAGAGCTGGTGAGGCAGAACGGCACTTTTCTGAAGGCCGGGAGACCACTCTGCTTCAGGGTGGCCCTCAACAATCCTCAGTGGTCCTCTTTGTTCCCAGTTCTCCTTGCAAACTGGCTGGGGACTGGGAGGCTAGGATAACCCAAGGTTGTAATGCCTTCCAGGGCCAGGGATAGAGTGTGGGATAGAGAGTTAGGTGATGAAATTACAGCAAAAAATAATTGAGGGAAATAACTCTCCAAAATCAGTCTGTGGGAGAGACAGTGCTATTCACTGAATCTCATTCTTTTAAACAAAATGTTTATTTATTTTTGAGAGAGAGAGGTGAGGGACAGAGAGGGAGGAGAGAATCCCAAGCAGGCTCCATTCTGTCAGTGCAGAGCCTGATGCGGGGTTCGATCTCAGGAACTGGAAGATCATGACCTGAGCCATGAATCCAGCGCTTCACCAACTGAGTCACCCAGGCACCCCTAAATCTCATTTTCTTTTTGTGAAGGAACACAGCTAGACCTTCCTGTGCTTTCCTAGCATTCAGTGATGGAGTTCCGTTCGTGTGGGAGAAAGTGACATATGTCCCTTTCGGGCCAGATCCCTAAAATCTTCCACACAGTATAAAATCAAAGACCTCAAGGTCCTACGGCATGACGTCCCTCCCTACAACAAACATGCTGTTAGACTGTCTCGGAGCCAAAAATAGTTCTCTATTGGATGAATCTACTAAGATTTGGGGATCATTGATTGTAACGGGTGGCCTGTCCTGTGTGATACAGCATTCTGAGCCTCTTCTTTCTCTTAAATATTTGTGATGAAAATGAACATTAGTTTTATTCCCTGAAGGTAGGAATTAGAGCCAAAGAGACACCAAATTCGTAAAACCTGGAGAACTGTAGAAAAAAGGATTTCTCTCTTTATGCCAATAATACATTGTGGTTACTACTCTCTTAAAGTCAAAGAGGAGAAACATGTTTATTTCTTTTAATAGAAAATGAGAGTCCTGAATCCACTCCATAAAAGTTGATTCTGGTGACCGAAATGGATGTACTAAACTCAGACTCTTAAAAATGTGACATATGAGAATCATTTTTCCCAAGAAAGTGTCATCACTGGGGGCTTACATATAGAGGACTATTTGCATGCTCCATTTTCTTATCACCAATTATTTTATTAATTACTATATACTAATAAGCATAAACATAAATGAGTACGGATTTCAAATGGGACCCATTAACTACCTCTGGATTGATTATGCAATGTCATTTTACAATATGCACATTATACATGACCAAATATTTCTTTTTGCAATTTTATGTTAATTATTAAACCTAGAATTAACCATTATGAATAATTATTAACATATTCTATTCATTGCTACTATCATTCATATTTTTATAACAGGGACTACATTCCACAAAGGAAAACCTCATTACATTCAAATATCATTTGTATGCTTTGGGCTTTAACCATTTAAAATATCAGAGAAATAACTAACATATTCAAGGGCAATTTTAAAACTGCCCTAATGAAAATAATGACAAAAACAAAATTTCCATTATTTGTTCTGTCTCTATCTTTGTGTTTTTTTCAGACATTACTTTCTCCATATAGACATTATAAAAATAAACACAGTGATTATTGTTTTGTAAATGATGTTGAACAATAATTTACGATAACATTATGTAATAAGGTAGTTTTGTTCGATTGTCAATCTATGATTTGTTCCATCAGAGAAAATGCTACTCTGAATTTCTTTTCTGAACAATAAGGCAAAATTGTTCAGTGTAGAGAGAGACAAAGGGATATTAGAGAACACAAATATATCTTGTTGGAGTTTACCAGAGCCAGGAACATGAGCAGAGTCAAGCCCATGCTTTATGAAGCATATAGGTTGAAGGAAAAAAGAGATATTTAGTTTGGAAAATCTTTTGATCTGGAAAACATTTGGAAAAAATAATCAATTTGGAAACTAAATAGCTGTCAGCATTGTTTCATAGAAAACAAGTATCCATAGACATAATTATGAGTGGTGAAAAGTAGTTGTAGATGGGAACTTTTGGACTTAATATAAACAAAAAATAAAATAAAACCAATATGTCTTAAATGGAATGAGATACCACCGAGGTAGCAAGTTGCATTCACTGAGGATAATTGAGGAGATCATAATTTGTGAGAGGTGCTGTGGATATATGTGTAGTTTGCTTGCAAAATTGGACTCGATGAATACTAGGGTCCCTTCTACTTCTTACATCCCATGGTTTTAAAAGCCAGAACATCTACATTTTGCTTTTGATTACATAGAATGAAGATTAAGGGTTTAATGAGAATAGCACTGAATTGGCCAGAGATAGAAAACTTATCAAGTACTTACGGATTTGTTGTTACCAGATTTCAGAATGGTCGGCACCAAGATACATGATGTGTAGTATTTATTAAAAAATAAGCATTTTTTAGGGGCGCCTGGGTGTCTCAGTTAGTTGAGTGTCCAACGTGGACTCAGGTCATGATTTCGTGGTTCATGAGTTCGAGCCCTGTGTCGGGCTCTGTACTGACAGCTCAGAGCCTGGAGCCTGCTTCGGATTCTGTGTCTCTCCCTCTCTTTGCCCCTCCCCTGCTCACGCTCTCTCTCTCTCTCTCTTAAAAAAAAATAGTAATAATTTTTACTTTATTTTATTTATTTTATTAAAAAATAAATTATTTATTGTGTTACAACACTGAAAATGAAAAATAAATATTTTTGGTTCTAGTTTTCCCTGCCTGATCCCAAGAAAAGATACAGGAAGCATGGTGGACAGATAAAGCATCTACAGACCAATCAGAATTCAATACATAGTCACACAGTTAGCTTTGCTCCAGTAGAAATTGATCATTCCGTTACGCATGGATTTTTCTTTATTCTCAGCAAAACGGGGAGTACCATGAAATACTGGTTTTCTGTACTCTTCCACATGATCTTGGCAAAGAACCAAAGGAACAGAAGTATGCTGCTTTCTTCCCTCTCCAGTGAAGCTGTGATTGCCCAGCTTCTGGGAGTGTGGCCACTGGACAGCCTTCAGCTGTCAGCCTCTTCTGCGATGGCCTGTCCGTATTCATTTTTTGATGGAGGAAGGGTTATAAAACGCCATTTGGTTCCACATTTAGTTCCAAATTTAGTTTAGATCCGGGGGATCAACTAAAGTCAGGGTTTTTCCAGTTTGGCACAATTCACATTTGGGGCCGGATAATTCTTTATCAGGGTCTGTCCTGTGCATTATATGATATTTACCATCATGCTCGCTAGATACCCACCTCACACTCCATCGTGAAAAGATCTCTCAATTAGCAATCCTTTCCCTGACCCCACATGGAGGTATTGATTCCAGAGACACTCCACAATAAACACCTCAAACAGATAGCCTGTTACAGATTCACAGAAAAAAAGAGAAAGTGCTATTTAAAACCAACATTGACTGAAGGCGCTAGTTTTTTAAGAAGCTGCCGTAATTGGGCAGATCTATTTTTGGCTCCTTGCAGAGGCTGTAAAAAGTGGCAGTCAAACCTGCAGTAAGTTGACGATGCTTTAGCCAATTACCTTAAGGGGTCTGTAGATATGTGAAGAGAGAAGTAGAGGGAAATTTGGGGGCTAGACTAAACTCTGCACAATTTAAGAAGGAGGAGGTTAAAAACTAGTTTTTGGTCACATGCAAACAATAGCCTAGTCAGGAGAAACATGGTGATGGGCAAGATTGGGAGAGGCTGGGGCCTGTGGAAAATTTTGTCCAAGTAGGAATTAGGGGGGAATGTTGATTAGCTTATTGGTGTTATCATGACACAAATGTGTGTTTTCTCTCCTGCAACCTTCAGCAAAATCTGCTACTCCCACAAGTTCACATTTTTGCTCCAAGATTATTAATGTTGGCTTAGGAAAAGAAAAGAATTTGAAAAAATGCACATATATGTATGTATTTACCTTATTAGTAACACCTCATAAAACGTTGTTCTATTGCTGGTACAAAATAACTTTCAAATATTTCTAGCCTCAGATCATCCCTTTCCTGCAGTTACCAGTTGCTGGCCCTGAGGTGTATTTTCATGTAGTTAGTTCCATGCTTTATCTTTCATCTCTAGCCAAACCTTCCTTCGTTAATCACTGTGGTTTTATGTGTGGGGTAGACTGTCGTTGGGGTTCTTCTTTTACTCATTTTTTTAAAAATTTCCTAATTGGGGGAGGTGTGGCTTAGAGATGGGATTACTCTTCTCTGAACTGCTTCCAGGCCATCTGGGGCTTAGAGGCCTCAAATTGAATTCGGCATCCAGGTGTGATATTCTCAGAATTTCGGAGAGCGTGTCAGTCTGTAATGAGATGAGGCATGTCTTCATTTCTGTCACTTAACAGAACTTCTGTGGGTAAGTATCACTCGGCTAATGAGCACTGTCCCCTTTACTCTCAATGTAGTTTTGCGTCAAAAAGTGGATATGAGCAAGCTGATGTGTCTATTAATTGCAAATAGTTCTTTCGTAAAGGATCTTTTCTTTTTCTGTTCAATAGTCCAGTTGTCTATTGTTGTGTGAAAAACAGCCCCCTATAAATGATCATTCTGCCCATGATTTCTGGGTCAGAATTGGAAGGGAGCTTGGTCAGGTAGCTCATCACCAATCCGTGTGACTTGAGCTAGGGCAGGCAGTGCTGGGCAATCCATTCTGAAGACAGTCTCTTGGTCTATCTCTGTCTTTCCTGGGATTGTTATTCTCTGATCTTCTCCAAATGTCTCCGTTTTCTCAGGCTCACTTCCAGAAAGGGGCTGGATCACTTTTAGTGAGTAACAAATTCTACAGAACTCCAGGGAAAGAACAATTTAGATGCTTACCCTCCTGGCCAAGATAGTGTGGTCATGGAGGAAGGAGCTTCAAGAACACAGCAAATCCCACGTTGACCTCACCATTGGAAGAGAGGAGTAATTTCTTGCGAAGGGGGAAGCTCATTATGTCTGTAATTAGGATTTTGTTAAATAAATATAATTCAGCTAATTCTATTCCACACAAGTGGCCGTAACAGAAAAGGGATGTAAAGTTATACATATAGATGGCCAATAAAGCTATATATGAGTGATGTTTCTCATCTGCATGAGATGATGTCAGAAAAATATTTTTGCCTCATTTGATCACTTTGTCACGTTTAACTTGTTCTATAGATCTCGTCCTGCTCGCTTCCTGCCTGATCACTTCCTGTGCATTTACTTTCCAAGTCTAAACCCTTCTATTCTATGGAGGATGGAGTTCAATAATGAAAGTCAGAGCCTTAGGCCCTAAAATATGGGGATCTACAACTGAGCTATGCATAAAGTGCAGGGTCACAAGATACTGATCTGTGTCCAAAACAGAAACAAAACATTCTTCCCATCTGGGGAAATTGCAAAGACATCCTTGAAAATCAGGGAACCCAAGCCGGTGCTACAACCAACTGTAGGTCCAATCACATCATACGTGACTACATACATCAGACTGATAATTTGACGTGAGCACTGGTCAGACACAGATACATTCCCCAGTGCTACAGACAAAGCAAATATATGGCATAGAATCTAGATCATACACGAGGGCATTTTTAGGGAGTATCAGTAAAGCAAATACTCAGAAGGTATCCTTTAACAACTAAAGACGAAGAAATTTAAAGACTTTACGACATATCTGCTTGAACGGTGTGCTTAAGCAATAGACTAGCCACAGCTGAAGAGAGACGGTGTAAGTTTAAAGATTGTTTTAAGGCGGGGTGCCTGGGTGGCTCAGTGGTTTAAGCTTCCAACTTTTGATTTTGGCTCAGGTCATGATCTCACAGTTCGTAGGATTGAGTCCCACATCAGGCTCCACAATGGCAGTGCAGAACCTGCTTGGGATTCGCTTTCTCCCTCTCTCTCTCTCTCTCTCTGCCTCTACCCTGCTCTCTCTCTCAAAATAAATAAACATTTTTTGAAAAAAGATTGTTTTTTTTAAGTTTTTTAATGTTTTTTATTTGTGAGAGGTTGACAGAATGTGAGCAGGGGAGAAACAGAGAGAGAGAAGAAGGAGACACAGAATCCGAAGCAGGCTCCAGGCTCTGAGCTATCAGCACAGAGCCCGATGCGGGGCCCCAACTCACAAACTGTCAGATCATAGATGCTTAACCAACTGAGCCACCCAGATGCCCCCGAACGAAGACTGTTTTAAGGCAAATGACTCATTTTCCGTATCTGAAATTAGAAATAAATTCGTTAGTTGAAGGCTGCTCCAAAGCCCAGTAGGGTCAGTATAAACCAACACGCCTAGCTAGAACAAAGAGTAGAAATTCAAAGGCAGAGAGAAAAGTTGTAACAGTTGAAGAAAGAAAACGGATTACGTGTCTAAAAATATATATAACAGGCTGAGAACAAGTTAGTGTCTGCAAAAATTAGAATCATGGTTTCAAAGTGCTCAGGGAAAATAATGGTATTATGATTTTCTGAGAATTTTATATGAACTGTCATTCAGATTTAAAGAGAAAATAGAGTAGTGTTTACTTCCTACACCAACTTTTTATTTTGAACAATTTCAAAATTTCAGAAGTCTCAAAGAAGTGCGATGAACATGGTCTATGGATTACCGAGAATCACAACACAGTTTTCGACATTTTTTTTCCTTTTGCTGAATTGATTCATCTACTTATGTCCATACAGACTTTTTCTCCTGAGTTCTTGGAATCTCTCCCAGGCTCCAGAACACTTCACTCCTAACTACTTCTGCGTATGCATATTTTTTCCAGTGACAAAGATACTCTCCTTCAAAACCATTAAACCATGATTGCACTCCAGATCATTAACATTGACATAATACAGTCTGATACATGTCCTGTACAGTCCATACTTGAGCTCTCATTGTATAAGAATGCCTTCTGCACCTGTGTATATTCAAGATCATCCAAAGTCCCATAAAGAAGTGTGCATAATATTTGGTGGTTCTGTTTCCTTTTTAGTTTTCTTACATTCGTTGATACGTTTTGTCTTTCTTGTCTTTGACATTCAGAAGAGTCCAGTCTGGTTTATTTGTATGGTGTCACTCGATATGGATTTGCCCCTTCATGAAAATGTGTCAATTCATTGAGAACATTCTCATTCTTTTATACAGGACCAGGATTCTCAATTCTGTGTGTGTTAACATTGTTGCTGTAGCATTGCTTATTCATTTAGATTTCTTTTTTTTTCTTTTTTTAAACTATTGCACATAAATTACTGAGTTCTTTATTTTCTTTCTTGTTCCTATTTGTATCTTCTTTGTATCTCCTTTTTTTCTTTTTTTTTTTTTTTTGAGGTAACTTTTTTTTTTTTAATATATGAAATTTATTGTCAAATTGGTTTCCATACAACACCCAGTGCTCATCCCAAAAGGTACCCTCCTCCTTTTTTTCTGCAGAGATAGCACTGGTCCTAGCACAACCAATATATTTACTCATTTATTAGCACAGTCCTATAACACACAAACTTTGGGGGATTTCTACTTCCCAAACACTGTAAAATGAAAGCCTACCAGAAAAAGAAGAAAAAGAAGAAGAAGAAAAGGAAAGATATTGTGAGGTTTAAAATTTTTTTTAATGTTTATTTTTAACAGAGAGAGAGAGACAGACAGACAGACAGACAGAGCGTGAGTTGGGGAGGGTCAGAGAGAGAGGGAGACACAGAATATGAAACAGGCTCCAGGCTCTGAGCTGTCAGCACAGAGCCAGACGCAGGGCTTGAACTCACAGACCGCAAGATCATGACCTGAGCCAAAGTCGGATGCTCAACCGACTGAGCCACCCAGGCACCCCAATGAGGTTTATTTGTAATACTTTTGTCCCCCAAATGTAGCCCACTTAGGGTGTTCAGAAAGAGTGATGCAGTCAAAGTTACTTGGATTTCTGTGTTTGTGTGTGTGTGTATGTTGCTATGTTATCTATTTGATATATAGTTAACAGTTTATCTAGACATTCAATTTAAACCATCACAAAAGTAGAATTTAATTTCTGAAATGGAAAGTATTTCAAAAGTAAAGCTTTATAAAACAATCCCTTTCTTAGTTAAATGCTACTTTACTATATGTATATATATGGGTGTGTGTGTGTATATATATATATATCAAATATATATATATATATCAAATATATATATATATATTATATGCATATATATGTATATATACACATACATGTGTAAACATATGCATCTAGAGATCCATATTATTTTAGGTATTTTGATATTACTACTAATAATGTCACCATGAACAGTCTTGTGTGATTTTTTTTCCATATTATTGGAGGTACATTTTCACAGTATGCTTCAGAAAGCGATATATGTCCTGGGTCCCCTGCGTGGCTCAGTCAGTTAAGCTCAGCTCAGGTCATGATCTCACAATTCATGGGTTCCAGCCCTGTGTTGGGCTCTGTGCTGACAGCTCAGAGCCTGAAGCCTGCTTCAGATTCTGTGTCTCCCTCTCTCTCTGCCTCTCCCCAACATGTGCTCTCTCTCTCTCTCTCTCTCTCTCTCTCTCTCTGTGTCTCTCTCAATAATAAATAAATAAAGTTTAAAATAAAAGTTTGCTAACTCCTGCTTTAGAACTATGATACAATGCTACAGATTTTGCACTATACTTTTGTTAATACTTCAAAAATACTTCTTAATTTCTACCATCTGAACCCTTTTTATTTATTTATTTTTGCTTTCAATTTATTTTATTGGTAATATTCTATTTTTTAATATGAAATGTATTGTCAAATTGGTTTCCATACAACACCCAGTGCTCATCCCAAAAGGTGCCCTCCTTAATACCCATCACCCACCCTCCCTCCCACCCCCCATAAACCCTCAGTTTGTTCTCAGTTTTTAAGAGTCTCTTATGCTTTGGCTCTCTCCCTCTCTAACCTCTGTTTTTTTTTTTTTTTTCTTCCCCTCCCCCATGGACTTCTGTTAAGTTTCTCAGGATCCACATAAGGGTGAAAACATATGGTATCTGTCTTTCTCTGTATGACTTATTTCACTTAGCATAACACTCTCCAGTTCCATTCACAATTGCATCAAGAAGCATAAAATACATAGGAATAAACCTAACCAAAGATGTAAAAGATCTGTATGCTGAAAACTATAGAAAGCTTATGAAGGAAATTGAAGAAGATATAAAGAAATGGAAAAACATTCCGTGCTCATGGATTGGAAGAATAAATATTGTTAAAATGTCAATACTACCCAAAGCTATCTACACATTCAACGCAATTGCAATAAAAATTGCACCAGCATTCTTCTCGAAGCTAGAACAAGCAATCCTAAAATTTGTATAGAACCACAAAAGGCCCCAAACAGCCAAAGTAATTTTGAAGAAGACCAAAGCAGGAGGCATCACAATCCCAGACTTTAGCCTCTACTACAAAGCTGTCATCATCAAGACAGCATGGTATTGGCACAAAAACAGACACATAGACCAATGGAATAGAATAGAAACCCCAGAACTAGACCCACAAAAGTATGGCCAATTAATCTTTGACAAAGCAGGAAAGAATATCCAATGGAAAAAAGACAGTCTCTTTAACAAATGGTGCTGGGAGAACTGGACAGCAACATGCAGAAGGATGAAACTAGACCACTTTCTTACACCATTCACAAAAACAAACTCAAAATGGATAAAGGACATGAATGTGAGACAGGAAACCATCAAAACCCTAGAGGAGAAATCAGGAGAAAACCTCTCTGACCTCAGCCACAGCAATTTCTTACTTGACACATCCCCAAGGGCAAGGGCATTAAAAGCAAAAATGAACTACTGGGACCTTATGAAGATAAAAAGCTTCTGCACAGCAAAGGAAACAAGCAACAAAACTAAAAGGCAATCAACGGAATAGGAAAAGATATTTGCAAATGACATATCAGACAAAGGGCTAGTATCCAAAATCTATAAAGAGCTCACCAAACTCCACACCCAGAAAACAAATAGCCCGGTGAAGAAATGGGCAGAACACATGAATAGACACTTCTCTAAAGAAGACATCCGGATGGCCAACAGGCACATGAAAATATGCTCAACATCGTTCCTCATCAGGGAAATACAAATCAAAACCACACTCACGCCAGTCAGAGTGGCTAAAATGAACAAATCAGGAGACTATAGATGCTGGAGAGGATGTGGAGAAACGGGAACCCTCTTGCACTGTTGGTGGGAATGCAAATTGGTGCAGCCACTCTGGAAAACAGTGTGGAGGTTCCTCAAAAAATTAAAAATAGACCTACCCTATGACCCAGCAATAGCACTGCTAGGAATTTACCCAAGGGATACAGGAGTGCTGATGCATAGGGGCACATGTACCCCAATGTTTATAGCAGCACTCTCGACAATAGCCAAATTATGGGAAGAACCTAAATGTCCATCAACTGACGAATGGATAAAGAAATTGTGGTTTGTATACACAATGAAATACTATGTGGCAATGAGAAAGAATGAAATATGGCCTTTTGTAGCAACGTGGATGAACCCTTTTTAAATTATCCATTACTTGTCTGTTGGCATGGAATCATATCATTTATTTAGTCTTCCCTCTTTGTTAAGTATTTGGTTATTTTCATGTCTTGAGTTGTACAAAATAGTCAATGAGCACCTTAAGTCATATAGGAGACTCTTTGCTGCCCATCTGATACATATATCCATCAACTATATATATACATATATGTATTTTTCCATGGCTTACATCTCTTGATCTATTTTGCTCTGCACAGAATTTGAATTACCTTCCGGTGCTAGCAGAAAGTGTTGGAACTCAGAATTTTACCTCTAGATCCCTACAATTAGATATTAGGTTTTAATTTTTTATTAAGTGAGCTAAAATGAAACCTAAGTATTTATTCGCTTGGCATATATTTGATTAATAAAACCCTTGAAAATTTTTCATGTATTTCCTTAACATTTGCATTTGCTGATATGTTAATGGTCCAGTTGCTTACTTTGTCAGGTTTTATAGATTTGTATTTTCTTCTGTGACTCCAAGCTAATGGAAAGAATAAGAAGGGAAGACATTCCTTAATCCAGGGTTAATAAGAGAATCAATTTGGATACTGGAAGCTAGAGAAAACTAGTCCAAATGAACTCAAAATCTATTAAACCAATTCTGTTTCAGAAATTGTGCTAGCCACTGAAATCTAAGAATGAGCCATACTCAGCCTTTTCCTCCAAGAGTTAAATTATCTGATAATTTAGGAACTAATGATGATATATCAAGATTTTGGAAATTCCAGGGTGAAAGTACATAGTTAACCACTGTACCTTTGTCGTTGTTGTGTTTCTGGATCATCTTCAACATTAAATTTTGCCTTCAAATGATTTTGTTAGTGTATGAAATCTAGTTTGTCAGTGATTTTGTTAGTGTATGATATTTAGTAGATTAGAATATAGTAACTAGATATTATTTCACATTGGCACTTAAGACAATATTTTGAATCCTGTCTGGCAAGGGGGAGAAAGCCTTGCTTTAGGCAGTAAGAATTGGCAATGTGCCCCAACCAAAATACTGAAAATGAAACATTGGTAAGTTTTTAGTTTTGCCTATATAAAATCTACACTGCCTTGTGAATGATTCATTTTTCATCATAAACTGTTTCCTCTTCATACACTTGTTGGTATTGTTTTGAGTTTTAGGTGCCCATAATGAGTTATTAGTGACAAAGGCTATCTTTGAATTTCATTCAGGCCACCAAATTTTGCAAGTTATTTGCCACTCTTCAGCAGGGTGCAGAGCTGCCCCTACAAGCTTCCAAAAGCTGACAAGGGTCATCTCTTCCCTTCCATGCATTCAGTAATGCCATGTTGGTGACTTGAAATAAACCACAGTGGGAGTGTTTATACGATGGGAATTGGCAAATGCTGTCAATCGGAGCTTCCTTCCTACTCCCACACAGGGAATGAATTGTTAAACATTTATAAGCATGCTGCTGCTCCCAGTCTGACATTTCTAACCAATCCCTTATAAATGGGCACCATAGAACCAAAAGTCATAATTTCCCTCTAAATTATATGAGAATTGCTCTCTCAACCCAAACGAGCATCCATCACAAACTTGGAATCAGCAACACCCTACATTTCCCCGTAAACACCCGCAAGCTGACCTGTAGATGGTAATTAGCATAAGCATGATGAGGAAGGAAGGTCTGATGCAGAGACAGAGAGAGGGGGAGAAAGGAAGTCTCCTGACAACTATATGTAACATCATATCTTGATGTACTGTCATCAGATCCTAAATCATCAGATAATTTATTCCTAGAGAACAGTGATGGGATTTCCTATATCCCAGGGCTGAGCGCACATTCTGCAAGAGTAGGTTTAATAAATATGGACCTGATTTGAATGAAAGGTTTTCCCACCTCTCCCACCTAAAACGATTCCCATTTTAACCCTCATTAAGACCTCTCTTTCGTTATGCAGCCTCCCCACGTTCTGTTTTCTGAAAATAGAATATATAGTTGCATGTCAGATATATCTTTACATCTTTCATTAATAAGATATGAATTAAGTTTTCATATTTCATAATCTTCATATTTTGCATTAATTTTTTTAATTTGCAGGTATAGTGTAACCAATACAAAATTAATCTATCTAAGGATCTGTTTGATCTGACATATTTAAGTAACAGCATAGTGAATTGCTGGCCTATTGTGTAAGTATAAAAATACTCCATTTTAGAAACCAGGTGGAAGTGATTCTCACTTTCTCTTTCTCCTCTTTCACTTTTCTTTTTTAACAAAATGGGTACAACATTTCCTTTATAAGCACATAAATCAGTGTCCATTTTTAAACATTTTAAAAGATAGTTAGACAAAGAATGTAATACAACAAGTATTCTTACTGTTGACAAAATTTGTATCCCGACCAAACTTTAGTCAAGGCTCCAGAACCTTCTCCTACACCCCTCTGTGTACTCCCTTGTAAAACCTAGTTTTAGTAAGATTCTACATTCTATATCAGATTCTATACTGAGGTCTCTTTTCCCCTATTGCAATAATCCTGAGTAAATTGGTTTCACCACTTTCCCATCTAGCTTTGGTTTTTCTTTGACATAATCCACCTTTAATATTTTTCCATGTCTTCACGGTACTACTCCCCAACTTATTTCCTTCATGATACTCTTCAACAGGTAAAATTTTCTTCTTAACGTATTTGCTTTTGTGCTTTCTGTTTTCCTAGCACACCAGAAAGTACAGGCCTGGGCTGTTTGGTCACGTTCCTATTGCCTCCTCGGTGTCTATCCCTCACTAGGGGCACTTAGAGGGTATTCATTATATCATCACCTTATTAGCGCCACTGGAATTGACTTATTCCCTTTGTTACTTGCACCACTGCCATCTTGCAGACTGGCATTTCTTGCTGGAACACTCCAATAGCGTCTTCAAAGGTTTGTCTTCATGGCAGTCTGTCCCCAACCTCCAAACTGTCCCCTCTCCATTTGCCTCTAGAGAAGAGCCTCTTACAGTCGTATTTGAACACTCTGCATCAGTTTAAATATGTATTTGAACCCTCTGCATCAGTTATGCTGTCTTCTTTGACATTTGTGATTTGCTTTATTTGAGTCTTCTTTCTTTTTTCTTAGATACTTTACTAAAGGTTTGTCAATTTTGTGGGTGTTCACAAAACCAAATCCTTGGTTTCACTGATTTTTTTCTATTTTTTTTTCCTATTCTCTATTAGGTTTATTTATGCTCTAATCTCTATTATTTTCCTTCTTCTGTCAAATTGGGGGTTTGCTTTTTTTCTTTCTCTAGTTTCTTGCAGTGTAGTCTCACGGTGTTTCTTGAAATCTTTCTTCCTTTTTAACGTAGGCATTTATTGCTATAAACTTCCCTCATATTATTGCTTTTGCCGCATCCCGTATGTGTGGGTATGTTGTGTGTTCCTTTTCCTTGTTTTCTCAAGCTGTTTTCCAATTTCCCTTTTGATTTCTTTTTTGACCCACTAGTCATTCAACAGTGTGTTATCAAATTTCCACATATATGTGACTTTTCCAGTTTTCTTTCTGCTACTGATTTCTAGTTCCATTCCTTTCCAGCTGGAAAACATATTTGGTATGATTTCAGTCTTTTTACATTTCTTGGGCATATACTGTCACCTACCATTACTCTTGGAGAATGTTCCTCATGCACTCGTGAAGGAAGTATGTTTTGCTGCTGCTGGATGGAATATTCTGTTAAGTCCATTTGACCTGTAGTGTTCTAGACCTCTGTTTCCTCACTGATGTCCTGTCTGGATGTTTTGAACGTTATTGAAATCTTCTACTATCACTGTGTTGCTTGTCTATTTCTCCTTCAGTTTTGTCAGTGTTTGCCTCATATATTTAGGTGCTGATGTTGGGTGCAGATATAATTTATAATTGTTATATCTTCTTCTCCACTTATATTATTGATGTTACACATTATACCTTTTTGTGGTCTGTATCCGTTAACATATTTTTATTGTTATGGTTATTCTTATACTTTTGTCTTTTATCTTCTACACCAGAATTAAAATTACAAATTTTTTACACCATTAGTACAGTCTCCCCCTAGGCACCTGGTATATGCTGGGTTGCGACAGTGCTTCAAATCAGTGAAGACAAAAGTTAGTCCCTTGGGCAGACCCTAAAAATCAGAATGTTGGATGTACAATCCAGTCCACTCTTTTACTCCTCAGAGGAAAAGCAAAGAGCTGTAAGGTTTCTCCCAATGATATAGCACTGTTTCCTGGGGAGAGAATACCATGAGTTTTTTTTAACCACCATCCACATGGTGGGTTTTGTACTCACCTTGGGGTGCAAACCTTCTTAACTGTTTTTTGGGTTTGTCGTAAAAGGAATTGATTTGTGTATTGACGACATTGGTTTCTCCATGGGAGGAAGGAAGGCCTGGGACTTCCTATTCTGTCATCTTCTTGATATCACTCCCTGAAGGAACTGATTGGTATGAGGCTATCGTTGATGGGTTCCTTTTTATTAGGGTCTAAAGGAAAATGAAACAGCTACCATGTAGGCAATGGGATTTACACTAAAAACAGGATCATCCAAAGAATCCATAAATCTGCCAACTCTAAATTATCCTACTAATACATGGAGTTGGGTTTTTGACTTTAAAACCATCCTTCGCTAATGTCTATATAAAGTCTATACCAGGGCTGTTTTGTTGGTGCTGTTGTTGTTTGTCCCCCTTGCCCCAACCCCGGCCCCGTAAAGCAAACAGAAAATAGTACTGTTGTTAGGATATGCAGAAGCTAAATGGCACTGATTTCAAGATTCTACAGAATTTTGTTGGTGATATTTGTGTTTGGGTATCTTGACGTTGGTTTTCTCATGGGAAATACTAGCTCTCAGATTAGACGGGGAAAACATGGGAGATCACCTCCCTTAATTGCAAATAGAAACTTCCACTCATTCCAATGTTCTTCACAACCCAAGTTCCCAGAAGGAGACCTTTCTTTAAGTTTCCTGCCAAAAACAATTAAAGCCTATATTCCAGGAAAGGAGAGTTAATAATACCTCAGCAATCAAACTTTCTTTCCTTATGAGAAAAGAAAAAGTGCCAGGAAGATCGTGTGTGGAAATAATAGAAATGAAACAAACGAGGTACCAAGATTTGTTGGGGGGGGGGGGCGGCTCTTCAAGTGAACAGTGAGTGAATCCTTCTTTGAGAAATCTCTGCCTGATTCTTTGGAGACCCCAGAGTCTTTCACCCAAATCCTTAGAAATGAGCAAGATGGTCTGCTAATGCATAGAGTCTGCTAGAATGGACGTACCTCATTAGAAAAGAAAACATAGGGGTAAATTGCAAGGCAGGGAGATCTGCTCCAACAGCAAAACTCACTCTCAAAGGTGAAGGATCTTAGAAAATACCTGGTATTACCTCCTTATCCCAAAGATGAGAAAATTGAGGCCCTGAACTATAGGTCCTATGAATACAGGGATCAGGCCTTTTGCATGTTTTTAATCCTACATACACAGAGACAATTAAATTTGCTTTGCATTTAAGTTTGGTGTGTACCTATCTTAAATGCATTGTGGTAATACAGCCAACCCCAAGGGTATCAAAATTGTTGCGATTATAGTCAAAACAAAAATGTGAATACAACCTTGCTTGAGCAGCTCATGTAAACTTTCTGAAACTCAACTTCCTCATCTGCAAAGCGGAAATGTAAGAATGCCCATCCTGAAGGACTATTGTAAGAATAAAAAAGTACGAGCATGCGTAATCTAAACTGATAAATACAACACTAACATTCATGATTACTGTCACCGTTATAAATATTAACGAGTAGATATGTTGAACACTGAAAACATTCATGGGATTCATGGCATTCTGTGGCTAGAAGTTATTTGGGGATGTATCTTGTCCCTTCACCTGTTACATGTGAAGCAATGTGGAATACCTCATCCACCGCCACGTGGATGGTGAATGAAAGGTCTCTAGTCAGTATTGTATTGAGATTTACTCTATGCCAGCCTCTTCCTTTACACGCGTTACCTCTTTTGATGCCTACAGCATTTCTATAAGAGAAGTGAATCGGGACGGTTCTCATTTTACAGATGATACATCCAAGGGGGGGCGAGGTTGACAAAAGTTCCTGTGGCTCCAGAGGGGCTGAGATTCAAACTTGGCAGGCGGCGTGCGGTCTCCCCAATCTGTGCTCCTGATCTTTTCATCAGCCCGTAACACTCAGGGCCTGTGGACCCTTTTGTACCTCTGAATCAGCTCTCAGCTGCTACTCAGTCATACAGAATTGTGTTTCCTGGTTTCCTTTAAAAGCACGCAGACAAACGAACCCTGACTCTTTGAGACCACCGCATCTCTGAGGTTTGGGAGGACCTCACAATTGCGTTTTCATTGTTCTCTCTCTCGCTTGAAACGGTTTCAAGTCATAGGCTCGTTTTTCCTGATTTTACAATGTCCTTTGCCTCCAACCACAGAAGAGTGGGATTGTAGTCTTCCGGTCACACATTTGTTGTCTAAGTATCTTCCCAGTCGCTAGGGTTTCTCTCCTCTTCTTCCCCCTGCACCGATAGGAATCTAGTTGTAATAAAGGAATCACAGAATTGGGTAGTTTCAAGCGCTCTAAACCTTCTCCAGCTTGGAAAAGGAGACTCCACAGGAGGCTGCCTCCAACTGGGGCTTTCCTGTGGAAAGCTACAGTGTTCTTTGACAAGCACAGCCACTTGACAATGCAGGGACTTGTATACATGGGCCACTCCTCTCAACCTCTCCTCACCAGAGGAAAGCCCTGAGGACAGCCTTCTCTTTGGTGTGAAAAGGGGCTCCAGAGACAGACAGCAGTAGCTGGTTTATGGATTCTGATGAGTATCAGTAACAGCAGGATGAGAAAAAAGATAGAGGTAGAGTTACCAGAGCAGGGGTATAGGGAGTATACACCAGCAGTGGCATTCCCTTATCAAATAATCATACATAATTAAATTGGAAAAGGGAAAAAGCCTTTTTAAAAAAAAAAGCACAAAAAGCATTATTTTGGAGTCTGGTAGAATGTAAGGAAGCTATGCCATCCCCAGAAGCTCAGACAGAGCTAAATTATGTTTCAGATTAATGTATCGGTCAGTTCAAAGGTTAGGCAAACAGCTGTTTCTCAAGGAGGCACACTACAAAGCTTAACTGTTCATTGGAAGGCCTGCCATGGTCTCGGTGGATTCCCAGAGGAGTCAGTGTTATTTGTTTCTGATTGGGAGATATCCCAAACTGACTCCACACTACTGATGACCTCTATTGCTAGGGCATGAGGGTGAAACTCTGGAGCCGGTGCGACTTTACCAGTCTCTGGGAAAAAAAAAAAAAAAAAAGGAAAAGAAAAAAACCACCCACACATAACAACACGTCTTTAGTGACTCAAAGATCAGCCACAGCTCTGCAGCCCGGTTTGGGGAAAGAATGCTGGAGAGTCAAGAGGTCCACTCGCTCATTTCTGCAAAAATGTAAAGTAACTAAAAATAGTAAGCTATTCAAGAATGTGGTTTGGAGTAGTCAGGTTTGATTTGATGCAAAACTCCGTAACTGGTAGTAAAAAAGGGCATGGAGTGAGTTACATTTGTTTTCAATAGTTACCATCATTCCCCTAATGCATTTAAGATACTTGACTGAGTAACTCTTCATATGAAACTGCCAATTGTAAACGAAAAGCAAAATAAAGATCTGAGACAAAGAAACAGAGAAGAGGGAACCCTTTGGAGTTGCAGATTTGGACACAGTATATATCGGAAAGTGATTACACTTAAAGCAAAAAGTATTAAACTTCAGGTATCGGAACCATAAAGAGTTAGCTTCTTGAAGGGGTCCTGAGAGCTGTTTAGGGATTCTTCCATGGTGATTTCAAGCATTTTCCAAGAACATGATTCAACCCCCCCGCCTCGGATATTCATTATTTACTCACTGCAAGATACCTACCAGTAGTTATTAATTTATCTTTATATTCTTTATCACAAGAAGTTTCAAGGTCTTTTTGGATTTTGTATGATACATAAGTTCTCGATTGTTTGGAGGTTAATAAAAATCCGCAGACACTGTATTCCATTCCCGCAAGGTCATTGAACATTCAAAACTAAAATCAACTAAATAAAATGAAATTCTGGAGTGCTTATTAGAAACAGGGCACCTTGGGGCGCCTGGGTGGCTCAGTCGGTTGGGCATCCGACTTCGGCTCAGGTCATGATCTCGCGGTCCGTGAGTTTGAGCCCCACATCGGGCTCTGTGCTGAAAGCTCAGAGCCTGGAGCCTGTTTTGGATTCTGTGTCTCCCTCTCTCTCTGACCCTCCCCTGCTCATGCTCTGTCTCTGTCTGTCTCAAAAATAAATAAATGTTAAAAAAAAAAAGAAAGAAAGAAAGAAAGAAACAGGGCACCTTGAGATTGAGGGCAATAAAGGAGAAAATTTCTTAATAAGAAGACGTGACCTCTACCTAGAAAAGGCCTAGCGTAAAACTGCCTGGGGGGGGGGCATGGGGTACGTACCTCAGCTATTTATTTGTCCATATGTCAAATATGTATTCAGTAGGGTGCTCATTAATTTATTCCACAAATATGTCCACCTTCTGTCTTATAATGAGAATGTCCGAATATATCCTTAGCGGTTATGAAATAATTATACAATTCTTGGGTGGTGACATCAGTGTGAAGATGACAGAAGAAGCAATTCTGGAGGAATGAGATGGGCACTTGGGGAAAATGCTGGGCAGGTAAGGGAACTCCTTGACTAAGGATATGTCCGATTGAGTTTATGTAAATGAGAGAACAGCGGTGCTCTGACAGAAGTAAGGATGTATGGCGGGAGACCAGCCTGATGCAATACGACTAGTGAATTACACAACGTTATATTCGAGCAGCGTTTTCATGGGGCAGAAAAAGACAAGAGTTCTGTACCTGAGAAAGTGCAGAGACATACAGCCGGTGGGAGAGTCAGAAGTTGATGACTTCACCAGAGAATCAGCAAGAGATCGTGAATAAAAGGGTTTTTGAACAGCAAAAATGGACTGGTTCAATTTCAAAAGCTTACATTGACAATGAAATGGGTTCGTTTTACCAGCTGTACCTTCAAGTGTATGTGTAAAGAAGGCCCACGATTGAGGTTACCTGGGTCTGAGAATTGTCACCGGGGAAGATGAATAGATTGTGTCGGCCGGGGTGTCAGCCAGGGCTGTGGCCAAGTTGACATCAGGTGGCACAAGGCAGGAAGGGAGAAAACTAAAACCAGACGAGAACCTCAAATCCTAGATACATTCATTGGGACCATGTGACCCAAAGGGCCAGTCAAGAGCATGTTCAGCGGCACTAGCAGAAGAAAAGAGCAACGAGGGGATGCAATACGCCGTAACAGAAGTGACACCTTTGTGGGCCCTCAGCCACTTCAGCCATTGTTCTACCATCTGTACAATGAGGCTACTCTACAGATCAAATGAGATATTTAATGTGGATATCTGTGTAAGTCTTTATGTTAAAATTGATATCAAATTTATATAGCGAGAATTATATATTATAATGGTTGTATAGGGGCGCCTGGATGGCGCAGTCGGTTAAGCGGCCGACTTCAGCCAGGTCACGATCTCGCGGTGCGTGAGTTCGAGCCCCGCGTCGGGCTCTGGGCTGATGGCTCAGAGCCTGGAGCCTGTTTCCGATTCTGTGTCTCCCTCTCTCTCTGCCCCTCCCCTGTTCATGCTCTGTCTCTCTCTGTCCCAAAAATAAATAAACGTTGAAAAAAATATATATAATGGTTGTATATATTATACACTACATACATGTTTCTCTCTTTCTGCTTCTGGCATGATGCATTAAAAATACCGTGTGCTCCGTCAGTTAAGCATCCAACTCTTGGTTTCATCTCAGGTCATGATGTCTCAGTCAGTGAGTTCCAGTCCCGTATCAGGCTCCATCCACACTGACGGCCCTGAGCCTGCTTGGGATTCTGTCTCCCCTGTCTCTGGCCCCCTCTGCACTCTCTCTCTCTCTCTCTCTCTCTCTCTCTCTCTCTCTCAAAAATAAATATATAAACTTTTTAAAAATCTTTAAAAATACTGTGTGCTTAGTAAGTATTATTAAAATTGTTTGAATTCATAAATCGTATCTGGAATGGGGGAACGTTGTATTTTGAGATCTTGTGGTACAATTACACATTGCATTGAATTGCACGAGCTGTATTCTGTCCATGGGTGACCAGTGTCAAAGGGTGATAAGTGTCCCTGGAGTGGAAGACTGAGCTCAAGCTTTCAGAAAGTTCATCAGAGATGTTGCTCAAGGATGTAACAGAGAGCAAACTATGAATCAGGTGCTGAATTAAGGTGAGAGGAAGCCGATGGGGGTCATGAGCCTTCACTTTTGATTCTGAACCTCTCCAGCACGTGGGAATGTGCCCTATTCATCTTTATATCCACAGTACCTAGGCAGGAAAAGTCCTTTTGTGTTGGTGCCTTAATTAAATTAGAAGAGGGATGCCATATAATTTGGTGGTGTGCTTCAAATGAGGAGAGACATGGTTATAGAAGAAGCATGTGAGAACCAAGAGCAAAATCTCTCCTCAACCCATCATTCATTCACAGATATTTATGGAATATCTAATAACGTGCGACACCCTTTTTGGGGGACCATGGATATGAAAATGAACAAGACTGACAAAATCCTTGCTGTCACAGAGCTTAATTGGACCAGAGAAGACACACAGTATACAACAGGTTGAAGAAAATAGGGAAAGGTGAAATCTCCATGGTGAAGGTTGTAGAGCATACTCAATCATCTGAGCAAAGTCCAGTTTAAGGAAGGACGAGAAGCTGGAATGAGAACACAGCAGAAGAAGGTTAAGAAAAATAGGCTTGGACACCAATGATGATGTACTAGTTTCCACGGGCATAATCACTTAGTCTCGTGTTACATCAACCAACTGATATGGACAAACTGAAATGGATTGATCGATAATTCTCAATTTTCTAAGGGCCTGAAAAATGCACGTTCCAGGACGCATCCCAGAAATGGGGATTCACTAGCTTCAGATGAGAGGGAGAAGTAAGTGACAGTGAATGAACATTCAAGGTGAGTCTCAGCAGTTAGTTCCCAGACCTCAGTGTGAGAAATGAGAATTCTACTGAAAAATTTTAAGTAGATAGTTAGAAGGACAACTTCAAGTAATGGGTAGGATACTAAGGATGAAGAAAATCAAGTTGATGCATTTTAGTGCCAGACCTGGGCTGAAATTAGCACTTGTGTCAAAGTGGATTTACAGGTTCCACTTAAGGCAAGGTCTTAACACATCCTATTTGTAAGATGCCAGAGGAAAAATGCATTCAGATAAATTGACTGATGGTACTACTTACAGAATGTATTTTAGGAAGAGGAATGAAAAGGAGCAGAAAGTCTGGTTCTCCCCTCTATTTTATATATTTTAAAGTTTCTCTAGATTAAAAGGAAGAAAAGTCTCACTTTATATTTAATTTCCATTTACTACAGAAGTTTGCAATGTTTGTAGTATATTTAACCTTAACGATATGATTTCTGTTTTCTAAAACTTAGAAAGTCCAAGTAGAAAAAAAAAAAAACTGAATAGATGATATATCTCATATATTGTAGGAAATACATACCTATTTTCTAAACTCTAAAAATAACTGGATATTTTTAGGAAAAAAGAGAAGCGTCTTTTCACTTCAATATTACATTTTTCAAAAATAAGACAGTATTCAGATTAAGTTATTGGCATAATTAGTTTTAAACATTTTTTTGAATTTGTGACATCTCCCAATCTTTCTGTATTAAAGCATAAGAGAGAAGAGAAATATGCTATTATTTTCAACCGAAGCAATTAGGGAAGTATTATGCAATTACAGGTTCTATCTCCTTTAAATGGGTTGTGCCCTGGCTATCAACTCTGAAACCTTACCAGGCTCTTGAAGACATTAATGATTAACCGAAGGAGGCACAGCAGGAAACAACATGGTGCCTCCAGTAGGGAGTCAGAACCCTCTACTCATTTTCATGGAACATGTTGTTAAGTTTCAGAAATCTTGATGGTCTTCCAAACTATGCCCCATGTTTCTTTCATGAATCTAAATGCAAGTAAAAACATTGTGTTCTTGCCTCCCTGGGGATTTGGCCAAATTCTTGAGAAGGAAAATCATGATTCAGTATTTGGAAAGTGAAAAGGAAAACGAAGAAAAGAAAAGAAACGAAAAAGAAATTGTGTGGCATCACCCTGTTGCTTTTTTTGGACCAACTTTGGCTTTCTAATTCTGTAGGACCGTGGCTTGTTCCCAGTGGAGGAGACCAAGAGATGTGGAGGTTTTCAGCTTAGGAACTGTTAAGATGTTGCACATCGTTTATAGAACCCCTTAGACTGAGAAAGATGTGTGCTATTGAGAGTTAACCAGTCTGGCAGTAATGTCTATATTTTAATATTCAGATAGGCAATGATCTAGCAGAAAATGGCTTTCAATATGACACAAAAGTCAAAGAGGAAGTAATTATCACAATCATGGAACAGGTTTTTGGACAAGGTAAAGGGTGAAGGCCAGTGCATGCTCTATGTTCTGACATCTCTTGAGCAACTTATTGTTGGTTATAGGACGTCATGGGAAAAAATTAAGATATGATTAAACTATTCTATAGCATAGGTTTAAAGGAACTATTTTCAAAACCATACTTAACATATATGCTGTAGCTGATTCCATAATCTATTTACGGACTTCTAAAAGTACTTGTTTAGTTATGCTATTTATGAAGTAAATCTGATTTTTTTTTTTCTTGCCGTTAAGTTATTTAGTGGTTAAGAGTACATCCCCCAGGGCACCTGGGTGGCTCGGTTCGTTGAGTATCGGACTCTCAGTTTCAGCTCAGGTCATAATCTAGTGGTTGGTGAGTTCAAGCCCCACATTGGGCTCGTGCCGACAGTGCAGAGCCTGCCTGGGATTCTCTTTCTCTCTCCCTCTCCCTCTGTCTCTCTGTCTCTCTCTGTCTGTCTCTCTCTCCCCTATTCGTGCTCTCTCTCTCTCTCAAAAATAAATAAACTTAAAACAATTGTATTATAATCTCACAAACTCTCAGCCTCGTGCTTAGCGGACCCTTAACGAGTACATTTCCAGTTAACGAAATGTCAATTTTCTTCAGAATGAGAATCCAGGTTTTGACTAGAGAACACCGTGGTGAACACAGCAATATCATCATTATACACTCTTCCTAAACCACAGGCCTTAATCTCAGTCTAAATCGGGAAAGGCTGATCCACATGGGTACAGAATAAAGTTTCTTTCTTTAGCAGTGGGAGAAAAAGGTATATACTGTGGGCAAAACTTTTACGGTTGACAATACCTTCCTTTCTTCCTCTTACCAGTTCTTACCTGTTCGCTGTTTCTCTCTCAGCCCTTTCTGCTCACGTTTGCCATGGAAAGGGTGCTGGTTCTCGCTTTTCAAGGAACGAGAGGGTGCACACGTTCTTGGGGTGAACTCTTAACTGTGGAGAATGGCACTAGGGGCTTGTCCTGCTGTCACTGTGGCTTCAGCAACTCTCTGCAAAGGTCTGAAGACAAAGCCAACTCCACATCCTATCTCCCATCCAAATCCTGGGGGTTAACACTTGTTATGTGCCCTTCCTGTCAAACCAGCCAGAAGAATGGGCAGGGCCAGTCAGTGGGGACAAAACCAGCAACTGGGGACAAAGGCCCAAGTTCCTCATCCTCATGAGCAGCAATGATGATATTGTAAGTTTGATTTCAAAACACTGGTGGCTTGTACCTTCATCTGTGTGAAAATAAGAGGGAGAAGACCCACGTAAGTCAGACGTCGAAGGCAGCCTCCACGTGATTTGCACACGTTTGCAAATGCGAAGTCAGGATCACAACCAGAATTAAAGTAAATTCAGTTAGGGGTATCTGGGTGGCTCAGTCTGTTAAGCATCTGACTTCGGCTCAGGTTATGATCTCATGGTTCATGAGTTCGAGCCCCTCATCGGGCTCTTTGCTGACAGCTCAGAGCCTGGAGCCTGCCTCGGATTCTGTGTCTCCCTCTCTCTCTCTGCCTCTCCCAGGCTCGTACTCTCTCATTCTCTCTCTCAAAAATAAATAAACATTAGGGGGAAAAAAAGGAAATTTAGTTAAATGTTATTTCTGACTTCAACCCTAAACATGAAACCATGAACAGTCAGAAGAGAATGAGCAACATATTCGGTAATTCGATAATTTTTTAACTCTTGACATGGCATAGGAAAGACGGATTAATTTATTTTAATGGGGTTCTTATTTTATTTTTTAAATAGCTAGATAACTCAGTGGAGCAATTAACATTCTGAAACAACAAATGATCGTGTTACTGCCGGGTCCTGACTTAGACTGTGAAGTCTCCAAGGTAGAAAGGCTTTGAGCCCGTAGTGAAACTCCATTCTCTTGTACTTAGCTTTGGGGCCTCAGAAGCTAGCATGTCTGGTGCCCCGCTGTTTGGAAATGACCCCATGGCAGAAGTGGAAGATGAAGTTACAGCAGGAGAGACTGAGAATCTCGGAGGATTTGTCTGAGATGCAGGGATTCTTGCCTGTGAGTGACAATTTCCAAAGAAGGCTTCCCTGGTCGTATTGAACAATTGTGACTGTTTAGGCCTTTGGCCCCGAGATGGTGATGATGGTCTCTGCACTGAACGTGTTGATTCTGGATGGCAACCCTGGAAAATTTTAGAAGCAGGGAAACGTCACATGTCTTGAAAGACATAACTCAGACATGCAAAATACACTTTCTCTGTCATTCCTCTTTCTCTGTCTCTGTCTCTGTCTCTCTCTCTCTCTCTCTCTCTCTCTCACACACACACACACACACACACACACACACACACACACTTTCATCCCCCCTGGGGAAGAATCATGCATCGCCTAAAATAGAATTGAATCTCCTATATTTTTTCAAAATATCTGTTTCCCGTAGTTATCATATAAGAGAAATACAATACAATATACAAGAGAAATAGTATGGAATGTTGACTTTCTAGCCACCTAAATTTATGTTTCTCTGATCCAATGAGTTATAATAAAAGACTTGCAAAGCCAGTGGTGTCTCCATGTTGCAAGTTATCATTCTGAAAGTACTATTGCCAGGTGATTTTAATCTTTAACGTTGGGGACATTAACTCCTGATGCACCATTGCCCTTCTAATGAAAATACTCACTTGCAGTTGTAAGCCTAAAATAAATTCAGAATGAGGCCTGCATCAGAGAAGCTGGCCTCTCTTGCCTAAACGGGCAGTGGGGTGGGTAGAGGGAGAACGTACAGCTACCTTGCCGTATGGGCTCTTGTCTAAGTGCACCCTCCGCTGTGACACGGGATGAGAACTTGACCTTGGGGCCAAACGAGCCCCTGAAATCTGATCAGCTACAGGCCAATCCGCAGGAAGCTGTCATCACCTCACAGAGTTTGCAAAACTTAAAAGGGAACCACTTTCACTTTCAGGATTTTTATCGACTCTCAGCACTGTCTCACACCAAAGCAGTGCAGCTTCCTGTTTGGATGAATTTGGATCGTTTGTGGTCTTTTGTTTGTTTTGTTTTGTTTTTTGTCTTGCCCCATCTTTGATATCCCTACAAACCTCTGCTGTCGTGTGTTCTGGGCACCCAGACGCTGGAAAGTTTCGCGAGTGAAGATAAGATCTCCAGCATGTACTTTCGTTCTGGCTCTCTTTTCCTTTTTTACTAATCCGTTTCACTTCTGCTGCTGATTACAAGGCCAGAGCCACACCCTTAGTTTTGCCAGGGATTCAGGGAAGCGCTTGCCTGCAACGCGCTTGTGAATCGCTTGGTAAATGGGTACATGCATTGAGCACACAGAAATAATACCTTCCTTGTGGACACTCAGCTGAGTCAGGGTTTCCCAAGCAGCCATATGCACCTGAGGACAGCAAACCTTTATTCCATAACGACCACACTGTCTGACATCATTTCTTCCTTTAAGGGGATTTATTTTGAGCAGGACAAGAATTGGCTTTGTCTGTACTGAGTAAAGTTGCTGAGAAGGAAGTTGAAATTCTATGAATATTGATTTCAGTGCAGTCTTTTTAAATGCCCAGTTTTAAAAAAATGTTTTCAGCAAAATAATATTCTTTCTTCGTGTCGCAGTGTAAATTTTAACTGTGAAGTATATATGTTTATACCAAACCCTTAAAGAAGTTATCACTGTGGATTTTTGAATTTCCAAATACACAGAAAAGAAACTCGTCAGGGAGTTTTAAAAGAGTTGGCCCTTATTCTGGCTGTTTTTAAATAGCTACGCCCACATGAGACCAGCGTGGAATAAGACAATAAGTTCTTGACTTGGAGCCTTTCCACGACTGGTGTGAGATTCAAATAAAACAATGGTTGTGGGATGCCGAGCACTGGGTTTGGAATATTAGATGCTCAATATACATGCAGAGTGTGACCTTGAATGGTTTGAGGCCCCAGACACAAAGAACATATAATTGAGATTATTACCATAAAATAAGTCTCAAACACCAGAGATAGAGCAACCAAAATGAAAAGTGTAATCTACTTCGTTTAATAACTAATTGTCATGAATATATTTTTCTTTTGATGGCGATATTTCCCCAGCTCGCTTAGAAAGCAGGGGTGCTACAATGATATGAATCTTCAAATGTGGGTCTTGAAAAGGAAAAAGAAGGCAGAGAAGGAGAAGAAAGACGAGAGGAAAAGAAGGGAAAGAGTAGGACAGGAGAGTGATTAACTATGTATTATGCTACACACTGAAAATGGAAAGTTCTACTGCTTGGCAATTAAAAAGAGGAAAAATGAGAGTAAGATGCCTGGGTTCAAGCCCTGCACTAATGTAATAGCTTTGTGACCTCAGACAAGTGACTCAATGCCTCAGGCTACAGTTTCCTCTTCTTCACAAAATGGGGATAATCACAGAGCCTTCCATCTAGGATTGTAGTGAGGATCAAATGAGATAACAAGCCTGATGCATGTAAGCAGCACCTGTTTTGGTAAGTGATAAAGATGAGCTATCAATATATATTACCTCTAGAGCTTATAACAAACTTTGAAGGTAGGCACATTGATCCACTTTTCCAGAGATAAGTGAATTTCTCAATGTAGGAAAGCTGAGAATAAAAAAAATCAACATTTACTTATTTTTGAGACAGAGACAGAACACAAATGGGGGAGGGGCAGAGAGAGAAGGAAACACAGAATCCAAAGCGGGCTCCAGACTCCAAGCTGTCAGCACAGAACCCGACGTGGGGCTCGGACTCACAAACTGGGAGACAATGACCTGAGCCCAAGTCAGATGCTTAACTGACTGAGCCACCCAGGAGCCCCAGGAAAGCTGAGAAAGACAGGCTAACTCCACGGTCCATGCTCCTATCTCCATACCTTCCTCTTTATGGCAAGCTATGGAGAATCTCTGAATGGCCTACAGACTACTGTCTTTTAATACTTATGACTTAATAGCAACATATGTACATTTTCAGTTCTCAAAGTTATTAACATAATGGTTTAGGGTATGTGTACTTTACAGATAGAACTTTGATGCCAAATTCAGATAAAGACATTACAAAGAAAAAATAAACTACAGACCAATACCTCTGGTGAATGTTGATGTAAAAATCCTCAAAAAATACTAGCAAATGAAATTCAATAGCATACTAAAAGGATGATACACCAGGGCAAAGTGGAATTTATTCCTGCAAGGATGGTTCAATGCATGAAATTTATCAATACGATACACCACATGATCGTCTCAGTAGATGTAGAAAAAGCATTTGATAAAACCAAATGCTCTTTAATGATAAAACACTCAACCAAACAAGAAATAGAAGGAAAGTACCTCAAATAATAAAACCCATATATGAAAATTCCACAGCTAACATCATATTCAACGTTAAAAACAATGACAGCTTTAACTCTCAGATGAGGAATAAAACAAGGATGTTCTCTCTTGCCACTTACTTTCAACATAATATTAGAAGTCCAACCCAGAGCCATTGGACAAGAAAAAGAAAGAAAAGACGTCCAAACTGAAAGAAAGGTGCCATGATTCTTACATGTAGAAAAGTCTAAAAATTCTAAAAAAATATATAATCTGTTAGAGCTCATAAATTAAGAAAGCTGCAGTATACAAAATCAACATACCAAATTAGTTGTGTTTCTCTACACTAACAGTTAACAGTATGAAAAGGAAATTTTAAAAAATAACATCTGAAATAATAAGATACTTAGGAATGAATTTAACCAAGGAAGTGAAAGACTTTCACACTGAGAATTACAAAGTGCTTTTGAAGAAACTACAGAGGGTACAGATAAATAGAGACATCCCATGTTCATGAATTGGAACACTCAATCTTGTCAAAGTGTCCATACTGCCCAAAGCAATCTACAGATTCAATGTAAACCCTCTCAAAATCCCTATGGCACTTGTGTGTCTGTATTTTTTTTGTTTTTGTTTTTGTTTGGGTTTTTGGGAGGCAGGAAAAGAAAAAAAATAAATTCATATGTAATCTCAAGGAACCTGAATATTCAAAACAATCCTGAGAAAGATGAATGGATCTGAAGGCCTCATAGTTCCTGATTTCCAAACATGTTAAAGAGCTACCATAATCAAAACAGTGTGGTACTGGCATAAAGACAGACATATAGGTTAATGTGACAAGAGACCCCAGAAATAAACCTATGCAAATACAATCAACTGATCTTCCACAAGGTTGCCAAGAATGCACAGTGATGAAAGACCCATCTTTTCCACAAATTAACTCCAAAGGGACTGAAGGCTTTAATGTAAGACCTACACTATAAAACTGCTGGAAGAAAAGATAAGGGAAGAGCTTCATGATATTGGGTTTAGTAGTGATTTCTTGGATCTGAAACTAAGAGCATAGGCATTAAAATGGAAGTCGATAAATAAGATGGCATCAAACTCAAAATCTGCTCACCATAGAACACAATCAACAGAGTGTAAGGCAAACTACAGAATGGGAGAAAATATTTACAAATCATATAAAGGATTAACCTTAATATCTCAACAAGAAAAAAATAATCCAACTAAAAGATAGACAAAAGAGTTGAATAGACATTTCTTCATATAAGATATACAGTGGCCAAAAAGCATATGAAAAGACACTGATCACCACTAATCATTTGACAACTGTAAATCAAAACCACAATGAAGCATCACCTCATGTCCACTATCCAAAAACAGAACAAGAAAAGAAAGAAAGAAAGAAAGAAAGAAAGAAAGAAGTTAGGGAGAGAGGGAGGGACAGTGGGAGGGAGGGAGGGAGGGAGGGAGGGAGGAAGGAAGGAAGGAAGGAAGGAAGGAAGGAAGGAAGGAAGGAAGGAAAGAAGCATTGGTAAGGATGTAGAATGCTTGTACACTATTAGTAAAATTGTAAAATGTGCAATTGCTGTGGAAAACAGCATGGAGTTTCTCCCCAAATTAAAAATAAAATAACCACATGTTTCAGTAATTTCTTCTGAAGAATTAAAGCAGAATCTCAAAGAGATACTTACACATCCATGTTCATTGCAGTATTAGTCAAAATAGCAAAAAGGTGAATGGAACACAAATGTCCATCAACGGATGGATAAACAAAATGTGGTATATGCATTCAATGAAATATCATTTAGCCTTAAAAAAAAGAAATCCTATTGGGTCTCCTGAGTGGCTCAGTTGGTTAAGTGTCTGACCTCGGCTCAGGTCATGATCTCATGGTTCGTGGATTCAAGCCCTGCTCCAACTCTCTACTGACAGCTCAGAGCCTGGAGCCTGCTTCAGATTCTGTGTCTCCTTCTCTCCCTGGCCCTCCCCCATTCACACTCTGCACCCCCATCAAAAATAAATGAACATTAAAAAAATTAAAAACAAAAGAAATCCTGTCACATGCTACAATATAGATGAAACTTGAGGACATTATGCTAAGTGAAATAAGCTAGTCACAAAAAGACAAATACTGTGTGGCCCCACTTACATGTGTTACTTAAAGCAGTCAAATTCTTAGAAACAGAAAGTAGAATGGTGGTTGCCAAGGGGTAGGAGGAAAAGGAAATGGGGAGTTGTTCAATGGTTAAAGAGTTTCAGTTTTGCAAGATGAAAAGTTCTAGAGTTCTGTTGCACAATGTGAGCATAGCTAACACTAACACTACTTAATTCGACACTTAAAAATGATAAATTTTATATTACGTATTTTTTATGTTATGCATCACTTAAGATGATAAATTTTGTTATGTGTTTTTACTAGAGGCAATATTCATTCATTAATATAAATGTTAAGTATGGAATGTTGAAGAAAATTGTGGGAGGAAAAGGATTTTAATTTGGCTACTTACTGGTCATTGAATGAAAGTTCACAAATAAGATAGTTTCAAAATTGACATAAAAATAGCTTTAGTTCAGTTCTATCCCACTGAACATGTATTAAACACTTTTATTATACAGTAAAACACATGTGATAGATATTTAACAAATATTTCAGTAGATAAATCTTTAGTACATGTATTTTAAAGTGATGTTTTCTCATCATTATAAATGATAGGAAAATTTCTCCATAGAAACATCTACTTTGTTAGAATACCCCCCCAATTCTAAAGGTTGTTAGCCCTGTAGGTCATTTTCAGAATTAAGGTGACTTTATTTGGGAGAAAGCTAGTATGAATCCATGAATTAATTCATGTGATAGGGGAGGTCTACATGTTGTATCGCTTGGGAAAATTGAATTGCATGGTGCTTTGCGAAGGGAAAACCTTGAGGAGGGAGAAAAGAATAACTAGGAATTGAAAAATCAAAGATGGGAAGTGAGAAAAGAGAAAAAGGAAGAAAGAAAGAAGAGGTGACATGATAAAGGAGGAGAGTAAATGACAGGATAAATTTAAATTAGAGGAAAATTACCTAGGAGTTGAATATCAGACAATAGAGAGGACATTGATACTATTTTAAAGGTATCTCCATTGAGCTGAATCAGAGACAGGAAATTAATGCATTTAGAGACTATGAGATGTTCTTGTAGTTCCCATAAAATTGGTTTGCTATGACCCAGATTAGTGTTCTCTAGGCCTGTCCACAAATGGACAGGATGTCCACAAATGGACATCGAGAGATGAAGGAACTCGAGCTACTACAACTTCTAGAGAAGTAAATAGAATATAAATGATTTCAGCTAGCAGAACATGGTTTTTAAATATGAAAATATAGAAATGAAGACTAAGACTAACATATCTCTTACAATATTTACGTACATGGTTGAGACTATTCCAAAATCATCCACAAAGAACTCTCTCCATGCTCCAAGCTGTAGGAGACATTTTGAGGGACACATAAAGGGCATATACGGTCCTTGCCTCCTGAAAGCTCAAAGCCTCCCTCAGAAGAGAACTTACATAAAAGGAAAACTTTGAGAGCCATTCACAAAAGTTATTACTGGGGCCTTACTGAAAGTAACCATGATCTATAGGTGCGGACAGCCAAGAAGGGAAGGCTAATCTAGGAGCAGTGATGGGAAAAGACAGGGACTGGAGATTATTAAGGATTGGATAAGAGAAAAGAAATGGAGGGCCCTAGAAGGAGAGGATGCTGTACAATGGTTTGACAGGTTATTCACATTTTTCTGAATAAAGGAAATGTTGGCAGGGGCAAAGAAGAAGGAATCATAAAGCTGGGCTAATATTGCAAATGGGGCCTAGAACAGGTCTCAAAGGTAGAAGGCTGAAGGATGGAAATACAGGAGTGAGGATGGCTGAAGTTTTTCATCTGGAAGATACAGGCTAGGATTCTTGGTGACACACTGAAATCATTGAAAAAGAAAACAAGAAGATTGGTATAATGGTAGCCCTTTGTCTTGTGCGTGTATATATGTCAAAGTCATAACGCACTATTTGACCAATTTCTACCACCTTAGGAGATGGTTTCTCTCTCTAACTCTCTCCCTCTCCCTCTCCCTCTCCCTCTCCCTCTCTCTCCTTTCTTCTGTTCTTCCATAAGAGAGAGGTACATGGACTTTAGTAAGAACTCCAGTTCCTTTTAAAAATAATCTTTCTTTGAGGCCTATGTTGTCTCTCCAGACTCTCAAACTTTGTCCAGGAAGTTTCTGGGAAATGGAGATGAGTACCTGGCCTCTGAACTCTGAGCTGGTCAGGGGTGCTCCCTTCTCTAGGTTAGGGAAGTCCAACATAAGTCAGAAGTATTCCAGGAAAAAAAATTTTTTCTTTAAACTGTGATCACAACCTCACGGAAAGATCTATATAGTAAAATAAACTGCAGAAAAATAGGAAAGGAAAAAAAAAGAATTCTTGGATGAAGAGGTGAGGAGGAGAAAAAGTAACATTTTTGGTGGTGTTTTCAGAAACATTTGACCAACAACATTAAAACTGTATTGAGCATACGTACTTGGGTTGTTAAATTGTTTTGATCGCCTGCATAGCTATTGAATTTACTCTTTCTCTGAGCGTGTCTATAAGACATTGTCTCCAGCGCTCACCTCTGCTCTAACTCACTTACTCTCTTTGCCCTGAGCAAAATTTGCTTGTCAACGCTGGTTTTCTTAGGGCTTGTAAGGCACCATGGTTTGCTTAAGTAGCCAACAGGAACTTCCTGACAGGACCCTCAGCCTTCCTGAGTCACAGGACCCATCTGACAGTGGAACCACATCGTGCTGTAGTTTGATTATAAAAGGCTGATATGGATATGGATATGGTTATAGATAGAGATGATAGAGATAGAAGCAGCTTTTGACATATATACACGCAAGACAAAGGGCTACTTGGCACAGTCAACATTCTTTTTTTTTTCTTCCTCTTTGTCCTTGTTATTAGTAGGGGTAGGTGTTAAAGTTGACCAAGGGAACATGATCCTGCCAAAGGATTAGCAGAGAAAGTCTCCAGAGGTTCAAGGAACAACATTTCCAAAGTTTAACTTTATCCAATGACAGAAATAAATTAAATTATCTTTGGAGGCTCCCTACTAATGTATAAGGAACTATCACTAAAGAGAAAATATCTTGCAGTGTTAAATAATGAAAGTCTGACTAGATCGAGGCAAAAATAATCTCCATAGTATTTATAAGATTAGGAAAGACGCTAACATATTCAACATATTCATTCATTGTTTTATTCCACTCACACTTAGGGAACATCTACTATTTTTCCAGGCACTATGCGAGGCATGAGCTGAAGAATGCTGTTCTCACAGGGCTTGCATTCTAGTGCAAAGAGATGCATAATTTTTAAAAAATATGAAAACACATCCAGTACTTATATGGGAAAGGCTTTGGACAAAAATAAACCAGAGAAGAGAATAAGCAAGCTGGGGAGGGGTCATCTTAAAGAGGGTGTCAGGAAAAGCTTCCCTTAGAAGACAATATGTAAACAAAGAGCCGAAGGAAGTGAGCTCATGTTTATAAGTCACACTCACATAATATATTGTCACTGTTTCACTGGGCCATCAAAACCATGGGTCCCATAATGGATTCCGCCCCAGGCTAATTCTTGTATAAAATGTATTGGCATATTAGCTGATCTGTTGGTAGCCTGGGGTTTCGCTATGGAATATATTGATGGGCAACTTATCCAACCTTTGTGCCTCAGTTTCCTCACTGTAAAATAAGGATAAAAAGACTACCTAGCTCATTGGACTGTGTGGGGATAATGGCATTGTTCCACACAAAGTGCTTAGAACAGTGTCTGGTATATAAAAAGGGCTATAGGCGTATTAATTATGTCAGTATTGCTATTGTTATTTTATTAACAGAGGAATAAACTAGGAAAAGCTAACACATCTCTTAGCATACACTTCCTGTTGAAGGCATGATAAACTTTTCAGAGATAAAAATGAAGAGTTGTTAATTTCTTATAAAGTTTCAGATGTTTGACCCTTTTCCATTGCATATAGTTTAGTGTCTGACTCTGGATTTATGAAATGGATAAGGTAAATGTAATAACAATTGTTTGGAGTGGAATGGAGTCTCAAACATCAGTGGCGTGCTATGAAGCAAGTGTTGCTTGGGGCAAAGATTTTAGTCCTTATTTCTAATGTAATCATCTTGGGCGGTCCCCCCCCCCTTTTTTTTTCTAACTTGGTAAAACTAAACTGTTTTAATCATCATAGAACAACATCAAATTCTATATGACATATGAATCTGGGAAAGAAAGGAATCACTGAAATAGTATTCACTGACATACAGAGGATAAATGGAAGGAAACCAGATTCAATTATCTAGTTGCCTAGTGTATTTACAAAGTGGAATTTGACACAAATTCTACTGTAACTCTCAATACTCTGAAAAACCAAACGAGATATCTTTAACAGAATTATTGCCTTGTCTGATGGGCTGTGTGTCCACAAGTAAAGGATCCCAATGTTAAAAGGGAACTACTGTAGTTACTGAGAGATGAAAGTCTGGATTGGTCTATCAGCAAAACTCTTATCTTGAGCCTTACAGTTTTCTCCCCTTAGCAAATGCCAAGGCCCCCAACCTCCATTATATTTTTTAAAGTTTCAGTGAAGTTGAGATGTCCAAAACCAGAATAAGTTGATGCTTACTTTCAATTATTTGAGAACACAGAGAGTTGTTCCTTAAACAAACAAAAAGGTTTAAGTGTATTTTCAACGACTGGAGCCAAGAAAGTAACAATGCATGTTTCTAGTTCTTTCCAATGTCCTTTCTGCCACATTCCAAGTTCATTTGTACCACAGTAGCAACTTACTGTTTTTCTCCGTATCATCAAACATTTAGCCTCACAGGGTTATTAATCACACTTTGCACTTAGACTGGCTGAGTTTGAAAAGGCATTGCTTTGAATTCTATAAACAGTCATTAATCCTTAAAAAATTTTCAGAAAGCTATGTGCTGTGTAATCATTTTACTCAAATTATTGAATTTATAGAATTATCATAGGCTTTCCATTTTTCAGAGGATCCATAGTATTTAATGGTTGCCTAGATTTGAAAATAGTGGTAAGTTTGATACAGTGAAATTGTGTATATTCTTGCCACTTGGCCTAAAGCTAGACACCCTTTTTCTTGCTGTTGCTTTGAGGTCATTTTGGTCATTAACCTTCCCTGCCCTTGGGGTAGGTCCTCAAGGTACCCCATTGCCCTCTGTGAGTTACATGTACCAGCATCTGCACATGTGATACCGTTTGCTTATGTAATTATATATTTTTTCAGACGAGGCCATAAGATCGAACACCATCATGTGTTCCACTTGTCATTGCTTTTCTAATCCCTTGTATGATGCTCGTAGTAAACAATGTGTATTAATGAAAATAATATGGCTCTGAAGTTCCAAGTGAAATGCAGCCTCTCTCATGAACTAATTGTGTGACCTTAGGCAAATCCATTGAACTTCCTAGTGCTCAGGATGTGTGTGTGTGTGTGTGTGTGTGTGTGTGTGAGTGTGTGCGCGTGTTGTCATTGTTGTGTCTGTTTGTTGTTTGGTTGGTTTTTTTGGCTAAAAATAAAAATGCTACCAGTAGTTTGGGAGCAATTTTTTTATGTATCAAGTGTTGTTAATGAGCAATGTATTAGCTCATTAAATCATATAAAAATCCTTTGATTATTCATTATCTGTAATGTATAGTTGGAAGAACTAAAAGGCCAGAGGGATTAAATAGCTTTGTTATGAGTAAAGCTAGCAAGGACAGAATTGGGAATTCGAATCTGGGTACTCAGTCTCAAGGACCCAGACTCTTAGTTATTTCACTATATGCATCCTAGGCCCTTAAATGATTCCTTAGTGTTGTTCCCAAATCAATGTTGGATAACAGTAAAAAAAAAAAAAAAAAAAAAAAAAAAAAAACACTTTTCCAATGATTGTATCTGGATACAAAACCTACCTCAACATTTTCTTTCTTATATAGTTATTAGGTCTTAAACTGGCTGTTATTTAACATTCTTATTTGTAAAAGAGTCCTATAATAATATTTACCTTGTGCTTATCCAGTATTCAAATAAACTAGTGTCCATGATGTGCAAGCATCTAATAAATGAAATTACTTTAGTATTGGAGTAATAAAAACAATACGTATGCTCATGTGATTTGATTTAAATAAAACAATGAAAAATACCAAAATATGCTTTTCTAAAGTAGCCTATAGTTGGGAGGATAAAGGTGCTCATTTTTAGCCAGAATTGTTCAAAGATCTACAAAGAGAGTAAATGTTAAACATTCTCTTCACAAGAAAAAAAATTACAACTATGTGAAGTGATACATTCTAACTAAACTCACTGTGCAGACCATTTCCATATATATATATATATATATATAGAGAGAGAGAGAGAGAGAGAGAGAGAGAGAGAGAGAAATATCAAATTATTATGTAGTACCCCTTAAACTAATACAATGTTATATGTCAGTTATATCTCACTAAACCTGGGAAAAATCTACAGTGGCTGAATTATTTGGAAAATTATAGATTTTCCCGTTGTTTTGGGGCAACACTTTGCCCCAAGTCAATAGCTCAGTCTGGGTTAAAATGCAGACATTGCTAGCAGCAATAAAAAAGAAAACCAACTCTGTTTTATTTGATTAGGCAGGTAATAATACCCCTAGTTTACAGAGGAGGCAACGGGAGGCCTATGTAACCATGGTCACAATGCAGAGCCAGGATTTGAAAATGGATCTGATTCAAACCCTCTGTGCTCCTTGCTGTTTCATTACTTTGAAAAGCATGGGTTTAGGTAACATTTACACTTCTCTACCAGGCTCACATGACTTGACCTAGCTTCTGTTCATGGAACTCAACTCCAGGAAGCTCATTAATTCACTCAACACATTATTTATGGTGCGCACGATTGAGAGGGATATGCCGCATGGACATCACAATCTCTGGAATTAATTTTAAGCATATCGACAAAAATTACTTTTGTTTCCACTAGTTTCCAAGGATAGAGAATTTACCACAAAAATTTTAGTTTTCTAGGATTACAGTTTACTCATCTCCCCACCCCACCCCACCCCCACCCCCCAATTAGCAGACCTGGTTGAATAAACTTGGTTTTCAGACTGACTAGATTAAGCAGGCCAGGAGGCAGAATCCTCTCAGACAGAGAAAGAAGAAAAACCTTGTTAAATGGGCACTCAGCCAGTCTTGGGGAATGAACACAGCATTTTCCGAGTCTTTGGAATATTAAGAACAGGTCATAAGTAAAAGAAAATAGGAAATAAGGACCGGAGGTTGAGAAGCCTGGAGTCAGTTCAGACTGTCTGAATCACTTATGTTGTGGTGGTGATTTGAGCTGACAAAATGTTATTGGAGGGATCACTCTCCTCAACACTGTTTGCTTTGGGAAGTCAGGCAGAGATTTATTATGGCTGAAAGCCTTTACAGCTGTCGGATGTAAGTGCTGGGTTAAGAGAGTTGAAAATATCAGCTGAAATTAATAGCATGAGTTGTGATTCTGAATATCTGCAACAATTGCAATGGGACAAAAAAAAAAAAAAAAAAAAAGCCAGAGATCACAGTTTTATTCTACATCTGTGATTGTATTTGGTGCAAAAAAATGATGACCTATGCAGGGAAAGGGACATTTTTATGTCCACTCAATATAATCCAGATCTCTGAAGTGCTGATATACAGGACTGACAATTAATGGGATGGCATTTTGACATAAGTAAAGACGTGAGACTCAACAGCTAGGTCGATAGAAGGAAACTGCAAGTCATCTCTTTTGAAAGAATGGTCATCCTGAAGGGTAACAACCACTACGATTCATGAATGTCTGTAAAGATGCCAAGAAAAATACATTCGGGAGATGAAGATAAACGGATTATAGGTAGGTATAGATCACATAGATAGATAGGTATGTTAAATGGCTAATTATTATTTTTATATCTGTGTCTCTATACGTGCCGTATATAATTATATTTATCTTTCTATCTGATTTGGAAAATGTAAGCTTGATCAAACACTAAGGAAAGATGGGAACAGTGGCACACATCTTAAAGAGTTAAACAGACTTTTGTGATGGAGCACGACTCATAGCTAATGCTTATGATGAAACTCTTAAGTATGGGAATAGATTATAGAGTGGTTTCTGAACTTATGTGGCTGGAATCCCTTTCTCGGGAAGGATGTCATTGGTTTGTTTCCTCTGAACACACTCTGAGAAATAGTGTTTCTGAGTGGAATGTATATGTTGAGAAGTTCTTTCATTGCTTGTCCTAGGTAACTATACTTAACGGTACAGAACTCACAATATGGATGCAAAATAGCATTGAATGAATCAATACGTCTAATAAATAAGTCATATCCATGTTCCCATCGCTGTGAGGGTCACACAACCTGTTCTCGACTAAAGGATCTATCTATTCAAATATAAACGAATGCCAACATGTCCTGTAGGCTCTGTTATGCTGATTTTAACGTTGACAGGCTGATGCCAATGACCTAAACCACGATCTTGCTACTGTTGCCTCGTGTGTCATCTGACCAGTTATCATTAAAACGTGTTAAAAATGTGGAGAGAGGGAGTAATGGGTATTTTGACTGGACAGACACTTGATTTCATCAAGTCAGTTATGTTTCCGTGAAAATAGGCCTGTCATAGGAGAATGAACCATCTTCTCCCCTATTCTGCCTTTATCTCTTGTTTACCTTGGTTACACTTGTCATTTTTTCACTTTTCACAAATTGAATTCAGTTCGGAAATAGGTTAACAAAGTAATGACGTAAAGTATGAAAATCTCACTGAAAGAAGCAGAATCGTTACCATGACTGATTATTCATAAATCATGACTTTAAAAAATGAGAGTCCTATCACTCTGCTTCCATTGCCTCAAGACCCCTGTGCCTTCGGAGTGGTCTTCAGATAAAGCCATGCCTTGTCTGCTCTTCTGCAGTCTCTCTAGACTCAACCAACACCTCCCTCACTGTACTTCACCCAATCTTTTTTCACACTCTTTGCATTTTAGAGTGAACCCTTCTCTTACTTTCTCAACCACTCCATGTGATTTGTCCTTGCTGTTACTGTGACCAAAATGACCCTCATGCACCCAGACGACGGCTTCCAGTACTCTGCCACCAACATTCACCCTCCTGTTGCGTTGAAGAGATGACACCAACTGACACATGAAGAGACAGGGCACCTGGCTTGAAGATAAAAGCAGAATGAGGTTCCACCTGCGACTCGGTGCAGGACAAGGGAGCATGTTCTTGAGTGTTACAAATGGCTGTTTGCTACAGTACAGTGGCTTCCGTGCTATATCTCAGCAATTTTATGTAGCATCGTGTTCTAGATGAATGATCCTTCCCCTCAAAATCCTGTGAAACCCGTATTTCCAGTACCTCAGATTGTGCCTATATTTGGAGATAAGGCCTTTGAAGAGGTAAATAAGTTAAAAGGAGGTCATATGGATGGGTCTTAATCCAATATGACGGGTGTCCTCATAATAACAGGACACTGGGACACAGGCAAGCACAGAGGAAATGCCATGTGGAGACGCAGTGAGAAGATAGCCGTCTACAAGCCAAGGAGAGAGACCTCAGGAGAAACAACCCTGTCCACATCTTGATCTTGGACTTCAGCCTCCAGATGGTGAGAAATAGATGTCTGTTGTTTGAGACCCCCTAGGTACTTGATTATGGAAGTCCTAGCATATATAAAATATGTCATTATTTAATAGGATTCTCCAATTTAAGTTTTTTTATGCCCCCACGTAAGGAAAGCAAAGCTCTGTATTCTATGTCCAGTCACTAGTGTTTACTCCTCTCTGTTCTAAAGAGATAGTGATAGAAATTTCCATGCAGGATATTTTGTTCACTCTGGAGACACTAAAATTGGTTCTGAAGAGGAGTAGACTTTGTAGACTAATGGCCTTCCATATGAGAATGGAAGGCATAAAACATGAACCAGCTTAAAGATTACATAAGATTGATCAAGAGGTTAGGGCAATGCAATGGACTTTAGAGTTACTTATTGGGTATCCATTTGGTGAAAAGCACTGGGTACAGGTTCTGCGTGAAATAAAAAGGCAAATATGACATCATCCCAGCCATACAAAGTTCACTATCCCACATGGGAAAGAAATGTGTGATAGCACTCTCTCAGACAATTTGGGGGTCATCTCATTCAACAAGGGCCACTTCAGTCTGACTGAAATGGATCTTAATTTCTCAGCCAGAAAGGTCTCTGTTTTCTAAATTCCTGAATATAAGAGTGAGGAGAAAATTTGCCTTTTTTTTTTTTTTTTTTTTTTTTTGGTCTTAAATAATGGAAACCACCTCCTTTCAAATATGGAAGCAAAACACGGGCTGGATTTTTATTAGAATGCGGCCTTTGAAAACTGAGATACTTTGGGGAGTTAGTTGGTAACTTTAAAGAATTTTCTTAGTATTTACAATATACCAAATGCTACTCGAAATCCCTTATATACATTTTCATTTAATATTCCCAACATCTGAAGAATTTGCTTCTGTTGAGTCCTGCATTACAGATAAGGAAAGAGAGATTTGAGGGGTTTGGGTCGCTTGTCAAAGATCACATAACTGCTAAGTAGCGGAGACAGGCATCAACAGTAACTGATAGAAAGACCCCTTAGGTATCACACTATAGTACCACATTCATTGTTATAATTTGTAATGCAAATAAGCCCTTTTCCAAAATTGGGTGTCTAAGTAACCAAGGGACTCTTAAACAGAGATGTTTCGCGTCAATATTCATTTAGTCTTTGGCACAAAATAAGAGTGGAAACTATTTCCAGACAAAGCAAGGCAAAATAGGCACTTTCAGATTGATTTCCTAATCAAATTATCACTGCAGTACTAACAGCCATGTAACGGGGAATACTTCCTATCAACGTGACTTCATGTTTAAGCTCCATATCAACATTCTTAGGACAAACATAGCCCTTAAAGTTAATAGATTAAATGCTTGGGGGAATTTCTCCATACTTCATGTGTAGAGAGATGATGCTATGTTTTTGTGTGTACTCATGGCTCATGGATATTGGCCAGCCTCCAATGAGAGTCACATTCAGAACACATTGAAAAACACAACCAAATATTGTTTTCATTATACCAGGTTAGTTAAAAAAAAAATTGAGAACAGAATACAATTGATATCTAAAGTACTAATAAAATGATGTACCAAAGTAGTTTCTAGTTCTAGTGGCACTGTGCTCCTATATTAACATACAAGAAAGATATTCTTGTCTTTAACCAGACCCAATGCCCACACTCCTCAAAAGTATGCATTTTGCACTATTTCTTTTTTCACTCTATAGATATTGACTTGAACTCAAGCACAATGATCCATGTAAGTTTCCTTTATTAAAATAGGAAAGATGATTCATATCATATTTGAGAAATAGAATTCTATGTCTGTTAGGAATTTCAAATTCATGGCTAACAAAATGCGAAATGTGACATGAGAAATTAATAATGATCTAGCTTACTAGATCAACGTTGGCAGTGGTATAGAGCTTAGTACCTTCATTGAAAAAAAAAAACACACACAAACAATAACAAAGTGTTCCAAGTTACTTTGTCTTGTGTTTGCTGCTTAAAAGAGCTAATTCATGGAAAGCACTTATCAAAGTGCTGAAAACATTGGAGGAGTCAAAGTTAACCACTGGTTTTTTGTTGTTGTTGTTGTTTTGGGGTTTTTTTTGGTAATTTAAATTCAAGTTAGTTGACAGACAGTGTAGTATTGGTTTCTGGAGTAGAACACAGTGATTCATCTTTTACATGTGACACCCAGTGCTCATCCCCAGGAAGTGCCCTCCTTAATGCCCATCACCCATTTAACCCATCCCCCAACCCACTTTCCCTCTAGCAACCTTCAGTTTGTTCTCTGTACTTAAGAGTCTCTTATGGTTTGCCTCCCTCTGTGTTTTTATCTTATTTTTCCTTCCTTTCCCCTAAGCTCATCTGTTGTGTTTCTCAAATCCCACACATGAGTGAAACTATGTGATATCTGTCTTTCTCTGCTGACTTATTTCACTTAGCATGATACACTCTACTTCCATCCACGTTGTTGCAAATGGCAAGATTTCATTATTTTTCATCACCGAGTAGTATTCCATTGTATCTATATGTCACATCTTCTTTATCTGTTCATCAGTCAATGGGCATTTGGGATGTTTTCATAATTTGGCCATTGTTTATAATGCTGCCATAAACACTGGGGGCATGTGCCCCTTTTTGTATCCTTTGGATAAATACCTAGTAGGGCAATTGCTGGGTTGTAGGGTAGTTCTATTGTTATTATGGGACAAGAATTCTTATAGAAAATAATTTCAATATTACTCCTATGAGGAATAATGGCACTAAAATGTCATGCTGTGGAACTTTCTATGAGTTTCTCACTGGCTTTCATAATTTTCAAAGAGTGGCATTATATATATCCTATATTGGATAGACAACCTTGGGCTTTGAAGATTTGGTATTTCTAATCGGCATCATTAGCATAAAGTAACCATCCCAACCAGATACCTTATTACAGTATAATCAATGAAACATAAAAGAACTGAATGCATGTTCTCCATAGAAAAATACATGTTCAATGGGAAAAAATTAAATTTGTCCAAATGCTTAATTTTTTAGTTCAAATTTTATCAGTATTGAGTCCAAGGGACTTTTCAAAAAAAGAGGAAAAAAAAGAAAAGAAAAAAGAAATGCAAATCTGTTTCTCAATTGGCCTGTTTATTCAGATTTGATTTTTTCATATGAGGAATCTTTATTTTAGTTTTTAAACTATTCTCACCATTGTCTTTAAGAAAATGACAAAGGAGAGTGTATATGTAAATTGGACCTAAAAGTGTAAAAAACAAGTCTATATTAATTCATTTTGAGTGTAAAACTAGCTTGCAGAACATGAATAATATAGGCATGAGACATGGATAATAACTGACAGGGATAAATATGAAGTTTCATACAGGCTGGTGACTGATACCCAGTGGGGGTGGCATTTATCTTAGAATGAGCAGCTCTTCAAGGTTGGTTTTGCATTTCCCAGATGATTAGTGATATGGAGTCTCCTGTCATGTGTTTGTTGACCATGTGTATGTCTTCTTCAAAAAGAAGAATGTCTATAAGGATCCTCTCCCCTATTTTTAAATTGTATTGGTTTTGTTGTTGTTGTTGTTGTTTTTGTTGCTGTTGTTGTTTTTGCTAATGAATTGTAGGAGTTCTTTATGTATTTGGGATATCAGCCCCTCATCAGATATATGATTTGTAAATATTTTCTCCCATTCAGTAACTTGTCTTTTCGTTTAGTGAATGGTTTCTTTTGCTGTGTAACTTTTTAGTTTGATGTAGTCCCCTGGTTTATTTTTGCTTTTGTCACCTTGGCTTATGGTGTCAAATCCAAAAAAACCATCATCAAGACGGACGTCAAGGAGCTTACCACCTACGTTTTCTTCTACGTGTTTATGGTTTCACGCCTTACGTTCAAGTCTTGAATCCATTTGGAGTTAATTTTTGTGTATGGTGTAACATAGAGGTCCAATTTTATTCTTTTGCATGTAGCTGTCCAATTTTCCCAATCCCATTTATTGAAGAGACTGTCTTTTCTCCATTGTATATTCTCACCTCCTTTGTCAGAAACCAATTGGCCTTATACGTGTGGGTTTATTTCTGGACCCTCTATTCTTTCCGTAGATCTATGTTTGCTTTATGCCAGTACCATACTGTTTTGATTACTATAGCTTGGTAATATAGTTTGAAATGTTTAGACCTCTAGATGTGTGCCAAACCTAAAGCCTGTCCTTCAGGCTAGAAGGCTAGAAGCCAAAGCTCTAGAACAAGCAAATGGGCCTCTTTCAGAGAAGGAGTGGGGGTGTGCCTCAGGTTGCTGCCTGTGCAGTGCCCTGGGGTGGTAGCCAGCTAAGAAGGATCTCTTCACCCTTTACAGTCTCATGAGACCCAGGACCGCAAGGCCTCATGGCCACCAGAGCCCAGCGATCAAGGGGCATCCCCTGGGCAGGAGCTGCCAAGACCCGGGACACCAGATGCTTGTAAATCTCCCCTCCGGAAGGTAGTAGCACCTTGCAGCCTGGCAGCGGGAAGAGCGGGGGAAGATAGCGCCAGCCCACGGGGACTCAGGAGCGGATTACAGACAGCCCCCTAGACGCGTCTTCAATCAGAAGCCTCTCCAACAGGCTGCAGCTGCGATCGGAAGCAAACAGGCCTCCTTCCCAGGAAGACTGAGCTCCTGAGTCTGTTGCTTCTTGTCGTGCCAGCGGACGTGGTGGCTGTTTCAGAACCCTTTTGGGGTTGGCTCTAGCTCTTGGGGACCCACGAGCCTAAGCCCCCTCCCCTGCCACCGGGCGTGTGTACAAGGAAAGAAAGAAGGAAAGGAAAGGAAACAACACCCCAGGAGGAACCCTGGCGCCCCCAGGAGCAAGGAGCGGGGAAGCGTGAAGGTGGCACCTGCTAGGCCTCCACCTCGGGGAGCGTCCAGCAGGCTCCCGGGCGGGTGCGGACGAATCCGATGTCCTGGCCGCGGGCCGAGGCCCCACAGCCGCACCCGCCTCTCCCGCCGCAGCTTCCGCCCGGGTGGCCTCCACCGTCTCCAGGTGAGTCCTCCCGCCAGTGGGGCTGGGCGCCGGAGCCCCAGTGGTTCTCAGAGCTAGGTGTTTAGGGGGCTCGAGCCTCAGGTGCAGGTCTTAGAAGTCGGGGGTGCCCGATGTGGGGTTGCTCAGGGGGCAGCCCCAGGTTTTGAGCTCCAGGACGGTGAGTCCCACGGAGAAGGGGTTTGGCGACACCGTGTCCCAGGTTCTCCTGTCTCCTTCCATGGGTGCCTTCTCCCTTCCGCGCCGTTCCCAGGGGCTCGGCTCTCACCAGCCAGTTTGGGGGTTGTTTTTTGTTTGTTTTGTTTTGTTTCCAGAGGAAGTTGCCCCATATGCAGCTGTGAGTTACGTGTTGGGGGAAGGTGGTGAGCTCAGGGTCTCCATATGTTGCCGTCGTCTAGTGGGACCTCCTACGACCTTTAATTTCTGCATTGGTGTTTTGGGGTTTGGGGTTTTCCTGGTTTGGGGGCAGTGAAGAGTTTGCGTGTGTATCTGGGTTAAGGTTATCTGGTCTTTCTCCTGGCTTCTAAATAGAATAAATTTAGGAAGACGTTCTGTAGTTTGAGATGGCATTACCTTTTCTGCTGGTTATTTTGGGGTTTTGTTTACTTGCATGATGCTTTCTTTTTCAGCTTAAATCTCAAAAATCTCATAGTTCCCTTCGATTGTTTCCATGCTTAAGGTTAACATTGTGACATCTAACAGTATGGGCTAGTGTTGCCTGTTTGCTTTTTTTGGGGTTTTTTTTTTAAGCTGTATTTCTTTTGCGTGACTCATTTTGCTCAACGAATGTGTTTGGGATGTTTATCTCATTGTGTGTTGCTGTAGATCATTCTTAATCTGAATATTCTGTTATGTAACTACACCACAGTTTATCAAGTCTTCTACGGAATGACTCTTGAGTAGTTTACATTCTATGGCTTTTAAGGATATGCATTCCTAATGTTAGGAAGAGTACCGCTAGGAATATTCTAGTCTGCCTTGTGGTACGTATACGTTTGGGTTTATATTTATTAGGTGTAACCTAAGAGTGTGATGGCTGGGTCTGGGCAATTCTAGTAGGCACTGAGATAGTTTTCCAGCAGTGTGTTGAGTGTTTCCAATTCATTCATATGCTCTATAACACTTAGCAATTTGTCTTTTTCTAAACTTTAGCCCCTCTGTTGAGTGTTGTAATATTTTACTGTGTTTTTCATTAGCATTGCTCTGATTGGTAGTCAAGGTGAGCAACTTTCATGCATATGTTTTCATTGCCTTTACAAGTCTTTGGCCCAGTGTACTATTGCATTTTCTGTGTTTCCCATAGTGATTTGTAAGAGTTCTTTATATACTATGGATATGAGTCTTTTGTTGGTTGAGCTTATATATTACAAATGTCTTCTTGCACTCAGGGTTTGCCTTTATATTATTTTTATGTTTTAACAACAAATAAAAGCTCTTCATTTTGAAATAGTCCAGTTTATAATTTTCTTTGTTAGTGTTTTTTTTTTTTCCTTTTTAAGAATTATTTGCCTAGACCAAGATAGCGAAGCTGTTGTTCTGCAGTTTTGCTAACGCATTATTTTTTCATTGCACTTAAACCTGCAATTCACTGATTTTTGTTGATAGGGTGAGAGGAGAACTAATTGAGTTTTGTTTATAGGGTGAGGTAGGGATTCAGCTTTCTTTTGTCTCCTGATGTCCCATTGTGACAAGGGAAAGTCTTGAGATGCCCTGGGAGATACCTGCCCCTGGTATCTGGTATCACCTCCTCCCCTAGAGTATATGAACAATTATAAGTATGATGGATTTTATTCTTGATTAGGTTATGGTGTAGCACAAAGGTAAATATTCCAGATGTCATTAAGGCCCCAATTCAGTTACTTTGATTTAATTAAAAGGGAGATTATCCTAAATGGATCTGATCTAATCAGATGAGCCCTTCCAAGGGACTTGGCCCTTTTTGAAGGGGGATATTGAAAGCATGAGAGAATGTTCTCACTGGCTTTGAAGGCCTGAACTGCCATTTTGGAGAGGGGCCCATATGTATAAGAACAGCAGATGGTCTCTATCAGCTGAGGGCCTGAGTTCAACAACCACAAGGAAATGAATTCCAGCAATGACCATGTGTGCCTAGAAGAGGCCCCAGAGCCTCCAGCCCTGACCAGCACGTCCAGGTGAGGGCCTGAGCAGCCAGGACCAGCTAACCTCTACCTGCACCCACAGAAATGGTGAGTACAAAATTTGGATTGTTTTAAACCACTAAATGTGTGATGATTTCTTAAGGCACTGTAGAAAACTAATGCACTTGTTCCTGCGAAACTGCTTATTGAAAAATGCGCCATTTTTTTCCCACTGCACTCTGGCAATGCTTACCCATATAGAAGTGTCTGTCTGTTTCAGGATTCGCTGTTGAGTTCCATTGGCCAGTTAGTCAATGCTCGTGCTGATGTCGTGTTATCTTTTTCGAGTAAGTCTTGGTGTCTGGTAGTTTGAAGTCTTTTAGGCTTAGGGTTAGGCTGTAGCATTTCCTTGGCGATTCTTGGTCCTTTGCGTTTCTGTATGAATTTTAGAATAAGCTGGAATTTTTAAAAGAAAGAAATGCTAGAAATGTCATTGGTATTGCATCGAATCTACATAAATGCCTGTAATTCAATCTTTTACCCACAATTTCATATTTTATGTAGTATAAATTGATTTCATACCATAAGCAAGAATGCGATAAATATATTTCTATTCCCTTCATATTCCTGCCTTAATTTCACGACCTAATTTCACTACATAAAAATATTTGTCTTACTCTTTACATATTTACATACATCCTTCTAATTTTTCATCCCTAATTCGTACCATTCATCTCCTTGTTGTAAAGGATGATGAAATCAGTGTGTTTACCCTATTTTCCACTTTCCTTATGTCTTTCCTCAAAACTTTTATGTTATTTCTGCATTATTAAGGACTATGACCGAAACATTCTGTTCTTTACTCATAAACAAGCTATTTGTTTTAGATTGCCCTACAGTAAAATAAATTCCATGACCTTGCCATTTCTTTGAGAAGAGCTTTTCCGGTCGTTTTTTGGTTAGTCGAATTTTATCCTCTGTTAGTTTGTTCTGATGTTATTTTTCCTTTTAGGGAAGACTCACACATTATGGATTTTAATTGTTTTTCATTTCATTGCTTTTTTTGTTTTTTCTTTTAAATATGAAATTTATCGTCAGATTGGTTTCCATACAACACCCAGTGCTCATCCCAACAGATGCCCTCCTCCGTGCCCGTCACCCACTCATTTTATTGCTTTTTGATTGTAGTCACAGTTTGACGGTGCGCCCTTGCTTTCTCTGCGAACTTCGTGTGCTAGCTCCTCCATCTGCTGGGATTTACTTTTACTCCGGAGAAATCTGAGGCCAGAGCAATTCTTGCTCCCTCTGGTCAGCACTCTTCAAGTAACTTTTCCCTGTGGTCTTTGCTGAGCTTCGCAGCTGTACTCCTATATTTCCGACGGTGATGTGGTTGTCTTCGACATTGATTATTACATCAGGATTTGGCATTTCTGGCATTCCTTGCTACTTCGGGGTTAGTACCCAAGTTGAGAATGCAGAAATATGACTGTACTGTATAACTTCTAAGCCAAGAAGTGTCTATGCTTCAGTGCTTCTTTGCTTTGTTCTAATGGGTTATAAATGTGTCTTCACAGATATTTTATATATATATGTATATATGTGTGTGTGTGTGTGTAAAATTAATATGTATTATCATATATAATATATAATCAATATATTGTATATTATTAATATATAATATTACAGATTATATATAACATTTCGTCTAGTAGGCTTACAACTTTACACTTGAATCAGCAAAATAGCACCCCATGGTTAGTTAAGTCAGAGAATGTTCTATACCATTCACGAAACCTCTTATTTAGATATTACCTTTTTCTTTGGGTAATAATAAAACAACAACGGCTTCGACAGTAATACCAACAGCAGCAGCAGCCAACAAGTGTTAAGTAATTACTGTGTACAGAACAATATATCAATGGTTTTATATGGATTGCTATATTGAATCCTCATAACAGCTCTGTGCTCAGGTGAATGCTAAGGTCTGGTGAAGTAAAGTAACTTGAGATATGTTACTCAGTTGGCAAGTGATGGAGTATGATGTGACCCTGTGCCTTCTGACTTCAGAGTTTTTACTATCTTTGCGTGGGTACTGCTCAGCTGGCATGCAGTTTCTTTTTTTTCTTTTATTTTTTTAATGTTTATTTATTTTTGAGAGAGAGAGACAGAGTGCAAGCGGGCGACGGGCAGAGAGAGAGGGAGACACAGAACCTGAAGCAGGTTCCAGGCTCTGAGCTGTGAGCAGAGACGTGGGGCTCGAACCCACAAACTGTGAGATCATGACCTGAGCCGAAGTCAGACGCTCAACCTACTGAGCCACCCGAGCGCTCTGTGGTGTGCACTTTCTTCATGTCAGCTTTGTAGAAGCTTTTTATTTCAATGTAGTCCCATTTGTTTGTCTTGTCAAATCCAAAATATCATTGTCAAGACCCATGTCAAGGAGCCTACCGCTTACGTTTTCTTCTATGAGTTTTATGGTCTCAGGTCTTACATGCAGATCTTTAACCCATTTTGAGTTGTATTTTGTTGGTGTAGGGTAGTGGTCCAGTTTCATTCTTTTGCACGTGGCTATCAAAACCAAAATGAGATACACTTCACACCCGTTAGAAGGGCTGTTACCAAAAAGACAAGAAACAGCAAGTGTTGGTGAGGATGTGGAGAAAAGGGTGGGTGGGAATGTAAACTAGTACAGCTACTGTAGAAAACAGTATGGAGGCTTCTAAAAAAATTAAAAGGAGAAAAGTATGACTCAGCAATTCTACTTCTTGGTATTTATCTGAAGAAAATGAAATACTAAGTCAAAAAGATATCTGTATCCCCCATGTTGGTTGCAGCATTATTTAAGATAGCAAAGATATGAAAACAACCTAAATGTTTATTGATGGATAAATGGGCACACACTCTCACACACACACACACACACACACACACACACACACAGTACAGAGTGGACTATTATTCAGCCATAAAGAAGGAAATACTAATATTTGTGATTACATGGATGGCGTTTGAGGGCATCATGCTAAGTACAAGAAGTCCGAGAAAGACAAATACTGTATGAACTCATATATGGGATCTATTTTAAGATACAAAGAACAGAGAACAGATTTGTGGTTGCCAGAGGTGAAGAGGGTCAAAAAGTACACGCACACACAAAAAAAAGAAAAGAAAGAAAGAAAAAACTTTTCTAAGTATTCCTAAGATACCTATTTTCCAGAGTACCCATTTTCTGTAAGTATTCTTAGCAGAGTTCAGAGCTCAAAGGACGAAGCCAAGAGCTACTAAAAGCAGTAACTGAAGGATTGTATCCATAGACCAGTAACAAATCATAGACTAGGGAGCCACTCTCAATGAAGAGAACCAGTTCCTAATCAAAGAGCATTCCTGATATTCCCTATGCTGGGGAACCTGACATCTATCTGACAGGATTACGGACTAGTAATTGTAGTATGCCGCTGGTTTTTCCTTGCTGTGAATAGATATGTTTGTTATGGTTATCTATCTCCTTCTTACCTTTGTACTTGAGTATGTGACACCAGATAGCTTGTCCTTTTTTTTTTAATTTTTAAAAGTTTATTTATTTTTGAGAGAGAGAGAGAGAGAGTATGAGCAGGGGAGGGGCAGAGAGAGAAGGAGACACAGAATCCAAAGCAGGCTCCAGGCTCTGAGCTGTCAGCACAGAGCCAGACATGGGGATCGAACTCACGAACCTTGAGATCATGACCTGAACCAAAGTTGGACGCTGAACTGACTGAGCCACTCAGGCTCCCCCCCCCTTGCCTTTTTTTTCAAAGGACAGATTTTAAACACAACCTACCCCCCTTCTGTGCCTGGGTGGCTCAGTTGGTTAAGTGTCAGACTCTTGGTTTCAGCTAAGGTCATGATCTTGGATTATGTGAGTTCAAGCCCCATGTCGGGCTCTGTGCTGGCAGCATGGAGGCTGCTTGGGATTCTCTCTGCCTCTCTCTCTGCCTTTCCCTCACTCACTCTGTCTCTCTCAAAATAAATAAATAAACTTAAAAAAACAAAACACATCCCCCTCACATAGCAGAATTGGATATCTAGTTCCTGAGAGATGTTTGCTGGCCTAGATGCTTAGTTTGATGAAATAAATAAGGCCATTCAAAGTGAGTATATAGGAATGTGTAAAATGGACATTTGCTGTATTTGCCTACATAGTGTCTATTCCTCCTGCTCATGGAATAGTGCCCTGGTTTGTCTTTGGTGTACTAATCTGCCTTCTCTTGGAGGCTATAAGGTATTGATGAGGCCAGCTGTCTCCCTTCCCATCTCCCTTCCCCAGGCCCATAGGGAAGAGGAATGTTGGCAGGGAAGCTGACCAATGAGCTTACTGTCCCCAGCCAGCTCCCCATCTTGTTCCAGGATGGTCAGAGACAGTCTAAGGTAATGCAGTCCTAGCGTGTTAGTGAAATTTTTTGGAAAGGGATGCCATTTCCACCTAAAAATTATTTTATGGCTGAATATTATAATCGCTTTAAACAAACATCATTTCCTTTGCCAACCTCAAGAGCAGTAAGAATCTATTTTAAATGGAAGGATTTGGGAAGGAGTTGCAATGACCGGTGTATCTGTTGAAAGTGGGGTATATATATGGTGGAACTTGAGGTCCTGTAATCCTGTTTGCGAAGCTGTTCATATAGTCTCAGATCTTAGGCTTGTGACAGGAAGTAGCCGCACTGCCTTTGCAGGCTCTGTTTTGGGTAAAGCTCAGTTATGATGATTGTAATTCACCGGTAGAGAAGTGACACAAAGGGAACAATGAACAATCGCGTATTTCCCCATTTCCTCAGAAAAGTCACTTTCCTCCAGTCATGCTCCAGATCCAAAATATACAATTTTTATTGCCATCCTATTTGTTTTCTCAAATGTTCACAGGTAAGGGTTGCACCCTTGCAGATGTGCGTGCTCACCCGTTTGCCCATTCCATGGGTTTAAGCAGCATTTGTAAAATTGAGTCCCCACTGCATGTGAAATAGTGATCTGTCAGAGATACAAAACATGAATGAGACACATCGAAGGATTTAACTGTACCCTGATAAGTTGCATGCATTCTAGATGCTATGATCATGAAATACTTAGGTAGCACCTTCTAGTATTCTCTGATCACTTGATTCTCTTGTTCCCATATTATAAAGTCAAGAATCTCCACAGTATTCTTGTCCAAGTCAAAAATATATGAGGAGCTCAGCAAATACTCACTTGATTCATGGCATGTTCCGTTAGGCAAACTTTGTTTTCCCAAAGACGCTGAGAGATATTCTATGACTAATATGTCTCGATTTCACAGAATTCCTATAATAGCTATCTACAGTCTCCATTTTCTTCCAAAGATTAATCTGCTTTGGATGGGAATTTTTGATAAAGACAGATCTATCACAATCTATAAAAAGAACTCGAATTATATCAAATCGTGGTGCCACAGTTACTGTGGGAAGTACTAGCTCTGCGAGAAAGCATGATCTTAAAACAACTTTTAAACAATTTGTTGCTTACTCTCCTGCTTTATGAGGAACAACTTCAGATTTATCATGCTTAATTGGGCCTCAGGGAAACATTTACTATTTTCAACATGATATAACGCAGGAAACCTCCCCACACACATCTCATGAAGACAAAATGTATCCTTTGAGATTGTAGATTTGGAGTGAACCATAACTGATGTGTGTTATGAAAATAGCCTATTATTTATAGTCAGATGGATTTATTTCAAGATAGCCTGACTTCCTACATGTGACCCATCATTCCAAGATAAAGTCACTTGTCAATTATCAGCCCTGATAGTAATAATGTGTATGTACACGCTGCCTCAAGGACCGCAGACGTTTTCATATAGTATGTGTCACTTTATGGAACATTTAAATATACTGCATAAAATATGGATCCCCTGGAAATAACTTATGCTTGGTTTTGGAGGATGTTTGGCGATGGAAAGAGTAGTTTTGTAGACCTACTATGTACCCAGTACTTTCTCATGCTGTCTCGTGTGGAAAGTATAAGATTCAGAACCAGACCATCAGCTTTTTGACCTGCCTTTGTCACTCCCAAGCCCAGTTATTTGGGTGGGTCACCGAATCTCTCCTGCCTCCTGGAACTCCAGGAATAAAATGGAGATATTTGTACTTCGTGCATAGGATTTTTCGTGAGATAGTGGGAATTAATGTATGTGAAATGGGTAGAAAGTGCTTGTCACAGAGTAAGCAATATGGAACTGCTAACAGAATTTTTCACAACAGTCTCGCATCATGATTCGCATCATCTGCGTTTTACACATTGAAGGGAACAAGTCTGACAGCAAGTTACTAGGAAAAAGTAGCCTTTAAAACCCGAACCCAGATATTCTCATTTTGTCTCCAGTAGTTGTGTTTTTTTTTTAATTTTTAAAAAATTTTTATTTATTTTTGAGAGAGAGACAGAGTGTGAACAGGGCAGGGACAGAGAGAGATTGGGAGACACAGAATCCGAAGCAGGCTCCAGGCTCTGAGCTGTCAGCATACAGCCCCACCCGGGGCTGGAACTCATGAACCACAATATCATGACCTGAGCTGAAATCAGATGCTCTATTAACTGAGCCACCCAGGAGCCCCAGTTGTGGTGGTTGCTCTTTTAATGAAATAAAAGAGGTTCCATTTTACTATGAAACCTGATTTTGCTGATTTGGTACCATGTCAAAAAAATAAATAAAATAAAATAAAATAAAATACAATAAAATACAATAAAATACAATAAAATACAATAAAATACAATAAAATAAAATATAACTTAACCAAGGGTAAGTCTTGACTTGTTTCCTACACTTATGTTTTTCTATAGTATTTTCTATACTTTCTGGTTTTAACTCTCCCCTTGGAACTCTTTTGTTTGTAACAATTTTATTGTACTCTTGTTTTGCCTTTTTTTTTCTTTTTTACTTCCGTTTCCCCAGTGTTAAGCAAAATACCTGATTATATAAAGGGTATGAAATGAATGCACCCATTTTAGATTTTTGATTCTGTGTTAGTCACTTTCCCTTTCCTTTTGTGAAAGTCATTCTATTTACTGGTGGTAACACCCACACGTGGACCATTTATTTAATTCAGGTGATTCTACCATACTATGATGAACAAACAAATTGAGTACCCATGGATAGGGGTAGTGTTGTTGATTGCAAAATGTTACCAATATACAGAGATGGGTAGAATTGTTTCAAGTCAGGCTACATTCTATTCTGAGATAAAGAGGTGCTTAACTTTTCCCTGCCTTCTTCATAAAGCTGTGTTTTATTCTTAATGAATATCTAGATTGCATTTCCAGATCCTTGAATGCAAATTGAAGCGTATGTTCATGCAATTAATTAAAGATTAATCGAGATTTTAATGTCCTAATATATCTACATGAACTCTTAAGTACATTTTAGTCATTTTTTTTAAGTGAAAGCATATTCATGAGAAATATTCCCACCTAGATATTTCAATCTTTCTTTTTATTTTACATTATCTTATGTGTCTTTTTCAGATATGAAAAAGACTGTTACAAGAATCGGAACTGTGTGGGAATCCAAATAACAGTAAATAAAAGTTTAACGAGCCATTGCTAATTATTCTTATGTCAAGATGGCTTTTCCAAGGGTTGGTGAATAGTTTTATAACATGGACTGAGTTCGTGCATATTTTAAATTGCATGTGAAACTTGGGGGAATTAGTAACACTTTCAAGGTGGTTTTACTCCATGTTACGAAACAAAGCTCTTTATTTGCCTTTAAAGGTGAAAAAGGAAAGAAGGGGAACAGAAAGGTATGAACATGCTATTGTACAGGAAACAGGGCAAGAAGGATTACTTTACATTCCTCTTGTCTGAAATTATCTATTTCCATTCTATAGCATCTTTGTTTGTCGTTCCCCTGGTTATGTGGTTACACATAGGCTGGCTTTGTTTCCGTATCCAAAACTGTTATCATGTTACCTTTAAAATTTGGCATACAGCAACAGAAGGGGTCAACAGTGCCACCTTCCTCATGGTTTGTATGACTTCATTAGTGAAATAGAACTGTGGGAACCAATTTCCTAGGCGACTCTGAAGTCATTATGAGCAAAAAGGGGACTTTCGTCTCTACTGAAGTAAATAGTTTTAATGCGGTTTGACATTTGAATAAATTTAAAGCTTAGGAAGTATTTGGTGGGTTCTTTTGACAGGCTAATGTCAAGATACTTGGAATGTTGAGAAGTACCCCATTTTATAATACATGTTTCATTTCATATGCAAAATAGACGGTGTCTCTAATTTAGGTATGAAAATCAGAAAATTAGATTTTTAAAATAATGTCTAACCTTTAGGACATGACAATCTTGAAACAAATTACAAGGCGATTTCTGTTATTCTTAGACAAAGGTAGACAGTTAGATGAATAAAATGGAGCGCTTTCTTAGGGAAAATAAAAACTTTTTTTTGAAACCTTAAAAAGAATCAACTGTAAAATTCTGTCGTCTTATGTTCTATGGTTATGGGGATGGGTTGTCATCACAAAAGAAAAATTACCCAAATAAAATTATTCTACCTTAGCTGCTCGACTTTAAAAATATTAAAACAAGAATTCATAAGAATTTTGGTTTTCGTTTATTTTTTTTCTTGAACTTTAAAACTTGTCTGTAAATATACACAATCATCTTCAAATTCAGAAGAGTTTAAGTACCAAAGTCTTCTCCTTGGCACATAGATGCTATCAATACGCAGAAATGAGTCTGTTCTCGTTTATTGCTTTTGTCCGGAAAGTAAGCATAGAGGCCACAGTATTTCAGTTTAATTGAAGGCCATATCATTCATGCCGCAACCCCCCCCCCGCCCTTTCTGTGGAAAGAATTGCACGAAAAATAACTCTGTTCTGCGCCAGATGGTGGGAGCCCAGAAATGAGAAATCGGAGCCGAAGAGGACAGATCAGGTCAGCTGGACCGCCTCCCCCTGCCAGCCCAGTATCCTGAGGGTGACTTGAGGGTCCCCTTCTATCCCGAGTTCAGTAACCATGGTTACCCAGCCCAGGGGCTCTATGTTGCTTTTTAATATCTCACAGACCCTGACATCTTGATTTTGTTTTTACTTATTACCATTTTGCAAAGCTGTTTCTTACAACTCCATGATGTTATTTTAACTATTAAGTATTTCTCCTACCACATGTCACCCAATCTACTTTCCTCTGGTGTTGTCATGGTCCCCAATGCTAACGACATACTCTATCTTTGCAAAGCATGACAAGGAATTTGGAGGCTCCTGTGTACACAGTATAACTTAATATAGAATGGATTGTAACTGTTTTATAATGGCTAATTTAATGATAGCGGGCATGCTGTCATATAAACTCTGTGGTGGTCACATACTGACTGCTGCAAGCCCTTATTTTTAGGGTGTATTCATTTTCAAGGGCTACTGTAAAGAACTACTATTAACTGGGTGGCTCAAAACAGCTCAGATGTATTCTGTGTTGGTTTTGGAAGCCAGAGGTTAGAAATCAAGGTATTGGTAGGGTTGGTTCCTCCTGGAGTCTCTGAAGAAGAATCTTTTTCTTGCTTCTCTTCTAGGTTTTGGTAGGTTCTGGAAATCCTTGGGTTGTAGGCACATTACTACCATCTCTGACTCTGTCTTCGCATGGCATTCTCCCCTGTGTGTTTGTGTCTCTATGTCCAAATGTCCTCCTTATGAGAACAGCAGACATGTTGGGTTGAGGGCTAACCCTACTCTGATATGACCCCATCTTAACTTGATCACATCTGTAAACTCCCTGTAACCAAATAAGGTCGCATTCACATGGTTTGAGTAGAGGTGAATTTGGGGTGGAGGGAGGATCTATTTAACTCAGTACACATGAATTGGCATTTTTTTTTTTTTTTGTCTAAAGGGCCAAATAGTAAACATTTGTAGGCTTTGCAGAACATACGGTCACAGCCACTTTAACCTGCCACTGTCAATACAAGCGTGACTGGGTTCCGATAAAACTATTCAATCTCATGAAATACTGTTCTTTTGGTTTTCTTTCTCAACCGTTTAAAACAACCATTCCTGTCTCGTGGGCCATATAAAAACAGGTAGTAGGCCGGATTCGGTCCTCAGGCCCATAGTTCACCAACTCCTGCTTCATGGTCGTATGGATGTACTTGACTCCTCATTTAACATGAAGAGTGGTCATCTGCTATATGTGGAGGAGTCATCGCAACCACTCTGTGATATGCTGCCTTTTTTTCTGTTTCACATTTGTTGACTGTTACATTTTTGTTAAAATGAAACAAACACACTCTTTAGTAAATCAAGAGCTTGAAACGTGAAATGCACATTCCTTTCCTCATTCTTGTTCATTCTGGGTTTCTGCCCCCTGGGAGAAACTGCTTCGGTTATTTCCAGTTGCTTTGTTTCCATCAATAGTTAGGTCCATATTTCAAAAAGGCATACTTTCCCAACAATTGCTGTCTTTCAGTTTTTGCTATCAACTAATGTCTTACTAAAAAACAAGTATTTAGATTTCTTAAACTTCCTTCCTCCGCCTTCTGCCATTTACCAATGCTCTTCACTCCTCCATTTTCCCAAAATAACAATTTTGGGTTAAATCAACATTCTTTTCATGCGTGATCATAATCATGTAAACATTATTCAAAGCTGAGTCACCAAAATGTTGAGACTATATTTCCTCTCTTTTTGTTTTGTTGTGTGTATGTGTGTGACTAATATCCTCATATTTCCGCTCGTTCAGCTTTTAATCATTAATTAGTTATTAATCATCCGGTCATTAATTCATCCCCAAATTTTCTCAAAAGACTGCGTAAACCGTCTCACTATAGACAAATACAAAGCACGTGTCTCTGTCCCATTTCTGTGCCTGGAGGCCACCCTTCCTGTTGCCTCAACTCACCCCCATTTCCTGCTCTGTGATGGGCCTGTTGCATGGCTAGTGCCCTGGGATATCTCACCTCGTCACTGAGAACTTTGCCACTTTCTGCCGGGGTTGAAACACGTGTCTTTTCACAATCTTGTTTAAATGGGTCATACCACTCCGTTGCCCCCTGAGAAAGGAGATACCAGTGATAAATTTGCTGAAGTGTTTTTCACCTCCAAACCTAATATACTAAAACTAAATTATACTAAATAAATTGTACGGTGAATTCTAAGTTAGAAATAACATTAACTATAATTGTGAAGACGCATCTTTTTCTAACTTCTGACTTTGAGGATTGCTGTTGATAAGTGTGAAGCTGTTCTGATACCTGCTTTTTGGTATTTTTTAAAAAACTTTTGGAGCTTTATAAATCTTGTCTTTAAGCCTGATTGTTTTGGAATTTCAAAAGATATGTTTCAGTGAGAGTCCTTTCTCCCCCCCCCCCCACCCTTGGTGTTGGCAATTACTTGGTGCTGTTTGCTTGCTGAAAGTTCATGTCATTTTGCTCTGAGAAGTGTTATTGTGGATATATTATACACATAATACGTGTGTGTATAAATATATAGATAAATAATATATGTATGTAATATATAAAGCATATTTAATGTAGGTTATAAGATAGAGCTTATGCATATAAATATGTATAATATAGTTTATATGTAGACAACGCATAAGTGTAATGTATAGTGCTGTAGAAGGTACACACACTGAGTTCGTGTTATTCTATTCTCCACTTTGCTTCCTCTGCCTGGAACTTCTGTCACTTCTTTTATTTTGTTATTCTATCACACTTATAAATATGAGTCAGATATTTTGCATTCTGAACTGATTTCATACTGTCTTCTCTCTCTTGTTTTCTCTGATTTTTTTTTGTTTATTCTTCTTTCTTGCAGAAGTCTTCAATGTTATTTTTACTTTCAAACCCTTCATTTGTGGTTCATTTTCTGCTTCCATATTGTTACTCTCCATGCATTCTTTCCTGTTCTTTGAATAGTTCTTTTTTTGTTTTGTTTTGTTTTACAAAACTCTGTTTTCTCCTCATGGATACATTGTCTGTTCTCTTTCTGAGGATGCTATAGTTTCTTATATTTTCTTCTGCTCCCCTTTCCCCACCCCCCCCCCCCCGCCATGCTTCCTCTGAATTCTGTTGTTCTATTTATTTTGTCTTCTGCTTTTTGTGCCAGGGGGTTTCTGCTCATTGGAAGTTCTGTGCATGATTTGGAGTCCATTAAATACAGATATGTTGTTTTCTTGGGGAGTGCTTCCAAGATATGGTTTTCCAAGATCTTTTCTTTTAAGCAGTCAAATACCCTCTAGGTAATTACCTAATTTGGTGGATATAACCTTAGATCCCAACATTCTAATAGCTATGTGGAAGGGCGGAAGGCAGCCTGACTTTCACTTAATGTTCTGCCTGCTGCCATTAGAAGGAGGTTCTTTCCACCTTCAACATGCCATCCATTCTCCTTTCCAGAGATTCCTCAGCTGACACCGAGTGTCACCTTTAGTGGGAGACATAAACATTTATTTAAAGTATAGACTCTGTTGAGTCACGTATATATTCTGTTATTTTTGTCCCGCTTGAATTATTTCAGCATCAGGCTTATTCTAGGCTATAGGTTGTCTTTCAAATTGCCTTTAATGGTAATGGGGTCATGTAATTTGTTTTAGCTCAAGACTGTTGACTTGTGGGAATATATAGTTATTTTATCTTATTTAGTCCTATTTCAGTCAATATATTGTATCAATCTCAGTCTCCTAGATAAGGATTAAATTTTAATGTATAAAGAGCATACTTTCAACATCTACTACTAATTACTACTAATAAAATAATAATAATAATAACAATAATAATAATAATACTCTTAGTTGAGTAAAGTTCATTATCACTTTTTTTTTCTGACTGAAAGTATCAAAAGAGAAACATAAATGCCAAAACTGCCCTAAGGAAAAGAGAAACGTGTATAAAACAGTCCTGTTCTTTCTCAAGTCTTCTTCCAAACATCTTTCCTTTATACTCTTCTCTTTCTAAAAATCTGAAGCCCAAGGAAGACCAAAGATGTTATGTCAGAAGACGTATCACCCATCACTGTCTTCTAGACATCAGACAGACTCATCTTGTATAGACAAAGACTAATGGCCAGGTTCATCATCCATTGGGTTGATCTACAGAAACTTCAGGAATTTCTTCTTTATGTGCCCAAGGACATCTCATAAAAAATGACTCTTGACTGATTTCACTTCTTATAACAGAGAAAACAAGAGCTGTACTCAGATAAAGCAATACATTTGATTCTAAGGAAGGGTTAGGTTCTACTTGGTTTATGGAGTTGTGTTGATGCTCTATCTATACACCATTTGATTTAGTCGTCTCTGATCATTTTTCTTTTAACTTTCAAATATAATGATGGAGTTAAGACCTTGAATCTGAAAATAATAATGTAACTACTATGTTAATTGGATCACCAGCTGTTTTGATTTAATTTGTTTCTTCTTGGGCATGAATTGAAACTATATGATGTGACGTAGGACATGACCATGTAGGGTGTGAAGCTAAGATATGAAGAGTATCGTAGAAAAAGAGGTTTTCTTCGAGGTAGAAGAAACTCTGGATTATCAAGTCAGCCCTAAATTAACAAATGAGTAACATGAGATGCTCAGAAGCACAGACACACTTAGATGTAGACCTATATTTGAAGCTCTGGAATCCCGGGTTAACATCCTAGCAAATGTAATTCCTTCTAATTACGATTCCTTCTTTACATGTAGGAGGAGCTCTTGCTGAGATAGTCTCACAAACTACTAGAGGACTACCTAAACTAAACTGAAAGAGACCCAATATTCCCTCTGCTGCTTATAGTCCAGGCAGTGTATTTCTTAAGACCTTTAAGACGGTTGGGGCGCCTGGGTGGCGCAGTCGGTTAAGCGTCCGACTTCAGCCAGGTCACGATCTCGCGGTCCGTGAGTTCGAGCCCCGCGTCGGGCTCTGGGCTGATGGCTCAGAGCCTGGAGCCTGTTTCCGATTCTGTGTCTCCCTCTCTCTCTGCCCCTCCCCCGTTCATGATCTGTCTCTCTCTGTCCCAAAAATAAATAAACGTTGAAAAAAAAAAAAAAGACTGTTAAGACCAACAAAGTAGTGTTTATGTGTTTATAGCAATAAAATAATTAACTCAAGTAACTGCTACTAAATAATTCCCTTTATGATTTGAAATATATGATCCCTACCACTTTACTAGGAAGATCTTGAATGTTTAAAGTCACTTAGATTCTAGAATTCATATTTTATATTTGAATATAAATTTATATTTATAAAATGCCCTGAAGTAGATGCCATCAGCATTCCCTACCCCACCCCCATCATAAATCTGGGAATTCTGAGTTCAGAACAGTTTAAACTTCTCCCCCGAAGATTATAGCGCTTGCAAATGGCCAGCCTGAAACTCTATTCCAGGTGTTCTCTTGTTTCTTTCTTTATTTATTTTTATTTATTTTTAATTTTTTAATTTACATCCAAGTTAGTATATAGTGCAATAATGATTTCAGGAGTACAGTCCAGTGATTCATCCCCTACATATAACACCCAGTGCTCCTCCCAACGAGTGCCCTCCTGGATGCCCATCACCCACCTAACCCACCCCCCACCCAAAACCCCTCCAGCAACCCTCAGTTTGTTCTCTGTATTGAAGAGTCTCTTCTGGTTTGTCCCCCTCACTGTTTCTTATTTTTGCTTCCCTTCCTCTGTTCCAGATGTCCTGATAAATTATGGGTAATTGTGTTTAGCAAATGTTATAGAAAAGTTGGGGATGAGGTGGAAATGATACTGAATCCAGGTTAGGTTTTACTATACTCCAAATTCCAGTCCGTGTTCCTAAACAGGAGCTTTGAGCTTGAGCAAAATAGTCGAGAAAAGCAGAGAGTGGAGACTTCGATAAGATTGTAAAATTTATCTTTGTTTCAATAATGAAACGTAATGGCTATGAATTTCAGCTTTTTCTCTTTATTCTTAAAATATATAATACCCAATGTCCTCGACATGCTAATAACAATCCTTAAATTTCCAAATTAACACTAATAAATAGCTTACAAAATGAGAAGCAAAATTAATGAATATCATCATCATAATTCTTCACCAAAAGACAAGGCTTTCCATTTCTTTTATTACATGTGTTATCCTTTTGTTTATGAAACACTCTCCATGTATTTGAAATGATACAGGATGTGAGGGTAGGTATTAATGTCCTTATTTTTTAATAAAAATAATTGAAGCTTAAGAGATTAAATGATTCGTCCATTATCAAAGGATTTAAAGTGGCAAAGTCAAGACTATGAACTCCTGACACTGTTTCCATAATGATTTCATTTTTAATTACAAAGTAATTACAAAGGATCTTATTTTTATTCATTGCTCTCAAAAACCCGGAATGACAATAATACAAAGCAGAAAGTGAATGCCCCTTCCTCATGACACTTGGTTTTCAGTGTCACCCTGAGAAATGATCACTGTTTATTCCTTGGCCCATCTATTCTGAATCGTAACTGTACTCTTCCCGTTAGTCCCACTTTCTTGAAATAACCAGTTTTACCTCTTCTGTCTTCTGCTGCAGTTATGTTTCTAGTGACTTTCATGACTTTCCATTGCAAGATACTTCTCTATCTTGCATAATCAACTATTTTCAAAATGTTTATTGATTTCCCATTTTGAAAGGTGAAGAATGCAACATTTTTACCCGTTATGTCTTTTAACAGGTTCTAATTTCTGTCAATCATATTTTAAAATAAAAAAACATGCCTCTCAAAAATGAATAAATGTTAAAAATTTAAAAAAAAAAAGGAGGGGCATCTGGATGGCTCAGTTTGTTAAGCGTCAGACTTCGGCTCAGGTCATGATCTTGCAATCTGTGAGTTCGAGCCCCACATCAGGCTCTGATGAGCTGACAGCTGACAGCTCAGAGCCTGGAGCCTGCTTCAGATTCTGTGTCTCCCTCTCTCCCTCCCCTACCCCACTTGTGATTGCGCTCTCTCTCTCTCTCTCTCTCAAAAATACATAAATGTTAATAAGAAAATAAAATAAAAAACATCCTGGGGTGCCTGGGTGGTTCAGTCAGTTGAGCATCCGACTTCGGTTCAAGTCATGATCTTGCAGTTGGTGAATTCCAGCCCCATGTCGGGCTCTATGCTAACAGCTTAGAACCTGGAGCCTGCTTCGGATTCTGTGTCTCCCTCTGTGTCTCTGCCCCTGCCCACCTGTGCTCTGTCTCTCTCAAAAATAAGTAAAATGTCCAAAAAAAATTTAAATAAAATTCCTTTTGGCTAGCATTACGGTTGTACATATAATATACTTAAGATATTGTAACTTTCCACTATGCAAAGTGAAATATTGTATTATCCTTTTTTTCCACCTATCATTTTTCCTTCATCCCCTCTCCCAACTTTTGTTTGATTCACCATGACTTTCACATTATCAGGCTTTGTAGCATGTACATCCCTACCACCACCCCAATTACTGCTTCTGTGCATTGTGGAAATTGACTCTAACAGTTGAAAAAGAATGGCAGGTCTTTACATATTATATACTGTGAAATCAAGATGTGTATTTGGGGCCATGGAAGTGACATCATCTTATTCTATTAAAACACTTTACAAAACACAAGCACACATTTACAGAGTTTCATGAGACGTTTGAAGACATGTCCCCTATGGATATACCCCTATATCTATAAGGGCTACATCTAGTGCCTTTGATGAGAATTCTGATGCCAGTCTGATCATTCCTTTGTAAGCAAAAATTCATTCCTTTGAAAGCTTTTAGTGATCTTTTTTTTTTTCCTTTTTTCCTTTATATTTGATGCTCTGGAGTTTCACCAAGGTTATTCTGAGTATAGGCTACCTACTCACTCTTAGCTCATTGCTCCTTATGGTATACTGACATCCTTTCTGGCTAGAGAATTGTGTATATATGTACAAGTTTGGAAGGTGGGTGTAGAAACCTGACGGAGGCTGTTTAATGCATGCCACAGAAGCAGTGTCACAATAAGACCTGAGGACAGAGCTCCAAAATTTGGAACCTCAAGACACTGCTTTCTACTTCTTTCATTAATATTTTCATATGAAATCACATTAGTCGAAGGTGTATCAGTATGAAATGAAAATATAATGCTAATATTTTAAAATAGCTTTTTCTTTAAAGGCAAATAAACATATCTACATGCAGTCAATTATGATTTCTGCTTTTGTTCATTTGATCCGTATTATTTTTTCTAGAGGGTGCTGCTATACTTCTGTAATATGTGGTATCATGTTAGTTTGGATATAACTGTTCTATTTAACAAAGTGAACGTAAAAAACAAACCATAATTCGCCTACTTAAATTTACTCTCATAGAGAAAGAATTTAGGAAACATTTCTTTCCTTGAGTAGTCTTTGATAATACTATATTTTTAACTTTTTAAATTTTTCTTTCTTTTTTTTTTTATTTGCAAGAGAGATAGAATGTATGAGTAGAGGAGAGGAGCAGAGGGAGAGAGAGAGAATCTTAAGTAGGCTTCATCCCCAGCACAGAGCCTGACATGGGGTTCGATCCCACAACCCTGGGTTCATTACCAAGTCAGAATCAAGAGTCTGGTGCTCAGTCAACTGAGCCACCCAGGCACCCCCAAATACTGTATTTTTAGAAGTATTTTTGTTACCATTGTTATTATTAATTAATCCCGTGTTCTGAAAACTAATAATGAACAGAACACAGAACACATTATTTTAGATCTGAGATCTTCAATTTCATAGTAAAGTCATGCTGGTAAATGGATAATAGTTAATTATTTCAAGTTGGTAAGGAAATCATCTTACTGCATCAGGTTCAAGGCATGTCAACCCATTCTTTGTGGATCTTTTTATCTGGGATAGTTCAACAGCCCAGGATACCTGTTCTAAGGAACTGTCAATAAATAGTACACCTCACAGCTGGGAGTATAATCTGGTGTGATTTACATGCTGGAATCACAAGCAAAATGGATTGAATGTCTTATAACCTTTAAACAGTTACTTCTAATGGTTAATAAAATGTTTGGCACTATCGAAATGAGTAAATTGTATTCCTATCATAGATTTTTTTTAATTTTCAAAGCCAAAAAATAGTTTAAGCTATGAATAACTTTGAAATACATGAAAAATTTTATAGGATAGCTGTTTAATTTTTTAAATCATTACTCAGCATTTGTAGTGTGTACTCTATTCGCTTAAAGACAACTATAAGACTGTTCCCAATCCTGACAGTTTCATATGTATATATATGGAAAGAGAAACAAAGGATATGTAAAAATAAAATACAACTTTATGTGTGTATCAAAGTAAATAATGTATTGTTTTTACATAACAGATATGGTATAGATAGTATTGATGGATACAGAACATTATATATATATGTATATATACAGAGAGAATATATACTATCTAGAGAGAACATATTATATAATTACTAGAAAAATGTGCCAAAGTGTTAACAGTTAATATCTTTAATTAGTAAAATCAAGTGAATTTTATTATTTCAATTAGAGCTTTCTGTGTATTCTAAGATTTGAACACGTGTTACTTTTTAAGGTAGATTCCACACACGCTTGCAGGTGTGCACACGCGTGTGCTCACACACACACACACACACACACACACAGTATAGATTCTTTGTTCAAAAAACAACTTTTTGAAATATCAAATACCCCTTTTCACAGATCAGTCTGATCGTTTGCATAAACAGATTAGAAGCATGTGGAATTAATTTTCATAGAAATGCATTTCGACTCAAACATTTTTAAAGAACAGAGTCTTCAGGAATTTTTTACAGTTTAATTTTATCCCCCAAACAACATTTGGCTACCTAATTATAATGTATTTTGAGTACAGTAGGTGATTTGGAAGAACTGTATTTAAAGAAATAGGCAGCTTTGAAAGGCTATAACATTTTAATACTCTGAAATCCTTACATGATTTTCCGTGAACATTTGAATATAATCACTAGTCACATTTAATTAGCCCACAGTAGTTAAAAATACGGAAGTAAGTACCAATGAAAGTGAGAAAATGCCACTGTTCTGTAATTACTAAATGATTTTAATTGCTATTAGAATAATCAGGTGTTTTTAAAGTTACTCATAGTTTTAAGCGTCTTTAAGATACCTGTTACACGCAGCATTTACTGAAAACACGTTTTAACTCTGGCCATCTATGAGTTGCAGCGCCTGGTTCATCGAAGGATGCAGAAGCAAAGCCACACACACGGAGTCTGTCGCCGTGACTGCGTGGTATTCCTGTGTCTGCTGCTTTGCGTGGCTTCTCGGATTCAGAAAAAAGTTAAACCTAAAAATTCATTTACGGGCTGAGGCTTTGACAAAGGTAGCAGATTAGTCTTAATGTCTTTCATTTGTTATGACAAAAATGAAAAACTACTTTTATATTGGATGACAAATCATGATACGAAGAAAATAATTTTTGAAAATGTTTTCTTGCACATGAATTTTTAAACATATGTTTCTAAGCAAAGCAATTTTTAAATAAAATTGAACATTGGTACAGGACCACTCTAGATGTTTCACTTCGAGACGACTGTTTGGAAAGCTGATTATCTTAGCAAACGTCATTGTTCTTATTTTCAATATTGCCTTCTTGCCATCCTAGCTTTTCACTAATTTAGCTTAAATTCCTTCTGTGTGGTAAGTCTTGCTACCTGTAACTGCCTTCTACTATATGCCACTTTTTTACCCTCTATTTTATTGAAATTCCCTTTTTCTTTAACTCATCATCTCCATAGTTTCTAGGAATTAAGTTTTTTTGAAATATAGTTCTAAGAAACAAAGCATGCAACATTAAATTGAAGGCATTATGCTAAAATCATAGTGTTGAAATTTCTTCGTGAAAAGCCTGTCTTCCGTACTCCCATTTTTCTGTGAGCTTTTTGCCTTGTTCTTCCGGGTATAACTTATGGCTGGGAATTCAAAGACTTAAAGTAAGATGCCCTCTGTGACTTGGGATTGATATTCTTGTTATACCTAAGATTTATGTTTTATCTGAGTAAGACTATTTGTTAGTGATGATATGGCTACCTTGCTAGAAAGAAGTAGAGAAAGAGAGGACTGTTTAAATCTGTGTCTACATCCATGTATTTTTAGAGTATCCATCAGAATACGTGAAATGAAACCAACAATAGTACCACCACATAAAACAGTGAAAACCCATCAAAACTGAGCAAACGTAAGAAACATAGCTTCTAAAATGTAAAATACAAAAATAGGATTTGAGGACTTTGTTATTTGAGGTCATTCAATTACCTACAGATTTATAAGTTTAGCTTTTAAAAATATAGCCTTTGGGGCACCTGGGTGGCTCAGTCAGTTAAGCCACTGACTCTTGATTTGACTCAGGTCACGATACTATGGTTCATGGGATCTAGCCCTGTGTCGGGCTCTATGCTAACAGAGCAGAGCCTGCTTGGGATTTTCTCTCTCCTTCTCTCTCTCTGCTCCTCCCTTGCTGACATGCACACACACACACACTCTCTCTCAAAGTAATAAACATTTCTAAAAAAAATAAGAATACAAATATAGCCATTGAATGCCTATCAAGTGTTAGGCTCTAAGTGTATTTTTACACCCCCTAGCTTTCACCCTTTGTGTGGTACAGCTACCATTAGTTGTAAAGTGAGCTAATTTAGGCTTAGGCTTTTTAATGCCTTTATGAAACTTGTATAGCTGGTTGCTCTTCCGAACAACTACCTCTTAGAAAACATGAGAAATTATTTACTTAAGTAAAAAGTAGGAATCTCTTGCAGATTACTAAAAAGTACTAAATATTAGCAAGAACATTAGAAGGGCTTTAAGATCAACCTTACTTTATACTTTGGCACGTTTCTTGCCTTCTTTAAAAGTATGTATCACACTGGGTGTTGTATGGAAACCAATTTGACAATAAATTTCATATTAAAAAAAACTATGTATCGTAAACAGGTGCCATTTAAACACCTGTAATCCAATAATATATATAAAAAGAAGGATATCAGACAATATTTTTGGAAAGTTAATGCCCCATTTGATGAAATAATAGATGTATATAATAAATACTTTCTTACAGTGACATATCAGAAAGACTAGAAACCCTGTATGAATTGTGTGTATTCTGGAACCATGGGCATCAATCCACTGATTAACATTATGAAGTCCCTTAATTTGGAGTTGATTTGTATATATCACTACAGAGGTGGGAGCAGGGGTTCCCACCTGGGTTCAGGATTCACATCCCTGAATGATGAAAGAAAAATGTGTAATAGGTGTTCTATTTATTTGGTGGGAAACTGGCTAAAAGGGAGTGATGCCAATGCAAGGAGCTGTCTCTGTAATCGTAGAAGTCTGTATTTGGAAATAAAATTTTCATCTATAATTGACCTTATTAACATCATTCAGAACACAATTATTTGTCCCTAATGAGCGTCTGCCATGTACTAGTCATTTGTCACATTTAAGCAAAACAGTAAATAATGTCAAATATCAAGGCATGTACCTATATATGCAAATATATGTATAGTTGTGTATGTTTATGTGAGTGTGTTTAAAAAATCTTTTTGAATACATTCATGCATCATATTGGGTATGTTTGTGCTTATATGTCAGTCTTTTACTCTGTATTAACTATCTATTGGAACTTAAAAAATGAGTATTTATTCCCAGAAGTGAAACTGCTAGAACATATGGTAGTTATATTTTTTAAATTTTTGAGCAACCTCCATTCTGTCTTCCGTCATGGCTGTACCAATTGACATTCCTACTGACAATGACGAGGGCTCCTTTTTCTCCACATCCTTTCCACTCTTGTCATCTCTTGTCTTTTGGATGATGGCCATTCTAACAGGTGTGAGGGATATTTCATTGCGGATTTAATTTGGTTTACCCTCATGATTAGCACTGTTGAGCATCTTTTCATGTATCTTGACCTTTTGTATATCTTCTTTGGAAAAATGTCTATTTAGATCCTTTGCTCATTTTCTAGTGATTTTTTTTTTTGGTTTGTTTTGTTTGCTGTTTGGTTGTAGGAGTACTTCACATATTTTGGATATTGATCTCTTATCAAATATGTAGTTTGCAAATATTTTTTCCCCCATTCGGTAGGTTGTCTTTTCACTTTGTTGATGGTTCCTTTTGTTGTGCAGAAGCTATCATATAATCCTGCAACTCCACTTCTGTGAATATATCCAAAGGAAATGAAAACAGTAACTCAAAAAGATATCTGCACCCCCATGTTTATAGCCCCCATTATTTACAATAGCCAAGACAGGGAAACAAACTAAGTGCCCATCATTAAACAAATGGAGAAAGAAGGTGTGGTGCATATACAATGGAATGTTATTCAGTCACAAAAAAAATAAGTAAATTTTACCATTTGTGAAAACATGGATGGACCTTGAGGACATTGTGCTAAGTGAAATAAGTCAGACAGAGAAAGACAAATACTGTATCATCTCACTTACGTGTGGAACCTAAAGCAAGCAAACAAACTCAGTAAAAACGATCAGACTTGTGGGGGCACCTGGGTGTCTCAGTCGGTTAAGTGTCTGTCGGACTTGAGCTCAGGTCATGATCTCATGGTTCCTGAGTTCGAGCCCTGTGTCGGGCTCTGTGCTGACAGCTCAGAGACTGGAGCCTGCTTCGGATTCTGTGTCTCCTTGTCTTTCTGCCCTTCTCCCAGTCATGCTCTGTCTCTCTCTCAAAAAAAATGAATAAAACATTAAAAATAATAATTAAAAAAGAGAGATCAGACTTGTGATTCCCAGAGGTAGAGGACAGGTGTGGGGGCGGAGAGAGAAATTGGAAGAAGTGGTCAAAAGGGCCAAACCTGCAGTTATAAGATAAATAAGCCCCAGGGATGTAATGCCTAACATGATGACTATAGCTGCACTGATGTGCAATTTATAGGAAAGTTGTTAAGAGAGTAAATCCAGGGGGGCCTGGGTGGCTCAGTCGGTTGAACATCCGACTTTGGCTCATGTCATGATCTCACAGTTTGTGGGTTCGAGCCCTGCATCAGGCTCTGTGCTGACAGCTCAGAGCCTGCAGCCCGCTTCAGATTCTGTGTCTCCTTCTCTCTCTCTGCCCCTCCCCCGCTCACGCTCTGTCTCTGTCTCTCAAAAATAAATAAATGTTTAAAAAAATGCTAAAAAAAGAGAGTAAATCCAGTTCTCCTAAGAAGGAGATTTTTTTTCTATTTTTCTTCCTTTTTATTGTATCTATATGAGAAGATGAATGTTAGCTGAACCTATTGTGGGAATCACTTCACATCATTTATAGTATATGTAAATCAAACCATCATGCCATGCACCTTAAACTTAAAAAGAAACAATAGATTAAAAAGTTATTAACTATACAGCATATGTTTAAAATGAGTATTTATTATCCCCCAGTTTTGAGAGTCAAGAATCTGGGAATGACTTAACCATGTGGTTATGGCTCACGTCTCTCATGGGGTTGTAGCCAAGCTGTTGGCTGGAACTTCAGTCTCCTAAGACTTAACTGGAATTGAGAGTTTTGGTGCCAAGCTCACTCACTTGGTTCTTGGAAGGCCTGAGTTTTTTGCCAAATAGTCCTCTCTATAGGGCCCTTGACATAGTAGCCGGCTTACCACAGCAAGGGTGATCCATGAAACAGAAGCAGAGAACCTCCAAAATGGAAGCCACAATGTCTCAGAAGTGACATTCTATCACATCTCCCGTAGGCTATTGGTCACACAGAGCACCTCTGGCAAAGTGTGGGACGTGGCCACCCGGCGGTGTGAATACCAAGAGGTGGGATTGGTTGGGAGCCATCTGGGAGGCCAGCTACCACCTACTCTGAGCATGGACACCCCAAGACCAGTGGTCATATGCTGTACGACTGTGTTCTCAATTTCTAGCAACAGTTCTGGGCGTAATAAAGAAGTGCTTCCTCTCTGCCTCCCTCCCTGATAACACAAACATATGTTTCTACCGTAGAATCTTAAATAGGCTCTTAGGAAAAGCTTAGCTAATTCCCCAATTTTTAAAAATGCGCGCAACTGAAGTAGGAAAGGTGAGGTAAGCAGTAAAGTGTCACATAGCTCTTCAGGGACATAATCGGTGTTTCTTGATTGTGTCCCAACATGTTTTCACAATAGCATGCTGACATTTATTATTTTTAATAATAAATTTTTGTTTTTATTATTAATTTTTATTTTATTATTATTAATTGTGCTTAATCCTAATAAGTCTTACATTCATGTGATATTTAATCAGGACAAATGCCTGAAATAATAGTTGACTGATTCCCTGAAGAGCTTTTTACTCTTACAATTCTGGTATCTGGTCTTCTTTGTTTTAATCTTGGTTCATTCTGATAGCCATCTGAGTGGGCAGATAGGACCCAGCTCTGCCTTTGCCGTCCTATTTTTTACATTGCCACTAGGGTTTGCCTCCTAAAACTCAAATTTGACCTGGTAAATTACATCTTCAGTTTTCGCAATGGACTCACCAGGTTAGATACTCAGTACTAAATAATACTACAGTATAGGTAAATCTTCAGATCAAAGTCTTTGGTATTTATTTATATAGGGAAAGAGGGAGAGAGAGGTGTCCAGAAAAAGAAAAGTGTGAGAGAGAACACATGTGTTTTTTTAAGGGACTCTACATGGAATACTCCTGTAGAGCTGAGAGATAGATTTCAATAGATGGTTCAGAAAGGCCCATTGTTTGAACAGAAAAACCACAGAGCAGGATGCATTCTACTAGAGAAAGTATAAAAAGCAGTTACGGGTAATGCAAAAATGATTTTTTTTTTGTAAAAACTTATCTTAATAGTTATTTACAGTTAATATTCCAAAGACAAGTGTCTGTATTTTATAGCAGGTCCAAGGAAGCACCAAGAATGTGAAATACTTCTCTGTTTTTCAAGCCACAGTGAATTTAAAGCATTTTATGCTATGAGAATATACATGTCTGCATACATGTGTCAATATTGCTAATATGCATATGTGTGTGTGCATATCTATCTGTATATATAAGCTGATTTCCTTGGATAGGGCTTCTGTGAGAAAGAATGTGTGGAAAAAAATCCACTAACAAATTAGATACATGCTTGGAGATTGTTTTCTACCAGTTCTGAGTGGAGAGGGTTAACAGGTGGGACAGCCTTGAGGCTGGTATAGCCAGGATGCCATTACAGTAAATGAGGTAATACTATTTTGCCGAGACTGGGTAAAGGGTAGCTTAGAAAGGATGAACTCAAGCTGGAGGCAGATCTAAATTAATTAACTCCAGATAGTCAGAGATTCTACTGTGAGAAAGCAGTGGCTGAAGCCAGGACTCAAATTGTACTTTATCATGTTGGGAGAAGAGCAAAAGAATACATATCTTGCTGTGATGCAGTTTGGTCAGGCAGCAATATTAGATAACTCTGGGTCAAATATATTTTATAATTAGTTATAATTGCTTGAAAGCCCCTCTAATTAGAAATTTTAAATTGGCAATAAGTCCACAAGCATTAAAATAGTTGCAAGGTTTGCTTAAAATGGATAAGAAATGTTTGAAATAATCAAGCAGAGTGATCACTATTATATTCCTTTTACAAAGCTTTATATTAATAATTAGTTTTTGGCTTCTTTGGACTTTCTAAAGTATGAATGAATGGACTATCTCTTAGATCTATGATGGGGGAGCAAATAACTCTTAGAGTCTCAGAGTATTAGCTCTTTCTACACTTTACATGAAGGGAAAAAAATAGGAATTTCAAAACTTATCTGTTCTATCAACAAACATACTTTCCATTCTGGGAATGGCTTTGCAGAGCTATGAAAAGCTGTTCTCATGACAGAAGTCATGGAGAAGTGAATAATACACTTATCCAGAGGAAGAGATTGATCAGACATTGACTCAACAAATTTATAAATTCTTTTTCTGTTGAGTCCCTAATGTGTGGTTTGATCCTCTCATGCACATTTCCTCACCATTGGTGTTCAATAAAGTAGTGGACTCACTCATGCGATTTAACTTTCACTACTGCAAGCTATATATAAATAGTTCTAGAAAAAGCCAAATGAATACATTAGTTAGAAAGAACTACAAACGCATCTATCCAAATCTGTCTGGCCCTCAGTTGATTCCTGGAAGCCCTTTAATTTCTCCAAACTGTAACTGACCTCCTCACGTTGGCGCTCCACGGCGGTAATGCCACGTTTTCTACACAATTTTTAAATCCTTGAATTAACCTTTAGCCTTTTCTTGCCTCTTGTAGGTGAGATTCAAGCCCTGTCATATAAACACTCTCAACTTTTCTCCTTTCAGATTATCCCAACAAAAGAAGGCATTGAGCTGACAAGCTTAGCCCTCAAACAAATCCACAGGAACTGGAAGAGATTGGTAATTCTGATGGAATCACGATGGCTGATAATTAAGTTTTGCTTATGTTCAGCTTTCTATAGCTTCAAAAATGATTGAAAATACCTGGACAAAAGTGATGAGAAGAACTAGTTGTCCTGACACATTCCTAAGTTGGGCTGCAGGTTTGGTAACCATATAACAAAACATTTTACAAATAGATGGCAAATGTCTTCTTCCCACTAGGGTTCAGTGTACAGACCGGGATGCTCTCTTAGTGCAGACACCCAACCAGAAATGAGACCATGCCAGCCTGAGGAGGCCTCTCTGGTAACTTTGTGGGCATCGGGCACCAGGCAACAATCGGGATTATGGTTGGACACAGCAGTGGTGGAATTCAGGAAGATACCACAAGGGGTACCATGAGCAGCTGAAGTCTCAGTATAAGAACTCATTAAAGAAGATTTCATTAGAAGGGTGTTGATCAACCCCCTCCCCCCAAACGCAAACACCACAATCCTCCCTAACTGACTGACTGACCCAGTGAATATCCTCCCTCCTTTCCTTCCTTCTGGGCAAGGTGCCTGGCACAGTTTATACTCAATAAACATTGGTTGACTTGAAGGTATACTCAAGACACTTAAGTTCAACCGAAGAATTTTATCCCTTTCCATTTTTTAGACCTTTATTTGTATATTTACAAGAATAGGAAGATCTGACATTATTTGTTATAATTTAAAATTGGTGTGCAAATGTTAAAAAAATAAAATTGTCCCATTTTTTTTTTAAAAAGTGAGATAACAAACAAAATAGGTATTTGTGTTATCAAAATGAGAAAGTATTGTGTCTTTGTTCTAAAGCTTGATGTTTTGTCAAAGGCACCCGCAGCTGGTCAGTAGCTAAGCTCCTTCTTGCTTCAGAAGCGCTGTGCAGAGTCAGGCTGCCATTAAACACCAAAGGCTGAATTCAGCTTAACAGAAAAGACGAAGTGGTGACCGAGGGTGGAGTTATCTCCTAAATTGGTGTAACTGAAACTCTCTAGTATTCCCAGAGTGTGCCTTCTGTCTCCCTTAATAGACTAAACATATGTGTCTTTTCAATCACTTAGGAAAAGATGTTATGAAATAACTATAGTCATAAATGGGCCATAGATGGTTTTAACATAATATCATAATCCATTCATAATTTCTAATTGACTTTCAAATGCATCACAGCTAGCTAAGATATTTATTTTTAATGACATTATCCAGCAAAGGTCATAGAAGAAATCATGGATAGTTTCTGTTCAATGTTACAAAAATAACATTATGGTCATCTATTTGGTTTTCCAAAGAATAATAATGTGTTTCTCCCTCTAATTTAAAGTTTTTGCTTGCATTACATTCTTATTAGCTAAATGAAAGGAGAATGCTATTTTTCAATGGAATTGCATGCCATTTTCATTTTGAAGTGATGTTATTTTCCTTCTCTACGGTGGCATTATTTGTTCTAGACTGACAATCATTTATTATGATCAGAGTCCCCTTCGGGTGTGGTGGCAGGGTCTCATTTTGCATGTCTGCAAAATATCGCTATCATCATTAGGTTAGATTCTGTCCAATGAGACAGATCAGTGCATTTAAAAGAAAAAGATAAAACATTTGCTCTTTGGCTGACCAGATTGGTTGCTTTATTTTAGTGATCTGTTTGGTCTGTATACTTCATTTCATAGCTCTCTCTTAAGAAATTTTTCTTGCGATGTTGGAGTTAGATTTTTGTCCAGTAATGACCTGTATTTTAATAATTGTAGGATGTATTTTTACATTTATTTAATAACATCTTTTAATAGTTGAATGTTCAAACACGTAAAAACACAGATACTACAGTCTCTAAACTCAGGCAGTGTTCTTTACTAGGCTTGAGTTGCGTGACTCTTGAGAGTCTAATGAAAAGCCACGGATAACCCCTCGGTGTTGTTGGGACAAAATCCGAAGCCCCCTTTCAGTGCTAGGAAGAAATTACAGTGGTGTTATGATAAATCTTTTGCATGTTTATTTGCTTCTGGTTGAGAAAGCAGTTTTCTGCTTCTCTTAATCCTTTACTTGCTGATGAGGGCCCAGGTCATTCCTCAGAACAGGACCCACAGGACATCCTTCAGCCCATCACCAGATCCTGGGTGCATCTTTACACTCAGGAGAAAAAGCCACAGGTATTAAAGCAACTCATCAAATATAGTCATTTCTGACTGTGACTTTTACGATAGCCGACATGAAAAAGAGGAGGAAAGAGACAGGGAAGAGTTGAGAGCAACTTTCTGGAGTAGAGAAGGGTTTCTGGTTTTACAAAGATGCCTAGAATCCCCCTCCCCCTGCCTGCACACACACACACAAAAGCCTATCTTACAATTCACAAAAATGTGGGATTAATTCTCTCTGTCTCCACAAGTGTCTATTATTTGAGATAGAAAGTATCAGTGCTTCTTTTTCTGGTACCTGGCATAATGTTGCTTGGGCTATATAATATGGATAAATTACAGAATCTCGTTTGCCCAAGAAGAATGTTTTGGAAGAAACTCTTAAGAAAATGTCCTTATCAAAAGAAGGGAGATATTAATCCATTCTCATCGTTAACTACCAGCTCCACTTAAATATTATATGTTCGATGTGATAAACAATCAAAAGGCCAGAATTGGAACACTTGATATCCTTCTTTATTCCCCTTCCCCAAAGTGGTTTTGCCAGGACAAAAGTAATACATGCAGTTTCAACATCACTGATCATTTTACCTGGTCTCCACTTTCAAACATATTAGCTGTACTTGTCTCAACAAAGACTTAGTGAAAGGGATTCTGTCCTGAAATGATTATATTTCATAGTCATATGCCTCTTTCACTTATCTCTACCTTTTTCATTTAGCCACAAATATTTTTTGAGATTCACCAGCACTCTTAGTCTACAGATTCTCTTTTACCAAAACACTAATCATTATTTCTTTTCCTGAAACTTTTAATATCTCTTTATTTTTTTCACTTGCATTTTAATATCATACTGTCTTCTATCAACTTCCAAATCCATTCAAATAATTACCTAAGTACTCCGGTCCCAGCTTATATTTTAATTTTCTAGATGTTTAGTGTGTGTGTGTGTGTGTGTGTGTGTGTGTGTGTGCGTGTGTGTGTGTGCGTGTGTGTGTGTGTGTGTGTGTGTGAATTTTCTCAGTGCTTGCTGTTTGTTTTAAATACGAGAAAACATCACATTTGCTTAAGCCACCTGGGGCTCTCCCTTCACGGGCAGATGAACATCCCCCACATCCCAAGTCATAGTTCTTACGTATCCTCAGCTCTGCTGTGTTTCCCTGCCAGTTTCCATGAAAATCCAAATGCATCATGAAAACTATTATTTTTGCAACCTACGTAATTTGAGGAGGTAACAAATGACCATTTCTCATCTCTCTGGCTGGTAACTGGCTCTGCTTTATTTGTGGTTTTTCTTTCTCTGTTCCAGGCCTCCCTCCTGCCTCTCCTCTCCCTCCTGAACTTTGCCCTTTTCCAAAAATCAAGAACCTCTGCAAAATCTGCCCTCCTTCAAATCTCAGCTGCTTTGCAAATGGAGGTCACTCCCATGGGGCTGCCTGTTCTTTCCTGCGCTTCTCTGGAGATTCAGATTCTTAGATGGTGATGGTAAAGTTGGTAAAATATGGGTTTTCAAAACCTAAGAATGACATAAATGCAAGTGGCATTTATGGAAGAATATCATTGTAACACATATTTGTTTATTACTTGCAAAGCAATGGGGTTGCATGCTCCATTTCGGCCCTCAAGTGACTTATAGACTAGCAGAGGCTTAACTTTGCCAGTGTCACATATTAATAAGAATAAATATGTTTTAAGTTCTTATAAGATAGGAAAAGCTAAGAGTCACTATTTGATTTAGAGCTCATCAGTTACTTGCATATATGCCTATTGAATTTATCTGATGCTACCTGTTCATGTAACATAAGTTCATGTAACTTGATGTCTTAAGTAGAGATCTTTTTAAGTAAATAAATAATTGACTAGGACAATTATATACTGACACATAATATCTATATATCTACTTATATACGCACATATACACATACATACATAGATGTACGTCAAGTTAATTAAACAGTGTTTTAAAGATGATTAACTTGTCATCCCACATTCTGGTGTCATCCCACATCCACATTCCAAGAAATGGACTCCCAATTTTTTTAACAGATTTCTTTATCCAAAGATAATAAGTTACGGAAATCTAGACCACCATAGCTATTTCTGATTGGAACACAAATAAATAACTTCTTCACTTAAAAATATGATCTTGTTAGAACATTTCATTTCTGTATTTTAATCTCTGATTCACTATCCTGCTGTGTTTTGATTACAAGTATTTTTATCTAGATGTAAGATAAAAATATTTTTATAATCCAGTAAAATATTTTCAAGGGATTTGTGCTAAAGATAAGTAATGGCTAAAGAGAGGAATAATAAATGCTCTGAGATAGAAACAGGTTTTTTAACAGAACTTCATGAAGTAAATATTTTATACTTAATTACACTCTGTCTCAGGTATGTGCCACACAAGGAAAACAGAAGTGTAGCTGAAGTCTTGTGTTCTTCAGAAAAGTTGCTTAAACCTGTGTACCCTTGAGCTTAACAAAACTAATGTTAGACCCACAGCAAAGATGAAAAAATAGGGCGTGGAATTTGCTTGTGTGTGATTATCTAGCTTGGTCTATAATATCACATTAATTTTAATGACCTAATTCTCTAAATTCTTTTTGTTTGTTTTATTTTTTGAGAGAGGGAGAGACAGAGTGACAAGTAGGGCAGGAGCAGAGAGAGAGAGACACACACAGAATCTGAAGCCGTCTCCAGGCTCTGAGCTCTCAGCACAGAGCCCGACGCGGGGCTCAAACCCACAAAGATCATGACCTGAGCTGAAGTCAGACGCTCAACCTACTGAGCCACCCAGGCGCCCCTCTAAATTCTTTAATATGTAGAGGTCATCCAAGTAAAATAACCAAAAGAAAAAGCTTCTTTGAGAGAAAAACTGTGAAAGCATTATTTCAAGACAAACTGCAGGCAAGACCCACGAGAAATCCAATATATAAAGAAAATGAGTAGTAAAATGAGATGAACAGTGAGTGACATAAACTGGAGATTATCAAGCTGATATGTATTAATTTTATCCTTCGCTCTGTGCAATACTGTTTCACTCAACAGAGTTGTTTCCTGTTTACAGTTGCTTTTTAAAAAATTAGTCATCTGTATATATATATATATATAGTCATGTATATTAGTCATATATATATATTAGTCATATATATATATTAGTCATATATATATATATATATTCAAAGCAGACTATAGTGAGCATATAAATGTGTTTTGACACATACAATGATTATTTGATAAACTTGGGAATGTGCATTTTCTGAACTAGGAAATATGGAATAATTTTGCAAATAGTGTTTCTATGCAAAACAGAGTATTCAACCTTCATAAATCTGTGATACGCAGGAAAGCAGATCACATCACGTATGCTATATTTTCATCCCACCAGAATATATACTGCCCCCACTTCCGGTAAAGTTAGCTGTTGCAGTTTTGTGAGTAAATCGTGAAATTTATGATAAACGAAATGCATACATATTAGACATTTAAGTATATCAACTAGTCAAGATCCAACGACTTTTTAACGAATTCTTTGGGAACCTGGGTGGCTCAGTCGGATAAGCGTCCAACTCTTGATTTCTTTTCAAGTCATGATCTCATGGTTTGTGGAATTGAGCCCAGGGTCCTATTGCACACTGACAATGTGGAGCCTGCTTGGGATTCTCTCTCACCTCTCTCTCTCTGCTTCTGTCTCTCGCTCAAATAAATAGAAATTATTTTAAAAAGAGTTTTTAAAGAAGTCTGTGAAATTCTAGCCTGAGATTTGCTTATAGGAAAACAATAAAGCTACTACTTATAACGAAAGGACCAAAAAATATAAACAGTAAAAAATAAGATGGAATACTTTGGGGTTAAATATTTAATTTTTGCCTAGGCAATGATTGTTAAATTTCTTAGTTTTTTCTTTACTTGAAAGCTGAAGCTGAATATCCAAAGAAGTTAGGAGACACTTCTGTGATTATAAAGTTACAATTGAAGGGGCAGCTGGGTGGCTCAGTGGTTAAATGTCTGATTTCAGCTTAGGTCATGATCTCAGGGTTCATGAGTTCGAGTCCTGAATCAGGCTCTTCTCTGCTCTCAGCACAGAGCCTGCTTTGGATCCTTCATCCCCCTGTCTCTCTGCTCCTCCTCTGTTCATTCTGTCTGTGTCTCAAAATAAATAAATGAACTTAAAAAAAAAAGTTACAACTGAAAACTCTGAGGAGATGTTTCAAGTGTAGAAACCCTCAGTCCAACATGAAGCACTTTGGAAGTTTTATGGCTTGCAGTGAGATTCTGGTTATTTTCTTTGTAAAATATGACAATCAACGGACATACTTTAATTCAAAGGTAAAATTAATAAAGAACCTTGGGAGTGACTGAATATGTGTAAAAAATTGATATTGCAAATAACAAAAATTAGTTGCTTTTTTATTATCAAAGTGGCAATAATTTAAAAATCTGGTGTTGCTGAGAATGTGGAGAAATGTTCAGACAGAATAGAATAAGTATACAAAGTAATGAATACTAAGAACAAAGGCTTGGAGCTGTGATAAGGAATTGTACGTCCCAGGTAAAATCAGCATGGTTGGAAATCAGGATTTTTATCAGAGCATGATGATAAGCACTATGCAACAGAATGCAACTGAGAGAACACCAGAGACTATAAAAAATTATAACTTATTTCATAAGCAATTTACAGCTTTTTTAAAACAGGTGAATGAATTACTTGGTAAAATCGTGTCTTTGGAAGATTTTTCTAAAAAATGAATTGTTAGTGACATCCCAAGGATCGAATTGGACAAAGCTTAGGAGACTTTTGCAGTTGGCCAAAGGTGAGGTATAAGAATCAAGTGGACTGAATGTCAGTGAAAATGGGGAAAAAAGGGGACAAATAGGAGAGATGGGTACAAATAGAATCCTTCGCAGCTGGTGGTTAATGGGATACATAACTGAAACTAAATTATGATGAAAAACATACCAGATTTGTTTTGATGTGTTCATGCCAAATAATAGAGCTTAGCGGTAGGGAACTCAAAAGCATGAGTCTGCCATTTGCATGAGGGAGCATTAGTAGAGTCCCTGAAAATTTGTCTTGACTGAAGTTTTTCGGACCATTGATGATCAAATTATGAACTGACAAAAATTTCACATCAATATGAAATGATGTATCTATCTATCTATGTATGTATCTACCTACCTACCTATCTTTCTATCCCTCTTACTCTAGCACAGATAAATCTACTCACCATAGTGTCAAATTACTTGCCTTTTCTGATTATAGTGAAATACTTTTGAATTATTTAAAAATGCGGCATGTTGATATATGTTGTATATGTACATAAGTGAATACTGTATAACTATTCAAGTAGTTATTTTCAGACTTTATTAATGATTCTGAAAAATTTCATATTTGAAACACAATGGAACTCTAAGGAGAATCTTGGTACTCTGATTTCTGTAATGAGATTACCTTCATCGAACTATTTTGTAGCACCGAGGTAGTTGAGACAAAAAGGTTTTTCCCCTTACTTTGTAATGTAGGCATTTATTAAAATAAGTTTCTATCTAATAAAGTGTAAGTGTTAACGTCAACATTTCTCTCATCCCTCTGTTCTCAAAGCACGTAACATACTATTTTGTAAACTTTTGGTTTCATGTATTTCCCCAGATTGCGTGGAAAAAAAAGAATCAGTCCTGGCTATTTCTCTGTCATTATTTATGAAACGTATAATCCTTTCACCGAGGAATTAAGTGGGGAAAGCTACTTTACACCACTAGTAGATAAAAGGAGCCGAGTAGGAATTGGTATTATTCATTATCAAGTTTTTGTTGTTGTTGTGGTCTGGTCTTTCTCTGAACCTGGCCTTGCTCTTACTTTACTGAAATCGTATACCAACAACAGGGAGATGGCTGATATGGGAGAGGCTAAAAAGTTCAGTCTGCTGGGAGAGGGATTCATTTCAGCCCATCAGTGCGGTTATTCTGCTAAGTGGTGACATAATCCCAAATTCACATTCCCAAGAGATTGGCTCTCGGGATCTCTCCCATTTGCTGACTTTACTGCAAAAGAATGCCAGCTTCTGCCGTAATTGAGGAAAAAGGTTTTCAGGCCAGATTATCATTTCTGAAATGGATCACATAACATATCTAAAAGTGTTCGTATAAACCCAACCTTCTGCCCAGAGATTGTCTTCTTTCAAATAAATAAATAGATTTTGTTATATCCTGTTTTGTAAGGGCACCATATATTGGGCTTGTCTTTTTAATTCCAATAATCCTGGTTTTCTAAAAGAAAACACTTTAGGCAAAAGAGCATCCTGGATTGATATTTAATACAGAGGAAAAAAAAAAGAGAAAAAACTGGAAACGATCTGTGTGGGTATTACTAAGTATTCTGTAGTCACTAACAAAATGGGCTAAGGCTCCATACATACTCCATTACGTTAGAAAGACTACATGACATATTAAATGAATAAATCAAACTGAAGTAGAAGATGTAGAATGTTGACCTGTCTTTGGGACAAATGATATATGCATGCATGTACATACATGCAAATATTGACATATATGTGAATCATCTACATGTGCTACATTTCACATATATGTGTGTATGTATATGGTTACTTCTGAAAGACCCAGAGTAGGTTTTATTTCCTAACCTTTCAAAATATTTAATTATTTCAGCCTGACATACAATTTTTAAATAAAAGGGAATGAAAAAGTATTATTTCTATATTGTCTCCCATAAACTAAAATTTCTTGATGTACATACTAAGGCATACATTTAATGCATTATATATTCTATGTTAACGTTACCCAATTTTGATGCATATTTAATACATTTTGCTAAAGACTGTGTGCATTCAATGTGTACCTCTAAACCACTAAGTAATGTTAGCAACAAACAGAAGCCAGCATACTGAAGGTCAGGTAATGACAGGAAATGCTTGATAGGAAGCTCCAGAAAGGAGATTTAAGACTAGGCAAGGTTCGACTGTATCTTTCAGATATTTGCAGTGGGTGAAAACCCAGAACACATTTGGTCAAGTTCTCTATTTCAAGATAAACTTTGCCCATATGTTTTTGATTCATTTACATGTAATTCACTGAACTGACATTCTGAATGAGTTATTCAATGCATAAGGAGATTTTTGTGCCATAATTATATGTGATACATATAATATAATGCATAATAATTTAGAGCAGAACTTGTATTTTTTCATGTTACAGATTCTAAGCACATGTTCCTTCCTGATGATTCACTGTGCTTGAACCGAGGTGTTGAGTGACTCATTGAGTCAACCAACCCTTGAGATTTATATTATTGCGTTGTACTTTTTTTAAAAAAAGCAGTTTTTCTGTGCCTTAGATTCCATGATTGTCAAATTAGCATGATAATCTTTATTAAAAATTACCGTGGTCCTTTAGCTGAACCTATAAGATGAATTAACATGGCTTGCAAATAACAATTAGTTCCTAGAATTTATAACTTTTTTTTTCAGTGTGATAGTACAGTGTAAATATGCACTTGGAAATATAGTATAACACTAGTTCCCCACATTATCTTCTCAACCTAAAGATAGACTTGCTAAAAATTTCATGACCTATGACCTCTCAGAAAATTTATGGATCTTCAGTTTACTCATAGTTGTTGTAGTGGCTAAAAAATGACATGAAATTTCACGTTTTATTCATATTTCTCACTAGCCCTCCAAGCCTCACACAGTGCAGCCTCCTTTGGGGAAATAAAATCACTTTCAGATTTGTATTTGGATATTAAGAAGCAGTTTCTCTGAGATGAATCCACTAGAAAGTTCCTGAAATCATTAAATGGTGGCAAAACAGAAAAAGACACCTAAATAAATGCAAAAAGCCTCAAACTAGACTATAAGTAAATTATAATATATCAAATAAACTTGATAAATATGAATTGTAGGTCAAAATATTATTTATTAGTCGGTTTTCAAAGGCCTGGTTTCTAATGGCTAATGGCAGAAAAACTATCTTGAAATAATTTCAGTCTAAACATGGTATTGGAAAGCCTATAAATATTAGAGTCTGAAGATATCGGTGTTATGAATTGGAAACTAAATCACTCACATAACTATCTCAAGGTTACATATTAGATTTAAAGCAGAGGCTATATGCTCACCCTTTCACTTGAAAAAAAAGATACTTTAAATAAATTGAGATACCCGAAGACTCGTGCAGCTGAGTTAACAGTCTGGGTATTATTCCTCAAAATGCATGTGGGAGACAGGACTTTTGGGCACACAGGGCATTTATGGGAAGTTACCTGTTTCTGTCCCCTTGTTAACTGCCTGCTGTCAGGTCAGTGCGGTTCGAGGAACATGAAATTCATATCCTTACATCTTCATGATGAGAAGGAAAAAGAGATGTCTCTCTCTCATGAGATATCCTGGGAGAAGAGTTCTCTGATGGACCAAGCCTGAGTCACGCTCCTTGCCTTCAATCACCATGACCAGTGAGGTGGTTAGTCTCACCCACCCGGTAGGGATTATCGCTAAAGCACGGTGAAAAATCAGTTCCTAGGGATTATTTCAGTTATTATGATACTTCCATAAGTTGGATGGATAAAAAATTAATTAAAATAAATAAATGCATACATACTTTAAGAATTGTTTAAAGCTGACACGTATATCTCCATTCAGCAATCCTTAATTTCCAGAGTTTTCATAGTCCCATTTTACAAAAAGCTCAAAATTTTGCCCAGACTGTCCATTGCTGCCCCATCAGGTCTCTCTAGAACTAACTTGACCAAAGAATTTCTAGGTTGAATAAGAAGAAAGAGTCCAAACAGAAGTAAAATTCTGAGAAATATAGCATTGTCTAAATCACCTGATGCTTTGCAAAGGAGTAATTTCACTTTAAATAGGATGGTTGCCGAGGGTCTATTTCCTGGCAATTTGGAAAGATTTGCACTATGCTGATAGCCCATTATGTGGTAACTGTGTTTTGTTAGATAGTCATTTATTTTAATGCAAGTTTGCTTTATCCTGCTAGTTTGTTGACTGTTCCTTGCTGAATACCTCTGTAATCTAAACTTTAAAGGATTAAGCTTCATGGTATTTACCTAACTAAGCATTGTCATTGTGTTATCCTCTTACATATTTGTTACCTGGAAAAAAGAAAAAAAAAACTTTCTTTTTTTTATGGGCTTCCCTGTTACTTTTGCTTGAAAGGCTCTGTGGGTCTTTAAAATTTTATTGTTTTGTTTTATGTTCTGAGACTGTCATTTAAATAGAAGCAAGAGTTAAGTTAGATTAGTGCTTTTAATAATACTTTTTGTTTTTGCTATTGCATGTACACATAAATAACAGAAGAAACACATTTCATCATCTTCCTTTTACCCTGGATTACCATGGAGACCAACAACAACAACGACAACAACAACAAAATAGTTACAACTCAGCTGGCCACATTTGGATCACACCTTTTTAGAAATCCTGTTGATTTTCAAAACCCCTTTGAAAATAACCGACACTTTTAAAAACCCTTATTGTTGAAGTATAGTTGGTATACATTGTTCTGTTAGTTTCAGGTGCACGACATAGTACTTCGACAATTCTGTACATTACATAATGCTCACTACTATAAAGGTTGCTTCCATCTGTTATCGTACAATGTCGTTGCAACATTACTGAATATTTCCCCTATGCTGTACTTTTCATCTCTGTAACTTATTCATTTTATAACTGGAGTTTTGTACCTCTTAATCCCCTTCACCTGTTTCACCCAACCCCTCCTCCCCCTCCTCTCTGGCAGTTACCAGTTTGTTCTTTGTATCTATGAGTCTTTCAGGTTTTGCTTGTTTGTTCATTGGACTCCGTATGGAAGTGATCATACGGTGCTGCCTTTGTCTGACTTATTTTGCTTAGCATAATACCCTCTGGGCCCATCCCTGTTGTCACTGTCACAGATGGCAAGACCTCATTCTTTTTTATGACTGAGTAATATTCCACTGCATGTATACACTGCATCTTCTTTATCCATGTATCTATGGATGGGCACGTGGTTGCTCCATATCTCAGCTATCGTTATACTGCAATAAACATAGCGGTACCTATATCTTTCCAAATTAGTGTTTCTGTTTTCTTTGGGTAATGGAGGTGGAATTACTGGATCAGATGGTATTTCTATTATTAATTTTTTGAGGAAACTCCATACTGTTTTCCACTAATTAGTGGCTGCACTAATTTCCATTCCCACCAAGAGTGCATTAGGGTTCCCTTTTCTCTACATCCTTGCCAACACTTGTTATTTCTTGCCTTTTGATACTAGGTATTCTGACTGATGTGAAGTGATAACCTTATTGTGGTTTTGATTTGTATTTCCCTGATGATCAGTGATGTTGAACATGTTTTTGTGTCTGTTGGCCATCGGTGTGTCTTCTTGGGAAAAACGTCTATGCAGAAAATAACCTGCACCTCTAATGGAAAACCTGTTTATCTCTTCTGCATGGCTTTTATTCCCTCAAGGTAAATAGAATGCAATCTGTGTCCTGGGAATATTTTAATCTTAATTGTTTATTAGAGGAGACAAGAGAGACCAAAAATGTTTGACAGAGAGAGAAAGAGGGAAATATAGTTTTATTTTGAGTAATTGCCTCAAGAAATTTCATTCGCCACTTGTGAAATCCTAAATGCACTGGTTTTCATTTTTTACAAGATTTTTTTTTTCTTTTTTAGCAATCTCTACACCCAGCGTGGGACTTGAACTCATGACCCTGAGATCAAGAGTCACATACTCTTTCTACTGAGCCACCTAGGCACACCAGTTTTTCACTTTTTTAAAAAAATCAACTTTTCTTATCATATTACATCGTTTCCATTTCCATTTCCATATCTTCCTTAAAATTTTTTTCCTGATAGAAACTGTATTTCTTCAGTGAAGTCTGGGCCTTCAATAGCTTCATGGGGGTATCATGACTGGTTTTAGCTAGTTGGTTCAGGAGGAAGCAAGTAACCTAATTCTGGGCAATGATATATTTAAGGAGACCTGTTGAGAAACGAGTCCTGGCTCTTAGAAAGAAAAGAGAAAAAAAAGAAAAAAAGACTCAGAGAAGAAACAGGTCCCTGTGTCTCTGAACTTCACATGTGAGGGTGTGATCCTTCAAATTGGTGCAGCCACTTTCCCACCATGAGGCTACATGAATGAGGACAAAAGTCAACTTATTGCTAGAGTTAGTAGAGAAAAAAAATAAATGAAAAAACTCTGGCTTTTTGAGTTGTACATATGGAATCCTCATACTTACAGGCTTCCTGTTACATAGAATAATATAATGTAGTTTATTTAAGTCACAGAAGCCAGAGATTTCTGCTATAAGCAGCTAAGCACATCTGAACTAATATTCTTTATCGTTTGTATGACATGCTACAGATAGACCTATGGAGATAGGTCTGTCACTCCAGAGCTTTCTAAAATCTGAGGGATAGGCAGAGAGAGAGAGAGAGAGAGAGAGAGAGAGGAAAAGCAGGGAAAAGAAAAATTGTACAGAGGTAAGACAAGACCCATGTAATTTGTAAACCCTGGATATCATCAGTGCATAAGAAAAAGTATGTGGAGATAAACTTCATTTTTGAAGGGGGAGAAAATCTTAGCTCTAAGAAAATATTTAGGAAGGTAAGAAACCTCATTATGTTCTCCCAGGAAGAGTAATGCTACATTACACACACCTTTTAAACCAAGCTAATAACATTCCACACACTTTTTAAACCAAGTGAGGTGATGGTAGCTCTCTCTCTCTTTTTAATGTTGGTCTATTTTTGAGAGAGAGAGAGAGAAAGAGAAAGAGAATATGCACACGTGAGTGGGGGAGGGTTAGCGAGAGGGGGAGAGAAAAGAATCCCAAATACGGTCCACCCATGCTCAGTGCAGAGCCCAATGTAGGGCTTGATCTCTCAAACTGAGATCATGGCCTGGACTGAGGTCAAAAGTCAGTTGTTTAACTGACTGAATCACCCAGGTGCCCCTAAGAGCTTTCTCTTGAGTAGGGGTGGCCCTTACTGGTTGTGAGGACAGGTGACTGGAGGAACACGTGTGTCAGAAAGAACTATATAAACCAGTGTACTTCATCTTGAAAAAAGGTGACTCCCATATTATTAACTGAGATTGAGCTAGAGAGGTAGGTAGGCATCAGGCTGTGGAGAACATTATAGGATATGCAAATAAATGCTATAATGAGGTGTAAAGTGTAAGGAAGAGTAGTAAATAAATCAATGTTTTGCCTAAAATTGTGAACCTTTGCAATTTATATGTAGAACACATTATTTGATTTATTGATGAAGTGATTCATCTATCAAAACGAAACTAAAAAAGACATATTTGGGGATTCAGTGGTTTCAATTTTAGGAATACAGTTTAAGGAAATAGTATGAGATATGGTAGAACTATGTACAAGGATGCTTATCACAGGGTTATTTATAAATATCAGTATGAAGAGCAAGTAATCAGAGCATCCAACAAAAGTGGAAAAGTTACTAAATCATGGACCGTTCTTACAACTGAATATTAGGGAACAATTACAATTACTTATTTGCAGAATATTTGATGTCATGAAAAAGTGTTCATAATAAAAAGTTTAGGTCGAAAGGAAAATATCAGGCCAAAATAAGTACAAAATACAAAGATACAATCCCAGTTTGGGAAAAGAGGCAAGAGGGAAGGTATTTATATGTATATGTACAATTCTCCCACTCCCACATACATGCACACATACACAATTTTTAAAATGGGAGCAATTCAGTATATCAATAATGTTTATTCTAAGTTAATGGGCAATAGGCAATTTTCTTGGTCATAGGTAAATATGGATTGCTTTTATATAGTAATAATATATAAATAAAAATACACAAACTATATTGTATTTACCTTTCTTTGACTTACTTCACTTGGCATGATACTCTTTAGATCCATCGTGTTGTTTCAAATGGCAAGATTTTATTCTTTTTTATGACTGAGTAATATTCTATTATATACACACATATATATGTATGTATACATATCACTTCTTCTTTATCCATGCATCTATGGAACGGACACTTGGGTTGCATCCTTATCTTGGATATTGTGAATAATGCTGCAATAAACATAGAGATGCACATACCTTTTTAAATTAGCATTTTCATTTTCTTTGGGTAAATACCCAGTAGTAGAATTACTGGAACTTACGGTAATTCTATTTTTTAATATTTTGAGGAACCTCCATACTGTTTTCCAGCGTTTGCACCTATTAACATTCCTATCAACAATGCACGAGGGTTCCCTTTTTTCTATATCCTCACCAAAACTTATTGTTTCTAGCATTTTTTTTATTGTATCCATTCTGACAGGTTTGAGGAGATATTGTTGTTTTGATTTGTATTTCTTTAATGATGGGTGATGCGAACATGGGTGTCTGTTGGCCATTGTATGTATTCTTTGGAGAAATGTCTGTTCATGTCTTCTGCTCATTTTTTAGTTGGGTTATTTTGTGTGTGTGTGTGTGTGTTTGTTGTATAGGTTCTTTGTATATTGTGTATATTAATCCCTTATTGGATATATCATTCACAAATATCTTCTCCCTTTCAGTAGCTTGCCTTTTTGTAGAATTTAAGGAATAAAACACACAGACAAAGAGAAAAATAGACCCAAACAACCAGGCTCTTGAATATAGAGAACAAACCAACAAGACTGGAGGGGAAGTGGTGGAGAAATGGGTGAAATAGGTGAAGGGGATTAAGAGGACACTTCTGTGATGAGCATTGAATAATGCATAGAACTGTTGGATCACTGTATTGTACACCTGAAACTAATATAACACTGTATGTTAATTATACTGTGATTGAAATAAATTTAAAGACAGAAAGAAAGAAAAGAAAGGCATCTCTTAAAAAATATAGAAACTAGAAGTAGCTCAAAATTAAAATTTAAGAAAAAGGATTTTATAAATAGTAGTATACTATGACCAAGGAGAAAATACTGTATTCTCAGTAAATGAGCGATATTATGGCACCAACCATTAATATAGATCACCTATAGAAATGCCTTCAAGCAAAAGGAAAGCAATATGTATTTTGTGTTTAAATAATTAACTCACAGTCAAACCAGATAAAGATATTACCTCTCTCTGGGGTTCTTTCTTGCTTAATAGCTCAACACATTGCTAGTCGTGATGCTGACGGGGGTGGCTAGGGTAAAACAAGTTGGGATAATTCTGTAGACTCTCTCCATGTTATGAGAATGGGCTGTTGAGAGATGGGGAAAGAGAGAAAGGCAGAGGAGAGGGGAGGGGGGAAGGAGAGAAGAGAATGTGTGATATGTAAGGGAGATAATGTCTCCAGTGGCAGGGGGTAACTACTCCTGGTAAAAACTGACACATTGCTAAAGGAAAGGAAGTAAAGCACAGATCTCAGGCCATGCATCCTGCTTCTTTCCTTTCACAAAAACCACAATACACACCCTCATTAACTCCTGTCTGTGCGAATAAGAAGAATGATAGCATGAAGAATAACTATCTAGCTTGAAATCTTCACTGTAGATTTTAGGTCAGGAAAAAAAAAAATGGGGTAAGTTTTTTCAAGTCACAAAATTATTTAGTGACAAGAGTCTAAGTTCCTTGGGTTGGGCTCTGATGCCCAATACGTTTTTCATTCCACTAAACCGTCATCATACTTGATACTTAAGGAAAGGTTCCACCTTACCCCATGGTAACTGTCACACAAAAACATGCCTGATTGTTTTTGTATGTTAGTTTTATGTAAATAAGTAAATAACAGAAAGCCCACTGAATTGGGTCTAGGAACTTCCTGTACTCAAGTACTATTTTCATTGATTATCATTGTGGTCTTGTGTTTGTTGCTTAACCTTGCTGTGTCTCAGTTTCTTATCTGCAAAATAAAGAGAATGCATTGAATGTTGTCTGATGTATTTGAAGATATTCAACAGACACCCTGCAGAATTGCATAACCAGTGAAAACAACATAGTTCCGACAAAGGTATAATCTTTACTGATATCTTGCTCCATCTTCCCTGAAGCCCTAAATAAGTAACTTGAGATATTGAAACTAAACAGTAGCGGAACAACTATTGCATATCCGTGATCATTTACAGTAAGTGAAAATTATAAGTGAATTTAGGGAGGTTTCACGAATTGAAATGTAAAAGACTCTTCAGTTGTTTTCATCGGGAAATGTACACAGAGGAAATGGGGAAGGAGGGCAGTTTACCTACGGAAGGGAGAGCAAGCACATGTAAAGAATTTTTTAGAGAAGCCTCACTGTATGTAATTATTTCCGAGAGACTTTTGGGAGGTCATTTCTTTGGTAATCAAGGTGTGAATCAAAAAGGGAATAAGGAAGATACTGGGATGCTAACTTACCAAAAGGGACTTCTCTGTTATAATCTGTAGGGAGACACTGCCCTATGCTAAAGAGAGTTAAATTCATTCTGAAATTCACTGTGCAAGTGAATGTAAGCCCACTCCTCAAAAATTGGGGGAAATGGGGGGCGCCTGGGTGGCGCAGTCGGTTAGGCGTCCGACTTCAGCCAGGTCACGATCTCGCGGTCCGTGAGTTCGAGCCCCACATCAGGCTCTGGGCTGATGGCTCAGAGCCTGGAGCCTGTTTCCGATTCTGTGTCTCCCTCTCTCTCTGCCCCTCCCCCGTTCATGCTTTGTCTCTCTCTGTCCCAAAAATGAATAAACATTGAAAAAAAAAAAAATTAAAAAAAAAAAAAAAAATTGGGGGAAATGGTAAACCAAGGGTTTCATGAAACTTTCAAAATTCAGCTTTGTTTGACAGTAGAAACAATAATGAGGATGATAATAGAATCTATTTGATAAGGTTATTGTCAGGATTAAATGAATTAATACAGGTTAATTAGTTTATTTGTTAAATTGTTATCTTTGTCATTCCTGTTGTTGTTTGCAATATTATTTGGTCTGAAATATATCTAGATTGATCTAACTTTCTGGTAAAATTAATTATAATTTGCTGGTAAAGAAATGTCTTCTGTAACTTTTCAATTATGTGTTTTTTTACTGAGTTTTTAAGAGAACGATCCACTTTGTCCACCAAAAAAAATCAACTTTTTTAAAGTGAAACATGCAGGAAGCTTCTTGTTTGCTGTAGCAAAAGCATTATAACTATATTTTTCTGCCGTTCAAGATATACTAAAAGTCAAACTACTAATTTTTCAGTTCCAGCCTTTAATGCCTGACTTTCGATCTAAGAGATAACCTGGTCTTTATAGTGTATTTTGTAAGAGGGGAGAGCATTGAAGTCATCTCAAATCCAAGCTTGATACCTAAACACCTTCCTACATAACTGAATTTTAACTTCTAAGAATCAAATTCTATTTGCAAGTACCTAAGAAATATGAATCATCTCTCAGTTCACTGAATGACACAAAACTTGAGATCTTTGAGATACAATATTCAAGCAATAACAAGTCACTTTCACATTTTAGAAAGCAGCCACCCCACCAAAACCAAGTAGAGGGAGAAACCCCATCACTTCCCTTTGGTTTTCAGCATGAAATCCATCCCACATAATGTCTTCTAGGTCCTAAGTAAAATTCTAGCTAATTTCCTACACGAAATAAAAATTTCAGGGAGTAATTTCTAGTTTTTTTTAATAGTTTGTTGTGCTGTTAGACTTTTATTAACTGAAACTAGGAAATTTTTTCTTCGCTACTTGGTAAAACAAGAAGCATATTTCAAAATTTATACATTCAGAAGTTCTTTGATCTAAAGAGCTTTCAAACCTTTACCTTGAGTAAACTTTAAAAAGTATCATTTTAAAACTCTTAAATATTTATTAGGGGAAAGGGGAAGCAAAGCAATAATTGTAGAGTTTATAAATAGGTTAGACTCTGATATAAGGGCTTAGTTGTATCATTTATTTGATAGATGTTCCTGGTTTAAACTTTATTGGCTATAATACATACGAATTATTTTAAGAATAAATGGTGTTTCAAAATCTCTTTATATAGCTCTGGAAAATTAATGTTTTTACTTTTAAAAATAACTGATGAAAGTGGGACACTTTTTTTTGATTTCTATGTTTCATCTTTTCCTTTAAAAAAAATTTTTTTTAACACTCATTTTTGAGAGACAGAGAGACAGAGTGTGAGCGGGGGAGGGGCAGACAGAGAGCAAGACACAGAATCTGAAGCAGGCTCCAGGCTTGGAGCCGTCAGCACAGAGCCCGACGTGGGGCTCAAACTCAGGGACTGCGAGATCATGACCTGAGCCGAAGTTGGACGCTTAACTGACTGAGCCACCTAGGCGCCCTATCTTTCTCTTTCAATAATGCTCTAAGCCACCACTCTACATTGTATTTACCCTAATTCTGTCTTTGTATTACAGAATTTGTATGTGTTCTGTGTCATCTATATAATCAACATGGTCGTGTCACTGACAAAGAAAGACTTAATTACATGAACTATCTGTCACAAGTCCTTGAGTAGGTAGGGCTGTTGTACAGAATCTGTAGGGCTCATCTGTAGGGCTGGTGTCACTAATAAACACTAAACATCCTTTGTGATGCAGCCCAACAAGCCCCCGTTTAGACTGGACTAGGACAAAAAGTCAAATCGATCTGAACTGAGTCTGTTTACCTACCAGAGAGATAACAGCTGTAGTTTTCCCTTTACTTATTTATATTTATCCTATACTTTAGATTTATATATTTAAAGGCCAACCAATGCATTTTTAAGGCTAACCAATGCCTTTAAATAATTTTACAGAATTCGAGAGCTGGCAGAGAATCTAGTAATCATCTAACCCTACATAAGAAGAAAATGTAGCCTGTGGAGAAAAAATGGCGGTGCTCAAGGTCTCAGTGAATTAGTAACACAGCTGAAATAAGTTCATCTTATGTGAAATTTATAATATTTGCACTGCTTCTAAATTCAATGGAATGTTTAAATGTGTAATCTAAAAGTATAATATGTTGTTTTTATAGGTACCAAAAATGAACCCGAACTACTCACAGTTCACCAAAAATGACCCCTTTTCTGACATTTGAAATATATTTACAGTTCCATCTGTAGATGTTAGTTTGTTTTAAAGGATAAGCAGGATATTAGAATGTAAGCTACAAATTCCCTTCCTGTTATTTTATTTTATTTTAAAGAGAGAGATTGTGGAACTGATGCAGGGCTTGATCTCACCAGCCTGGGATCATGACCTGGGCCTAAATCAAGAGTCCCATGCTCAACCGACTGAGCCTCCTCGGCAGCCCCCGCACTTGTTAAGTCATAAGAAGAAGGACAAAATTTAAACTCTGTAGCCTAAAAATGTTCTCTGTGAACTACTTGAACTTCACTTTTTTGTTTAATGAACGGCTGGTTTTAGAATTCTAGAGTGATCAAATTTTAGGACAATATGATACTATCAGCTATTTAGCTTAGGAAAAGAATTTGATAGCCAGCAGAGAATTTATTCTGAAACGAAGAGGTAGCTATAATACCCTTGAGCTGTTTAAGTCTTTTAGTACTTATCCTTGGGAAGACCACTCTGGTAGAGGTAGGAGGAATTGGTTCAACGACGGTGGAAGTTTATTGGAAGCAAGGGTCCTGCCCTGCCAGGCAGTAAATCTGTAAAGAAACTTACAAATATCTCTTACTTGTGAAGCTTACATTTAATCAGGGGGAAACGGACTACAGCAATAAACATCATAAGTAAGTATATAATATGTTAGGAGAACAAATAAGTACAGTGGGCAAATATACACAGCAAAGAGAATTTAAGTTCTTGGAATAAAGGACAGGTTCCAGGTTTAAATAAGATGTTCAAAGTTAGTTTCACTGAAAAGAAAACATTTGAACACTCAGAAGACATAGAAGAGCTTAAAATTCAGCTGTGGGGAAATGGCTACCTCAGAGGTCATAAGGCTGTCACATACCTGACAAGTTTGGGAAGCAGCAAGGAGGTTTGCATCGCTGAAGAGGACTGCAAAAGGGACGGCACGATAGGAGATGAGGTGAGAAAGTTAACAGGATCCTGATTATGTGAGGGCATCTAGGCCATTGTCAAGCCTTTGGCTTTCGCTGTGAGTGAAATGGGTAGGCTGTGTGTGGAGTATTTGGAGCACAGAAATGACATGCTCTTTCTCTTGTTTTAAAAGGATCATTGAAGGAGCTCTGTCAAAACCACAGTTTGGGAGTGGGGGGAGACTGGAAACAGGGAGGTGGGTTAGGAGATTCTTGCCATAAGCCGTGTAAGACAGGATGGGAGGACTGACCACACGGTGGTTAAGGTGGTAAGAAGCACTTACGTTGTGGATGTTTTCTGAATATAAAGCCAACACGATAGTCTGACAGACTGGATGAGAAGGTGAGAGAAAAAGAGGAGTGAGGGTTGTTTCCCAGGCTTTTGCTAGAGACAACTGGAAAGATGGGTGTTTTCAGCAATTGGTTAGGGAAAGCTGTGGATGAAACAGGTTTGGCTGGTTTCAGAAGGAAGAAGACAAGTTCAGTTTTGGATTTGTTGAGTTCAATGTGCCTATTAGATATCTACGTGGAAATATGGAGTCCAGTTTGGAAGAGAGATCTGGTCTGGAGATAGAAATTTGAGAACCCAGATGCTATTTGAAGCCACAGAACTGGACGGGATCGCCACAAAAGCGAATGAAGGCCAAGAAGAAGAAAAAGCCAAGGAATAAAGCCAGAGAAAGGAAGGAACCAGCCAAGAGATTTGAGAAACAGTAAGTAAGGTGGGAGAAAGACTAGGAGAATGGGTGTTCTTGGAAGTCAAGGGAAGAAAATGGGTCAAGGACATGTGATTGAGCAATTGTTTCCAATGATGCTAAGAGGTTGAATAAAATGAGAATTGAGCATTGTTTTTTGGCAACGAAGAAATCATCAACAGGGCAATAACACAGACACATCACATTTGGTCTGGGCACTCCAAAGGGGTTCCCATTGCCATTAATACACTCATTTGGGTACACTTATTTGGGGGAAGAGGGATTGGAAACACTAAATCAAGTGATGGAGGACTGCATTATGTGACTTAAGATTATTATGGGAGACGGGTTGGAAATTTTATTTGCCTGGTGTCAGATTTGAGAAAAAATGTTTTGTGTCCGGATAAGGTGCACATTTGGCATTGGTTCAGCTGGGGTAATGCTACATATTAAGATGAAGACCGCGTGAGCAGGAAGATATGGAGGAATGATTCAGAGACGGTGGCTTCAGTTTTGAGGAACTGGCAGACCTCCAAGTGAGCTCATATAAATTGAACCTCAACAGGGATGGATTTGTGATGGAAATTGGAAGTCAGAACAAAGAAATGAGAGTCAAAGCAGAGGAACACTATGCTGGGTACAAAGCAGTGGTTGAGAATAAATAGCATCTCATGGTAAACGATGTGTAAAGTGCGAAGTAAGGAGACTAAGAACGGTTAGGTTGACAGGAAGGAAACCAGGGCAGTAGTGTCCCGTAAGGCATTGGAGGAGATTTTCAAAAGGGATATTTCTGAAACCACTCAGTGCCCTCAAGAATTTGGTTCTCCTTCATGGGTGAGGATGTACGATTCCTTACACTTAGATCCAACCCGGTAAATCTCCGAAACTTTTCCTTTCCTCCAATCTGAACTTGCTTTTGCTTTGTTTTATTAATCTTAGTGTGTAGTTTCTTACATGTCACCTAATATCTGGTGTCTGTTTCTTTCACAAGCCAATGTAAACTGAATTTTCAAGTGGACTGTATTCATTGTCAGTCTAGGCTCCCCAAATGCCTTCTCCTTAACTTCCTCAGTTCCACAGTCACAACCTTTTAGGGAAGTCCCTTGTGGCCTCAGCCAAAATTTCCAGAACTTCAACTTGGATGGGATACCTAGACCCATTGTTTTTGGACAGTGTGATATCAAACTAGTTAAGAGCCAAAAAGTCACCGTTATATTTGGTAACCAGAGGATCATCGGTGCATTTTGTAAGAACACTTTCCAACAGCTGCTTTGATGAGAATCTAGGCTATATTGTGTTGAAACACAATACGTCCATAGACGTAGTGGAGGAGACAGCTCTTAAAATTAGAAGAGCAAGATCATAGAGATATTCAGTGAATTTTTTGAAGTGTATAAAAAGGAGGAAGAAAGGTTTTTTTTTTCTTTTGTTTTGGGGAAGGACTTTCTGACTTTGGCAAACTGAGGAAAAGGAGCCTGTATGAAGGGAATAGTTAAAAATTTGGAGAGGGGTACCTGGATGGCTCAATCGGTTAAGCATCCAACTTCGACTCGGGTCATGATCTTGCAGTTCATGGGTTGAACCCTGCATCAGGCTTTGTGCTGACAGCTCAGGGCCTGGAGCCTGCTTCGGATTCTGTGTCTCCCTCTCTGTCTTAGTACCCCTCTCCTGCTCGCTCACTCTCAAAAATAAAACTTTAAAAATATTTTTTTTAAAAATTGGAGAGAAAGGGTATTTATGAAATAAGAATGTGGGAAGGGAGAACTAATTCAAGTTACAGAATTGACAATATCTGACTAAATAGGAGCTAAATCACATCCCTCATCATTTGTAAATGACATCACATGAAGTAAATCAAATGTAATATGTAACATTAATTGCTGTTTATAGGAAAAGACATTGAGAATTTCTTTTTATTTTATGCTTTATGAGTAGTAGATGTCAGAACGTGTTGATGTGAACGATTTCTCCATGGCATCACAAAGCTATAGTTGAAGTGATTTCCTCTTTGCTGTGTAATTCCCTTATATAAAGTTGGTCCCTTCCATTTACTTTGTACACGTCCACTTATTCAGCAGTAATGAGTGTTTAACTCAATATGTTTCTCTCAAAAGAGTTCATAAATAAATAAATGTCTCATTTTCCAGTGATATTTCCAGGGGAAGTGTACCACCCTCTGTCTGCCATGAACATTTTATCACTCCCATTTTCTTTATGCCATTCAAGTCATCTTTCTCGATATTTCCTCCACTCCAACCCAAAATTCTTATACTATGGCCTGAATATTTGTGTTCCCTCCAAAATTATATGGTAAATTCTCGTGCCATATGGGATAGTATTTGGAGATAGAGCCTTGACGAAGTGAGTAGATCATGAGGGTGGAGCCCTCATGAATGGGGCTAGTGCTTTCAAGAAAGGGACCCAGGAGAGTTCCCTCACACTTAAATGAAGATACAGTAAAAAAGATGGCTGCCCGTGAACCAGGAAGAGGACTCTCACCAGACACCCAGTCTGCCAGCGCAGTGGTCTTGGACTTCCCAGCCTCCAGGACTGTGAGAAAGAAATGTTTCTTGTTTAAGTTGCCCAGCCTATGGTATTTTTGGCATAGCAGCTTGGACAAACTAAGACAACTGACAACTTTGCTTCATGTTTTATGGAAAGAAAGATAAGCAGGAGTCAGCAGACAAGACCCGTTCATCCTCTCATGTCCAAAATTTACACTCTTACCCGTGGCTGCTCCTATTTTCCCCTTTTGGTTTGTGGGTGATCTAGAATCCACATGAGCTTCTCAAAGATTTAGCTCCTTAAGATTATCATCTTTTTTACCTGCCTTTGCATCTTCTTCCATTGTACCAGATCACTGGACTTTAACATTTCAAATAGTCTGTACTTTTCCAATTAAAACCAAAAACAAACTCTCTGAGCTCAATCTTCATCTCAAGCTACCAGTCTATGTCTATGCTTTCTCCATAGATTAGGATATCTTGAGTTGTAGTTCAGTAACCCAACTCAGAATGGATGTAAACAATGGAGAACATAAATTGCCTCATGTAATTGTAAAATTCCAAAGGGTATATGGGCTTCATGTGTAGTTTGCTGCTGTGGCTCAACAGCACCATCAAAGACTTAAGTGCTTTCTTTCTTTGTATTATTATTTCAGCATTCTAACTTCCCACATGTTAACACAATGGCTTTTCAGCCACTACGTGGGTTACTTTCTTCCTGATTTTGTCTGTCAGAGGTAGGAAACAAAGAGCATTTTTTATTTACTAACTATAGCAGAATGGAGATGGTTTCTTTCCCATGAATTAAAATTGTGTCATATGATTATTCCTGCACCAACTTCTGTGGTCAGAGGGATGGACTAAACTGGTAAGATTATGCCATTCAGAATCTACTCTGGAATTAGAAGTGACATCAAGCCCATTGAAAACACATGACTAGGAAATGTCTGGTCTAACTTTAAGGGAAAATAGAAAATCAATTATGGGAGTAGCCAAAAAATGTTCATCATACCTTCAGTCAAACTGTTCAGAGAAGTTGTTCGTACACTCTTTCCTGTAGTCCATTAACTACTCAACACATTTCCATTGTACTATTAAATGAATTCAACATAGTATCTGCTTCCACTACTCTTTGGAACTACATTCACTGGTATCTCAGTTACTTTCATGTTGCCAAATCCAACTTTTTCAGTCCTCATTTTACCGGGCCTCTAAGTCACTTTCAGTGCTTTGAACACTCCCTTATTCAAACATTCTTTCCTTTTGACTTCCATAATTCACCCTCTCCTGACTTCCAACCTACCAATATACCCATTTGTTTTCAGTCTCTATCATATTTTCCTGCTGTAAATAGTCAGGTTCCTTGGATGATGTAGCTACACATATCTGCACAGTAAATTGTCTTGAAACAAAGATGTTTAAATACCAAACATTTATTACCTCACACTTTCCGTGAATCAGAAACCCAAGTGCAGCTCAGTTGGAAACTTCTGGTCCAAGGTCTCCCATGGAGTTACAGTTAGTCTCTTGGCTAGGGCTGTGATCTTATCCGAAGGCTCAATTGGGGGAGGATCCTCTTACAAACTCATTTTTGTGATTGAGAATTTAGTCATTCACAGACTGCTGGCTGGAGGTCTCCCTTAGTTATCTGTCACCGTGGGCCTCTCCACAGGGTTCCTAATAACTTGGACACACTAGAAAGCAACCCCAGACAAGGAAGATAGAAGTCAGAGCATTGTATAACCTAGTCTTGGTAGTAATATCCCGTGATTCTTCCTGTGTTCCATTCGTTGGCACCATGTCCAGCCCACACTTAAGGGGAGAGGCTTCTACAAGGATGTGAACACTAGGGGACAGGGTCATTAGGTGCCTTCTTGGAAGTTGCCTAGCTTACTGTGGCTTGGGGTTTTGTCTTTTTCTAATTCCATCTTTTTTGCTTTGGTAATGCCCTATATTGTCCTAGTTATCATGTTACCTGTATTCCATAGCTCTCAAATTTATACTGCCACATTAGGCCTCTCTTCAGACCTTTATAATCTATTTGACATCTCCATGTAGCTTTATCCCAAGCTCTCAACATTAACAGGGTACAAATGAAATGTTTTATTTTCCTTTCCTTAGACTCCAAATATTCTCTTTTTTCTGATAAGCTTTTCGACCTTGGTAAATGGCACCTCTGATCACTCGGTTTCTCAAGCCAGGCACTAGAACGTTTTTCTTGACCTTTACCTCCCTCACTTACCACATCATTCTATCCCTACAGTCTATCAACTGTCACTTCAAAATTACGGTTTCCTGGATGCCTCAAAGATCCCCTCCATGTGTTTGCTTTTGTTTTTGCTCTGTTGCAACCCATTCTCAGTAACAAAATAGATTAATCATTTAATAATGTAAATAAGAGCTAATCCCATGTTTTTTAAATCCTTCAAAGGCTTCTCATTGCTCTGCACGATCCTGCTTGATCTGGTTTTTGCCTGCTTCACCAACCTTGTTTCAGGCAGCATTCTTTCCTTCTGAGTTCTCACCACACCTGGTCTCTTTTTGGTTCCCAGCTTTCCCTCTGGTTGGAAGACTTCTTCCACAGCTCTGCCTCAGTGAGCTCTACCCCGTTCAACCACAGACATGTCTTCCAGGACCACTCCACTCAATCGCACACATATTCTTAAAGCTCAGTCCTTTTTCTTCATGGCACTTGTAATTTGTAAGCTCCAAGTGAAAGAGGCTACGTCCATTTTGTTATCTACCTGTCAATGCCTAGAGAGCACCATTTGAACACACAACACTCCGTAGATAACTTCTGGAGTAAGCTTCTCACTGTAGAATACACCCCAAAATCACAATAACGTTTTCTCTGCTGTTTCTTATTTTACCAACTCGAGTTGTACTTGTTCTTAATTTAGTCCTTTAGTGTTGTGTCTAAATATGTGTGTTGCCTTTCTTCTTTCTTTCTAGTTAGGCTTTTTTGGGGAAGCGTGCTGAGGAACATTCCTAAAGACAGATTATAACATATTCATCCTTAGTGAAGTTAAGAGGAGGACCTTTATAACAATGACACCTAGATTGCCTTTGCCTGAGGAACATGTAAGGTTGAGTATTCAGGTGGCATTCATTTAAGATCTCTTTTTGAGAATCTTTCTGGAAGTTGGGGGCCAGAGGCTGGGACTTGTTTTCTCTTGGAGACATGGTCTGCTTTAGGTTTTCTCACTAGTCATACACTGGTTGCACATGTACCATAAAAGAAAGCCATGGAAAGACCCACCTGACACCCACATTGAGATTGCCATCTTCCAGCTGATGTTTCTGTTCAGAGCTTTTGTGAACTTGAGAGAAGAACTAATAATCCTGGAATGAATCACTGTACCTGTGACATTCTAGTTAAAGTCGAACGGTGCAGATAAAATGTGCCGCTTTGGTGTGAAGAGACTGAACAACACTTAATAAAACCACAGAACACACACAAATTGAAGTGAAAAACGTTAACCTTTTGCTGCCCAGGAAAACTTTCTGGTAAATGGGAGGTGGGATGTGGGTGGGGAGATGGCTTGTGGAGTGTTAGGTAAAGTACGACGTGAAAACATGCCCCGAATCTTCTGCAGAAGAAGTGCTTCTCCTCATGTCTTTAGGAGAGGGGGCTGGCTAAATCATTTTACCCTTGTCATATTTTGTATTTTTATTGATTTTTAATTTTTGTTGTAGAGAGAGAGGGAGAGTGTGCGAGTGGAGGAGCGGAGCACAGGGAGAGGGAGAAAGAATCTCAGGCAGGCTCATGCTCAGCACAGAGTCCGACCCTGGGATCATGAACTGAGCCAAAACGGAGAGTCAGACCCTCACCTGACTGGGCCTCCCAGGCATCCCCATTTTACCCTATTTTTAGTCTTCTCTTGAATATTTTTATTCTAAAAGACAATATATTTCCTCCACAGGTCTCATAGTTATTTATTTCAAGCTCTGTCTTCTCTCAAAGAACGAAAGTTCACCTTCTCCAATCAGTGCAATTCGAAGGTTATGTTGTTTACTTAATGTTAATTCTGTGAATGGATAATTTTAAACAGATATTTGGAAATATGGGGGGGGGGGGAGACAAGTACGGAAAGCATGGGGAGGAAAGAGCTGGATTTAAGTATATGGAAAAAGACCATATGAGCCAGAATGTGTCAATAGTGGAGATGAAGAGAGAGAAAAAGACATCAAATGATATGCTTCCTACTATTGTTGTGTATCGTGGTAAAATATATATGGTATATTTTATAATATATTCCAAAAACATGCTTGTCCACATCCTTGTTTCTATATGTCTTTCTATACATATATTTTCCTAATGTACATAAATCCCCATCAGAGCAAGGGAGAAATTTCCATCCATTGCTGTGAAAAATCAGTCACTTTTGATTTGGAGTGGGGCTCCGACTAATAGGGAAAGTAGAAGGGTTTGAAGCTGTCCGTACAATTACTGCAGCTCTTTTGATTGTTTTCTTTTGATTTCGATGATAAGTTATTTCTTTTAACTGGATTCTGCTTGATCTGATCTCAGTGCCTGAGTTTGGAGGACGAGTGACTTGTGCTCCTGAAGTCTTTGCCCTGTGTCCCGCCAGATTTAAATTCACATCGACCGTCTGTGATGATTTGATGTCATTTGCAAATTATCAGCAGTCTACATAAAATCAATGTAAAAGACTACTTATATCACAGCAGTGATTATCTGATTGAGCTGGTATTTAAATTTGTATTTAAATATGTAAATTGTTTTTAACTGACTGCAGTTCTTTACGTATTTTCAAAAGATACTTTTAGAACCATTTAGGAAGTTGATGAAAACTTCTGCTTGGTGTTTAATAGCATCCTCTTTAATGATAGAAGCACATATATTAATACAACAGTACAGTGAGTTACCTCCAATTGACCACCAGTTCTGTCCTACAGAATCTGGGTTAAAGCAGAGCCAAACTCAGTAGAGAGTTACCTTTGTGTTAACTTTGGGGAAAGATTCTATTAGCAAAACAATAAACAAATTTCAACAAGGTTATAGAGAGGGAAGCTCGAAACCTTTTAAAATTATACTCATGCAAGTTATTTTGTAAGTTGAAACAAATATTTTGCAAAAAAATTCTATTTATGCAAATTTATGTTAGGAAAATACTCAAAATGTATAAGAAGTCACGTACACAAATATACACATTATGCAATTTTTAGAATATCAGACAAATAGGTATAACTTATAATAGGTAAAAGTAAGCTTTTTGCCAATCCTCTCCGTGGATAAATACTCACAATTTAAATACAACAGATATGATGTACCTATAGGAAAACTGTTTAAGATATGATGTTAAGTAAAAATGAATATGAAAATGTATGCATGTTTTGAGTACATATTTGAAATTAGGAGAGAAAAAGCACTCAAAGGAAATAAAGATAAAACTGATCTCTTAAAATAAAGGGTATCTGGGGTGCCTGGGTGGCTCAGTCAGTTGAGTGTCCGACTTCGACTCAGGTGATGATCTCACGGCTTGTAAATTCAAGCCCCGCGTCGGGCTGTGTGCTGACGGCTCGGAGCCTGCAGGCTGCTTTCGATTCTGTGTCTCCCTCTCTCTCTGCCCCTAACCCACTCGCATTCTGTCTCTGTCTCTCTCAAAAATAAATAAACATTAAGAAAAAAAATTAAAATAAAGGGTATCATGGTATTTTCTGTTTCTAAAGTGATCTGTAATCTGTTTTATTTCATCGTTCAAGTGAATTAAGGAAGTAGTTTATGGAGAGCCCTACTATTTATAGGATATGAATTATAATTCATTTTATCTTGTAAGGACTGGATGAAATGATTATTATAGTCATTTTAAACAGTAACAAAATTTGTGCCAAAATTGTGAAAGAGATCCTTTGAGGATCACACAGTAAATAGATGAGCAAGACATCGGGGCACCTGGGTGGCTCAGTTGGGTAAGCGTCCAACTCTTGATTTTGACTCTGGTCATAATCTCGTGGTTCATGGGATCCAGCCCCGCTCTGGGCTGACAGCTGTGGAGGCTGCTTGGGATCCTCTCTCTCTGTGCCCCTCCCTTGCTCTTTCTGTCTCAAAGTAAATAAATAAACATAAAAAAAAAAAAAAAGACATGAACCAGAGACAGTGTTTCTAACCATTGGTCATTCTCCACAATGCTGAACACAAATGAATAAACTAAACTCAGGTATTTTTAAGTGCCTGCTTGGTGGTTAATATTCTTGATGTTAATTTGTGTGCTAACGGTTTGCTTAATGTATAATAACCAAAGGAACCCTACTAATGGCTAAATCATTTGAGAAACAATTCTGATGTCTTCTGGGTTTTTTTTGTGTGTTTTGTTTTGTTTTAGTAGAGCAAAACTTATCATGTAAGAAACATAGAGAAAACCAAAGCCACAAATGAGGGCATGTGACAAAAACTAACAACTTATGTAAGTTAAGTTACTGGGAAATTTAACGTAAGCCGTGACGATATGCATTATCTGATTAAAGTTTAGCCAACTAAATGCAGTTTTGACTAATAGGCGGTAGGACTCCTGAGTTGGCGGAATGAAGGGAAATAATATGCTAGCATGTATGTTATTGTGTTAGCAGTTCTTTTGAATATTTGATTTTGACCTTGACCAGAAATGACATCCTATCACCAGCATTCTTTGACAATCCCTCATAGCTGCTTAGGCTACTGACAATAGCAGGCACAATTTCTGAATTCCTTCGGACAGTATCACGGCCTTTCGCCTTTTGGCTTAACTTATCATAAGTATAACTTAATACTTATGTTTGGGTAATGTTTTTAAATTTGTTTTAACTTTACATGTTTTTTTTTTGTTTGTTTCCTGAAAAAAAGAAGTCAAATACAATTTGTTTTTGTGTTTTTATTACACAATAAACACAAAAACAGAAAACCGTCCCAGATGATTGTGTCATTTGTTGAATGATTATACGGTGAGGACTGTTGCAAACCAGATCAGGAAATGGACTTTTGCCAGTCACCCCAGAAACGCGTGTATGTGTCCTCCTCCTAAGCTCTTCTCAACTTTCATTGTGACCCTCTGCTTGCATCTTCAATAGATTTATCCACCAAGGGCTTCGCTAAGATTCCAATACTTTAACTTTCCATTTTGCTTTTAAATACATTTTTAAAGATCTCTTTTGATCTTCAGATTTCCCCTTTATCCCTTTCTTTTTCTCATGAACCATCTGCTGGCCACTTCATCTGCGGGATTTTCCAGAGTATGTTGCAACCAGCAGTCTCCATGCTGTGGAAACACTGTTGGTACAACTGAGCGGGTCCCCTTGTCCTCTGTGTCCTCCAAATTGGCACGTGGGTCCAGAGGCTTGATGGCATGCAAATTCACGTTTTATGAAACTTACAGGTGTTTGCTTTCACACGTGGGCACAAAGGATCTGCTTTTCTTTTTAATTTCTTTTAAACTTATTTAGTTTTGAGAGAGAGAGAGAGGGTGTGTGTGAGCATGGGAGGAACAGAGGGAGAGGGAGACACAGAACCTGAAGCAGGCTCCAGGCTCTGAGCTGCCAGCACAGAGGCCGATGTGGGGCTTGAACTCACGAACCGCCATGATGTGAGCTGAAGTGGGTCAATCGACCGACTGAGCCACCCAGGCGCCCCAAAGGGCCTGCTTTTCTGATGTCAGCAGCAGTTTGTGCTCAGGGCACTGATTCTTACGTCTATGTGTCTTCAGTCACTTTGATTGTCTGAAATTATTTTCCAGTGTTACCCCAAGTTAATGAATATTGCTAAAATTTGGTTTGTGCCCTCTATGTTGTCAGTTCTCTTGGGATATAAAATTTGTGGTTCTCTTCTGTTCTTAAGTAAATTACGCTTTTTTTTTCTGGTATAAACTTTTGCTGCCAAAAAGTAGAATGATTGTCTCCTTTTGCTTTTTCCCTTATAAAACACTCGCTATTTTTGCCTAGATTCTCAGATGTTAAACTCTCAAAAGTTAAATGCTTTCACTAGAATATGCTTTTCTGTTGGTCATTTTTGCTCAATATTCTGAGCCTTTGGGGGTATTTTCAAAGGAAAGTTTTCTTTAATTACAGCTTTAGGTATTTATTCCATTCTTTTATGTTGGTTATCTTTTTTCAAATCGTTTTTTTAACTGGTAGATCTTTTTCCACCTCTTTAAATTTTCCACAAGTTCCTTTCAGTTCTTTTTTCGTTTCACTTTTATTTTTTGTTTTCATCTTTTCTTTCAGGTATTAACTGTGTGTTCATTTGATCTTTTGTTCTTTCTAGTTTAGACTTTCTGAAATTATTTTCCTTAACTTGTAAGTGTTCTCATGTAATTTCTGATATCTACTATTTCTCATTTATTCTTTCATGTGTTTTATCATTTTTAATATTGTTTAGCTTATTTTGAAATAGTAGGTTATACTTTTTTGGTTTTTTGTTTTAGATTATATATATATATATATATATATATATTTTTTTTTTTTTTTTTTTTCAAGTTAGTTAACATTCAGCGTAGTCTTGGCTTCAGGAGTAGAACACAGTGATTCATCTCTTACATATGACACCCTGTGCTTGTCCTGAAAAGTGCCCTCCTTGATACCCATCACCCGTTTAACCCACCCCCAATGCACACATGCACTCCTTCCCCCTCCAGCAACCTCAGTCTGTTCTCTGTATTTAAGAGTCTCTGATGGTTTGCCTCCCTCTCTGTTTTTATCTTATTTTTCCTTCCTTCCCCCTGTGTTCATTTGTTGAGTTTCTCAAATTCCACTTATGAGTGAGATCATAGGTATCTGGCTTTGTGTGACTGAGTTATTTTCCTTAGCATAATACCCTCCGGTTCCAACCACGTTGTTGCAAATGGCAAGATTTCATTCTTTTCCTTTGCTGAGTCGTATTCCATTGTGTGTGTATACCACATCTTCTTAATCCATTCATCAGTCCATGGACATTTGGGTTCTTTCCACAGTTTGGCTATTGTTAATAGCACTGCTTTAAACATTGGGATGCACATGCCCCTTTGAATCAGCATTTTTGTATCCTTTGGATAAATACCTAGTAGTGCATTTGCTGGGTCGTAGGGTAGTTCTATTTTTAATTTTTTGAGGAAACTCCATTCCGTTTTCCAGAATGGCTGCACTAGTTTGCATTCCCACTGACAGTGCAAGGGGGTTCGCCTTTCTCTATATCCTCATCAACATCTGTTATTTCCTGAGTTTTTAATTTTAGCCACTCTGACAGATGTGAGGTGGTACCTCATTGTGGTTTTGGTTTGTATTTCCCTGATGATGATGTTGAGTGTCTTTTGATGTGTCTGCTGGCCATCTGGATGTCTTCTTTGGAAAAGTGTCTATTCATGTCTATTCTGCCCATTTCTTCACTGGATTGTTTTTTGGGTGTTGAGTTTGATAAGTTCTTTATAGACTTTGGATACTAACCCTTTATCTGATATGTCATTTGCAAATATCTTCTCCCATTCTGTCAGTTGCCTTTTAGTTTTGTTGATTCTTTGCTTTGCTGTGCAGAAGCTTCTTATCTTCATAAGGTCCCAATAGTTCAATTTTGCTTTTTTTCCCCTTGTCTCTGAAGATGTATCAAGTAAGTTACTGCTGTGACCTACGTCAAAGAAGTTGTTGCCTGTTTTCTCCTGTAGGATGATAATGGTTTCTTGTCTCACCTTTAGGTCTTTCATCCATTTTGAATTTATTTTTGCGTATTTAAGAAAGTGGTCCAGTTTCATTCTTCTGTATGTTGCTGTCCAGTTCTCCTAGCACGATTTGCCAAAGAGACTGTCTTTTTTCCACTGGATACTCTTTCCTGCTTCATTGCAGATTAGTTGGCCATATATTTGTGGGTCCATTTCTGGGTTCTCTATTCTATTCCTTTGATTTCTGTGTGTGTTTTTGTGCCAATACCATGCTGTCTTGATGATTATGGTTTTGTAATATAGTTAAAGTCCAGGAATGCCTCCAGCTTTGCTTTTCTTTTTCAAGACTGCTTTGGCTATTTGTGGTCTTTTTGGTTCCATACAAATTTTAGGATTATTTGTGGATTAGGATTACCTAGCTCTGTGAAGAATGCTGGTGTTATTTTGATAGGGATTACATTGAATGTGTAGATTGCTTTGGGTAGTATTGACGTTTTAAAAATATTTGTTCTTACAATCCATGAGCATGGAATATTTTTCATGGAATAAGCATGGAATATGCTTAGTTTCATCGATCTGTTCTACTGTTGTTGTTGTTGTTTGGATTCTATATTGTTTATTTCTGCTCCACTCTTTATTATTTCCCTTCTTCTGCTGGCTTTGGGCTTTATTCACTGCTCATTTTCTAGCTCCTTTAGGTGTAAGGTTAGGTTGTGTATTTGGGAACTTTGTTGCTTCTTAAGATAGGCCTGGAGTGCAATGTATTTTCCTCTTAGGACTACCTTTGCTGCATCCCATTTGTGTCTTCTTCAATTTCTTTCATAAGTTTTCTGTAGTTTTCAGCATACAGATCTTTTACGTCTTTGGTTAGGTTTGTTCCTAAGTATTTTATAGTTCTTGGTGCAATTGTAAATGGGATCAATTCCTTGATATCTCTTTCTGTTGCTTCATTATTGGTGTATAGAAATGCAATGGATTTCTGTACATTGATATCCTGCGACTTTGATAAGTTCATGTATCAGCTCTAGCAGTTTTTTGGTGGAGTCTTTTGGGTTTTCCATGTAGAGTATCATGCCATCTGTGAAGAGTGATAGTTTGACTTCTTCTTTGCCAATTTGGATGCATTTTATTTCGTTTTGTTGTCTGATTACTGAGGTTGGGACTTCCAAGATTATGTTGAACAACAGAGGTGAGAGTGGAAATCTTTGTCATGTTCGTGATCTTAGGGGGAAAGCTCTCAGTTTTTCCACATTGAGGATGATATTAGCTGTGGTCCTTTCATATATGCCTTTGATGATGTTAAGCTACGTTCCTTCTATCCTGACTTTCTTGAGGACTTTTATCAAGAAAGGACACTGTATTTTGTCAATTGCTTTTTCTGCATTTACTGACAGGATCATATGGTGTTTATCCTTTCTGATATTAATGTGGTGTGTTATGTTGATTGATTTGTGAATATTGAATCAGCCCTTCAGTCCAGGAATGAATCCCACTTGATCATGGTGAATAATTCTTTTAATGTACTGTTGAATTCAATTTACTACTATCTTGTTGAGAATTTTGCATCCAGGTTCATCACGGATATTGGCCTGTAATTCTCCTTTTGAGTGGGGTCTTTGTCTGGTTCTGGAATCCAGGTAATTCTGGCTTCATAGAATGAGTTTGGGAGCTTTCCTTCCATTTCTATTTTTTGCAAAAGTTTGAGAGGAATAGGTCTTTAACTCTGTTTAAATGACTGGAGACCATTTGGCTCTGGACTCCTATTTATTGGGAGATTTAAAAAAAATTTTTTTTTAATTTTATTTATTTTGAGAGAGAAAGAGAGAGACATAGTGTGAGAGGGGGAGAGGCAGAGGGAAAAGGAGACACAGAATCTGAAGCAGGCTCCAGGCTCCAAGCTGTCAGCCCAGAGCCCGATGCAGTGCTTGAACCCATGAACCACAAGATCATTACCTGAGTCGAAGTCAGATGCTTAACTGACTAAGCCACCCAGGTGTCCCATGTTGGGAGATTTTTAATAATTGATTCAGTTTCTTCACTGGTTATGGGTCTGTTCAAATTTTCTATTTCTTCCCATTTGAGTTTTGGTAGTGTGTGAATGTCTAGGAATTTTCTATTTCTTCCAGATTGTCCAATTTGTTGGCATTTAATTTTTCATAGTATTCTAATTGTTTGTATTTCTGTGGTGTTGGTTGTGATCTCTCCTCTTTCATTCATGATTTCATTACCTATTTGGGTCCTCTCTCTTTTCTTTTTGAGAAGTCTGGCTAGGAGTTTATCAATTTTATTTATTCTTTAAAAAAACCAGCTCTCAGTTTCATTGATCTGTTCTACTGTTCTTGTTCTACTGATTTTTGTTGTTGTTTGTTTGTTTGTTTGGGGGATTCTGTATCATTTATTTCTGCTCTAATCTTTATTATTTCCCTTATTCTGCTGGCTTTGGACTTTATTTACTGCTCATTTTCTAGCTCCTTCAGGTGTAAGTTTAGGTTGTATATTTGGAAACTTTCTTGCTTCTTGAGATAGGCCTGAGTTGCAATGCATTTTCCTCTTAGAACTGCTTTTGCTGCAATCCCAAAGGGTTTGGACTGTCATATTTTCATTTTCATTTGCTTCCATGTATTTTTAAATTTATTCTTTAATTTCTTGGTTAACCCATTCATTCTTTAGTAGGATGTTCTTTAACCTCCATGTATTTGGATGCTTTCCAAATTATTTCTTGTGGTTGATTTCAAGTTTCATAGCATTGTGATTTGAGAATATGCATGATATGATCTCAATCTTTTTGTACCTGTTGAGGGCTGTTTTGTTACCCAGTGTGTAATCTATTTTGGAGAATGTTCCTTATGCACTTGAGAATAACATATATTCTGCTCCTTTAGGTTGAATTTTTCTGAATATATCTGTTGAGTCCATCTGGTCCAACGTTTCATCCAGAGCTGTTAGTTCCTTACTGATTTTCTGATTAGTTGATCTGCCCATTGTTGTAAGTGGATTGTTGAAGTCTTCTACAATTACAGTAATATTATCAATGTTTGCTTGTGTTTGAGATTAATTGATTTATATATTTGGGTGTTCCACATTGGGGGCATAAATATTTAGAGTTGTTAGCTCTTTTTGATGGATAGACCCCTTAATTATGATGCAATGCCCTTCTTCATCTGTTGTTATGGTCTTTGATTAAAATCTAGTTTTTCTGATATAAGTAGGTCTACTCTGGCTTTCTTTTGATGTCTATTAGCATGATAGATGATTCTCCATCCCCTCACTTTCAATCTGCAAATGTCCTCAGGTCTAAAATGAGTCTCTTATAGGCAGCATATAGATGGATCTTGGTGGTTTTTTTGTTTTTTGTTTTGTGTGTGTGTGTGCTTTTTTATCCATTCTGATACCCTATGTCTATGGATTGGGGCATTTAATCTATTTACATTCATAGTGATTATTGAAAGATGAATTTAGCACTGTTGTGTTATCTGGAGATTTCATGTTTGTTGTGATGTCTCTGGTCCTTTATAGTCTTTGCTGCTCTGCACTCACAGAGTCTTTAGGATCTCTTGCAGAACTTGTTTAGTGATCATGAACTCCTTTAGTTTTTGCTTGTCTGGGAAAGTCTTTATCTCTCCTTCTATTCTGAATGATATCCTTGCTGGATAAAGGATTCTTGGCTGCATATTTTTCCTATTCAGCACATAGAATATTTCCTGCCACTCCCTTCTGGCCTGCCAAGGTTCATTGGACAGGTCTGCTACGAACCTTATGCATCTACCCTTGTAGGTTAAGGCCCATTTGTCCCTGACTTCTTTCAGAATCATCTCTTTATCTTTGTATTTTGCCAGTTTTGCTATATGTCATGGTGTTAAGGTGTTTTTGTTGATTTTGATTGGTGTTCTCTGTGCCTCTTGGGCTTGGATGTCTGTTTCCTTCTCCAGGTTAGGGAAGTTCTCAGCTATAATTTGTTCAAATAAACCTTGTGCCCTTTTTTCCTGCCCTTCTTCTTCTGGAACTCCTATGATATGGATATTGTTTCATTTAATGGAATCACTTAGTTCTCTAATTCTCCCCTCGTGATCTAGTAATTTCCTTTCCTTCTTTTTTTCAGTGTCATTATTTTCCATAATTTTATCTTCTATTTCACCTACTCTCTTTTTCCTCTGCTTCTTCCATCCTTGCTGTTACTATGTCTAGTTTATTTTGCATCTCTGTTATAGCATTTTTTAATTGATCGTGACTAGTTCTTAGGTCTTTGATCTCTGCAGCATGAGTTTCTCTTGTGTCTTCTATGCTTTTTTCAAGATCAGCTATTAGTCTTATGACCTTTACTCTAAATTCTTGTTTGGATCTATTGTTTATATCTGTTTTGAGCAGTTCTCTGGCTGTGATTTCTTCCTGAACTTTCTTTTAGGGAGAATTCCTCCATTTTGTCATTTTGGCTGTTTCGGTCTTTTGTGTGTTTTAAAAGCTCATTATGTGTCCTGCACCCTAGATTGCTACTGTATTAACAACAGCTCATCCACTGTCCCAGGCTTGGCACTCAGGAAATGTTTTTGGTGTATGTTGTGTGCACTCTGTTATTGTGTTTTGGCTGCTCTGTCCCACTGGTCAGTCCTCTGCAGAGCTCATCCTTGCTTATAGTGGTGGGTGTTTGGAACTTCAACCAGGTGGGCTTTGATTTGTTTTTGAAGTAAGCCTGGAAAAAAAGGAAAAGAGGGAACCTATAAAAAGAGAAAATGAAAGGGAAGAAAAACTCAATCCTGCTAAGCTGTCTCCCCCCAACCATTGATATCCTTCTGCCACTCTGCAAATTGATTTCCTGTGTATTCCAAGTAACCTGATCTCAATACAGCTGTGTTGGAGGGACAAGGAAAACCTAGGTCCCCTTACTTCTCCGCCATCTTAACTCCTTTCAAGTAGGTTATAGTTTTGGTTGTTTTTATGAGCATATCTTTCTCCATTGTTTTTTCGGATGATATTTTGCTGCAAATTCTATCTTTAAAACAACTCCATATGAGATTTGGTCTTAATATTTCATTGTCATTCCAAGTGAAATTAGTTTCCTTGGACTTTGTACAGGGAGATGTAGTCTAATATGGGGTATCTAATTTCACAGAGATCCATTTCTGTTGTTTTTATGTAGTGCTCTAAAGTTCATGGCTTAGTGTCTCACTTTTGGAGATCTCCTGTGTCTTTTCTATATCTCACTTTTATCTGGACCATTTATTTCTTTTTTCTTCATTATTCCAGTTCTGCTTGATTTTGATCCTTCCTCCAGAAGTGTGTCCTCCGTGTGGAGTTACATTCTGCAAGAGCACATTGTCTGGTTATCTTCCAGAGTTCATGGTGGCTAGATTTCTCATGCCATTTTAGACCTTGGAACATACTCATTGCACTCACGCTCCATCAGGTTGGGCAAAATTCTCCCCATTTCAGCTGTGGACATCAAGTTGGCCCACTGTGGTTTCAAGAAATAACTCTTGGCTCTTTGGAATTTTTCCTATTCTAAGGTACATTCCCCTGTGTTTTCCTCTATCTTTTCCTTCACAGACTTTGAAAGTTGATGTCTGTGGCTGTTGGTAGTTTGTCCCAACCAGTGTGCAGTTCATAGGACACCGTATTATTCTAATTTTATTTGAAATGTCATCCATAGGCTTTTGGATTTGCATCCCAGTCGCTCATTGTGATTCTTTGTGGGGCTCCAGGGAGATTCAGATCTATGCAGTCATCATCAGCACCTTTCCAAAATATCTTTTTACTTTTACAATTCTTTTAAGAAGAAGATGGATGGAAATTGATATAAAACAATGGTATTTTAATAAAATTCAGAATTCTTGGAAAAAAACTCATTTTCCAATGTATGCTACTTTTTTCTTTGGCCTGGAGTCCCCAGCAGATGGTTCAACACTCAGACCACACGGGCTCTTTTACATTGATAATGTTAGAGAAAATAGCGGTTAAGGTGCCACATATTCTTACAACTTTTCTTGGACGATCTTGCCTAAGGGCAATAAATACTCATGTGAAAGGCTATATAGTGTTCACAGTAAAAATGTTATTTGTCATAAATAGGTCTTTGATAAATCTGTTATCAGTAGATAAATCCTGTGGCTCTAATGACCATACTACATTAATGTATATGTATGGAAGGAGTATATTCCTTAAATGTTATCAGTGGTTCTGGACAACTAACTCAATAATAAACATAAGTGGAAAGTAGGCGTGGCTTCTACTGACAAAGTCAATGACAGTTTAGGAATGGAATGCAAATTTCTAAATTCCCTTTTACCAGGAGGCACATTTCATCTACTGTGTTTATCTTCTGAATTTTATTTTGATTGTATATATTCCTAATATTCTCCTTTACCTTCAAAAAACACTTCATTTCCGGGGCATTTGGGTGGCTCATTTGGTTAAGCATAGGACTCTTGACCTCACAATTCAGTTCATGGGATTGAGCTCTGCTGGTTCATCTCTGTGGTGAGCTGGGAGCCTGCTTGGGATTCTCTCTCTGCTCCTCCCCTGCTTGCTCTCGTGCACATGGTCACTCTCTCTCTCTGTCTCAAAATAAATAAACTTAAGCAAACAAACAAACAAACAAAATCCACTTCATTTCTGACACTCCTGGTCACTAAATGTGTGGATGTTTTTCCCCACAGCAAGCATTTCTCCATGACACCAGTTGGGTGTCCTACAATTTAATTTGATTCTGACATTATCTACCTGTAAACAATGTCAGATTTCACACATTAAGGACAGAGCCCTTCAGATGCCAATCACAATTACTGGTCCCCAGGTTATGCACAACTTCTGTCCAGTTTGGCTACAAATCAGAGGTTCCCATGACCTCCCTCTGGGGTTCAGTTAATTTACCAGAGCAGCTCATAGAATTCAGGAAGCCTTTGACTTACCAGATTAGTATTTATTATGAAAGGACATAAGTCAGGTACAACCATAAGAAAGAGATACATAGGGCAACGTATGGCGAAAAGGTGCAGAACTTTCATCCTTCTCTGGTGTGCCACTCTCCCGGTGCTTCCATGTGTTCGTCGACCTGGAAACTCCTGAACCCAGTCCTCTTGTCTTTTAATGGAGGCTTTATTAGAGAGACATGGCCAATGAAACACCATTGGACATTGGCAGTTGATTCAGCCTCCAGCCCCTCTTCCTTCCCCAGAGGTCAGGGCAGGGTTAAAAGTTCCAACACACTAATCACCTGGTTGGTTCTCTTGGCAATCGGCCCCTATCCTTAGGTAGGGTCTAAAAGTCATCTTGTTACCATAAAAAAAAGACACCCATATGCTCTCCTCACTTAGGAAATGCCAAAGGTTTTAGAAGCTCTGTGCCAGAAACAAGACCAAATATGTAATTATTATAAATCACACTATTGTACTATATACACACATTATAATATATACAGTGGTATTGTTAGAATGTGTGTGTGTGTGTGTGTGTGTGTGTGTGAGAGAGAGAGAGAGAGAGAGAGAGAGAGAGAGAGAAAGATCATGGACTAGGAATGATGGTGCTAATAATAAATATTTCTCATTTCTTACAAATGATTCACCAATTCATGGATCCTTAATAACACAACCTTAATATTCCATTTTGTCCTGGAAAAACTATTGTAATAGGTTTTTAATCGGTCTTCCTGCTTCTCCTCTGTAATACATTTTCACAAAGCACTAACCCTTTTGAAACTTGAATCAGGACTGGAGATTCCACTGCTTTAAAAAAAACCCTTCAATGAGATGGCATTGCATGCAGAATTATATACAATTTTTTTGAATGACCCCAAAGATCCCACAACCTATAGACTGTTATACCTCCATGGATCTATGCCTTTAAATGTGCTCTTGTTCATCCAGAATATCCTAAACATATCAAGCTCATTTGCATCTCCAAACCTTTGCACTCAACTGGTCTCTCTTCCTAGAGTGCTACAGTTCTCTCTGGATCAATGTTATCTCTCCAAAGAAAGCTGGATGACCACCCTCCTAAAATTCTTCTACTCCAGTCACTCTGATACATTTTTCTTCATAGAATTTTCCACTGTCATACATTATCTACGTATTTGTGGTGATGATGGTGATGATGATGATGATGATGATGATGATGATGATGATGATGATTTACTTCTTATAAGCTTCATGGGACTGGGATACTTGTCATTTTTCTATTTCACTGGTTCCCAGTGACTAGGTTAGTACCCACCACACCGTATTAATACTTAACGAACAAATGAGTAAATCTGGGTTTGCATTATGACCATCAACCTGTCAGATGGATAATTGCATGTCAAGATTGGTTGAAAGGATAATTTAAATTGAAAATGGAAATCAAGGTCAAAAGTAAATGGGAGGAATAGTTTAGTTTGGATCAAGAGCTCAAGGGGAGCATTCTGGATAATTCTCAAGGTGTTTTGTTTTGTTTTGTTTTAAATTTATTTGATGCTTTTTGTAACTGACAGCAGGCCATGATGTCAGTGACACTGTTGCTTCCAAGTTTTGTTAACCTCCCTTGGTTTGACGTCGTTACAAAATAGGAAGGAAGGAAATACAAGAATAGGGAGTAATTGAGAAGAAGAGAACATAGAAGCACCTGGAATATAAAAATGGTGAGAGGGGCGCCTGGGTGGCGCAGTCGGTTAAGCGTCCGACTTCAGCCAGGTCACGATCTCACGGTCCATGAGTTCGAGCCCCGCGTCAGGCTCTGGGCTGATGGCTCATGATGGCTCGGAGCCTGGAGCCTGTTTCCGATTCTGTGTCTCCCTCTCTCTCTCTGCCCCTCCCCCGTTCATGCTCTGTCTCTCTCTGTCCCAAAAATAAATAAACGTTGAAAAAAAAAATTTAAAAGTGGTGAGAGAGAAACTGAGGCCAATGGGAGGGGGGTGCACACTCCTTTGCAATGTACCATTTGCCTCATGTTTGGTTGTTCATCGGATGAAATAAGGTTAAAACTGAATTTTTCTGTAACTGACCTTCCTAGGGAGAGGTCTCAGTGCACTTAGTTACTGTTGTTAATCAACTTCATTTTTTTTCTAAGTCATCATATTTTCTGACTTAAAATTTTCTCAGGCTTTCGATGCACAAAGGAGTTTTTTGAACTAAATAGACAAGACGTGTGGGAGTGCCCATGACTAATTTAAGTACAGTACATGGAATTTTATCATTCTCGTTTTTCTCGAGCTAATAATATCAGGGCACGATGCAGGAACTCTGCGTTGACCTCAGAAATATTCATATTTTTTGAAACCTAGGGGGAAATACCTGTGTAAGAGAATTGCTATCCAAATATAATTGCCAACTTAACATAGGCAATTGTTGAACTTTACAGTTGTAGCAAAGTATATTTTTAAAGTAGCAATTTCTTCTTTTTTATGCACAGAGTAAATGTGTAAGTCATGCTCACATATGTTCAATGAAAATTCTAATCAATTAAAATAATGATAAGAAAATAATGATCTATCTGATTTTTGAACTTCTTTAAGAACTGTAACAGGTAAATAGATTAGCGTTTAACTAAAATTAAATCAACTGTTTAATATTAACTCGAATTAAATTATCTTGAGAAATTGTATGACTTTACAAAATGCCTTCTGAAAAGCAAGGCATGTGATGAATTGATAAGATTGCTAGCATGATGGGTTAATGCACTAGATGGCACTAATTGTATGCCTTTTATGTATTATAAAATCAAATCTAGTGTGAAAAAGAAAGTACCTCACACTTGAAATGTTTTTATCAGGTATACTTTATGAAATTTCTTTGATACGTTATTTGTAATTTCTCATTATGGCTTTTCAGATCATGAGGAAAAAAAGAATTAATTATAGCCACTTTGATATTAAGCGAATTTCAAATTGAAAAATATAATTCCCAGATTTTTTTTAACCTAAAGAAACTAATTTACTCCAGGCAAGATGCAAAAGTATTCTAGTACAGAAGGATTAAGCGATTCAATTCAAGTGAAAAGTTCTATACCAATTACATGGTTTTCCATGAACTTTACTTATCAAAAAGATTAAAGCCTCAGAAAATAAATAAATTCTTCAGATTTTCTAAACAAAGTCTAAACCTTAAAGCATAAAAGAAATTCTGTGCTCTGCAAAATTCTTTCCTTGTGGTTTTTAAGTACACAAATGGGAAAAGGGGAAGGGAATGAAATCGGGTTATTTAGGGAACAAAGCAAGACTGTAACTAAGATAATTTTCAAAATAAGCAATTTCCAATTAAGTTACCTGCCATTTAAAGGCAAACTTAATAAGTATTATTACAATGAAAAATAAGGCAAAATCATTAATACAATTAATGAACGTCTACTTCAAAATACATAAAATATTGACATTATGGTTACCCCAGTTAATTATGAATCTGTTGAGCTTATTTTCATTTTGATATGAGTAATTTAAAATTTTCGGTCAAACAGAAACACTATCTGTTGAGAGTGCAGTTTTCCTTGCCTGATTTGGACATTGTCATCATGTGTATGAATTACTCATGGCAGTCACTGTGTCAGTTACTTCATTGTAGGGGTCTTTATGGAGTTTCCTACATCTCTGGTCATTGAAAAGTTCATAAATTAATTAGTTGAGAAAAACTGAACACATGTAATAGGATGGAATATTAACACTCATAATAGTTAACAAAATACACACACACACATATACACACACATACATATATGTATACACACACACACACACACACATAAATGTCCATGACTAAATTGGATGGGGTTTCCCCAACCTTTTCTTATCGGGCATTGGTAAAACCTATAGATCCATAGAGAAGTTTTAAAAGCTTGTTCCACATAAAACCTTTCTTTCTTTCTCCCTTTCCTTTTATTTTCTTATTTTCTCTTTCTTTCTTTCTTTCTTTCCCTCTCTCTCTCTCTCTCTCTCTCTCTTTTTAGTTTTAGGTAGGGCGATGGTGGTGATAATGGTGGCAGTAGTTGTGGACAGGAAGGGACGACATAGTGGAGATGATGGCTGAAGGGGACGGTGATGGACACAGTCAATGGGAGTGATACAGATGGCCGTAACTCATATACTTCACCAGGATCTCTTTGGATCAGAAATCTCTACTGATAATGCTGCTCTGACTCCCATTGATGTTGCTTCACATCAATCCACGCTCATTCCTGTAGGACTGATCATTTTTAAAACATTCAAAATAAATAAGTGCAAAGAATTATCCCTCATTTGATATTCCTAACTCTCTCACTTGCTTTCTTGTTCTTTCTTTGTAAGTACAATGTTCAATCTTTTAGAAAGTACCAATTTTTATTATGAGTTTTTTAAAGTTTGTTTGTTTGTTTGTTTGTTTGTTTGTTTGTTTGTTTGTTTTGAGAGAGAGAGAGTTGGGGAAGGGGCAGAGAGAGACAGATAGAGCCCAGCAGGCTCTGCCCTGCCAACACAGAGCCCTAGGCAGGGCTTGAACCCACGAACCATGAGATCATGACCTGAGCTGAAACTGAGAGTTGGATGTATAACCAACTGAGCCACCGAGGTGCCCCTAAATGGTTTTTATTTAGCTACTAATGAGTCTGTGAAAATACAGGATTTTCATCCCATCACTGAAAATGTTCTCTACAAAATTTATTCTTTTAAGAGTTACAGAAATGATAGTAGAAGTTTCAAAAGGTACTCTAGGTTTGAATGGTACCTAGAAATCCCTCCAATACTCAGAAAACATATGCTATAAGTGTTTCCTTTCTCACACTTTATATCAGGTTCTCCCTCCTTCCATAGTGCTACAGTAAGTTGAGCCTGACTTTCCAAAATGTACAGTAGAGCCTTGTAGTATATCAATATCTCTTCTATAATTTAAAGATTATTAAGTTTATCTGTATTCTTTCAGAAATAAACATCACTTTTGAGGGAATATAAGCTCATTTATGTAAATTTGAAAGCATTTAAGTGTAAGAAAATAGAAAAAATATACTAATATGGTTTTATAGATTGCTTAAATAACTCAAATTTTTTTTGCATTTTGAAACATATACAGTTACATTATTCAAATCAATTCATAAAATTAGGATTTACAAATCAAATAAATGGTTTGGCCATTCATATTGCTAAGGGATTCTTTGTTATTTAAGAAAGGCCTTTAATTTTTATTTAATGTTTACTTTTTTTTTTAGTTTTTTTTTATTAACTTGTTTTTTTTTTTTACATCCAAATTAGTTAGCATATAGTGCAACAATAATTTCAGGAGTAGATTCCTTACTGCCCCTGACCCATTTAGCCCATCCCCGCTCCCACAACCCCTCCAGTAACCCTAAGTTTGTTCTCCATATTTATGAATCTCTTCTGTTTTGTCTCCCTCCCTGTTTTTATATCATTTTTGTTTCCCTTCCCTTATGTTCATCTGTTTTGTCTCTTAAAGTCCTCATAGGGGTGAAGTCTTACGATTTTTGTCTTTCTCTGACTAATTTCACTTAGCATAATACCCTCCAGTTCCATCCACATAGTTGCAAATGGCAAGATTTCCTTCTTTTTGATTGCCGAGTAATACTCCATTGTATATATATACCACATCTTCTTTGTCCATTCATCCATCGATGGACATTTGGGCTCTTTCCATACTTTGGCTGTTGTTGATAGTGCTGCTATAAACATGGGGGTGCATGTGTCCCTTTGAAACAGCACACCTGTATCCCATGGATAAATGCCTAGTAGTGCAATTGCTGGGTCATAGGGTAGTTCTATTTTTAGTTTTTTGAGGAACCTCCATACTGTTTTCCAGAGTGACTGCACCAGCTTGCATTCCCATAATGTTTACTTATTTTTGAGAGAGAGTGTGTAAGCAGGGGAGGGACAGAGAGAGAGGGAGACACACAATCTGAAGCAGACTCCAGGCTCCGTGCTGTCACCACAGAGCCTGACACAGGGCTTGAAGTCACGAACAATGAGATCATGACCTGAGCAGAAGTCTGACGCTCAACCCACTAAGCCACCCAGGCGCCCCAATAAAGGCCTTTATTTTTTCATGCATAGCACCATTAGGGAAATAATGGAACATGCACATGATTTTAGTTTTTAAAAAAATTGTATGTTAGGTTAATATTCAATATATTATTAGAGAGACATCAATTCACAGGAACACAGACGGACTTTCACAGGTTTAGGGTGAAAGCCAAGGGCCAAATAGTATGGATCTTTTTCCGTAATAATATTTGTATGGGAAATTCCTTCTTCCAGTTCAGGGTGGAAGAGATAGATCTCCCTAACTGCCAGTTTTGGTGACAAGAATGTGCATTTTACCATTCTTTGCACGGAACTGTAAGAAGGGGACCTCCAGGGGCAGCTGCGTGGCTCAGTTGGTTGAGCATACCACTCTTGATTTCGGCTCCGGTCATGATCTCACGGTTCCTGTGTTCGAGCCCTGGGTGGGGCTCCGTGCTGTCAGTACAGAGCGTGCTTGCAATTTTCTCCCTTTTTCTCTGCCCCTTCTGTGTGTGTGTTCTCTCTCTCAAAATAAATAAACTTAAGGAAAAAAAAAGAATGGGACCCCCATTCCTTGGCAGATGTCTCAGCCCTTTATCGATGCTGGCTGGGCCTCTGACTGTCCTGAGGAAGCAAGAAATTGAGGCAGTGTAGTGGAAGATGGGGCGAGTCTTCAGGGGCCAGCATAGGAAGTGGATGGGACCTGAAGAGAAGATCCCGTCCTACATTCTAGGCAGTTCTTTCTGAGGCTGACTTTCACTTGCTTACTTTAAGAATAATGCAAAAACATAAAAAAATTGTTTTAAAAAGGCTCCGCTCTTCTTTTGTTATAAAAATTTATCTAGCTCTTGTTGCATAAAACCAAAAACAGTTACCTTAATTTACTGTCTAGTGAGTGAGAAGCCCTAGATTTTTCCTTTTGACTCCACCTCCATCTTTTTACAATATCTGTATAAGTTAGAACTTAATCATTGTTTACAGTTGCGAGATGTAAATGCTTACTGAAGGAATGTGAAATGAATCCTTGTATACCCAAATGTCCAAAGGAGATGTGGCTAAAGGTGGGGCTTCTGGAATGGGATGCGGTTGCATGTTGGAGCTCGGGATGCTGAATATAAAACTGGAATAATAGCCGTAGTGAGTTTTGGCAACAAGGATTACAGAGTAACTTAAGACTTGACTTTTCATTTTTTAGTAGCAACTCACACACATGCGCACACATACACACGCGTCTGCATACTACCCTGGTGGGAAAAAGAGAATTGAGGTAAATAAGATGGGAACTGAAATAGGAAAAAAAAATGCCCCAGGTAGCAATAGAGCTTAACCATGCCTCATATATCAAAACCACGTGATTTATTAAAAATAAGCTCACATTCTAAAATCTTGGGTTCCTCTCCTCAATGGAAAGATATAGCTCAGATGAAAATCATCATGCCTTTTGATGTTGTTGACTGACCTCACAGGGTAGTAGTAGGGGTAACAGTGTTTGAAGACACAAAAATTTAAAAATCACACCTGAAAAACGCTAAAATGTCAGCACTGAATAAACTCTGAGTTCCTTATTAGTTCCTCAAAACTTATTCTTAGAACTGGCTCAAGTCCAAAAAAAGCTAGGTACAATGTAGTACAGTTCCTAAGCCACACTGTCAAATTAAAAGAAAATCACATATGAAAAGTTAGTTATTTAAAATTATTTTGGTCAGCAATCAAGTGCATATCATGGATAAATAACACATCGATGGAACTATGAAAAGGTCTATAGTTATTTTTATGATCTTTGCTTTCATGCCACTGAGAAATTCTAAGATCTTCAGAAATATTTAATAATAATTCATTTAAAAGCTAGGAAATCACCAAAATTGCAAAAATGTTACCTCTGAATGCTTGCACTAACACAAAATTAATATGGAAGCATTGCTATGTAGTCAGTGAAACCTATTATAGGTAAAGATTTTATAATTAGCAGATTAATCATATAGAAACCATAACTGCTTAAGTACATCTTAATTGTTGACAGTCTATTGTTTGTCTTAAAGTTGTCTAAATCTTCATCTTATAGTTTGAAATTTTATTATTGACATGCTTAGCAAACTCTCTTCATAGATGATCCAAAGATAACTTTAAGCTCGTTCACATCCAGCTTACTACACATTTCAAATGAGTAGGGTCAGATTACCAAGAACTTAGTTGTTTGCAGTATGAGTAGAAAGAATGAGTCAGAATTAATAAGAAGCTGAATGGTTCTGGGTGGACACTCGGCAAGAGAAAATCAAAAGGTGAAAGAGCTTCTGATTTCCATAGGATATGCAGACCTGCCCTACAAAGGTGGAAGAATGATTATTCAATCTCTGATTGACAGCAAACTGGCTATTTCATTATTCAGCTCATTAATCAAGGTTTCCTCAACTCCCTTTCCAACTCTTCACTGTGTTAATTCAGTGAGAGAACATAGTAACATTTCTTGTGCAATTATTTTGCGTGATGAAATTGGGCTTCCACTGTATATAATTGCTAAATATGATTCATTGAAATGAGATATGATTTGGAAATATAAGAAAAATGATTTCAGAAGAGTAGTAATAACAGGGAGGAGGAGGAAGAGAGTAGGAGGAGGAGGAGGAAGAGAAAAAGAAGAAGAAAACGTAAAAATCTTCACGTGAAATGTATCAACCTAGTACAGTAAATATATATGTCTACATATATATATATATGCATTAAAATGGCCAGTATTAATATTTATTAATATATTGTGATGGAGATTTAAAAATACATATTTCTTCTTATACTTTTTTATTGTCGAAGTTTTTTACAATACACATGTATCATTTATGTACCCAGAAAAAAATCATATAATTGTGAAATCATAAAATGTTGCTAGTATAATTTAATATTTTCATCATCTTAATTTTAATACATCTTAAATACTCATTGTTTTGAGTTGTACCTATTTTGTCATAACAGTATCACAATATTGTATATTTGCTGCTGTGATTTGCATTTGAAAAATCACTCAATTAACAGCATTGCTGATTGCCATAGTGTTATTAGAAGTGTCATATTAGATTTCATGAGTAGATAATGTGTCTAGCTGGAAGAAAAGACATCTGCTATTTAAACATTTTCTTTCCTGGGGGCGCCTGGGTGGCTCAGTCGGTTGGGCGGCCAACTTCGGCTCAGGTCACGATCTCGCGGTCCATGAGTTCGAGCCCCGCATCGGGCTCTGGGCTGATGGCTCAGAGCCTGGAGCCTGCTTCCAATTCTGTGTCTCCCTCTCTCTCTGCCCCTTCCCCGTTCATGCTCTGTCTCTCTCTGTCTCAAAAATGAATAAAACATTAAAAAAAATTTTAAAAAAAATTAAAAATTAAAAAAATAAAAATTTTCTTTCCTGGAAATAGAAGGGAAGGAAGAAAGATACACCTCAGAGCTGAACTGCAACTTATACTTTAGAGTCTGGTTCAGATACTTTAGTATTAAATTATGTATGGCCTGAAAGTTATTTTGTTCATGTGTTATTTATCCTTCCTTCTCATACAAAATATATTTTTTAAGCAGTTACCATATTCAGATCACCTCCTGAGAGTTGTGTGAAGCAATGTGTTAATTAAGTGACTAATATTTGTTTTTTTCCCACTATTTTATTTTTACGCATTTGTCATACAAAATAAAGTATGCAAAAGGATGATTCCTCCTCCCCTGTCTTTCTCTCCTTCACTTCTTCCATTGAAAACTCCTCTGGAAGTGAGGCGATTTAAGTAGAAATACATTGTAGAAAAATGCAAACATGCATACCTCATCATCTCTTTCATGGATTACTAAAATCAAAACAAAACAAAACAAAACAAAAATGTCCTCATTGCTTCCACTTGCTTCCCTGGGGTTGTTCATTCTTGGTATAGCAGCCAGAGTGGTGGAGCAAATCTGGCTCATGTTCTTTTTTTTTGTAAATAAAGTTTTCTTAGAACACAGTCACATTCATGCCTTTATGTTTTGTCTATAGCTGCTTTCATGTAATAGTGGCAGAGCTAATTATTTCCCACGGAGACCAAAAGGACCACAGAGCCTGAGTATTTCCTATCTGGCCCTTTACAGAAAATGGTTTTCAATTCCTGTCCTCAGCAGTAAGTCATGATCGAGTTTGTTGTGTGCTCAAAACTCTGCAAATGGCTCCCCATGCCCCTCAGAGTAAAAGCTCAAGCCCTTGCAAATGGCCAGTTAGGTCCTACGTGGGCTGTTTTGCCTTAAATCTCTAAGCTCATCTTGTTGATTTCCCTTCCTTCCTCTACTCCACTTACCAAGACCTTCTTGAATGCATTAAGCAAACTCTTGCTGTAGGGACCTTTTCTTAACTGTTCCTTCTCGATGGAATGTTTTCCACTTAAATTTCTACAGCTAACATCCTCACCTCTGCCAGGTGTTTGCTCCAGTGTCACTTTCTGAATGAGAACTACCCTGTACACACATTTTTTAACCATTCCCCTTCCCCATCTCACCTTTCAGAATGCCTGACCATGCTTGATGTTTTCCTCCATAGCACTTATCCCTTTCTCACCTACCATATGAATTTACTTGTGTTTACTTATAAATTTATCTGTTCATTATCTGTCTCTTCCCACTAAATGTAAGGTCCTTTTCACTTTTTTGTGTATCAAGATATCTCAAATGGCTTGAATAGTACCTGACACATGGTAGGCACCCAATACAAACATGAAGAATAAATAATGATAATAATAATAATAATAATAAATCTGCACACACAGGGTAGAAATCAGAAATATTTTCTGATCCTGACTCTGCCATTAACTAATTCTGCCATCTTGGGAGAATAAAGAGACATTGCAGAGCACTAGTTTCCTTAAGTAAAATGTGGTGATTTGAAAAGTTTCAGGCACTTAAATTCATTAATTTTCTGATCGCCAGTATAATATAAATGTACTAAGTACATTTCTGAACTTCTGGATCTGTTTTACAGAGAATAGAATTATAATGAGACAAATATTCCAAATGAAGCCATTGTCTTAAGTGTACAATATTATTTCTGGATGTGTAATGAAAACAAGTCATGTGTTTGTTCCAGTTAACGTGTGTTTGGAAACTGATCGTTTCTATTGATGAGGAAAAACAAATGTTTATTTGGGGGAAAGGAGGATAGCCAAATATATATTTCTTCAAATATTTCTATAGGCTACATGCTACTTACCTTATTTCATTTACTGTTAGTTTGCCTTTGGTAGGATGATTAGATGTTTTATATAAACTTTTTTAAATTCTTTGGAAAATACACTGTTTTCGGGCTAAGTCATTAATCTGTAAATTTGTATATTCTAAATTACATACTTATTTTAGATCTTAATTAAAAACAACAAAATACAGGCTCTTCGTTCGTTGTTCAAGTCGGTACACGTTTATTACACCAGGATTTCTTCATGATGTCAATTATGATATGGCTATTTTGTTCACTTAGTAAGTTTTTGCTAAGGGTTCGTTGTGTGTAAAGCACAGTGTTTTGTTCTGGGAACAAAATAGTGAGCTTATATGTGTAATAAAATATATAGATTAGGGGTGCCTGGATGTCCCAGTCGGTTAAGCGTCCGACTTCAACTCAGGTCATGATCTCATGGTTCATGAGTTTGAGCCCCACACTGGGCTCTGTGCTGACAGCCCAGAGCCTGGAGCCTGCTTCATATTCTGTGTCTCTCCCTCTCTCTCTCTCTGTCTCTCTGTCTCTCTCTCAAAAATAAATAAGCATTAAAATATATAGATTATCTGTTGGTCTAACAGGGAAGTCTAGCACATAGGAAATGCTTTTAGCTTACTCCTTACTTAGGGGTCTTTGTAATATTTCAAATAATAAATACTGTCATTAAGCAGTAGATACCATAGGAATAGCCTAGGTGTGTTTCTAATTATCAAGATGAACATATTCTGGCCAAGATATTCAGTACAAATACTCAAAGGTCGTATATTTAATTGGTGCTGAATAAAGAACTAGAATATAGAACTTCCGTGGTCAGGTCAGTAGAAATCTATCCCATCTCCTTGAGGAACTAGGTATTGAGTATGAAATCTGTGGATAAATAAATTGATGTGTGTGTCCTCTCCCAAACTCCATGTGCAAAGAATCATACATTATACATATAGTAAGCTTATTTTTTATTAGTTATTCTCCACAACTTTGTTTTCACTCTTCCTTGCAGATTTGGTAAATGTCTGTCCTATAATTCTGCTATTTACTTCTGACTTAGAATGTTCAGTTGACTCATAGTCAAAATGTAAATATGGCCTTCAGAGGAGCACATTTTCTATGTAGGTCACAGATTACATTGTGAAAAGGCCATTTAAAAAAGTGATGTTATTAAAAGCATGGCAGTGATGATAAGCCTCATTGCTTTTGTGATGGAGAGAAATTTGACATGTTTGCTGTTAATGGTATAGACCAACCTGAGTAGGAACAGCAGTGGGCCCCGAATTAGAGATTTATGGACATCCCTATCACATTCCAAGCTTTAAAAATTCCCCCGTGTCACTGCTAGAAACTTATTGCAATCAAAGTAGTTTCTGGTAAACTGTTGGAAGCAGTTAATTCCTCAGAAGTTTCTGCTAAAAATAGCATTTGAATTCATTCTCCTGGCAGAATCTTCCATTCCTTAACCCCATTCCCCCACCTTCCTGCCATTTTATAGTTTTGTTACTCCCCCTGGTTCATTTCTTCTCCCCATTTAAAACACACACACACACACACACACACACGCACGCTAAAGAACACTATCAAGACACATAAGGCCTAGATACCTAACAATGAATCTCTTAAAAAAAATCTATAGTTTCCTTCAACTTTATGTGAACGGTTGTAGAGTGTGATTATCTACATATTGCTGTCATCTGAACAGAATTCCAAAATACTTCGTTTTTTTTTTTTTGAAAAAATGCCATTTGGCAAAACCCGTTTACTCATGAAAAGTAATTGTGGTCAGGCATATTTAGCTTATATGACTGGCATTCATCTTGAAGTTCTGTAAATATTTATAGTGAATTTAAATGCATGTAAATACTGTATACCGTTTCAGCAATTTAATGGGATTCATTTATAGGACATGAAAAAAAAATGGACTTAGCTGCCACAGTTCAAAGAACGGAAGATATTTTTTCATTTATTTCCAAATGTGTATGTTTCAGAATAGTGAAGTCCACATGGAAAGAGACTGTGCTTGCGTCTTTGCAGAATGCACTTTAGATACACAGTCTTAGATGTAGGTGTTTGAATGGGATACAAAATTGGGAATTTGGAATCTGGGTTGAAACAACTTTCCTGTCCTTGGCATTTTAATGAAAAAAAAAAAAAAAGAATATTGAGGTTGGGGACCATGATAATTGTCCTATTTTTCACTTAATTTTGCCTGTGTTATGAAAGCAGTCCTCAAGATTCTGTTCATACACATAGACACAAATCAACATACAAGTATAAAAATGTATATATTCTTGAAAAAGATTGTGATAAACCTTTGATCAACAATCTAATACTTTAGTTTGAAAATTAATTAAAATTAATCAAAATAAATTGTATTTGGTTAACGTAAGAGAACATGTTAACATGAGCTTTGCAGTCCTGGTTTTTTCGTTTGGTGCTATTTCTCTCCATACGAACATCAGAAAGTACACATTTTAGTTAAGAAGATATTATTTACATAATTGAGAAATATGTAACAGAGCTATCAAAATTGAGTATGTTACCTCATCTAGCAACAAGATAAAGATTTTTTTTTTTAATACAGGGCTTTTAAACTAATCTGGTGCTTTTATTTATAATATACGGTTAATCCTTATAAGAAAACACATAATTAGTGTGATTATACTCAATTCGCGGATGAGAAACAGGAGACCTAAGTAGTTTAAATAGTTTGTTGAAGATCTCACATCTAAAAAATAGTAATGTAACTACAAATTCTGATTTTTAAGTTTTGTGCCCAAGTCTGCTTCTGCCCGACAACTTGATATTCCAGAGCATTGCAAGAGAAAGATTTGGGGGGACTATAAAGGTAAAAATGAGATGAACAGTTACTACGATGAAGTTCAGAAAGTGTTGTTGAAAAATGTCCTAGAAGCCAGGTCTCGTTCTGGTACCGTCTCTAAATCAGATGCAGGGAGTGTGACATCAAAAATGCTCAAAATCCATAGGAAAGTGAATACATTTACATTTACAATTAATAATAGTAATGCAATGTGCCAAGTGTTACATTAGCATCATATTTGAAGTACAGAAATACGAGAAAGTAGAAACCAATTTGGCTGGTGAAATTTAGGGGAAATAATCTGGGACGCTGAGGCTCTAGAATTTTCTGGACAATGCCTAATTTTTAAAATTAAGGTGGGATCTATAGCCATAGTATTAATGTGGTCAATTAAGTTCTACTTAAATAGAGTATTCTTCAATAAATTAACCAGGTACATCCTAAGGTCTAGAAATTGAATTTTAGTAGCCTGTATCCAGAATCTTTGATACACTTTTTTGGTAAAGTCAAAACATTTCTTTAAGGAAATGAATCTAAATTCCCCTTGCAACGCCTCTAATATTGTTTTTCACATTCAAAAAAGTCCTATTCTTTGCAAGAATGGGGTGTGTATGTGTGTGAAAACGCAATAAAAAGAATGATAGAATTTCTTTCTAATCTAATCTAAACTTTGTTCCGATACCTACCATTCTCCATTAGCAAATAAATTACTTTCATTTTTAGAGTAGGTAGTCGGCATATTTATAAGCTATGACCTGAAACTCAATTGAAAATCTTCGTCTTCTAGTGCTTGGGTCCATGTCTACAAAAGGCAAGGCTAAGTTTCGGTGGCTTTTCAGCATAGGAGGGGGTTCCAGAGGGCACGGTGGGTGGCTGCTAATATTTGCTAACATGCTCAAGATGGGTTCTGCTCTTGTCCATGGCTCCAGACATCCAAAACACTGCATTTTCTCTGTCAACCCTATTGTGCCAAGCCAGTACTGCAAGCCACTATTTATTTTACAAAGTCGATAATGACTGGAGTCACGGGGAGTGCTTTCTAGTGATAAATACCCTTGAAAAATGCCATTTCCCCAGTTGCCATTTTTGTCTTCTCGGTATTACATAATAGCAAGCATATTGTGAGGAAAGGAAATGGCTAGGTGTTTGTAATATATGTCACTCAATGTTTCCATTCCCATCACAGCGAGGAATGTTTAATTTCTAAACTCTAAGTGCCTAATGACTACTGGTTATTTTCTCTTCTCTACAAACATTACCTGTTCACTTGCAGTTCATGGAATTCTGCCGTATAATAAACAGTACCATTTGAACCCCCCCCTCAGGGTATTCTCCCTTTCTTGGATGAACAGATAAGTTCTGAGTTAGTTTTCCACTTAAATGTAATATGCTTTCATTAGGATGCCGGGGCTGCCAAATTTGGGTTTACAAACTTCTTTCATTGTCGTTAGCATTCTGTAGTAATTCCTTGTGTCGAGGTATGTCTTCCCTTCCCTCACCAACAAAATACAATCAGAGTTACTAGTTGAAGTACTATTTGACAGGATGTTGCATTAACATAATGAACAACTGCTCTCAGGAAAGAGAGCTTGTAAACAAGACAGAGGGGAAATTAAGAATAGTAGGACCAAGGAGTTTATATCTAGATTTTTAATGCTGCCCTTGTATGCACTAGTCTTATACTTCATCAGCTATGCCCACATATCTCATTTCACAACTTAAATGTGTGCTAAATGTTGTGAGTAAATAGGCATTTCAATTTCAGTGACTTTAAATGGAAAAACTTTTTCTGATTTTAGAAATTCCAACTTTGCGCCTTCAGTAAAGGAGACACTTCCTTAATGTTGATCATTTCTGTTGACATTGTTACTTTGCGTTGTAAAATTCTCCCAGTGTGACATTGTCTGCACATGAAGAAATCTTGTTCTATATCAAATTGTTAAAAACTGAAGTACTTAATGTGTATTGTTAGGTATAAAATTAAACAGTTTTACAGTGGGACTTGTTCTTCTGTTCCTCTGGGTGTGGCTAGTTGAGAGGATGATGTTTAGGCCACATCTACTGTAATAAAATGGAAACATATTCCTAAATCTATTGATGAGAAAACAACATTTGCGGAGAAATAAGCTAATAGCTCCCAAGTTGAAATGCAGTGATTTATCCAAGGTGGTCCACAGAAGCCACCCAAAGGCATCTGTCTTCTTTGTGACTATAGACGTAACAAAAGTAGTGAGCAAAGCAGGATGAGAAAAAGTTCAAATTAAATCTGAACTAAGGTATATAGGAAAATATAGTATCTAGAATAAATATAATCATTACAAGCTTTTTTAAAAATGCAGTTTGTTTGTTTGTTTAATTTGGAGAGAAAGAGCAGAGGAGTGGCAGAGAGAGAAAGGGAGAGAGAGAATTCCAAGCAGGCTCCACACTGTCAGCACAGAGCCCGACTTGAGGCTTGAACCCATGAAACAGGAAATCATGACCTGAGCTGAAACCAGGAGTCAAGTGCTTAACTGACTGAGCCACACATGCTCCTCAGTAGAAGCTTTAATCTAGAACTACCTAGTGGCTTAATAAATAAAATAGGGGTTTGCTTTAAAAAGGAAGACTCTCTGTTTTACTTAGAAATGAAACAAATACATCCACTCCCTCAATGCAAATGGCTTTCATCAATGTAGCTCTTCCTTGTTTAGACCAAAGTTTCTGCCCTAAGTCAGAGGCACATCCTTCTTTTACTCCTCACTTTCCGGAGATTTCCTCATCACTAGCTATAGCCACTGACAAAAGATAAAGTCTAAATAGAGATGCTACTTAAAAACTGATTGAATAAAACTAAGAATGTGCTCTTGTTAAAGGAGCTATTTGATAAACAGATCACAAGGAATGTTCACCACAGGAAGTAGCTGGAAGGGCTTTTTTAGTTCATTATCTGATATTGAGTCTGAAAGGATTAATGCAGTCTTTTTGGTATGTCATGTACATTTTTGATTGCAGTGATTAGAAGCAAGATTAAATGACCTCACACAAAGCAATAGGAAGAATACATTGAGTTTGCCCTCTGATTTACATTTCAACTGTTGTTGAGGTTTCAATGCTTTAAGTATGGTATGGCTATCTTATAAATACGTTTTAGTTGTCTGAACCCTTTGGAACCATTGTCAGAAACATGTACTAATATATTGCTAGCATTTTGAATATTTTACTTTGATATAGTCAACAGTGTAATTCTCTTGGCATAAAAGAGTTTTGTATTAAAAATGATTTAGTCGCAAAATGTATAAATTGAGATTTTTGCAAAGGAAACAAATTGCTTGGCATTATGTTCTTTAAAGGCATTTTGAGATACGATGTGGAAAGGATACTGATTGAAACTTTAAAAATGTGTGAAAATAATTTTTACAGAAAATGTTATTCACTCTAGTATATTATCATTTGAGTGGCAATAAAATTATTAGAATACTGAACTCTATAACAAAATATCAATAACGTGCCGTATTGTTTTTTATTATGTAGTTCGAGTTCCACCAAACAGACTTCCAGATACATATATATGTACAAATGAATTGATCTACCTTTTAATATGGTTGGCCGTATTTTGTGACAGTTTTTTCTTTAGGATTTAGGGAAATAAGGCTCAGTCCATGTTATATGGAAACCCTACCTTAATTAAGTTCTACAGTGTTTTATGTGTATTCAGAAGCAAATATGTAACTTAATAAATGTGTGCATTGGCAGTATTTGGTATCATTGGGATTGAGGAAAGGGGGTCATGATGAGTTGTATACAAGCAAAGCCATATTTTTGGATCCATGGTGGATGGAAGCACCTTTTTTTTTCTGGGAAAGGGAAGATTAGCAAAGAGAAAGTTTGGGGGCTAGTGGTGAGACAAAGCAAGGATTTCATTTGGGATATGCTGAGTCAAACACCTGCTGTCTTTAGACAAGTTTCTCTGGAAGTGGAGGCTGAGATGAGATTCTTATGAAAATGCTTTTTTAAGGAACAATTTTTTTTGAGAAGTCTCTAAAAAAGCGAGAGATGGATAGGAAAGGGGAAGCAGGTGAGCAGGGATGTGGTTTCAGTTAGAGTTGAGTTTCAGCAGAATCCCCTAAGGAACTTTGAAGCATGATTTATGCCCCAGAGTAGGCACTGAGAAAAGGAGGCCGGACCAGTCAGTCCTTGACTGCAGGCTGTCCTATGGGAGATGCTTAACCTCCAAAGCCTGGTGGCCTCCAACAGCTGAGATCAATTCCCTAGAGAATGGTGGAACTTTTCTGCCATCCAAGACCTGACATTCCCAACTATCAGGTTAGAAAGAAAAACCACAGGAAGGAAAAAACACCTTCAGACCTTATGACTTTATTATTGATCAGTAATAAATCAAAATTGTGATTGTTCTTACAAAATCGTAGTCTATCTATACAATGACAATATTCATCTCTAAGAAGGAATATATCAAAAATTTATGAAAGAAATAATACAACATCCACGTAAAGCCTTAAAATATTGAAAAGTTAGAAGTACTTTCGAACTCATTCAGTGTGGCCAGCATTACCCCAACATAAAAATAGAAAAAGACATTACAAGAAAGAAATGTACTATCATGCAATTTGATGCAATAATTCTAAACAGTATCTCAGCAAATGAAACCCAATATGTGAAAATGCCTAAATCTGGTTTATTCCAGGAATGTGAGGTTGGATTAACATTTGAAATTCAAATAACTTACTACATTGAAACTAAAAGAGGAAACCAATAGGAAAAATAACTTGTCAATATCCAACATCCATCCATTCCTTATAAATGCTCTCAGCAAACTAGGAAGAGTGAAGGACTTCTTGAACTTGTTAAAACATACCCACAGAAGTCTTACAGCTATAGTAACGTGCAGTTTTCCCTGAAAGAAATTGAAGATGCTATAAGGAAATGGAAAAGCGTTCAATGCTCACAGATTACCCATAACAGTGTTATGGAAGCAGTAACTAGTTCCTGTGAAAGAACCTGAGCCAGAAAGGAGGCTGGGAAGCTGAGCCAAACTGGGGTCAACAGCTTGTTTCTCTTTTCCTTCTCTTACCCTCAATTTGGGAAAATGGAGATGTTCTCTCCTTTGTATCCCAGGGGATCTAAATGAAAAAACACAAGAACAAAACTTCAGAACACACCTTTTTGACCCATCAAAGGCTTAAAACAAATCCAAGAACACAATTCACTTTCACCACCCCTGGTAATCAGAAGGGGCTTTTTATTTTATTTTATTTTTTTTTTCAACGCTTATTTATTTTTGGGACAGAGAGAGCAGAGCATGAACGGGGGAGGGGCAGAGAGAGAGGGAGACACAGAATCGGAAACAGGCTCCAGGCTCCGAGCCATCAGCCCAGAGCCCGACGCGGGGCTCGAACTCACGGACCGCGAGATCGTGACCCGGCTGAAGTCGGACGCTCAACCGACTGCGCCACCCAGGCGCCCCCAGAAGGGGCTTTTTAAAAAGCGTATATGCTGGGATACCCATTAGAACCATTTTTTATAAAGGTTACCACAAACCGCACATTTTGGGGTAGGAAAGGTGAATGCCAGTATGGGGATTAAAAAAAAAAAGTTAGGGAGGGAGGCAAACCATAAGAGACTCTTAAAAACTGAGAATAAACTGAGGGTTGATGGGGGGGGGGAGGGAAGGAAAAGTGGGTGATGGGCATGGAGGAGGGCACCTGTTGGGATGAGCACTGGGTGCTGTATAGAAACCAATTTGACAATAAATTTCATATTAAAAAATAAAAAAAAAGAAAGAACATACATTGTTAAAATGTCTATATGACCCAAAGCAATCTACATATGTAGTGCATCCTTATCAAAATACCAATAGCATTTTTCACAGAGCTGGAGCAAACAATCCTAAAATTTGTATCGAACCACAAAAGGCCCTGAATAGCCAAAGCAACTTTGAAAAAGAAAAGCAAAGCTGGAGGCATTCCAGACTTCAAGCTATATTACAAAGCTGTAGCGATCGAGACAGTATGGTACTGGCACGAAAACACATAGGTCAATGGAATAGAGGAGAAAATCCAGAAATGAAACCATAACTGTATGGTCAATTAATCTCCAACAGAGTGGGAAGAACATGCAATGTGAAAAAGACAGTCTCTTCAACAAATGGTGTTGGGAAAACTAAATAACAACATGCAAGTGAATGAAACCAGGCCAATTTCTTACATCATACACAAAAATAAATTCAAAATGGATGAAAGACCTAAATGTGAGACAGGAAACCATCAGAATCTTAGAGGAGAACACAGGCAGTAACTCTTTGACATCAGCCATAGCAGCTTCTTACAAAATATGTCTCTTGAGGCAAGGGAAACATAAGCAAAAATAAACTATTGGGACTTCATCAAAATAAAAAACGTCTGCACAGTGAAGGAAACAGTCAACAAAACTAAAAGGCCACCTACGGAATGGGAAAAGATATTTGCAAATAACATATCTGATTAAGGGTTAGTATCCAAAAATACATAAAGAACTTATCAAACTTAATATCCCAAACACAAATAATTCAGTTAAAAAAATGGTCAGAAGAGATGAATAGACATTTGTTCAAAGAAGATATCCAGATGGCTAACAGACACATGAAAAGATGTTCAACATCACTCATCATCAAGGAAATACAGATCAGAACTACAGTGAGAAATCACCTCACACCGGTTGGAATGGCTAAAATTAACAACACAGGAAACAACAGGTCATGGCAAGGATGCGGAGAAAGGGGAGCTCTCTTACACTGTTGATGGGAGTACAAACTGGTGCAACCACTTTGGAAAAACAGTATGGTGGTACCTCAAAAAGGTAAAAATAGAACTACCTATGATCCAACAGTTGCACTTAAATATTTGCCCAAAGGGTACAAAAACACTAATTTGTAGGGATACATGCACCTTGATGTCTTTAGCAGCATTATCAACAAAGCAAATTATGGAAAGAGGCCAAATGTTCATTGACTGAGGAATAGATAAAGACGTGGCATATATACATATGTGTGTGTGTGTGTGTGTGTGTGTATATATATATAAAACACATATGTGGGGCGCCTGGGTGGCGCAGTCGGTTAGGCGTCCGACTTCAGCCAGGTCACGATCTCGCGGTCCGTGAGTTCGAGCCCCGCATCAGGCTCTGGGCTGATGGCTCAGAGCCTGGAGCCTGTTTCCAATTCTGTGTCTCCCTCTCTCTCTGCCCCCTCCCCCGTTCATGCTCTGTCTCTCTCTGTCCCAAAAATAAATAAAAAACGTTGGAAAAAAAAAAACATGTATGTGTGTTTATATATATATACGTATGTGTGTGTGTGTGTATATATACACACACACACACATACGTATATATATATAAACACACATACATGTGGTATATATATAAATATATTTATATTTATATACACATACACACAATGGAATATTTCTCAACCATAAAAAAGAATGAAACTTTGCCATTTGTAATGACATGGTTGGAGTTAGAGGGTATTATGCTAAGTGAAATAAGTCACACAGAGATTTAACTCATACGTGGAATGTAAGAAACAAAACAAATGAACATGAGGGGAATAAAGAGAGGCAGACCAAGACACAGACTCTTAATGATAGAGAACAAACTTATGGTTACTGGAGGGGAGGGGAGTGTGGAGATGGGTTAAATAGGTGATGGGAATTAAGGAGGGCACTTGTGATGAGCACTGGGTGTTATATGTAAGTGATAAATCACTAAATTCTACACCTGAAACTAATAGTATACTAGTAGTTACTAAAGGGAATTTAAATTAAAACTTTAAAAAAAGATATAATTTTCTACAAATTGATTCATAGTTTTAAAACCTAGCAAGGGATTTTTGTAGAAATTGGCCAGCAGAGTTTACAGTTTATATAGACATACAAATAATCTACAATAGCCAAAACAATTTTGAAAAGAAAAGGTCAGAGGACTAGAACTATCTGATTTTAAGACTTACTTTAAATCTGGAGTATTTAAGACAGTGTGGTATTAGTATCACGTAAAAAAGTAAGTCAATGTAACTCAACAGAAAGTTTATTGACCCAATGAACTTTTAATAAAGATGCAAAGACAATTCAAAGGAGAGATGGTAGTCTTTTCAAAAAATGGTGCTGGAGCAAAGGATATCCTGTGTGACAGAGAAAGAAAAGGAAGGAAATTGGAGGGGAGAGATAAATTCAACATCTATTTATGCATATTTGACACAATATACAAAAATTAACTCACAATGGGTCATAGTCCTAAATTAAAGCATAAAATCTAAAGTATCTAGAATAAAACATTGGGCTAATGGCTAGGCAGATTTCTTAAATATGACATCAAATGCATGATTTAATTGGTGTATTAGATAATCAAAGTGTAAAACCTCTGCTCTTTGTAGAATAATCTTAAGAGAATAAAGAATCAAGCCACATGCCAGGAGAACACATTTGCAAAGCATATGTTTGATGAAGGACTTGCGTCCATAGTGTATAAATACATAAAGTCAAAATCCAATAATAAGAACAGTATAAACTCGAAGAAGTGTGCTAAGATTTGAACAGACACTTCACCAAAGAAAATACCGAAGAAGATTACAAATGAGCACAAGAAAAGATGCTGAACATTACAGGTCACTGGGGAAATGCAAAGTAAAACAGTGAGGTTTAGTTACATAGCTAGAGTGGCTAAAATTTAAAATAATAACCATACCAAATTTTGGCAGGAACAAGGACTTTTCTACACACTGTGAGTGGAATACAAAATGCTACAAACAGTTTGGCTATTTCTTAAAAAATATTAACATATATTTACCTATGATCTAGTCACTTCACTCCTGTGTGTTTACCCTAGAGACGATATCTGTATAAATTCTCTTAAATAAAAGTTCATAGCAGATTTATGGTAATATCCAAAAAGTGGGAGAACCAAATGTCCACCAGTAGGTGAAAGGATTACAAACCATTGTGTTCATCCACACAATAAAACCATATCCTTCAATAAGAAATGAACTATTCCCACATGTCACAACATGTAGGAATAGGTAATCCTAAGGTAATTATGCTGAGTGAGAGAAGCCATAAAAGAGGGTACATATGGAATGATTTTGTTTATATAAGATGTAAGAAAATGCAATTTATGGTGATCAGCAGATCAGTGTTTGACCGGGAAGGGGATATTCCAAAGGGCATGAGGGAACCATTGGGAACGGTGGATATGTTCCCCATCTTGATGTAGTATGGTTTCATGGGGGTACCATTTGTCATGAAAAATTTACCAATGTTTCACTTTAAGTAGGTGCAACTCATTCTGTATGTCCGTTATACCTCAATGCTAAATACCATATAGCCACTATATTTATAATGAATCTAAAATCTAAAGGGTTTCTGTATTATTTCTAAAACAGAGCCAACACGAGAGAGAGAGGAATTGGACTAATTTGAGCACATAGGTGCTTTAGGTAAAACATTTGTTTATCAGAGACCATAGATTTCTGTCCCTGATTGCTTTATCTAGTTTCCGTTTGTAGTAACTAATAGGAAAAAACTCTAAAATGCATCAATTCGTTTTTGGAAGAAAATGTAACACATGAAAAGCAGAGGCTCTGGGGGCATCAAACCTGCATATAAATTCAGGCTGCACCACTTGATAAGTGTGTAACTGTGCTCAGTTTACTTATTCTTTTTAACCTGAGTTTTCTCATCAGTAAACTATCTTAATTACATGACTTTGTAATCTATAAAGCTAGCTTCAAGCTCTGAGCTTGCATACGTGCGCCATCTACAAAACGTTAGAATTTGCCACTTTAAATTTGCCAGGTGACATATTCACCCTTACCATCCCCCTCCTGGGCTGTGTTGAGAAGATTAATCAGGGAGTGTTGGAGAGAAGAATTAGGTGCTGGAGGCTTGAGGGTTGAAATGAGAGTTATATAGGTTCGGGCAGGGGCACGAGAAGAAAAGTCTTTGGAGGCAAAGGCATTTTGGCAGAGATACGAATGCAGTGAGGGAGGAAGCCAGGGGAAAACCCCGGGAAGAAAGCTTTTAAGGCAGAAAAAATAAATACAAAAACACTGAGTTGCATATAAGCTGTGCTTTTTGACCCAGGAGCTTGAGCATGGAGTGAGTGACAGGATGTGGGGGACGTAGCAGGTGCTAGATCACATTGGACCTTGTAACACTTTAGTAAAGCATGTACAAGTTTTACTTAGCGTTTAATTCTAGGGACATAGGTAAGCCGTAAGAAGTCTTATGCAGGACAGTGATCTGATTTTTATGTTTGGAAGTACACTGCAGCTGTCGTGTGGGAGATAAATTATTAGAATGTCAAGAACCTGACCAGGGTGACCAAGTTCTCTTGTGGGTCTCCCGACCAAGCAGAGTCTCTTTCTCACTGCAAAGTTTACAACTTCTCCAGGGTACAGAAAAATGTACAGAACTTACTCTGAGAAGTTAATTCACCTTCCTATAAAAGTTTTAATCTTATTCTTTTCTGCTAATCGGCACTTGAAGATATTTCTTTGCAAATTAGATGTGTGCATTATTTTAAAAATTGGCACTTTTATAACATGGTATGCTTCAAAATTCTAAAAGAATACATATGTTTTAAACAAGCACCTAAATAAAGTGGGGGGGAACCTGAAGCATTTGATAAACAAACCAAAGCAATAACCATACAAGCCACTTTTATTTATTTATTTTAAGTTTATTTATTTTGAGAGAGAGAGACAGAGTGAGAGCACGAGTGGGGGAGGGGCAGAGTGAGAATCCCAAGCAGATCCCAGGGAGCCCCACACAGGGCTCGAACTCACAAACAGTGAGATCATGACCTGAGCTGAAATCAGAAGTTGGACATTTAACTGAGTGAGCCACCCAGGCACTGCATTTACAGGCGATTTTTTAAAGAATTAATGGCATACAATATTATATTAGTTTCTGGTGTACAACATAGGGATTTGATATCTATATACATTATGAAATGGTCACCAGAATAAGTCTGGTTACCATCAGTCACCATACAGAGGTGTTACAATTATTACTGACTATACTCTGTATGATGTACATCTCCATGCCTCGCTTCTTTTATAACTGTTAGATTGTATCTCTTAATCCCCTTCACTCATTTCATCCATCTCCCCAACCCATCTCCTCTGACAACCACAGAAGACTATGTTCTATATCTATGAGTCTGTTTCTGTTTTGTTTGTCCATTTGTTTTGTTTTTTAGATTCCACATATTAGTGAAATCATACAGTATTTGTCTTTTTCTGACTTACTTCACTTGGCATAATACCCCAGAGGTCCATGTATGTTGTCACAAATGGCAAGATCCCATTCTTTTTTTAGGGCTGAGTAATATTCCATCGAGTGTATATACCACATCTCTATCAGTTCATCTGTCACTGCACATTTAGGTTACGTTCATATCTTGGCTATTGTAAATAATGCTGCATTTTAGGGCCGGATGTGTCTTTTCCAATTAGTGTTTTTGTCCTCTTGAGATAAATACCTAGAAGTGGAATTGTGGGATCATACGGTAATTCTGTTTTCAATTTTTTTTAGGAACCTCCAGCCTGTTTTCCACAGAGGCTGTACCAGTTTACATTTCCAGCAGCAGGCACACATTCCCTTTTCTCCACATCCTCACCAACGCTTGTTATGTCTTGTCTTTTTGATTGCAGATGATATATCTCACTGTGGCCTTGATTTGCATTTCCCTGATGGTTACGTACGTTGAGCATGCTTTGACATGCCTGTTGGCCATTTGTGTGTCTTCTTTAGAAAAATATCCATTCAGTTCCTCTGCCCCTTTTAAAAAATCAGATTATGTTTTCGTATTGAAGTGTATGAGTTCTTCATACATTTTGGATGCTAACCCCTGATGAAATACATCATTTGTAAATATCTTTTCCTGTTCGGTAGGTTGCCTTTTCATTTAATCGATGGTTTTCTTCACTATGCGGAAGCATTTTAGTTTGATGTGGTCCTATCTGTTTATTTTTGCCTTTGTTTCCCTTGCCCAAGGAGGTAGATTCAAAATAATATTCTAAGACTGATGTCAAGGAGCTTGCTGTCGTATTTTCTTCTGGGAGTTTTATGGTTTCAGACCTTCTATTAAGGTCATTCATGTATTTTAAGTTTATTTTTGTGTATGGTGTAGGAAAGCGGTCCAGTTTCATTCTTTTGCATGTAGCCGTGCAGCCTTCCTGGCACCATTTGTTGAAGAGACGGCTTTCTCCACACTGTATATACTTGCCTCCTTTGTCATAGATTAACGGACCACGTAAGTGTGGGTTTATTCCTGGGCTCTCTGTTGGGTTCCGTTGATCTATGCGTCTTGTGCCAGTACCAGATTGTACTGATTACTACAGTTTGGTAGTATAGTTTGAAACCTGGGATATTCACCATTTTTAAGTTTAATTCATTATTAGCACTTTCTCCAAAATACTGTGCATAATAGAATAATCTTTGTCAAATATAAAAAAAATTCCATTACTGATCTCTAATTTCCTTCCCATATATTCTTCACACTTCTAATTCTGACTAATCCTCAGTTTCTATAATTTTTTATGGATATAAACTCCAATTTCTTAAGGGCTTACCTACAAATAATATTATATGATATATATTTGTGTATATGATTCTAATTATTTATTTTCACAGACTTCTTGATTTCTCCACCACCATTCAACCTAAATCCTCTCTATTGTAATTTAAATCTCATTACTAGTCATTCAGATATCAGCAAACCATTCGTTATTTCGGCTCTTGCTCTCATAGGAAATTGATATATTCATAAATACCTTGTTTTAACCTTCATTTATTATTGCAAATATCCCAATTTCTCTATCCCATGCATCTTAGTTGTCTAGGTTACTGTACTGTGATATTTTGCATTCTTTAAAAGTTGCCTTAGGGCAACTTTATGTTATCTCCTGTCAAACGGAGATCTTTTCATGTTTGCATTGCAAATGCACAAACAACAAAATACAGTATCTTATTGCAATATGACTACATATTTGTTGCTTGTGGCTCCTTTGGTTTTTATCTATTTATTTATTTTATTTCCCCAGTTGAATATTAAGTTTAAACTCTTTTTATTCAGTTGGTGGACCTCTTGGACTTCCTCATTTAAGTTTTAAATCCCATTTTTCCTTTTTTTTTTTTTTTCTGTTGTTTGTCTTTTTGCTCTATTCTCTGAGGACTCTTTCAAAATTATTGTTCAGTTGTTTCACTGAATTTGAGTTTTTAATGTCTGTTAGGAGAGGGGTTTTTTTTTAATTATTTTTTAGTCACTAGAAGTCTCCTGTTTTTTTAGCATTCTGTTCTGCTTTTGTAGATATAATATATCCTCTTCTGAATAACATTTTTCTAAGAAATTTATCTCCCATTATAGTTTCTGTTTTCTTCCTACGCTTTCTGTTTATTCGCTATTGCCTCTAGTTTCAAGTTGGAAGCTTTCTTCAGAAAACCAGCATTTCTAGTTTATCCTCTCATAATTCAGAATGCGAAGGATTAACTTGGAAGATGCCCTCAGCATAGGGATGGGTTTTGACTGTGAACTGTGCTCTAGGGATCACTGACTGGAACATTTCATCACACAACATCTGATGTTGATGGCTTTGGGTTTCTTGCACTTAGGCAGGTCATGTTCTCCAAAAATGACTCTTTGAATCACCAGTCATTTCTGGCTGCAAGCATATTAGGAACTCAGAGGAATAAGAGAACTGGGAGCCTCAGATCTGACAGGATATGTCACCCCTATTTCAATAGGGTCCCTCTACCCTTACCTGAGCTCTTGTCCTGTCTTGAGAGCATATTTCCTTTGTGAGAATAGAAGTAGTTTTCAACTTGACAGAAATGTGGTAAGGACATGGGTAATTCGCGTGCTTCCTAAATAGAACATCAAAGAAACTTCTTTATTTGAAGCTCTCTCTTATTCATTCTGCCTTCCAGAGGTAAGTAGCACCATATTATTCAGACATGTGGGGATTTTGAGATATAAATGGGTTTAGATCACAGCTTTTTCACATTAAAGGTGTAGCATTCAGTTCTCTTGGGTCTTTTAGGTTCTTGACTTCTCTTCTGTCTGTATTCCAGTTTCGAAAATCCCTTTCCAAGTCTCCTTGTTCTTGTGGATTTATGTCATTAAAAAAAAAATCATTGTCATTGGGAGATAAGACTAGTGCTGCCCCCCTCCACAGATGTTCACGTCTTAATTCCCAGAACCTAGGACTCTGTTACATGCCAAAAGGGACTTTGCAAATGTGACTAAAGTTAATGGCCTGAGAGGGGCGATTACCCTGGATTATCCAGGCTGGCACAGACTAGCCACACGATTCTTTGAAAGCAGAGAGCCCTTCCAGACTGTAATGAGAGGGAGATCTGATAACAGAGGAAGGGTTAGAGAGGGAGAAAGGGGCAGAAATTAGGAAGTTGGGACAGACTCTAGAAGCTAAAGATGCAAAGGAAGAGGATTCTCCCCTGGAGCCTCAACAGAGTTATACAGCCCTGCTGACAGCTTGATTTTACTCCGTGAGGATAGTGTTGGACTCCTGAGAGGCATATACTGTGAGATGATAACGCCATATCACTGTGAGCCACCGAACGTGTGGTCATTTGTTACAGCAGCAAGCCCAAACTAGTACACTATTGTCTTATTGAGGTTTGGAGAGGAGACAAGTGTAGATTCACATGTTCAGTCTTCCGTCTTACTGGAAATACTTATGGTTAGTAAAAATTTTAATTATTTAGGAATAGGAAATAGATTCACATGGTTTGAATTCAGAACGTTCTAAAGTATACATACACATGAAGAGTTTCCTTAATGCTTTTATCTCCTCTCTTTGGGGATGACAGATGTTGGAAGGATATGTGTATCCTTCCAGAGACGCTCCGTGCCAACACAAATAGAGATATCCTACGCAATATATTCATTTTTTCACATGTATGATACATATTTCTCTGCCCTTTGCTATTTTTACTTAAGAGTAGAGTGTCCTCATTCTTTTTTTCCCAATGAGTATATGATTTGATGAGTGTATCAGATCATCCTATTGATGGCCATGAATCCTGTTACAAATCTCTTAGGATTTTAATGGTGACACAAATTATAATAAATGATATATGTTCCAAGATGCACATGAGACAAATCCTGAGAAATGGAATTGCTGGATTAAAAGGTAAGCACATATGTGATTTTGATGGAGACAAGCTTTACAGAAGTATGTATCCGTTTCTACATAAAATAATAATAGTACAGTATGAAATGAAGCAAGTTGAAAGTAAATATATTGAGGTATGAATGTAGGAAGGGCAGGGATTTCTCCTCCAAATTCTGTTACTCTTGGACCACTGGGAGATCATGGTTAAAATATCAAAGATCACCATAGTTGCAGGGTGAATGCGATACACCGCTTGGGTAATAAACTTGAAAGATTCATCGCAGACTGCAGTAAGCAAAATCGGGAGAGGCTCAGCTATGTGAGGTATGATGAAAGCAACTGCATATTAAATTCTCAGGCATTGTGCGGCAGGAACGAGGGTGAGCAAAACAGTGCAGAGAGGGACAAGGTCAGGGTAGAGAGATGAACCATTTCAAGGAAGTTGGGCTTTATCTTAACAGTCGAGGGAAACTTTAGCAAGTTTTGTTTGCTTGTTTGTTTCCTCTTTCATTCTTTTTTTTTTAAACCGGAGATCTTTTTTTCTTTAATTAGGAGAAAATGTGTATTTGGACCTAGTAACTAAACTCCAAAATCCTAACCAAACTGATTTTTGGCATTAGAATGAAGCAAATCTAGAATCACTGAAAGTAAGAAATTTTGTTTCACTTCAGTAAACCTATATCCATTGATACCTGTGGAAGGTACAACAAATAGAATAGAGAGATTTAGAAAAAGGTGCAGAAGAGAAAGAATTGGGGGAAATGTGTGGATTGAAAGTTAGCGAACATAGTCATTGTCAATGTTGAAGGCTTAGTGTCTTACTGAGGAAATAATTATGATCTTCTTCTGGACTAAAAGATGGATCTGATGTAAGACTTCAGTTCTTATTTTCCTTAAATGGCCAGTCCCTGCTGCCAGTCCTATGTAGGAAATACTCCCAAATGCCAGCACTGGGGAGGCGACATTCCCCTTTTTCCCTCACAGTCTCTGCTCCTAATCTGTGCTTCTGAGGCATCACTTTGAATCCATGTTACCTTTACTTAGTACGCACACGTATTGACATATTCAGTTAAAAACAATTTTCAACACTCACTAATTTTCATGACTTTCTAGAAAAATAGAAGCAGTGGTATTGTTTGCTTATTTTCACATTATAACAATTGCTGTCTTATACATTGGCAACTATGTAAAAATGAAATAAAATTATTAGGGTTACCTAAAATTCGTTACCCATTTGTACTTCGGCGTTTGCTTCTATCTGTCGGGATGACTTTCTATGGCTCTCTTTAAAATCTGCCAAAAGGGGCGCCTGGGTGGCGCAGTCAGTTAAGCGTCCGACTTCAGCCAGGTCACGATCTCGCGGTCCGTGAGTTCGAGCCCCGCGTCAGGCTCTAGGCTGATGCCTCAGAGGCTGGAGCCTGTTTCCGATTCTGTGTCTCCCTCTCTCTCTGCCCCTCCCCCGTTCACGCTCTGTCTCTCTCTGTCCCAAAAATAAATAAACGTTGAAAAAAAAAAATTAAAAAAAAAAAAATAAAAATAAAATCTGCCAAAAAAACCACATGTATTTCCCCACAGTGAAAGCATCAAAGCTCCCACACAGAAACCCATTCCCATGGAACCCAAATAAAAACATAAAGAAGACTGTTGGTAGACGAAATACATTTCAAGCCTTCTCCAGGTTTCTATTTAAACATGGACTTATTTTCACTCGGTGGACTCTCTTTGTATGAAGCCCCGGGTGCACGGGCCAGGATGTACTTTTATGGCTTTGCAATAGCAATGATGACAGCTAAGATTAAACAGGCTCCCATTAGATCCAACAGTGCCAGCAGAGGCACATTACACAGATTATTGTATTGGAATACCAACCAATGAACACTCACAGAGTTGTGCTTCGTACATAATGGGCACTTAATAATTGCTTTTTGCATGATGACTGAACGATCCCTAAGTTTGTCATACCTTCCATGGTCTGGACCTATGGAGGCCCAGGAGGAGAACTGAGAAATGTAAAACTCAACCCTGCACTTTAGTATTTATTTTGTCCTAATTTTCAAACTTTCATTTGAGTAGACTCTGGCCACTTATGGTTTTGAGTAACAAAAAATTATTGAGCAAAAATGGTACTACATTAACTCGCACACCAAGTTTTTATTACATTTTTAACAATTAAGATGTTAAATTGCATTTGCCTTCCTGTGTTCTCTCTTGCTTTTTGTTTTTAATGTTTGTTTATTTTTGAGAGAGAGGGAGAGACAGAGCGTGAACAGGGGATGGGCAGAGAGAGAGGGAGACAGCATCAGAAACAGGCTCCAGGCTCTGAGTCGTCAGCACAGAGCCCGACGCAGGGCTCGAACTCATGAGCTGTGAGATCATGACCTGAGCCCAAGTTGGACGCTTACCCGACTGAGCCACCCAGGCACCCCATTTTTTTTAAGATAGACTTTGCTTAAGAGGCAATTTAAGATACTATGATGAATATAACCCTTAAGGTGAAGAAAATGACAAGAATGTTGAACACATAAGTGATAACTTAAAGTCACGGTAAGGAATTCCTGAAACAAATGTTTGAGAAAGAACTTATTTCTTATTTTCACTTTTTCCTTAATTCTAGAACTTTCAAGTGTGGCTTAATTTATAGGTTGTGTGTGGACTTTAGGAATGAGAAATGGTCTCATTGCCTCTGTGAAATAAAAATCACATGACAGTTGCTAACACATAGTTCAATAATCACATGTGGACAATGACACTGAGGATGGGAATGATAATATTACTTCGGGTACAACGTGGAGAATAGTGAGTTCCAGGAAATGGGGGACGCTGCTGAGGCTGGGTTGTGTTGGTGTCTCTTCACTAAAAGCAAAGCAGGTTACATGCGTACTTCTTATACATTTTAGGACATTCCACTTAGTACAGAGACACAGAACCACAGGGTCCCAGAAACAGAGGGAGGTCCTTCCAGGGGAACTACCGAGTGGTACCTTGCATTGGTATCTCCTTTGATTGTGTGTAATTCATGGCAGATATATAGAAATTGTTGAGGAAGTTTCTAATGCTCGACATGGCAAATGCTGCATCAACACAGACCAAGCTATGAAGAAATCTGCAATTGCAGTGGTAAGGCCTAGTTCATTGCAAGCCCCAGGGTAACACCTACAGTTGCAGAAATCCCTGACTCTACTGGGTATAGGGCTATGCCTGGAATTCATTCAAGGAAACCTGACATTACTCATATTTTGATGTCCCCAAAGGACGTCAGTGTGTTTTTTGTTTGTTTGTTTGTTTTTTTTACAATAACAACAACTGTGTGTCTGCGGAAGGTGGCATAAAATTTAATATTCTTAATTTTTTTAATATTTTTAATTTATTTTTGAGAGAGAGAGAGAATGAGCAGGGAAGGGGTAGAGAGAGAGGGAGACACAGAATCTGAAGCAGTTTCTAGGCTCTGAGCTGTCAGCACAGAGTCCAGCATGGGGCTGAAACTCACGGACCGCGAGATCATGACCTGAGCTGAAGTTGGACGCTTGACCGACTGAGCCACCCAGGCACCCTTAAAATTTAAGTTTTAATCTGGAATTTATAAAGCACATTTTAAAAGTAGATTAATTTAGTAAAAATATATAATGTAGTTTAAATCTGGCTTTCTACCCGAAATATCCCATCCAAACCTTTCATTCTACCCAAAATTACAGCTCTAACTTTAAGAACTTTTTGGTTTGGCACTCATGTCTCTTTGACTTTCCACCCACTTATACTCAAATTCCAACAGTCCAGTGGCAATAGTGAAGGTAGACCTTTGGTCGAGTACAGCTACAAAGCTTACTTGGTCATTCTCCAAATGTTACTCTATAATGCAATCCAGAGCTTTGCTCGTGTCTTTCATTCACTCGGAATAACTATTTAATGTTGATGCTTTTCTACCAGCCACTGGCCTAGGCCCTTTGAGTTGAAGCTTATATTCTAGAGGGAGTAGATCGATAACACCATATAGAAATATATTAAGAATGTACATAAGTACATAAGGATGTAATGAAATCTGATATAGAGAACAATTAAGCAGGGAAGGGGGATAAGAAATGCCAGAGTAATTAAATTTTAAATGGAATAATCAGGCCAGAGATTTCTGAAAGGTTACATTTGGTCAAAGACTTGAAGTAGGCAAAGGAGAACCACCTGGGTAGGCGGGAGAAGAACCTTTTATGCCCAGAATGACTGAGAAGCATGGCTGCTGTGTTTGCAACAAAACAGGGCCCTATTCTGTGTGTCCCATTACCTCTTGGGCTACATTGACTCCTATCCTCTGCAGTCCTTGCACTCCAGGTAATGGAGACATACAGAGTAGGGCCTTGTAGTCCCTGGTAAAGACTTTGGCTTTTACTGTGCCAAATATGAGCATCTTTATTTAAAGAGCATTGGAGAATTTTAAATTAAGCGATAATATGGTCTCACTTAAGCTTTTAAAAAGGATTATTTCAGATAATTATATTGAGAAGAGACTTTAAAGCAACAAAGGTAGAAGCAAAGAGCTCAAGTGGTAGACAGAGGAGAGGTGGTGGTGATTTGGACCAGGAAACTAGCCATGGGGATGGTGGAAAGAAGTCAGATTGCGTAGCTTTGTATACGAAGTATAATCCAGAGTCTCTGTGTGGACCCAATTCTCCCTCTCTGCTGATTTCAGTAAAAGCTTCCTCCACATGAACAAATAGCAGTCGAATATTCCATTCCATGGAATCCATCGTGGGAAGGATGAGATCTCTATTTTAAGTTAGAAAATGTCATGGGCAGATGGAAATGACCCAGGGTCCGTCATATGGGGCTCTCTTCTACTAGGGTGTCCGAAGTGCCATAGGATGTAAATCCCTGAATTCCTGAATCTTCGTGTGTCAGCCAACCTTATAGAGATATCACTGGTAAAACTCATTTCTTTTGGTAGGCACCTTTCAAAGATTACTTGGACCACTTTTCTACTCTGTCACCACATAACAGCCTATAAATTTTCCAGCTTACAGGCCTCGGAGGGACCAATTAAATAGATATTTCCAAATGTAATTTTATAAAGAAATTGGCCAAGGAGTAGCAGCGCTCTCTATTTCATCCTGCTCCTCTTCTGCTTATGAAAGAAAAGCTATTTCATGTGATAGAGGAAGAATATCAAAGACTAGACCAAAACTGTGACTGCAAATAAGTTGTATAGTTCATTCATATGCTAATCTTCACTGAAATGGTTGAGATGTAAAAATCTAAACTCCGTTCCTATTCTGTAGCATACCTACGTCTTCTTCACTAAGGTGTTACCGGCACCAAGCCCTGTGCCTGGCACATCAGAGCAAAGCAATAAATCCTTACTGAATGAATACATGAATCTCACCACACGGGAAAATGATGAAGTCTCAATTCGCTTCTTTGTATGCCACTCTTTGGCAAAGGCCGTAACTTACAGATGCCGGCGAGTGGGGGTCGTGGGGGGACGGATGTATCACCTTCTTGTTTAAAAGTCATCAGTAGCATTGAAAGGATGATTTCACATTGCTATCAGTTTTTTCATCCGTAGAAAATTGTTTGCTTCACAAAAGCAATATGTTTCTTAGATCCCTATGTCTTATATCCCTTATATGAAATAAATTTCTTGGCTTTGTTCCTTTGTTATATCATTTTATAGCAATTAATAATTATTTTGCATCCATTAGTTTTAAACATAGATACTTCCTTCAAGGAGATTACAAACCAGTATTTGGGGACAAGGAACAAATACAAGTAAAATTATATATAAAATTGATAGAATATTGCAGAAGAAAGAACAAAAGGGTCACAGATAGACCATGGTATTCCATATGCACTTGTCTGCTGTTTGGGAAGGAGGACGTAGAAACACCGCTAGAAACATAAGGTACTTGTCATGGGTTGAATTGTGTCTCCTGCCCCCAACTCAGTTAATACATTGAAGTGCTAAGGGCCTGTTCTTCGGAATGTAACTATGTTGGGGGATAGGGTCTTTACAGAAGTAATGAAGATAAAATGAGATCATTAGGGTGGGCCGTAATCCTATATGGCTAATGGCCTTCTAAGAAGAGGAGGTTTGGACACAGACACATGTAGCAGAAGAATGCCGTGTGAACATGAGGACAGCCAAGGAGAGAAGCTTTGGAGGAAACCAACCCCTGCCGACACCTTGATGTTGGACTTCTGCTATATAGCTCCTAGACCTGTGAGAAAATACCTTTCTGTTGTTTAAGCCAGCCAATCTGTAGTAATTGCTTATGACAGTTCTAGCACAGTAATGCAGTATGAATACAAAATAGGTCTCATCCAGGAGAAACATTAGCAGCAAAGAAGTAGCAAGGCATAAACGGTCCTGTGAACTTGCATTTTTCCACAAAACTACGCTTAATTCAGACAGCCATAGAGGATTGGATGCACCACAGAAAGGGCTCTGAGAAAGAGACCCCACACTCATAACTGGTCAGAAAAAAAATAAACTATAGGGAAGAGAGGGAAAGTCATATGTAGGCCCTCTGTGACAGTGAGATTGTCTGGGTTTCAATGTCCAGTGGGAGATTTCAGCCAGTTGTGTTGAACTAAACCAGACCTTCCAAGCAAGCTCTTTGTTCTTTGTTGTTCCTCACTTATGTATGGCAAGTCCCACAGTTCAGTCAGCTGACCACCTGTAAAACATAGGTTTTATATATCACTAACAAATTAGTCATATTATAATATAAATATGAAAGTTATAAATATAATTATAAAAGTAATATATTACTTTATTAAATAGATATGTGTATTAAATATACATTTCTATTAATATAAATACAAAAATAATAATTACTGAGCATTTTTGTTACTAAATATAAAGAATACCAATTGCTTAAGTGCATTTATCGAAAGAATGGCTATTGTTTTTTAGGGTAATGAAAATATTCACTTGTAAGTCATGATTTATAAATTGGAGCTGGAGTAAATGTGTATATATATACAATATACAGTAATAAAAATAAATACATGTATATATTTCCTGTGATTCATCAATTTAGGTAAGGTAACACCTTGTATTTGTAAGTCATCTGCAAGCTGTGTGTGTATGTCACAAGTAAAGGCAAAACAGAAATGTGAGTGAGATGGGTATTTTATTTCTACCCTGTTGCCTGCAATGACTGGTCTAGGTCACTCAGGAAACCACCTCGTTTGAGGAGGATCAGAAGCTGGAAGTCCCTTGGGAATTCAGTCCTATCTGTGTCCACTCTAAAGGGAGACTGGAAAACACGATTTTGCACTTGCACATTACTGAGTAAGTAGGTCAGCATCTAGCCCTGGCTCAGCGTTTGGCAATCCACCGGCCAGAAGTTTTCATGCGGCTTGGCTGCTTCCTGCCATTAGCTGGTGTGGATTTCACAATTCCCTGCTTCAACAGGGCAGCCTCTGAGCCCTGGATCCCTGTGACACAGCCACCTCAAGCTGTAGGGTTTTTCCACTTGAAGCTTATGAACCTAGCATGGGAGGCAGAACTCACTACCTTTCTCATGGGGACATTTTGACTTAAAGTGGCACATTGGCCGATAGTGTGGGTATATATACCTAAGGACTTTAGGCAAACATAGTACATGACATTAAAATAATGTTCATCTGATGTCCAGCTAGTAAAGGGAACAGAGCAAGGTGTTTATGTTGCATAAGGAGGTGAATGCCGAAGTAGAATTAATTTGAAAAGGGCCAGTGCTTATTCAATTAGTTGCCACTCATTTCAAATATGGCTAACGAAGAAAATAGGGGGATACCTAAAAAGCTGTATAATTTTGGCAAGACAAGTAACAATACAAAAACTTTTGCATGATTAATGATGTTGATTGATTGTAACCTGTGTTCAGAGGACGAGAATTTTTGGTTATGGTGTATGACTCTCTCTCCATGTTGCTGGATTCATATTGCTAGTATTTTAGGTATCTTTATATCTGTGTTCATGAGTGATGTTGGTATTTGATTATTTTGTGGACATGTAATGACGTTGTCAGGTTTGGAATCAGAGTCCTTACCTCATGAAGTAAGTTGGAACATACTGTTCCATGTCTGTTTTCTGAGAGTACATGTAAGAGTGGTAATATTTCCTAGCTCAATATTTGATAGAGTTCACCAATCAAGCCATTTGCGTCTATGAATTTCTTTGTAAGACTTTCATCTATGAATTCAATTTTTTTCTTTTTTCTTTTTGAATTAAATTTCTTGGATACATATAGCACTATTGAAATTTTGCAATTTCCTTGTCTTTGTTTTAGTATGATATGCTTTTCAAGGAATTTGTTCTTTTACCCAACCTGTTATAATCATTGACATTAAGATCTTCATAAAACCTGTGTGATGTGTACTGGCATCCCCTCTATCGTTCCTGGTATTATATTACCTTTCCTTTTCTTCATTAGTCTTCCCAACGATTTACCAACTTTACTAATCTTTTTAAAAGAACCAAGTTTTGGTTTAGACATTTTCTAGGTTGTTTGTTTTCCATTCCATGATTTCTATTTTTATCTTCACCATTTGTTTTCTTCTATGCATTTTGAAGTTCATTTGCTGTGCCTTCCCTAGTTTCTTTAAGTGGGAGCTGTAATCATTGATTTCAACTTTTCTTCTTTTCCAACAGGAGCTTTTAAACCAAAGATTGTGCTCCAATGACCAATTTAGCTGCTTCCTATCACTTTTGGTAGGTTTTATTTTCATGATCATTAAGTTCAAAATATTTTCTAATTTCTTTCATGTTGTCTTCACTGACCAATAAATCATTTAGAAATAGGTAGCTTAATTTCTTTCTTTTGTTGTGTTAAATCTGCTGTCAACCTATCCAATGAACTTTTGAGTTCACATATACTCTTTTATAATTCTAGGATTTCAATTTTATTTCCATTTTATGTTTTCTGGATCTCTTCTAAAGTTCTCCACATCATCCACTATAACAATGTCTCTTACTTTGGACTTGTTAACAGATTTATCATAGTTATTTAAAAGTTCTTGCCCACTAACTTCTACATAATGATTGTTTGTTAGTCTCCTGACAACGTGTTCCGTATTTTCTGTTTTCTTCATGGCTATTAATGTTGGGTTGTATATTGGACTATATGAATGACACGTTGTAAATTCTGTTGTATTTCTCTGAGGCGTGCTGAGTTTTTCTCTAGCAGGCAATTGAATTATTGGCAGGTCACCTTGATCTTGTGAAGCCCTGATTTCAGGCTTTGTTGAGGTTAGTCTATATATATTTTACTTTTATTCCTAGGGCAGCCCTTCATCCTGGGACATAGTTTTTACCCCCAATGTGCAGTCCTTCTTGGGTTTTAATAAAAAGTCAGAGGTGTTTACCAAGTCCCTCTGACTTGGCAGGATTTAAACTATAATCTTTGTCTCCTCATCCTGTCATGGATGACACATGACATCTCTATTCGGCTCCATCAGCCTTCTAAGTTATCACGTTCCCCATTTCCAGGTGCTATGGAAGTCCTACGTTCAACTTTCTGAATCCTAAGACCTAAATGACTTCAGTTTTATGTTTCATTTCTAATTTCTCTATGGCTCACAGACTAAAACATGCTCTCAAGCCAACTAATCTTCGACAAAGCAGGAAAGAGTATCCAGTGGAAAAAAGGCAGTCTCTTTAGCAAATGATGCTGGGAGAGCTGGACAGCAACATGCAGAAGAATGAAACTTGACCACTTTCTTACACCATACACAAAAATAAATTCAAAGTAGATTAAAGACCTAAATGTGAGACAGGAAACCATGAAAATCCTAGAGGAGAAAACAGGCAACAACCACTTAGACCTCAGCTGTAGCAACTTCTTACTTGACATGTTTCCAAAGGCAAGGGAAATAAAACCAAAAATGAACTATTGGGACCTCATCAAGATAAAAAGCTTCTTCACAGCCAAGAAAACAATCAACAAAACTAAAAGGCAACCAACGGAATAAGGAAGATATTTGCAAATGACATAACGGATAAAGGGTTGGTTAGTATCTAAAATCTATAAATAACTTACCAAAATTAACACCCAAAAAACAAATAATCCAGTGAAGAAATGGGCCAAACACAAAATAGACATCTAAAAGACAAATAGACAAATGAAAAGATGCTCAACATTGCTCATCATCAGGGAAATACAAATCAAAACCACAATGAGATATCACCTCATACTGGTCAGAGTGGCTAAAATTAACTCAGGAAACAACAGATGTTGGTAAGGATGTGGAGAAAGGGGAACCCTCTTGCACTGTTGGTGGAAATGCAAACTGGTACAGCCACTCTGGAAAACAGTGTGGAGGTTCCTCAAAAAATTAAACATAGAATTACCCTGTGACCCAACAATAGCACTTGTAGGAATCTATCCAAAGGATACAGGAGTGCTGATTTGTAGGGACACATGTACCCCAATGTCTATAGCAGTGCTATCAACAATAGCCAAATTATGGAAAGAGTCCAAATGCCCATCATTGATTAACGGATAAAGAATATATGGGGTGTGTGTGTGTGTGTGTGTGTGTGTGTGTGTGTATCCTTATTTATATATGCACATACATACACTAACACAATGGAATACTACCCGGAGTTGAAAAAGAATGAAATCTTGCCATTTGGAACAACATGGATGGATGGAACTGAAGGGTATTACGCTAAATGAAATGAGTCAGTCAAGAAAGACAGGTATCGTATGTTTTCACTCATATGTGGAATTTTAGAAATTTAACAGAAGACAAGGGGGAAGGGAAGGAAAAAAATAGTTACAGAGAGGGAGGCAAACCATAAGAGACTCTTAAATATAGAGAACAAACTGAGGGTTTATTGGGGCAGGGGGCCAGTGGGGCGGGGAAAATGGGTGATGGGCATTGAGGAGGGCACTTGTTGGGATGAGCACTGGGTGTTGTATATAAGTAATGGATCATGGAAATCTACTCCCGAAGCCAAGAGCACACTGTATACACTCTATGTTAGCTAACTTGAGAATAAGTTATATTAAAAAAATAATAATAAATCAAAAAACCATATTAAAGGAGAAAAAAGAAAAAAGTCATTAAAATTTTGTTTAAAAACTTACTTATTTTGGGTTATATATACTCAGCAATCTTTTCAAGAATGCTATGGTCTAAATGTGTTCCCACAAAGATTACACTGAGATCCTAACCTTCAAAGTTGATGGTACTAGGAGTTGGGCCTTTGGAAAGCAATTAGGTCATGAGAGTGGATGCTTCATGAATGGAGATAATGCCCTGATAAAAGAGGTTCCAGAAAGATCCCTAGCCTTTCTACCAAGTGAGAGCCCAGCAAGAAGGCACTAGCTATTAATTGGAAAGAGGGTCCTTGCCAGAATGCAACAAAACTGGTGCCATGATCTTAGATTTCCAGCCTCCAATACTGGGAGAAATAAATTTCTATTATTATAAGCCACTCAGTCTGTGATATTTCCTTAGAGCAGCCTGAATGGACTAACATAAATGAAATCTGATAAAAATCTCCAGGCTACATCCATTTTGTGTCTCTAATAAAATCATATCTTAGCAATGGCCTAAAGGCAATAACTCACAGAGTGGTAATATATATAGCTTTTAACGTTTATTTTTTTTGAGAGAGAGAGAGAGAGAGAAAGAGAGAATGGGAGCACATGTGCACAGGGGAGGAGCAGAGAGAGAGGGGAGAGAGAATCCCAAGCAGGCTCCGTGCTGTCAGCACAGAGCCTGTCATAGAACTCGATCCCAGAAACTGACATCATGACTTGAGCCCAAATCAAGAGTCAGATGCTTAACCGACTGGGTCACCCAGGCACCCTAGAGTGGTAATGTTTTAAGAAAGTATAAGGAAGGAGTGTTCAGTAGAAAGCAGTGATGACTTCAAAGTTGTTCAAATTCCTCTTCCATTGAAACAAAATCCTAATTATTGGGTACTTGTAATAGAAACTGACCAAGGAATTATAGAGTCTATATATCAAATTGCTTTCAGTATATGAATAAGAAAGTCGTTTGAGTAGTTTAAAATGAATAGGAGAATCCCTAGTTTATCTCCTCCTAGACTATATTACACTTTTGAGGAATGTTTTCAAAAATAAGTTCTGAGGAGCATGATTTCCTTAAACTAGTAGAACTTAACATACACTAAGAATTTATTATGTTCTAGACATCATTCTAATATTTGTAACATTAACCCATCTCACCCTCAAAAACAAGCTTTTGAAGCACATAACTTTATGTACTTTATTCGTAACTTTACATACTTTATTGTAACATTACAAGGGAAGAATAGTAAGTCACAGAGCAGTTGAATGAAGAACCATGAAGAAACTAGCAAATGGCGGAGCAAAGCCTTGAGCTCATGCAGTCTGGCTCCAGAGCCTGATTTCTTGAAACCACTGTAAAAATTCACTTTTAGGGACGCCTGGGTGGCTCAGTCAGTTAAGCGGCTGACTTTGGCTCAGGTCACGATCTCACAGTTTGTGAGTTCGAGCCCCGTGTCGGGCTCTGTGCTGACAGCTGGGAGCCTGGAGCCTGCTTCGGATTCTTTGTCTCCCTCTCTCTCTCTCTGCCCCTCCCCTGCTCACACACTGTCTCTCTCTCTCAAAATTAAATAAATAAACGTTTAAAAAATTCACTTTTATTCCAGTAAGAAATGCCCCTCTATAAAATTTGGAAAATATTTGATCTAATAAATGGACCAAACTGCAGGACTCTTCAGAACCTTTAATGTGTTTTTCTGTTTTCTCAAACGTTATGTTAATTTGTTTATCGATCTGGCGGGTGTGGTAAGCAAGCACATGAACAGAAACAGGCCTCATTTGTAGCACTTGCTCAATTTTATACCAAGACTGATTTTAAGCTACCGCTGTCTTGCAGGAGGTGGTGTTGTTGTTGTTGTTCCTCTTCTTCTTCCTCTCCTCCTCCTCCTCCTCCTCCTTATCCTTCTTTTTTTTTTTTTTGACTTTTGAATATTTACCAGTTGGCTTCCTGGTATGAACCATGACTTTCCTAAAAGACATTGGTAAGATAAGAAGAAACAATCTGCCTCTCTGTCTCTCTCCTTCCTTCTTTGAATCCCTGCTCACTCGTCATCTTTTCTAAGTAAATTCTAGCGTTCGAAATAGAACACTAATTGACAGTGAAAAACTTAGATGTTTGGGTCTTAAAAATCTGCTTTAAGAAAGAAAAAGTCAGAACTGATGAAACAAGGCACTACAGTTTAATCAGTTAAAGATCAAAAAAAGATGATTTTAAACCCCTGTAAGATTGTGGCAAAAGGATTTAATTAAAATATTGTATTTAGTGATAAAAAATGGTATAATTGCCACATTTATTGAATAGAGATGAAGTGGATGAATTCCTCTGGGCTTCTTGGCGGTAATCTCCAAGAGATAATAAATTGTTGCCTACTTTGTAAGTTATACAGTAAAACCTCCAAGGAAATATGCGTTTATCGTTGTTTTACCAAGTTGACTGATGGAATCATTCCTCAGCTAGATTTGAGGGACAGAAGTGATGAATATTTCTCGTTGTTTTAGATTATTTTATTTAAGGGGATAAATAAGAGAAATCCTATTGCCCATGTTACCATGCTAAAACTCATTTTTACTGTTCAGCTCAGTGTCTGTTTGGAAGAAAATCATCACTCAGAGTAAATGGCACCCAATGGAACAAGTACACTCCTCAGAGTCTGGGATCTTTGTGTCGGTGTGACCACTTTGCTAGTGAAAACTTTCTCAAGATTCCTTCTTCTCTGTCTCCCATATTCATTTCAGAGAACATACACCTTTAAAATTTACAAGTATTGTAATGTCAGTTGCACAAGTAAAGGTGTGGTGTTTAACTGTTGCTCACTTAGAAAACTATATCTGATTCATCCTTTCAGGATGAAGGATTCTTTCTGCAAGTGGTTGATACTCACACCAAAAGCAGCCAGACAATGATATACTGTTGTTGTTTTTTTTTAATTTAATGAGCATTTTCCAGTCTGTTCATGGTTTCTTACATTCTGTTAAAACTGATTACAGCAATATGAACACTCTCGATTTCTCTATTGTGCTAAAATACGTCGCAACCGTGTATTGATGAAAATCCATTCCCTGACAACACTACTTTCCAAAGTGCATTCCTAATGATAAGAAATATCAAAAGGTGTTAAAAAAAAAACCTGAAAAATAAATGGTATCATCGCCATGTATTATTGGAAACAACAGAATATTACATCTCACTTGGAGTTTCTTAATGCAAATTAGCATATTAAAAACTTTTATAAACCGACATTTCCCAAGTTGTATCTCTTTTGGAAGGAGCCTTCATTAGCAACGTGATGAAATTTTTCACAAAACAGCTTGGGGATGTTAAGGTTTTAAAAGCTTTCAAATTGTCTTTTTTTTTTTTTTAATTTTTTTTAATGTTTATTTTTGAAGGAGAGAGAGACAGAGTGTGAGTGAGGGAGGGGCAGAGAGAGAGAGAGAGAGAGAGAGAGAGGCACAGAATCTGGAATCTGAAGCAGGCTCCAGGCTCTGAGTTGTCAGCACAGAGCCCGATGCGGGGCTAGAACTCACAAACCATGAGATCATGACCTGAGCCGAAGCTGGGCGCTCAACCCACTGAGCCACCCAGGCGCCCCAAAGCTTTCAAATTTTCTATATGAGTTAAAAGCAACTGTATTAAAATATATATTCCAGAAATAAAATATAAAAAAAAACATAAAACACAACACAAAAGTACATTTGTTTCAAAATAGTAGGTTATCTATTACAAGTATTGTTCCAACTTTAATGAAATCAGCATTGATGTTTTCGAAAAGTTTATTAAAGTTCACATGATGCTTGAGAATTACTGCCCGCAATCAGTTTAGGTACCTTATCTGAATACTTGAGACACAGTAAGAAAAAAGGAATTTGACATTTACTGATGACACACTGTATGCCCAGCACTATTATAGGCATTTTATATTATTCTTATTAAAATCAACAAGCCCAGGCACTTCCTGGGGTCAGTCATTGTTTAGACATTCTGTGAACCCCAAGGCAGAAGATGACATGGCTACTGTACCCCCCCCTCAAATACTTACCCTGTCACAGGGTTACACATTATAAAATGAGAAGTGCCATGAGGAGTACAAAGTACTTGGCTTGCTAAGCTAAAAAGAGGAAGAAATTATTTAAGGCCGGCGTGTGTTATATTTGATACACATGAGATGAGGGAATATGTGACGTTGCACATCTTCTCATGCACTTATTGGCCATCTGTATATCTTCTGTGGTGTTTTTTCAGATCTTTTGCCCATTTTTAACTCAGGCTATTCATTTTCTTATTGTTGTGTTTTAAGAGTTTTTTTTTTATTATGTTTGTCTTTCATCAGATGTCAATATTTTCTCCCAGTTTGTGGTTCATCTTCTTGTTCCCTTGACGTTATCTTTCATGAAGCAGAAGTTTTTAATTGTAATGAAACCCTCTTACCATTTGTTTCTTTCATGGGTGGTGCCTTTGGTGTTGTATCTAAAAGGTCATCCCCATACCCAAAGCTATCTTCTAGGAGTGTTACAGTTTTGTGTTTTACATTTAGGTCTACGATCCACTCTGAGTTCACTTTCGTGAAGAGTATAAGCTCTGTGTCTGGATTCATTTTTCTGAAGGCAGATATCCATCTAGTGCCATTTATTGAGAAGATCGTCTTCATTCCTTTGCATTGCCTTTGTTTCCTTATTAAAGATCAGATGGGCGCCTGGGTGGCGCAGTCGGTTAGGCGTCCGACTTCAGCCAGGTCACGATCTCGAGGTCCGTGAGTTCGAGCCCCGCGTCGGGCTCTGGGCTGATGGCTCGGAGCCTGGAGCCTCTTTCCGATTCTGTGTCTCCCTCTCTCTCTGCCCTTCCCCCGTTCATGCTCTGCCTCTCTCTGTCCCAAAAATAAATAAACGTTGAAAAAAAAAAAAAAGATCAGTCGACTCTGTTTATGTGAGTTTATATCTGGGCCCTCTGTTGTGTTTCATTTATCTATTTGTCCATTCTTTCACCAATACCATGCTGTCTGGATTACTGTAGGTTCATAATAAGTCTTAAAGTCAGGTAAGTGCCAGTCTTCCAACTCTGTTCTTGTTTTTTTATATATATTGAGTTGGCTATTCTGAGTCATCTACCTCCCTGTAAACTTTAGGCTGTGCACTGACCACACATGATTCTATTTTCATTGCTAGTTTAATTCCACTGTGGTCTGAGAGCTGACATTGTATGACTTCTATTCTTTTAGTTGTTAAGTTGTGTCTGATGGCCCAGAATGTGGTCTGCCTTGGTGAATGTTTCATGTAAACTTGAAAATAATGTGTAATTTGCCGTTGTTGGTTGAAGTAGCCTATAGATGCCCACTGTATCCAGTTAATTATGGTGCTGTTGAATCCACCTATGTCTTTACTCATTTTCTCCCTGCTGGATCTGTCCACTGCTGATAGAGGGATGCTCAAGTGTCCAACTATAATAGTGGACTCATCTCTTTCTTCTTGCACCTGTCTCAGTTTTTGCCTCATGTACTTTGGCTTTCTATTCTTACGTGTATACACATTAAGGATGTTTATGTCTTCTTGGAGTAATGACCCCTTTATCATTACCTGATGCCCCACTTTCTGGCTGCCAACTTTCCTCGCTCTGAAGTCTGTTCTGTCTGAAATAAGACAGCTGCTCTTGTTTTCTTTTTGTTAATTTTACCTAGTATATCTTTCTTCATCCCTTAGCTTTTCATCTGTAAGTAACTTTATATTTAAAGTGAGGGTTTTTTTTCATGTGAGCAGTGGGGAAAATGTTCATGTGAAATATGTTAAATGTAAACACTTATGTTTGTGGTGTGGCTTCTTTAAAAAAATTTTTTTTTTCCAACGTTTATTTATTTTGGGGACAGAGAGAGACAGAGCATGAACGGGGGAGGGGCAGAGAGAGAGGGAGACACAGAATCGGAAACAGGCTCCAGGCTCTGAGCCATCAGCCCAGAGCCCGACGCGGGGCTCGAACTCACGGACCGCGAGATCGTGACCTGGCTGAAGTCGGACGCTTAACCGACTGCGCCACCCAGGCGCCCCAAGTGGTGTGGCTTCTTAATCTTTTTCAAAACAGCCAGTATTTTATAATCTTTTGTTATTGGCATTTAAAAAATATTAAAAAAAATAAAAATATTTAAGCATTTATTTATTAAAAATTTAAGTTAAAAAAATAACAGGGTCAGGGCGCCTGGGTGGCTCAGTGAGTTAAGCATGAGACTTTGGCTCAGGTCATGATCTCATCGTTTCCTTTTCCCAAGTTCAAACCCTGCTTGGGGTTCTGTGCTGACAGCTCAGAGTCTGGAGCCTGTTTCAGATTCTGTGTCTCCCTCTCTGTCTCTGCCCCTCCCCTGCTCATGTTCTGACTCTCTCAGAACATTAAACATTAAAAAAAATAATTAAAAAAATAATAACAGGGTCACCTGGGTGCCTCAGTTGATTAAGCATTTGACTTTGGCTCAGGTCATGATCTCACAGTTTGTAAGTTCAGGCCCCGTATTGGGCTCTGTACTGACACCGCAGGCCTGCTTAAAATTCTCTCTCTCTCCCTTTCCCTCTGCCCTTTCCCCGCGTATGCACTCTCTCTCTCAAAATAATAATAATAATAATAATAATAATAATAATAACAACAAAGTGAGTTTTTTGTACACAGAATATATTGGGGTCTTGATTTTTTGTCCACTGTGACAACGTCTGGCTTAGAAGTGATGTATTGAGACCATTGGCATTTAAAGTAATTATTGATACAGTTGGATTAATACCTATATTTGTTACTATTTCCTTTTTTAAAAATATTTTATTTATTTTTAAGAGAGAGAGAGACAGACAGACAGACAGACCGTGAGCATGGGAGGGGCAGAGAGAGAGGGAGACACAGAATCCGAATCAGGCTCCAGGCTCTGAGCTGTCAGTACAGAGCCCAGTGGGGGGCTGGAACTCACCAACTGGGAGATCATGACCTGAGACTAAGTCGGATGCTTAACCAACTGAGTCCCCCAGCGCCACTATTGGTTGCTATTTCTCATTTGTTGGCCTTATTCTTTGTTGCTGTTTTTGTTTTTCACACATTTTCTGCCTTTTGGGATTTCAGTTTAGCATTTTACATGATCCCATTTTTTTTCTTATTTTTTAACATATCAAATCAGCTTTTTAAAAACGTTTTTTACTGGTTGCCCTAGATTTGGCTATATATCCCAGTCCACTTTCAAATGACGCTATACCTCTTCACAGGTAATGCAGATGCCTTACAATAACAAAGTTTTCCTAATTTCCCCACTCATGTCTTGCATCATTGCTGTCATTCACTTCCCTTATAACACATTATGTGTATATATATATATATATATATATATATATATATATGCACACATACACGCATGTATATGTTCAGAAAGCATACATAATTAATATATGTTGCTAGTATTATTTGATCAGACTGTTATCTGTTAGCTTGATTAAGCACAAGATAATAATGCTTTTATTTTATCTTCACTTATCCCTTCTTCAGTGCTTTTCCTTTCACTATGTAGGTCTGAGTTTCTGCCCTTTATCATTTTCCTTCTCTCTGAAGAACTTCTTTTAACATTTCTTGCAAGGCAGGTCTACTGGCAACAATTTCCCTCAATTTTTGTTCCTTTGAAAACATGTTTCTCCTCCTTTATTGAAGGATAGTTTTGCAGGGTGTAGAATTCTAGGTTGGCGTGTCTTTTCTCTCAACACTGGAACTATTTTGCTTCATTCTGTCTTTACTTGCTTGGCCTCTGAGGAGAAGTCAGATGTACTTCTCATCTTGGCTCCTCTATAGGCAAGGTTCCCATCCCCTCTGGCTTTTTTTCAAGATTTTACTTTATATTTGATTTTCTGAAGTTTGAATAGTATATGCCTAGGTGTAGCTGCTCTTAGCATGTTTCCTGCTTCGCGTTTTCTTGGACCTTTCTGGTTCTTTGGTTTCATGTCTGAAATTAGTGTGGGGTATATTCCTTCAGTCATCGTTGCTTCCAATATTATTTGTTCCTTTGTCTCCTTCTTCCTTTGGTTTCATGATGTATATGTTGTACCTCTTGTGGCTTTCCCACAGTTCTTGGATATTCTGTTTGTTTGTCTGTTTTAGTCTTTTGCTTTTCAATTGTGGAAGTTTCTCTTGTCATATATCAAGCTCAGGGATGCTTTCCTCCACGGTGTCCAGTGTCCCAATGAGCCCATCAAAGCAGTCCTCATTTCTATTTCAGTGTTTTGGTTTTTTTTTTTTTTTTTATCTCTAGCATTTCTTTTTGAGTCTTTCTTAGATTTCCATATCCCTTTTTATGTTATCCATCTGTTTTTTGCTGTCATCTACTTGTCCCATTAAAATTCTTAGCATATCAATCTGTATCAATCATAGAGTTTTATTTTTATTTTTGTTTTTTATTTTATTTTTTTGTTTTTGTTTTAGGGAAAAGCATAAGCAGGGGAGAGGGACAGAGGGAGAGAGAGAATTAAACAGGCTTCACGCTCAGCATGGAGCCCAACTCAGGTCTCCATCCCATGACCCTGGATCATGACCTGAGCCAAAATCAAGAGTTGGAGGCTCAAATGACTGAGCCACCCAGGGTCCCCTCAATCATAGACATTTATTTTTAAAAATTTTTTAAACATTTATTCATTTTTGAGAGAGTGTGATCAGGGGAGAGGCAGAGAGAGAGTGAGACACAGAATATGAAGCAAGTTCCAGGCTCCGAGCTATCAGCACAGAGCCTGATGCAGGGCTCAAAGTCACAGACTGTGAGATTAAGACCTGAGCTGAAGTTGGATGCTTAACTAAGCCAGCCAGGTGCCCCTCAATCATAGACTTTTAAAGTGGTAATTGTTACATACATATGGCAGCATATCTGACCCTATTTTTGATGTGTGTTCAGTCTCTTCAGACTGCTTTTTTCGCCTTTTAATATGCCTGATAATTCTTTGCCAAAAGATATATGTGATATTCTGGACAAAAAGACTGTAGCAACTAGGTTTTTAATAATGTAGAGGTGAGGTGTGGGGAGTAGAAGTGTTCTGTACTATATAGTCCATTGACTAGGTGTAGTCTTTGGTGAGCCCACACTCCTAGACTATGAACTTGACAGTGCTTCTCAGTTGTTTTTTTTTTCCCTTTATGTGGGACAGAATGGCTGGAAAGGTTTAGAGTGCTTTACTTTCCTTCCCTCATGTACGCTAGGTGTGGGTAAAATAATTTCTTCTGAGGACAGACCTTGCGAAGAGCAGATCCTCTGGCATATTTCATGTCGTTACTCCTCCCCTCTTCCCACTCGAAGCATGAGAGAGCTTTTCCCCAGTCTTCTGTGAGAACCTGGTCAAGCACTTGTATTGTCAAATTCATACAAGTGAGGGGGATCCCCAGTGACTGGATTCAGCCTTTTACCTGCTGTTAGGCTGGAGGAGAGGCCTGCAAGCTGCCTGAATGCTTAACCAGAAACCAAAGTCATTATTCAGCATCTTTGCATATGCTTCCTTATCTGCCATCTGTACATTTTTTTTTCATGGGCAAGTGTCTTTTCAAATCTTGTCTCCATTTTTTATTGAATTATTTGCTTTCTTGTTATTGAATCTTGGCATTCTTATATATTATGAATACAAGCCCTTTACCAGATAGATCCTTTGCAAATATTTCCTACCAGTCTGTAGCTTGTCTTCTTATTCTTTAATGGGATCTTTTAAACAGGGGTTTGCATTTCAATGAAAGTGCCGCAGATAAGACAGCGTGGTGTTGGTGTAAAGATAGGCAAATAAATCAGTGGAACAGAATAGGGAGTCCAGAAATGGACCCACAATTATTTGGAACACTAATTATTAACACAGGTACAAAAGCAACCTAAAGATGGAAAAATAACATATTTTTTATTTTTAATTTTTTTACTTTAATTTTGTTAATTTTTTAAAAAATTTAGCATTAATTAACTGTCATGGCTCAAGGAATTAATGATGTAATTATATTCATAATAAAAATTTAATTGTGATACTCAAAAATATAGTTATCTTAATTATAGATTAGATTATATATTAATACATAGATTATATATTAAATAAATTATATATATAAATTATATAAATTACAAAATATAAATTATATAACTATAAATATATAAATTAATATAAATTATTAAATAAATTAATAACTATATAATAGGTTATATATTAAATTAAAATTTTAATTGTGATACTCAAAAATATAGTTTTCGTAGTTATAGATTAGATTATAGATTAACTATAGATTAGATTAGAGATGGAAGGAAACTCCTAGGTTACTTAGCCCGATGTCTTTATGTTTAGATGTTGGAACTAAATCCAGAAAGTTGAATCAACATACCTAGAGTCCCGTGATCTACCCAGCTAGACACATACCATTTTAATTGTTACACTTGATTGTTTTGAGAAAACACAGATAACTTTTGACTTCATTACTACTGAATTCTCTGTTCAATGACTCCATCTTGGGCAGTTATTGATCAAAGTGGTTTTGGTGTTGATTCCAGCCCTACCAGTGAATAATCATTTCGTTCTGGGTACTGTTTCTTGCTCCTCACTCTTATTCTGTAACATAAAAATAATGCATGATTAGACTTTGGTTTTCACAAGCACTGTGAGAGTTAATATAATTAACCCCATGTGTGTTGTGGTTATTTCCAGGAAGGCACCTTGGTTTTGTAGAAAGAGAACTAGGAGAAAAAAAGCAGGAGAAAAGCAGACTTTTATTCAATTTTTAAATCTTCCATAAACTGCCCAAAGTGATTGGTCATGTCTGTTTTCCTTCTATCAAGCAAAGAGGTTTCTTCTTCTAATTTCCTTAATCAGTCAAAAATAGACTTTGGATAGCATGTTGGGCGGGATTTTTTAATCTCTTTCCTAATTTTTTTTTACACTTATTTATTGTTGATGGAGACAGAGCACAAGTGGGGGAGGGGCAGAGAGAGAAGGGGTCACAGAATCTGAAGCAGGCTCCAGGCTCCGAGCTGTCAGCACAGAGCCGGACGCGGGGCTCGAACTCACAAACTGTGAGATCATGACCTGAGCTAAAGTCGGACGCTTCACCGACTGAGCCACCCAGGCGCCCTTTAATCTCTTTTCTAAACCAGGAAAAAAAAAAAAAAAAAAAAAGACGCTTTGTAGCAGAGATAGAATATCTGTTTCCTGAGCTTTAAGTTCATTTTAGCTCCCAATATCTCCCCTATGCAGTCACTGACTTTATGTTTGTTTTTCTCATTTTATAACTTATGATTTTATAGTAATATAATTAAGTCCTGTAGAAATAAGGACAGCACATCATTGTAAGTGATGAATTGGAAAAGAAAAGATTCAGGTTTATTCTATATTAAGACTAGTCTTTCAATTATATAGTTTCTTGTAAATGAGTCATGGATAGTTACTAGGAAATTTTGATATCTTTTGCCACTTTGAAAAAATTATCTTGAAAGAAGAGATTGGCACTTATTAAGAAGGGGTCCTTCACCTCAGCCACATTCTATTGAGCATTTCTTTTTTCTTTTTTTAATTTGTTTTTGCATTTATTTATTTTTTGAGAGACATAGAGAGACAGAGCACAAGTTGAGGAGGGGCAGAGAGAGAAGGAGACACAGAATCCGAAGCAGGCTCCAGGCTCTGAGCTGTGAGCACAGAGTCCGACGCGGGGCTCGAACTCAGGAGTTGTGAGATCATGACCTGAGCCGAAGTTGGATGCTCGACCTACTGAGCCACCCAGGCGCCCCTAAAAAAATTTTTTTTAATGTTTATTTATTTTTGAGAGAGAGAAAGAGGAGAGAGACAGACTGTGAGCAGGGGAGGGGCAGAGAGAGAGGGAGACACAGAATCCGAAGCAGGGTCCAGGCTTCGAGCTGTCAGCACAGAGCCTGATGTGGGGCTCAAACTCACAAACTATGAGATCATGATGAGCCAAAGTCAGACGCCCAACCGACTGAGCCACCCAGGCGCCCCATATTGAGCATTTCTTGTATATATCACACATAAAGGAAGTAAGCACTTCAAATTGAGGGCATGAGCAGCTGACCTGCCATGGACTGGGATAGCATTTTGTCGGAGATGTTCATGTGCTAAAGAGGAAAAAATATGTCCACAATGTCCGCAGATTGCAAAGATACATCCTGGAATACAATTCTATTTGAGAAGCTAATTCTTACATGGAAAAACTTTGACTAGATCTCCCCATGAACTTTCAAGAAAAAAAAAAAAACGTGTCAGGAAAAGAGACAAACTGTAGTTCATGAGGGGGCAAAAAATACAAGAGATAATCCCGTGTAACTTTTATTCATTGCTCAGCATTTGCCACACTTGTGTTTAATTCTCAGAGGAACCTAGTAAGGTAGGTGATATTATTTCCACTTTACAGATGAAGGACTCAGAGACTTTCAGTATACTTGTAAAGTGTAGAATCTTACCTTAATACTGAGATCTAACTAAATCCCAAGTACCCCTCGATGCTCATGTCACATTCCTTCTTCCAAAGTAAGGTAGCTTTGTTATGAATATCTTTAAATACATACTCCATAGCTGTAGTCCGATACCAAAAGTGCTAACTTACGTGGAATTAGAAGGCTTAAGAGGTAAAATTTCTTTTTATATGTATGTTGCTTGCATTTGTGATATTTTGAAAACTTCTCTGAGATGTAGGATGTGTGACTCACGGGTTTGGGGAGCCAGGATGGAACATTGGTGAATAAAGTTTTTATGAGGCCTCTGTCAAGTACCCTGGGAAAAAGGTACTCTGTCTGATAAAATCACTTTATCCCACCCTCAAACATTTTTGTCTCCTTACTAGGCATTCTCTGGACAGATTTTGTAGTAGCCAGTACTTCAGTTATTAATACTCAAAAAGTAAATAAATAAAATAAAAAGAATTTTTTAATCTAAGCACTCCAGGCAAATTTGTTTTACAATAAGTTAATTTTATATTAAAGTAATTGATGTTTGGGGCGCCTGGGTGGCGCAGTCGGTTAAGCGTCCGACTTCAGCCAGGTCACGATCTCCCGGTCCGGGAGTTCGAGCCCCGCGTCAGGCTCTGGGCTGATGGCTCAGAGCCTGGAGCCTGTTTCCGATTCTGTGTCTCCCTCTCTCTCTGCCCCTACCCCGTTCATGCTCTGTCTCTCTCTGTCCCAAAAATAAATAAACATTGAAAAAAAAATTTAAAAAAATAAAAATAAAAAAAAAATAAAGTAATTGATGTTTGTAATTAGTCATGTAATAAATTAACTGGAGATTTGTGAAATTTGAAACATTTGTTTACTGGAAAACTAGGATGTTTAAATGTGTTATAATACAGTCAAATTCAATACATTTTTAAATGTCTGTCAGCAAACTCAAAACTTCCAATAGCTTTTTTCCTGGCCCTGCCCTTTATTATTTAGATCATTTTCTATATTTCTGCTTTATGTCTGGCCTTTCATGCCGTGAGAGTAAATTTTTATGAATATTTCCTTGTTTCATTTGTGTGGTGGAGAGGCAAAGCCATGCTGCTTTCGGATACACCGAAGCAAGAGAGAGGAAATCTCTCCATAAGTTTCCCGAAGTGGGAAAATACACCGGAAACTAATTAAGCTTTATTAAAGCAAAACCTTAGTCTTGGATCCTAACACCTGGAATGGTCCTTGGCACAAACCAGCTCAATAGCTGGTTCATATTGGGCTGTTCTTAAAGTATATAAATTATGCTTTCTGGAGATCTGTGTTCACATGGTTCAAAGGATTCTTCTATATCTAATCTTGCAAAAATATTATTTTTCTTTGGAACATTTTCTGGTTGGTGGACTTCAACTTTTACCCCTACTCCAGTAAAAAAACGTCATAAATAAATAACATTATTAAATTATTGTTTAATTTCCATTACCAGGGAACATTCTAAGCAATTTCTGGTACCATAAAAGGAAAAAGGTGGTATCTAACGTAATGATAATCTAAGCTATGTAGCACTTTTAAGACTAAGGTAAAGATATCTAGATGTACATATATATATATATATATATATATATATATATATATATACATACATATATTTACATACATCTATGTTTCACGTATATACACATATATGTACCTGTATTTAGTAATATAGATGCAGTAAAGTTATGAATATTTTATTTTTCTTCTTTTTGCATTTATTAATTTTTTTCTTTTAGTGAACTATTTTTGAGAAATAAAACCCAAAAAGTAAAAAAAAAAAAAAAAAAAATTAAAGCGCAAAACTCAGCAAAACTACAAGATGCTACAATTCAGGCAGCAACTAATATATGCTTTCTCCTTGGCTCATTTATGTTTTCTTATATCTTAACTACTTACAGGAGATGCTGTGTGGGAAAGAAATGCATGCGTTTTGTGACTTGACTATTGAATATCCAACGACAAGAGTTTCTAAAGTACTTGCGTTTTTATCTCTTTCCTGCATCTCTTTTTTTCCTTACATCTCTCTTACTTTTTTCACATGTGTGAATGACAGAAATAAGTACATGGAAGGTATTGCATCACCTACAGATATGCTCACTCACCTCCCTGTGAGTAAATACATAGGAAAAACACGTTTGTCACTCATGTGTTGCATTCATCCTTAAACCATGTAAAATTGCACTCTTTGTGAATTAAAATGGTCAAATACTGACAAGTTCATGCGATTCAACTCATATATCACAAATTTCTTTCCACTGATGTTCTGTGGCATTAAAACATTTCCTCTTTTTCTTTTAAATTTTTTAAATGTTTATTTTTGAGACAGAGACAGGATGCGATCAGGGGAGGGGCAGAGAGAGAGAGGGAGACGCAGAATCTGAAGCAGGCTTCAGGCTCTGAGCTGCCAGCACAGAGCCCGATGCGGAGCTCAAACCCATGAACCGCGAGATCATGACCTATGTTGAAGTCAGACGCTCAACCACCTGAGCCACCCAGGTGCCCCTAAAACAGTTCTTCTTTTTTATGGGTAATGAAACTATATTCAGCATATGCAGAACTGTTCAGAATTCTAAAGCTGATTAGTGTTCTATTTTCTGGTTTGGTTGACTTGATCAGTTAAGGCATGATACTACCAACCCAGTTCATTTCTCCAAAAAATATCTGCAAAGGTAGGGTATTAATTACGAGTGGGAATGAGAAAAGAGGTCTGGATCTTTCCTTGTCCACCCAGGGCTTATTTCTCTTGTAACAGCCTTTTGATCTGTCACCTTCCTAGTATTTCCAAAATATACTTCACCTCCCTCCATTTGCTGCAATCTCAGCCCCTCCATCCACTCTTTATTGTCTATTAGAGAAGGAGAGTTCACAGAAAAGAAGGGTTGTCAAGTGATCCATAACTTTGTACATTGTTTTTAAGTTTATTCATTTATTCTGAGATAGTGTGCATGCACACAGTGGTGGGGGGGGGGGGGGGGGGGGGGGGGCGGGGGCAGAGAGAGGAAGAGAGAGAATCCCAAGCAGGATCCTCACTCCACACTGAGGCCAGTGTACCAACCGTGAGATCATGACCTGAGCTGAAATCAAGAGGAGGACACTCAACCGATTGAGGCACCCGGGTGCCCCAACTGTATACATTTTTAAGAGATTTATTTTTAAACCAAATTAAAATTTTTGGATGAAGTTATTTTTGTAAGAATAAATGAAATTCTTAAGACATTTTCATTGTAGCATTTATCTTTTATGTCTCAAAGTATTTTCTACAAATTATGCACCTTGATTATGTTATGCAAAGCTCCCTAAATATGATGTCAGTCAGACCTCTATTATTCATGCACACAGTACCCTGTAATTTGCCTTTGCTGTACCCGTCACATTTGGAATTAAATACTTACTTGGGGGTGCCTGGGTGCCTCAATCGGTTAAGTGTCCTACTTTGGCTCAGGTCATGATCTCGCAGATTGTGAGTTCGAGCCCCACATGGGGCCCTGTGCTCACAGCTCAGAGCCTGGAGCCTGCATTGGATTCTGTGTCTCCCTCTCTCTCTGCCCCTCCCCTGCTCACATTCTCTCTCTCTCTCTCTCTCTCTCTGTCTCTCTCTGTCTCTCTCAAAAATAAATAAAAATTTTAAAAAATGTAAATACTTGTAAAACTATTTTCAATTATATGCTGAGAGAAAATACATATTCATTAATATACTTAATTTATTAATTATGAATTGTTGTTTATTGCTGTAGGCATAGAAACTATCACAGTTCCAGGCACATAGTAGGTGCTTTTACTTTCTGAGCAAATGTCTGAATGATTGCAATGGTATGGAATAAATAAAAATGCAAAAGCCACGTGATTCTCTATAAACAGGAGATAGACTCAAAACAGCCATGTGGTTTAGACACTTCCTTTGGTGTTAGGAAAAATGCTCTATAAACTTCACCTCTGCCATCTGTCAGTCTGGTCATACTGGGCATGATACTAAATGTATATTAGCCATATATTTCTTTCTTTTTTAAAAAAAAATATTTCTTTTGTCTTTTTTAAGTAATCTCTATGCCCAATGTGGAACTCGAACATACGACCCTGAGATCAAGAATCACATACTCTACCATGTGACCCAGCGAGGCATCCCCCAAATTCTTTTTGGTAAAATGTGCAAAATAATAGTTCCTATATCCTGGGATCATTAGGAGAGTGAAAATAGATCACAAACAAGGTCAGATTTCTTGAGCTGGTAAAAATCAGAAAAGAAGATACACAAATGGTTAATAATTAAGTGAGAAAGGTTTAAGCCTAACTCATGATTAAAGAATACAAATTAAAGCAACAAAATGCCATTTTTGCTTATCAGATTGGCACAGATTAAAATGGTTGATAGTATCTAGTGCTGGTAAGGATGTGGTGAAATGTTTACGCTCATTTGCCTTTGGTGGCAACATAAATTAGTGCAACATTTAAGAGAAATTTGCCTTTCTTTTAGTATGTAAAGTTTTTAATCCAGTGACTCAGCAATGATACCTCTACGTGCTTATTCTAGAAGTCTGTTCACGCAAAACACAGATGATGCATGTGTCAGTTTATGTATAGTAGCATTTCATAAAATGAAGGGAGAAAACTAGAAACAAACAGTTTTCCCTATTTTTTGAATTCTTTTTTTTTTTTTTAATTTTTTTTTTTCTGACGTTTATTTATTTTTGGGAGAGAGAGAGACAGAGCATGAACGGGGGAGGGGCAGAGAGAGAGGGAGACACAGAATCAGAAACAGGCTCCAGGCTCCGAGCCATCAGCCCAGAGCCCGACGCGGGGCTCGAACTCCCGGACCGCGAGATCGTGACCTGGCTGAAGTCGGACGCTTAACCGACTGCGCCACCCAGGCGCCCCTTGAATTCTTAAGAAAAGCTCACAAATGGAACCCATTTCCCCTTATATGTGTTGAAGGGATAGGATGATGGAATGAGAGCAGCGTTTTTGCTAAATGTCACGTACATACAAATTCTTTTTCAAATGTCCTATAGCTCTTTCTTATTACAGGTCATTTATGTATTGTAGGTAATTTCTGTCTTGTAGGTAATAATTTTTATTGTTTATTTTGAATTTTTCAGATCCTAAAATCCATCCTTTTTATAGACATTGTGTAAAACCAGAACACTGTCACAGGCTCATTTCAGTTTTAGTAGAGGACGTGCGTCAGATGTCCTTCCCTAGTTTGAACAAAAAATTTCATAAGTAAAGCATATGCTCCAATAATCCTAGAAGGAGACCTGCAAGTCAATGCGACCTCCTCCCTCATAAGGAAAACACAGATGAATCATACATTTCTGTATAATCTGTGCTTTTGTCAAAAGGTTGCCATGACTCATTTATGACTTTCCATAGTTTTAAAAGCAGTGTTTTTAACCATAGAAAATCTACTTCATGGTCCTATTATGATGACACTTGAGTCAATAACAGACTTTCGTTCATGCATGAATGTTTTTGTAGAAATAAAACTAAGTACAGTTGCCCCTTGCTATAATTCTACCAAACAGAACCCTGCACAAAGGAAGAGATTATAAAATCAAGCGACTGCCGTAACCACACAATGTTGAGTGTTATACATGCTGTTGGTTGCCGCAGATATTACTGCATTTAAACCCACAACTTCCTATAAGATCAACCTCAGCCCAAAGGTCAAGTAGCTACAGAGGCCAAAAGACTAGAATTTGAATCCCAATCCATAGGGTTCCAAATTTCACCAAAATGAGCAAATTACCATGTTATCCTTACTTATTTCAGTTCAGTCTCTATTCATTTATTAGCCAGTCCCATAGTTTTGGAGACTAGATCTTTGGGACAGTATTAAGTGAAGTAAATGCTTTGTCGCTCAGTAATAAGCAGGAAGCACTGGTATTGAGAAAGGAATCGTATTCATCGGTGATTCTCAAGTATTATTTTAACCAGTGGTTTTATTGTTCTCCCACATAAGTTCGAAGGCAGCAGAAATAAAGTCAGTCCTCTGGATTTTCAGCACCTGTAATAGTAATCGACACGTGAATAAGCAACTATTCTCGGTTCAGCGGTATTCTCTTAAAATCATTCTTCTCTGGAAGGATTGCTTTAAATGAATTAACATTTACTTGACCATGAAGAGAGGTCAGCTTGCTTCCACAGCTCAAAATATGTCAGGAGCTTAAGTCCTTAAGAGGTCATTTTTATTCGCTTCACCTTTCCTTTGAGGATTCTTTTGAGCTGGCTACTTTATTCCAGCTCCCAACGATTTTCACTCTGTGTTAAAAGAATAGTCTTGTTTAAAACAAAAGGGTGCTGCAGAAACTTCAAGATAACGAAGCTGTTTCTACTACTTACGTCTCTGCGTCTCTTTAAAAGCAGCAGGAACTCATACACATTGGGAGGAATTGAAGATGACATCCAGTCTCTTAGCCATGAGTTACATTTCTTGTTTCATAGCATTTATTTAGAAGTCATGCTATTATTTTCTTTAAATTTTATAACCTGGAAGTCCTGGCAAAAGAAAAATGTATCCCCAACATAAGTAATGCCGCATTGGAACTACACAGGGAGAAACTTAAACCTTTCTGTTGTTCCAGGAGATGCTCCGCTCTGTCATCTTAGTTTACGAATGTTCTCCCTGTCCCTGTCGTGTTGTCTTTCATAAGTGACTGCATTCGAGAGAGGAAATTGGGTGTGGGTTCTTTAGGCGCTTCCTATCTTTAATAAGCTCCTCAAGCTCAAGTAGATCCCTTCTATTTTTTTTTTTTTTTTTTATTGCTCCAAACACTGTAGAATCTGAGTTCCTGCTTGGAAAGAAAAAAAGTAAATAAGTTTAGCATAAAACATCTGAAATTAATTGCAGCCCTGTCACCTGAGAGGATCGTGTTCTTAAAATGCATGCCTGGCTCCATAGTGAGAGGCTGACTTACACCCGGCTTGCTCTCTGGAGTTCGTGTACTGAGAACTTCATCTTGAGGGTTTGAATACTCTGTCTTTGATGACACTTAGGGCCCCAAATTCTCATACTGAGATTTCTAACACTGATTTAGCTGTAATAATGGGAAAACAAATAAATTATTAGATCGTCCCGACACTTCTCTTGACATCTGGTCACATCTTTACGAGTTATTGTTCATAGATGGAAATTTTCACAAATGAAAACAAGCAGTGTGGTAAAGGCAGGTGTCCCACATCACAATCTTGAACTCTTTGAGAGGCATTTTCTTGAGTTACCATGTTAGTGAAGTTAACAGTTAGGTTCTGTAACAAGACTTCAGTGAGGATGTAGTCATCTCATGTACCACCCCACAACAGCCATTATCAAGTGGAAATTCCTTAGCTTAGTAAAATATAAAGTACTCACATCGAGTAAGATTCTTAAGAAAGCCAATCTGATTCATGATGAAGCTAAATAAAATATGAAGTGTCTTGAAATTGAAATTTGTATTTTTCTTCTTAAATAGAGCAAATGATTTTAACTTAATGAAAGAAGAAAATTAAAAATATGTGTCCTATTTACCAGTTCCTTCACTCATTTTCCGCCTCTTTCTTCTCCCTTTTGATTTCAGGCATTTCTCAAGCGTCTGTCCATGGCTCCCCTGTTTGCATTTGCCCCTTGGAAGGCTCTGAACCTTTGCTCTTTGGATCCACATTTCTGAATGTTTACCGGATATGGATTAAAATTGAACTCATAATCCGCACTACAAATTATGGCACTAATGTTACTTTTCAGAACCAGTCTTAATGGCAATTACTCACTAACCAGCAACTATTCTCAGCACTTTTCCTGCATTCTCTCACTTAATTCTAACCACAAGCAGTAAAAGATACATTATGGCTCTTGATGCACAGAGATGGAAACTGAAACTTAAGGAAGGTTAAGGTCAAGCCACTCCAAAGCGACTCCGCTAATGGGAGACAGAGCTGGGGCTCCGTCTTTTGGACTCCACGTGTTCTGAGTCCAAAGCCTGTGGTCCGCTACTAGGCTGTTGGAAATCACCTTCTTCGCCCAGATTTGAAGGCTGAGGCGTGTCTTTAACGTTTTTGTCTCCTTTAACTCATGCAATTATTTATCTTGCCAATCTACAGACAAACGAAAAATATAAATTTTGAGCCCCATAAGAGTAATCTGTGGCATATCATATATGCCATGTGTGACATATATGATGTTCTTTATTTATATAAATGCTCCTAGCACCTTGTATAGTCCTGAGAAGTAGGTTGAAAATCAAATGTGTTTGTTGAGTAAATAAAAGGCATTTAAATTCTATCTCAAAACAGATTTCCTACATCGATCTCTTTCATACATTCCCTGTAACTTCCAAATTTCAGACCTTTCAACACCTTGACCTTGGTTTTTCCAAGGGTCTTCACTGTTCTAGTTGCAACCACCCCCCGGTGTTGGTCACAACACATTTCTCCTTGAGCGAACTTTCAAGGTACTAAGTTGTTAATATCGGCTCAGAATTCCAGTACCTGCAGAATAAAAATCTTTCACCCAGCATTTATGGGCTCTAAAAATAATATCATTTGATTTTCCCATTATCCCAGGTGAGCTAGGACACAAGATTATGGCTTCTAAAGTCAAGATCCATTTTTGTCTGATGTTTTCCTCCATATCTGTGAATCAGAGCCTTGCTTCCTCAGCATGATAAAATTTTACTGAATCATCAGGGCCCAGCTTTTCTGTAAGAATGCCTGGTTTCTCCAACAGAAATGAATGAAGGTCCACAATGTATACTGCACCTCTCCTGAATAGAACTTCATCCTTAATGATTTTAGTATTTTAGTATTAATATATATTAGTGTATATAACATATATGTCATGTGTGTATATAAGTTTATATATTAGACAAAGCCCCTTGGAATCATGCTCAGTTTCGGTCTCGTTTTGTATGTTCCACAGAATGTTGATCATATTAGTTACAATAAACGCTGAGTGGAGAAATAAATGAGTGAATCAATGGGTGGATAGATAGAACTGAATGAATGAGTTTTTACTGGAATAGAGCATTCAGTGGGTGTAAATGTTTACCAGGGCTTGACTCCCCAAAGAAAAGAAAAACACATAAAAAGAAACGTGGTGGCATTTATTGTTCACTTCGCAGTTAACGGCTTCTACCACATGATAGGGACTCTGCTGAATATTCTGTTATCATGTCCATTCTCATTTACAAGTATATCTTGCCTAGCAGCACACTTTTGCATACTTGAGACACAAAGGAGTAATAAACGGTGGGCTGGGTAACCTGCCACTTCACGGCTCTATCAAAGCAATATATTTAACTCCTCATGCTAAAAATGCAAACAAACCTTTAACTTCCAAGATCAATTACACCTACAGAGCAAGCCTTGCTGGCAACAGCATTCTGTCTTGTCAAGGACTCCTTATCATCCAGGAAGAATAAACACTCTAATTACTTTTTTTTAAACTTTTTTGTTTATTTTCTAATGGGATCGTTCATTACTTTCTGGAATTCAAATCAACATCAGATTTATAGTTAGAGGCTATTGAAATATTGATTTGGTTAAAGAAATGTCAAGCTTGGCAGGTAAGCTGTCTTTCTGCCAGAAAATGTTTTTGCCTTAGTAAACTTGTTTAAAAAGGCTGATAGAATGTAATGAGCAAGCAATTTGCATCTATATGAGGCCAGGAGAGAAGTTTTTAAAATTTAGAGGCCCCTTACGACTCCTCTGATGCCAAATTCCTGGAATTAAGGTAACAAACCTGAACCACAGTATACAAGTCCTAATTATTAAAGAGTCTGAGGTTCATTTTCTGTTTCTTCAGGCCCATGCTACACTTTTAAAGGGGCTCTAAATTGCACAAGGATGTCATTATCAGGATAGAGAGTGTTGCTGGAGTTAGATACAGATTCTACGTGGTTGTGCAATTTCTGCCTGATAAACAACACATCCTGCCATCTTTCTGTATATCTCAGTTTAATAGTCTTTAATTTAATTAAGGATGATAGACCTTCCCTGCTTATCTCTCATTGTTGTAGTAAGAAGAATGACTATTTAAAAAAAAATTTAATGTTTATTTATTTTTGAGAGAGAGAGAGAGAGAGAGAGAGAGAGAGAGAGAGAGAGAGAAACAGAGCACGAGCAGGGGAGGGGCAGAGAAAGAGGGAGACACAGAATCTGAAGCAGGCTCCAGGCTCTGAGCTGTCAACACAGAGCCCTACTCAGGGCTCAATCCCATGAGCCATGAGATCATGATCTGAGCCGAAGCTGGACGCTGAACCAACTGAGCCACCCAAGTGCCCCATGACTGTATTTTTTAAAAAATATATCATCCATCCTCTGTACTTTTTTTTTTTTTACATTTGTTTATTTTTGAGAGACAGAGAGAGACAGAGCATGAGCAGGGGGAGGGGCAGAGAGAGAGGGAGACACAGAATCTGAAGCAGGCTCCAGGCTCTGAGCTGTCAGCACAGAGCCCGAAGCGGGGCTCAAACTTGTGAACTGTGAGATCACGACCTGAGCCGAAGTCAGACGCTCAACTGACTGAGCCACCCAGGTGCCCCATGCACTTTTAAAAAAGTTTTTTTTTTTTTCCCCTTGGGAAATCATTATAGTAAATCCCATATATATATGTTTCTCTACAGAAAAAAAAAAAAATTACTATATTTCCAATCAGGTAAACATAAGGAGTTTGTTTTTTTTGTTTGTTTGTTTGTTTGTTTGTTTAACATGATAAAGTGAGAGAAGACAGTGATAAAAACATGGGTACCTTCATCGTGCTTATCTGTGAAGAGTATTTCGGCAAGTCAGAAATTATTTTCTACTCTATCACTTTAGGTAAATCTTATTATAGGAAGATCTCTTTCTACTCTCTAAAGATAAACAGTGTGTAGATTTACCATTCACGGCCAATTCTCTCCCTTATCCTGGGTGAATGAGAATAAGCTACCGGAAACCAAAAAAGGGGGTTCTGTGTATAACCTCCCCCCCCCACCCCGCCGCCCCATACTGTTTGTATAAAGGAACAGAGAATTTGTTGTGCTTACCCGTTCATGCATTAGGGGAAGGAAGATCCTGGAAAAACAACTGCTTCCCTAGCCTTTCCCCAGAAGAGGCTTCTCTGTCACATGGGCAGGAGGGGCCAGGACCTAAACCACGCTGAGCTGGTGACACTAAGTTCTCTGCTATTGACAGAACTGAGAAGGTAATCAGTTCCAAAGTGGCATGCAGCAAATTTTGTCCCAGTTTCAGTGGAGAAAATCATAACAAATCAGCTTTAGTGATTATGGCTGCTGTATTCTACTCTTATTCCTTGACTAGGGTTTGCAAAGCAGTGGTTTAAGTCCAGACAGTATATCAACCTCATTTTCTTTCTTTCTTTTTTTTTTTTTTTTTTTTTTTTAATTCGGGGAGGCGAGTTCCTTAGCAAGCTCTTCTGAACAAGCCCTGCAGGCTCTCTGCCTTATACACCTCGATCTGATGATTCAAAAAAGAAACCTTTTAATCTCACTTCACTGATCAGCTAAGATGTTTTAAAGTTTTAGCCATGAGTAAAAAATAATGTGCTGTATGAAAGAGCACAGCTTTAGTCTTCGATGGCCAAGACGCTAGAATTCGTGCTGGAAAAAGGAGCCCTGTGCTTCTGTTTCTGCCCACGGTTTTCAGATTAAGAATGGTGTCTGTAGACTTCACGAAGCAACCTTCATGGCTCATCAAGAGGACTCAGGACCAAGTCTCCAGGCAGTGCAGTGTAAGTACGGCCCCCGGTCCTTTCACACTCTAGCAGATATTTTCCCCGCTGGGTTATCACTTGGAAAATTCCGATTTCCCATCTGCTGTTCAATCCAGAATACTGTTTTTGCAAAACTAAAATGGCAGTTGAATTTCCTTTCTCCCTTGTTTTTGTGCAATTCTTCCCCAAATTTGAAATATGCCCTCTGAGAGAAATCATGAACCAACAGACCCCACAGTGTTAAAAATGCATTCAGTTGACTCCGAGGACCTCGCGGTAGGATTAGGATTTAGTAGGAGGGTCTCAATACGTCCGTTGACAGAAACAAGCATTCATAGGAGGAAAATGAGTTCGTGGTCCCAGGATCCTGATTGGATTGTCTGAAAATCCGGGCACCCCAGTGAGGCATTGTCTGGTTTCTACTCATGATCTCCACCAAGGTTAGATGAGCTCTGCTTCTAAATGTATAGGCTTAACTCATTCCAGTTCTTAGAGAAGTGGTGGAAAAGACAGTCATGGTTCGAATCAGCTACTGCTGACAGAGAAAGTTCAGTAGAATTCTTCTTAAATTAGCGTGTTTGGTTTTGTTTCGATTGTTAGAGACAGAAAAAAAAAAATGCTATGAGAATCCTAGTGTGAGGTCATATGAAGCTCTTTGTACATTAGAGAATGCAGTACAGATACAAAGAGACGATTGACTCCCCTAAATGGACCGCAGTGGTTGTGCTTCCGTTGGGTTTTAGACTTGGTGTATCCGCTCTTCAGATGGACTGGTCCAGCTCTCCGTCCTCACATCTAGGAAGTTCAGACACGGTGCTGCCCTCCTTCCTGGACAGATTCCTGGACTTGGTTGCTACAGGTCAGGGTTCAGCTCTGCTGCACATGTTCCCCTGCTCACGTATGGGCTGATGAGCTATTTCATTTCTTTGGAGTTTGGGCCATTATCTGTCTTCAGACATCGAAATCTGCAATTTACCAAATTCATATGACCACTGCTGTGACACTAAGCAGTTGGCTGTCTAAAACCGGGAATAATGCCATGAAATCATGACTTATTACTTGCAATTTAAAAAATCTTTTGATGTGGAAATATTTGATGAGACGACGCACTTATTAAAAGACTTAAAAAAGGTAGTGTGGGTTAGAGTCTGACCGTTCTAGATTCCCTCATTTGGGTATACTTGAACGTAACTTATGCATAAGGGGACTGGGCTTGGAGAAGCAGCCAGCATAGATAGTATCAGCCAACTCTGTATGCTTGGACATGTGCCCCTTTTTGGCCCCTTGCCTTGACCATAAAATGAGGGTTTGGAGCAGGTGATCCCCGTCAGTCTGCCCAGCTCAGGTTTTCATCACTCCTGACCAAAAATAGTATGTCCTGTGCCAATCAGATTTAGGAATGGAAAAGTCACTGCATTGTATTAGACTCTTTGCCCCACCAACCCAGAATGCTAATGTTCTCTTCCTTCTGTCCCTAGCCTCTAACATTGCACTGTGTAGAAGGCTATTGATGGAAATATAAATTGATTGATTTATATAATTAATTAATTAATTATATAATTAATGATCCCATAGTAAGCATTTCAGACTGACCCAGTCTTCGTTGTTGTAAAATAGGGATTTAAAAAACCACCTTGTTATCACATCTTTACAGTATCTCAATCTGAATTCGTGAACCAGAGGTGAATTTCCACTGACTCAGGTAGAAATTTAGCGAAGAGAGAGAAAAAAAAATAGGTTGTACATAGAGAATTTTATTTTTTGGTTGTGGTTTATACTTTCTGCAGCTGATATTCTTAACTTACAAAAAATATTTTTAAAAAAACATGAAAACCATTTTAAGTCTCGCAAAATAACTTGGTTAAAGGGTGAAAACCTTCTCTGAGCATGGCAGGCTCTCCAAGCAAATGTCTTTACTTTGTTTCTGTTCGTCGGTTACCCCGCCACAGACCGTGAAACAGTATCTAACTTGTTACAGGAGTGGTTAAGATATAGACCCAGAGGCTATGTCCTAGAATCACTTAAACTCATTTAAATCACACATCACATGTCTGCATGCAAGTGTCAGAGTGAGCTTCTGCCCTCCCTCCGTGTCCCTTTCTGCTGCTGGACAAAGTCGTTTCAACTTTCCCAGGCTGCCACATTCACTGAGTTCTCCCTACGAAGTTGTTAAAGCGTGTCAAGTTGAACCAAGTTCCTCTGTGACTATTTATGACTCTATTTAACACATTTTTGTGTCAACAGACTCCCTAAGAATAACCATTTTGTCCAATAGAGGTACACGCCTTTAAAACAAGTAACAAGTTCGGTTTCTGGAAGCATCATTTCAAACTATAATCGTCCAGTAAGACACTATACTTACAAAACCACTTAAAGTTTTAAAAACTGCTTATTATTCTAAGAAAATATCAGCTCTGTTTGATTTCCTTCACAGTAGCAAGGAAAGGAAAAATGGGGCCTTCAAAAGAAGTGAAACTAATTTTTAATTGATTAAGGACATTGAGGAGGGCACCTGTTGGGATGAGCGCTGGGTGTTGTATACAAACCAATTTGACAATAAATTTCGTATTTAAAAAAGTATAAAAAAATTTTAAAAAGAATAAAATAAATAAATAAGGGGACGTTAGGCAGTGTTTGACAATCAGGGGCAATCATTACTGAGAGTAAATTGAGTAATACTTCTGATAAAATTAATAAATGAACATTTTAGGATTTCTAAACATTTCTATAAAAACAGTTGTCTACTCTCCTTAGGATAATTTCTGGGGGAAAAAAAATCTGGACAGTGAATTATCCAGAAAAAAAAAATCCTTTGTGTTTATATGATAGCCAATTCTATGTAAATTTTGGGTTGATCCTTCCCAGATCTTTGCACTCCCCACGACATAATTTTTCTTCATTAAAGCCGCAGTGGAGTGATTCATTCAGGGAAGATAAAAGCAGGCCCGAAGGGTCAGAATAATGACATAGTGGAAAGTGTCAGCTGCTGTCCCCTGCTATTTTCAGAGTTTAGCGAAGACCATTTCCTGGTTTAGTTCTGCCCACAGATCTCCCATAGAAATTCAGAAGAACTGATGAGCGCTTTAGTGTCTCAAAAAGAGGCTGTGTCCCCAGAGAGTGGTTCCATTGAATTGTTTGATTTCTACATCTTCCTCTTCAAAATGCTTGAGTTCTTGGCCAAGGTTAAATCACCTCATTTTTGTTATGGGAACAAGTCTCCAAAATAGATTCATCTTCGACTGATAACAGAAAAGAATGGAAACACTTTTCTGGTGGAAACAGTTCAAATAAATAAATGTGAAGACAGACTTTAGGGCTGTGAGTTATAATAGTTTCACTTGCATAAAAACGTTAAGGCCAAATGTATAACCTTAAGTAGGAAGAACATTCTTCCTTACGAAAGTCAGCAATTCAGGGGTTAGAGATTACTACCTAAGTGAAGGGAAGAAACAGAAAATTTAACCCCTTAGACGTATTTGCTAAGCTTCCATTGAGTCTTACTGGGCAAAAATCTTCACTATTTAGCTTAAAAAGAGGCTGTATGGACACTATTCAGCCTGAACTGGGTATGGGAGTCATTTACCCACCCCATGGTCACAAAGCCCACCAAGGTTTGAACCCGGGTCATTTACTAGGGGAAGGGAGCTCCCCTTACGCCCTGCATGGCCCTGCTGTTGCACCCATTAAATGAGAACACCCCAGAGTAGACTGGGATAGCCCTTCAGTTTTAAAGGAAGATTGGTTCATGTTTCAACATAATTATTTCAAACTACAGTGTGCTACTGGATTTTTTTTTTTTTTTTAAAGATCATTTAAATACTTTGGTGAATGGCCAAACGTACCAGGTACAAAATCTACTTCACGGTAACTAGATTTCTTGTGATTTAAAAAAAAAAAAGAGAGAGATGTAGGACAGAGGTACGCATGTGCAGGAATGCATTTTAACTGAGAGGCCGGTTTCAGACATTTGTATCAGCAGCTAGTCAATTCAGATGTTTGTGGTAAAAGACAGTGTCTTGAAGGTCTCAAGATGACTTTCATTACCCTTTCCCGTTCTTGGTCACTTACTAGTTTCTGAAATCCTTGCGTATGTTTTGAGTCTACTCAAAGTTAAGCTCTGTGTAGACCTTGGGAGGTAAATCAGTTCAGCTATTTTGAGTTACACAAAGGAGGAGTAATAAGGTGTGTGTGTGTGTGTGTGTGTGTGTGTGTGTGTGTGTGTATGTGTTTCTCTCCTCATTTATTTTACACTTAGGCATAGTAAGAATGACCGCAATTTTTAAATAGATACTTGTTTACCTAAGGGAAGAAATAAAAAGCTTAATCTGGGGGAAGAAAGATTGGTTTAAAACAATATTAGAAAAAGTGAAGCATCTGAGTGCAAATATTTAAAATCTTTAGAGCTAAGATTTGTACCACATGTAAAATAAGAAAACAAAAATGATCCACTACATTTCTCTGACACAGTTATGAGTGATAAATTAGTTATATTCATATATAAATATAAAAATATGTCATCACATATAACAATTATATTTCAATATTATAAATTATGTTGTAGATCTCAGGTTCACATGTTGCCCTTTTGAGATATGAAAACAGGGAGATAACATAGTAATTTTGAATCTAGTATATGTTACAGAATCATTTTTTGATAGGATGTATCATGCTTATGAAGTCTGTTACATCAATTCTTGGTGGTTTATGTGGATTTTTTATGTAGAATGAAGTGAGTCTTCTCTGTCTGCTTGACCCCAAATAATCACCTAGCCAGAGACTACCATCTGGGGCTAAAAACCACCACACCAGGGCAAAACCTCCATCAACCCTGCTTTAGTGTGAAAAGATTAATAAATATATAACTCAAAAGACCGGCCTACATTTCAGTAGTAACTGTGGAAGCCTGAGGAGGCCTATCAACAACCAAGACTAGGAAAGTAAATATTGAAAAGGTACGGACGGCATTGGAAAACACAGTAAGAACCTACTTCTCATAAGTTTGCTGTAAATCTCCAGTAAACTCTTGTGTTTGTATTTTAGAAATACATTTGCATCTTCCTGTGCAGGCGCCCCTGTGAAAAAAAAAATCCAGGAAGATAAGGTTCTAGATAATCTATAACATGCTTAAGTGGATATCCTTGCCACAGAGGTTGGAATCTTTCCTGTATGATTACTAATTTGAAAATACTGAAATTCCAATTGGCCTTAATGGCTGGGAAAAAGAAACTGTGTAAGAATGAAACACTAAGGCTGACTCTCATATTAGTTTGTTGGCCAAGCTTCAGTGGGTGACTGCTAAAAGCATTTAGAATACTGACTTGGAAAATTTTTTAATTGTAAACCTTCTGAATTTTATCTATGTAATGCCCAGTTCCTGCATTCTTGGAAACATGTGACAAGGTCACTGAGATTTTAGCCTATTATCTAAAATAATTTGAAATGTAACCATCCAATAATTTCAAAGTAAGTTAGAATCTAGACTCATAATAAGACTTTTTTTTTTCATCTTCCCTTCCTCCCTTCCTTCCTTCCTTCCTTCCTTCCTTCCTTCCTTCCTCCCTCCCTCCCTCTGTCCCTCCCTTCCTCCCTCTCTCCCTTCCTTCCTTCCTTCCTTCCTTCTTTCCTCCCTCCCTTGCTCTCTTCCTTCCTTCCTTCCTTCCTCCCTCCCTCCCTCCCCCTTCCTTCCTTCCTTCCTTCCTTCCTTCCTTCCTTCCTTCCTTCCTTCTTTCCTCCCTCCCTCCCTTGCTCTCTCCCTTCCTTCCTTCCTTCATTCCTTCTTCCTCCCTCCCTCCCTCCCTCTCTCCCTTCCTTCCTTCCCTCCTTCCTTCCTTCCTTCCCCCCTCCCTCCCTCCCTCCCTCTCTCTCTCTTCCTTCCTTCCTTCCTTCCTTCCTTCCTTCCTTCCTTCCTTCCTTCCTTCTTTCCTCCCTCCCTTCCTTCCTTCCTCCCTCCCTCTCTCCCTCCCTCTCTCCCTTCTTTCTTCCTTCCTTCCTCCCTTCCCTCCTTCCTTCTTTCCTCCCTCCCTCCCTTGCTCTCTCCCTCTCTCTCTCTTCCTCCCTCCCTCCCTCCCTCCCTTCCTTTCTTTTTTTCTTTCTTTTCTTTCTTTCTTTCTTTCTTTCTTTCTTTCTTTTCTTTTCTTTCTTTCTTTCTTTCTTTCTTTCTTTCTTTCTTTCTTTCTGTCATTTGTGGATCTGAATTATGCAGGATTTTGTAAAATATCCTGTTGCCAAGACAGTAAAATCTTCACCACACATGAGATGTATTTCTTCGTTAAATATTTTGAAACATTCTTTATGGGTCACCAAATTCTCCAAATATCTGAATAGAGCATAAAATTCTTATTATCAGAAATTTGTGGATGCTCCATAACCATAGAGTTTGGATCATGTAGTTCCTCAGGCTCCTCTTGATACAAATCCCTCCGCTTCCAAAGTCACTTGCTAGTAATCAATGTAGCTTTCACTTGATAAAGAATCACGCAGGGCCGGACTGCTATACTTGGAGGAGATTAAAGACACCACCGCAATTGCTATATTTAGAGGTGAACAACAGGCTGCTAAAAATATCTAGTGATTTGCAAGGTCACTTATCTGAAGATGGTTAAGAAATAAAAATATGTTTCAAATGTTTGGAAGAAAAATAGAGACATACAAGTGATTTCTTTTAGTCATACATTTCTTCCTTTCTTCCCACCTTCCTTTTCAGAGGAAAAGGAACTGCTTCCAAACCTTTGAAGAATAAAACATATTTATGTTTCTTGGCAGTGGTCTCAAAAGCTAATGGATAGATGATTCTCTGGATTGGCTGATACTTTTAAATATAATTTTTACTTTACATTGTTTGATTTCAAAACAGATGAGCTCTCTTAAAATGATCGCCCTCTCTTTTAATCAGGGAGGTAGGTTACAAACGGCATTCTAGTGCCAGAACCTCTTCTCCCCTAAAAATATAATGCACTGAAACGTACTTAAAAAATGAAATTGTAGTTGTTAAAAGGAGATTAGATAATAGGGACTACTATTGACCTTTGAAGGAAAATTTCCTTTTAAATACCAATATGGTTATGAAAACATCAAGTAAATTACAGTCACATGGCATGTGAAGAAACATGGTCAAACGTACTATTTAACCAACTAATTTTTGAAACAGTGAAGGAGATGATAGAATAGAACATAAATAAAATATACAGGATTTTGGCTGAACGTTTGCCATCTTGTCTGTCAGATACTGAAATATATTTTAGAACAATTCATGTTCATTACCAGTTTCTCTGTGTTTCTCTTGTGTCATACTAAGTTATACCCAGGGGAAATAGTGGTTTGAGATTTTTTCTTTATCTGCAAACTAGGAGAGTAGTAACATAATGTATTATTTTACAAAAACAAAAATTGGTACTCTGGAAGCTTTTTGTAATAACTCAGTTATTTGAATTTAAGATTATTTTAACATATTCAGATTCCCTGAGGATATTTTCAAATTATTTCAAAGCTATTTTAAAATTACAGCCCTGTTGGGGCGCCTGGGTGGCTCTGTCGGTTAAGCGTCCGACTTCAGCCAGGTCACGATCTCGCGGTCCATGAGTTCGAGCCCCGCATCAGGCTCTGGGCTGATGGCTCAGAGCCTGGAGCCTGTTTCCGATTCTGTGTCTCCCTCTCTCTCTGCCCTTCCCCTGTTCATGCTCTGTCTCTCTCTGTCCCAAAAATAAATAAACGTTGAAAAAAATAAAATAAAATAAAATAAAATTACAGTCCTGTAGGGGCGCCTGGGTGGCTAAGTCGGTTAAGCGTCCGACTTCGGTTCAGGTCGTGATCTCACGGTTCGTGAGTTCAAGCCCCACGTCCGGCTCTGTGCTGACAGCTCAGAGCCTGGAGCCTGCTTCAGATTCTGGGTCTCCCTTCTTCTCTGCCCTTCCCCAGGTTGAGCTCGCTCTCGCTGTCTCTTCTCTCTCAAAACTAAATTTAAAAAGACAGTAAAAAGTTTTAATTACAGCCTTGTAACTCATAAACATGCTGTAAACTAGAGAGAAAACTTCACTTATGATGTAAGATTTCTCACTCATTCAGCGCATCAGAGTATTTGATAGCACCTCTCCTGTGGTCATTTATAGTATACTTTGGATTGTGGCTGTCGACTCGACGTATCCCTATTCCCACAATATATCATGTGACCCGTGAATTAAAACTGCCTTATTATCTTTTAAGGTCTTAAGTGATTTCCATTTAATATATTCTTCCGAAGTAATATTTGTTTTGATCGAATAAACATACTGGTATATTTATTCAAATAATACTGCATTTAGCAACAATACAAACATTGCAAAGATTCATGGAATGTCAGAGCTCCAGTGGATTGTCTGTGCTTGATTCTTTTCCTGACAATAATGCAAATAATAGAATGTTAAAACTTGTTGCAGATTTTATTTTAGGAAAATATAATCATAGCGTGTTGTTGTTCTTTTTTTAGGCTAAAAACTTTGAGACTGATTCTTGGCAGTGTAACTGTTTCTATGTCTGAAGTAAATATGAAGTTCTCCTTGTAGCTCCGGGATTTAGGTCTAGCCGAGAAGGCTGTCTAAGTATGAAGACAGTCACCAGAGGCATTATGGTAATTATAATTATCAATAGGCATTTGTTAATTTTCTTCATGGTGCCTGATATATGCCTATGCAAAAAGTGTGGAGCAAGCCAGGTTAATTCAAAGAGGTAAGGAGAGCAATAAAGAAACTATATGCACTTCAACATCAGAACAGCATTGCTTTCAAAGAGGAAAGCAAGAGTTATTGAATAGCCACGCTCTGTGTGTCACTGAAAGCAAAATAAAGCTGAGAATGGAGGCAGATGCACTTGACGGTCCCGCTGCAAGGCAGGAAGTGGAAACAGGGTTGAGATTGTTACAAAGCAAAGCTGTGTGTGTCTTTCACCTCTCACTTTGAGGCCTGAGTGGTGAAATGCCACAACTTTTAGAAAACTTCCCTTCCAGGGCAATTGACTGAAAAAAAAAAAAACCCAAAACAAAACAAAAAAAAACAACCTGGCAGCTAGGTAGGGGTTCCTGTGCACAGCGTTGTATAAAGAAAGAATCAGATAAATAAAATTCCTGATCTTGCCAAAAACAATACTCTTTAACCTGGCCTGAATGGATAAGCAACACCAACATACACACACACACACACACACACACACACACACACACACACACAGGTGCGCGCACACACACACACACACACACTTCTAGAATAAGTCATTTAAAAGGAAAGAAATGAGATGCTTTTTTTCAAATTCTGATCGCTGAGGAACTACATTCTTAAATGTTTCTTTCAAAAATTCAGATATAACATAAGCAAATAACAGCCTTCAAAATACAGTCGGCAACAGAAAACTTGAAGAGGCAAGTTGAATTGCTGTTTTCTTGATTTAAAAAAAATGCTGCTGCTATTTGAGGAAGTGGTTTGAGAGAGAAGGAAGGATTTGACAAAAAGAAAGATGTTCTGGAATATACTGCTTTTTCTTCTTGAATTACTCTTAGCTTTTTTTCCTTCATCGACTCATTTGAGGTCATGCTCAACATAGAGTCAACTGTGTGAAGGAACCCAAGCAACTGTTATAAACATCAAAAAATCTTAGATAATGAACTACATTCAAGATAAGCTACAGAGAGGGGCGCCTGGGTGGCTCAGTCCATTGGGTGTCTGACTTTGGCTCAGGTCATGATCTCACAGTTCATGGGTTCGAGCCCCGCATCAGGCTCTGTGCTGGCAGCTCAGAGCATGGAACCTGCTTTGGATTCTGTGTTTCCCTCTCTATCTGCTACTCCCCTGCTTGCATTCTGTCTCTCTCTGTCTCTCAAAAATAAATTTTTTAAAAAAGATAAGCTACAGATTATCTCACACAAGTGGCTGGTTTATCAAATAGTCTATTATCAGCCTCCCCAATATTTATGAAGGTGGAGTTTTCACCAAATCTAATTGTGGGGATCACTTTATTTTCCCTCTGTCCTCATCCACAGACATGCTTTTTAGAATGTCACATCAATTCCTAGAGAATTGAGATTGTGGTTACTCCGATTACATTATTTTCTATTCTTGAAGCATGATGTCTTGGTTAGAGGACCTGAGCATACTTTCTATCTTAATCTGTTTCTTCATCCTAAAATGAGAGAGGAGGGGATGTCCCCTGGAATGGTCATCAACAGACATTAAAGAATCACAAGGTCAGAATTCGCTCTTTGTTATTTTTGTCCCTACTAAAGCATTAGTATTGAGCCGATATTCATTGAAGCAAATCATGGATCCCTTTCTCAGTGCTGGATTATCACCCACCATTTTCACTGATCGCTACGATTAGACAATTTCGTTGCGTTGGGTAGGTTTCTCTTTCCTTCAGCACTTCTCCAGATAGGTTCTTTTTAATACTACAAGAGCAAGAATTGCCCCTAGAGAATTAGCCTTAGGTAAAATGTACATGAAAGCCTGTGTTTCCCTTCTGCTCTGACTTTGCACTGACTACGAATGCTGTAACATCTTGATAACAATTTTTGGGTGTTACTTTAATGAGCGTAGCATGCTTTCTTTGCATATTAACATATAAAAGATTTAATAAGGGGTTGGGAACTAATACTCTGTCTCTCTGGGGTTAGTAAACAGCTACCATATTGAATTGTCTGAACCTGGGGAAATCACAGTAGCTCAGATTTTGATGGATTTGATGTTGGTCTACATAGTAGAGATTATATTCCATACCTCCTTGAGCCTAGAAACCCACTTGCTCTCCCCCAAAAAGGGATATTGTTGGTTAGGCAGGATACATACCTTTCAAAAAGATTCTTTTGTGGGAAACGCACTCAGGCAATAGTCTATTTTTTTTTTAACTAGTGTGCCAAAAATATCTGAGTACTGTGTAGAAATCTCACATACAGAAAAATCTATATATGATAATGAATCTACAGGTCTTATCACAGCACCTTCATGGATTATTGTGTATGGAAATTTTGGGGTGGCTTCAGCCTGTGTAGGGCCTCATTGATTCATAAATATATTGCTGGGAGAATGCAAACTTGGTGGCCATATATTCAAAGGGATATTTGGTGCCCCAGACCTGTTACAGCCCCAAGCAAAACAGCAGAAGGGGAAGGGTAGGGTTGCTCTAGACAGGAAAGGGTAGGTAATGTTGAAAGACCAGGGTGGAGACAAATATATCTGTGTTTCCCTTCGATGGAGTGAATAATAGTTACTAATAAGAACTTATAGTTAGGTCGCTTTTACAATGAGCCAGGCACTCTTCTAGGTGCTTCAACAAGTAGGAACTTTGCTAATGCTCACGATGGGAAGTGAGGACTATTATTACTCCTATTTCACAGATGAAGAAACTGAAGTAAAGTTCAAGTAACTTCAGTTCAAGTAACTAAGAGACAGAATGAGCCTGTGGATTCCCAGCCTTGCACAGCCAGCAAGAGGCAGGAACCTGATTCAAAACTTTTCCCCAAATTTCTACATCTCTGAATCACCCCCCCCTTTTTTTTTGCAAATCAGTGGCCATAGTCATTTATGTTTCTAGTTATTTTGCAAAGTGAAAGGATGTTTTTGTGTTTTTTTTATTTTTAATTTTTTTTTAATGTTTTAAATTTTGTTTTAATTTTTAATTTTTATTTTAAGTCTTTATTTAATTTTGAGAGAGAGTGAGAGCAGAGGAGGGGCAGAGGGAAGGGGAGAGAGAGAATCCCAAGAGGCACAGAGCCCAACGTGGGGCTCAATCCCAAGATCTGTGAGATCAGGGCCTGAGCCAAAATCAAGAGTCTGGTGCTTAATCGACTGAACCACCGAGGCACCCCTGAAAGGATAGTTTTAGAACCCGTCTTAAAATAAATATAATCTGTACTCATTGAGTGAAATTTGGAAAGTGTAAAGGTGTCGTTGACTAGGAGTGGGCCACGACATTGTGTCCCTCCGTCCCTAACACCACTAATTGTTAATAGTTTGGAATGGATCCCTAAAAAGTTTTTACCATTAATTAATTTATGATCATGGCAAACATGTAACATTTACTGCTTTTTTATTTAGCATTAAATCATAAAAAAAAATTCCGCATGGTTTAAAAACCTCTTCGAATGTCTGGCTATACATGGAATCCATCCCGTTGATTCGTTCAGTAAGAATTCAGTACTTTGTTAGCTAATGTTCTCAAAGGCAGAAATGCAGCTGGGAAGACATGTTTGTACACATGGAGTTGAATCTCCAGGGAGCCCGACTGACAATAAGCATTCCACTAAATGAAAGCTTTTTAATAATAGGTGTCTCCCTTATAACCACTCTTAGAAGGGTTTAACTTTTAAGAAATTTGTTTTCTCTGGCCAAAGGGAGTAGCAGAAAATTATACAGTTTACCAGTCCAGTGCTGGGCAATAAAATTGAAGAGTATATTTGTGTTTGTTTTTGTTTGAAACTTTTTTTCACTAGCAGGGGGTGCTTTCCAACTTAAAATAAATTGTGGCAATGATAACAAATTTAAAGATTATCCTAAAGTTTCTACTGACTGCCTGTGGCTTTTAGAGTACAAATGTTTATGCTCATAGCTAGTCAAGATTAAAAGGAAACTCATTTTAAACCACATCTATGCATCATTTAATGCTGTCACATTTTTCACTTTTAATGTTCCATGTTACTAAAATATTTTGGTCCTAGGATGTATCTTTTTATGGTGCCTTGCTTAACCTCTGCCTAAACTCTGAGCACTGTTCCCTGAACATATTAAATATTTTTTATAAGACTGGATTGCACTGAATTACACTGAATAATATAATTAAAACTAAGCTCTATTTTAAAAGGCTAAAATAGCAAAAAGAATATCAGAATTTAGTTACCATTTAATGAAGAGCCACAGTTTGTTTCTGATTCTTTCAGAAATTCAGTAAATGTAAATAATTTATTAAATTATCCAATTATGCATACATCCGGCCAACAAAGAGATATTTATTGCATTGGATATCCACAATAATTTAATTTTATGCAACAGAAAAAAGGTGTACATGGTTCATTTTTCATATATACTTGAATAAAATTACTGAAATAAGAAAATTTTAGGCAAGAAATTGTCATGCCGATAATGAAAATTACTTCATTATAGTCTTCATAAAAAGTGAGTAACTGAATTGCATTGATGTCTATTTAATCAAGACTCTATGTTAGTTACGTATAATGAGCGAGCGTTTATATAACAAATTTGTTGAATGTACTGCTGATTTTAATTATTTTTTTCATTTTAACTAGTTATGTTTGTGTTTATCCTCCCATGACAATATGCGTCTTAAATAAAGTCCCCAGTGTGTATATATATCCGATTACATGATGAAGGTGCCTGGTTCAACATGTTCTTTCTCAGTGGATTTGGGTGTAGGCTAGCTCCACAAAGGGGTTGAATGTTTGTTACACACGCACACACATACCCGCACACACACACATTCCCATCCCCATCTACGTATTCTAACAACCTTTTCCAACTCACTTTAATATCTTGTTTATATTTATATTTGTATAAATGCGTCCTCGGATTATGATTTCAGAAACAAGTGTTGTTATCCATGTACGTGGATAGAGGTGTGGTTATATTCAACTTTTATATGACTTATTGGTTGGCAACCTTGTACACTTTGCTCAGAGAAGCCACTCCATATCCACATCGCATGCCAGTTCATTGTTATCAACTCACCATCAACTCACAGTTATGCCCGCACCGCTCTTACCCTCCTTCCTGTGTTGCCCTTCTTCTGTCCGTGTAGGAGTGTGTTATCTCTGGGTCCCTAGATCAGCAGCATCAGCATTACCTGGAAGCCTCATAGAAGCAGGACCTCAAGCCCCCCACAAGCCTTCTGGCACAGAATCCGTGTTTGAACAATAACCTCAAGCCAGTTGTTCTGCATATCCCATGTTAATAATCATCGTCTCTGTCGCCGCTGTCTGTCCTTTGCCAGTACTTTGCCCAGGGGAGCCATGTTACCATAGACATATCCTACCTGCGTATAAGCACACTCCGCAGTTCCATTGCCCTTAGCGTTAAGAAGAAATCACCCGTGGAGCTCATAAAGCAGATCACAGACAGAACTGAGGGTCACAACGTGGGAAATTTGGACGCTGGTGGGACCTTGCAGGGATTTGGGTTGAACTGGAGCCTGATTCTCCATACACAGCATACTACGTGTTCCGCACTCCCGAAGCTATCAACCAATGGAATGAGGTTTTATGGATATCCTACGATGGAGTGTTCATTACTTCTGCGTCTTGCCATAGCAGCTAGTGTCTGTTGCCATTCAGGCTTGTTCAGGTTCCTTGCCTATCACGGAAGAGTTGGTGTTGCATTCTGGTGCCGACTTTTGAACAGTTTCCATTTGCTTATGCTTCCACGGGATTTCCTGTAGGAGGTTAGTGGTTCAAGAACTTTAAGAAGATCATGAAGGAAATGAAAGCATCCAGGAAGAGATCTGTGCTTCCTTTCTTGGTCCTTTTTCCCCTCTGGCCTCCGTTGAATTCTCTGTGCTTACTCGGCCCACTTCTTTGAGACGAACTCTTTCAAATCCCTGTTAGAAGCCAATAAACTAAATAAAAGCCAGCTCACTCTTTAGAGTTTATAAGTGCTTTCATCTCCTTGAGCTTTTGAAATGCCCTACTGTTATTACCCCTGTTTTAAGATGAGGAAGCTGAAGTTTGGACAGGAGGGACTGTAATGAAGAGGCCAGGGAGAGAGTTGGCCTCATGTCTTTGACTCCAGATGCTTCACTCTTTCCTCCTGAACCGGCTACCTCTCAGAAAAGCTCCCTGCTAACAATGGCTGTTTGCATCTTACGTGAAATGAAATGACCTGTTGCTTCCTCTGAGCCATTTTGCATTTTCACCCTTGGTTTTAACTATAGATTTAAAGGTTTGTGAAGAACGTCTCCCATTAGAGACCACATGGGAGTTTACAGCAAGACACTCTCTTTCCAGGTCTTTCCATCATACCTCCTAAGCTTGCTTGCTGTAGCCCAGCAAGGTCAAACACCATCACTACGTGGTGAGGGGAGCTACTACGCACAGTTTACAGGAATAAGGATACAGTCTCCAAGGGATGTGATTGTGTCCACCTGTGAAATGAGATATTCCAAGTTGTTTTTGTTGTTGTTATTTTTTGTTTGTTTGTTTTTGAGAGAGAGAGAGTGGTGGGGGGAGGGAAGGAGATTGAGAGAGAGAATCCCAAGCAGGCTCCACGCTCAGTGCAGAGTCTGACATGGGGCTCAATCTCACAACCCTGAGATCGTGACCTGAGCCGAAATCAAGAGTCAGACACTTAACTAACTGAGCCACCCAGGTGCCCCTGAGATATGCCAAGTTTCATCCAGGTTATCGTGACTTTTTTCACCAACTTGTCCTATTAGAAGCACCAAGAAATGGCAAGGTCTGGTATACCATGTAATAAAACCTGTGTCCTATTTAAAAGCTGAGATGCAAAATATTTATGTGTTCTATATAATCTCTTACTAGATTGGACTCACCAATACGAAGAAACTTTGTAGAAGTCATGTATTTAATTTACTAATATCAAGAACATAGCACTGTGACAATAGCATTTCACATTCTCCTATAATGTGTTTTTGGTGCATCTTCAGTAGCTGTGTAAATGTCATCAGAAGTTAGAGGGATTTTGTTTAAAGTGCCCACACATCATTACATCACCAAATGACAAAAGAATTCATGAGGGAAAATTTTGTTAGTGCTCCGTAGGAGTAAAATCTTTATTCCTATTGAACAATCAATATCATATTATCCTACTAAAGGTGTGACTTTAGTAAATGACCATGACCTTCAGCTATAGTACAGACTTCATGACACACATTTACTTGTAATAATTTCCTTTCTGGGAATATGTGTTCCTGCTAATCTATATTTTTCCAACAATGTGATTGCAATAGAAGTTTAATTTTATTTTCTGAAGGCACATCAAATGAGTTTAGGAGTGAAGAACAAAATGGCTAGGTAGATCAGTACATAGGGCGGCAGATAAAATATGCTAGATAGAAAAACAAAAGAAGAAAACACATATATCATTCATATATGAAAACACAGAATCAGGTTAGCTAGCAATGTTACCACATGTAAAGATAGTCCCATGGAATACAAATTAAATGTGTTTATGAACTTGGATTAGCAAAAGTAATCTGAATGAATTATTTTAAATTACTTGGTTTGGTAGCTTTTTCAATGGAAATTAGTCTGTGTGGGTCTAGAACATTCCCTTCCAACTGGTAAGAACTACAGTACAATGTAGCTACAACTTAGTTGCTGCTTAAAATAAGACCATAGCATTGTTACTAACGTATATCTACCTTTATTTTTAAGTAGAACAAAACTACTAAAATTCTTTAATTGATTTCAAATCATTTGTGATATCATGTAACATACAGCCTCTTATTTTTCATGCTGTTATACATATTTTTACAAATGATTTGGCAGTAAAATTACAGGTTCCATTTGAGCACAGAGGTGTAGGGGAATGGAGAAAACACAAGATTAATCACTATATAAAACTTGTGTCCATTACATAAAATCTAGAGATACTGAAGTTTTCCCCTCCGATATTAGATATAAGCTGAAAATAACTTCAGATATAGACACAGATGTGTCAGAAAACAGGACATATGGCTGTTCAGTTAGAAAAGATTTCAAATGGTAAATATTTTGTAAAGGAAAACATGTTTGTGGGAACGGAGTGTATTGCCCTGTAATCTGGGTAGCAGTTGATTTGAGAACACTTTTTCACTTTCTGATTTGCTAGAAGCCTCTCTCCTCCCCACTTTCCACCGGCCAAGGTTTCTCTTTGTGTTGTAGCCCTCCTTTCTTTGAATTCCTTTGAGGTAATTAGGTGGTTAAAAAATGATGCTCATTGCATTATATTCAAAATAAAAAAAATTTTTTTTTAAACTTTTTTTAAATCTACATTTTTTTTTTCAACGTTTATTTATTTTTGGGACAGAGAGAGACAGAGCATGAACGGGGGAGGGGCAGAGAGAGAGGGAGACACAGAATCGGAAACAGGCTCCAGGCTCTGAGCCATCAGCCCAGAGCCTGACGCGGGGCTCGAACTCATGGACCGCGAGATCGTGACCTGGCTGAAGTCGGACGCTTAACCGACTGCGCCACCCAGGCGCCCCTCAAAATAAAAATTTTAATGATTTCTTTTCTTTTTACATCCCTAGAGAAAAAGGGAAGCAAGAAGGGAAGGAAGGGAGACTGCTTTGTTAGATGCATCCATGCTGTAATTGTCTCTACTCTTTATCTGCTCCTTAGATACCTGTTCCAGTACGGAAAGTGTTTCTTAGATGTATTCTTGAGAGGTTGATTGCACCCAGTCACCCCCAAATACCATTTGAATATTAATTTGAAATATGAATCCGTTCTTTATTTGAACAGAAAAGTAATATTTGAGATTTAAAGCAAGACTTTGTGACTGGGACTATATATTTGTGATTCATCGGGAAGGAGTACAAAGCAAAGGAATCTCCTAACCTTCCCTGACACACTCACTCTCTCTCTCTCTCTCTCCCTCTCTCTCTCTCTCTCCTTCTCTCTCTCTCTCTCTCACTCATTCAGTCATGCACATACATTTGTTTTCAGGTTTTCACAGTTTTTAATGGAGTAATAGCCATTAGAGATATTACATTATTGTCAGAGGTCTTACAGTAGGATTTTTCAGGGGTGCCTGGGTGGCTCAGTTGGTTAGGCATCTGACTTAGGTCATGATCTCATGATTTGAGCCCCACATCGGGCTTCCTGCTGTCAGCACAGAGCCCGCTTCAGATTCTCTGTCCTCCTCTCTCTCTGCGCCAGCCCCAACCCCATCTATCTCTCAAAAAAAAAAAAAAAAAAAAAAAGGAAATTTCACCCGCAATTTTTTCTTCCATGCAACTGTAGAATTTGGTATTCTGGTTCAAGCATTTAAATGTACATGTGAGATGCTTTTCTCATTCGTGTATTCATTTACTCACTAATTCTTGCATGCATTTAGGACCTCTAGGCTCTACTGAGAATTATACAAAGTCTTTTAAGTACAAAATTGAACTACATAAATCCCTATTCATTTTCCCTTTAGAAGATTTTGAAATGAATCATTAGAAATAAAGGCAGTAATAGGTTAAATTTGTAGTAAGCGCTAGAAGAGTACAAAGTGTGCTATCTTTACATTACAGTGTGGCCTGTAGAGCACACATGGACTTAGCAACTGGGACATGAGGCAGTCTAGACTTCTCTCCAGACGAGTTCCCTTATCTGTAAAAACAGAGATTACGACTCCTCTCTCTCAAAGTTAAATCTGGATCAAATTAGAGCAAGTATCTAACACGTAGAGTAGCTATTCAATAAATGTTCATTTTTCTCTGTCACCCTCCCCACCACTGCCTTGCACATGTGTTTTTATTTATTTATTTATTTATTTATTTATTTATTTATTTGGAGAAGGAGAGAGAGCGCGAGGGTGAGCGACCAAGTGGGGGAGGGGCAAAGAGAGAGAGAGAGACACACAGAGAATCCCAAGCAGACTCCACACTTCATGCAGAGCCCGGCTCAGGACTCCATCCCATTCCCCGGGATCATGACCTGAGCCAAAATCAAGAGTCGAATGCTCAACCAACTGAGCCACTCAGGAGCCCCAAACATACGATGTTTCATCCAATGGTGACTGGTTGACTACCTTATTTCAAGCGCTTGGCCAGAAAATGGAGTTTTATCTGAAAAAAAAAAAATGTGAATGGTTCAATACAAAGCAGCTCCTTTTCGCAAAATCTCAGCAAAAGAGATTTCCAACAAAATGAAAACTGATTCCAGGTATGGCATGGCATGTATTGTGATTAATGACAATCTCAAATAATTAATTAGCCACACACCTTCTTTCTCTTTCACAACTGCTGTAAGCTCAAAGTGCTGTTGTAGCCATGAGCACATGGGTTGTTGCCTGTGGAAAAAAATTCTCCACAAGAATCTAAGAGCTTCTGGACACCTGGGTGGCTCAGTCAGTTAAGTGTCTGACTCTTGATTTTGGCTCAGGTCATGATCCCAGAGTTGTGAGATTGAGCCCTGCATCGGGCTCTATGCTGAGTGTGGAATCTACTTAAGATTCTCATTCTCTCTCTCTCTCTGTCTCTCTCTCTCTGTCTGTCTCTCTCTCTCTCAAATAATAAATAAATAAATAAATAAATAAATAAATAAATAAATAAATAATAAATGTAAAAAGTAATTAAAAAAAAACTAATGGGTCTGACATCTGGGGGTTACTTGAAGACCAATCAATTGGTTACTCAATGTATGTTTCATAATTTAAGTTGGACAGATTTTGTGGCTTATGAGTGGGATTGTGGAAAGAAGGGAGAGATTTTAAAATACATATATATTAAAGGATGCAACTTGATTCTCGGGCTTAATGTAACAGAATTTCGCAGATATTGTCCTGAAATGTCTTCAGTCACATCTTGCCAGTTTCCTTGACAAGGGCCTTTACTTATTATAACTTGTGAATAAAATGTGGGAGGTCAGGAGAGGGTGAGGTCATTTGTGGAAGCTGAAACTCTTCTACTCTCCTTGGAAATCACATTAGGCAGGGTGCACATACACACTACTGGACAGGGGGCTTTTATTTCTAGGTGATAGTAAATGGTATTTACAACAATCCAAATATTGACTTGAAGACCTGTGATCAGGGTGATTACCATTTCCCGGATGGTAGATAATAGTCTTATCCCAATTTTGGTAATTCTAGTCAAGGAAGAGTTCTTTGTTATGAATCAGAATCTTGCCTCTTCCTTGGTTATTCCCCTCCAGTTACGTTTCTGGTAGTTCTTTTGACTTTCTAGAGTTTGCTGTCTTCTTGACCTTGTTCAGTTTTTCCTACATGAGGAATCGCTTGGCGTCTACCCATGACTGAGGTTGATCTTCCCCAGACGAAGTATTAGAGTATGTGGTGAACACACTAATAACACATGATTTGACTGGCATGGAGTAGAGTGTCCATACACTTTAATTCTTTAGTCAATCCAAGCTAAAGATAGCTAACAAATAGCAGTACTATGACGTCATAGACTTGTTTGAGCCCATGCTCAACCCAAATCCCTACATTCTGTTTTGTTTGTTACATGTGCCATTAATATTTATCTTTTCAGTGAGAGGCTGACAGTTATTCAATCAGATGTCCATTCTTACAGCTGTTTAGTTTATTTTATACTCAGATCCTGTCAAGCAAGTCAAATTCTTCTCACATTCGTCTTTTAATATCTATCTGTAAGCAAACCCACTTTTATCTGAATTTTTAAGGAATATGTTATTTTTCCTGGCCATTGTATTTTAGAAATTTTAAGTTGAAGGGTTAATATATTTCTGAAGGAAAGAAAGTAATGTGATCTATAGTAATCTCAGGTCTTACAAACTTGAAAAGATTTGATATTTTAATGTTTCAATGTTTCCGGGTGTTTGGGGTTCAGTAAAAAACCCTCAGTCATACTTTGCCCAAAGCAAGTCTTAAATTTCTAATTATGTGTAATAAATCCAGGCATATTTAATCCATATATTTCATGATTCATTTACACTTCAATCACTACGTTGTTGTTTTTGAAGAACCATTTGATGTCTATAAGCCCTTTGAGCCTTTAAAATATGCTTATAAAACCAATCCCTCCCCATATACATACACGCACATGTACACATCATTTGAAAATAAATCATTGTGTTTTGTCCAGGATTAAAAAAAAAAGTTACATGCCTATACTCAGGGTGTGGTTTTAACCTTTGTATTACATTTGGCTACATACTGTACTCAGCTAAAAATCATTCCTATCTGAACTCTTTGTTCAAAAAACGCATTAAGGTTTAAATGTTTTAAATTACTGTTTCAGAGACTCCTATGGCTCATATGGCTAACCACAGACCCCCCCCCCAAAAAAAAGTGTTGAAGGTCTAGAAGAGATTTTAGTTGTACATTAGCTTCCCTACAGGAACACTGCAAAGCCCATTCCTCTCCTTATCTTTTTCTCTGAAATTTAGGGCAAAAATATCCAACTGCCTACTTCACTTCTCCCCATGGGTGCCCAAATTCAGTAAGCCCAGACTGAGATATCTTTTACTTCCAACATCTCTGTTACCCACCCACACTCCCGCACCACCCCCAAAACATCCCTTTTTTTCCTTTCCAGGTTTCTAACCCTGTCAATGCTATTAGGTAGCCACCCAGTTGTCCACCTGAAAACTTGGCAGAATTATGAGATGGTGGAGGAGAATGTTTACATTGTATTCTGGACGTTACCCACACAGCAAAATCTTAGGATTCCCAACTCCTAAATCCTTCTACAACCCACCCATTTTGCTTTACCCCTCAACTCAAATTCAAACTTTCATGGCTGAAATGCCTTCCTAGAATTCAACACAGGAATCAGATTAAAGAGAACCAGTAAGTATCTTCACAACCCTTAGAGTGTCATCACTCATATAATCATAAACTAGAAGGTACATTAGGTAGATTCTGGATGAACAGTTATTTTCTGGAAGAACAAAGTTACCTAGGGCTAGCACTAATTTCCTCTTCTCCCATCCTTTCCTAGCCATACATGAGAAAATATTGTTACTTCATCAACTTTATCAGAAAGGTACACTGTGATGACAGTTCTAACCAGGTTGTGTTTTAGGACCTTGCTTCAGTATGACCTAGACATTAGAATTGTGAGTAATTTCCAACAGACCAAATTGCGCAGCCAGCTGAAGAGACCTAAGGCACCGTTTGGTTGTGGCCACTTAAGATGACCTTGAGCATATCCCTTTTGGGGGAGTTATTGTTGTCTTAGCCACCCTCTTTAAAAGATGTAGAGTACCCCAGAAGTGATAGCATTTGAGACTCGAAGGCATTATGAGTCAGTCCTTTTTTTTTTCCTTCCCTCACCTCCCATGATGAGAAACATGGGGTCTCCTGACATTGTGAAACACCAAGAAGAAAAGAGGACACTGAAAAGGGGCAAGAAAGTTTGACCAAAAAAAAAAAAAAATCCACTAGTCAATTGATCTTAAGACTTTAAGACCCAACTGTCTCATCTGCCTAATCAGAATTTTAAAATTCGCTCTGGCCATTTCACAATGAATCCACTGACCAGTGGCAATGCATATCATTTTCAGAAACTGTTTAAACATAATAATTCACAGTCCTACCTGGGATTCCTCCTGAGAATCAGCGATTACAGATGAGTGTAAAATGGACAGACACCGGGATTTCAATGCCCACATTAATGGGCCTCACTCCACTTTGGAAGATGAGAAAGATAAGAGCAATTTCAGAACTTGTCTGTTGCACAGAGTGTCTTCATATAACATCAGTCTTTCCTTCATACTCATGAAGGTATTAACTGGAGATTTGGAAAATACGCACTTAGTTGAACGTGTAGCCTTTTTTGGTATATAGATACATTAATGAAGTTTCCCAGGAAACTGATTATTTCTCACTAACCTCTGGCCTTTGTAAAAATAGACAAAAATGATTCGAAAAGTGATGAATGAACTCTTGCATTTTCAGTCATTGTTACCCATTTCCTACCTTTAAGTACCATCAAAACAAGGTACCAATTTAGGGATTGGAGTTAGTAAAAACAAAACAAAATGAAACAAAACCCAAGTTTTATTTTCTCTACTTTTTAGGAATTCCTTTTCAGAGCAAAAACAGATGAAAATATATGCTTATCTTTAAAAGAGTAATGGCAGTTAAAGTCATTCTCTGTGTTATCCGCATTTAAAACTACAAGGTTATTTGATTCTCACACCTGTTATCATGTCTTTGTGTCATTTTTGTAATACACTTTTTAGTACCATCCAGAAAAATCTGGTCTTGTTTCTTTGTTTACCTCTGCAACATCAGTGGGAAGAGAAGTCTTCTCCCAGTATCATAATCCAGTCCTGGAATCATGTGACAGGCAAAATTTCTTCTTTTTTTCAGTGGCATAAACCATTTTAATCATAGAATTCTATTTGGAACAGTTGACTATGGACTCGATGCTTCATGCTGCTGAAACAAACCACAGCGAAGCTTTTTAAAAGCTGTCTTTGTGTCTCATAGCTGGAAATTGGGAATCAGAGCTCTGACCTTCAGGAACCACAGGTTCAGAAACTTACGCTGGCCACAGACATCACTTTCCCCATTTTATATCCTTCTGTCCTGGATATCCCCAGGACCAGTCCCTGGGGACTCTCTGGGGGAACTCCTGATGGCATCTTCACCCAAGAGGTTGAGGGCAGCCCCTTGAGTCACACGGGAATATCCCAAGGAGCTCTCACGAAGAGGAGTATGAAGAAGGGTTGGTTATTCTGATATTCAAGCTTTGTCTTGACCTAGTTAGCACTTCACTTCAAGTTCTATCTTCCTGGATCCAAAGAGACTCAAAGACATTGGACTCTGCTATTTTAAATCGGTTGCACTCATCAAATCTTATAGGTGATGCAACCTCCACTCACACATCTGGTTCCCTCCAGAGTTTTGGAGAACAATGAGTACTGGAGAAAGATCCCTAGACACAACCTCCAGGAAACAGAAAGCACACTGGGAGGCTAACAGCTCAGGGACCCTGATCCTAATAATATGTGTATTTTAGTTATGAAGGGAGTAAATTTAACCTATATCTTACAAGCAAGTAAATTAGTCTCTAGGATTAGTTGATTTAAGAATACATGAAAATTGGGACGCCTGGCTGGCTCAGTCGGTTGAGTGTCCGACTTCGGCTCAGGTCATGATCTCACGGTTCATGGGTTGGAGCTCCGTGATGGGCTCTGTGCTGACAGCTCAGAGCCTGGAGCCTGCTTTGGATTCTGTGTCTCCTTCTCTCTCTCTCTCTGCCCCTCCCCTGCTCATGCTGTGTCTCTCTCTGCCTCTGAAAAATCATAAATAAACTTTAAAAAGAATACATGAAAATTTATAGAGTAAACTGATATTCCCCTACGTGAAAATTTCAACTTCATTATAGAGCTTAAGAAAAATACGTGCTTCAGATGCCACTCATCTCACTTCTTTTTCAATTTTTTTTATTAGAGTATAATTGACACACAATGTTACATTAGTGTCATGTATACAGCAGAGTGATTCAACTTCCCTACCCATTAGGCTATGCTCACCACAAGTGTAGCTGCCGTCTCACTTCTAATTAAAACGATCATGTAAGATCATTCAAGTCATGGTATTTTGAGAATGAAACGAAGGGCTAATAATAATTGTGTAGGAAAATGGATATAAACCAGGACTTGCCCTCCCCCCAATTGGAATGTATGGTTCCTCTAATTCTACCTGATGGAGAAAAGAGAACGGAGTCTTTGAGGGGAGGAGTAGCTAGAGGAAAACTAAACATTCTGTTTGCGATCCAGTGTGTGTGCCTTAAGAATAGAATCATACTGGTCTATAAAATGTTTTAAGAAAACGATCTCATGGGAGATAGTGGTTTTGTTATATTCAGGGGAAAAAATAGTATTTTCGATACAATTGCATTTGTTTCTACTAGTTTCTCTCTTTCACCTACTTATTTTTAGATCTTTATCCTTTACTGCTTCGTTGTAAGTAACTTGAATACTGTTGTTGCTTTGTTTTGTTTTGTTTTGTTTTGTTTTGTTTTGTTTTGTTTTGAAGCATGGTAAGGAACTTTTGGAAGGTAGATTCCATATCTCTAGCTTAACACCTGTAAACCAAAATCTCTGAAAGCGGGGCCCAAGTATTTCCTGTTTTAAACAAATATCTCCAGTGACTCTTACGCCATAAAGCTGAAGAACCACCACCCCTGAAACACTACTTTGTAGAGGAAAGCGTTTAAGCTTCGTTGTCAGGCAGAAGGCAATGCACAACTCAGCTCTGCCCTGTCCTAGCTACTTGATCTTGGGAAAGTGGATCAGTCTGAGCCTTGGGTTGAATATCTGTGAAACTGCCCTGAAATTTACCAGGGTTGCCACAGCCATGACCTATTGTCTGTAAATGAAGCTCAGACACAGGGTGGGCAATTGGCAAATACTACTCCCCTCCCCCGGCACCCAGCCTTCTTGTTTCCTTGAGAACAGAGGGAGCAGCTCATCTGAGTTTTACGTAAGCCATTGTGGTGCCCCCAGCCCAGTGCCCACACTTATTCTACTACTGCCAACATACTTTGGACAGAGCAGGTACCTAAAAAAGAGTATTTGGGGAGAAAGGAAAGTTTTTGGTTCAGTGGAAGGTGTTTGTTGTTGGTATTTAACTGTAACTCCTTCATACAGTAAAAGACAGTCATTTCTCATCATTCATGGTCGTTAGGTTCCTTAAAGTCTCCAGGAACACTGATTTAGAGAATATCAAACCATTGCCTCTAGAGGAAATGCAGGATGAGGTTCCTGTGCGCCTCTGGTCACACATCTTCTTCAACTAATCAACACAAAACCTGTTTTAAGTGTGTTTCTGTTTAAAGACATCATGGTATATATTATTGATTCATTAACATAACTCACAGCCAACAACACTGTAATTCATGCCTGAATGAAGTTTATCTAACATGTGTTTTCTCTATAAGGCTCATCACAGCCTCCATGTACTTCGGAACACTGGATAGCACTTCAGCTCTACAAACAAAAGGTGCAAAAATAAGGAAAACTGTGGCCCAAGCAGACCCCACAAAGGGCATTTGTTTACAGTCTAAGAGCTGAAATAAGAAGGCAGAGCGTCCCCTCATTCAACCTCAGGTGGGAGCATGCACATCCAGGAAGTCAAAATTTTTGCTGCTCTGCACGTGTCCTTGAATGACCATGAAAGCCCTATGAGTATTGATTTGGGGTTACAAATGATTTGTGGTGAGTAGGCACATTTGCAAATCTGGAATCCATGAGTAATGAGGATTGACTGTAGGTTGTTGTCCTTAACTCTGATACACATCTTTATTCACAGCTGGGTTACCCCAGTGGATTCCAAGTGGTATTCAAGAGGTGGATTGAAATGAAGAGCAAATGAGTGCAGAAAATGTAGATAAAGGATGACTTTTCAAACTGTTTTCCCACCAGCAATGTATGAGTGATATGTGTCCTCAGCATCCTCCTCTACACTGGTACCGTCCCTCTTTTAGTCATTCTGATAGATGTGTAATGATATCTCACTGTGATTTTAATTTGCATTTCCCTAATGGCTATTGGACAGTCAGATAATATAATAGTTAGAGTAATAGCATAGCAGTAGCTCTTTTGAACACTTAAACATACAACTACCATGTGACCCAGTGATTGCACCCTTCAGCATTTATTGCAGGGAAATGAAAACTTTGGTTCATGGATGTATGGGTATTATTTATAATTGCCCCAAACTGGTCCCTCAATGTGTGAATGGTGAAAACAAATACATAAATAAAATGTGCTATGACCTACCACTACTACCTACTACTGAGCAATAAAAAGGAACAACTATTGATATGCACAACAGCCTGAATGAGTCTCTAGAAAGTTATGCTGAGTGAACAAAGCCAACTTCAAAAGGTTACATACTACATGATTCCATTTGGTATGTCATTTTTGAAATGAGAAAATTATAGAAATGGAGAACAGGTTAGTTGCCTTTTAAGGGGGTGGTAGGAACAGGAGGCAAGTGGGTGTGCCACAAAAGGGCATGGTGAGGAATCCTTGCCCTGATGGAAACGTTCTGTCCCTTGACTGTATCAATGGCGATATCCGGGTTGTGATATTGTACTATAGTTTGGGGACATGTTACCATTGGGCAGAAAATAGATAAAGGGTACATGGGAACTCTCTATAGCGTTTCTTTTAATTATGTGAATTTATAATTGCCTCAAAGTAAGAAGCTTAATGAAAAATAATAAAGCAAAGGAACAAAAAGATGACTTTTTCTTTCCACGTTATCAGTTGATTCTCTGAACTGATTCCTGTTCCTCAAGCCATTTCACAAGCTCGTACGTATCCTTTAAAGAGACGAAAGAGAGATTAATTAGGTGTGAGTTCATATGATACAACATTTTAAAAGGTAACTTATTGAAAATATACACTGCACACAATTTATTGAAAGTAATAAAACTTCAATAGGGAAAATATTGAAGATCTATCAAGCATTTAGTCACCATACTATCAAGTACTTAATCACCTAACTTTCACTTCAAAGAAGTTTTTATACGAAATAAAACATATACAATAAAGTGGATACTATTATTGCAATTGGCCCTTTGCAAATGAGGAAACTGAGGCTTAACTCATATGAAGAAGTATGGATGACATTGCTAACACTGCAGGATTGATTTGGACTACGTTGACTATTGATGGCACTTTGGGACCAAAAAGACAAGAGCAGGTGTGCAAAAGGATGATGTGTTATTATTGCTGGTCTACTTCCTGTGCAAATCAGAATGCCTGAGGCATGAACAAAGTCTTTTTTTGTTTTAATTTACTGTTTATTTATTTTTACGGGCTCTGTGCTGACAGCAAAGAGCCTGACACGGGGCTCGAATTCACGTTGAGATCACGACCTAAGCTGAAGTCAGACGCTTAACCAAGTGAGCCACCCAGGCGCCCCTGAACAAAGTCTTAATATGACATATAACATACTAGTGTATTTTATTCTCTCAATACACACACACACACACACACACACACAAACACACATGATTTTGCAGTATATAAGGAAGGGGCTGACAATAACCAGGTAGAGATACATAAAGTAGGATTTTCTTCTGAAAGGGAAGAGAATGTGTCTCCTCAGGTCGGGTCCTGTATGTTTTCTAAAGCTGCCATGGCAAAGTACCACACACTCGATGGCTTAACGAGCAGAGGCTTATTATCTCATGGTTTTGGAGACTGGAGGCCTGAGACTAGGAATCTCTTCCTTCTGCGAGCTGTGAGGGAGAATCTTTTCCATTTCTCTCCCCCCTACTTGCTGCTCACTTTCTGGCAATAAGATTATCGGCAACTCTTAGCTTGTAGAAGCATCACCCTGATCTCTGCCTCCATCTTCTTATGGTGTCCTCCCATGAGCATGTCAGTGTCCAAATTTCTCCTTCTTAAAAGTACATTGTTAATATTGGGTTAGGGGTCCACCCTGTTCCATGAAGTATCTGACCTCGTGACATCTGCGGCAGTCCTATTTTTAAATAAGGTCACATTCTGGGGTAGTGGAGGTTAAGACTACAACCTATGAGTTGGGAGGGCAGTGCACAATTCAACGCGTAACAGAGTCTCTGGCCCATTCTTACCCAGTAGATGTGATGGACAAAGCTGTCGTCAGGTTATCACATGAACTATGTCCAAGTGGTAAAGGTAGAAAATTGTGCTAAAAAAAAAAAAAGCAGTCATTTTAATAGGCATATTTTTTGGCCTCATTTTATCTGAACCAAGTCATTTTAAGTCAAAACTCTGAATATGCTATATTTGCAAAATGCTTGCGATCAATCGTAACTCATGTGCATTAATAATAGAAGAAAATCAAACGTTTTCTAAAAGTCACTTCCTCTCTAAATGGTTTAAAAGTGCCAACGTAGGGGCGCCTGGGTGGCGCAGTTGGTTGAGCGTCCGACTTCAGCCAGGTCACGATCTCGCGGTCCGTGAGTTCGAGCCCCACGTCGGGCTCTGGGCTGATGGCTCAGAGCCTGGAGCCTGTTTCCGATTCTGTGTCTCCCTCTCTCTCTGCCCCTCCCCCGTTCATGCTCTGTCTCTCTCTGTCCCAAAAATAAATAAACGTTGAAAAAAAAAATTTAAAAGTGCCAACGTACATGTTTCCAACTCTTTAAGTGCAGGTAGATTTACTGCTCCAAAATTAATAGATCGTTTGATCTGAAATAAGTTTGAAACAAACGCTGTAATTCAAATCCAAAGTTATTGAAATGGGAATATCATTAGAACTGCCCCCCAAACTATTTATTTTAGGGAAGCCAACTCTATTAAGAAATAAAAAACAAATATCAGAGTGTTTGTTAATGGTCACTACTGCTCCTCCTGAGCACACTTTTTCATTGTGTACATGTTAAGATTTATGGGAGGGTTATAGGCCCGCACTCAAGCTGACTGGTCTTTTTATTGCCCAGAACAATAATAAATTGAGCTAAACTACCTGTCAGTTGTGTAAAACTGTGTAGACCAGTAAGTTGATTGACTGCAGGGTTTTTTCCCCAACTTTTGAAGCAGATATGCTGACATCCTGTATACATATCCTGAGAAGATTATTCAAAGTGCAGATTAATGTCATACCCCACACATTCAAACCTCTTCTGACTTGGGTTCTTTTGCTCTCTCACTGATGTGCACATCAAAGCCATTCCGCAGTGGTGGTGATGGAACTTTGGTGCTTAGGAAAGATGGATGAACATTTCTGCAGAATACTACTGTTTAGCCATGAAAAGACCAAAAATGGGTGGGTGGCTTCAAATGTACGTAGGGGGAAAAACAAATTCTAAGAAATCAGAAAGTTTGGTACCCATTTGGAAAGACATGAGCTATTTTTAGATGTAAAGAGGATGTGGTGATGAACATGAAGCCTAAAGCCAGGTAAATCCAAATGCAGCACTTTTCAATGTCAAGATGCAGGGTTACACATTACCATTCTACCAAAATATGAGTAAGTAAAAGACATTAGTTTCCATTTTTAATCCAAAAATAGCTTTCGAAACAATAGCTTTCAAATATAAATGGAAGATACTGTATATTATCAGGGAGGTAAAGTGACGTTTAAGTTGTATGGATATGTATGTAAAATGTTAAAAACAGCCTCCTAAGAGAATTATGTGTTTTAGATGTTGGGAGTAGGTAACTCCCAAATGTCAGTGACAAAGCTGTCATGCAGCTAGAATTATTCGGTTTTGAGTCTTCATAGTTTCTGAATAGTCCATCGACATCTAACTATCCACTCCTCACAGATGAGGTTCTGGGGCTGTTGACTCAAGTCAAGTATTTTCCTGAAAATCCCACAGATAAATTTGAGAAATTCTATACCAGGGCTATGGCCGTAGCCTGGCAATGGCTCATTCCCAACCTGTCTCCTCGTACCTTTGACTCTCTCCTCCTCTCCCATCTACTAACTGATGTAAGGTCACATCCCCACCCCACTACCGTTCATGTTCATTGTAGGCAGGTGCCAGTTGACAAAATTACAAATTAAGAGTTATTTCATACACTTCTAGATGAAAGCAAAATAAAAAAAAGAAATGAAAGGAGACCATTTGACAGTTTAGCATGAGACAGACCTGTATTTGAAGTTACAAATATTGCTTAACTTCCCTGAGCCTTTGTTTCCTGTTTGTATATAATATTACCATGATTCTGTAAACATGTGATTATTACTGTTAATGACACCACTATGGCTCTGATGAAAGTCACAAATCATAGGTTAGAAGTTACAAAAAGGCAAAGCAACAGTAACAGTTTACCTGGTTCCCTTCAGATGAGAGAAAATCCCTTATGGCAGAAAATGGTTTGTCAAATCTAAGCACTGCTTTGACCATGGCTCTCATTGAGGGTGAACTTTGTTCTTCCTAGCTACTTCACTTACGAAGCTAGAGAGTCCACATTTTCAATATATTTCATTAAATGTGCATGCAGTTTTCATTTATAAACCTCTCCAGCTACTTTTTTACTAAGGAATTAGAGGTGAAAAATCCTTTGTCTTTTGCATTGTCATTTTTGGTTTAATATCCCCCCAGTGAATCTTCTCTCTGAAGCATTTAGAAAAAGTTAATAAGAAAATGCACCAAGTAGCATGTTTGTTGTATAGAGACCAGGCTTACCTTCAAAATATCTACCCTGAGGGGACTACATCTCTTTTAGTCAAAAATGTCTAATCTCGGCTTTCCCTTCTCCGTTGGATCTAGAGTAGAAAGAATCATTTTCCATTACTATTTATAAAAGGTATCTTGTATCTTCTCTCTGATGATTTTGTTAAGACTGAACCTAGGTAAGTCTTCTCTGCTGACCCCAATGTGTGCAGACACTGTTGATTTAATTTTTCAACTCAAGGAGCTTACATCTCTCTCTCTCTCTCTCTCTGTCTCTCTCTCTCTGTCTCTCTCTCTCACTCACTCACTCACTCAAATTTTGTCTTTCACACTTCACAGTAGGGAGATGTGTGAGCCCATCACTTCCAAAGAAAAGTGCCACATTTGTAAATAATCCCTACCACATTCCTTATTGGGATATTGGCCTGGCATCCAAGACTTTGAGACACTAAGATTATCGTTCACTTAAAGCCATCATTTGTTTTGCATTCTTTCTGCTAGGACGCAGAGAATTACCTGAATCCCTGTCCTCCCATAGCAAAAGGAGTATGGGTCAAAATATTAAATGTATTTCCCTTTGGGGAAAGACACTGAATGGAAAGGGAAGCATTTTGATACAGGATTCTGCTTTCCCATTTTATTACCGTCCTGAGAAAGCCAGGGCACCTGGGTGGTTCAGTCAGATAAGCATTCAACTTTAGCTCAGGTCATGATCTTACGGTTCGTGGGGTCAAGCCCCACATCAGGCTCTGTGCTGGCAGCTCAGAGCCTGGAGCCTGCTTTGGATTCTGTGTCTGCCTCCCTCTGCCCCTCCCTGCTTATCTCCCTCTCTTTCTCTCCCTCTCTCTCTCTCTCTGTCTCTCAAAACTAAATAAACATGCAAAAAAAAAAAAAAAACTTTCCTGAGAAAGCCAACAGACCTTTTATTTTATAGCAAAACCATGTAATTCAAAAAATGTATGAACTGAAAAAGGTGTAAGGAAAAACTTCAGAATTAAAACCTGAGACCAAAGGGAAAAAAATCCCATTAGAGAAAAAATTATGCTGACGATAACAAAGAAAAGCAAGAACAAAATCTCATCATTATGCAAGGGTGCTAAATAATATGACACAGACTATAGATCGACTGCTGGTCCTTGAGAGTGGAGTTCACACCAATTCCATTTTGAGGCCAGCTGAATAGTTCTTAACTACTTTTCTCAGGTGGAAAACTCTGCAGAGGTTTCTTCTAACATACCTGTCCAGCTCAATGGGAACGTTTTGTTTCTTTCTAAAAAATTCAGTACGTTCATTTAAATGAACAAATCCCCAGATCGTAGGACAGCAGAAACATGGGGAAATTATTCCTAAGCAAACTTATCATTGCTGTGATCAATTTTAAATATTGCCATCCATCTACTTCGTTCCATCTGTGCGTACCAGATGAAGAATAATTTCTTGGCGAACGCTGCCACACAATTGTGGGCCGATGGGTCAGTTTATGAGCCACCATTTTACTGACAATGGAAGTTCCTGAACAGAGGAGCCCTGATTCGACAAATGGTACAAGAGCGTCCAGAGCCCTGTCCCAGAATTTGACTCTGTTAAATGAGAATTCCTGCTTGAGCATAGATTGGATAGAATTGGTTACTGGACTCAGGTACCACCCAAAGATTCTGATGTTTGGCATTGTCACACTTTTAGTAAGTAAATCGCTCAGTCATTTGAGAGAAAATGATACCCTCTCTGCTATATTAGAAACCGGGTTTTCGCATGTTGTTTTGTGAATTTGTCTCAGAATACTTTTGTAAAGTTGACACCAATTTGTCATAGTACCACGCTCAGATGCTTTTATTTTCCTTGCCCACCTCTTCCTGTAAATTGGCCTGTTGAGTAAAAGACCCCATTATCTAGATACTCTGGTGCCTTTGTTTACCTCAGAATAGATAGTGCTAGTTTATAAACCACTTTGACAGTCTTTCCCGGGACATTCTGTATAAAGTGCAAAGTGTTGTCATTTGCATTTTCTACTGTTGGTGTGAGGTGATATGTCCAGGTATTGAGTTTACAGTGGTAATATGAACTCAGTTCTTTTCTAAACTCGAGGGAGACACTCAATCATGAAGTGGCACAGTGACTCCGGTGGAATAAAACAGAGTTATCAGGATACTCTGTCTGGGGCATTCTAATGACTCTGTTGGTGACAGCTTGTCTACTGCCTGGTGGCATTAATAAAGAGCACTTTTTCTGGGGAAATTGTTATGCTGGCTTTGCTGTCATGTGATCTGACAGGGCATATACCCTGTCAAATTGAGTCACTTTGCATTTCACTACAGACAAGGGTCTCTTGCAAAATGGCACCTGGGAGTGTCACTGCACCAATACTGTTTTATTCTCAAGAGAAACCTTTAACCAGGTGAAATAGACAATTGCATCCACCATACACAGAAAATCAAAACCAGCTCACTTACCTATTTCAGCTGAAATATTCCTAATTCCCCAATCTCAAAGCACATGTGTTTACAAGCAATAGTACTGAAATACGTCTTCAGGGTATAGTTAATAATATCGGGAGTAAGTTCACATACGTAATCCTCAGTAGAATGAAAGGGCGGCCTCATCCAGAAATTGTGAGTGTAAAGGGGGAGATTAGTCTCTCTCCAACCCTATCTTTATGTTGTGTTTTTTTTCATTCCACATCCTCCAGGACATGTAGTATGGTCTCTAAAAGCCCTAGTTGCTTCCAAAGCGGGCACTCTCTGCCTTTTTGTTGGTAAGGGAAAAACACAAGATAAAACAAAACAAAACAAAAAAAAACCACCATTGCTTTGTCAAGGTCTGCCAACCACCCATTCATCATGCAAGTCTGAACTTTGGTAATATATGGCTGTGGAGACATGATGGGTGTGGGATCGGGGATTTAGGAAGGATTCTCAGGAACAACGAACTCAAACAGGCTTCTGTTTAAATGGAACAACACTAGACTTCATTTGATTCAGAATTAGTGACCCAGTTCAATCTTATCTGAAGTTCAAAACAGCTTATTTCATTTGTTTTTGACAATTGTACATTTTGTTATCCTATAAGGTTAATGAGAGGAAGTCAAGGTTATAATGAGAGCTACAAAAGGGAAATACCACACTAAAGTCTGTTTTTTGTGGTGATGTGACCTAAAGAAAAAGCCCTTAGATTCTGACTTCTCATAAAAAGCCCATGCTTAATAACACTCACGATAGTGGTGGTTGTGAGAAAAGCTAATCTCAGAAGACTTTCTGCATAGTTTTTGTATCAGAGAGATTGGTTGCTTTAGATAAACTACTCGGCGAGTATACATTGAAATTCGTACTTAAATACTCTGAAAAATAGCCCAGAGTAATTAAATCCTGTGTATATCATATGGCACTCTCCTGCCATTGGTCAAACAGAAAAAGGGAATGAGAGAGAGAGGAGAAGAGAAAATAAAAGCCGAGAAACACTCTGGTTATAGAAGCTCATTCATTTAGCTCATTTACTTAGTTAAGTAACCAAAATGTTTACTGTGACTCATGAATGCGGTTAATTTGAAAGCCAGCAGATTAGTACGTAATGTCTGTCCAATTAAACCCAGAAGCCCAGTTCACAAGCAGCTGACATGTCATTGAGGGAGCAAAGCCGAAAGCCACCAGAAGGCGGTCTTTTCCCGGGTTTATAGCAGAAGTGGGAGAAACACAAGATTGCCAACAGCACATAATGAAGTTCCTACAGAATGTTCGCCAGAAAGATAGGGTTTCTACCCTTGAGTGACTACCTCTGGGTGGGAAAATTTTTCTGCATTTTCAAAAATTATGCAATAAAAATATATTAGGAAAAAAAACAGGGAAGAGAGCCTATAAATTTGCCCTCATAGGCCGAGAGACATACTCACTTTATTCCCCTTTCCTCATAGCTCATCTCTTTCGTTGTTTGGCTGAAAACAAACTGTTCACAAGCTGCTGTACATCCTCAGCACCACCAGGATACCACAACCGGGAAGAGCGACAGGAATAGGGAATCCTCTGAAAGATCCCCTTTACTGGGGCAGAAGTTGGCTGCACTGTCCTGATATCACTTATACGATTCCTTCAACTCCTGCCCAATCCTCTTACATATAAAGGGGAGAATCGTTCCAAAGTTGGCTCCTCTGTGACGAACTAAACCATCCTTTCACCTGCTAAAATGAGAGAATGCGGGGCGCCTGGGTGGCGCAGTCGGTTAAGCGTCCGACTTCAGCCAGGTCACGATCTCACGGTCTGGGAGTTCGAGCCCCGTGTCAGGCTCTGGACTGATGGCTCAGAGCCTGGAGCCTGTTTCTGATTCTGTGTCTCCCTCTCTCTCTGCCCCTCCCCCGTTCATGCTCTGTCTCTCTCTGTCCCAAAAATAAATAAACGTTGAAAAAAAAATTTTTTTTTTAATGAGAGAATGCATTGAGGGCAGTGGCAAAGTGGATTATCTATTCATATAATGGATCAAGATATATATGGATATACGACATATTCTGTATTTGTGAGCAAACTCTAAAATTAATTGAAGGTACAATGAAGGAGAGTAAGGACAAGCAAAGAAAGAAGTATCAATTTGTACCATACTTAAAAAACAAATCCAAGAGGTATAAATCACCTGTCACCAAGTCAACCAATTCAGCCTCCTATTAATTTGGAAATAAAAAATTGAATGTTGGCTGAGCTATCCAATTCCAAGGATCAACTTAAAAGTAAACCATTCCTAGATATATCAAGTGTATTCCAAGCGAGTTTATGGGCTTCTTATTTTCAAGAGGGCAAAATCCATTTGAGAACTTAGATCCTACATACTCCTTCTTACTTCGGTTTATTTTTAGTAGAGTGTTGGACCAGATTCAAAGTTATTTCAGGAGCATATCAGAGAAAATTTGCCTAAAGAAGAGTTTGTGCCAAGTAGTCATTAATTAAAGCAAACTGAACGAAAGCAAAAGCTCTAGTAGATAATTCTTTTAGTTGATTTGCAATTTCTTATAACCACTTTTATTTTTCATACTACCTGTTTCTCTGAGCCAAGAGCCATAAGTTTAAGCCAATTTATTTTCATCATTTGGTGTATCTGTCATTATCATAATTTTTTGATCTGAAATATAGCTCTCTAAATTTTGGTGTTCTTATGTATATATAAATATGAATATATTTGAATGAAGTGATACACATACACACACACACACACACACACACACACTAGCACTTAGCACAAAAGAACATAAAATCACATAACTTAGGAGCAATAATGTTACAGCATTTTGTCCCCAGTTGACATCTTAATGCGGTTCTGTTTTCAAAATAAGGTGGGGAAACATACATTGTAATAATTTTCAGTTCAATTCCAAACCCACTAGAATGATGAGAGTTCCATTAGAGCTTGATGTGTTGAAAGCGACAGTCTATAGATAGAAGCAAATTTCGCCACAAATGTATAGGAAGCAAAGGGAGACTGAATGAAGTGAAAACCCAGCAGTTGTGAGACATGCCATTCTTTCCTGAGTCAGGTCATTCTGGTCCAAACACACACACACACACACACACACACACACACGCACGCACGCACAGAAAGGACGGTGTGTGGGAGATACATCCCCTTGTCCTTTGTGGCATCTGCTGACAGGATGGTTTAAAAATCTGCTGTTGCACAAATATTTTAGGAGGTGACTCTTAGGCATGATTAGGCACTTACTGTGGACCAGACAAAATATAAGGGACTAAGAGAAAAATGCTGCCATTTCGTAGAGTGTACAAAATTACAAAAACGTTCCAATGTTATGTCATGAAAACTGCGGAGTGTTTATATGAAGTTTAAAAAGTAATAGCAAAACCACTCACCCTTATCCTGAGTTCACTGGAAAAATTTTTGCAAAGAATAGAAATCTCCACAAACATGAGATGAACACAGGAAGCAAGTAAATACAACATGTTTTATGCGTAAGGTGAGATACAATGTGGAAAGTTATGGGAATCCTGGGGACACTGAGTACCTGCGCAGATGTTTGAAACTTTTAACACGCTTTTTGTGTACGTGCTGTTGTGACTCTCAGGTCCCACCCATTTTTCAGTCTGGATCACACTACACAGGAGGAAACTATACTCTTACTTGGCTCCCCGCTTAGAAAGATACGTTGTCAGTGTAGGAAAGTGCCGAGCTAATATTTAATAATATTTAAAATTTAAATAGGTAATGCTATCTAATAAAACTCATAGTGTTTTGAAATCGGACAGCCTGAAGTGAATAAAGTACTCCTATGGAACACGTAAGGGGCCAGGATGGTCGTCGCAAGAGTGGACGGAATTAAGGTACAGGAAGGGTGTACCTGTTAATGACAATGTTAAGAGGCACAGGAAGCAGAGGGAGATGTCAGAGGACAGGAAGTAGAAAGCAATTACGGCGACTCCTCCTCTCATTAGGAGTCAAGCAAGGCTCTTGCTGGAGTGTCTTCAGCTGTTTTTTGCAGAGCTGTGGTGATTCTCTCAACTTCTGTTCCAAAGGAAATGGTTACCTTTCCCCCAAGTCATGCAGGACCTACCTACTCAGACTCTCAGCCATAGCTGCACCTCTCATTTGTAATTTAGAAGAGGCTTGCAGTTTCTTGTGCCTACCCTGTAGGTCCACGAGAAGGCTCAACTCTGACTTGCAAGATAATCCATTAATTCTCCAAATGAATTACCTACCCCTAGGTTGATGCTTGGAGTCAATGTCCTTCTGTGCATTTAAGAGCTTGAGTTCCCTGTATAGGGGGTTTCCGAAATCCCTGAGACAGGTCACACACTTATTTTAGTAATGGTCATCCAAGGCTCTGAGAATTCAGATCATTGCCACATGGATCCCCGACCACTTTGTGCATAGTCCAAGCCACAGCACCAAGATGGAAGTGGACTTTTGAACACCAGGTTTCGTTGGGATTTTTCTGGTCAGATAATTTTTCTCTTTGGAGGTGAAGAATATGCAAAGGAATTAAACTGAGCAAAGGTGTTAAATGAAAGGAAAGGAAACCAGAAAACAGTGTTAAGTAAGGCAGAATCATGATATGAAATGCTGGCTCACAGATGTGAAGACCCAGAGCCGAATGCAGCATTTCCTTAATTTTACAGTGCGCACTAATGTCGACGTGAATTGTACTTTCTGTCACGCCGAAAGTATTTATATTCGGGATTCTCCAGGAAAAGAAAAGAAAATTAATCAAATAGTGTACTGTGAGAGCTGGAAACATCTCCTGGAACCCTCCACCTGGAAGTATACATACCGGCTGGAGACAAAATGGAGATACAGATCTGATAATGTCAGATGCGAATATACAATAATAAGACAATGCATATTGGAACTGTGCGTACAATTTCAGAACTGAGACCGAGACCTCCACTTTTAGGTACCACTGCTCTCAATGTTAATGTTTCCAGCCCAGGACTTCTGTCTTCCAAAGGGTAAAAGGGATCCCGGAGAGGGTTTCGAAGAGAGAAATATGTAACCATCAAGTTCTGCATGATGAGTCCAATGACACTGACCCAAATTCCTTCTTGGTCAGTGTTCTTTAGGTGGATCACACAGTAGAATGTTGACACATTGGAACTCTGAAGTATCTAATGAATGAGCACCAGAAGCAAGGTCAGAAGTAGTAGTAGTAGTAGTATTTTCTACAACGCATTGACAACAATGTGCAATCTCTATCCTAGGTCACATAAACATTTTTTTCTGTGTAGATAGTGTTGTGGTTTGTCTTTGAGTGGTGTCTCTATTTCTGGAGACATTTTATGTAGTGGTACACGGGAATATTTTTGTGACCTCTGGAATTATTTATATTTCGTTTGTTAATACTGGAGCATCCAAAAAAGCGTTGTTAGGTCTAGTGGTCCCAGTAACACCGTTATTCTACTTCACATAATCCATGCTGCATCCCACGAATAAAATACCGACTTGTTTTCAGGTTATGCAATGTGTGAGTAGATTACAATGCTATATTGCTTAGGCATGCATGAACTTGGCTTTTTCTCCCTTTTTGTTCTTTTTCGGCTCCACCCGTTTTCTTCTTTGAAATCATTGCCTCCTTAATCGAGCAAAGTAAGAATACTTACATAAGTAGGGCATTGCTGCTGACACCACGCTGTTTTCGATACCTCTGGCATGCTCTGAGTAACAGAATGTACTCCCTAAGCCCAGAGAGTGTCCCTGCATCATGGTTTAGGTCCTGCCCGTGCACCACCACCCCCAGGAGGTTGCACGTATTTCATGTTAAAGCTGCCTCCTTCCCTGAAGAGTCCAGCTTCTCCAGAAGTGGACACTGGGTGCTGTTCTGTGCCTTTGCCATCTCGCCTTTCTAGGATGAAGGTGAAAAAAAAAAAAAAAAAACAGCCTCGTGAAGACAGACACACAGATCAGCTGGTGGCACCAAGGCTAATAGTTAAAGAATTAGTCCTGATTAGAATTAGACAGTCTCAAGTTTGAACCCTGCTTGTCAGCTCTGTGACCATGGGCAAGCTATTTTATCTCTCTGCACGTCAGTTTCTTCATTTGCAAAATGCAGTTGACATCAAGACCTGTCTCAGTGTTTCTTGGGAGGATTTGGCGAGTTAGCACAGCAAACAACACATAGTTGGCTCTCGGCAGTCGCGCAGTGCTGGGGTGGGATGGGTACCGGGATGGGTGGATTGCCAGGAAGCAAGATAGGGGTCCCCCTCCCTTAAAGGCATTTAGAGATTACCTCTGCTGGCTGCTCGGGAAGGGCTGGTCGTAGAGTATTATCCAATATGAGAAGGAGCATGAGAACCACATTGGAACACTTTTACCTCCTTTTGTTGAGAAAGAAGCCATTGGCCCTTTGCATTAAACTGAGTCGAGGTGAAGTGGCCAGGATTACTCAGGGTGCAATATTATCGGTACCCTCGAAGCATCGGAATCCACGCGTGCGTGTTGCTAATCCATCTTTTCTCACTGCCTCTTGCTTGCAGACCCCTTCTATACCGTTCAGTCGTACACGATAGCTGGGAAGATAAATGAACTCAAAAGAAGCAGAGAACAATACTGCGGTTTTTAAATCTGTCACATTTCTTCCCCCACTTCAAATTTGACTTGACAACTACATTTATTTCACCTCGCAATTGCTACAGGTTAATAATATTGTTTTATCAGGGAACATTTATCTTGAGGAAGAAAGTTATCCTAATGCAGCAGATAACTTATCCAAGGACAAATAGAAAGGGGGCTGTGTCTTGAGGGTAATGCTAATGCCTGGCGTGCTATAAAAATAAATGAAATCTGATTAACGCTATTGGGAAGAAGAAGAAGTCATAGTTCCTGTGAAATATTATTTTGCTGATTGGAACCATTTCCATTTTTTGTCAGTTCAAAACATTGTATTAAAGATGACGAGAGATGACTTTAACTGTGACAGAGATCTCAAGTCCTGTGATTAAAAGTGGTTGTTATAGGCTTGTAATCCTGCGGGTTTAGTCTAAAGTATTTTCTCCATAAATTGAAAGAGAAACACACTAAGAATTCAGAAGATTTTAATTAAAGTTGTTCAAAAAAAAATTAATGAGAGTTTTAAAGGCTGGTACACTAAGTGTTTTTGATAATGAATTCAATTTATGGAAGAAATTTGCTAGCCAGTTTTGGGGATGCCAAAACAGCCTTCATCTGCACAATGTATATTTTCGTGGAAGCATTATTATTAATTACCCCGCTTTTACTAATTCACAAAAGTGAGTCCATATTCAGCTCCGTTCCGATACATTCCGATGATATTAAACCAAGCATCTAAAAAGTGGCAACAAAGGCTTTTTAAAGGAGAAAAATAGACCACAAAGGGTTGGGCAGGATTCTCGGGACCGTGAAACAAATGTCTTTTCAAAAATAGCTCGTTGGTGTAGAGAGTGAAAGCAGCCTGGGTCAGAAGCGAAGAAAGAAAGCACAAGAGCATAATTGATTTTGGATTGGACAGCCGAAACACATCCAGTGTAAAAACCGCTCTTTCTCGTTTTTCCGTGAGTGTGCCTGCAGCAGTGTGTGGCATCCTCCACCTCTGCAAGGCCAAAAGTCAGCAGTGCGGAGCACAGTGTGAGAGCCAGCTCTGCGCAAAGAAAGCAGGCGACGCAGGGGTGGTTTCAGTAGTAAGTCAATCCACTAACAATGATAATGGCTTGTGTGTATGCAGGCCCTTTCTTTATGAAGCCCAGTGTGTTTTTAAAACACGATTCTGTTTGTTCAAAATGCACCCCTATGATTAGGAAGGGCACAGGTTTAATTAACTCTGTTTTATGGATGAGGAAACTCACAGTATTCTGGATTGATAGGTAAATATTACAATGGGCCCCATTCGCTGTCCTCTTCTGTTGCCTGGTTAGGCCCTGGTAAGGCAACAGTAGGTCTCCACTGATCACCAAAGAGACTAGAAAAGGGGCCGGTGACGGGCGAACCAAGGGGGCGATTACAGTGACCTCAGTTGTGCATTGCGGTACCAGCCTATCTTCTGCTGAATTTCCAAGGCAATATTCCAGTGTAAAAGTCCCAATCCCAAAGACTATGCTGTTAAAAAACACAAATAACAAACAAACAAACGGGGCACCTGGGTGGCTCAGTCCATGAAGCGTCCAACTCTTGATTTCAGCTCAGGTCATGATCCCAAGGTCATGGGATTGAGCCCTGTGTCGGGCGTGAAGCCTGCTTCAGGTTCTATCCTTCTGCCTCTGACCCTCTTCCCTACTCATGCTCTCTCTCTCCAACACACAAAACAAAGAACCAGGATGTCAGTAACTGGGTTGTTTTAGATCCACCCAAGCTTTGCTGTACCCAAATCACCATGGAATGGCTCTAATGTATTTTTATAAAACTTTGAGTGTTTAGTCATCAGAAAGGTGGTACACACTTGTGGAAACTAGTCATTCAGTTTATTAGGAGTTAATTCTTCAACTGGCTCTGAAGTTTCTTAAGAAAGTGGGAAAGGAATGAGATGAGTTCAAAAGAGACAGAAAGGCAGAAAACCTGCCAACTAGCTTTTTTCCCCTCACTCTCAGGGAATCTGCAGTCTTCGTCCATTCAACCGATGCTTTGCTTTGGGCCAGCCATTAAATAAGACCCCGCGGTGCGGGGAGGAGATTAGTGCTTTTGTTGTTGTTAGTTTGTTTTGTTTTGCTGTGGGTGTGTTTCACTTACAGAATGGCATCCTCTCTGAAACTTCCGTTGGAAATACACAGTTTGTGATTATATTACCATGGGTGTGTGGGGTGCAGAGAGAGTCACAGTGTAGCCCTGAGTCGATCACCCCTTTTATTTATTTGTTATTCTTCATTATTTTATTACATAAGTTGGAGGTGTGCAACATTTTACTTTGACATGTGTATACATTACAAAGCGATCACCCCCAAAAGTCGAGTTACCATTCATCTAAGTTGAACACTCCTTATAAATATGAGAAGGTGAAGAAAGACAGTATCCAGATCGTGAACCAGATAGCTCCCCCAGCACCAAGTCATGAGGTAATTTTCATAGTTGGTTTTTCAAACCAACTCATTTATTCATTCGCTTTTATACAACAAGTACTTGTTGAGTATCTGTCATGTGGAAGGCAATATTCTAGGAGCAGCCAATATCATAGGCATGTCTCTGCTCTTATGGAGTTGCCAGTGGAACGATTCATATGCCCAGAAGCAACTCTCCTTCTGAATATGTGCAATGGCATATCCTTTGCACACTTACTTTTACTACATTGGTTTTACAACAAAGTTAATGTACTAGGTCTTCAGTTCCAAGCAGTGTTAAAGAAATGTTCCAGTGAATGGTGCCTTCCATTTTATAGTCTCTTGTGAAGACAGTCAGTATGGCATTGGCATTGGCAAAAGTGAATTTACCAGTGAACACATGGTCACTCCTATTTTTAAGTGACAACCTTTCGGTTCTGTAAAAATGTAAAATTGTTCTATCAAACTACCTGAGATCAAGCTCTGTACATTCTTACATCATCTCACTATGGCGGTGCTCTTGGAGAAAGACGCTGATGTTGCAAGAAAAAGTCCCACTGGAACCCTCCCACCAAGGTCCCCCACAAGTGTCCTCACTATTGCTCACTGGAGGGCTGTGGTAGAAGTCCTTTTAGGTCATTATAAGAAATCTCCTGTTTTTAGGTAGAAGTTGGGAAGGAAACATTATTTTCTGCAACAATTTAAGAGAAAACACAAATGCAGATTGGGAGAGGAGTAATAGATCAGTCATGGACTAATCAGGAAACAGAATCCACTTGGGAGTTTAAAATAGCGACAAGCATAGGCTGTGGGGGAGTGGGTGGTGGGAAAGCTAAGAACGAACAGGAAAAGTGAGGCAGCCCATTGCTTATCAAAGTGAGTAATGACTTGCCTCCAGGCTGGAAGGATAGAAGAAGGTTATGTTAGTGGAGCCCGGGAAGTCCATGGCTCCCCTGGGGAACTGGAGCCATGGCAGAACTGGCAGGCCAAACCTAGAGTCACAGATGAAACATTGCCACAGTCACATCGTCACCGGAAGCGGAGATGAAGAGAGCTATAAGCCCAGCATTCTCGGTCGACCCCAGTGCCAATATCCCACCAGATACTCCCGGTTGGAAGTCAGTGGAAGCGTGAGAATCCAGCCTGAGAGGGGTCTACACAGAAGAGCTGAGGAAAGGTTGAGTCATGGATGTGAGACCAAACTGCCCAGCGCTGCCCCAGAAAAGTTAAGAGAAAAGGCTCCTTCTTGTTGAATAGAGACATCTACAGACAGCTGGGAAAAGCGACTGACATCACCTTAAAAATATATATTTTTAAAAAGGAATGAAATTTGTCTTAAAGAATGATGAAAATACGAATTTGAAAATGAAAAATATGACATATAAAAATAAAACCACACAAAATTACCTGGAGAGGCTAGTGTCTGAAAACAAGACAGAGGTACAAAAGCATCGCAGTTCGTTAGACCCAAAATAACCATACATAAATTTTATTTTTAATCTTTTAAAATGTTTATTTATTTTTGAGAGAGAGAGAGAGAGAGAGAGAAAGAGAGCACGGGCAAGGGAGGGGAAGAGAGAGAGGGAGACACAGAATCTGAAGCTGGCTCCAGGCTCTGAGCTGTCAGCACGGAGCCTAATGTGGGGCTTGAACCCACGAACCATGCCATCATGACCTGAGCTGAATTTGGACACCCAACCAACTGAGCCACCAGGCACCCCTTTATTTTTTACATTTTATTTATTTATTTTGAGAGAGAAAGAGAGAGCATGTGCAGGGAGGAGGGTCAGAGTAAGGGGGAGAGAGAATCCCAAGCAGGCTCTGCACTGTCAGAGCTGGACCCAGGAATCCATCTCACGAAACATGAGATCATGACCTGAGCTGAAATCAAGACTCAGAGGCTTAACCAACTGAGCCACCCTGGCGCCCTAAAACCATGCATAAATTTTAAAAGATCGGTTACAAGATGAACATAATCAAACTCCTCCCTGTATTACATTTATTAATTTTTTCCACTTATAAAAAAATGAAGTGGATAAAAGTGGAGATGAAAACACTACCCAAATCTTTATGGGAGGAATGAGAACAACTTTTAATAAAGGCTACTACATCTGTTGTTTCCGGATGGCGATATTCCATATAATTAATACATTTTTCTCCACAAATGAATGCATGTGAATAAAACTCTGTAGTAAAATTCCAACAATGGTATTGTTTTTTATTTGAAATTTTGTTTGTGACCTTATATAATTTTGTTTTGGAATCACCTGCAATTTAAAAAGGGAATAGCTAACTTATGCTTATAAATATCAAAGTGATAAAGTGTATTAACATAAAATGGTAAGGGGCGCCTTACCAATTTGATGGAATGTTATGAACTATGGATATTTATAACAGCGAATCCTTATATGTTATAGAGTCAGAAAAAGCAAGAAACCAAATTATGTCGTTAAAGTATACCCACATATGTATAAAAACAAATATGCGACATGAAAAGATAGAAAATATTTCAAATATATGAATCATTGTTAATATTATTAATGTCATTAAGGCAAGGCAGTTTGTTTTCTTCTACTTTCCAAAATTAGGCTAAGGGTATGTACTATTTTGGGGCGCCTGGGTCAGTTGGGTAAGCGTCTGACTTCGGCTCAGGTCATGATCTAGCGGTTTGTGAGTTCGAGCTGTAACAGCCCAGAGCCTGGAGCCTGCTTTAGATTCTGTGTCTCCTCCTCTCTCAGCCCCTCCTCTGCTCATGCTCTGTCTCTCAATAATAAATAAATGTTAAAAAAAAAAAATTAAGAGTATGTAGTATTTTATGATTTAAATAGATTTGGGACAAATTCTTAATAGGTTAAATGTGTGGAGTCCGTAATGTGATTTGGCCGTGTTACTAATCATCTGACATGAATGAACTCATTTGATCCTCTCAACAAATTTACAAGGAGCATATTCCCCTCACCCCATTATGCAAATAATAAAACAGAAACCTAGAAAGTGTTGGCACCTTGCAGATGATCACACAGTTACGGAGTGGCAGATCCAGGGTTTGGGCCCAAGGGAGCTGACTCCGGAACTCAATAAACACTGGCATAGTACCTCCTCAATCAAGAAGGTGGCATGCAGATTGAAGAATTTTAGTTCTTAAAAAGTTCTATGGGGGGCGCCTGGGTGGCGCAGTCGGTTAAGCGTCCAACTTCAGCCAGGTCACGATCTCGCGGTCCGTGAGTTCGAGCCCCGCGTCGGGCTCTGGGCTGATGGCTCAGAGCCTGGAGCCTGTTTCCGATTCTGTGTCTCCCTCTCTCTCTGCCCCTCCTCCGTTCATGCTCTGTCTCTCTCTGTCCCAAAAATAAATAAACGTTGAAAAAAAAAATTAAAAAAAAAAAAAAGTTCTATGGATCCCAGGTTCTCATCCTTGCCTGTGATAACTTGATGGGCTATGGAAAGTCGTTTGATAAGTGCTCACATTATTTCTCTGATGCAAAGGGAGTCTTTTCAAGCACCATTTATTTAACATTAGAGCTCAGTGGTTTTCCCCTGTCCAGGCAGGTGTGCTTCTATAGCCTCCTGCTTGTCCTTGAGCTCTGAGGAGCTATCACCCTTGTTTCCTGGAAGTTGAGGTATTTGTGTGTTACAGACTGTGAAATCAGAGACAGTCGGTTTCTATGGGAACCAGCTTTACTTAATCCAAAAGGGCAGCGAAGAGGAATTTGTTAAATGTTATGGAGGCAAGAACTATCCTCAGTTTGAAACACTGTTTCTTTTACCTCTTTTTTTTTTTCTTTTTTTAATTTCACTTTCGGAAAGTTCTCCTTTTAATCCTATGCATTTGAAGGAACTGCAACGTCTTTACCTGAGCGATTTAGCAAATTTTTTGTTATCTGTCTTCACAATGTCTAAAACCAAGGAGCGCTGTCTTTTCACAGATTACAGGGCGATACGTGCTTGTGTTTTCCTCAGCCCCAGAAGTGGGCATCGCAGTACTGGAATATATAGATTAGATTACTTTCACAATGGTCTTGAATCTTTGGGTAAACACGGGGAGAAGGGATGGAGATCGGCAATTGGAAAAGCTGGTGTTATTAGTCTGTTTTTTCTTTCTGCGTATCTGGGTTTTCTCAGCAGCTCAAATTGGATTGTAATTCAAAAATTAAGGGAAGAACACCATTGCATCATATTTTAACCCCAAATTGTATATTTCTATTCACTCTTGGGTCTTTAAACTATATGAGAGCAGCATTTTCTTTTAACCTACCTTGGAGAAATCTTTAAAAAGTTTTAACGTAAATGATATTATCTTCTGTAGAAAGCAGTGCCTGACAAAGTGTCTCAGGATTACTAGGCATTATACTTTCGGTACACTTTATTATGAAAATACTTAATATGTTGAAAAATAATTTCTTGTGTGCATGCTGTCAACACACACCAAAAACCATGATGGATTTATCATAATCCAGTCGGTTCCTGAAATGAAGGGGGTTGGTGGCTAGATGTGAATACTTTCAAAAGGTTTATTGCAGGGATCAAAAATATCATTAACAATATGAAAGTAATGTTTTTCAAGGAACACTCTTTTCCAGTCATCCTTTCTCTAAACTCTTTGCAGCTTAGCATAATGATGTTTAAGAGAAGAGCCATGCAGATGACTTCATCATGGCATGAAATCAGGGTATAAATTATTTTACCATAAGATGGAATTAAAGAGAAGACTAGAAATGTATCAGCTTATCAACAGATAGGACTGGGTGTGAAACTTTCAATATAGAGGCATGCATAAATGTAAGACTACACAAACAAGACAAAACAGGACATCTTTATTACCTTCTACGCACAGAGGACCATAACTTAAGGCTTCTAGTAACCTTAGAGAATTGAGTGTCCCCTGACTTAAAACCTCCCAAATCTCTATTTCTGTGATAACGTTTTGTAATTGTCGAAAAGGACTAGTCAATTCCTCTACTCTACGGTAAGCCCATCCCTAAACCCTCAATAGTTGTACATATTTCCTACAACGTCCACCTCTTGCAGATTAAAAAAGGGCTCGGAAGGACACCTGGGCTCACTGTGAAGCAGATTTCAGTGTGTTCCATCCTTTTTGGACCCTTTCCCAAGGGATTTTAATTACTAAAGTGCCCCAAGCATGTTTGCTTTTACATGATTGGTTTTATTTATTTTTTTTTTAATTTTTTTTTAATGTTTTATTCATTTTTGAGACAGAGAGAGACAGAGCATGAACGGGGGAGGGGCAGAGAGAGAGGGAGACACAGAATCGGAAACAGGCTCCAGGCTCTGAGCCATCAGCCCAGAGCCCGACGCGGGGCTCGAACTCACGGACCGCGAGATCGTGACCTGAGCTGAAGTCAGACGCTTAACCGACTGCGCCACCCAGGCGCCCCCATGATTGGTTTTCAAAAGAGTAGCACTGTCCTTTACTGTCCCTTAAGAGACACAATGACAGTGACAGTGCTTTTCATCATTTGAGAACTTCAAACAGTACAACCTAGTTTTCAGGTCCAAGCGTATGTTGGTATTACTTATTGCAAAAATGCTTTCCAAGCTTTGCGCAGTGGCAGTGTCGTAGCCAATGAGGTTTATCCGAGCAGCGGTAACTTGCTAATTAAAAACTTTTCCCAATACCCTGCCGTGATGACTTGAAAAATGCTTTCCAACGTTCTACATAGTCATAGCACAGAAATGGGCACCCGCTCAAAAAAATTATAAAAGTCAACTAATACAGAAAGAATAATCCTCTCAGAAGGTTAAGAAATTTTTCTTCAAATAATAAAGGTCACCAGTGTAAGTAACCTACCCACAAAAAGATTCAAATTGATATCACACAGGACGCTTAAATTATGTCATCGTGACTAATTCTAGATTTTCTTAACTTGTTGCATTTGTTTTAGTGTTCTTATTTTGTGCATTTGTATTCCTAGATTGTATACATTTTTAATTAGCATTGCTATCTGGCTACCTTTAATATGGTCTATGGCTATCCTTCTAATTATCTTCTTACAACCATTATCAGCCTTTTAAATTTTCTCTGATGTCAGTTTGAAAAGTGACAATACATTTAGGGTTAACTATTATTTCAGCCATTTTGATTACATACTTTGCCTTCTGACCTTCTGAAAATCACCTGACCCTTACTTAAGACCTTTGCATAATTACCTATCCAATTTTCTTATCTCCCTCTTCCTTTATATGTTTTTTTTCTTCCCTTAAAGTTACTGAGCGCAGTATAGTTGTGGTCATTGCCAAAGTCATGGCGACCTTGTTAGGACTCTCCCCAAAGTCCTCACAAGATAACCAAATTAATGACTTAATGCTTTATCTTAGTGTCCAGTCATTCCTAAATCTACTGTTATGCCATTTTTGTTCTTTAACAAAGCGTTAATTAACTTGACCAACTTTTGCTTTTATTCATCATTTAGGACAGAATAAGAACCACACGAAGTGTTTAATTCATATACTTCATTATGTAGACAGTTCATTTACATGAGCATGATCATTTTTCTATCCCATGAACGTATTTACTGCATTCAGAATCTCTCCACTTTTTCAAAGGAACATAGTCACATTTGCATTAAAAAAAAAGTTGAAGTCCACAACAATAGACTGCATGATTGTTAAGATTTTTTCCGGGGGCGCCTGGGTGGCGCAGTCGGTAAGCGTCCGACTTCAGCCAGGTCACGATCTCGCGGTCCGTGAGTTCGAGCCCCGCGTCGGGCTCTGGGCTGATGGCTCAGAGCCTGGAGCCTGTTTCCGATTCTGTGTCTCCCTCTCTCTCTGCCCCTCCCCCGTTCATGCTCTGTCTCTCTCTGTCCCAAAAATAAATAAACGTTGAAAAAAAAATTAAAAAAAAAAAAAAAGATTTTTTCCGGATATGCCATTTGTACTCATGATACCCGGAAGACTTTCTGAAGCTAATCTCTAAGCTGATGGTTCTGAAAGTATGGTCCTCTGACATCTGGGGATCTCTGAGACGCTTGCAAAGGTCCTCAAACTCAAACAAAAACTCATAATAGCAAGATATTACTTGCCTTTGGACTCTTTCGACATTTGCAGTAATGAAGAAAAGCAGTGGTGGTAACTGCTATGCCTCGTCCTGTGTTAAATTGTACTAGGAGACATTGCATTCCTTTAAGATTGTCCATAGAAATTTTCCCAAAAAATCAATAAAGGGATTCCGCACCTCAAGAAAACTCTAACGGTATCTTTTGCCAATGATAAAATCTGAGCTTTCCGGTAAAACTTAGAATTTTGAAAAACTTGCATTGGCCACCATAAGCCTCACAGAGTTCCAATCAAGCTTATCATTCTCTCATGTAATAATAATAATTAATGTGATTTTGTCAGTGTGGTAGGCACTTGGTGTATCTGCATAATTCAGTGAAACAATATTTTCCAAATGACCCAATGTTTGATGTTATAAACTCACATGGTAAAAGTTCCATTCAAAGGGTAAGATAGACCAAAACATTTTAATGTGGCAGATATGATTTCGTAATCCACATTGTTACTAATGTTTAAGAAACTGCCATTTGTCTAGTTTGGATGTTCATTCAAAGAAGAATATGTACAATTATCTGAAGGTTATCTATTCAACTGTTTCTCCCTTTTTCGATTACATATGTCTGTGCATATGTCTGTGCATTTTCTTCATATATTTCAATCAAAACGACATATATCCCAGTAGACTGAACATAGAAGTAAGTATCAGAATTCACGTTTTATGAACACATTATATATGTCATATGTAATGATATAAACCACATACATATAAATTTAATAATTTTTAAGTGTGTAGGGGGGATCTTGGGGGACGGCGGGGGGGGGGGGAGAAGAAAAAAAGAGTTGAGAACTGCCGCTCTCAACGTTGGTTTGCCCGAGTCTGAGTTCTGAGCTCTTTCGTTCCTGGGTAGTCTCGTGTAGTTCTGTGGTTCTCAATGGCGTCTTTGATCGGATAACTCACAAGTTCATATATCCAACCCTGGCTTCACTCTTTAACTCCAGACGTAAATGTACCACTGCCAGCGAGCACTGCCGCTTGAACACCTGACAGGCATCGTGAAATTAATGTTGTCGAAACCTAACGCCTGCTGTTCCACTCTAAACCCATTCCTTTACCGACCACCTCTATTACAGTAACTGGTAACTCCAAGTCTCAACTGCTATGACAAAAACCTTGTCTTCACCCTTGACTCCTCTCTTCTCTCATTCAGTTAGTCCAACTCAGCAGGCTTATCAACTCATCTGTGTTCACATTACATTCTAGATCTGTTCAGTTCTTACCACCTCTGCTTCTACTGCCCTGGCTAAGACCACATCATCTCGTATGTAGATCATTTCAATTCATCTCTAAACTGAACTCCCTTTCTACATGCTTGCCTCCTCGATCATTCAGGATAAGCTCTGTTATATTACATCACCAAACATTGCCAAATCCAAACGTTGCCAAATGTTTGGTGTTCTCTCTCTCCCTATACATATATATGTATATGTATATATATATATATATATACACACACACACACACACATATATATACACATACATATACATATATAACATGTATATGTATATATGTATATGTATGTGTATATATATATGTATATACATATATATGCATATATATGATGTATGAAATATGATATATATTAAGTATATATAAATATACATAATTTATAGATCCCACAATATATGTAGATCTCCAAGTAAGAATATAGAGAGAGATCTCTAGTGGATTTCACAACCTAGATTAAATTCTCTAGCAGAGTAGTGACAGGCATGGCTTCTGCTCACAAATCACTAGCCAGAACTGGTCATATGACACTGTCCAACCACACTGAGGCCAGGATGAACCATCCTTACAATGCCTGGAAGGCAGAGAGCCATAAATATTAAGTGACTGGCATGAGAATAAAAAGTTCCTAATTTACAGGCAGGAAAGGAAAGATGAATTTTCTTTGACCACAAACAAGTAATCTCTAAGTGGTTTTAAACTTTGTCCAATAAATTAATCTATAGTGAAGTGGGTTTTTTTTGTCCCAGAAATGCTTTATCTTTTGAAGGCATAGTTTATAAATAGGCATAAAGCAGAATAATCTTTAAAAATGTGTAGTGTTACATAAATGCAGCTAAAAATATGAAAAACAAGCCATTTTATTTTTCAGAACTTATAGTTAATTTAAGATTTTGTAATTATGTGGTAATTACATGGTATCACAATCTTTGATAGATTTCATGCTTAATATATATACATACGGATCTACTCTCTGTTTCTATAATATTACTTTCTCTAGGAAGTTAGAATTCTTGGCATTCCCTATGCCTATCAACAAAAAGATGGATCCCTAAAATTTATAAACATATATCTCAAAGGAACAGGACATAGTTGTCCTCAACAGCAACTGAAGGCAAAATACGGAGAAATTGGTCTACCCATGTGGAATCTTATTTAAACATGGAAAGAGCTTCTTAACCTAGGGAAATATTTTTTTTAAGCATTACATAAGGTAACTAAGAAACTCATATGGAAAAAAAAAACTCAGTTATATTTCAGGAAAGGCTACAAAATAATTGTATCGGAAATCAGAGTGCCCTTAAATTTTTTATATTCGTTGTATAATATCCACGATCATGCAAGTTTTATAGCTGAAAATCGAAGTGAATGAAATTAAAGATGTTCACCTTTCATTACCCTAAAATATCTCCCACACTATTCTGACCACAGAGCCTGAATATAGTTCCTTTAGAATAAAAAAAAAAAATCTTTGAGCTTCACATAGTATAAAGTTGGGTTACTAATGTCTCCTCTTAAAAAATTATACTTTCTTAGATGATAGACGTATGGTCTATACTATATTCCTGCAGGTGGATAATCATTGCATCAGTACAAACAGTAGATACCCACAGGACATACGAACTGCTCTCGTCATCTGATAATATGCTTTAGAGAACATAGCAGAAAGAGGAAAAAAGTTCTTTCTTTAAAATAAAGTTAGCATAATCTGTAAGATTGTGGTCAATTACTGACATTTGTGCCGTGAATTTATTTAAAATGAGGACAAGGACGGGACTGAAGTCTTCTGGGAGAGTTAGTTGACTATTGATCGATTATTTCCATCATCATAAATTTTGTAGCACCTCATTTATTTTAGTAGATTTTTTATTATCCTTTCCCTCTCTCCCTTTTTTTTTGTTAAAAAATGAGATCATTTCTAGAAGGGATGACAATTTAGTTGTGTAGCCAATGGGTTGGTAAACTTTTCATCAAATGACAATAGTCAAGGAGCCAGCACACGTGAGACACTGGATGAAGACATTCAACTATGATTGAAGAGTCATCTTTCTTAAAGCTGACACATTCGTGGTGAGGTAGTGCCAAGACAAATGCAAGCAGAACTGTAGCCTGGAAATACTTAAACATATTATTTGAATTCTCAGAAGTATCATTTTTACTTAAAGTAAACATTGGCATGCAAAGCCAATAGTCTGAGTAATCCGGTCTTGAAGTGTAACTTTATTTGTTATGGGGATTTGCTCAGGGAAGAGAAGGGGAAAAAAATAAACCCAGCCCTTCTTCTTCCAGTGCAGAGAGAAAATCGTTGTTTCTGCAACACTGGAGACATTATTTGAGGCCATGTAAGTGACACTGCCTCAAGCTACTTTAACAATTCCCAACTAAAATTTGATTTAATTGTTTTTAGTAAAGTGTTCCTTTGGCACAGGCCCCCAGAATGATTATTGTCTCTCTCTATTAGCAGATGGATACTAAGCTCTACCAGTGAGAATCCCACACTATAACCAAGTAGCTGGGTCGGAATAGCTCTGAACCCAAAGCAAGAAGCTCTCTTAAATCCCTGATGAATCTCCTCTCTTGAAGAAAGTGGCGTTGATGAGCAAACTGTATAATCCAAGTGTCACCAGTTTAAGATCCATTGTTTAAGAGTTCTGTGGGCCCTCTGTACTTACAAATGCCATGGTTTGTGAATGTGTATATATCTTTACTGTTCCAGGGTGAAGCATCCATAATTTTAATGAGATCTGCAGAAAGATCTATAACCTGTAGTTGTTTTTATAGGAAGCACTTGTACACCTCTACCCTTGTTTTGGCTGGAGCCCGCCCCCATATCGTGGCTCTCTGTTGCCAAAGAAACAGGTCAAGGTCACTGATTTGTGCATTTGCCTGCCCTCCAGCCCTTGGCTCCCCATCTCCAGGTTCCGCACTCCCATTACACTCCCAGCTGCCCCACTGTAACAAGAACAGCCGGACATGGAGGTTTATTTTTCCATTGTAGCTGTGCTGTCAGGCATTCCTGAAAATCCTCTCTCTTTGTTTTTTATGAACTGTATTCTTTTAACAATTCTTCAAGCTTACTTTGATTTGAAATTTCCCAATTGGGAATAACTGCTCTTAAATTTGCTACCTGGGTATGGTTCTTTCTTTCTTTCTTTCTTTCTTTCTTTCTTTCTTTCTTTGGAAAAGACAGAGCATGAGTGGGGAGGGGCAGGGGGAGAGGGAGACAGAGAATCTCAAGCAGGCTCCACACTCAGCGCAAAGCCTGCTGTGGGGCTCGATCTCATAACCATGACATCGTGACCTGAGCCAAAACCATGAGTCAGATGCTTAACCAACTAGGCCACCCAGGTGCCCCTGGTTCCAACTTTCTAAATACTCCTTGTCAGTCTCTTTTGATGGTTTCACATCACCTCTCTAACCGTTAAACTTCAAAGTATATCAGAGTTCAGTCCTTAGGCATTTCTCCTTTCTGTCTGTAGTTTATTGCTACATATCTCCTCCATACTCATGGTTTTAAGTACCTTCTGTGTGATGCTGACCAGAAAATTAGACTTCCAGCCCAGACCTCCACCCCGAACTGCAGAATGAAGACCTCATTGACTATTGACAGTATCTCTTGGATGTCCGACAAGCACCTCAAACTTAGTCCCATTTGTCTCAATAGATGTAATTCAGTTCTTCTCCCTGTTCTGGCCCAAACACTTTGCATTGATGATTCTCTCTCTCTCATCCAGATTCAACCCAGCAACAAATCATTTCGTTGGATGTTCAGAATACAGCTGAAATCTAACCTTTCCTCACCACCTCCATCTCAAAGAGCCCATTTCAGAATCTTACCATTTCATGCCTGGATTGTTGTAGCGGTCTTTAACTAGTCTCTCTGTTTCCAGTCTTGTCCTCTTTAGTTCAGTTTCAACAGAGCAGCCAAAGTAAACTAATTAAAATGTAAGTCACACCACTTCACCATCCTGTGTTGTAAATTTTTTAAGTTAATCTATTTTATTTTGAAGGAGAGAGAGAGAGTGCGAGCAGGGGAGGGGCAGAGAGAGGGAGGAGGGAGAGTATCCCAAGCAGGCTCTGTGCTGCCAGGACAGAGCTCGCTGTGGGGCTCAAAGTCATGTACCACGAGATCATGACCTGAGCCTGAATCAAGAGTTGGATGCTTAACCAACTGAGCCACCCAGGTGGCCCCACACCTCTGTTTGAAACACCTCCATGACTTCCCATCGCTCTCAGTAGAAAAGCCAGTCATTTGCAGGACCTGTGAGGCCCCACATGAAGTGACCCTGCCCTTGCTTCTCGGACCACCCCTCCACCCCTCTCCCCTTCACTCACAATTTCAGCGATTATTTAAATGTTCAAAATGGGGCAAAATTGTAATGCTTTTATAATATTTTATTCTAAAGGTAGAATATTCTGGTATTAGTTGCAAAGATCCGATGACAGCATCCACCTTTCCCAGCATTCAAACAAAACACATTTGTTCACACACTATGTAACAAGCACTTCCATAGAACACACTTCCTTCTCTATAGTAGCCAACAGCAGAGGTAGCTTAGAGCTGGTCAGTGCCTCCAAGGTTGGAAGAACCCTGATGGTAGGGCCTTCCAGGATTGCTCTTTTCCATTATGCATATTACCATTGGCACAGCTCTTGGGGGTCACCCAGCCACACATGTCATGGACACGTTTTTGTGGATGGAGCCCACAGATGATAGAATAAAACAAGTCCTTCCAGCTCCCATTTTCTATGGGCTCCTTTAGTAGAACATGTCTGCTGCTATAACAAAAGTAACACAGACTGGGTGGCTGATGAAAAACAGAAATTGGTTTCTCATGGTTCTGTAGGTTAAAAGTCCAAGATCAGAGTGCCAGCATAGTTGAGTCCTGATGAATACCCTCTTCCAGGCTGCAGACTGTGGATTTCTCATTGTATCATCATATGATGGAGAGCAGACAGAGGATACGAGCTCTTTGGTGACCCTTATAAGGGCACTGATCCCATTCATGAAGGATTATGACCCTCATGACCTCACTGACTCCTAAGTTTTCTTATTAAGGCTCCACCTTCTAATACCATCATGTGGTGGGGATCAGGGTTTCAACCTGTGAGTTTTGGGGGAAGCGAACATTCAGTTCATAAACAAAGTGTCACATCAGAGAGTAACTTCTTCTGATACTGTGCAATAGAAATCTTGACTGGCATGTTTGTTTTATCGCTACCCAACACTGAAATAAATACGAAGCAACTTTAGTATTGACTCTAGACGAGAGGCACAATGATGTAGTAGCCAGAGAGCTGTGCTAAGAGTCCAAAAAATCTTGGTTGATCCCAGCTACAACTTACTGTATGGTCTCAAGGAGTTACCTTTCCTTTCTGGGGATCAGTGTTCTCATCAATTCTTTGTCATAAAATACAAAAGGGAAGGTGTACACAATAATGCTTCATAAACTTTAAATCCTGATATAAAGGCTAGGCAGAACTGAATCCATTTTATTGCACATTTTCTTAAAAGCCCCATAGTTTTTAAAAACTATGTTTTCAAACATTAGTTATAGTATACTAGATGACATATTTTTGCACACTTGCTCATGTCATCCACGAAAAGACCCTATATTACAATCTATTTTCAAACAGGAAAACAAGGTAGAACATTTTGTTCTTGTTCACTCCTGATAACTAATGAGTACTCCCCTTTAATCTACTCGCAAGTTATCTTTTCAATTATCATTTTGCATTGTTTGCCTGAAATTGACGTAAAGCTTACCAATCTGTCTTTTCTTCTCGTAAAACTTTGTGTTAGTCAACGTATAGCTTTCTGGTACTTTTTGCATTGCCCATTATTTCCTAAAAATTATTAAAGATTATTCTGGGAGAGCCTGGTTGCCTCAGTCAGTCGAATGCCTGACTCTTGATTTTGGCTCCGGTCATGATCCCAGGATTGTGGGATCGAGCCCCACGTCGGGCTCTGTGCTGAGCGTGGAGCCTGCTTAAGATTCTCTCTTTCTCTCTCCGTCTGCCTCTCTCCCTGGCTCATGTGCTCTCTCTCTCGCTCGCTCTCTCAAAAAGATTATTCTGCAAATATATTTGCAAGTTTTCTAAATACATTAAATTTTATCAAAGGGAGGGCATTTTTATTATTTGAGATTTTAATCTGGTGTCAATACAGGGTAGGCTAACAGCTATGATGAACAACCCCCCAAATTGCAATGGCTTAACATAGTCAACATTTATGTAGATTCCAATGTAAATGTTTATAGGCAGGTGGTTCTCCCAAAGTCTTTCCCTTAAATGGTGACTGGAGGGTCCGGCTCCTTCCATCCAGTGGCTCTTTTGTGTCTTTGAGACCTCAAAGATTCTGCTGGATTTCTTGCCTCTGGTTTGTTGTCGAAAGAATGAAGAGAAAGCAAACCTAGGATGGCGTAAGAGATTTTGGGAGCCCACGCTGAAAAATCTGTGAGCAGCACATGTCCCACCTTGAATCACCTAGAACTGGATGTGTGGCTGGCAAATGCCAGCTTCCTTGATGCCAGGAGCCAACGTGAAATGGTCATGCGCACTTAGCAAGGCCTCCGTCGTGAACCTCTTCCTTTGAAAGTTGTTCTATCTCTTCAAATGAAATACCATCTTCTGATGAAGAAGGAAGTAAATATGGGAATTGAATAGTCACACTTGCACAAACCTGCAATGATTCTTCCCTCAATCAAAACATTTTGAAATAAGTCCTTGGGTTGACATTTTCACATTTCTGAGTTTCAGTGTATTCTGGTTATGGCCCTTTCTGATACAGTTCTTACAGGGTTTTGCCTTTGTACCAAAGGGTGTGTGTCTTCCATACGTGTTCTTGAAGACTGGGTTCTCTGTGCAGTCGCAAGCGTTCCTGTCCATTTCTTTTCATGTTTGTGCTTTATTAGTGCTACTACAGAGATATTCTTAAGGTCAAGCTCACTTCCACGTTTCAAACTATTGTTTCCTTGTGTTCACAGTCTAGTCTGCTGTAGCAAATACTTTGTTTTCCTTTAGCCTCTCCAAAAGTCCTTCCTGGTCCTGACAGGATATGCTGTCCCTTGACTATAAGTCATATGACCGTTAGCGGTAAATACACAACACGCACATATCGTTTGTCACACCATCTGTACTCCCAGCAGGTTTGTTGTTGTTGTTGTTTTTTATGTATGCTGTATATTCAGTGTTCCCCATTCCTGTGTAGGTCAGCATTGCCATCTGTGATTCTTCATGGCTGGGAACTTCTGCAGAAGATCTCCATCCTCCATGGGGATAAAAGCACAGCTCTTGAGAACCCATAGGTCCTTTCATATGCAGGCTCATGTCTGTGTCCCTGACGTTTCCTTCCAGGTTGCTGGGACTTCAAAGTTAGAGGCAGCCTTCAGGCAATGTAATTACTTAGAATGCATTTCATTGAGGTCAAAAAGTTCCCCCTACTAAGCAATACATCATCACCCTCAATATATATCTTGTAAGGTACGGTGAAGCCCTTTCCTTAGAGAAAAGTTATAAATAAAGAGATTGTTTTTTTTTCTGTAATCTTTTAAAAGCAAAACAGCAGTGGTGAAAAGTGTTGTGTGCCCTAAAAAAAAAAAATAATAATGAATTTGAGAGTTGTCGAATTTTAATGACTGATTTTAAATTGAGCTGTTGCTCAGAAGTAGGGCAACAGGACTGAAATTTCTGACTTCTTTTGTTTTCCCAGGTGTTAGCAATCCCTCCCGGCTTAAATGGCTCTGTGTTTACTCCATCCGTTGGATCGTTAATAATGACAGTAAATAAAACCCAACCTAGGAAGCTGGTTCCTTTAATCTGACAGGTACTCAAAAAGCAGTCACGCCTCAAAATGAAGAAATACCTGCAGCGAAAACTGCTTAAATTTCCCCTCTAATAACTGAGCTATTTAGCAGTAAAATCCAGTTTTATTTAAATGCGTGGGAAGAGCCTTGGCAGAGAGGACTACATCCCTAAGCCCCTGCAGTCCTCGTCATTGTCTGTACCACTCACCCTCCCTCACTCTACCTTGGTGTACCACAGGTAGACTTTCCCTGGAAAATGTGGGACTGAAGCGTTCCTTTTGCGTGCTGTCTAGTCTTTCCACGTGAACTCGTTTTACCTTGATTTTCTTTAAACAGTGCTTAACACAAGACATGGATTTTAGGAAAAATAGAAAAAAAACTAATTAGCAAGAAAAATGACTCATAATCCCACCATGCAGAGAAAAGTAAAGTTATCAATTTAGTATGGGCTGTAATAACATGGTTCTGTGTGTATCGTTCCAAATGCATTTCACAAATATGCAATTTGTTCACCAAATGGGAATAGTCTATAAATATTTTCCCATTTTTATTAAGAAATAAAAAGAACTGTAGATTATAATAGCCAAATAAACACAAATTGCCTCATTCAAATGTAGAACATCGTCGGTACTGATGAATCAACATGAATGCCTTTTCCCAGCCCCAGCCCCTGCATCGTCAAGGAATTTGGCATTTCTTTTTCCTTTGTTGTATTATTTCCTCTGTTTTACTAAAGATATATGAGTATCTACATAATATATTGGTCTGCTTTTGCTTGTATTTAAACTTCATAAAGATGATGCTATGGAATGAATTGTGTCTCTCCAAATTCATAGGTTGAAGCCCTACCACAGTGTGACCAGAGGTAGAATCTTTTGAGTTCACAAAATTAGGGCCTTAATCCAATTGGACTGTAGCCATATAGAAGAGAGGGGAATCTCTCTCTCTATCTCTCTGTCTCTATCTCCTTTTCCTTCTCTCTCTCTCTCTCTCTCTGCCCTGTGAGAGCAGAGCATGAAGACAACAAACTACAAACCAGTAGGAGTGTTCTCCCCAGGAACCAATTCAGTAGCTGGCACCTTGACCTTGGACTTTCCAGCCTCCAGTATTGGGAGAAAATAAATTTCTGTGTTTAAGCCACCCAGTCTATGGTATTTTGTTATGGGAGCCTTTATAGACTAAGACAAATGACATGACTTTTTAGTGTTATTTGTAGCTTGTTTCTTCACTCAACACTATGGCTCCAATGCCATGCGTGTTGACCATAGCCATGGCTCCATGTTGATGTCTGTAGAGAATTCTGTTAATTGACTATTCACGATCTATTTTTCCATCTTTATGTTGATGCATGTAGAAAAGTTGCAGTTTTCTGCTATTATAAGCATTTTACAAGTGTTCCCATTAACCCCCATCTTTACCAGCACTTGGTATTGTTAAATTTTGGTCTTGGCAATCTAGTTGGACTGACATGGTGTCTCATTGCCATATTTATTTGCACTTTTCAGGCTACTGAGAGACTGAATTTTTACACTGGTTTATGGGTTGCCTTGCAATGCTTTTTCTGGAAATATCTGCATACATATTTTGCTATTTTTCTACAAGTTTTTTGCTTATTACTTATTGACTACCGTGATTTGCTACCTTTTTTGTTATCTGCTGGGATTATGTGATCAAAAGATCTTCCCCTGGTTTGTGGCTTCCCTTTTTACTCTCTATATGCTGTCTCTAAACAAAAGCTTTGAAATTTTATGCAGTCAAATCTATCAATGTATCTTTTGTACTTTCCAATTTTGTTTGATATTTTTAAAATATTCCCTACTGGGAAGGTATAGAAATATGTTGTGGTATCTTCCACTTACAGATGGAAAATTGGTTTTCCCAGAACCATGTATTTTTCCTAGTACTTTTTAAATTCATTTTTATTTTATTTATTTATTTATTTTTGTTTTAGAGAGAGAGAGTGAGCAGGGGACCGAGGCAGAGGGAGAGAGACAGAGAATCTTAAGCAGGCTCCACGCTCGGTGTGGAGCACGGAGCCCGACGCAGGGTTTGATCCCACCATCCTGGGATCACGACCTGAGCCGCAATCGAGAGTTGGATGACTGAGCCAAAGTCACCCCTTTACCACTACTTTTTAATGCCATCCCTGACACATATCTGACCTATCTATCTATTAATCTGTCTATCTGCCTATGTACCTATCATCTATCTGTGTTTTACGTTGTTTCAGGAGTCTAATTTTCTCACTCTCTCTTGAAAGCACAGTCTGTAAAATAATAAAGTTTGATATGAACCTTGACATTTCATAGCACAGCTCCCCCTTGTTCTTCAGATATCTTAGTTATCCTTTTGTTCTTTGCTCTTCCATCTCTATTTGATTTATTTTTGAATTATTTTATTTAAAACATTTTTAATGTTTATTTATCTTTGAGGGCAAGAGAGAGAGAGAGAGAGAGAGAGAGAGAGAGAGAGAGAGACAGAGTGGGGCAGAGAGGGAGACCCAGAATCCAAAGCAGGCTCCAGGCTCTGAGGTAGTCAGCACAGAGCCCGAGTGGGGGTGGAACCCAAGAACCAGGAGATCATGACCTGTGCTGATGTTGGACGCTTAACCGACTGAGCCACCCAGGCACTCCTCTTCCATCTATAGCTTGTCAGTGAATGAGCTTGTCAGGACCTGGGTGGGGAGGAGACATGTTTTGGAATTTATACTGGGATTGCATTGAAACTGTGAGTCAGTTTGGGGAAGGACTGACATATTTATAACATTGAATATTGAGCCCAAAGGAGTTGTATGATATATTTTAATGAAAGAAGCCAAATCACACATACTCTGACCCTGTTTTCACAAAAGAAAGAAAAGTAGCCCTAACATGTGTGTGTGTGTGTGTATGTGTGTGTGTGTGTGTTTCTTTCTGGGAATCACTGCCTGACAAGTAGGATTTCCCAGCCCCACTACATGATTCTGAAGACTCTCCAGTTCCCAAACCAGGAAACCTCGGGTTCTGGGGATCCCCCATGTCAGGGAGAGGGAAAAGGCTCTCTAGTGGCAAGGTTCTGTTTTGGTCTTTTACCTTTCCATCCAAACAAAGGGATCCTGAAGGATGCCACCTGTGGCCCGAAAAGCAGCTTTAGGTAGAAACATCCCTCTCTTTTCTGGGCCCAAAGCAGATGGCAGCTTTCATTCTTCCATAATGAAGGATATTGATCTCTGTTCATTTCCCCTGACAATAACCACTTTCTGAGGGTGCTGAATTTCTGCTTGCACATAATAAATGCTCAATAAATATTTATTGAAGAAAGTAATATGGCTCAAAGTATGCAAAATGTAGCAGACATTCCTTAAAAATCTCTGGCACATGGATGAGTTTACTCTGCATGCCCACAACAAGTACTCAATAAATATTTATTGAAATAAATAAAGAAGAAAGTATTCTCATCTACACAAGCTATAAGAGATAATGCTTAAAAATCTGTGGTATGTCGATACCTCAGTTTCAATGTTAATGGAGATTTTACCTTTTTTTTTTCTTTCTGACATTTCTTTCAGTTTTTGTGACGGAAAAAACACGTCATCACCTTTCATCAAAATCTCTCATCTTTACTATAGCGAACTCCTTAAGAATGATATACCTTAATCTGAAAGTGTAATACGCATCCTGTTTTACTTTATTTGAGCTTTGATGTGTTTCCTACATTAACATAAGTAGCGTTTCTTGCCTTGATACTTCCCAAACACAAACTGCCTTCTCAAGTTATAGAACTTCTTCTTAAAGTTATTTTTTAGAGTTAAAGCCACGTTTTACTTAATTTCTTGTTTCAAATTTCTATTTAGATTCTAACTTAGCGTGTAGTGTAACATTGGTGTCATGAGTAGAAGTTAGTGATTCATCACTTACATACAACACCCAGTGCTCATCACAAGGGCCCTCCTTCATACCCATCACCCATTTAGCCCACCCCCTGCCCATCTCCCTCCAACAACCTTCAGTTTGTTCTTTATAGTTAAGGGTCTCTGGGGGCACCGGGGTGGCTCATTCCGTTAAGCGTCCATCTCTTGGTCTCAGCTCAGGTCATGATCTCACAGTTCGTGGGTTCGAGGCCCACATGGGGCTCTGCTGACAGCATGTAGCCTGCTTGGCATTCTCTCTCCCTCTGTTTCTTCCCCTCCCCCCATTCATGCACATGCACTTGCTTGCTGTCTCGCCCTCTCTCTCAAAGTAAATAAATAAATAAACTTAAAAAAAAAGAGTCTCTTGTGGTTTGCTTCCCTCTTTTTTTCCCCCTTCCCCTACGTCCATCTGTTTTGTTTCTTAAATTCCACGTAAGATTTATTATAGTACCAGAGATGTTTCTCGAATGCCCTCCAGAATGCAACTTCATTAAGGGCTAATTTGGGCTCAGAAACACCACCTCCCCCACACCATCCTCCAAAAGTAGCATCAAGTGGAAACTCTCTGAATACCCAGTGTTTCATCTCACTGAGCAGTAGACAGGAGAACATTGCTGCTGCTCGGATGATTTTAGGTAGAAAATCAGCTTAACGCATGTGTTTTGATGAAATTTTAATTGTAGTCAATTTGGTGATAGGTGAAACAATTGTAATTAGAGTTTTCTGTGACACCAAGTGGTGCCTACTTCCTCTCTCTTGTTATATAATTGTTAGATAATGTTATTTTCCAGATGGCTGAGCCTCGCTGCAGACCTTCCAAGGGTGGGACAAAAAGACACGAACCTTCAACAGTGGCCTGTGGGTCTTACTTATACTAACGTGAGAATATCATTGCCCAACGCTCATTGCATAAAACCCTAAGTTGAAACTATAATATTTGCTAAGTAAATACTTAAGTAAAAAAAAAAAAACAAGTTTAATACCTATTTTGGATGGAACTGTGAGATGGGAAATAGATTGAGAATATGATTTTAACTCCAGTCAAACCACGGAAAATGTAGAATTTAGGACAATCCAATAACCATTATTAAACATTATCTGAATTACTTCAGTTTCATTTTCAGTTGAATTATACCTTCTTTCCATTTCCTTTAGTTTTTCTTTCTAGCAACCTTCAAAACTTACTTGATAGCAACTCTTATTTTAACAATAGCTTGATTTTTAACTGCTGTCCTAATTCTGAAGAAAGGAAACTGTAAATATAAAGGTTTAAAACATTATTAATGAATTTCTCTTACATAGATTAGTCATAGAGCCAGGATCATAGTCAGATTCCAAATATACTCTAATATATGTGGAATATCCAAAGCAAAGATCATATTTTTGTATTGCCTTTAATTAGCGTGCTTGTGTGTGTGTGCGCGCGCGCGTGTGTGTGTGTATTTGTGGGAAGCGTAGAGAGCTATTAATATGAATTCAAATAGAAGAAAATCAATCCAATTTGAATCCAAATAGAAGAAAATCATAATCTATTCAACATCCAAATATGTATAGAACACATACTGTGTTCCCCTGCTTTAGTGGGAAAGACTGAAAATAAATTTATATTTTAAAAATACAGTGTGGCAAGTGCCACATTGGAGACTGGAGAACAAAAGAAGACCAGATGGAAAGGGTACCAGTAAAACCAAATTTCATGTATCCAAACTCATTTCAAGACTAACATTGATCACTGGATTCATGAGAATAGTCACACTAGGTAAGACATTGCCGGTGGGAAGTGGTGATACAGGTCAAGTAAACCTGGTAACTGCAAGTTGTGTTTTCCTAATTTCAGACATATTTTTTAAAAGACATTTGCAGTGGGGGTCTGGGAAAGGTGGGGGAAACATTCCCAGTAACAAGTCTGGTGCCCATCCTTTCAACCACATTAAACAGAGTAGAGTTTGAATTGGTCAGAAGGTGTCCAGGGGACCTCTGAGTTGATTAAAAAAAAAAAAAAAAAAAGATTAAAACACTGGTAGAAATAATTTTGTCCCCTTAAGGTGGTTTTTTTCATGACTCCCAGTAATAGAAATTTTCTGTAGTTGTTAAAGAATCGTTAAAAAGCCATTTCTTCATCAATTAAAATCTTGCTGCCAGATTGTATGACATTTTGTGAACCAGCTTTAATTTGTTTTGCATTGTTCCGGGAGGTGAGATGAGATTACAAGGACGTGTGTGCAGTCGAGGGATGTATTTTACTCTTACTTCTCATGGTCCCTTTCTGGTAATTCAAATATAACGGCATGATCTTGATTAGTTGAGCTTTCTACATCAGCATTTTCAGATGGTACTTCATAAAATTTTCCCTACAATTAAAAATGCAATTAAAATGGATTATCTAAATCAAAGTCAATCTTTAATTACTGCATACTATCTAGATCCTTATTTCACGATAGAACAGATAAAATTCTAACAATTGTGGTGCCAATGCTTTCATTATTAAAAACATAATATTACCAGTCTTTTGAGGCTCATCTCATTTCCTATCAGGTCCTTTTTTAGGTTGTCATCGAGAAGTCCGCTTCCTTTAACAACCATGCCTACTTAGTCCCGAGCAGGTCTTTATATGCTTCGCCTAAGAAAAATTAAATGATAACCGACTTCACCTAATTAATCCAAGTCCATCATGTAAAAGGAGTGAATGCCTCAATACTGAACTTGCCCTAGGTCTTTTTTTGCTTTTACTTTTTTTCCCCAGGGTTAGCTATTACAAAAAAAAATTTTTTTTCAGAAAATTTTTAAAAAGAAAGGAAATGTTTGGTAATCATACTTGCTATGACATCACATCTTTACTTGCTAAGTTTTGCATTGTTTTCTAAACCGTGTCGATGTGCATGCATCATTTCCCCACATCCGCTTTGCCTTCGAATTTTTTTCAGGGGCGTTAAAAGCAGACGGTGCAGGGACGCCTTGGTGGCTCAGTCGATTAAGCATCCGACTTCGGCTCAGGTCATGATCTCTCGGTCCGTGAGTTCGAGCCCCGTGTCAGGCTCTGTGCCGACAGCTCAGAGCCTGGAGCCTGTTTCAGAGTCTGTGTCTCCCTCTCTCTCTGACCCTCCCCCGTTCATGCCGTCTCTCCCTGTCTCAAAAATAAATAAACGTTAAAAAAAAAATTAAAAAAAAAAAGTGGACGGTGCAGTGAAAACTCTCAGAGTTGAAAACTCAAAAGCCCTAGTTTCAGCGTTTCATACCATGTACTGGTTGTGTGACATTGGAAAGGTTCTCCAAGCTGTGTGGTTGTCTATTTCCTCGTCTGTAATGTGAGGCTGACAAAAGTACATATGTGAAGGCTTTGTGGTAAAACTAAGAATGGTGGGTATAAAGTTCCTGTTACATAGTAGGTGCTCAGAAAAGAGTGGCTATTTCTATTATATCAGAAATAGTTTCCATGTTACTATGCAACCTTTCTGACTATAAAGATAACATCTTAAGCTAGGAGTCTATAAACATTATACAATCAAAAAATCTTAATTGGTGGAATCCAAACTTGAATATGTTGGTGTTTTTCCAATCTTGCATTATTTGCATATATAACAGTAGTTACCACTATTTGAAGGCATCTCACCGATACCTGATGGTAAGTACATATAATCCTAAAATGTTTTTATAAAACACCTAGTAAGATATGGTATTACATCAGTCTTTTTATAAAATCAGTTAAACTAAACTAGCCTTCATCTTCTGACCACGTAAACTCCATGAAAACATTGATTCAGATTGACTTATTAACATAACAAAGTAAATAGTCAAGAAATTAAATATTGCCATTGCATTTAACAAAAGACCAAATGCTTTTGAAGAGCAGAGAAACAATTTCTAGACCCACGTATCAGTGGAAACCCTAACTGTTCCGTGACACAGAGAAGGCTTACTTAGCAATATGGAAATTCTGAAACATCCTGTTATGTTGAGGAAAAAAATGTAGTAACCTGTGGGTGACATAACTTTAGTAAAAAACTAAATGAGGAAGTACCCGGAAGATATTGAGAGAATTGATCTAGTTCAGCGTGGGGTGAGAATGACATAGTGTATATGTATATTTTCAAAGGTGAAGATATTGATGTGGCAAAGACCAAGCTGGACGTGCAGAGGAAACTGTTGACAGTGAAGCTAAGAACAACAATTAGGATTTATCAGTGCTAGAATTACGCAGCCTACAAAATGATAATTGGGTCAAGTTTATGATGCCATTACATTTATGGCTAACCATTCTCTAGATCAAAGAGTTAATAGCATCTTCTCCACACTGCAATTCTCTATAGACAGCTTCAACTTGAGTTAAAGAAATAAGTGTAACATCATTGTTATTCTTTTTATTGTGGAAGAAAAATAGGTTCTCTAAGGATTACTGCCTTTTGTATCATGATGAAGCTTAAAGAAAATGAACAGCTCTTTCAAAATGTCTTACAGATTGACATTTTCGTTCTCATGCTTCCCTTGGAGATTAAATATTATAAAAATCGAATAGCCAGATGTATTTTATAATGTCACCAAATGCAGTCTAAATATCAAATTCAATGTTAGGTCTTTTGAATTCATGGAACAAGTCCAGATGCAATATTCTTTTGCCAGAAAGAACAGCCAATAATCAATAAGACAGTATAAAACTATAGGGCCTCTGAGTACATGGGTAATATGTAATACCTAAAAATATAAAAAAGACTGTTTTGTTTTATATATGTTATAAGCATACAGCATTATAATTTGACATGTGAAGTGTAGTTTATATACTACCAAATGATTACCCCCCAAAAGTCTACTTACCATCCATCGACCTTACAATTGACCCCTTCTTTTCAAAAAGACTCAATTTGATTCTTTTAAAATAATCAATTTGGGGAAGAAAAAGACATTTTATAAATTACAAAAATGTTTGAGTAGTAGTTAATGCATAAATTTCTAATTTCTAATTCAATTTCAGAGGAAATTAATGCACAGATTATAATGTGCTGCCTATGTTATAGGAGACATACCCTTGATTTCTAAAATGAAAACACACATATGTACTTGTTGAAATGACCCAAACGTAGTTCATCATTGTTTTCTTTGGTTACTTTTGTGATCTGAGTTTGTTTATTCTGTCGCCTACCATATCTTAGGTCAGTGTTTCTGGAAGGATCTTTTTTGTTATACTTTTTCTTTCTACAGAGGAGTATTTTTTTTGTTAGTAAGATTTTATTTGAAAAGTTTTACATAGTCAAACATTGACAGTTTCATTAAAATTAGTATGCTTTTCAATCAGGACTCCTTGGAGTCAATAGGCTTAGTCAACAGGCTAAGAGGAAGTGTGACTCTTCCCCAAATCTGTTATTTTATTTTATTAGTGTGAACTAACATAGAATATAATGACAAAAAATAACGGGGTTGCCTGGCTGGCTCAGTCGGTAAAGCATACAACTGCTGATCTCAGTATTGTAGGTTTGAGCCCCACGCTGGATGTAGAGATTACTTAAAAATAAAATCTTCAAAAACAAAAACATGCCACAAAATGAATTCCTAATTTATGTAAAGCTTTCCACTCAGGATGCCCAAGCTGTGTAAGCACGATGCGTTTTGAGTACTGATCGATCATACAGGCGAGACCTAAAGATGTCCGACTCTTTCATAAGCAGCGCCCTCTGTCTGCATCTGCTCAATAGGCGCCTTCTAATTTCTCATACTGGTGGTTCAGTTCACTGATTCTCCTTACCTGTTTTGATGATCGTATTTAGGTCTTCACAGAAAGAGAAAAGAGCCTTCTGTTGATTTGTTTCCTTGTTTGCTTATTTCAGTGGAGTCAGAATTTTCTGTAATAAGGTTTACATGTAATGGAATCTTGGATGGCCTCCTCTGAGTTTCGTTATTCACTTTACTGCTCACCTGACCAGGATGCATATTTCTTTGTTGAGGATTCAGGTCAGGTGCTACCCAGCATTCCTTAGCAAACTACCCCAGCCAAGACCTACTATGGACACATACAGCCATTTTGGAAGATGTGGTCAATCCCTTCTCTCTAATGAAGCTAAAATGAGATTGGAGCTTTTCTAAAGCCATTGTTACTGGGAAACTGATTGTTTCATTAAAGAGTTATAGAATCCAATATATTTTAAAAGGAAATGCTATCTCTTCAGATAAATACAGCCTGGCTTGGCATAGGTCGTGCAAAATATTCTCCTCCGCTGCTTCCAACACTTTTAAAGTTTCAATTCTGATGGACGCTGGCCGTAGATAGAAATTAAATTTCTCATTTAATTATTTATTTATTTTTAAGTAAGCGCTACATGCAACGTGGGGCTTAAACTCACGACCTTGAGATCAGGAGTTGCATGCTCTACCGACTGAGCCAGGCAGCCACCTCAAATGTAATTTTATTTTGTTTTTTTAAATAAGCTCTTCTAAGCTGAATTTTAAATGATGCTGTTGGGTGGGCCATTCTAAGAAGAGACCGAGTGTTTCCCAGAACTTGTTTCTAACAATCTTTCAGCTTATGTTACAAATACCCTTATTCTAGATTTAGATTATTTCCTGGCATTTACCCTGCAATTCCTGAGACCGTTTTAAGCCTCATTAAAAAATGTACACCCAGGCAAGAAGAAATGATGTCATTACCTGGCCCTTCAGATACCACCCACTGTGATTTCAGATTGCTGTGCCCTGGCTTTGCTTTTGCTCCCGTCACTGCTGCTCCACTCGTTAGCATTAGGCTCCAGGAAGGCAGACCTTCAGTTCTGACCAGTGCCCTCCCAACCTGTTGCATTTGCCCTGAGCATATTGGTTTGTTGTAGAAAAAGACAAAAATTTCAAGCTAACGTTACTCTTCAGGAAAGCTTAACTTCTTCATCACTTGTACTACGATGATAAGAGGAAGTTGTTTCAATATTTCCCTTGATATTTTATGATTCAGTTCCCTGCAGAACACCCCTACCACAGACTTCCCCGTAAATAAGGTGACCATAAAATGTATTATCCAAATGGGAGGACTTTGGAGAATGAATGGGATGGCAGTGATGCTTATACCTGGACAAAGCCAGGACTCTGTCAGGCACCTTGGGACTTATCATCAGCCTACTTTAATACATAGGTAGTAAATACCAGAGTCACAAAGTCCTAGTCAGCGAACAAGGGCTGTGGCACTCAGTATAAATTCACGTCCTAAATAAAGATACATGGGGAGCTCAGAGAAAATTTAAGTAGGAACAGATTGGGTTTATGTGAGTATCCCAAGTATTTGCCTTACTGTCCATCTGACCCTAACTCATCTTCCTGATGTACCTCCTTACTCATACTTTGTTTTTGTCACACTCATGAAGGTGTCCAGTTGAAAGACAGGTTGAAGCACTTGTACTGGGATGCATAGAATAGAATAGAATAGAATAGAATAGAATAGAACAGAATAGAATGCACACGTTTCTCAAAATCTGAAGCGAGATCTAATAGTAGACCTATTGAGTTCTGGGGGACTCCGGCAGTCTATTGCTACCTGTAACTTGACTCATGTGTTTGACAGATGCCAAAGACTGGCTTGATCTGAATTAATAGTAGCGTGTTTCCTCATAACTGGGGAATAAGTGGCTGAGAACCAAGTTTACCATAAGCTGAGAGCGTTACCAACCTTTTGAATTTTACTGCCTTTACCCACGTAAAGGAAATAAGGCAATCTACTCTCAGATACTTTATTTGACTGGTAAAAACATGGTCTTTCATTTGCTTCCCAAGCAGGCCTCCATCCGTCATAAGCTCATCACCATTCCTGCTGGTTGTTCCATTGGAAATGTGGTTTGCCTGAGGCTGCATGATGCATATTGCATCTAGATTGGATCTAGAAGGAAAAACTTTAATCCTCTTGTATGCATCTTTCTGATAACAAAAACCTTTGTTTCAAATTTTCTCTCTCTCCATGAAAGCTTTCCCCCACACCCCGCTACAGTTGTGAAATACGAAGTTCTGATACATCAGATCAGATGGATCTTTGGCAGAGATAAAAACCGCAAAGTTATATGCCTAAATAAAGGAACCTGAGAGAGGCAGAATGTATGAATGGTCATGTGTTTGCACTAGACATAAATCGATCCCAGTTGATGTGCTGGATTTGGAAAATCTGAATGAAGTACGATAGAGTAGGTGGAACAATTTGTTTTCTTCTGGTCAGGTATGATATGCGCCCCTGACTGCTGTTGGCTTTTCGCTCTCATAGATTGGGGTGAATGTGAAGTCGCTTTTCCCCAGTTATTGTTCTGAATTCAATTTTCAGGCCTATGTTAATTATTAGAAAATCAAAATAGCACTTAAAATACAGGGATCACATCATGTTTCCCTCCATCCCAATTTTCAACTGAACTGGTTGGCACTATTCAGATCAAGGTCAACTGCCGTTTTTGGAATAGTAGAACATATCCTCAGGGTGCTGCACATCATCTCCATCTTTAGGATGAGACAGCCCCTCCCCTGGCTTTATTTTCTGTCTGTACAGGGTTTAGTGGACTTTTGAAGACATTCATGGTTTCACGTGTCCAGACGTGGCCTTTAGTGGAAAATCGCTTTTTCTCACCATCACTGTTTTTTAAGCAAAATACAAAATCCCTTAAAACTTTTATTGTATTCCATGTAATTTAGTGATTTGCACATTGCCTGAAATCAAGAATATGCGAACTCGTCAGGTTCCTCTATTTGAAATCCTAGGTAGGTACCTGTGCTTGAAAAGGAGGGGGGAAATGCAAAATTATGGCTGTGCATTTCAGAAAACAGGTAATGAAATGGGAGGATTCTGAAAGATGTCTTTATCATCCCACAGTAAGTCCTAAGTGACATTGAACCTCTTTAATCTGGATGTACTCGTGAAAAATGATCTACAAATTGGATTTTTAGAAAAATGATTGAATCTTCTCAGCAAAATCAGTGTTTTAAAGGCTCATCAAGTGAATATCCTTGGAAAACAAATACTCACCCCTTACTTAATTGGTCCTATGTACTGTTTATAACTCTAGGTTGCTTATGTGAAATATATCTCTTCCTTGTCAACACTTCCGTCTAGGGAAGCTTACCAAGTCTCATGGCATTACATCACATCATCCTATTGTTGACGCCTGGAGTTAGACTCCCTGAATTCTACCCCGACTCACAGTGTTTGTTTATTACTACCTTCGTGCCTACTGAACTTCACAGATCTCACATGCTGAAGTGGGAGTTTCCATATCATTCCCAGAGGAACACTGTCCATCTGGTTGCCCAAGAAAAACCTGGGAGATAGTTGTGATTTCTTCTTTTGTCTCTTACTTCTCTCTCGGACTGGTACAATAGCCTCCTGGCTGGTCTGCCTAATGTTCCTGTCCTTTTCTTACAGTGTATTCTTCACCTGTCAGCAAAGGCACACTTCTTGATACATAGAAAAATCATATTGCCCCCGTGTTAAAATGAAAGAACAAAAGGCCTACTTGTTAACAAATGCAGCCAATAAAGAGGAAAATACAGACACTGTGTTAAAACTTCGGTGATTACCACTAAATCTATCTAAATGTCCATTGAAATTGTTTCCGAGAACAGAGTATCAGTGCTATCATCTTGATAAGCTAAAGGTGCATATGGTAGATAGATATAGACATGAGTAGAGTTGTGATGGAGATACTGGAATAATATTTCTACAGATGGAAGAGAAATGAGAGAGAACTAATATATTCATCTTTCATTGAAAGACTTCATTTGACACTATGGAATCATCATGTACCATTCCTCACAAACAGAAACTTGAAGAAATGGAAATTCTACGACAGTGAGAAGAAAATTACAAGATGATTCTAAAGTATTTTTTTGTGCCAAAACCTAATGAATGGCTCAAACAATGAAGACCCAGGAAAGGGACAAAAAAGTCTGTCTGAAAGGGCTGCTGTTGGCCAAATCTAGGAAATAGGAGTATAACAATGGCAGTAAGGAGTTGTAACCTGTTAATTAAAATAAGAACACATGATCCTAAGCTGACAATGAGTAAACAAACGTAAACATATACATGTATTGGTACATAGACCAGATAAGGGAGACAGGAAAGCTCTTTTCTACAGTAGAATGCCAGTTAATAAGTGTAGAAGGAATAAAATGAGAAAAATCACCATTTTTAAATCATTATGGCAATAACTGATCCATAGAGCATATGTAAAAATTCGCTGCATACTAAGAGAGAAAGTCACTTGTAATTCTAATAAGAACATTTGTATCAACCGTATCTAATTTGAGTACAATAATAAATTTAGAAGTTAATGAGAATATTAGAGATGCAATTTTTTTAAAAAAGAAGTAATACCAGTATATAGAAGAGGAGAGGAGAGGAAAGGAGAGGAGGCAGGAAGGCAGAAAGCAAGCAAGGAAGCAAGCAAGAAAGAAAGAAAAAGAGAAAGAAAACAAAGAAGATAAAAAGGAAGGAAGGGAAGATTCCATTTGACTTATTTATAATGTTATTATTTATAGTGGCATAATTTTACCTAATTTGAGTGAAGTGTACAAAATTCATCTCCCTTTATGTCTCTTTATCTTACACTATTTTTATATAAGTGTCTTAAATATCTTCTCTACATTAATTTAGAACCATATCAGTGTGATAATTTTTGCTTCGGTTGCCAAATATATTTGTAAAACTCAAGAGAAGAAGAAAAGATGGTATATTTACCTGTATTTTTGCTTACTGTGTTCTTTCTTCCTTTCTGATGTCCCAAATTATCTTCTTTTATATTCTTACTTACTTATTTATATTATTTTTTTGCAGAACTTCCTTCAGCCATTCTAGGGTAAGTTTCTGGTGACATAATCTCTTCTTTTCCTTTATGTGAGAGAGTCTTGATTTTTCCATTTATTCCTGAAGGAATTACTGGATTCATTACTGGATATAGGATTCTGACTTGACTCTTCTTTTCTTTCAATATTTGAAAAATGCCGTCACTTTTCTCTGGTCTTTATGATTTCCTTATCAGAAATCCTCTGTCATTTGAATTGTTTTTCCTGTATAGATAAGGTTTTGTTTCTCTCTCGTTGCTTTCAAGATTTCTTCTTTGTAGTTTGAAATTTTTCAACTCTGATGTTTCTTGTGGTGGATTTCTTTAGGTTTATCTTGTTTGGGGTTTGTGTGAGTTTTTCTTGAATCTGTGATCTTATATATCTTGCCAAAAATCAAGACATTTTCAACCATTATTCTTCACGTACATGTCTATATTTGCCCTTTATCTCCTTCCAGGACTCCATTGAAATGGGTGGTAGATATTTTGTTATAGTTCCCCGGGTCCCTAAGGCGTTCTCAGTTTTTTTTTTCCAGTCTATTTTCTCTTTGTTATTCCTATTAAGTTCTCTTATTCTATCTTCTAGTTCAATCCTTCTTTCCTCTGTCTCTTCCAGTCTGCTGCTGAGCCCTTCCAGTTTTTATTCTAGTTATTTTATTTTACAGAAATTATCTTTAGTTCTTAATACTTCCAATTCATTGCTCAGATTTTCTATGTCTTTGCTGAGATGATCTCTCTTTTTCTTTGTTTCAAATGTGTTTGTAATTACTCATTGAAGCAATCTTATGATTGCTGCCCTAGCATCTTTTGCAGCTAATTCTAACATCCCTGTCATCCTGATGTTGACATCCATTGGTTGTCTTCTTTGTCTCCATTTGAAACCTTTTTGGTTCTTGGTACAATGAGTGATTGCTTTTTGATATCTGAGAATTTTGCATATTACGTTCTGAGAAACTGGATTTCATTTAAGCCTTCTGTTTCTGCTGGCTTCCTTTGACATCACTCCATTTGTGCAAGGGAGGGGTACTGCCTCATTACTGACAGCTGTGGGTGTAAGTACAGGTCCTCACTCCTCCTGAGTTAACGCTCCGTCACTGCTGGGCACAACAGAGGTCCCAGCTCCCCAGTAAGCCTCCACTCTCTGTCCGGTAGAAGTGTCTTATTACTGCTTCCTGCATAGTCTCCCCTGACTCAAGGTAGGAGGGTCGTTACTACCCAGTAGGAATCAAAGATTCAGCTCCCTACTTACCCTTCTCTGACTGTACCCCAGCAGGGGACTTGAGGCAACTATGTGGATAGGGTGAACTTCTGGGCTTCCCATTCCGCCTTTCCTAGTGAGGTGGGGAGGGGCCACAGGTGCTCTCTATGGTGTTTGCCTTGAGTAGGACAGTTGCTCTCAGCAGTTATCTCACTTGCTAGGCTGCCTCTTTCCTGGCCCTTTGGATAAGGAGTAATTTTTGTTGGAGCTTTGCACCTGTATCTGTTGGTGTTTCTGGGTTTCTGGCTGCAGCTGTTTTGAGGGAAAAGAAAACCCAGGGAACTCGTTACTGTGTTCTTCCTTGTGTCTCAAGATTTTAAGCTTCCTTCATTCCTCTGCCCTTCAGAATATTCTTCCGTTTGTATCATGTATTATGTCCAGAGTTTTCAGTTATTCTTAGTGGCAGGAATAGAGAAAAGTATATTCAGTCCATATTCCTGGAGTAAGAAAGCATACATTTCTAGAAGGGCATACGTTTTTAAAACTATGAATGCATTTACCTGGTGACAGTATTATGATAGTAAGTATTTTTTTAAATAAGACATATTTTGTTGATTCGTATTTCATAATGCTTCTATACCTCATCACAGAATACTTCAACTGAGAAAACTTGCAGATTTATGTAGTCTGATTTTATCACTCTGAATTTTTTTTTGCTTCTCTAATAGGAGCGATATCATTTTCTACATTCACTTATTCATTTATTCGTTCAATTTATTTAGTTATTACTATTCTTGGTACCTGGAGTATATCAATGAGATAATAATTCCTACACTGAGGAGCTTATGTGTGTGGAGGGGTTGGATAGGACAGACAATAAAAAGTAAAGCTAATAAAGAGATGTGTTTCACCTATTTTTGTAGGTAATATACTATGGAATTTGTGAAAAAGAGTGCAACGTAGGGAGAATCTGAAGTACAGGGATAGATTGCAATTTTATTTTATTTTATTTTATTTTAATTTAATTTAATTTAATTTTTATTTTTATTTTATTTTATGTTAATTTATTTTGAGAGAGAATGCATACACAAGTGGGGGAGGAACAGAAAGGGAAGGAGAGACAGAATCCCAAGCAGGCTCCACACTGCCAGCACTAAGCCTGCCTGGGGCCCCAGCTCCTAAACTGCATCATGACCTGAGCCAAAATCAAGACTCGGACACTTACTGAGCCACCCAGGTGCCCCTATTTTATTTTATTTAAACAATTTTTTTAACATTTATTTATTTTTGAGAGAAACAGAGCATGAGTGGGAGAGGGGCAGGGAGAGAGGGAGACCCAGAATCAAAAGCAGGCTCCAGGCTCTGAGCTGTCAACCCAGAGCCCGACGTGGGGCTTGAACTCATGAGTGATGAGGTCATGACCTGAGCTGAAGTCGGATGCCCAACCAACCGAGCCACCCAGGCGCCCTGATTTTATTTTATTTTTAAATGTTTGTTTATTTTTGAGAGAGACAAAGCACATGAGTGGGAGAGGGGCAGAGAGAGGGGGTACAGAGGATCCAAAGTGGGCTCTATGCTGACAGCAGTGTGTCTGATGTGGGGCTTGAATTCATGAACCGTGAGATCATGACCTGAGTCAAAGTCAACACTCAACCGACTGAGCCACCCAGGTGCCTGGATAGATTGCAGTTTTAAATAGTGGAGTCACATTGGGATTTGTTGAGAATATAAGATTTGACTAATAGCTTGAGGAAGGAATGAGAGTTAGCAAAGGGAGATTGAAGAAAGAACATTAGAGCAGTAGAAACAGCTTTGCCCTCTATGCTGAAAATGGAAGCCAGGACAGTGTCTTGAGCACAGGACTGACAGCCCCCGCTCTACGTTTTCCATAGGCTCGTTCTGGCTAGACTGTTGAGAATAGACTATTCTGAGAGGAGACCAGTTAGGGAGGCTGTTGCAGAAATCCAGGTGAGATATTACGGTAACTGAAACCAGAGTAGTATCAATGAAAGTGATGAGCAGTGGTCATTAGGTTTGGGATATATCTTGAAATTAGACCAGACAGGACTTTCAGACCAATTATATACGCAGTGTGAGGGAAAGAGAGTTATCAAGGATGACTCCAAGAGTTTGGGTTGGAACCATCTAGAAGAATGGAGATGCTGTCAACTGACAAGCTGGCGGCAAGAGGGTTTGTATCTGGAAATCAGGGGTTCCATTTCAAATGTGTTGCATTTCAGATGATCACGAGACATGCAAATGAAGACACTGCCAGGCTGCCGGAGAAGGGAGACTGGAATTTGAGGGTCTATGGGCTGGGCCCTGGGGTGTGCTGAATCTACAAAGTAAGGGAAGAAATGGAAAAGATGGGACTGGAGAGGTAGGAGGAAAGCCCACGTAAGTGTGGCAAGCCAAGTAAAGGAGTGGAAGCCAACCAGAAGCCAGGTAAAGAAGGCACAACCGTGAGGAGGAAGTGATACACTGTGGTCAGTGCTGCTGGTGGCTCCAGGAAAGTGAGAAGGAAGAATCGGTCATTGAATTTAGCATCGTGGAGATCATCCAACCTTGACAATAGCAGTTTGGTTGCACCGGTGCCAGGGTAGGAGAGTGATTTAAATATGTTTAGGAGGGAAAGGGCAAAGATGAATTGGATTCAATAAGTATAGGCAGTGCTTTCTAGGGGAGCAAAGGAGAGGAAAAGAAATGAGTAGTCGCTAGTACAGGAAAGATAATCGTGTGTGTGTATGTGTCTGTGTGTGTGTGTGTTTGATAAAAGAGATGAGACAGTATTTTTGTATTGTTATGTAAGTGATAGAGCAGAGGCAAAATGACATGTAGGTGATAAAGGGGAAGCTGCTGAGTGATGTCCCTCACTAGAAAAAAGGAGATGTTTTGTAGTGCCGAAAGAGAGCTGTTGGATTTGACCAAAAGTACAGCTAGCTATGATAACAGACAAAAAAATGCAAAGTGTTTGAGTATAGATGGTGGTAGGTAGATATATGTGTTAATGGGGGTGTCTGGAAGCTGTCTTCTTATGTTTTAATTATCTCAGAAAAGTGAAAAGCAGAGACACTGGCCGAGAGTAAAGAGGAGAGAAGAGGTGTTAGGAGTTTGGAGAGAAGAATGAAAAAGACATTTGGAGAATGAGAGAATAATTAACTAGAGACTCAGAAGAAAATTATCAAGACAGTATAAATGACTCTCTTGGGGTTCAAAATCATGAATTTAAATGAGTCCAGGCAACATGGTTGATTTCGTTTCTGAACAGCTATTAATTGCCAAAAAATTTTAATGAGTTAAATTCTGCCTCACCTATTTTCCCTACTTCTGTTCTCTGCAGATACACAGGAAATGTTTAATTCACTTTTTTTTCTTTCATTTGAGCCCAGCAAATAGTTGGAAATCATTATTATGAGCCATCCCCTGCCTATTCTTTCCTAGACTAAGCTTAAATTTCCTTCTTCGGCATGTATACATATTCAGACCCTTCAGTTCCCTGAAGATATGCTTCTCGTTATTAAAATATATCCTAAGATGTAGATCACACTATCTACACCTCCTCATTCATATTGGGCATAAGCACCTGATCTTTCTAGTCTTGGAACGACTATTCGGTTAAGCTGAACACTGTATGTGTAAATATGACAAATTACTTTGCATATAATGGTAGTGTTGTATGCCACAATTTTCTCTGCTTTGGTCCAAGAAAATGATCAAGTTACTCCTACAAATCAAAGCCATTTGAACTTCATCAGGAGACAGTGGAGAGTATATTCTGTATATCAAGGGAACTGGGTCCCAACGCCAGCTCAGTTCAGTCCGGTAAATGGATTTGAGCAAGTGACCTTTCTCCTCTGAGGCTCTGTTTCCTCACTCCTGTGACTCCTGGCACCAGATGTCACCATGATTGCTCCGCACTGTGCATTTTCCACTGTTTTCTTGGTCCCTTCACCTCCGTCGTGTTGATGCCACTAGAACAGGACATTTCAAACTCAACTAACTCTAGGAGCGTTGGTTCTTTTCTCAGCTTGGAAATGTACTCATGCTCCCCCCTTCCCCATAGCATGTCTATCTGGATATGACAGGGTGCAAAAATAGTTTTAGTTTCTAGAGTGCCTACTTTCATATCATGGGTGAATTTGAATCTGTCCTCAGATGGCTTACACCAACTTTTGGAAACTTTCTTTATTACAACTTGTCAAAATACATGACTACACTTCTGCAGAAATTAGTTTCGTTCTGCGTGTTTCTTCTTTAGCAGTAAGCATCAAATGTAACCCAGGAGCGAAGAAGCGATTGATATGTAGACATTGATGGATAGTTTCAATAATACTCAAAGAATATTTCTAAGTTTTAAAAATAAACAACATGTCTAATACTCACTATCCTAACATGATTCTTATCCAAGACCAGTAAGATGTGCTGGCTATTTTACGAATAATGGAAGTAGGACTTTATTTTGCTGCAGTCTGCTGACGTATATTTGACATAATTACAAAATAAAGTTCTCAATGTCATTGTTTTTAAAATATACTCAGATAAAAGAGAAGAGATGAATCAACAACATGGGGTAAGAATAATCCCTGTGGTTAGAATATAGCCCGTTTGGCATCTTTCAGCCCCTATACTCCCCCAGTACATAGATTAAAATCCCCTTGGATTTTGGAACTACATGTGTCTGTTGTGTTACTGAATGGGGGACTGGTGCCTTAGTAATCCTAGTACAACAGTTATGTATATCCTGTTTCTGTCTGCATCATTGACACTACAACGACCATTTGTGTTTCAATAGCATTATTTGTTTTGTTTTGTTTTAGCTGAGATACGTGACCAGCAAAGGTAGTTGGATCTCCAAGTTCCCTTTACTATGGGAATATTTAGAAGTGTCATAGATTCTTTCCGTCAAAATACTTGCAATGTTTAGATTATTGTGAGTTTTAACCATGATGGTCCGAGCATAGAAAAGCTTTTCTTGACTTGTTATAGCCTAAGTTTCATTTATTCACTAATTCAATCTTTGGTGGTTGTTTTTTTGTTGGTTTGTTTGTTTTTGTTTTTGTGTTGGCTGGCTTCAGCAGTCTCTCCAAGTAGATAGAATATTTTTGGTCTTTCTTATATTCCCAAATATCAAAATTTGGTGCTTTTGATAATCCTAGCTTATTTGATTTCTGAGTATTCAACAGAAAGCCCTTAATGAATTGAGGGAAAGTGTAATTGCAAAGGATTCAAAAGGTGAAAACTCAGGGGTATACACAAGTATAATAAAAGTAGACCTCTGGGTTTACAAAAATTGGTCATTTAGTTTGTTGGAAACAGTAATTTATAGATCTGTTTTTGTTTTAACTCAGTGCCCTGTATATGAAGAAAAATCATTTTCAGAGGCAAATATCACATAAATAACTATTTAAAAAGTATTTTTTATAGACCCACCTCTATCTACACAAAAAGAGCTAATTTCCTGTGAAATTTTCGTATCATTGATAGCTAACGTGGGCTTCAAGGAAAAATTAAAGTATTAAAACAAGCAAAACTTCCTATGTTTCACTGAAAATACCTCTTATGGGACTTGCCCTGCTAGAACCAGAGCCTCTTATGGAATGACACTTTCCTACTCATTATGTGTTGCTAACACCGGCCCAAAGATTCTTTATCAGAGTAATCGGGCTTTGCAAGATATGATGCAGGCTTAAAATCTGATAATACGGGTAAGGAGAAAGTGTAGAATATAGCTTTGCTCTATACTGCAAATGGGAAAATAAATGTGTTTACCATTTGTGGAGGAAACTTGGTAAACCTACCAAAAGCAATTAGTTAGGATATGCTAAGACCCATGAATTCCACATCTAGGAATAATATCTCAAGGAATATTTTGGAAAGTTAGCAAAGCTAACACGTCCATGAGTTTTCATCATGCTGTAGTTTACATCCGCATAATTTTCTAAACTTTCTGTTGGTAAGGAACTATTTACATGAATTATATTATATCCGTATAAATGAATACCGACCAACTGTTAAGACTACTGAACTGTAAATCTCCAGCTCTTCAAGGATATCTAATATGCATCATACACCTACAGGATTAAAAGAGAATTTTTCACTCAAGCCCCTACAATTCTGTTCTTCTAGTTGTTTTTTTTTTTTTTCCTTTCAGTAACACTGCCATATTCCTAGCTGTTAAAGGTAAATATCTATAGTTCTGCTGTCTGATACTCTGCTATTAAGCTCTTGAAATGTGGCTCATCCAAATTAAGACGTTTATAAGTATGAGCATATAATGTATATATGTGTATACATGTGTTTACCTATACAGTGTGTATATATAGATATGTGCATATATACAACTTACACATATATTTATAGAGCCATACCATGGGACATTATTCAGCTTTAAAAAACCAATTCTGCCATAATGACAATATGGATGAACCTGGAGGACATTACGCTGAGTGCAACGAGCCAGTCACAGAAAGGCAAATAGTGTACGATTCCACTTACATGAAGAATGTGAATAGCCACCCTCAGAGAAAGAGCGTAGAATGGTGGATGCCAAAAGCTGGGGCAGAGGGGATGGTTTGCTAAATCAACAGGCGTAAATGTCAGTTAAGCAAGGTAAGTAAGTTCTCGAGATCTCCTGTACAACACTGAACCTATGGTTGACAACATGGCACACTTAAAATTTTGGCACAGCGGATCACACGTTGAATGTTCTTATCACAACGACAAAAGAGAAAAATAACTCACGACTCGTATCTTTTATTTAAACTGCAATTTGTATTGACTTGGCACGCTGTACGATAGATTCCGTGAAACAGGTCCTCACACAGTAATACTAATTAGAGGCAATGTCATTTTGATCTGATGCTTTGTCACCTGGCAACATGCTTATTTCAGACATCGCCGGTTACTCTACGTATTACCGTACACAGTTACTGCATCTAATGGGGCAGATCAAGTTTGGTTTGCAAAAGCATGGTATTTCAGTGTTTGCCATCAGTATGAGAAGTAGAGAAATGATTTTAAAAGGTGTGCTATCACTGGGAAAATACATAGTTCCGCCTTTATAGCCCTGAGAGAAATGTCTCAAAGTCACCACAAAAGGAAGGTAATATTGAACAGGAGCTAGGACATTTTGAACTCAGAGTAAACTGAAATTCTTTACCTCACAAATAAGCTAGTGGTCCAAGACTCCTAACATCAAATAATTTTTCAAATGAGGAATGACAGTGAATATTCATTTGAAAATAAAGACAGAATTTAAGCAGGTAGGATTTAATTAACCAAACTGGAACATGGCCAGAACCTCTTCAGCTAACATCTCTGCTCATTAATAGATAACATTATTCCTGCCCTGCTAAACCCGATGTCAGGAACAGAAAACATCCTTGCTTCCCTTCCTCATTGGTAAATATCCAAAACTAAATAGGATATTAAAATGCACACATTTCAAATGAAAAATGTTTCTCTGTAAGAGAGGTGTAGCCACTTTCCCACTGGTAAGCTGTTCGCCATGGGGATGTATCAGCACTAAAATATGAAACCAAGTAATATAATGACTACTGATACTACGGTGGACTTGTCATGTTTCATCTACTGAGCACCTGTCCCCTTCCCTTCTTCTCCAAGTTGCATCCCACTTTTGAAGGAACTGCCTCCCGCCTGGTCCTTCCAGTAACGTGATTCTGGTGGAAACTGTATCCCTGCCCACAGTGACAATCCAGCAGTGGATGTAGAATCCATGCTAGGTTATTTCCCAGGACATTTCAAAATGCGTGTATCAGGAGAGTGACCTTTTATTCTCTGATAGGGAATTTGGGAAGCTGTGGCCCCAGGTACCTGCTGGTACATATTCAAGGTTCATGCAGCATTTGGTCTCAGAGGATGATGCAGACACAAAGGATGAGCTGAGTAAACATCCCGGGAGACAGCCAGGATGGGAATTGAAGGTGGGATCCCAGTCCCTAGAGTCTCCAGAATTCATTTCTACCTTCCCAGATTTGGTGTTTTAGTTATTCCCATAATCCTGCTAGCTGTCCCCAGTAGCTCCACACACTCACACACCCTGTCTCTGTTTAAGTTCATTCATGTTGTCAGTTGCAATAAAAAGGTCTGTGTCACCTACAAAGCACACAGGAGCTATATAAATAGGTAACAATAAATTCATTTCTATTTTTCAACATAAATGACATGCTGGCTCAAGAGAGAGGCCGTATGATCATTCTGCCGCAGGATTTCAGGGAAAACCACCACTCAATTTTATTTCACAGAACAGTCACCCCTTCTAGCCCTATTTGAGTTAACATCAAAGGCCTTCTAAAAGAATGTAAATATAATGTCTTTATTCAGCAGTTTTCCTAAGTTTAAGCAGATCAGACCAAGACTTTTGATGAATTCTTGTGATGTTTGCATGTCCTTTCACATGAGAAAACAGAGTTTATCTGAACATATTTCAGTGAAAGGGTTATTGGGTGACCCTAAGATTTTCAACAACAACAAAACTGTCTAGCATTTGAAAATAGATTAATATCTGGCAGGGGCATCTGGGTGGCTCAGTCAGTTAAGCATCTGACCCTTGGTTTCAGCTTGGGTCTTGATCTCATGGTTCGTGGGATCGAGCCCCATGTCGGGCTCTCAGTGCTAACAGTGGGGAACCTGCTTGGGATTCTCTCTCCCTCTTTCTCTGCCCCTCCCCCACTCATGAATGCTCTCTCTCAGAATAAAAAAATAAATTTGAACAAACAAAAAAGAAAATAGATTCATACCTTGGGAATTCTCAAACACTTACATATTACCTATGAGTAGATGGGTTCACTACCACAAAATTATTTAAAGTAAGTTAGGATATATCTGTTGCAGGCAGACATCAATCATGTATTTAGTAAATATTTTTTCCATACCTTCTATATGCCAGACATTGTGGGAGGCACTGAAGTTACAGGGCTAAATCCCCCTGCTACTGATGTTTAGGGGATCATGGTCCCATAGAAATACAGTGAGAGCCACAAACTCAAGCTACATCTGTCCTGGTAGATTTTTTTAGAAAGAGATTTTAAAAAGTTGTAAGAAATTAATTTTAACAAAAGATTTCCTTTAACGCAGTTTATTTAAAATATTATCATTTCAACACGTAAATAAAATTTTAAAATATTAGTGAGATACTTCATATCTTTTCACACTAACTACTTAAAACCCATCATGTAATTTATACTTGGGGCACCTTCGATTTAGACTAGCCATGTTTCAAATGCCCACCAGCCACAAATGGCTGATGGCTATCATACTAGGCATCAGAGTTCTGTAGACCAAAAAGAGATAATGTTTTATTGAGGGCCAGAATCAACAGCCTTACAAGATATAGTACTGTGATGATCCCCATTCTATCAATAAGGTAGTTGAGCAACAAGAATTTAACTTGTCTAAGGTCACACAGCATTCAAGTGCTTCAGTGGTCTGTTTCTACACAGCAAACCACCCCCAAAACTTGGTTGCTTAAGACAATGATTATTTCATCCTGTCTTACGGGTTGGCCTGGCTCAGCTGAGAGGTCCCTTACCGTGCGTGTAAAATTACAGCTTGGGCTGGAGTCATGTAAGGGCCCAGCTGGATGGAGAAGGATGTTAGCTGCCTCAGTCACACGTGCGGTGCCTCAGCTGGGATGGCTACAAAAGCTGGGCTCTTGACAGGTTTCTCTCTCTCTCCCTCCGTGTGGCTTTCTGTTGGGCTTGTTTAGACTTCCATGCAGCATGGAAGTCTCATGGTGGTTGAGTTGTTAGAGAGTGCCTGGTTCCCCCAGAGAAAAGATCCCAAGGGTTCTGCATGGAGGCTGCAAGATTTCTTAGGATTTAGTCTCAGAAGTCACTTCTGTCACATTTTGTTGCTCAAAAAGTTGAGTCCCCGGGCTAGCGCAGATTCAGCGGGAGGGGACATGCACCCTGGGAGCCTGGTAGAACGGTTGATAGACAATCTGTCTTTGGAGATGCATTTCTGTAGTAAGTAGTAGAGTAAGAATTTAAACCAGTGTCAGAAACCATCTATTTAAGGGGAGCCTGGGTGGCTCAGTCGGTTAAGCATCTGACTTGGGCTCAGGTCATGACCTTCCTATTTGTGAGTTCGAGCCCCGCGTCGGGCTCTGAGCCTGGAGCCTGCTTCGGGTTCTGTGTCTCCCTCTCTCTCTTCCCCTCCCCTGCTCATGCTCTGTCTCTCTATCTGTATCTCAAAAAAAAATAATGAGGGGCGCCTGGGTGGCGCAGTCGGTTAAGCGTCCGACTTCAGCCAGGTCACGATCTCGCGGTCCGGGAGTTCGAGCCCCGCGTCGGGCTCTGGGCTGATGGCTCAGAGCCTGGAGCCTGTTTCCGATTCTGTGTCTCCCTCTCTCTCTGCCCCTCCCCTGTTCATGCTCTGTCTCTCTCTGTCCCAAAAATAAATAAACGTTGAAAAAAAAAAAAAATTAAAAAAAAAAAAATGATAAACATTAAATTTTTTTAAAAAATAAACCATATATTTAATAACTGTGGTATGCTGCTTTTCATACTAATATCTTACGTATTTTTGCATTCCCCAACACCTAGCATTTTTAAAAAGTTTTCTTTTTTTTCCTGAAAACTAGCCAATTGCATGGATAGACCACAATACCTAATATTGTGCCTAGAACATAACATGTGCTCCATGATGCTTGCAAACTAAAGGACTAGATGCTGGTTTGTACAATCTGTTTATCTTTGTCTACAGTGTCTGAGATTTTCATTGTGAGAACAGGGCAACAAAAACACCTAAGTCCTCAAGACCTTCAAATCACATAATAGTGTACTACAGGGAACATTATAAGCTTTTTTTTAAGTTTATTTTGAGAGAGAGAGAGAGAGAGAGAGAGCGAGCAGGGGAAAAGGAGAGGAGAGAGAGAATCCCAAGCAGGTTCCACGCTGCAAGCACAGAGCCTGATGCAGGGCTCGAACTCACAAACCATGAGATCATGGCCTGAGCCCAAGTCAAGAGTTGGATGCTTAACTGACTGAGCCACCCGGGCATCCCTAACATTGTAAGTTTTTATGCTGCTTGAAATCAATAGTCGGGTCTTAGTCTTCTTGGATTTCTCTTTACTGAGTAGAGGAGTATTTATTTAGTGCATGCTTGATAAATACGTAGAATTTTGAAAGATATAAAAAGAAGTCTAACAGAATCCTACAGTCAGGGAAGCCTGGGAAGTATGGGTACAGACTTCCAGGCTATTGTGGTGGCAGAGTTTAGCTCGATGTCGATGGTGTTTAATAGCAACAGATATCAACATACTAAGTTACCTGTGCTACTGTGCAAATATGTTTTGAAATATATTCTGGCTACCCAGCCAGCAGCTTGAGATGTAAAGCATACATAGTATGTGGCATGTGCTTTGGCACTTGAATTCTAAACACCCATACAATTTGTCCTGCCAAAGGTGCTACAGTTGGCCAGAAACCTTCTATTCATCTGACAGTGAACTAGAGGGAATTGGGGCTATGTTTTCTTCTTCCAATGTTTGACAAAAACTACCACCCATGTTAAATCATTATCACTATAAAATATTTATAGGCAGAAGACATGTAGATCCTTTGAAGACTTCATTATGAAGAAAACACAATAGTGTTTAATAGACACAAATGGCAACTTTGTATCGATTGCCTACAGCAATAAGGAAAAACTTGACTGAAAAATTCCCTAATTATTATCACTCTGTACTGACCGGGGCTTCTCCCAGATCTTGTTAGACACATTTCCACACTGGGGTTTAATGCTGGAGCAAGACATGAAGACCTTCCTCTTTCTTTTTAGGACAATCTGAACTTTTCATAATGATTTTGAGAAAAAGATCAGCTAACAGACCAAGATACATTTTTGTGCAGGACCTCGTATGGTGCAGTGTTGTTACTCATCTAGTTTTACTGGGGAGTGTGGAATCTCTTCACACAGATAAATTCCAACGATTTAAGGTAATCACCTTATCTATGAATATTACATCTCTCTTATGGCATGACTGAGAAGCCCTGCATTTTTACTTCTAAAACACTAAGAACAGTGTGTGGCACATGATTAATTCTTAATAAGTGTTGGAAATTATTGTGATTATTACCATCTACATCATTAAAGTCATGTCTTTAAAGAAGCTTAGATGATTTTCTGTACAACTGTTTGTTTTAATATAGGCGTATTAGTATTATTCATTATATTTTCTTCCTTAAGGACTGTCTTTAAGTTAGCGCTGGTGAATTACATTTTAATTACATACCTGCAGATATCTATCCTAAGTTTCCATTCTCCAAAATGTAAAGAAGGAGCATTTCCATCATGGTCATTCTTAGTTTGCACTATTGCCTGGAAATAAGCTTTCTGTCTAAAGTACACGGGCTTGGGGCGCCCGGGGGGCTCAGTTGGTTGAGCGTCCGACTTTGGCTCAGGTCATGATCTCATAGCTAGTGAGTTCGAGCCCCGCGTTGGGCTCTGTGCTGACAGCTCGGGGCCTGGATCCTGCCTCTGCTTCTGTGTCTCCCTCTCTCTCTGCCCCTAACCCACTCGCATTCTGTCTCTGTCTCTCTCAAAAATAAATAAACATTAAAAAATAAAAAATAAAGTACACAGGCTTGCCATACCAAAAAAAATCATAAATAGGTTTTGATGGGTCTTTGCAAAACTATAACCAATTATTGATCTGAAATCCTGCTTAGCCACAACAGAATACTCTGTCATCAATTACATTGGGGGGTCTAACCTATAGATGGAAGACATGAAAAACCCGAGTTAATGACTTTTTCAACTGGCCAAATGATATCCCTGGGGGCGAAATGTAATCCTGACTGTCAGTAATTTCCAGTTGTTGCTGCCACACTCCCGCTTCTGGGGGGGCGGTAGGGGGGGGGGCAGGGCTTCCCACTGCTGAGCCAACAAGCTACTGGAGACCATCACTTAGCTTCCAAAATAAAAGACCGATGCAAGCCATTTTTTCTCTCTCTCTTCCAAATACTACTGATCTTCCTATTTCCATGGTAACCGACTCCTGCTGGCATGATCAAGAAAAAACTGATTTGGGATTTTAATTAATTGCTTAGAAATGGAAATGTAACAGGGACTGGCACTTCAACTAAGCACATTTTGCAAAGTGAATAAAAATAGAGTTTCTGAAATACTTGAAATTGTTTCAGTGGCTATAGCACATCTTTTGCAGACACCTTAATTTATTCCATTCTCCAAAATAAATCTGCCAAATGTACTAAGCCATTTTGTCAACACAAATCATTTTGGCAAATACGTTAATCCCTCTTCTAAACAAAATGCATTGTAATTTAAAAAATCTAACCCATCGGTGTGAACCCACTGGGTTCCATCTGAAAATACTTCTGAGATATTAGTAGATCATGTTTAAAGGAGCTGTCATCTCCTGTTGGTGAAGGAGGCCCCCTATTCCTGTTGCCCTGCTTACAAGTAAATTCCCTGAATTTCACCTACCACAGAAGTAGCTCCTACCGTTTGTAGACAAGAAAGCTGTAAGGTAATCTTTTTGCACGCAGGTTAGGAGCATGGGCTCTGGAGCCAGGTGGTACAGGTTCAAATCTTGGCTCCTTCTTACTAGCTGTCTTACCGGGGGTAAGTTTCTCAATCAGTCAGCACCTCCGATTCCTCATCTGTAAAATGAGTAACCACTTACAAGATTGCTGTGAGAATTACATGCGTTAATAAATGGAAAGTCCGGAATATTACCTAGAAGATAGTGAAGACTTCATAAATGCAAGTTACTTTTATGAATATTTTATATTAATATATTTTAATCTATATGTAAACTCGATTTTGGATTTCCTATAATACTTGGTCTTACATGTTCCCTGTAGAACTATAATACACGAAGAATTGGTGAAAAATCATTTTCTGTTACAAGGTCTGAGCTGTCTTTTCTTTAGAGAAATATTAATTCCTGCTATAAGCTACACAAAGCAAAAAAAAAGTCATCTCATGCCAAATAAATGACTATTAAAGATTTCAAAGTGAAATTTTCTCAGTAAAGAGGAGTGATGTGATTCCAAGGTATTTCTGGGATAAGTACCGCTCTTGCTTGATTTGCAAGTGTTTTCATTCTGCAAAAACACTATATTCTCACAGGCACCAAGGAAACAAGAATAGTAATTAAACAAATATTATTTATCACGGTCAGCTGATAGAATATTCTGATTGACCGCTCTTGCGAATGTAGAATTGGCATAGATCATACTATATTAACATATTTTTTTAAATGTATACAATAAGCTCTATGTCAAAGACAGTTTAATACACTCAAACTGACCTGAAGGAACAGTTCCAATTGAATACAGCCTTTCTCCCTCGTTAGTTGAGGATCTTGATCAAGAGTCCCGTGTGCCAGTTATTCCATATGTTACTATTATCATCATCACTGAACAACAACAGGAGCAAATTTATTTGGAACTAGACACTGTAAAGAAAAAACCATGTTGCGCTCACCATTAAAAGGCACGTGGGATCCCTTTTCTGTAGAAGTGTTCACAAATACGACAAGCAACTGAAGCAAGGTGAACAAAATTGGTTAAGAGTTACATGTAGGTCAGTTATAGAACTAACCATCACTCAAGTATTGGCTTCTTCCTTCAGGCCATCTCTCGGAGTAAATTCTGTTAATTAGTGAATTTGCGGTGTGTTCCCCCAGCGTCTTGTACTTGCAATTCTGTGACACTCATCACACTTGTAATGGCTCATCTAACATAGATCTTTCTTGCTGAAGCATCTCTGTGAAGCTGGGGAAAATACTGTCTAGTTCATGTCTGCATGCTGACTGTAATTCATGGATGAGAGTAGGGGTTGAATACATTTTAATGTAAAAGTTGACATTGAATGATTGACCAGTTTCCAAAGCCTTCCTGGGAACATACGTGTGGCTACTAAGTATGCAGCATCTCACTAGAAGATGAGCTCTATGTATCTCCATGTATCTCAGCTTCTAGAATACGACCTGTGCATAGTAGGTACTTAAAATACTTGGTGAACGAATGAATAAATGAATGAGCATGAGACATATGAAAATACTGTCAATATTAGAAAATTTAATCCCAGGCTATGAGTAAGAAATAATGCATCATACCTGAGATAAAAGGTAAATTTCTGGGGGCCCCCGGGTGGCTTAGACTCTGGGCTGACAGCTCAGAGCCTGGAGCCTGCTTGGATTCTGTGTCTGCCTCTGCCTCTGTCTCTGCCCCTCCCCTGCTCATGCTCTTTTCTGTCTCTCAAAAATGAATACACGTTAAAAACAATTTTTTTAAGTAAATTTCTTATTTTCTGCCATTGTATCCATACTATAATTAGTTCCTTTTATTCATAAACGTATGGGCTGAGGACATATTCTAGGTCATTCATGCTAGCCTGGATATCAGATTGCTCTTATAAATGTCCCCTAAGAAATACCTCTTTCCATGGGTAAGATGACAATATGGTTGAACAATTATATTATCGACTTGAACTGCTAACCTTAGGAGCACGAAGCAACGGAGAAGAGGCAAGAATGGAAAATCTCCAAATAATTCTGGCATTGAGGAAGGCATAAAACTCCCAGGTCTAGGGGCGCCTGGGTGGCGCAGTCGGTTAAGCGTCCGACTTCAGCCAGGTCACGATCTCGCGGTCCGTGAGTTCGAGCCCCGCATCGGGCTCTGGGCTGATGGCTCGGAGCCTGGAGCCTGTTTCCGATTCTGTGTCTCCCTCTCTCTCTGCCCCTCCCCCGTTCATGCTCTGTCTCTCTCTGTCCCAAAAATAAATAAACGTTGAAAAAAAAAATTAAAAAAAAAAAAAAACTCCCAGGTCTAGGAATGATGGTTCTCCTAACCTCAACTTAAAACAAAATTACTTATTGATTAAATAGTGTACATGGTATGTATTCTCTTTTCTGCTTACCTTAAAAAGTGTTATTGAAATATAAATTAACATACACTAAACCGCCCATATTTAAAGCATACAATCCGAAGTCCTGATGGAGGTACACACCCATGAAACTGTCATCAAAATCAAGATAATGAATATAGCCATTACTCGAAAAGTTTCCTCCTGCCCCCTCCCATCATCCCCAGGCAACCACTGGCTTGCTCTCTGTCATTATCAATTATTTTGAATTTTCTTTCATGCAGTTGTAATTTTTTTTGAGCTGCTTCCATGTTATTTTATGCATCAAGTGTTCATTTCATTCCTTTTTACTACTAAGTAGAATTTAACTGTATAGACATACAACAATATGTACATTTATCTGTTGGTGAACATTTGAGTGTATTCTGACTTGGGCCATTGCAAGTAAAGCTGCTGTGAACTTATTCATGTATGAGCCTGGTTGGACACATACTTTCATTTCCTTTGGGTAAATACTAAGGACTGGGCTACATCATAAGTCCGTGTTTATATTTTAAGAAACCACCAAAGTGTTTTTCCAAGGGTATTGTACCATTTCTTAGATACTACTGGGTTCTTTCAGAAGCACCGGAATATAAAAGTGTTTTCAGATCATAAAACTAAAATAAATACATAAAATCTTAATTGCACATTTAAAATCACATCATATATTACTTTAAAAACTGTTTTCCCAAGGTTTTCTGTGTTCAATTTCTGATGTTACTTAGTCTATCTGTCAGGCACAAGAGGAAGACAAAAATGCATTTTAATGGACCATATAATTAATTTTTTTATTAAATTCCCAAACAAAAGTTTGATGGAGCACATTCACATTGTTGGGAAATGGGTGTTTGAACTTCTTTGAGTTGTCCAATCACCATAATAATCCGCTCTATTCTGTGTATCATAGGCTCCCTCCATTATGAAATGACGTAGAAGGACTCTGAGTAAATTTTGGCAACACAGAAAGGCAGCACATAAGAATTGAATGATTTAATTTGGTAAATTGATAATACATGAAGACTATCAGATGAATTTCAAGTGCAGCACGCTGAGGTGAACTAAGCGTTTAAAAGAACGACAGTTATCGGTGATATTTAGTCTTGTAATGTAGATGCTTCACGAACTCTATCGTCGGGGGGTAGAGAACATATCTCAGGAAGAGTTTCAAAGCAAACCCCTAACACACCCTGTGATAATAGTCGTAGTTCATAATAGGTGCACTAAAATTTAGAAAGACCCGACTCAGACCCCATCCAAGGCCCCAACCTCCAGTCAACTGATAGAAAATATAAAATTAAGAAGCTCCAAGGTGACTTGGCCTTGAACACTGGTGATGATTCATTTCACTTGCAAAACAGGCTTGTTGACTGGGCAGGAGTCCAGCTCAAGTTGTTCATCTTCATCTTTTTCTGTTTTTTTTTTTGAGGAGGGGGGTTGAGGGTCACTGCAAGAAAGTGAGCAGTGATAACAATTAATGTCAAAAGATGTTGCATCTTCAAAGCAAAGAAGCTACACCTGAAAGAGTACTTCCCTAGCAAAGCGAAGAAAAACACCAAAATATATACCACGATTTTTGTATGGGTTTCACCTCCCTGTGAAAGAAGTTAAATGAGGGCAAAGCAAAATGAAATAGAGCTTTAGATTCTTGAAGTGAACGAAGACAGCTCCTGGAAAGAACAGAAAGTCCAATTCCCAGCAGCACCTCTGTGTGGACCACCACTTCAGGCAGAACAACAGAACCTGGTTAACTAGATACGAGATGTAGACTGTGCTCGTACTCAGCTCTGTTTTTTCCCACTTGACAAAAACAAATGCAGATAATAATGACATTACCGGCCAATGCAGTTGGAAAGGAACTAATGGGGGGAAATATGGACAAGGCGAATGAGACTTGTCCACGTTTAAAATATTCTGGAAGATAACGTCAACAGCGTCAATGTTTTCAATAGTAGTCATTTTTATGTTTTCAGTGTTATGGCTGATAAGTCAATTTTCCCAACACACCCAGAACTTGAAAAAGAAAACATGGTCCGTACTCTTAGTTGAAGTATTTATAGAATAAGAAATCACGTGGCAAATATTAAGGAAATAGAAACTAAACAATAAGCTGATGGTTGCAAAAAAAAAAAAAAAGTGGGGGGGGGGAATGAGAGATATCGGGAAACGACAACAAAAAGCCTTTGAATACATAATTTTTTTTTTTGAAAGAGAGAGTGTGTTCAGGGGAGGGGCAGAGAGAGAGGGAGAGAGAATCCTAAGCAGGCTCAACGCCCAGCACGGAGCCTGATGCGGGGCCCCACCTCACGACTGTGAGATCATGACCCGAGCCGAAATCAGGAGTCGAACACCTAATCGACCGAGCCACCCAGGCGCCCCTGCATGAAACTGTTTTCAAGGTATATATTTTGATAAGAACCATTTATAATAGCTCACATACGTTAAATATATATCACTGTGTTTGTTTTTATGCATGCCTATATCTGTCTGGGCTGCGCTTATTTAATTTCTACTCCAGTTTTGTCACACTATTTGTCCTAATCCACGATGAGCCTACAGGTAGTGTCATAATCGTGAAGATTAAGGATGTGCTTTTATTCGGTATTTCCCTCCCCTTATACCCTCACATAAGTCTTGGTTTCACTGTGATCTTCCACCTGATAAATCTCTGGGTCTCTGAACTTTGTTTTACCTTCTTGGCTTCTACCTGAAGTGTGCGTAGAGGTGTGTGTGGAGGTGGGGGGAGCGCAGGGGTGCCGGGGCGGAAGGGAGGGGGAGCTAATAATTTTAGACGCTACCTGCGTGCCAGGCCCTGTGATACATTGGACACCATCGGCCTATGGAATGCTGCTTAAAAATGCGTGAAAGGACGGAAGTTTTCTCTTTTGACCCGAACTCTCTGTTTCGTCTGTTGCAATCACAGGAACCTAACTGTGGCTTCAGAACTCAAATACTATACATTTTCTACTAAAAAGAGCCCGTGTGGCATGAAGACATTTTCTTTGTTGTGCTTTTTCTTCTGTTGATTCCGTTTTATCCCCCTAAATATATATTTGGAAAGTCAAAAGGAGGAGCGTTCATTCCAGATGACCTTTATCCCACCGGGAGAGGAGGCTGGCCCGCTCAGAAACAGTTCAGGACTAAGGGTTCGAGTGCTATGTGGAGGCATTTCTCAGGATCCAGTCTGCAACCTTGATCTGTCTCATCTGTTTCCTCTCTTTGGATTGGCTCACCATAAAACAAATGTTTGATAAAGTTGAAGTCAGTGAAAGTGGCTGCTTGGTGGATTGTGTGGGAAACCTCCGATTTCCATTCCAGACCATTCCTAGAGCTCTCGCTATTTATTTCTCTTACAATATAACCTTCCAATTTATGCAGAAGTATCTCTTGTGCTCTGGGTTACTGACTCTATGATTAGCAATAATTTTAAATTGGAATACCCCTTGACATGGCTTTCAGAAGTCTGCATTATTCGAAGTTTAGTGTGGTCTTTGAGATTTGAAACATATAGGAAGAACTTGGCTCTACCTGGAGTTAATAACTAAAAATTCCACATACTCCTACACGATATACATGTATTAATCTCCCTGAGAAAGATGAAACTAATTTAAGAACTTCCCACGTATTGAGAACAGTTCACAGAAACTTACCAGCTGCTTCTTTATGTAAGATAGGATCTAGGGGTTCAGCGTATGTGCAGAATGCCAATTAAAACACCGCATACCTTGAGGGCATTAATATGGAGCAAAAGAGAATGACTGATGGGAAGGTCGAAACAAACTCAGAGAAAGAAAAGTAGTGCCGGATAAAGAATAACCTGCATTATCTTCTGCAACAACCCACCAACTTGGAGAAAATTACGGTATAAATAGGGATGCTGTTAGCTGAGCTCTTATCCAGCTCTAGAGTTTCTGTGATAGTCAACTTCTGAAAATGAGCGAAGTGACTCAGGAAATCAGCCACTTGCTCTCTTCCTACTGGGACAGTCGATCCAGGTCTCCTGGTTCTCGAAGACCATGAGACACAGAGCCAGTGGATTGACAGGAGTGGAGCCGGAGTTCACATTCCAGTTAAAAGTTCAATAGCCACCGAAGACACTGGCATTCTTAAGACGCATTAAATGTGTCTACATTTAGTTTTTTTTTTTCCTGAAATAATTACAAATTTATATGGCCTATGATAGTTATATTTATGTTTTATGAAGTTGTACACATCAGCACTTGAATATCTGGAAAATAACCGCCTCTACTTAAGCAATCAGTTCTTTGTTAATACAGCTGAAAACAGCGGGTGGGCCCCTTTTTTTTTTTCAGGTGAGAAAAAGCAGGCTGAGAAATGAACACCTCACATTGCTTCTGTTTGTTTGAGGCTTTTATCCTCAGGGCTGCGTTCTCTTGGCTGGACGTACCTGTTGATCACACTGCTTAACTGCAATTATTCCAGACAGCTTTTTGGCTCCCAGTGTTGTTTCATAGGCTTCATAAATCATACAAATTATTACCGCAATAGAAAACTATAATTACCCACAAACCCTGACATGCCAAAATGTGTATTAATTAGATAAGGTAATAAATACTTTACTGCACGTAGCTATAATTATTACCTCAAAAATGACATATATACATATACCATCTTGATATTATGCAGCAAATGATTCAATATAATGTTGGTTCATAAGAGAATTGTTATCTAATTTGATTAATTAGTAAATGCTTTTTTTTGCAAGGTGTTTCAAATATGAGAAATGATGTAGAATGGTTAAGTTTCGAAGTTAATATGATCAAGCGAGATCCAAGCTGTAATTTGCGGAGGGATTTCCTGGGGGGATAATTTATAAAAGTTTACAAATTCTTAGTTCTAAATTTGGGTTTATGTAGAAAGTCTCAAGAATGATGATTACATACGAAATTTTGTTCAGTTCATTTCTATAATAGTATCAAATAATTTATTCATTATTTGAAAAATGTGAAGAAAACCTGCTGGGAGACGCAAGCATAATGTTTCAAGCGCTTTGTATGCACTCGTTTAGTGTGAAATTTCCACGTAGAAAGAAATTCCAGAGTAGATTTGGAAGAACGCACTTGATTAAGGAACATGCATATAAATGCTCAGTGCATAATATAGTGTTCTGACACACTTCAGTGATATGTGAGTTCAGCTGTAGGATAGGATGAGATAGAGTAGTGCAATCGTCGTCAAGTCTCTGCTACATCCTGGTTTATTCGACCCAACCTCTTGGGTTCCAACTCAGGCCCTTCAATATGCAGAAAAAATGGCTTTTAATCTTCACGTTCTACATATTGTGTATAATATCTTTACTTGCATCTCAGTGGATACCTGTAACACATTACATCACAATAATTTTCAGGCTAAAGAACATAGAAGAACATTAAGGTTTGTGGAAGGGAGACATAAGTCAACTCAACTAGTGCTGGGTTAAATCCATTTCACAAAACGTTAACATCAGTGGCTTTCCATTTAGATAGAGTTATTCTCAAAAAACCTTTAATGTGAAGAAATGATAATACAAACTATTTTATATTTTCCTATCTAGATAATTATTTCCATGAGTATTTATTTATTGCAGTTGCATGAGTTCAAAGATAATTGGCTCATCTGTCCTCATTTTATCATTATTGAGAAATGAGTGGGGTTGTCGTATTAGAGGAAAATCACATTGCAGGTAACACATGAACTATTATGGAGACTGTTAAGAGTCTCTCTCTTATGGAGACTGTTGAAGGAGGATAGCTGTGCCCCAAATTTTTTTCTGTATCTAGTCTATTTCTCAATGTCTGCCATTGCACAAAATGTATGTTAGGCATTGAACACGTATATGCTAAATAAATGAATGCACCCAAAGGACGCTTACCCAGGAGGAGAGGAATTCATTAAGTGACATTGTACTTTATCTGGAAAATGGTATCATCGTAACACAGTGACATTGGGAAAATACAAATAACTCAATGATGCTGCTAATTCAGGATGGAAAATAGTGCAGTAGAGTGTTATGGGAAGAATGAAAGAGCCATTTAAAGAAGAGTTTACTCTAAACACTGAAATTTTGGTTCATGTTTTGGGGATTAATTTGTTCAAAACTCTTTGAGATGTTGCAGAGGAGGAAGATACTATTAATACAGGAATCAAAACTGTGTTAGTGTTACAGCAGAATATTTTAGTATATTCTATATATGCTAATAACCGTGTTAGCTTATTTTACTATTAACTATAAATATTAGCGTATTAACAAGAAAGTGTAGCATATATAAATATGAGCATACTTATGCTTTTCATATACTTTTCAAGAGGCCAGGATACAGGCATAAACCCACGCTGGGGTGGAGTTTCTCCTGTTAGAACATCCTGCAGTTATTATCACACTGGCTGTGATGGGAAGAGGAACCCAGAAGTAAACCATTAAGACAAAGCTATTTTTTTTTCATTTTTTTTTAATGTTTATTTTTGAGAGGGAGAGGGCACAGGCAGGGGAGGGGCAGAGAGAGAGGGAGACTTAGAATCTGAAACAGGCTCCAGGCTTTGAGCTGTCAGCACAGAGCCCGAGGTGGGGCTCAAACTCACGAGCTGTGAGATCGTGACCTGAGCTGAAGTCAGACGCCCAACCAACTGTGCCACCCAGGCGCCCCAAGACAAAGCTATTGATGGTTCCAACCTCTGTGTCTGAGATTAGGCAGGTTAGGATATTCATAGCAGTCCTCCTACTGAAAACAGACAGGATGCTGGATAAAATATATTTTTAAAATTTTTCTTTAGAAGTATTAGAAAGCGATCAGAACACTAAAAACTCACCAGGCCAGAATTTGAGAACAATCAGTAACCCAGAGGGGTAAGTAGAGTACTGAGGTATGTGTTCATTTGAGAAAGCTGGAACTTGAAGGCAAGAGGAAGAGAAGGAAATCTCTACAACCACACAGTATTCATAGTTTAATAGAAGGCATCCACCCCTTCATTACACTGGATCTTGAAAAAAGCTGCGATGTCATGAAAAAAAAAAATATCAGGCAGAAGTATGCCACACTGTTCATAGTTGGACACCTACAGGTTTTCTTGAGCTGAGCAGAGTAGGAGAAAAAGGTGAAGGTGGTGAGGGGAACAGCTACCTATTCTGTATAAAGGAGACTCACCGTTTAGCATCATGTGCACTAACGTTACTCATGGTGAATCATGTTTGGAAGTCTCCAAGTTCACACCTTTCAGTACACCTACTTACTGTCCTAGGAAAAATAATGTATTCAACCCATCAATCAATCAGTCAGCCACTTGCTCTACAGATAGCTATGATATACCTATAGTACACAAAGCAAGGAAGTCCCTCTTCTTACTCTCCAGATGACTGCTGACTTTCCAGCATTTAAGCCCAATTGTTCAAGAAATGGCAAGACTTACAACAACTTATGGATCGAGTACATACAGATCTCCTCCCCTTACTACTGAGAGCTATTGCAGCTTTCTTAATTGAGTGAGATCCACCTTACTTAATAATAGGGGCCCGATCTCACAACTACCGTGGTTTCTATACATTAGGTTAGATATTTGTGGGGGCTGATGGAGAATCTAGACATAGCCATAAATTTCACAGAATTCAAGTCCCCCAAGAAATGGTAAACCTCCCAAACACATGTATTGTCAGGAAGTCGTTTAGGTACTGGGCAGAATTGGGGCTTATAACTGAACAAAGACTTTGGCATAAGCTCAACACAGGACTCAAGAAACCAGAACAATTGCAGTTTAGAAATCTAAGAGATCAAGGATTTCATCTTGACATTGCAGAGATTTCATCATTAAACATGTATTGGTTGAGCATCTAATCTCTTTCAGATACAGTGCTAGACAACCAGTAATTATGACAGAAGACAAGAAGGAGTATTTTCCCCGCCAGAACTGCCTATTCAGAAGAGACTTGTGTAACTCGTGTTTGCTTCACTCTACTTCAGAGTTAATTGTAGACACAATGTCATTGAAATGAAATAATTATTCAGTAGGTGCCAATTTTTGTCCATTGCTTCATCCTCCACACCTATAATGCTCTTCAATGCATAGAAAATACTCAGTACATATTTGGAAAAAGAGCGAATGAATTCAAGAAATGAAAGAATAAAAGTAGTCTCCTTCAGACAATGGCCTCTCCGTATAAACCTTTCAAAACTGTAAGAATATGCTGGGAATATGTAAAACAGAACACTGTCCTTACTTAAATCCGATCGGATGATGGCGGATACTGTAGTTCTTTATTGTTTTATGCTGTTAACTCTTCATGGTTATGTCCTTCATAATGTAATAACTGGAAATTGATGAAATGATTCGTGATCCTGATTCAGGAAACGATTCTGATTAAGTGTACCTAATGTTTGTTTCTTGTGGGGTAAAATTAAAGCAGCAAGAGAGGGACAGAAAAAGGAGAGACACAGGTTGTCATCCAGTTTTATGTGAACGGAAAGGTTTGTAGTAAGGAGTTTCTGGATGCAATTTCAGCGAGCAAGGATTTGGTGGAGAGATTAGATCGGTTACAAATTGCTAAATCTGATGGCTTAGATAAAAATTTTACCAGAGGCTTTAAAAGAAGTAGAACATGTTTTGGGGAGAAGCAATTGCCTTCTGGAAAGTGAACATAGTATGTATTTTTCAAAGCAAATTAAATGTGGAGAGATTGTGCAACGAGATCCCCAATTAGTATGAAATGATTGCATTTTCAGCTAGAATGGGCAAATCATCTTTATTCAGCAGTCAGGCTTATTTGTTTACGCCCCTTTCCCTTCATACCTCAACCCAGGGCTTGTAACAAAATACAAAATGTATATTTCTTAAATATTGACTAGAGAAAAGCAAAGCATATTATTCCTGGAAAGGCCTATTCAAGGTATTTTGTAAATGGAAAAACAACAAACACATGTATGTGTGTGTGCGTGTACGTAGATACATAGACCCAAGTAAATATCCTACCCTTTCTTTTATAAGCAACCATGCACTCTGCTAAATCATTGCTATGCAAAAGATCTAGCCTTTAAAAGGCCTAATGTTTTTGTTTGAGTTTGGTTTTCTTTTTTATCTCTTCTGTTCTTGGCTTGGAAATAATCGTTAGGTGATCTCTCACCTCACTCATTAATCTGTGTGGGAATAACCGGACTATATTTCTTCAGACCTCTCTGAACAAGCTTTCAACAGCATTGTTTGGTTTGGAAATTTTTCCAAATGTGAAAATAATGATCACATTTTAGAAAGACAGTCTCTTCTTGGATTCTTGTTAGGGTGTGTGTTTACGTGTGTGTGCGTGTACGTGTGTATGTGTGTGTGTTGTCTGATGAATGGGAAAGCAGGAAGGAGATTTTTAGTAAAGGTCCAAAATTTATCTCTTCCTGAAGTGGCTCACATTGCAAAACCATTTAGAATAAAATGTCATTCAAATTGGGCAGTTTGTCCTCAACTCATAAGAATGTCTTGAATCTTCCTGAAGTTGGGAAAAACTTTATATCATACTCTTGAACTTCAGCTCTGGTGGTAAAAGGGCATTTATTGACATGAAAAATGCCATTAACCTTTACTTTTAGAAATCTTTTTAAAAGCTATAGTAGTGATGAGGAATACTCTGAGACTTTTCATCTAATAATAAAAAAGGATTAAATATGGCTTCTTCTTTTAATGTTTATTTATTTTGAGAGAGAGAGAGAGTGTACATGTGAGCACACAGATGGGGAAAGAGCAGAGAGAGGGGGAGAGAATCCCAAGCAGGCTCCACTCTTTCAGTGCAGAGCCCAATGTGGGACTCAATCCCACGACCATGAGATCATGACCTGAACCCAAATCAAGAGTCCGATGCTCAACCTCCTGAGCCACCTAGCTGCTCCAAATGGGTCTTCTTGTAATTAAAAACAACTAATTGAGAGTATCAGAGAATTTATTTATTTATTTATTTATTTATTTATTTATTATTTTTAATATGAAATTTATTGTCAGATTGGTTTCCATACAACACCCAGTGCTCATCCCAACAGGTGCCCTCCTCAATGCCCATCACCCACTTTCCCTTCCCTCTAACCCCCCACCAACCTTCAGTTTATTCTCAGTATTTAAGAGTCTTTTGTGGTTTGCCTCATTCCCCCTCTGTAACTTTTCTCTCCCCTTCTCCTCCCGCCTGGTCTTCTGTTGAGTTTCTCAGAATCCAGATATGAGTGAAAACATATGGTATCTGTCTTTCTCTGCCGAGAGTATCCGAATTTACGCAGTGATTGTAATTTAAGAAAGTATATTAAGTATATTAAATGCACAAAGGAGACATCCATCCTTAGTCGGTATTGGTGTCCTTTTCTGGCTGAAGCCCTTGGGCCAATAACTTAAAGTGTTATTTTGCCACTCCTAATTTTATGATCCATAAATAGCCTGTATGCACTGAAAGCTTACATGCGCTCAAGTCATCTCCATGCGCATGGTGAAATTCAACAATGCAACGGAAAAACTTAAATACCCCCCAATTTTTTTAAAAAATGTAAATTCATTTTGAAAAAAAATAAAGGCATTTCACTCTGCTCTCCAACTTATTTAAGCGCAGACCAGGTTGAGTGATACCCTCACCCATATCACTCAGCACAGCGCCACTAGTAAGTTGCAGTGGAAATGCTGAAAGTAACAACACGAAAGCCAACTACGTTTTTTTCAAGAACTTTTTTTCTTCTTCCTCAGTACTTAAGGTCACTGGAAAAATAAAACTGGGGAGTTGGGATGAGAATAGAGTGTACATCAGGATGGTCTGTCTCACTTGTGTTTGAATCATCCAACCCTTTTTTTACTAACGGAGAAAAATCACTACTCAGGCTCAGATATGGTATCATCACGTCAGTTTGAGTTTTCCCCACAATTTAATTAGAAACTGAAGGGACTTGATCATTTAAGTCATTGGCTCTTCTGCAGACCAGTAGTATTAGCTGTGCCAAAATAGAAAACATGTAGAATTTGTTCATTATGTGCATAATGCTGACAAAATGCCCAACCAAGAGAGGCATGCCTACTTTTCAGAAGTGGCTACATATCCCGGAGATGCCCAAAGGACTCTTTGGTGGAAGGAGCTGAAAGCAATCAGCCAAGACCGATCAGAGTATTTGTAAATGCTTCCATTTCTTTTCACACACAGCTTCCTACTTCTGCTGCATTGGGACTATGGGTCACAATAGATATGAGAAACCAGAGCACAGATTATTAAGGGAAAGATGAGACTAAAAAAGTTCATTGAAATAGTTACGCCAACGCTCATTAGGTGAAGAGCCAGGAGGGCATCAGGGAGTCCAGGTAAACACAGGCGAAGAGTAATAAAACTGGATGATTCAGTTACGTGCCAGATGGGCTGCTAGAGCATGTCAAAATGTCTGGCCTAGCCATGAAGCTTCTTATATGCTTCCCGCTGAGACAAAAACCAATTGCAGGAACTGTCCCGCAATTGAGTGCCAGGCATCCCCCTCGTGGAGGTGTTAAGAGGATTAATCAAGTTTGACTAAGGGTTGTGAGTCTAAATTTAGGTGAGAAAATTACAATCTCTCATTCCCTTTGCATGCTCTACGAAGGATGATCGGAAACAAGCTGATTTCACAAGTTAGATCTGCAGGGCTAAGGAACAGTGTTCCAAAAGATGTTGCGGTGTGGTTACTTCTCCCATTGAATCCAAATGGCACTCCAGAACAGCTCTATCTATAGTATTCGGCACCTATGCTCTGTGTATCTTCTCTGGAGAGAAATCAGCTGAGAAAATCCCCGTGTGCAGACCACAGACCGTGCTTCTGCTGCCTGAGTTGATAGTGAGCTTTTCCTCGACAGTAGTTAGAGGCTGAGCAGAGTTAGCCGCAGTGGGAAGTCACTTAGCCAGTTTTACTGTGGCGGTCTCAATACCCTTTCCAATCTAGTTGCAAATAGGAAAAGTTGGACTTTTGCAAAATCAGCAGGAGAGAGTCCCACCTACGGGTGAGGCAAATTGAAATGTAGATTGTGAAAGAGATGCCTTGAGCATCAATCAGAAATGTTTTTAGAGAAAGTGTGAATAAGGAACACTTGAGGCTGGAGGATGCCTCATTTGTGTCTGACCCTTTTGGCAAGAACTGTTACATGTTCCGAAATCAGGTCATGGGAGTTGGTGGTAGTGTCTAATATGGAATGGGGTTTGGGGGATACAGCGCCCTTAGAAACAGGAAGAATATTTATAGACTTAATAAGGATTCATAATTTGATCTGGGTTTTATATTACCTTTCAGCAAAGAGCTCGAATATCTATCATAATAATGATCTTTTCTTTTTTACTCACAACATCCTTTTGAAGTACAGGAGGGTCCACTAAAATTACACTGGTTTAAAAAAAAAGAGAGAAATAAAAGCCCAAGTCATTTAATAATTTACTCACACTGGCACAAGGGATCGGGACTGGCTGGTTGATAGTTTGGTGCTATGGATCAGGAGGAAGGACCCCAAGTCTGAAAAAGAACAAGTGTCCCAGAGGCAAAATGGTGCCCTACTTCCTAACCTCTGTGGCTGTAATCTGTGCATCCGTTTGTCTTTAATGTCATTTCCTAGTAAAACATTATGCGTAGCTCTAGCTCTCCACTTGAAAATATCTTTGTAAAATCCACTTGTAATCAATCAGTTCTTTGATTTAAAACACGATGGCACTAGAAACTCATCAATGGATGCCAAAACCAGTAGGTTAAAGTTTGGTGAGAGAGAAGATGTTTACATAACCTCAAGGTATCTTCTCACCAATTACTTATTAGCTACAAAGGGGGAACTAGTGATGATAAGGTTGAGGACCCTTGTGGATACCATCTTAATTAAATGACGAAAAACAAAAGCATCAGTAATGGTATAAAGCAACATCAAGTTCTTGGTACGGTGCGCTGAGAGGGACATCATAGCACATCGGTGGCGTTCCTGCCGAAACAAACCAAAACACAAAAGCGTAATTTGAAACTTAGCATGAGGAAACATCAGATAAACCCAAGTCGAGGAAAATTCTACAAAATAACTGATTGTCATTCTTCAGAAATATCAGAGCTGTGAAAGACATAGGGCTGATTCATGAGACTATGAAGTCTCATGAACCTAAGTGCAATATTTGATCCTGAAACGAATCCTATATCAGGTTTCACTGGGACGATTGAAGAATTTGAATGCAGACTGTGGGTTAGATAATAAATTGTATTAATGTGAAATTTCTTGATTTGAATAATCATACGGTGGTTATATTAGAGAGCATTCTAGTTTTTAGGAAATACGTGCTAAAGTAGTTGGGGATAAAAGGGCATGATGTCACCTTCGTCTTTCTCTTAAATGGTTCATAAAAATAAAGAAGAGATGGGGAGGGGATACGGAGGCCAATGGGCACTAAGTGTAAATAATCAGTCAGTCTAGGTATTTATTTGTTGAATGTCTCAAGTTGAGGAAATCTGTATGAGAAAGACTTGAAACACTCTAGAGTAATTCCCCACTCCCTATTGTATGTCAGAAACTTCCGGGCACAGGAGACATATCATTGAACAAACAAAAGAGCCACTCTCAGGGTTTGAAAATGTTTACTTACCTGTTTTCCAAAGGATATTCTTAACATGGAGGTCTCCGTTTAAAGTGAACTCTAACGTAGAGCAGAGAGCAGAGCTCTTTTTCTTGAAGGCAGTACCCTTATTTCTCAAATGCCAAAAGCAAGCAAGTAGCCGAATCAATAGAACACACGGATGTCTTTACTTTATGGCTGTTCATCTCTTGGCCCAGGTTCTCTGTGTCAAGTAACAGTTCGTGTTTTATATTTTCTCCCCTCACTAAGAAGGATTAGTTTGATTGTTAAAGTTTGTAAGTGCTGTTTGGCCATGGCTCCAATCATGTCCTCAATCTTGAGGCTATGTTGTACTCAAGCAGAGGGAAGGACCGTATAAATTGATATGCCCCTTGTTCCATCAGCACAATTCTCTCTCTCTCTCTCTCTCTCTCTCTCTCTCTGTATATAATCTGAAGTAATTTAGAGAAGTGGTGATTTCTGGATCGTTCAAAAAAGAATTGAAAAAGTAATTTCTTACCACAAATAAAAGATTGTAGACATGATTTTCTGTCAAGTTCATACACTCACCGGTCATAAATGGCCTTTATTTAAGATCTAATTTTGAAACTGCCTCGTGAGATCAATGATCATTTGTTATAAGACAATAAGATAAAAGTTTAGATAATGGGTGAACTTGATATGTTCAAGTGAACTTGATATATCAAGTATGTGAACTTGATATCATCATTTTATAACTAAAATACTGTTTAGTATTCTGTAATTATTTTTAAATTGTCTAAACACATACAGGTATGTATGTATGTATGGTTTTTACCAAACGCCAGTAAAGTAGCAAGTTGCGTTCAGTGTATAATATGAGAAACCATGTGATTTTTAAACTGATCTCTCATACAAAACATTCCAAGCAATGACTGTAAATGTAGACGATGTAGGTAGAGGAGCATTCCGGCCATACTTGCACCATTGGCATATCCCTCTGTCAAAAGATTTATAATTAGTGTCAGCAATGATATGCATAATAATTAGTGTCATCATTCAGCAAATACTCATCGAGTGTCCCGTAAATGACATGGACTTTCCTAGAGGCAGGGCATGCCACAAAACATTTAAGGTCTACCACTCTCACGGGCAGAACTCAGTGAAACCATTTGCTGTGTATTTTTTTTATACAACAAATATTCTTAAAGCGATTAATATGAACAAGGTACTATTCTAAATCTTTATCGAGTTCAAATTTGTCTTCTTCAAAAAAATTCTAGGAGGCATGCCACTTTCATTTTACAGATGAATAGAGTGAGGTAAAGGGAGACTAATAACTTCTCCAAGGTCATATAGGCTAGAAAATAGCAGAATCTGAATTCGAACCAGGCAACCCAAGTCCAGATTTCATTCTCGAATCACCACACGATGTTGCCTTTAATGACGATGAAGATGAGGCTGACGATCACCCCGTCATTGTCATCATTAGCGTTTACTAAAAGCCAGTTTCTACGCCCTGTGCTGAGCACTTCATACACCTTTAGCTCATTAACACTCCCAGGACGTTTATGAAGCAGGTTTACAAATGTGAAGACTGTTATGGCAGAAAGCCTAAGTAATGAATCCAGGAACCCACAGTTTGTAAATAGCGGATCTGGAGCTGGAACCTTGGTCAGTCTTCTTCATTTTTTTAAACAAACTACCAGAGGGGCGCCTGGGTGGCGCAGTCGGTTAGGCGTCCGACTTCAGCCAGGTCACGATCTCGCGGTCCGTGAGTTCGAGCCCCGCGTCGGGCTCTGGGCTGATGGCTCAGAGCCTGGAGCCTGTTTCTGATTCTGTGTCTCCCTCTCTCTCTGCCCCTCCCCCATTCATGCTCTGTCTCTCTCTGTCCCAAAAATAAATAAACGTTGAAAAAAAAAATTTTTTTAAACAAACCACCAGAGACAGTGGTTCAAGGGAATGAGCCGTAGTGTGAATGAAGCACGTGACTCAGTGCCTTGCACAAAGTAGAGGCTGAAAAACAGTTGCTTCATGGATGGATACGAATGGCGTTTGACAATTTCAGAGCGATGCTGGCACACGTTAACCTCACTCTTCTCGTTCTGACCTTCTAAAGGACTTACTGTATATGCCGCATCATACAGCATCCTTTATTAGAGCATCTTATTCTTTAAATACTTCGATGGCAATGTTACATGACCAGTTTGCCTTAACTGGAGTGGTTGTCTTATGCATCCTTTTACCTCCTAAATGCTTAGCATAGCATTAGAATTCACGCCAAGTTTAGTCTACATTGTACAAATACTTGCGGACTGATGGAACTCTGGGTTCTGGATCATAAAAGATTCTTCATCCTTGAATCCTTAATTTTTGAATTGTTCCCAGAAAGTGGTAATATAACCATCTTCCTGCTAACCTGAAAGAGTTAACTGCCTTCTGTGAAGAAACACTGAGCTACGAGTAGAATTTTACTCACCTTGACTCACCACTGAGTCAGGCAATCAATCTTACTTGATTCCTGTTTCAGATTCTCATCACAGATAGTTCTCTCTCTCTCTCTCCCTCTCCCTCTCCCTCTCCCTCCTTCCTTTCCTCTATCCCTCCTTGCATCTTTTACGTTCTGCTTGTCTTTCTCCCTGTTTTTTTAACAGACTGAGAAAAACCTGCAGAGTTGATCATCAGACAGGTTTTATAAAAGCAGTGGCCTTTAATCCTGAATTCCAGAAAGAATTTGATCCAGCTGTGAATTCCAAAGGGGGGAAGGAGTGTTTCAGGGGACAAAATCTAAAGAGTAGAGCAAAAGTAAAAGACAGGTATGACAACTTTGCCACAAGTCCGTTATGTTAGCCCGACAGTGGGAAAAGGAGGAGAAAAATGTGCTACAAAGACAGTAAGTTTATCAAAGAAGTAGATAGTGTAGTTTGGAGAAAGCATCCCTTCCTTCCTTTTCTTATCTTCATCTCTCAGGCTCTTCCCTAATTCGTGAGGTCCATCATTTGGTTTTCTATTTCCAAAACATTACGTAGACATCAAAACACTTAGGAAAAGCTGAAGAGAACGTGAATGACCCAAGGGAATTAAATGGAAGGTCGAGAACAAATTTCTAATAATTGCACCATCAAGTTCTCTATTTCCATAGGTAAGAGAGGGAAGACACATAAACAACTAAATTTTCTCTACACAGAAATATTATTCAGGAAAAAAAAAATAAAGAAATGGTAACCATTCAGGTAAGATGGGATACCAATATGTATCAGTGTTGAGAAAATAAGTTGAGTTGTTTGACGCTGCAAAGCTGTTGGTACTTTGGGCTAGACTGTGACAATAACAATAAAACATTTGCCTTAATTTGGTAATGATGATTGTGAAGCAGCACTTTACGTTTTACTATCTCATTGAATCGTCACCTAACGGTATGGGGTAGGTACCGTATTACTCTCCTCTTACAAAAGAGAAACCTGAGGCAGAGAGATGAAATGATGCGCCCAAGGTACAGCTAGTACGTGGGAGATTAGAAACTGGAATCCTAGCAGTCTGATTCTGAAATCTGTGAGCGTGCACCTTCCTAAACACACATTCCCAACTGCATGCGTCATAATCACACATCGTATGCCATAATGACTACTCACTGAGTGCGTCACGGGGCTTCGCTGCTTTTGTTCCCATTTTCATTCTTTTTTTAAAAAGCTTTCATTCTTTTTAAAAAAAAAACTTTTTACTGTTTATTTATTTTTGAGAGAGAGAGAGACAGAGCAAGAGTAGGGGAGGGGCAGAGAGAGGGGGAGACGCAGAATCCGAAGCAGGCTCCAGGCTCTGAGCTGTCAGCACAGAGCCCGTCGTGGGGCTCGAACCCACGAACGTGAGATCGTGACCTGAGCCGAAGTCAGACAGCTTAACTGACTGAGCCTCCTAGGTGCCCGATGGCTATTTTCATTCTAACTTAGATTTCAACAAGTCTGTTTTAATCAAGTTTGATCAAAAAGAAGATGCCAGAAGTCCACTTAACTTAAACCATCCCCCTTTGCCTCTAGCTGTCATCACGCGGGAATCACTGAGGTATTCTAGACAGCCCTAGCTCTTTCAACTGGCTCTTCACTGCCAGTGAAGTGAATGAGGAAAGCAATGAGGGGAATTTTCCAGAAAAATTAGGGTCTGCGACAGGCTTTATTTTAGAGATAAATCAGGAAAGTCTAATGCACAAAAGACATTTGAGTAGTATCTCGATGCCAAACCTTTACTGAGTTCTGGAAGAATAAATATATCTCTTCAACATACTGGCTGAAGCTAATCTGTTTTGGAATTCAGTGCTGTATCCTAGAAATGGGAATTCGGTACATCATATGTATGTATTTATTTATTCAGTCTTATAATCAATATTGCACTTACTTTTGAACGATGCTAAAGCTAGAATTATAAAGAAGTCTGAGACCCTGCCTGGACAAGGGTTATGGGTTTGTTGGGGGCAGAGATGGAGGAATTAGAGAGCAGGAAGACACAGGAGAAGAAACAAGTTACCGGACAATAAATTATGAGTGAAAAGCCCGGGGGCATCCCAAGGGTCTGTTGAATTAGGGGAGAAAGTTCTTAATTATGGCAAAAACGAGGAAGGGGAGAGAGAGATCTGGGAAGATTTTACACAGGGGTAAATTCTGTGTGAAGATTTGAAAATGAATAGGAGTTCGCCAAGATCAAGGGTGGGGAGATGCAGCTTGGCTTCTAGTTACTCAACAAATTAATTCAAAATTCCGTTCATACTGTATATGTAAGTTAATATTTGTGGAATGCTTATTTTTGAATAGTATTTGTTGAATACGTACTATCGGTAATATTAGTTGAGTAAATAATATTGACGATTCATTCTTTTTGGGGGGAGGGAGAGAGAGAGAGACAGAGCACGAGCAGGGGAGGGGCAGAGAGAGAGAGAGAGAGAGAGAGAGAGAGAGAGAATCAGAAGTGCATTCCAGGCTCTGAGCTGTAAGCACAGAGCCCAGCGCAGGGCACAAAGTCACGAACTGTGAGATCATGACCTGAACTGAAGTCGGACGCTTAACCAACTGAGCCACCCAGGCACGCAGACAGTGTATTCTTTCTGCCTCAATTATGCCACCTCTCTGTTATCTCAGTTGGCTGTCAATCTACTTTTGACACTCTCATAACAATCAGACCAACCACCTTAAGGAAAAAAAAATATATCGTAAATACTTGTAGATTATTAGGGTGTACATCCAGTGAAATTCCTACCACCATAATAGTGGGTTATGCGCCTCATACATTGTTTGTTAATGGTTAAGTAATCATCTTATCTATCATATATAAAACAATGAATCGTTTATCAGGTCAAATCTCTCCAGCTTGGCCCCATGAACTCTGTTTCTTACCACAGGAATGAGAGGTAGACCAAGGAGAGCAACCACAACTGGATGGCAGGAAATTTTAAATCTCAAGAGAGTACAAGTACAAAGCATACTTTATTCACAAGCACTACGTGCTTTATTCAACCCTACCTTCTTTTACCTTCTATTCTAATGAGTGAGTGGAAAGTTAGCTGGCAAAAGAAATAAACAATAAAATTGTGTAGTATGTTGGAAACCAATAAGTTCTATGGAAGAAAATAGAGAGGAATAATGGTGAATGGGGTGCCAGGTTAGAAAAAGGGGTTACGGGGGCACCTGGGTGGCTCAGTCGGTTAAGCGTCCGACTTTGGCTCAGGTCACGATCTCACGGTTTGTGGGTTCGAGCCCCACGTCGGGCTCTGTGCTGACAGCTCAGAGCCTGGAGCCTGCTTCAGATTCTGTGTCTCCCTTTCTCTGTGTCCCTCCCCTGTTCATGCTTTGTCTCTGTCTCAAAAATAAAAAATAAACAGTAAAAAAAATGTAAAAAAATAAAAGAAAAAGTTCATTGAGGAAGAAGGAATGATCAACTGGGTAACATGCTACTGAATTGGCAGGAAAGGTGGGAGCTGAAGATGATGCTTCGCTTAGAGACGTGGCAGTGACTGGTGACCTTGACTTGAACAGTTCCGTGGAGAGGTGTAGGGGAAAGCCAACTTCAAGAGATAAGAGTTGCAGACCATCAGCGTAACCTGCATTTCTAGACATTTTCGCTGCAATAGGAAGCAAAGAAATAAGGTAGTGACTGGTAGGGCAAAGGAGGGACCAAAGAGCATTTTTCTTTTAATGGGAGAAATAAGAGCATGAATCAGTAGAGACGTTGTAAGTAGCTCTATTATAAAGTAGAACCTGCAGGCACCTGGCAGAAACTTGGATAGTAGACCAGAGGCTGGATTTCAAAATATGCCTGAGTAAACCTGACATATAGTATGTGTAACTACTTAATATTGTTCCTTTAATACTCCTCTAAATTTTTCTGCTGATTAAAATGTTTTTAGGGTTTGGGGCGCCTGGGTGGCTCAGTCAGTTAAGCGTCTGACTTTGGCTTGGGTCATGATCTCACGGGTTCATGAGTTCCAGCCCCACATAGGGCTCTGTGCGGACAGCTCAGAGCCTGGATCCTGCTTCGGATTCTGTGTCTCCTTCTCTCTCTGCCCCTCTCCCACTCACGCTCTCTCTCTCCCTCTCTCTCTCTCTCAAAAATAAATAAACATTTTAAAAATTTTTAATGAATAAAATTAACAAAAATGTTTTTAGGGTTTAAGTAAATGATAGTCACCCTTATGTATTTTTTCCTTGATCAAATACATTTATTTGCCATTCAATAGCAAATTTCACGTGGTTGGTAATGTACAGAATGTCTGTCCTGGGAATAGACAGAGACCTGAATATAATAATAATTAAAAATGCAATTTCTTTCCTTCAGTATCTTATAGTTTTATTGGAGAGATCAATACACCATCCTGAAATAATATGAAGTGATAAGACTACTTTAACTTTTATCGAGCACCTAAATGTGTGATAGACATTGTAAAAGCACTCCAAATCCATTATCTATATAGGACTTTCTCATCCTCAGCACTGTTGACGTTTGCAGGAGGATAATTGTCTGTTTGGGGTGGGACTGCCCTGTGGTTTGTGAGATGTGTAGGGCCGTGCATGTCTTCTACCCACTAGATGCCAAGTAGCCATCTCTCTTCTTCCCGTTGTGACCGATAAAAATGTCTCCAGACATTGCCAAATATCTCATCAGGGGTAAAACTCTCATCCTGTTTGAGGGCCACTGATCTGTGTTAAATTGCATAAACTTCTAAGGAAGATACTCTAATTACCTTCCATTTTATAGATTTAAAAACAAAAAAACTAGAGGGGCACCTGGGTGGCTCAGTGAGTTGAACATCCGACTTCGGCTCAGGTCATGATCTCATGGTTTGTGGGTTCAAACCCAGCATCGGGCTCTGTGCTGACAGCTCAGAACCTGGAGCCTGGTTCGGACTCTGTGTGTCCCTCTTTCTCTGTCCCTCTCCTGCTGGTTCTCTCTCTCTCTCTCTCTCTCTCTCTCTCAAAAATAAATTAAAAAAATTTTTTTAAAAACCTAAAAAATTCAACTTAACAACATTGGTACTCAATTATTTCATAACACCAATCAAATGTGTATATGCTGATGGGACTAAGTAAAAAGTTCAAGTCATGCTTGTATGCAGGTTCAAAGTTTCCTACCAATTTTCTGTATAACTAAAAAATTTTGAAAACACAGCTGTGTGGTCAGTAGAGATCCCTTGCATTAAATGGGAAAAGAACAAACTTACGGATCTGTAGAATTAATAGCATTAGACACTCAGCACATTCTAATCAATAATGTATCTCTACTCCTCAACAATAAATGGATTTAATCTGGTGGTATTTAATGAATCATCTCTTTATCAAAAAATATTTATTGAACATATAGGAGATCCTGTATGTGAATCCCTGCTCCGTGACCTACGGGGATAAGATGCATAAATTATAAGACATATTTTTAAGGAAAGGCAAATGGTGTTAGGCAAAAATAAATATGCTATCACAAGATAGCACTCGATTAATTACCATTTGAGTAATGAAGAAAACAATAGATATGAGTTTCCAAAGAAGAAATATTTGAGAGTCAGTCTGAGAAGTTTTCTCAGAAGAGCCATGGCTTGAGTTACATATTGAATCATTAAAAGACATGGGTAGGAAGAAATCTCTGGAATAGTGATTGAGTGAACAAAGAGAGGGAAGTGAGAAAATTCTAGGGTAATTTGGAGAAGAATGGGCAAAAACCTAGGGCAGAGCGGAGGATGAATACACAAGATTCATGAGAAAGGAGGTTGGGAAGATGGAGGTGGACTGCATTGTGCTCAGGGATAGACTGAAGAATTTTGTCTCTACCTTTCAGGAGTAATACGAGATTTGGGGGAACAAGATAACACAAGGAATGTAGCTCTTCAATTAAACCGGCAACTGTTGTGTAGAACCTATCACAGTGGGGGACTCAGAAGACATGAGGGGTGATGTAAAATAAAACCCACAATTAAGATGTTTAACTTAGGCAGTGGTAACAGTGAATAAACTATGATCACGCAAAGAGTGTGTGTAAAATTAAGTGGATTAAGGATATGTTATTTCAGCAATTATGGTGGCGTTGATTCTGATCCATACCCAGTAGAACTGATGACGGTTACCAAATCATGAAGGTAGCCCCGGTGATCAGATTAGCAACAGCAGAGTCTTGCCATCAGATTTGCTTCTGAGTTGGCTGCCTTGATGTTACTGTGCTGGCTGGCTTGCTTGTTTGCTTTCTTTTCTTTTCTTTTTTTTGTATTTCAGCGGTGTGGCCTGAGGTGCTCGGTATCTTGGTCTGCCATAGAAGATCTCCTAAAAGCAACCTCAGTGTTATCAGTTTAACTCTGCTCTAGGGGCTATGACTCTTACAGTTATTATCTATACAAGGAACAGGAAGAGGGCATATTGAAACCATTATCCGATTCAAAGAATCCACTAGCGTAGTGAGGTAGCCTAAACTCACCAAATGGTACCTGTGAATCAGCCTGAGGGGTTGAGATAATGTTCTCCATTCTCTACAGTGCTGTTCCTCCTCATCTCCCTCTCAGGTTTATGTTTGTCTCTGCCCAAACTTGATTCTTCCATTTAAGGACTGTAGAGGAGCTAGAAGAGATCAGTCAGCACTGAAACATCTGAATAGCTCTGGGGAGGAGAAATGTAAGAATAAGGAATATGGGAACTTGACTGGTACTCCCCAGGTCTTCATAGATGATAATGGAAAGTGAGTTTGCAGAATTTAGTGACATGTTACAATCAAAACCATGATTCAGATGCTGATGAGATTAGCAATGTCTGGAATAACTTTCTACGTGGGTTAAATGAGAGAAGACGCGCGTTATTCCAGAAGCTCAGGAAAATCCCTCAGGCCACCCAAATAAATGTCCCATCTGCTTACTGATGCCTGAAATTACACAGTAAGAGTTTCATTTCTTAGCCCCAAGCATTTGATTCCTGTTAAAATGCAAATCTCCTGGGCATGGCAGTATTGTAAGTTGCTGCTATATCCCAGGGGGAAAAATGATTTTCAGAGACTTTCTTTAAAACAGATTTGGACAAGGAGAGAGTATGAGGCCACTGGACCCTGGAAACAGGTGGAACAGTAAAACCTTAATGGATAGGGGCCGGGGAGGGGTGAGAAAAGGGAATGCAAAGAGGAGAAGAATGCAAAATGCAACAGGGAGCACATAAAAAGAACTTACTAACTTTTCTGGAGCTGAGAGTTGATGTTGCTACTGGAGAACGCACTTTACTATTTTATAGCCTCTGTATCCAGGTGTTGTAGAACTCCGTATAGGTAGCAAATGTGTAGCTAGGGTAGGGGGAGACACTCTTCTAACCTCATAAGGATGATGGATTGTGATATCTCTTCACCAGTTTGGGTTGTAGTGCATGGAAATCACCCTGACCCAACCCACCCCCTTATGTTATTGATTTCCAGTGTTTCTCTTTTAAACATAGCTATGCAGATCTAGAACTTTTCTTGGTAAATATTATACATTTCTCATCAGGTGTATTATACACAGAAATGTCCCAGGTTTCCCTTAACCACCCTCTGAAACAGCATCACTCCTTCCCTCCAGGTGGAGCTGGTCATTCACATCATATCACTAAACCGTTGAAGACAGCTCTTATGTAAACTGTATAGATTGTTCATGCAAAAGTAGTTACGAACACACCCTTTGGCCACCTTTGAGTTTGTAAAAAATGCTTTCCTTTGAAAGAAATTTAGACTTGCTTAGGTTGAAATCAATGATAAAACATCTACAAGGCCCTGAAGAGGGCTTAGCATGGTTTTGAAAGAAAATTATGTTTCCATCCTTAATTTAAAAGTTGGTTTCTCCCAAAACTCTCTGACAAAACAAGAAACCCCTTTACGTGTAACTGAATTAAAGGAAATTCTTTTTATTGAGAAAAAATATTTTCATAATCATCTGGTTTTTTTCCATTTAGACGTACAAAGTTCAGATTTGCTTAAATTTACTAATATCAGTGTACCTTATCTATTTAGATTCAGTTCAGGCAAATCATGAGAATTGAGAAAAGAACAGCAAATATGTTTACTTTTTATTCCATATTATAGCCAAATTCTCACCGAATTGTCTCTAATTTTAAAAAATTATGATAGTTTACTGGTATTTCTTTTACACAGAAAGAAGTGACCAGTTCAGGCGGGAGTTGATATCCTGTCATACCAATTTCAACAACTTAAATTGATGTTGTACCTCAAAGCATCTGAATTCTGAAGATTTGGAGAGCCTCCAGTTTATTCTCTTTATTTAAACAGATGAAAACTGAGCCAGGGAGGTTGAGCGATGCACCCAAAGACTTCCACTGGAGCAACTCCTTGATGTGGTTTCCTAATTCCCTACCCAGCAAGCATTTCTTCACAGCATTCTGCCCTATTGAAAATGGTAAATATACTTAAGATTTTTTAGGCTTTGGTGATTTTCGAAACATCCACATACTTAAACTTTTATGAAACTCAGAGAGAAACTAGTGAAGATTCCTAGGTAGAACAATCCAGAGCAAAGAATGGAATTTCCAATTTGTATTAATTGCTCAGGAAATGAAGGTCCGAAGAGGTCAATTTCATACAGCTAGTCAGTCAATGGAAAAGTTGAAACTAGCACCGTAAACTTCTGCTTAATCACCTCAGCCATGTGGCCTCTTCAGATGCAAAATAGGCAGAGAACAATGTGTTTATATAGAGATGGGGGATTGGTGGCACCAGGTTCCAGTCATAGGAAACCATGGCTGCGGTTCACAGGTAGGGAACTCTTGTGAGTGGGTGGGTAGCCATGAGCAGACATGTTCCCTAAAATAGTGAAAGAGTCTTGTTCAGATTCCAGCTATGCAGTTACAGTTGTTGAATGTGAACCCGTAGTAAATCCCCAAAAAAGCGGGCGGTGAAAAAACCAACCAACCAACCAAACAACAACAACAACAACAACAACAACAAAACAACCAGAAAAGCACTCAACATGCCTTGGGAATGAAATAAATCAGAGTTTCATGCAAACACCAAAAATCTTCAGACTGTTAATATGCATTTCTAAGCAGGTGGCTCTTTTGCTGTGTACAGAAGATGCAAAATCAGCACTTTGTGTGAACTCTAGTTCTATTTTAAGGGCATATAATCCTTTATCTTTTAAGTACTAGAGTACCTTTTTCCCAAGAAAACAGATTTTTTTCATGAATAAATAATCAGGTCACAATCATCTTTATATACTCTAGCCCTGTCTTATTTGTACCAGAATGCCTACATACAGTAGATTCTTTAAAAAAAAAAAACTTGTTACATACCTAAGGAAGTGGTCACATGGCCAAGAGTAATTCAACACAGATAATTATTTGAAAAAATGAAAATTTCTGCAAATGATGAAGACTGATGAGAGGAAAAAAGAAGACAGAAAGAGAAATAAAAAAGGTTATTTGTGGATAAAATCTGTCCCAGAATTAATCAGCGCAAATGTATACCAAAAGAAGTCACCCACCTTAGACATTTCTCAATACATATGCCTCAAGTGTCTACTTTGTGAGAGACAGATGTCAAATGACATCCTTTGTGAAGCCTCAATGAATGAGGTGGGATGATAGAAGCAGTAATAAGATGGTTTGATAAACCACAAACACAGAAATCAGAACAATCTGGATTAAAATCTTGCCTTTTCTGTTTACTATCTACATAACCTTAAGCTACTTATTTAAAGCTTCTACAGATCAGTTTAACATCTAAAAACTGAGGATGCTACTTAAGTGTAAGATTGTTGTGGGAGCTAAACAGAATAAAGCACAGGAAGCAGCTAGAAAAATGCCTCATGTGTGGTGAGGATTTACTACTCCCCTTTCATCATTTTCCTCATCTGAAGTTGCCTGGACAATAATTAAATTTAAGTGATAGCAGCGACAACAACATAAAACAATATTAATAAAAATGGGCAAAGGACCTGAACAGACATTTTTCCAGAGAAGACATGCAAATGGCCAACACACATATGACAAGATACTCAGCCTCACTCATCATCAGGAAGATGCAAATCAAAACCACAATGAGATACCACCTCACACCTGTTAGGATGGCTTTTTTAAAAAAAGACAACAGAGAAGTGTTTGTTGGTGAGGATGTGGAGAAAAGTGAACTCTCCTGCACTTTTGATGGGAATGTAGGTAGGAACAACCACTGTGGAAAACAGTATGGAGGTGTAGGGGCCAAGGGCAGGCTGCCCCCAAGGGGGGTTACTTTGTATGAACATCATTTTGAGTTAAAAGCAATCAAAACCCAGCAGATTCAGAAAAAATCTCTTTACCTCCCCCTCACCTGCCTGATTTTACCAGGAAGAGAGCTATTAACAGAGATTCCTCTTTAGGTCAGAAACTTATTTACATAATAGGGTGTCCTTTGTTTTCCAAACATCTCTTTTCACCTTCTTGCTAATGGTCTTTCTTTCTGTCTTTTGTATTTTCAGACCCATTCCCCTCTCCTTAGCTCATAGGAGCATCATGTCAGGGGACTGTCTTTGGAATTTCCATCTCCTTGTGGATTCCCCTTACAAATGCCATTAAATTTGATTTTCATGGGGTGCCTGGGGGATTCAGTCAGTTGAGCATCTGACTTGATTTTGGCTCAAGTCATGATCCCAGGGTTGTGGGATCAAGCCCTGTGTTGGACTCTGCACTGAACTTGAAGCCTGTATGAGATTCATTCTCTCTCTCTCTCTCTCTCTCTCTCTCTTTCTCTCTTTCTCTCCCTCTCCTTCTACCCTTCTCCCCTACTTGTATGCACTCTCTCTCTCAGAAAATAATTAAATAACAATAAAAATTTTATTTTCTCCTGTTTATCTGTGTCATGTCAATTTGATTCTTAGTCCAGCTAGAAGGGCCGTGAAGGGCAGAGAAAATTCTTAATCCTCAACAAGATTCTTCAAAAAGTTGAACATAGAACTACCATACGATCCAACGATTCCACTTTAGATATCTCTCCAAATGAATCAAAATCAGTTTCTTGACGCGATATCTGCACTTTCATATTTATTGTAGCATTAATATGGAAATAACCTAATGTCTGCCAACAGATGAATGAAGAAATAAAATGATATATGTATACATATACATATATATACACATATACATATATATATGTGTGTGTGAATATTATTCATCCATTAAAAAGGTCATCCGGCTATTTGCAGCAACATGGATAAAACTGGGAGATAATTATGTTAAGTAAAATAAGCCAGACAGAGAAAGACAAATACTGTATGGTGTTGCTTATATGTGAAATCTGGAAAAAGAAAAATGTGCAAATCACAGAGACAGAAAATAGAATGGTGGTGGTGGGTGTCAGAAGCTAGGGGTGGGGGAAATGGACAGATGTTGGTCAAATGGTCCAAACTTTCAAATTTTCAGTATGAGATGAATAAGTTCTGAGGATATAATGTAAAGCATGGTGACTGTAGTTACTAACACTCTGTTGTACACTTGACATTTGCTAAGAGACTATATCTAAAAGTGTTATCAGCACCCCCCCACACACACACACATACACAAAACACACATGACAATTATGTGAGGTGATGGATGTGTTAATTAACTTGATCATGGTAATCATTTCATAATGTATGTGTATATCTGACCATCATGTCGTATCCTTTAAATGTACACAATTTTATTTGTCGGTTGTATTTCAGGAGAGCTGAGAAAAAAAATAAACAAAGGAGACGCATGGCTGTCGTGTGTCCCAAATAGAAGAGTTTACACAGAAATGAAGGCTCTATCAGATAGATTTAGATATTCTGACTCTGCTTCTATCTCAGTTCTCTTGTTCATAGAAGGTAGTTGGATACTACAGTGCTGTTCCAGGAAAGCTCAGTCCTGTATGAGGTACACTTGCACTGCCTGAATGGAGGTGATGCCAAGCACAGCCTGAAACGTTGCCAACCGGTGCCTTCTCACCAGATTACTGGGGACCTGCTTTTCCGCCTGTTGCCACCCAGCTGCTGATAGCAAATCAGTGGCGTTGGGCAGAGATGGGCTAACTGTTCATCCATCCTGTTTGTCGCTTTTCCTAGGCACTAGCTACACTATATTGCCCAGCCTCTCTTACAGCTAAATGTGGCGACACAAATGTGTGCTGACCTATTTTTTTTTTTAATTTTTTTTTTCAACGTTTATTCATTTTTGGGACAGAGAGAGACAGAGCATGAACGGGGGAGGGGCAGAGAGAGAGGGAGACACAGAATCGGAAACAGGCTCCAGGCTCTGAGCCATCAGCCCAGAGCCTGACGCGGGGCTCGAACTCACGGACCGCGAGATCGTGACCTGGCTGAAGTCGGACGCTTAACCGACTGCGCCACCCAGGCGCCCCTGTGCTGACCTATTTTCAACTCGTGAAGTAGTTGGGGCCCTCTAGCCCCACAGAAGGTTTCCTCAGTCTCCATGTTGTTTTTCCTTTGGCCAACTGATGCACATGAATATGGCCACTTTGAAAACCATGAGGAGAAGGAGCCTTCAGCCTGGATCCTGAAATACTGAATAGAGAGCTAGCTGTCCAATAGTCTAGACATGAACAAGAAGTGACAGCTAGCTGTGACCCTCCACAAACTTAGAAGGGAACTATTTCCCTTGGTCATTCCTCAGAGGCATGTGGTGAACCAGCTGTTTGAGCAAACAAGACCTGGCTCCTTTGATGAATTTGAGAAGGGAGACAAAGGAGCACTGCCTTAGGTTGTCTCTCACCAGTGTTCACATGGACAGGACGGGCAACGGGCAGCAACAACACAATGATCTGAAGATGCCGGAAGTACTTCCAGTCTGTAAATACCACCTCAATTCCTACCCAGTAGACCTTTAACTTCCCATGTTGAGACTGTAAGAGAAGGAGATAAATATCTCAACAAAACCGTTCTTGCATTTTCTTCCCTGTACTTCGGAGGCACCAAATATATACTTCTCGAGTTAAAGAGATGACTAAGGAGGACTCTCCCAAAGCTGCCTCAATGTGTACCCCCTTAAATAGAAAGCAACACTATTTTTATTCACAAATTAATACTGAGCTGCTGACATCTGTGACCTCCAGGGATCATAAAGCTTCCGTGGTGGGGGATTAACACCACGGGACATTCCGGGTGTGGCAGAGTTTAATGGGCAGTGCCGATGGTTCTCTCCATCCAAGAGGCATCAGGTTGTAGGGGAGGAAAAATAATTTTCCCTTTACCCTTCTAGGTTGTTGACTGGACCCCCTTTAATAAAAAACAGATTAGCAAGAGACAAACGAACAGAAATTTAATAACATCTGTACCTCCTGTGTGCTTGGGAGATACCAGGAAAACAGTAACTGCCTGAAATGGCCCAAACCACCAACCTTAAATGCCATCTCCAGCTAAAGACCAAAGAAGACGGGGCGTGGGACAACCAGTTATGGGAGGCCATCAGGCAAAGCACGGTAAACAAGAGTAAGGTTGGCGTGCAGATTTCGGTCTTTGGCTTCCCCATTGATAAGAGTTTCTTAGAGATTTAGTCATTTTTCACTTCCTGGTACAGAGAGGTAGATACCCTTCCAAATGAATATTTCCTTTATGAATGTAAATGTCTCATAAAAATGTAACTTTGACTCAGTGTTCAGAGTTTTTCTTATGTCTGTCGTCTCCTAAAAATAATCAGTCTAAAAGAATCCTTATACCTTATATTCTGGAGTGGCGTATTCTGTTCCCCTTCATGGTACAAAGCAGATAAAATCTCAGAAGGAAGGATGCTCACGGAACGCCCTGACAGAAGAGAGAGTTGCTAAGAGTGAAGGTGAATTCCTCTTTTAAAATTTACCTCCAAATGGTCCTACGAGCACAGTGCTGGAAGTGGTAAACATATGAAAATAAACCAGATCAAATAAGCCCCGCATTTGGATAGCACAGTACTGAATTGAGACTCTAATATACCAATTAATGCTGTTAACAATATTGCACATAATTTGTATTGAAAGCAAAAAAATGATAAAGGAATTTCCTTAGGAATGTGTGTTAGACAGAATTCTTTGATCTTACATTCTAAATCCAGGGCTTAAGAATTTAAATTTATTTCCTTCCCCTTTCTAGAAAATGAATGGAGAACACTCCAACAAATGATAATGTGGGATTGATGAACTTATAAATATCAGGTTTTCATTTTCCTTGGAAGAACAATAGTACAAATGCAAAAGTATTGATATTCAAAGAAAATGATGAATGCTTTGCTTCCAGATACTTACTTATGGATTGGAAACATACAGTTGCTTTTTCCCCTGCATCCTTTCCAGTTAGAGCAAGTTGTCAACACACTAAATGCAATAGGTCACTCTTCAAAATTGACTCGTTTCCACATTAGCAACAAGTTCCTTGAGCCAAGGAAATTCTATAAGTTGGTCAATTTGTTCTCAGAACCAATTCTAAAATGAATCGGTTGGAAGCACAGATGTACAAGATTCAAACACTGGGCTGAATCCAAAAACGTTACAACAATCGCTTTCATTTTGCCAGATTCAGCTGACCGCTTTTGATGACTTCTATGCTTCTCCCCGGAACTTGTGACCAGCTCTGACTCTAGTATGTCACGGTGAAGGTCGATAATTAGCTCTCTGCTACCAAATGGCACCAAACGCCTTGAATTTCCATGATTAAATACCGTGGGTAAGGTCTGAGAGCTGCTATTCCATTCAAACATCAGCCTGATTGGATCCCTGCCTGCTTCTCCGGCTGCGTCTTTTCCTTCCTCCTGAGATCCCTTCTGTAGCCCCCATTCTCCAGGTGTCACATTGTGCTTTCCGGATAGGTCTTGCTTCTCTGCTTTCTCTTCTGTGCCTTTGTTCCTGCTATTACCTCTGCTTACCTAGAGCACCCTTTCTTTTCCTTCATTTTGCTAATTCCTATTAGTCCTTGAAAATTTCCCAAGAACGTCTTCTCGGGGAAACCTTTGAGCAGACAGCATAGAAGTTTATCGCCTGCCATAATTCTGTCACAGCACCAGTCGCAACATGTAGTAATTACTTATTGGTTTCACTGTGAACTCCTAAGGTACCGATGGGGCTCATTTAAATCTTTTTCAGTGAATTAATGAATGATGGCAGAAAGCCAAATTTTAAATTAGTCTAAAGTAGCATCGTAAACTCCGTGATAAATTGAAATGAAATTGTTGGACTGAAATATGCCTCTTCCACATCGTGGAACCCTTGAAGGACACCCACCTAGCCCAGCACCCAGAATGTAGAATGCCAAAATGTTTAGTGAATGAAATGTAATCACATATCTCATTAGATGTAGCATCACTAGTATTACCAGCAGTGGTAGAGAAGATGAGCCCATTCTCCCCGCACCCCACCCTACCCCTGTGTCTAGTACATTAATACATCAGTTCTTCTCAGATTGCATTCCATGTCCCCTTTGGTAAAAACACATCTACAAATCTTATAGCAGGGAGCGGTTTTGATTTTTGACCTGCTACCCTCATTGAAAGCTTCTTGAGGGAGAAATGCTTAATCATCCTTAAGAAGTAGAATTAGGAAGTGTTGCATCATGTTAATTTCTGTGCAGTTGTTGAATACATTCATGTATTTATCTAACCCATTGTCTGTCGACCGTTCAGCACTAAGCTGCATAGAACTAAAATTGTAAATAAGACACACAGTGTGTTTCATCATGGAGTTTATATGTCAAAAGATCCTAGAGAAAAATGATTACACCTTCCAAATACAGCTGAGAGCTATAAAGAGAAGTGAAAATGTTTACCCAAACTATGGAATCGCTCTACTTCTAATGTCTAACCAATGGTCTATCACTGAGGGGAATTTGGACAAGAATGAGGCAAGAAAACTAATCACGGAGCTATTTGAGCGTGATAGGAATGACTGGGTTCTCTATACATTCAGAAGGTAGAATAAACAGGCTTAAATAAGGGTCTAAGTAAGGGAAATAAAAGTGCAAGATGACACCTACATTTCTAATTTGAGTAAACCATAGCACTAGTGGTCATTGAAATGGGAAAAAAATGAGAAGTGTAGTTAGCAGGGAGGAGAGTTGATGAGTTCAGTTTTGCATATGTTAACCTACATACCTGTGGAACATCTGTGTGGGGACATTCAATGTGCAGCTGGGTATATGGGTGTAAAAGGGTTATAGTTGGTAGTCACCTACTTAAGGAAAACAATTGAAGCCATAAAGGTGAACGTGATCTCCTGGGGGAGTGCGAGGGAAAAAAAATGGCCTGGGATATAATCTAGAAATATTTACGCATAAAATACGAACATAGAAACAGGGAACGAAGCTGTTTCATCAGAGAAGCCAGGAAGTAACAGTGGGATTAGGAGACTGTGGTGTAAAGCAAAATAAGAAAGAAACGTATTTCAAGAAGAAATGTCATTTGAGAACTACAGCTTGATAAACGCTGAAGACAGTTCATTGGTCTCAGCAACAACGAGGATGTCGACGATGTTGGCAAAAAAAACTAATGGAATAGTAGAATCATTGGAGGAAAACAAATCTTGCCAGAAAGAGATTAAATCTACTGGGGAGACAAGATTTAATTTAAAGCTATTTAAAGAATTTTAAAACAGAGAGACATTAACGTAACTAGCATTAGTATGTTAGTAGGGAAAAGCATTTCTCATCATATATGGGAGTGACAACATAACCTTGTAGATAAAGCACAGGGTTTGATTTCAAATCTTAGCTCTTTGCATACTAGCCATCTGTGTTACTTTGACACATTGTTTTGAGAGCTTCAGCCTTCCGGTTTACAAAATAGACACATAAATGCTAGCTGTGCATGGGCTCTGGAAAAATTAAGCCCATAACATAATTCCTAGGAAAAGTAGGGCCCCCGAAGAAGGTGAATGAATACAAATTATTAACGTAAACAGGTCTCAGGCAGCAGTCTAAAAGCAGACAAGAATTAAAAAGTTGCCTGGGACATGGGGAGCCGACTGGGTAAGCAGAGGAGAAAGATGAACCATTAGAGAAATCCTGGTGGGGGCCTGGGTGGCTCAGTCGTTTAGGTATCCAACTTCGGCTCAGTTCATGATATCGTGGTTTGGGAGTTTGAGCCCCGCATTGGGCTCTGTGCTGACAGCTCAGAGCGTGGAGCCTGCTTCGGATTCTGTGTCTCCCTCTCTTTCTGTCCCTCCCCTGTTTGTTCTCTCTCTCTCTCTCTCTCTCTCAAAAATAAACATTAATCCTTGCCTGGGATGAAGATTTTAGACTTTATTTAAAGAGGAAGTGAATGCACGCAGACTGATAGGATAGAAAGCTCCTTCCCACTGGTTATAAATCTCTTTGAAGGCAGGAAATTTGAAGGCTGTAGCAACAAAACTATCATCTTGATCATCACCACCACTGTCATTGTCAGCACAGCTCATATTCGTCAGTGCTTTCCATGTGCCAGGCAAAGAGCCAACACTTTGTAGCATTGTCTCATGCAATCCTCAACCCAATCCAGTGAAGAAGGTGTTACTATTATCCTTGCTTTAACGATAAGAAAACAGGCTTAGAGCAGCACTGATTTCATTTAAAGGGCACAAAATCAGTGAGGAGGAGACCCAGAATGAGGCGAGTGCCATAGGATGATACTTCAAGGAAGGGGTATCCCAGGAACATGGAGTTAAAAATGCATTACACAAATCATAGGACTAATTCTCCCAATATCCCTAAAACCAGTGGTATTTTATCTATCTGAAATCTGAAACAGAGGGGGAAAAAACTGCACCCAGACAAGGAATGAAAAAACAACGAGTAGCAGAGTCAGGCAATGGCTGCTACCTTTTTACTTCTGGGTGTTTTTGTTTTTGTTTTGTTTTTAAAAACACAGATCTTTTTTTTTACGTTTATTTATTTCTGAGACCGAGAGAGACAGAGCATGAGTGGACAAGGGGCAGAGAGAGAGGGAGACACAGAACCCGAGGCAGGCTCCAGGCTCCGAGCTGTCAGCACAGAGCCGATGCAGGGCTCGAACCCACGGACCAAGAGATCAAGACGTGAGCCGAAGTCGGATGCTTAACTGACTGATCCACCCAGGCACCCCATGAATATCTTATTTTAGTACAGTACATTTGTCACACATAATGAAGCAATACTGATACACTGTCATTAATTGAAATCCATAGTTTATTCAGGTTTCCTTAGGTGTTTTGTTTTTTTGTTTTTTTTTACTAATATTGTTTTTGTGTTCCACAGTCCCATCCAAGATACCACATAACATTTGGTTATTATCTCTCCATAACCTCATCTGGTTGTGGCACTCTCTCTAGCTTTCTCCTCATTGTGGGAGTTTTATTTTCAGCGTTGTTTTATATTCTGAGACTATGGGATGCTCCAGGCTCATCTTCTGTATTTCATGCCCCAGTCCTGGTTTCCGTCATTTCTCCAGCAAGCCCTCGTTCTTTTTACTGGAGAATGGAATTAGAAACCCCCATCCAGGCGGTAGGTCTGCTTGTTGCGACTACAGTGTCATTGTCTTTAGGCCCTCTGAGCTCTCAGAGCAAGGAAGTATATGCATCTATAGTAATCTGTGTATATACACATATCTCATTAACACACACAATTTTTTTTCTATATGTGGTCGTCTGTATCTACACTAAGCTAAATGCATGTGCCTACTGATCCATCACCGCATGGATTATTCTAGATTTCTCCCCTTGCTAATCTGTAATCTCCCACTCCAACAGTAAGAAACTTAGCTTCCACCACATTACCCTCCCTTTACTTGATTATTCAACTGTAGTATACACATGCAGTATACTGTTTCAGAAGCGTTGATCCATTGGGAAGGAAATTTATCAACTAGAGTGCAGTAGTTACCTACAGTTCCTTTGACCTTACTGTACAGACTCCACTCATTCCCAGAGTTACTTAGGTCACTACCTTCCCCTCTACCTCTTCAGCGACATTGTTTCACGCATTTCTTTGTTTGTTTCATACATTTCTACAAGACCAGTGCTCGATCTGTTTCATACATTTCCAACATGGCTAGAGTCATTTGTAACGTTCTGCATGTTATCCTGCAATCTCCTGACCTTTTGAACAGTTTTTTAAATTAGTGTGCATTAAGGCTCTCTCTTTTTGTGGTAAAGTTCTATGAGTTTCGACAAACATATTGTCATGTATTGGCCATTACAATATCACGCAAAATGGTTTCACCACTTTAAAATATCTCCTGTGCCTCACCTCTCAATCCACCTACCCAAGAACCCCTGAAAACTGTTCATCTGTATCATCTTTACAGTTTTGCCTTTTCCAGAATATCATATAAATAGAAACACATAGCCTTTGCAGACTGGTTTCTTTCATTTAGCAACATGCATTTGTAATTCATCCAGTATGCCTCAGTTTGTTTATACAACCGTATATTAAGAGCTATTTTGGTTGCTTCCAGTTTGGGGCAGTTATGAATGAAGCCGCTGTAAACATTTGCAGGCATGTTTTTGCATGGACATAAGTTTTCAAATCAGTTGGTTAAATACTTAGGAGCAGGATTGCTGGATCATATGATAAGACCATGTTTAGCTTTGTCAAAAGTTGTCAAACTCTCTTTCAATGTGGTTTTACCCCTTTGCATTCCTGTAAGCAGTGAATGAAACTTCCCGTCCCTCTGCGTCCCTGCCAGCAGTTGGTATGGACATTGTGGCCAGAGGGGTTCAGAGTTGGCTCTTCTAATAGAGGTGTAATGGTGTGTCGTTCTTGTAACATGCATTTCTCAAATGGCAAATGATGTTAAGTATCATTTCATATGCTGATTTACCATCGGTACAGATGATACAGTCTTTGGCGAGGTATTATCTGTTTCGATCTTTTTGGTTTGTTTTCTAATTGTTGAATTTTTATAAGTTCTTTGTTTATTTTGGATACAAGTCCTTCATCAGATAGGAGTTTTACTGAAGTTTCTAATTTTAAAAGTCCAATTTACCGTTTTTTTTTCTTTCACGGATTGTGCCTCTTGTATCATATGTTAAAAAAACGCATTTCCCAGCCCAAGATCACATATATTTTCTTCTACGATTTCTTCTAGAGGTTTTATAGTTTGGCATTTTACATTTAAGCCTTTGGTATATTTTTATTTAAGCTTTCAAAAGTACAAGGTCTATATCTAGGTTCCTTTATTTCTATATGGATACCTAATTGTTCTAGCACCATTTCCTGAAAATATTATCCTTTCTCTAGTGAATTGCGTTTACTCCTTTGTCAAAGATCATTTGACAATGTTTGTGTAAGTATGTTCATGGGCTCTCCATTGATCTGTGTGTCTATTCTTTCCCCAATACTACACTATCTTGATTAATGTTGGTTAATAGTAAGTCTTGAAGTTGGATAGTGTGAGTCCTCCAACTTTAATTTTCTTCATATTGTTTTGGCTATTCTGGCATTTTTGCCTTTTAATGTAAACTTTAGAGTCAACTTGCTGATATCTCAATAGGTTGCTAGTATTTTTATTAGAATTACATTGAATACACAGATCACATTGGAAAGAATTAATGTCTTAACAATATTGAATCTTCCAATTCTTGAACATGGCATCTTTCCGCTTATCTGGACTTTTTTACTTCTGTCATGAGTGTTTTGCAATTTCTTCATACAGATCTTGTGTGTATTTTGTTAGATTTATACCAAGGTACTCCATTTTTTTTAGTGCTAAATAGTATAATTTAAATTTATAATTGTTTACTGCTGGTATATAGGAAATTAATTGCTTATGTATCATAACTTTACCCTGCAGCCTTTCTGTATTCACTTATTAAGTACAAAAATCTTTTGTAGATTCTTGGGGATTTCTTTCGCATAGACAATCCCATCATCTGTGAATGAAGACATTTTATTTCTTCCTTTATATTTTGTATACATTTCTTTTGCTTTATTTTTACAGTACTAGCTTGGGCTTCCAGTATAATGTTGTTCAGGAATGGTGAGAGAGAACATCCTTGCCTTTTTCTTTATCATAAAGGGAAATCATCTCACTATGAAGTAGGACGTTAGCTACAGGATTTTTGTAGATCTCTTTTTCAAGCTGAGAAACAAAGTTTCACTTTATTTTTAGTTTTCTGAGACTTTTTAATCGTTAATATGTGTTGGATTTTGTCAAATGGTCTTTTTAGCAGCAATTGATGTAATCGTATGATTTTTGTTCTGTAACCTGTTGATATGATAGATTACATCGATTGATGTTCAGATATTTAACCAATCTTGTACATCTGGAATAAATTCTATTTGATCGCATATATACATATATGTACATACATGGATACATATATGTATACATATACATATATATTTTTACATTACTGGATTCAACTTGCTAATATTTTATTAAGGATTTGCATCTATATTCATGAGAGATATTAGTCTATTTTCTTGGTTAGTTTGGCTGAAGGTATATCGGGTTTAACAGCAATTTTTTAAAAGTCATGTTTTAAAGATCTTTTCAAAGAGTCAATTTCTGGGTTCTTTGGTTTTCTTTATTTTTTTTTTTCTGTTTTCAATTTCATTTATTTGTGCTCTAATTTTATTATATCTTTTCTTCTCCTCACTTTAGGCCTTCTTCCTCTAATTTCCCCAGGTGAGAGATAGGGCTATTGATTTTTTAAATCTTTCTTCTTTTCTTCTATGAATATTTAATACCATAATCTCCCCCTAAGCAGTGCTGTCACTGCATTCACAAATTTTGCTGTTTTGTATTCATTTTTATTTAGTTCAAAATATTTTAAAATCTCTCTTGAGACTATTTCTTTGATCCATGGGTTATTCAGAAGTGTGCTTTTAAAATTTTTAGATATTTAGGAGTTCCTACCTATCTTTCTGTTATTGATGACTAGCTTAACTCCATTGTAGTATGAGAACATACTTTATATGATCTTGTATTTCATTAATGTTATTAAGGAGTGCTATGTCCCAGAATATGGTCTTTCTGGGTGAATGTTCCATGTGAGCTTGAGAAGAATGTGGTTTCTGATGTTTGGGGATGGAGTCATATCCATGTCAATTAGATCAAGTGATTGATCATCTACAACCTTCCTGATTTTCTGCCTTTTTGATCTGTCAGTTTTTGAAAGAGATGAGTTGAAGTCTCCAACTATAAGAATGGCTTTGTCTATTTCTTCTGGTAGTTCTTGTTAGGTGTGTGCAGACTTAAGATGGTATGTTGTCTTGAAAAATTGACACCTCAGTTAACTAAGTAATCTCCTCTTCTATCCCTGATCGTATGAAGTCAGCTTTGTTGTTTAGTGACATAGCTACTCAAGCTTCCTTTTGATTACACCGGTGTTGGCCTGATTTATCTTTCTCCTTCTCTTTACATTTAACCTAAGTCTTTTTTAATCTCAAGTCAGTGGGTCTTAATTTTTTAACTCACTCTAATAATCTTTGTCTTGCAACTGGTATATTTAGACCATCCATATTTAAAGTTATTATTATTACAGTTGGATTAATAACCTGTCATGTTTCTGTCTGTTTTCTACATGTTGTATTTGTTCTTTGTTTTTTTTTTCCCCCTCTTTCTGTCTTCCTTGGTTTAATTGAGCATTTATATGACTCTATCTTATCTCCTTTCTTATTGAATCAAATATATTTTTGAATGAATTTAGTGATTGCTCTAGAGTTTACAATTCAGCATTTTATTTAAATCAAAGTCCACCTTTGGATAGCACTACACCGTTTCATGTGTAGAGTCAGTAACTTACCACAGACTCTTCCAAGTTCACCATTCCCATCCCTTTCAACGGCCATTTCACTTATCCACGTGCTATAATCACACAATACGTTGTCACTAGTGTAACTTTAAGGAATTGTCATTTAGTTCAGTTAAGAACAAAAAAGGATGATGCTTTATTTTGCCTTCCTTTATCCTTTCTCTATGCTCTTCTTTTATTTATACGGATCTAAGTTTCTTACCCAAATTATTTCCTTTTGCCTAAAGAACTTTGCCTAAAGAACTTAAGTGAGAAAAATGTGTCACCACGTGATGTTGTTATCTAGTTACAATTATTATTATCTCTCCACCTCCAACAGACTCTAATTTCCACAAAGTAAGACCATAATTTGTGTATCTAAATCACAGTGTCAAGCACAATGTCTGACACAACTCAGTAAATATCAGTTGAACTGAATTATTCCTGCATAGGAATATTAATAAATTTATATATACAAACAAGCTTCTTAATAGCATATACTTTTAATTATCACTTTGTGCATCATAATTATTGCATTAACAGATCATTAGTATCATTTTAATTTGCTGAATGGCCCTCATGGAAAAGAAGAGCTTGTGGTATTTGTCCAGTTGGAGGGTTGGACTGGAAACTAAGAGTAAGCATGACTAGTAGTAATTCTTTACATTTGCCTATTATTTGTAATTTTGTGAATGGTTTCACACACATTATCCCATTAAGGTCCCATAGAAGCCATTTGCTTTTTCTCTCTCTCATAAGTATTTTTTATTAGATGATCTACTTCTTTTCCTCTATAAGTTTCAGCCTTTATTGCCACATGGAAAAAAAAATGCAGAAGTCTCCTGATTTCATCGTAACTAGGGAATTCTTGTTATAATGGGGGGGGGGTGCGGGGAAATAGCCCCACATAAATTCTCCCTCCAAACATAAGAAATGATATGGATAATTACTGCTATCGTTTAAAAATATTTAAATTAAAATTTATAATTGAATTACAAAATTTTTGATTAAAAAATTGTTATCTGTTGCATGAGAATGTTGCATGGGATTTGATATTCCCTTGCAGGGCTTACCCGTCTCTTGGTTCTCTGTGGAGTAAAAAGCCTCATCCATGAACAAATTTAATAATCCATGATATAAATAAGTGCCTACAAAGCTAGTATTAAAATATATTTTGTAGCAATTTCTAAATAATGACCATGACCTAGAGATAATAATTACCTTTTTTAAGTTCCTCAAGAAAATTCTGTCTTCTTCAAAATGCGCAATTGGTACTAAAAGACACCATGAGTTGTTGTTGTTGTTGTTGTTGTTGTTGTTGTTATTGTTTTTAATCTAGTAATTTAGGTGTCATTGTAAGTTCAAAGTTTCTGGAAGCTTGAAGATTGTGCTTCTTTGGATGACAGTCATCTCTGGTGACATCCTAGATCCAGCCAAACTTAGGCTGAATTCATCATCTTCTTTCTGAAATACAAACAAGCAAGGAGATTTTTACTTTGTTATAGCCATGAAGCATATTAATGATGCTTTAGTATTGAAAACAGTGAACACTGGTGATAACAGTCAAGAATAACCCAAAAATTAAAAGGAGATTTCAAAAGGTCACTAATCCTATGGTCAATATCTTTCTAATATGTTAACTAGAAGGAGAAAAAAAAAATCTCGAGTAAACCCAAGAGATGATTGCAAATGAGGAGATTACATACTCAAGACTGGAAAGTTAAAAACAGAAAAATGCAGATGGATCTTGAGAGTTTAAGATGTAAAAGAAAATCAAATGAATGAGATTTAATTTAGATAGACAAAATGCCTTTATTTAAGAAGAATAATGCCAACGGGATTTATAAATCAAGTGAATACCAATTAGAAGCCCAAATAGAAGAGAAAACCCACAGCAAAGTAGGGTTTTAATGTCAAAGGATGTAACTAAAGATTTATAATTTGGAAAAATTCCACTTTTTTTCTTTTTTTACATAACAGAACCGACCATCTTTGAAACAGGTTTTTATTCTTTATGTAAAAAGTAAAACCTTCACATTTGGAAGGAGTACACTAACCTAATATACTCACTCAGGGTCCAGAATAATTCAGTGTAGTTCAATCAACATGCATTAAGGATTATTGCATGCCACGCTTTGGGCTAGACACCAGGGGTTAAAGATTAATCAAATATTATCATTTCCCTTAAGGATTTTAGAGTCTAGTTAGGAAATCTGAAAGATAATCAGATAACCCCAATATTTTATTGTAAATATCAGTTATATTACATAAACTAAGTGATGTCAGAGTTTAGAGGACATACCAAAGGTGGGGCAACAGTGATTCTAAATGTTAGATTGGCTCACCTGGATCAAATATACCTCCTTAACATTTCAAGGGTTCCCTTACTTCCAGGCTTTATGAAACAAAGATTGTTGACAAGAGTTGTGAATAAATAACAAACACAGAAGCGATCAATGAAATGCATCCAAAGACTAAGTACAGAGATATTTTAACTAGGAATAGACAACAAACTTCACAAATTGTTTTCTCTTGTGTTAGTACAAAGTCTGTTTTAAATTGCTAGGCGCATTTAGGTATGAAATAGCAAATGAAGGAAATTCCTGAATTCCTTCCTTTAAATATAAACTTAGGGATTCTTCACGTGGCCAAGATGAAATAATTAAGACTGGATTTACCCTCAACAGAAAACAGCTTAAAAATGGAAGGGGCATATGAACAATAGTTTTCAAAGCACTGGCACTCAGGCAGTCCGAGTGACTAGAAACAAGCAAAGTAATCATAAATGGCTGCTCCAGCTCACTGCCTTGATAGTTCCCTAGATGAGCAGAAACCCAGGAGTATCCTCGTTGTCTCCTGAGTTACAGAGAATGTTTAGGGCATATTTCACAATAATTACTTTTCCCTTCCTCTTGCTAGAGCCACAAGCATAGATTATCATCATGAAAGCCTAGTGTGGTTCCTGGGTTTCTAGAGATGAAACTCACAAAAGTGAGGGTCCCCTGCACCTTATAAGATCACATCCTGAAAATCTTTCTCACTCTCAAGCTAGTAGTTTGTCAGATTTTCATTTGCCATCTAGAAGTTTGTCAAAATTATCATTTTATTGTTCCTACCATTATGTGGCTACGTTATATGGCAAATTATCATTTGCCATCGAGGAATTTGTCAAAATTGCCATTTAATTGTTCCTACCATTATATGGCTGCAGTGGCTTCTGCTACCAGTACACAGATCCCCACTGTGATGCCCTGGGTTCGCCTGACACTCTAGATTTCCAAGTGGCAGTTTGGCCAGAGACCTCAATTATCTGATGGCTCTAAGAAAAGTCCTTGATTTGCAGTTTACTCAGCTTTTTCTTGTGTTAAGTATGGGAGTGACACTCCCAAACTTTCTAATTATCAGAGCTAAAAACATTAAGTCAGAAATAAACATTGAAAATAAAATGTATAGGGGCACCTGGGTGGCTCAGTCGGTTGGGTGTCCGATTTCCACTTCAGCTCCTGTCATGATCTCATGGTTAGTGAATTTGAGCCCTGTGTTGGGGTCTGTGATGACAGCTCAGAGCCTGGAGCCTGCTTCTGATTGTGTGTCTCCCTCTCTGTCTCTGCCCCTCACGAACTTGTGTTCTCTGTCTCTCAAAAATAAATAATCCCATTAAAAATTTAGAAACTAAAATATAAAAATAAGTTAATAAAATTTATAAAATAAAAAATATGAAATAATTGGGGAAATTTGACAAGTATTGACAAACTATACACTAAAAACAATAAAATGTTGCTATATACAATTAAAGAACACTGAAATCTTAGAAGAGATACATCATATTCATATGCCAGAAGATGCAATGTTGTTTAGATTTCACTTCTCAACAAATGGATTCAGAAATCCAATGCAATTCTAATTAAAAAAAAAAAAAAAAACAAAAAACCAGAAGGGTTTCTTGTAAAAGAAACTGACAAGCAAATTTTAAAATTTATAAGATGATTTTAGTAACTTAGAATAGCCAAAACAACAAGTTTGTAGATGAACAAAGTTGGAGGAACAGCATTACTTAATTTTAAAACTTATTTAAAAGCTACTGAAATCAAGATACTGTGCTGCTGGTGTTAAGACAGACTGCTAGATCAGGGAACAGAGTATGAGGTATGGCAGAGAGCCCAGAAATAGACCCATACATAGAGGAGAAAGTGATTTTTGACAACGACGTAAAAAGCAATTCAGTGAAGAAAGAATAGTCTCTTAATAAATGTTTTGGAATGATTGAATATCCTCGTGCAAAATAAAATCAACAAAAACACTTGAATCCATATCTTGAACCATCTATGAAAATTAACTCAAAATGGATCATAGATCTCAATTTAAAACCAAAAACTAAAAACCTCTAGGAGAAAATGTTTGTGACTTATGTTAAGAAGCAAAGATCTCTTAGATAAGACACAAAAAAAAACCTCTATTTTTGGATTGAGTGAGGAAAATTATCCCTGAACTTAGTGCCACATGGAAAACTTCTTTGTAACCTTGCGAAGAACACTTTACTACATGGTATGTGGTTACAAGAAAAAGAAAAAAGCAATCATTGGTTTCAAATACCTAACTTATAGAAAGGTCATATGTTTACGTAAACACAAACTCTCAAACACAAGAAAGCATAGTTTACAGAAAAGATGCACTATCAACTAGATCAAATGGCCATTTGAAAACAGACCTAGCATGATTTTGATGCAAAATATGAATAATTAACTTTTTGCTTTACTTCAATACTTTAACACTCCAATGAAGAGGAGAGAAATACAGAGATTACACCAGCTGTGGACTTCTTATATCTCCTTTGCTTTAGATGATACTTATCTTGTTTGGGACGTATGATGTGCTGGTCTTCTGATACGTCAACTGACCCTGCAATGATACCCTAGTTAATTAATGAAACATTAATCTGGGTGTTACTGTCAGGATATTTTATAAATGCAATTGATGTTTATTGACTTTAAGTGAGGCAAATTATCTTAGATACTCTGGGTGGGCCTGGCTAAATCAGTTGGAAGCCGCAAGAGCTGTCCTGAGATTTCCCTGAAGAAGAATAAATTCCAATTGTGGCTGGCAGTTTCAGCCCCTGCCTGGGGTTCCAGCCCGTCCCTCCTGACTGCCTGCCCTATGGGCTTTGGACTTACCTAGCCAACCCTACATTAGCATAAACCAATTCCCTGCAATAAACCCTGTTTTTTTTCTTAAGCAGAAAAATCATGCTTTTTTTTTTTTTGTATTGTGGTAAAGGATACATAATGTGAAATTTACCATTTCAACTCGTTTTAAATGTACATTTCCATGGCGTCAAACATTCACAATGTTGGGTAACCATTACCACCTTCCATCTCCAGAACATTCTCGTCATCCCAAACAGAAACTCTGCATCCATTGGACACTAACTCCCCACCACCCCCTCCCCAGCCTCTGCTCACCTCTGCTCTGCATTCTTCTCTCTGAAGTTTGACTACTCTAGGTATTGCATATACCTGTGATCATGTAGTATTTGTCCTTTGGTGTCTGCCTTATTTCACTTAGCATGATGAGATAAATTTAATGTGTATCTCCTACTGGTTCCACTTCTCAGATACAACCCTAACTGATTCCTGTAGAATACCCATAAATAGACTAATCTGTTGAAGACACAGCTTTCCCTGACCAGCCCATCCTATAAAGCAGTTTGTAGGAAGAATCAATGCCTCCCTGTTTGCCTCTCCATGTGCCTTATACATATTCTTGTATAACAGTTGTCAGTTGGCATATTTCTCTTCCCATTTGACTGTGAGCTTTTTGACTGATTAGTAGTCATCCTTACTCTTCCAGCATCTGGCAAATTCTTACTGAAAATGATTTAATTAATGAATTAATTAACACAAATTTATATATTAAATAAGTGACTCAACACATCAATATCTTCTCTCTCATGGGGGATTTGACTTGTATGTTTTGCAAAGACTTGTCTTTGTATACAGCCTCCAAGATAATTGTTTGTTCCTATTTGGGACAACCATAATCTGTTTAAAAAGATCACTCAAAATTCAAATCGTCTATGATACTTGGCTACAGTTACTTAACGATTCTGAGCCACAGCACATAGTGTTCTCAAAACACCTGTGTTAGTATTCACTCCAAATATACACACAACCCCACACATTGCCAAGGACTTGCTACAACATAAATTCTAGAACATTCCTGTATTGATTCCAGGTCACTGTGTAAGTCTTACTTTGCTAGTGGTAAATTCTGTCTTTGAACTCTGCCGCAACAACTCAATCTGAAATCTTCAAAAACATTTAGACAGTAGTTTGGAAAATGGAATAGCCCAGAGGCATTTTATGCCACCCAATAAACATGCTTCTTTTTAGACTTTTTATTTAACATTTGGAAGATGACCCATAAGGCACACCATAGAGCCACAACACAGGAGCTAAACAGCAGCTTTGTTTGCTGGAGCTAAGACTGCCCATCAGTAAATGTTTCTGCTCCTGAGTCTAGCCACAGTTGAGATATTCCAGTTTGTGTATTGATTTAAACGAGAAAACCTTTGACACAGGGTACAGACCACCTTACTTTATCAAGTTGGCGTCTAGAGAAAAGTAGGAGGAAAATTTTATTTGTGATTATTTTGCCTTTCTATGCCTCTTATTTTTTTTTTAAAAAAAAGTTTATTTATTTATTTTAGGGGAGGAAGGGCAGAGAGAGAAAGGGAGAGAGAGAATCCCAAGCAGGCTCTGAGCTATCAGCACAGAGTCCGACACAGGGCTTGAACCCATGAAGCCTGAGATCATGACCTGAGCCCAAATCAAGAGTAGAACGCTTCACCAGCTGAGCCGCCCAGCTGCCCCCATGCCTCTTCTTAAGAACTAATAATAAGGAAAATACAAGTGTTTACTGCGTGGCCTAATGGCATTACAAAGAAAGGCAACAGCAATGTAAACCTCTTATACTTTATTCCATTTTTCTTTCACTCAAGCCCCATTCTTTCCGTGTGTGTGTGTGTGTGTGTGTGTGTGTGAGAGAGAGAGAGAGAGAGAGAGAATGCACATGTGTGTGTGTGATTGCTGTGGCTTTACTGAATTGAGACACTTTCACAAATTCTCTGAAGTGAATAGCCACATGGCAATCAATAGGGATGTTTTACGTTGTATTTTGAAAAGTAAAAATCCAGCAGAGTACATTTCTTACAGACCTTAGCTAAGAAAAGGTGGTCAAATCTGTTTTAGTCAATACTGTCACATGTGAAAATCTCTACATTACTGTAATTGTCTACCTGCTCTTAACAGCAAAAATACCCAGAGTCATAAGCCCTGGGCATCTCAAAAGGGCATCTACACAGACCGTGTTACATTTTATAATTAAATTTGGCCCTATTGCCTTTCAAAATAATTTACAACTTTATTTATTTGAACTCATCCTAACACACTGTTAAAAATGCTGTCCTTTTCACTTGTTCCTGTCATAATAATGACAGTTATCCCATGGAGATTCATCTGGTTTATATCCTCTTTCTTTCTTTCTTTCTTTCTGTGAAAATCTACAAAACCTCAGGTTAACATTTTGGTTGTGTTTTTCGGTGTGGGGATTCCTTTGTATAACAATAGGGATTTTTTTTTTGGATTAACATCAGGAAAAGACTCATAGGTATCTATAATCTAAAGTTGATGATGTTATAAATGGCCAAGTCCCTAGCTTCCTGAGTGCTGTATAATTCTTAATTCTTACAGTTTCCAGAGAGGTTAGTTGCACATCCTGAATGTCCTAACATTTGTGTTCTGATCTATGAAGCAGAAATGGAAAATTATGTTTCTACTTTAAAGGGTGTGCATTGGCAGCTTGTCAGTGTTTGAACTGAGAAAACGTACTATCCAGTTACCACACCAGCCAATCCACCAAGAATCCAGGACAAGTTGGTATCATTGTGCCATTAGCGGACGGGGCCATTTTGTTCAGTGGTGAACTGAAGAAAGGGAATGGTAAGATCTCTGTCCTCCAGCCTTATCAGTTCAAGTCAGAAAGCCATATATCAAAAGTCGAGGGTGCCTTCAAATATTTCATTATCAAAGAATGACTTTGGAACACAGAGTAAATTGACTTGCTACCGAATTCCTATCTGTAACCTTCCATTTAAATAGGTCTCCCTGTGATAGCAATGACAACAAATAGCAACAATTTGCCCTTTCTGATATCATTTCTTTTTTATTTTTTATATTTCTCTTCTCCGATCTTTCTCCCCTTTGCCCAGGCAGTTCTGCGGCACGCACACACTTCTTTTTTAGCCCTTTATCACACAGTCATTGTGATAAACACATAGCAAGTATCTCCAGTGGACATAACGCTTTCCTGAACGCTACAAATACATAGCTGAAGATAGAGAGGATTTCACCCTTGACTCCTAGGAACTTGGCTCATAACTAAAGATTCCAGATAAAAATTCGTTAATAGAAGCAGAAGCAACAGGATATATTCCGAACACGGATCAGCTTCATGCTAGCATGCTTGATGGTCAGAGCACCATGATGGACAAATAATTGGAAGAACTCTCAGTGGGGAGAAAGTCCCTTCTACTTGATAAGTTGGTATCCTCCTCGACTCATTATATAACAGGCATTGACCTTGATTCTGTAAGATATGCCAAGAAGAAAAGCCCTCAACAAGCTTCCCCACTGCATCACATTAATTAGTCCTAAATTTCCAAATGATTGATAAATCCTTGGTGACTAGATATCACAACAAATATTTCTGTGGGCCGGCGAGTAACAATGTACTAAACACCTTGAAGTTGTAGGATGGGAGCTGGGGAGACTTGCCACACTGAATGAAATTTGAATAACTGTGCTATATTCCAGTCATTTCACCTGTCATAAATTTGGCACAGCCATTTCTATGTGTGCGCGTGCACACACACACACACACACACACACACACACATACACACACATGTCCACAGATGTATTTAAAAATAAATTGCATGTATTTGAAGAAGGTAAGGGGATTGGATATTTATAATGCAGATCATATATAACTCAGTCGGAGAAGACCCCATTGAAAATGTGAATTGTGAGCAATAGTTTAAAATGATGGATAGACCCCAGTCTTCTAGAGAGGATGAGGGAAATGGTTCCAGGTACTTCTTCATTTCCTTCTTTATCAGTGGAGTTTTTCAATCAACCTAATCTAGCAGAACATTTCTCCTAGGCTACTGAGATATATTTGCAGGAAACAACTTTCCCCTCACTTAAAGAAATGGGTTTAACTCCTTCATTCCTAGCATTCTCTAATTCAGGGGAGAAAGCGAGTTTTCCATAAGGTATTTAAAGGAGGAAAGAGAGATGAATCTATGTGGAAAATTCGATGAAGGGGTGGAAAATTGCATGTGCCATATAAGTCCTACTACATATAGATCTATTCCTCCATGGAAAACTGGAAATTTCATTTAAAAAAGGGTACCTGCAAAGTCAGCAGCAATTCTTAACAATGTCTTTCCTGCTGCTGACATCATAGATTTTTACTCCAATAATAAGGGATAATTTGGACCCATTCTCCTTTTCATTTAATGCTGTTCCTCTCCGATTGCCTTTCTCCACTGCTCTTCCTACATGAGAGGTGACTGCATTACTTGTGGAATATGATGAATCACTTCAACAAGAAATACGTGGCATCTGGTTAAGGCTCTTTCTAGCATATAAATTAAGCTTGAATGACAGATTGGTCAAAAATTGCCTTTGAAAGTGGTCTCTGTGTGGCAGGTAAAATCAAGTTATTATCATTATATCGGCAGGAACCTTTTCCATGCTAGCTGATGTCTGCCACCTTTATTAGAGAGAAATGGGTCACTCCTCCACCCCCCTGAAAATAATTGATGGGGTGAAAAGAGAGATCTGGGTGAGGAAAAGGGAGAGATGTATTCAAAAACTGTGTGGGAGGGAGGAATACTAAGAAAAAAGGAGTAATGGTAACACCGAATGATTCTGCAACAAATACTTACACGACTACAAAATCCTATCGCAAGAGACAAGCAAAATAAAGTATGGCCATTCAGTTTAGACAGACTGGCAAATATTTCTCCCCTCCCTACCCCAAAATTCCACAGCAGAATGAAGAGATGCTAGACAAAAGGTAATTTGCATGTCAAATTTGTGTGATTTCTTTTCTTTTTTTTTTTTTTTTTTTTTTTTTTTTTTTTTTTGTCTGAGTGGGAAGATTTCTCTTTCCCTTCAATTTCTGTCTCATTTAAAAGATAGAGTCTAATCTATCAAGATTTCACTTCCGGAAATATCTTCACTTTGTTTACTTTATGATTTTTAAACATTTATCGGTGGCAATAATAATGACTCCTCTGTCAGGAAATTCAGTGCATTTCATGGAGAAGCCTGCAAAGGAACAAAAACATCAAACAAGGGAAGATTCTCCAACATTCCACATGATGGCAGAAGATCTTTTCCTTATTAAGTAGTCAAAGCTTACGATTTTGTATTATTCTATTAAATATAGCAAGATAAGTAATCTATTCTCTAAGCCATTTTAGAGTAATTTGTTCTCAGGACAAACCAGAAGGGACGAGGTGTTTTCCTGTGTGAAAAACAAACAACCTGGGGGGAAAAATACCAGAGCCATCTTCCTAAAGTTTTCCTAAATAATGTCGAGATTACACAAAGTGTCTTTCAAAATCACATTGAAAACGGGATCTTCTCGACTACGTTTTCCAAATGTCAGGATCATTTTTGTCTGTTTAGGTTGTTAAACACAAGAGACGAATCCTGTGAACGCACTTACGTGACACACTGCTTCGTACCAGTTTCCTTGCAGATGGAGAGCTTCGGCATTGCCCCCTTTTCAGAGAATCTTCCCCTGATTTACAGTGTGGCTCTTGTCCACTCAGAGCCTCAGGAAAGCGGTGGGCCTCTTGCACCCAAACTGGATTTCTGGGCAGAACTAATCCAACAATTCGGTCAGCCCTATGAGATAGTGACGTTTCCTCTGTCACCGCAAGGATTTGGAACACTTGGGCTATAAAGTTGAGTTTCTCTACAATTTATAAGGACGCCCCTCTCTTAGACCTTTAAAACTACCGAGGTCATTGTCTGTGGTGATGAGGATGGTGGGTTGAAGAAATGTACAGTAGTTTCACCAGCTCTGTACCTTCCTAAGCTTCTTAAGTTCAAGTTATGGTCTGTTCTAATGGAGGCAAGCAATGTCTACTCTGCAAAGCGCTGATCGTTACAAAAAGTAACGTGTACAACGTGATCTACCTACCTAAGTGTGATAGTCACGATACATTAAATGAGCAAATCTCCACTGGGCAATGATTTACACTGACGATTTCATTTAACTGTGGGAAGGAACCAGCCCAGGAAAATAATACCTTCCTTTTTAAATATTGCCTTTAGAGTGTTTACAATGTATTTGTGTGTCTGCTATAGCATTTTATTTCCAAATACACCTTATACGATAGCTGTTAGAGTCATCTTACAAAGTGTGTAACATTTTACAAGTTGTGAGATCGGAAGTGAACCTTTCCTAAGATTATAGGGCTAACATATTATAAAAGGGTAGGAACTGAAATCAGGAGTCCTGGAGTGGAAGAGGATGCAAATCTTGACTGCCCGTAGTAAGTTATCTAAATGTTGATTTTAGTTTTCTAAGCATTTGACCAAGTTTCTCTTCAGGCGACCTCACCCTGGGGATCAAGTACTCCATAGTCAGCTTGCTCCTTGGTGGCACTGCACTCTCAGAATAATAAAATCCAGTATCCGTACTATCAGGAACATGGAGACCAGCAACCGTCCCCAAAGAATGGGCTCATCTCTTTCTGGCTGGTTCATTTTCTCCTTCACTCTCCTAAAACTCTACAGGATGTTTATTATCTGGATTGTCCTCATGGTAATACGAGTACATACATAGGTCCAAACTCACCAAATTTTATACATTAATCATGTGCAGTTTTTATAGACCAATTATACCTCAATAAAGCTGGGGGTGAGCCTTTGAAACTTTTAATTTAATTTTTCAATACTTTTATTTAAATATCTAGAAAAATATGAAAATATAGACACATTAAAACATTGAAAAAAAAAGACCATACAAAGTTTGTGATATGAGACCAGTCAAAATGCATAACTCCGGGGAGAGAGTTGCTCTCTGCTCGAATATTTGTTTGACGTCACAGAGATGTCAATGTCACCCAAACATCAATCTCGTTATCAATCTTACTGTCGATCTTATTGAAACCATCAGTTTATTTGGCTCGGCTACTATGTTGATCTACATTAGCAAAGTCTTAATAAGGTGCTAACATAATGAATTATATGGAGGCAGCATGATTAATATTAATGTCAATAGATCTGAATAATACTGAAATTTCAAAAAGGATACGTCTCCTGTATGTTCCTAAAAGCAGTATAAGTGGCAGGAGAGGATAATCCCGCTTACTACTTTTGTATTTATACATAAAAAGAGAAGTTAAGAATTCATACAAGTAATTTGAACAAACCCTATCTCCCCAAACACTTTCTGGTTTTGTTAACTGAATAACTCGCTATGGTGTTTCTTATATACTCCTAGACTTTTAAAGCTAGAGATCCTTTAAAGATGCTTCAATTACCAGCTCAACCAAGATTTTCTGTTGAGGAAAATATGAGAATCACTGAGACTCGCTCAGTATCTCACAGAATGTTAATAGCAGAAAGGAGACTAGCAGTCAAATTTTTCTGTCCACCATTAAATTATTTTATCACTAGATTACTTCACACACATTTCCAAGTGTGTGACCTAGTGATTGTCAGTATATCATATTGACATACTAGATTCATGGAACTCAGAAAATTTTATGGCTAGTCAAGAAATTATTGCCAAGAAAACAGTGCACCACTAGACCTCAGGTTTCTGTCTGCAATATTAAAATTTGGATATTTCTTCCAGACTCTAATTCTCCAGGAAAAATTAAAAAAGAAAATAGAAGGCAAGCAAGGTGAAAGACAGAAGTATATGGCAATTTTTCCTTTCATCCACAGTTGGTGAGAAAGACAATGTATGCGTGGAAATACGGGAGACTGTTCCTCCATCATTATCCCTGAGATTATAGAATTTAATGTAAGAATTTATGGAAGGGTTTTAGTTAGGCGATAGAGACCTCAAGGAAGATGCTCAGGTTCATGTCTCCCAGCAGCGCATACTCCCAACAATTCTGTATAGATGTCCCGCTTTACAGGTGAAGAAAGTGAATCAGACAATCTCTCAGGTACCTGGAGTTGAGTGGAAGGAAAGCCATGTGTCTAGTCGCACGATATCATGTTCTGTTTCCTAAACCAGCATGCGTCAGTATAAGAGTCCCTCTGATGGTGTTTTCTTGGTCTCATTTTAAGTACGATGTCATAAATATTTGAAATAGTTTTTATTTTGAGTTAATTATCTACCTCCTTAATTAAAATTAGAGATCTAGGGACGTCTGGGTTGCTCAGTCGGTTAAGCATCCAGCTTTGGCTCAGGCCACGATCTCACGGTTTGAGGGTTCGAGCCCCGCGTCAGGCTCTGTGCTGACAGCTCGGAGCCTGGAGCCTGCGTTAGGTACTGTGTCTCCTTCTCTGTCTGTCTCTCTCTCTCTTTCTCAAAATTGAATAAACATTTAATTTTTTTTAAATTGGGGGTTTGTACTAACACCCTGATAAATTATAAGATACTCCTTGTGCCAATCATCTCTCCCTTTGTCTCCCACACCACCACACCATTCAAATGTTGCTGTCATAAGAATTTATTATTAGAATACAGAGTGCACGTAGAGGCAAATCTACAGTCCTGTGATAACTGAAACTGTGTGCTTTGGGACTTTTGCTATCTCTGCTCCTTTTCTTTAGGCCTGTTGACCCAAATTGTGTATTCTAGATACTTTGGGGTTTGATGTATGTGGGTAATAACTGGTTCTGGCTTTTTAAACATTCTTTACCCAAATCTAGTGTTTTTAAACGCGAATTTCCCTAAAGAATACAATAAGGCACTTAGTACTTCATTTTAAGTAGTTTTTAAACAGTGTTTCCAATAGGATTTATTTCCCTGTATAGAAGACTAGAAAATTTGAGAGGGAATTTGAATTAAAAAACTTTCATCCTTCATTTCGTAGGTCTTTGCATAAAGCAAAGTACAATTGTATCATTCTTGGCAGTGGTCACTACTTTTTTTCTTTAATCTCAGATTATGGTAACAAATTTGGGTTGGTATTTCATTGTACTCTTTCTGTTGGCACCTAGACTTTTTTTATTATTCATCACTTTCGTATAACACCTAGTGCTCATCCCAACAAGTGCCCTTCTTAATGCTCATCACCCATTCCCCGCCCCCCCACTTCCCCACCCCCTATCAACCCTCAGTTTGTTTTCTGTATTTAAGAGTCTCTGGGGCTCCCAAGTGGCTCAGTCGGTTAAATGTCAGACTTCAGCTCAGGTCATGATCTCAAGGTTTGTGGGTTCAAGCCCTGCGTCGGGCTCTGTGCTGACAGCTCAGAGCCTGGAGCCTGCTTTGGATTCTGTGTCTCCCTCTCTCTGCCCCTCGCACTCTGTCTCTGTCTCTCTCAAAAATTAAATGTAAAAAACATGAAGAAAAAATTTTTTTTAAAAAAGAGCCTCTTCGGGGCGCCTGGGTGGCGTAGTCAGTTAAGCGTCCGACTTCAGCCAGGTCACGATCTCGCGGTCTGTGAATTCGAGCCCAGCGTCAGGCTCTGGGCTGATGGCTCAGAGCCTGGAGCCTGTTTCCGATTCTGTGTCTCCCTCTCTCTCTGCCCCTCCCCCGTTCATGCTCTGTCTCTCTCTGTCCCTAAAATAAATAAACGTGGAAAAAAAAAAAAGCCTCTTCTGGTTTGTCTCCCTCTCTGTTTTTATCTTATTTTTCCTTCCCTTCCCCTATGATCATCTGTTAAGTTTCTCAAATTCCATATATAAGTGAAATCATGTGATATTTGTCTCTCTTTGACTTATCTCGCTTAGCATAATGCCCTCCAGTTCCATCCACGTTGTTGCAAATGGCAAGATTTCATTCTTTTTCGTCACCGAATAGTATCCATTGTATGTATATTCCACATCTTCTTAATCCATTCATCAGCTGATGAACATTTGGGCTCTTTCCATAATTTGGCGATTGTTGAGAGTGAGGGGGCACATGCACCTCAGTGTTTATAGCATTGCTATCAACAATGGCACGTAGATCTTTTTAATGTAATTTAAGAGATACTGATTCTGAGGTACAGTGGAATACAGAAGGAAGGTTAAGGAGGCTAAGGAAGGGGAGGGGAAGGAAGGGGAAGGAAGGGGATGGAAACGGAAGAAAGGGGAAGAAAAGGAAGGGAAAGGAAAGGAAAGGGAGGGGAAGGGGAGGGGAGGGGAGGGGAGAGAAGAGGAGGGGAGGGGTGGGAAGGGAAGGGAAAGGAAGGGAAGGGAAGGGAAGAAGAAAAAATTTTAAGATATAGAATTTTGCTTTTAGGGTTACTTGGTATATTGTCCCTAAATATATTATATGCCAAATATCTTTCAAGAAATTTGTCAATATTTTGGTGTTTTCATTTCAAATTAAAAAAAAAAAAACTAAAAAAAAAAAAGTTTATTGCCAGCATTGGAAGCAGCAGCCTTTTTAAATATTTTGAGAATATATTTTTCCATGCCATACATCTGAACAAAACTCTTGTGCACGATCATAAAATTAATGACCTCTATAGCCCATAGGCTCTTGACCTGGAAGGGACCTTGAAACCATGCAGAACTCCTGTCTTTAATATCCATATTAAAGACAATACAGCTAAGGAATCATGCATGTAAGTGCTTTTACAGTCTCCTCAAATAACTTTCTTTCAATCTAATTTGGTTTATATGAATAAAGAGATGTTCCTGTCAACAAACTATTAATTTCAGTAGAAGTCAATAGAATGTATATCTTTAGCATGAAAGGGGCATCTGATTTAACTCTCTTGACTTGCAGAACTGAAATATGATATGTTAAATAACATATCCAAAATTGTATGGAATTAAAAAAAAAGGTCTCTTGATTTCCATTGGGTACTTTACCCCTTATTCTACATATACATTGGAAATGGGATTTATAAAGTGGAACCTGTTGAGTTCTGCATCTCTGAATATAGTGACATCGTTCTTATTTCTCCAGCTATATTGTATACTCATGAACCACCCATGTTTTTTCCTCAGTTATCTTTTTTTTTTTTCAACGTTTATTTATTTTTGGGACAGAGAGAGACAGTGCATGAACGGGGGAGGGGCAGAGAGAGAGGGAGACACAGAATCGGAAACAGGCTCCAGGCTCTGAGCCATCAGCCCAGAGCCTGACGCGGGGCTCGAACTCACGGACCGCGAGATCGTGACCTGGCTGAAGTCGGAGGCTTAACCGACTGCGCCACCCAGGCGCCCCCTCAGTTATCTTTTTATGGCTGTGTCCTGTCTTTCAAACTAGAATATGAGTCTTTCTGTGTAAGCATGGGGTATTAAATCAACTTAAATTACCTGTAGTGACTGACACAATACTTTGTACATAAAGATGCTTAAAATGAATTTTAGTGATTAAGAACTTGATAAAACGTTGTTACATATGATATTGAATTTAGAAGAAGATATTCAATTCTCAAAACATTTAGATTTCATACCCTTTAAAAATACTGAAATGACTCTAAGGAATTGAATTTAAAAAGTGATTTCCCTTAGCAGTCGTTTTCCAAAAATAAAAAAAATTCTCTCCTGTGATTGAAATTAATAGTCGCTATATTTCTAAGTATTTTGATTAACATTTATCTGCAATAGGAAATGATGGGTTACATGAGAAGATAAATGATATAAAGTAACTGCAATCTAGAATTCTAAGAGGATACCCTTTCAGTCTAAGATTTTCCAAATGATAATTTACCCCTTGTAAGCAATATTTAAGTAAACCAGTTTAATTAAAATATTTTACACTCTGGATATTCTCAGAGGAATTGTAAGTGGAATTCACCATTCTCAGTAAAAGGCCCAGAAGACTTTGTTTTTAGAAATTATTTTTGTTTTTTGCTTTTTATAATTATTTCTCTTCCCTTAAACTAAGATGGCAGCCATCACTCTCCGGTGTCGGTGTAGTTACCCGTAGACATATATTTCCCCTCTTTATTCTAAGATGCAATTAGGTAGTCATGTTTGTTAGGATTGTGTGTAGAGCTTATAGAAATAGGTCCTGAAACCTGAGGGCTTTCTGTTAAGTAGTAAATAAATTTTAATGCCTGGACTTTGTGAATTAGATTTGGCTACTCGGTAACCAGTTTTAACTAAATTTATCATTCTTCTCTGAGTTCCAGATGTCAGGGGTTGATGAATTACCAACTTTTAGAGTAACTGAACTATAACTTCATCTGATTCCCAGTGGGTTTTTTTTTAAAGATTTATTTATTTTTGAGAGAGAGAGGAGCAGAGAGAGGGGGAGACAGAGGATCTGAAGTGGACTCTGTGCTCACAGTGGAGAGCCCGACATGGTGCTTGAACTCATGAACCTTGAGATCGTGACCTGAGCTGAAGGCTGAGGCTTAACCGACTGAGCCACCCAGGTGTCCCCAGTTCCCAGTGTTTTAACCTAAGTAAATTCTACTACCTGCCTCATAAAATATTTGCTCTATTATAAAAGTCTTTGTTTTATGTGTATTTCTGACGCTGGTTATGTTAGTTAAATAGAGACTTACTAACGTTGATCCCTATTCCTTCGTGAGTGTGGGTATGTCATCATGGGTCTTGGCTGATTGCCAGTGATTCCAACCACTCTCCAGCCCAGATTGTGATCACCTTTACAAAACTGCCCTATCAGTGCTGCCTGATTTCTGGTAACACACTTTTCTTCACCTCTCCCAAACTCTCCAGATTCTCAATTCCCTTCATCCCATAAGCCCTACCTCCCTATTTTATTATAAGTTGTAGTACTGTGACCATCAGCTTAATCATGTCCTCAACTCTACTCTTATACTGGTCGGTTGGTAAAGGGCTGATAGAATGGTTTTGGTTTTTTGGTGGGTTTTTTTTGGAGGGGGAGAATTTATACATTTATTGTCAATATATTATATATGGTGCAAGGTATGGATCAAAGTTCGCTTTTTTTGCACCTGTATGGACAAGTCTAGTTCTTGGCTGTCTACTCTGCCCAGTGGTCAAGCAGTCTGTCAAAATATCAGGACCGTGGTAGTCAGGTTTCAATGATTATAACAGCATTCCCCAAGCCAAAGTAGTGATTCTATTCTCATGTAGGTAATCCCAATAAGCTTGTTTTGAAGTGTTGCCTTTAATTATTGGCCCCCGGGCTGGATGTTCCAAAGCTGTTTATATATTAAGTCCTTAGTAATGCTGACACTGCAGCCTCCCCTTGGAAAGCACCAGCAACTTCTTCTCTCCTCATCATTCCTCTAGATGCAAGTATTGAAACTTGTGTCAAGAGAAGGGAGTGTGGGAATTTGAGCTGTGGGGCAATGTGTATGTTCTTTTAGTTCCTCCTGCATTCAGGAGGGAGTAAAGGTGGATATTCAGGTGGAGTTGAGGAATGGGAAGGAAATTTGGGACAGCATCATTTCCCATGTAGAAGACTGTGTTAGAATCTCAAATAGCATTTAGAGATGCGTTTGCTTTGGGAGATCACTCACGATCTCCCAAAAGAGATCCCAAAGAGATCACGAAGCTCTGAAGATCATAGTTTCCAATGAAAAGCCAATTCGATTCTGTTAATAATGTTTTTATGAATATTAATATGTGCATACGTTGCAACTTACTATTTATCTATTAATTAAGCACGCATTAGCATATATACTTAATAAGTCACTCTCAAATTTGGTTAATTAAGGGATTATTAAATAGAAAGCAAACCTAGAAAATTTATTCAATACTAAATATAAATTCAAAACGTATGTAACAAATAATATACCAAAAATACATAGTCCCTTGCTCTGCTGCAAATTCCAGTTCCAAGGAGACCTTTAAGTGACTTGACAAAGGGTACCTATAACTAATAAGCTGCTGGGACTGATAGCCACACTTCCACACCAATTTTGTTGTCCTTCCAATCGAAGGTAATTAGTAATTGTTAAAACCCAATGTGCTGGGGCACCTGGGTGGCTGAGTTGGTTAAGCGTCAGACTTCGGCTCAGGTCATGATCTCATGGTTCCTGAGTTCAAACCCCACATTGGCTCTGTGCTGAGACCTTGGAGCCTGGAACCTGCCTTGGATTCTGTGTTTCCCTTTCTCTCTTCCCCTCCCCCACTTGCGCTCTGTCTTTCTCTCTCTCTCTCAAAAATAAACAAACATAAAAAAAAAAAATAAAACAACATGACCACAACAACAACAAAGACACAACGTGTCGAAATGACCATACCTAATGCTTAGGATTGCAAAGATTGATAAAAATCTATCTCCATCCTTAATTAGTTCAGCAGGAGATAAAAGGAGGGTACACATAAATATAGACTATACATGGTAGGGCCATAAATGGAACGAAGTTCAATGAATGGGAGGAGACGCAAAGGAAGAGGAAGAGAAAGGAGAAACTAAAAGCAAGATCTCTTCTGGTTGAACCAACCAGTAAAAGCCTCTTGGGAAGGGAGTCACTTGAGGTAACGCTTGCAAGTGGGAATTTGAAAGCTGAGGGTAGAAAAGGGAAAGGAATGAGAAAAAGACCTCTGCTGGAGGGAAAAACTTGCAAAGATGAGGAGGCAAGAGAGTCAAAAGGCAAGGCGCCCCGTTTCCCTTTGCTCCCCACCCCCCCTGTCTGCAACATCACTTCCAACAAGCCCTGCTCTGTTCCCTGGAAGGCTGCAGCGGATCTGTGGCACGGGGCACTTCCTCGATCCAACATCTGCACCCTGACAGAGCATCATCGTCGCAGGCACCATTCCATTGCAATCCATTTGTGGCTCACGGAGAAAAAAAATCCAAACTTTGGTGGTTGTGTCATCAGCATCATGAGAGACAAGCTTTGCGTACCATTTCAATACTTTTCTTTTTTTTACTTTTCTTGAAATAAAGGTGGAGAGAGCTTTAATAAAAGTAACCCGGACCCCAACCCTCATAACATTAGCGTTACGGCCTGGCTACTTTCCAGCTTCTCCATGATAGAAAAAAAAAAAAAAAAAAAAAAACACCCTCCAATTTAATAACTAAATTAATTTTTTCCTGCCACAACAGCATGTGCAATTATTAAAGTCAGAAAGATCTTGGCAGCCTCTTCCACTGGTAAATAGAACGTTGCATTCCATCATATGATTAATTAATGTTCCTGATTCAGGGAGATATGAAATCGCTTTACATTCCTTGTGTTATTGAATAACCTATCGTGCATTACTGCTCAGGCCCTTTTTACATCCATGCAGTTAAATCGCAAGTAATAAGCCACAAAAGCCTAACTTTATGCTGAAGCGTTGTGGGAGTTATAGAAAACAGAACTTGGGGATGTGTGTGGAGAGGGGAGGTAAGAAACGGAGCCAGGAGAAAAGAAAGGAAAAGAAAGAGGAAGACAAATTTGTATTAGTCAGGCATTTCTTTTACTTCTTGTTTGCCATCTTATTTAGTGATTATTTTTTAATGTTTATTTGTTTATTTTTGAGAGAGAGAGCACACCCAAGCAGGGGAGGGGCAGAGAGAGGGAGGGAGACACAGAATCTGAAGCAGGCTCTAGGCTCTCAACTGTTAGAACAGAGCCTGAGGCAAGGCTTGAACCCACGAACCGTGAGAGCATGATCTGAGTCGAAGTCTGATGCTTAACTGACTGAGCCACCCAGGCGCCCCTTATTTAGTGACTTTTTAATGGCCGGTTTCCTTATTCACAAGTCAGGAATGATAAAAATAAACATACTAACAGTCACGAAATCTGCCTGTGTGATCCTTGGATGTTATAACGGACTGGCCCCTGTATCGACTGTCAAGAAATGGTTGTCCTTGGGTTTCACACCGCGTAAGCAGCTCTCCAGGTTCAATGGCATGCTTTGGAGGATCCAAAGGGGAGACGTTATGGAACACTGTGCCTTTGTTTCTCATTTATAGCATATTCTGCACCCAATAAGTAAGAGAGACATTGTACTTTCTAGCAAGTTGTCTCAGATATTGCCAAACAGACAAAAAAAAGACATATTTATACCACACTTCCTGCTCTGCTTTTTTTCCTTGAAGTTGAGTATTGAATTATTATAATTATTCGTTTCCTCCCAAAAGGAGCAAATCTCTTGCTCACAGGTAACTAACAAAATAATCTACTCCAATAGAAAATTACCACGTTTTCTGAGAAACCTATTCTCTATATCACCGAGTTGGGATTTCATGCCTTCAAACTACCTGTGGGACCCTAAGGGCACATCAGGACATTCACGAGCAAGATGGGGCCCCCCAGTGAAGAGCTCTTCAGGTCCAGAAACCAGCCTCATCCTGTCCACCTTTCCCTACAGAAGGTCAGCAGAGAAAGAAATTCAAGGAGAATGACAAATCGGGCCACAAACAGAAACTGGAAAAAAAAAATCCAGAAATTGCCAGGAAATAATAACCAACATGTATAATGTTTAATAAAGAAAATGAATTTGTGTATTTTTAAACCACTTTCCTAGTCTGTCTCCAATATAATATATATCGTGGAATCATTTTAAGTTTGCTTGGTTTTTTTTTTTTTTTTTTACCAAATAGAGATGCTTTTATACGGAAGGAAAAACAGAAACTGGAAAAAAAAAAAATCCAGAAATTGCCAGGAAATAATAACCAACATGTATAATGTTTAATAAAGAAAATGCATTTGTGTATTTTTAAACCACTTTCCTAGTCTGTCTCCAATATAATATATATCGTGGAATCATTTTAAGTTTGCTTTTTTTTTTTTTTTTTTTACCAAATAGAGATGCTTTTATACGGAAGGAAATACCCATATATAAGTAATATGAAAGAAATAGACACTGATACTCTGGAATAATTCAGGAATCCGCTGAAAAGATTTTGAGAATTCCACTTTGACAAAACCTCAACATTTAGACCCTTAATGTTGCTTTCCCGTTAAACTCCTGGAATACTGACGAAGATTATTGAATTGAGCTAAGGTAATTGGTAACAGTCATGGAAGGGAAAAATGATTCTGGGGAAAAGAAAATGGCAGTTTCAGTGTTTCCTCTTCAAGACTTAGCTAAGTTATGCCCAGTGAAAGCACGGACTCTTGTAACCACATGGGCTTTACTGAAATATTATGTTTCTCAATTCTCGAATACACTCTGCTTTCTGCCGTCATTTCCATGTAGTCCCTATGTATTTTGTTTGTCTTTCTCTCTAGATGCGGAGCTTAGCCCTATTTCTGTACCTTCTGAAATCTCCAGTGTATTTTTATCACTCAGGAAATGTTAATTAAAGATAGAAGTCAAAATATAATCTAGAAATTAGTATTCTTTTTCTCCTACTTTTAACATTTCCATGGATTTTCAAATGTCAGTCAAAGCTGGAAATTCCTACAGCACTATCGAGGGCTGGGGCAGGAATAGGAGTTTTACTTTACATTCAAACCCAGAATTGCTGTGTGGTGTGGGCAGATCGGAAGCTCTTCTTGACTCACTTTTCTCTCTGTAAAGTAGTTTTTACTTCTCAGGAAAGCTGGAAAGGGAAACATGATGCTAGATGAGATCGGTTCATTTCTTAGAGAAATAAGGTCTTCTCAAAATTCAAGGCTCACGAAACTGTTACGATTGCAGAAAATATCGTACTTAGGACTTTCTTCCGTTGCCACCAAAAAGGAATTTAAAATAAAATCATAGGCTGTCAAATAATTAAAATCCAAAATGAAGAAAGTGAATAAGTCTAAGTCCACATTTGAGAAACCGTTGGTTATTTTTCTCCTCTAGAAAAATGCCCTCAATTTTAAATACACAGTGTTGGTATTAATGAAGGGCATCAAATCATCATGCAACTTCTTATGGGTCAAATGCGGTTCTGAAAATAAAGTGTCATTACACAGAATCAGTCACACTAGTAGTATGAATACTTGGGTTCGGATATAGTTCCCGATTAACGAAAAAGTTCAGTGTTCACTGAGAAAATAATAAAAAAATAAAAGCCCACCGGGGAAAATTCTGTTCGCTTTAGTATGCAGAAAGCCCATGCTCGGAGTAACTTCACCTGCCAGTTGTGATTAATTTGCTATTTCTTACAATGTCTCACTTTGATTATTAATGATAATGATTTGATTTATGAGTTCTGTTCGCTGAATATTCTCAATTTCCAAAGATGTACTCTTTGGGGGGGAGGGGAGAAAGAGAGAGAAGAAAAGGCTATTGGGGAGATAGTTACTCAGGTAATGGAATGTGGCATCATTTACCTCTAGACGCTGGTTCAAATCTATCTCCCCACGTTTTCCTAAGGTGTGCAGGGAAATTGAAAGGCCAGAGCACAGATATTGTATATAATGAATGAGAGAGGGATATCATGATCCCACCTCTGTTCTGAGGTTTTGTCTCTCTCTGTGTTGTAAGAGTGGAGAACATTGGACATTCGGGACCAGGGCTTCTGGATTTTAAAGCTTTTCTCTGTGCAGAATTATGACATGGAAACCCTGCGACATGAATTGCATATTAGCATATTGTCATTCATGCATATATTAAGAAGCTGAGATTTTTAAGGCTGTATGAAAAGATGCTAGTTTCCAGAATAGAATTATAGAGAATTAAGGCAATTAGAACTCGGAGGGCCAATACGCAGTGTTGTTAGAATATCATATTCTTTCCCGGCTGACCTCGTTGATCATAGAAAAGAAAATTCTGTAGAAATTAATTTGGTGCTTTTCATAAATGCAAAAATAACTCAGGAATAATTGATTTTTAAAGGTTGGAAATTACAAAGGCTCTCATCTTCCTTGAGAAATATCTTCTAGGAAAATAAGTGTAGGGGAGAAAAATAATGTAATCGTGGTTACCCAGATCATACCCTCCACTGGGAGTCTGAGGACCTGACAAGATTTCAGAGCCTCCAGCCTCAGTGAACTACCCCCCCCCCAAGTTTCTTGGTACAAGTATTAATAATAGCTAATCTTGTTATTATTAAGAGCTTTCCATGGTCTCTACACCTCAGACATGAGATCGCATTTGGTCCTCACCACAAAACAATGAGACAGTTGCTATTTTCCCCATTTACAGATGAGGAAAGTAAGGTTCAGACCGAGGCAATTTGACCCCACAGTGCTAACGTGGCATCTTCCCGCCGCTTTTTCCTTTTTACTGACACGGCTACAAACCCCACAGGTAACACCATGCTTTGTCCTCAATGAATTCCATCTCCCGCCGACCAGAGGGAAAACCTGTAGCTTGGAATTAGCTCAGAATAAAGGTGGCAGCTCTTAGCAGTGGGTGGGAAGCAGAGAGCAGCTGTGACTCCTGTGGTTTTTACCGAGTCCTCCCACGCTTCCTAAATCCTAGACCAGGATCCTGGATGTCTAGAACCTTTCGAGAATCTCCTCTCAGACCCACAGCTGGAAGTTTGGCACCCAGAGCCAGGATCCTTTAACAGATAAAACCTCGGGGGTAAAAACTGGCAGACCAGCATTGACCACGCCTTCCATAACAGGTAACTTCAAGCGGCAGGTAGCAAATCATCCTGAGATGGATTCACATGATCCTGAGTCTTCTGCCTGTGGGACTTGAGGTAGCTTAGCTCTCCGTGTTCATCATAGGGAAGATGGTCTGGCTGAAATGTGTAACAGGGCCCCTGTGTCTCTACGTAAGCTGTGTACCTAGCAGTTCCACTCTTGGTGCGGCCATGTGTGTGTCTGTGATGTAAGTGAACTAGACTTGTGGTCCTCTGGACTCTTGTGATGCACGGCCAATGAGGGCTTGGGCATTTGCTGGTGTCTTTGTGTTCAGATTGACCTTTCACCAGGCACTGTCCTAACCCTCTCCTGCGTCCCTTATATTGACCCTGTTGAGTACACGGGTGCCACTTTGTGAATGTTCTGCCAAGAGTGAGCGAACTAGTTTCAGATACCATGGCCAATAAATACGGCTTTGTTCATTTCCAGAGCGGCAGGGGAATCCAACCCTTCTGAATCCCACGTCAGGACTTCCCCACTCTGCCTCAGGGCTTTGCCAGGGGCTCATTAGTCAGCGGGGAATTCATATGCTGAGTCAAATTCTCCAAAACTAGAGGAAGACAAGACACATACAATAATTTATTATCTCTATATGAAGAGATGAAGAATATACACCTATTATATATTTATATTCTACACATACATGTAGGTATACTTAAATTAACTTAAGCCCCAATAGACTTACTTTTTTCCTCCCATCAAAGACAAAAGTACATGTAAGTGCTTTTTAGACTCTGCCCTAGGCAGCGTTACAAATAGAGTAGATAGATATCTTCAGGGAACATTTTATTTTATTTTATTTTATTTTTATTTTTTTATTTTTATTTTTTTTTAACGTTTATTCATTTTTGAGACAGAGAGAGACAGAGCATGAATGGGGGAAGGTCAGAGAGAGAGAGGGAGACACAGAATCTGAAATAGGCTCCAGGCTCTGAGCTGTCAGCACAGAGCCCGACGCGGGGCTCGAACTCACGGACTGCGAGATCATGACCTGTGCCGAAGTCGGACACCCAACCGACTGAGCCACCCAGGCGCCCCTCAGGGAACATTTTAAAGGACTCCAGGAACACCCCTGTTTTAGATGCGTTTTCTCCATTTACAACACAGGTGTAGGTTACCTTGGGTCGGAGACAGTCCCTCAGATCCGGTGGCCCCAAAGTCCTTGGAGCACGCAGGCAGCTTGCAGGAAAGTGCGGGAAACGTAGAGAACGCTTCGCGCCTCCAGGCTTCAAGAAGGTCTGGAACCCTGGTCGGGATACAGCAGTCATTTCGGCAGCCCGGCCGGATGGCTCCATTCTTCATAGACATTCTCTCTCTGCCTGCTGCCAGACCCCATTACCCTGTTGTGTATGGAAGGACTGCCCTCCCCTCAGGGCTGTCGTGCTGGGCCCTGCAGAGATGAAATAAGGCAACTTGGGGGCTGGGGGCCGATCCCTGAGGGCTAAAGGCTGCGGGGTCACCGGGCCCACACGCACACCCAACCGCTCCAGCCAAATTTGTTCCTCAGGGGGCTGTGTGGAACAAGCTTGCAAGCTAACAGTTTTCGCTTTCCAGTTAGAATTAGGTTCACTGACACGTCGTAGGAAACCCAAAAGAAAGATTGCTCAAAGCTCTGAATATCTGGGGCGCCTGGGTGGCTCAGTCGGTTAAGCATCTGACTTCAGCTAGGGTCATGATCTCACGAATGGTGAGTTCGAGCCCCACGTCGGGCTCTGTGCTGACAGCTCAGAGCGTGGAGCCTGCTTCGGATTCTGTGTCTCCCTCTCTCTCCGCCCCTCCCAGACTCACACTGTCTTTCTTTCTCAAGACTAAATAAACATTAAAAAAAAAAAAACACCCTGTGAATTTCCTACTTCAGACCCCTTTTGTTCCCAGCAATAGAGTAGAGGAAGGAGTGTTTTTTGAATACATGCCCCCCACTCCTGTCCCCTCTATGGAGACATCCCTGGGTATCTTGCACATGTCTGCTTGTGTCTCATAAGTGGCACAGAGTCATCTTGTTACGAAGGAGGCTGAGACACGTAGTCTTTTGTCGGGCCCAAAACGAGGATTCCCCACCAAGGAAAAATGTTTAGTTCTGCAGAGAGCTAGCTGACTTTGATATATCCGTATAGCCCTTACTCTCCCCTAATTCACTCCCGGTTGGCTATTCAATTTCTCATATAATTCAGAATAAAATATTGAAGAAAATAACTTGTGCCACTCAAATTTTACTTTTCGGAGGCATTGAACTAAGCAAACTAAAGCACATGGACCTTAACTCAGTTTATCTGATTAGTTAGCCATTCCTTTAGCTATCTTCTGAAACAGTGGGCCACAAGATAGAAAAAGTAAGGGACCGCCAAAGGTTGACAATCAAATGGAGGCTCAGAAAAGCGGTTAGCAATATCAGGGTGTCCAACAAGAGGCAACCCCCGATTGGTCTCTGAACCCTAAAATGAGGACCATTATGTCAGTTGGTTTATTGGGGCGACAGTCAAAGTAGATAATACCTAAGGTAGTGAAGCACCAAACACATTCTTGGATCTGAATCTGAAACCGTAGCTGAGATACGGTTAATTGTGGATGAAGCCAGTTTCGTCATCAGAATTTCGATCTTTCACACACGATTCTCTAGTTTTGTCCCCTCCTTTATCTCTTTTGTAGGTGACACATTCCAGTGCCTCTGGCCGCCGGAAGTCCCACCCAGATCTGCCAGGGCAGTTCCATAACTCTGGGCTTCCAATTTACCACTCGCCAGTTTCCATACCAACCACTCTAGATCTCCTGCTGTAGGGAGTTTTATCAAGAGGAAAGAGGGAGGGATACATTTCCTTACAGTAAAATGGCCATTACAGAGGTTTTTCTTTTTTTCCTGGAGTGGGTACATTTCGATTTTAACCAAAACAAGTTCTTTGAGCCAGAAGAGGTATATTTTCAGGTATAATTTCAGGCATCGATAAGATAAGGGGGATACATGCAATAAGTACATTTTCAACACCCTTTAAATTTCCCCTTATAGGCATCCATTTTCTTTCAACTTTATTAAGGTGTGTATTTACTATAGGAAAAGTTTCAAATGTTTAACATACACATTTCGGTGAGTTTGGACCTGTGTATGCACCCGTGTTACCATTACCACAAACAAGGTAGATACATCCTTCACCTCTAAAACATGGCTTGTGTTTCCTTTGCTTTTTTTTAAATTTTGTCTATTATTATTTTTTTTTTTAATTTTAAAAATGCCACCCTTTGCTTTCATTTTCCTGAGTCCTCAACAGACTATGTAGGTGTTCTCTCAAAAAAAAAAAAAAAAATCTGTTGGAAAGGATATCAAGAGAGGGAAAAGGTAGAGACTGTGCTTGGCTCCTTTTATTTTCTGGTTTTTACATCTCCAGATATATGTAGAAATAATTTTGGCAAACTCCCTAATCATGCCAGTCAAAGGAAGACAATTAAGCTTTGTAATTTAAAAATATATATGTTGCTCAAGGGCGCCTGGATGGCTCAGTCGGTTAAGCGTCTGACTCTTGATTTCGGCTCAGGTCATGATCTCATGGTTCGTGAGATGGATGGTTCATGATGGGCTTAGCGCTGACAGCACAGAGCCTGCTTGGGTTTCTCTCTCTCCTTCTCTCTGCCCCTCCCCAACATATGCTCGCTCTCTCTCTCTCTCTCTCTCTCTCTGTCTCTCTCAAGACAAATAACATTTAAAAAAACATATTGCGGGGCGCTTGGGTGGCTCAGTCGGTTAAGCGTCCGACTTCGGCTCAGGTCATGACCTTGCAGTTTGTGAGTTCAAGCCCCTCGTCAGGCTCTGTGCTGACAGCTCAGAGCCTGAAGCCTGTTTCAGATTCTGTGTCTCCCTCTCTCTCTGACCCTCCCCCATTCATGCTCTGTCTGTCTCTGTCCCAAAAATAAATAAACGTTAAAGAAAATTAAAAAAAATAATAATAAAATAAAAAATAAATAAAAAATAAAAAAAAATAAAAAAACATATTGCTCATCTTCAAAGTTCCATTATGTCAGTTATATCATACTCTGAATCCTCCCATCGTTCCCAATCCTGGGATCACTTAGTTTCATTTAGCAGCTCAAGAAGCAACCATTAAGACTCTAGGAACATAATCTCAGGTAGAGATATAGAGGGTTCCTGGGCTCAGCATAAGAGGACCAAGGAGGGTCCACACCTGTGCTTTTTCCTTTAGATAAAGTCCCTTACAGATTTCATTACTGTACTTGACATTTCTCACAGCCATCATAAAATTATTTTTTATAAAATTAGATGAAAGTGCCCATGTTTGAAGTCCAATTTCACAGGCATTTAGGTTTGTTGCAAAAATGCTAAGAATGAGGCTGACAGAACAATGTTCCTTCTGTAGTGAACCTCTGCCTTGCTTTGGTGGGAAGCCAGGTGCCCCCTTGCTGTGTTCCCCCATCTCCATCACTGCACCTTTGACCTCCTCATGGGAAATTAACACGATCTAGTCAGGGGGGCAGGAGGGACTGAGGACCCAGGAAGACCGCTCCTAAGTTGCTAAAAAGGAATGTTTGTCACATTTTTGTTCAAGTCATGGTATATCTCTAAAAAAACAATGGGTTTTGCTGTATCGGAACACGAAGTGTGGAGAAAACAACATACCAGCTACTTTATGAGACGTGGATTCTATTTCTTGTCCAATCATAAATGGATGAAAAACCCCCACAAAGTACAGATTTTTTTTTTCTATCTGTTGAAGTGAAATCAAAGGGAGTTTTTGAAGGCAAGTTCTCATTGCTGTTTACTGGGAACCAGACTCTCGTTATACTTAATGGATGTTCTATGCCAAGTTCCCCAACCCCTGGGGGTGAAAATTTCCCCTAAAAAACCTGGAAGGAATTCAAGGCTGCTAAAGGCTTGAATAAAACTTTACTTAATGTGTATTGTACATTTTTATTACCCTGAGATGATATGTTATAATTACCTTCTTAAATCATGTGAAAAAAACTTAAGCACATTATTAGCAAATGATAATATTCCCAAACCAAACCAGTTTGGTGCTGGCCTGTCCAGAGAAGAGAATAGTGGATAGAAAACAGGCCAACAAAGTGGTAAACATGTTAAAAGTAGGGACATATATCAGGTGCCCTGATTCTACCAAAGACCACAAGACTTAAAAGAAACAAATTAACATCTGTTGAAGCTCTACAGTACAAAGACAGAAATCCTTTTGAACTGTGCAAGAAATTATACCATATGATTTTTGGATGTGCCCTAAGTAATCAGCCAAAACAGAAATACACGTTTCCTAGAATAAAGTAAATAGAGAAAAATCATCTGGGAAGAAGACTTGTATCAGCTTCTTAGAAAACAAGTGTAACCACTAACCTAGTTGAAATGGGCAGAGGCAGTTTCTTGAGATGTCTGGAAACAGTAGAGGTGGAAGTTAATTTTCATCCTTCCCTTCACCTTGCCTGAGTTCAACCACACTTAAAGATTAGAAACCACTCTAAGAAGGAACTGCCTTAAGAATTCTTATGTTCCAATACGCATGATGAAAATCGTGGAGCTGGAAATCAAGGTACGTAGTCTGTTGTGCCGTTTTGGAGGAAGGCTGGAAGAACGATCAGTGTCTTCTTTCTTTCCTGGCATCCTGCAGGCTGGTAGGTACCCACGGTGCATAAGCAGGCTGAGGCAGGTTCTCCCCAGGAGTCTCTACCGGGGAGTTCTGGAAAGGGCTTGCATCCACCTGGAGGTAAGGGATCTGTAGGTGGAGGCTGGCTCCTCCATCAGTTGATTGAAGATCAAAACAGATTTTGTTTTGGCAAATGTCTCTTAGAAATCAAAACCTCAGAGCATTTGAAAATTATCCTTCAGCCGTATATCAGGGGAAATGGATTGGACATCCTTTCGCAGGAGCTTGCAGTATTACATTTTGGCGGGAAGAGAGGGACGTGGCTGATAATGCTAATTGGTTACCCAGGAACCTAGAGTGGAGGGGGAGATTTACATGAAGGCGGAAGAGAAAAAAAAGGCTTGTACATTTTTGCCCTTGTTAAGGCTACCTTGGCTGTTGTTATCTACCCAAGTCTAGAGGCTGCTATGCATATCTGGGTGTTAGAAATAAGAATAAAATACACTAGTCATCTCCACATTTTGTTTGTTTCTCCCAACTTTTACAATCTGGTATAATGGAAGAGACACTGAAGCTAGGAACAGTGACTGATGAATGGGAATGGCATGTCCCACATGAGAAAGTATATTTTTTATTGTAAGTATGGTATAAATATTAGACGTTTTCTAATGGCTCACATATAAAAGAAGTTGATATGACAATTTATGAGTCCCTTGAAAAAACATAGAAAATTGGGAAAATTGTGTTCGTAAATATTCCTGCCCTATTTCAGGAGATAATAGGAAATATTCCCTCTTCCTGATCTTTCCTTTATTCCTTGAAACTTGTGATCAATTCAGGTTGGTCACAACTAGCCCCTAAGGTCATCAAAAGAGATAATATCTGATGCTTATCTCTGCAGTAAAGTCAGTGCTTTAATCTCTCAGAAATAGGCAATAAAATATGCTATTATCATAAACTCACATCTAAACTGTCAATAATTCAGAGGCTTGAGCAATCATCTGGACAGCTAAAAAGTCAATTTAGACAATTCTACAACCACATTTTGTACTGAATTTATTAGATAACTCTGCTTTGCCAATGTAGACATGATCCAAGTTCATCTAAAAGTTCTCTAGGGAGAATGAAATACCTAAAGCCAGCCCCAAACTGTGATCATTAAGACCTTGCACAAATTCACTAAAAACCAAGTACACAAATCTCAGTTTTAGATGACATTACTAGAATAGTTGATCAGGGAATGCTATAACCTTCCTGAACTTCAAGTTTGGCAAAATTGTAGTCAAAGTCTTTCAAAGTCGCGAGACAATTGGATATCGGGAAAATGGAAATAAGCAAACAGGATTCTAGTCTGAGTTCTTTCTGAGATGAGACATGTAAATGGAAAAGGTCAAATCACCCGTTCTTAGATAAAGTAATAAATCAAGCAGATGTGGAAACCCTTCCCTCTGTTCTGATCCCATGGAAATGCAGAATACAGTATTAGGAATAAATACAAAATCCATACACACCTATTTGAAACACATACTTTGGCTTGCAAGTAGAAAAGGAAATACATCAGTAAACTGGAGCCCAATTGTGGCCTCGGGTATGGCTGAGATGATGGAGTGGAAGTTTTTGTAACCATAGCCGTAGGTTCAAACTGAGATATGGTATTGAACAACACGAGTCTGGGTTCCAGCAACTCACTGTGGTTGTTTGCAAACTGGAATTTAGAATATCCCCGAGCAGGATTCCTAGATCACAGCCAATACAAAGATCCTACCACTGACCAGGAGTAGAAATAGTGCCGAAACCACTTGAAAGCCAAAAATATGTGTCATTATAGTGTGAGGGGCTGAGATCCATTCTATTGAATCCATCAAATTCTTCTTGTTATAGACCATGATTCTATGTTGAAATATAACATTAAAACTTATTTTGAGGCCTATGAATTTTGCATGTCTTAGACAGAGATAACTGTGAAACTACTCCCAAAGCAAGGCTGTACAAATTGTATCCAGTGGAAAATAATTGCCATGGAAAGTGAGCTCAAAAAGAGTCATTAGAAAACATAAGAGAGCTTTTGGTTTCCTGGACCCAATTTCAATGTGTGTGGAGAAAAGGGGATTCCCCAACTAACATGGAATGCTCTGGACACCTACTGGGTGTCCTACAATTCAACTTAATTCTGATCCTGTCTACCTGAAGATAGCATCAGATCCCACAGGGTACAGGCTCAGTCCCACAAGACTGCCCCCCACCCACCTTCAGAGGCCAACTGGCCACAAGCCTGGGTTACCTGAACTTCTGATGGACTATAAATCAATTTCCCACAACCTCTCTTCCTTGGGTTTGCTTAATTTGTTAAAGTATGTCATAGAACTCAGAAACACATTTTACATTTTAGATTACTGGTTTATTATGAAAGGCTATAGCTGAGGAACAGACACATGGAAGAAATGCATAGCACCAGGTATGGAGAAACGGCATGGAGCTTCCATTTCGTCTCCAGGGCCACTACTGTCCCCAAATCCTCAGGTGTTCAGCAGTCCGGAAGCTCTCCAAATGTCTCCTTTTGGGTTTCTATAGGGGCGTCTTTACATAGGCAAGATTGATTAAATCACTGGCCATCCGTGATTGAACTCCATCTTCCAGCCTCTCTCCCTTGGCAGGAGGTGGGGATGGTGAGGGAATGGGGAACTATATTTACATGGATATCTATTACTAACCTACTTAATTAATTCTACCATAATTTTACTTTGGTATTTTCAACCAGGCAGGTTTTTTTTTTTCCTCCTAGCTTCCCATCTATTGGATTAATATTTTTTTCCTCATTTTGTTTTCCTTCTTAGAAATACTCAGACTGTGTCATTTTGTTTGTTTCTTGTTGATGGTTACTCTTAGTACTTTTCTGTGCTATGAAAATATCTCAAAGATATAATTAATTCGCCCATCTCTCTGGTAGTTAATTTTATTGTGTTTACCTGCTGGGCTAAGGGATGCCTCGATAGCTGGTAAAACATTATTTGTGGCAGTGTTTGTGTGGTGTTTCTGGAAGAGATTAACACTTGAATCAATAGACCCAGAATAGATGTGCTCTCACCAGCATGGGTGGGCATCACCCAATCCACTGAGAGAGAGAGCCCTAATAGAAAAAGGAAAAAAAAAAATGCAGAAGGGAAATTTCCTTTCTCTTTGCACCGGGCATCTTTCTTCTCAGTCCTGGAGTATCAGAGCCCCTGATGCTCAGGACTTCAGACTGGGACTAAATTACACTATCAGCTTTTCTGGGTCTCCAGCTTGCAGATGGCATATGTGGGGCTTCTTGGCCTCCAAAATCATGATGAGACGACTCCCATAATCTCTCTTTCTGTCTGTCCTGCTGGTGCTGTTTCTCTAAAGAACCTGACTCATTTACCATCTATCACTTTTCTCATATATGAAATTAAAAAGTTGTTCTAAAATCTCTTTCATCTCTAGATGCCTCCTTTTCAAAGAGAGGGAGAAAAAAAGGCTAGAAGCAAGCACAAACACACAAAAGGAGGGGCAGAGAGAGAGAGAGGGAGAGAGAGAATCCCAAGCAGGCTCTGTGCTGCCCTGTAGAGCCCAACGCAGGGCTCAATCCCATAAATTGTGAGATCGTGACCTGAACTGAAATCAAGAGGCAGACACTCAACTGACTGAGCCAGCACTTACCTGTGGATCAATGGTCTTAAAGTAGCTTTATTCAGAGTTTTCGAGTTTCATTATTTCCTTGAGCACTTCAGGAGATAAAGGAGAGCCCAGAGAATAGGACCATGGTCTTCCCTCTGCCACTAGAGTCGTTCCACCCTCGGTCTTCATTAGTGAGGTTCTGTCCACATAGACAGCTTCTTCAAAAAATTTCGAAAAGGAAACAAAAGAAACAATGAAATTTGAAATCCATGAGAAAGATAAATTACAAAAAAAATTCATTAGGAAAGTTAAGATAATTCACTGCTTGTTGCCCAACTGTATTCAAGATGGTCCAACAGTAAAATCCATAAAGTAAAATCTACAGAGCTTTGCAGGTATTTCTCACTTTTCATAACTTTTGTTATTTTTCCCAATGGAAGTATGTATGGTGTACTTTTGTGGGGTGTTGTTGTTGTTGTTGTTGTTGTTGTTGTTGTTTTTATGGCTGTATAAAATGTTGAGTAAAAAACAAAAACAAAACAAAACAAAAAAAAGAGAGAGAGAGAAAAGAACCAGTATCTTCAACAGCAATTTTCGTAAATATTCAGTACTGTGGGATATTTTCTTATACATCTACCAAGAAAAAATGGGATTAATTGGAATAAAAGAAAACTCAGAAAATATGTGATAGATGTTTCCAAAAATGTGAAAAGTTATGTTTATAAGGAATTAATTAGAGTGGCTTCAGAAAATAATACCGCAACAAATGAGTAGCCTACTCTAGGTTGTGAATAAGAAGAACTTTCTAGCAATGATCACTGTCCAAAAATTTAATGGGTTCTCATTTACCATAGTTTTATTCATCACTAGAGCCATCTGAGCATCAGAATCGCTGGGCTCCTCTAGACAGGTATCCCATCCTCAGGGATAGGCTAAAATAGATGAAACGAAAACTCACCTCCAGTGCTGCAGTGCTATCCGTTACAAATTAAACATCTGGAGACCATAAGTATTGCATTAATTTGGTTCACAAATTTAAGTCATTTTAAGAATGAGGCACAAGCTTGATAAACTCTCCAGCCCCCCAAGATTCACGCATAACCTTGCCCACCACAGAAGAGCTCTTATGACTTCAGAGCAACTAAAATCAAATTTATTAAGCTTTCTTCTGGGAGTCTTCATGTGACAAAGTTAATATTACCTTTTATGTGGTTAGGCTTCTCTTGCTTCTCTCTCTTCCATACAGCCCCCCCCCCCCCGCCGCCCCATTTTAACATCTGTCGTTTGGGTATGTGCAAATAGGTGGTAAAATTTTAAAGAAATGCAGGGGGATAAGAAGCACACCATGCAAGCCAGTGACACTCTCAACATTGGAAGCCGCACATATCGTGGAGAAGCAGAGAGATTCCCAAGCTGCTGGCAGTATTCTAATTCTCAGTCTGGATGGTGTACACATAGTTTTATTTTATAATCTTTTTAAAACTTTGAACATAAGTATTATGCGCCTTTCTATATGCTCCTACATCTCTTAATTAAGTTTTTAAAAAATGATTCAAGTAAGATGGTCTAAAGGCCAGATCCCCTAAACAAAGCAAGTTGGGGAAGTCTCCACAATCCCAAATGATTAGACAGTTTCCAAGATTGGAAAATCAGGCTACTTTACATACTCAAATTTAATCCTTACCTCTTGCGTCATGCCACTTTAGTGTTGTTAAAATATTGGCCAACTTATATTTTAGTAACCTGCTGTCTTGGTAGTACGCTAATATACAATATGGAAAGTTCCAATTTGGTGACTGAAATCCTTTTGACTTAACTGCATGGAATATGGAGAATAAAACAATTATTATTTATGGCTTATGTGTTGAAATCAGCCAATAGCTATAGGCAGGATTAAGTAATTAGAGGTTGGAAAAGCAGCTGCAAAGATATTTTAAATATATCATAATTCAAGAATCCTTACATTATAATTGAATGTTTGGTATAATAATCTGAAATTATTTTCACGTCTGGGTAAAGAACATGCACTGGAAAGTGTAATTAGAAAAAGTGCAGTGGATAGGAAGATAACGGAAACAAACCTTGGGAAAGTATAATCATGTCTTACAAATGCGTATTTAAGACACCATCAAGAATAATGAATTAAGGATAATCAAACATGTTACAGAAATATATTTACGTGATGATAATTTCATTTCATTTATTTTCAAATATCATACCCAAGGATTACAGTGCATTTTTCTATCGCCATTTAGCTCTGTAACAAAGCATTTCCCTTTTTTTCTGTTACGAACCTGCTAAACTGAGTCAAAGAGGAGAAGACTGTCTACCTATTTCACAGAATAGAATAGTGCTTACAACAGGAACAGTGTATGTAACTACACTAACATGGGGCGTGGAATGTATGCCTAGATAGCTTCCGTGAGTCCCCACAGTAGCAAACGCGCCATTCAACTGACAGAGGCCTCGAGATGATAACAAAGGAAACTATCTAGTGTTCACAGTACAAATCACACAGTGTAGACAACCCACTGCCGCCGGAGACATCACGGGTGGCTGCAGTAAGAGTAGACATGATAATCCAAGGCCTGGCCATCAAACACAACCATCGCCAGCCCATGATGGGAGGAAAATACAGCCCTCTCTTTCCTCCCGGAGATAACCAAGAAGAAGCAGAAATAAGGGAAATTAGTCACTCATAGGGACAAATATGGAAATAGGAGGTGACTGAATTACTACCATGATGACTATTTCTTTGTTTTTCTGAGCGGAAAATGAAGTTCTGTAATAGGAAACATCTGTGGCCTAAAACCATGTTTACTCATAGAAAAAAAAAAAAAAAGGACCCAAGTGTTTCTCTCTCCCCTTCTTATCAAAATTCTTGCTATTTTTTATCATGTTTTCCCTGTACACAATTTTATTTGCAATAATGAATCCCCTTACTCCTGCTGTTGGGTCCTCTGCATTCTCTCTCATCCACCATAAATTAGCATTTACAAGGACAGAAAACTATCCATTTGCTATTTTCTCCAGCACTTTGTCATGGACAATAAGCGCAGAGCCCCAACATTCCTCTTGTAAATGGGAGATTTACAACTTCTTAAACATTATTCAACATCTTCTTGCTTATGTATAAAAAGAAGCAAAAGAATATTTTTGAAGTCTCTTGTTAAAAAGATAATCAGAAAATGCCAGAACCTACTTATGGAACAGATATAGATCTATAAACAATGATCTCCAAAACATATTCTTTCAGCTTGGGGATGGGTTCCAGTATTGAAATGAACTTAATAAAATAGACTTTGCGAAGACCAGGAATGCATAGAACTCATATAGGCCTCTTAATGTCTAAGAACAACCCACAACTGATGATCTCTAGGTGGGCATGGGTTTGTGAGATATTAAATCATACAAATACTGTCTGGGTTTTTTTGTTTTTTTTTTTTAATTTTTTTTTTTACATTTGTTTTTGATAGAAACAGAGCACAAGTGGGGGAGGGGCAGAGAGAGAAGGAGACACAGAATCCAAAGCAGGCTCCAGGCTCCGAGCTGTCAGCACAGAGCCCGAGGAAAGGCTTGAACTCACAAACCATGAGATCATGACCTGAGCCAAAGGCGGACGCTTCAACGCCTGAGCCACCCAGGCACCCCAATACTGTCTGTTTGATTAAGGAAATTTAAACCAAAAAGACTGAGAAAAAAGAAAAGATGAAACCCAGATACTTTTTTTTTAATGTTTATTTTTGTAAGACAGAGGGTGCGGGGAGAGACAGAGAGAGAGGGAGACAGAGGATCCAAAGCGGGCTCTGTGCTGACAGCAGAGAGCCGGGTTCGGACTCACAGATCACAAGACCATGACCTGAACCGAAGTCGGATGCCTAACCGGCTGAACTACTCAGGTGCCCTGAAACCCAGATACCATTAAGGATGATCAGGTATGACATAGAAAAAGGACAACCACACTGGAGAAATTACCTACTAACCTAAAGGAGAAATGCCTGGGAAGAAGTATGAAAAGAATGCCTTGTCCAGTGCTCAGAGCTCTGGCCATTAACAGAGAGACCGTGGCTACACAGGCCTTTTATCCTGTGAGCCATAGAGACTGAAATCATGATGTCAGACAGTAGACATCATCAGCATCCTCTATGGTAGTTAGAAGGAAGTTCTCCAAAGGCAATAGAAAATGATGGGAAGGACATAAAGAAAATCAGTCCTGGATCCCAGCCATAACGTCCTTTGGAACCGGGAGAAGAGTTAAGGAAAGACCATATGTGAGTTTAGGGAGAGAAGAAGAATGTAAAAAGCATGTGAATAGTCAAAAAGGCGAACCCAAAAGCAGATAGGACAGGATTCTAGAATCAGATATGTGGCTAGCTAACAATGCCTAGACCTAGTCTCCATTCACCATTCATTCCAGAATCTTCTAGAAATAATTTTGCAAAGGTGAAAATGAGATCATCTCATACCTTGTTTCCTACTTGGGATTATTATGAAGTTTCTAGGAAACTTGATGAGATGCCACGGAAAATAAAAAAGGAGAAATAGAGAGTCTGGTTTTAAAATATTATGCCACTTTATCTGATAATCCTAAATCAAATTCACCTTGAAATTCCATAATTAGATATAAAAAAAACAACCTTCCAAATGCATGTGTATGAGGTGATACTATTTTATGTTTCCGAGTGTCTTTAGCTTTTACTAAATGGTTTTACATGCAGCATCTCATTTTCACCAATGGTGTGTAAGTTAAATAGGACAGATATTAATAGCTCTAGTTTATAGTTGAAAATGCTAAGATCAGGCAATTTAAGTTATTATCTCAAGGCTACACAGCTAGAAATGGACAGAGCTGAGACTGCACACCTTTTCCACGTACTTCAAATTTATTTTTTTCATACTATGTGTCCCTGACTTATGGCAATGCCATTACTACAAGTAGGCTATTCCTGTTCTGAAGGCAGGGACGTATCTGGGAATAGAATTTGATTCCTAATAGTGCTCCAGAAGAGAGAGAGAAATTTTGAAGGTCAACTCAAAGAACTCAGTGGATGACACCAGCATCTCTACTTATCCACTGTAGGTCTAAACATCTCCTTAGATATTTGGATTACTACCCACTGAAAATACAGATTATCACCAACAAAAAATAAATCCAAGGAGACTTCCAGGGGGTGAAGACAAAGTTCTGATATGAGTGGGTTCTGTCACTTTAAGATTATAAGGCTCTACTTTGAAAGTAGTGTAGGTCTTGTGAATTTACCTATGAAATCGCCTCTTCCACTTTGGCCAAAGCCATGGGTTTATTTTGGAGCTATGCAAGGTGCTCATCTCAGACCACAGCTGTTAGCTGACCACGCCTACCCAACAACTTCCCTGGTCCTACCTGTTCTATTGAAGCAAATGGATTTCGATTTTTCTTTTTGTGGAATCATGATATATTACTTCACACTTGGTTAAATTACTAAAAGTCCAGCTTTCATAAAGAATATAGCATCCCTAATTTCAGAAGCAGTCAGTGGGAACATTAATAAGATCCCATAAAAGACATTTGAAGAGATCTCAGTGAGTGATTGTGGCTTATACAAGTTCAACAGTTGAAAGCATCAAGAGTCCTACTTCAGCCAAAATTCCTGTATTTTTAAGGCCTGGTAGTATGAAGAGTAATGCAGCTAAGAATGTTCTCAATATTTATTTATTTATTTATTTATTTATTTATCTATTTATTTATTTATCTATTGATTTACTTATCTATGTATTTATTTAACAACAACTTATGGTAACCGAAATAGTAAACACACACATCCACATAGCTAGTATAAAAAATCAACCCCAATGTATTTTCTATTCTGTTTTCTTTATTGGAAAGGAAAAGTTCTGGTTATAACTAAGTTGACTTCATGACTCACTAATGTGTCCCGAACCACACTGTTGAAAAAAATAGAAACTGAAAAGGACTGTTAATGACCAAGCTCCTTATATCTCGTTTCCATATCTTATTCATCATACCTATCTCCATCGTCCTGCCCCGGACATGTGTTCACTTCTGCTACACTTGTCACATCTTTTGAAACCATGCTCACTCTGATTTGGTCTCCCTCTGTACACGTGCCACGAATCTAAGACCACTTCCTTTCATCCAAAGGCAGATAATGAGGTTAGAGTACAGGCAGGGAGAAAGAACTGAGATCTGAATTACAGGTGCACCTCTGAAAAGAAAACCTGATGAAGGAAAAACAAAGGCACCAAACATAGCCAACTACTTGATTATTTGGCTCCTTTTCTCCTTTATGTTCTCCTCCTTCATCTTTCACAACAAATGAGCAAACTTGTATTATAAACTACTCTGTTGCCTATGACTTCTTTTTATCTACTGAGGATTTTACAAATGCCCCCTACTTAAGGTAAACTTATAACCACGAGGTCTGTCTCCTATCTTCATTTCTGTAGATGTGGATACTTGGCTTCCAGGAGGTTAAATAACTTTCCAGTGATGAAATAGACAGGATGTTATGGAAGCTGTTAACCTAGGATATTAATGGACAAATAAGAATTGTTTAGAAGTTCATTACATAATGCACAGTTCAAGAACATGAGCAGTCCAGATACAACATTATAAACTAGCATGTATTAAGCCAGTAAACAACAGTGAAGCATCCATCATTACTTAAAAAGCTATTAGACCCTTAATCCTTGTGCTATTGCACAATTTAATCACTGCATGACATTATTTTAACAACTCTAGGTACAAGATAAACAATCTTAAATAATCTCCTAATGAGAAACTAAAGCACATGTTTATTTTAACTATGGTACAAGAATTTGAAGTAACAACTATTTATTTTGAGCCTAGCAGTGACCAACTTAAACTTAATTTTAGTCATTCTTAAAAAGAGGAACTGAGCAGTGGGGAAAAATACTCTGTTTTACACTCCCCCCGCCCGCCTTGTTCTTCCTAGGAGCTTTCAGAATGTTGAAAATATGGACAGCAAAAACATCAAGAACTAGAAATGAATCCAAGATGATTTAAGGACTATGAAGGAATTCAAGGAATCTTAAGGCAAGGACAGAAGGATCTATACTTTCCTAGATCTGTAGATGAGACATATTTTTTTTAAATAATCGTAATGAAATGTAGGATTAACGACAATTATGGGAGTCACTCAAAATAATGCCTTCAGCCCTTTTTCATGTGAAAGGACTTTCCAGATATAGTGATATTTGAGAAAATCTAATGGGTCATTGAAGTGAAAAATGGAAGTTAGAAACAGGACAATGAGAAAAGGGTCCTAGTTAGAACTACGGTGGCAAATGAAATGAAAGCAAATGATGACTGAGAAAGTCTTTGGGTCGATTCATGTGTGCTGTAAGGAGGAGGGTGGCAATTTTTCATTTGCACTTTTTAAAATGCCTTAATTGCCTTAAAATGATGTACATTAGACATGTGTAAAGACATATGTCATACTTTGCATATGTAATACATTACGTGTGTAATGCAGTATCTTGAGCATTAGCTCAAGTGACCACATGAAGAGAAAAGCCTCTTTCACCCATAAATTCTCAATCCGTATATAAATGGAAACTGACCTGAAGGGAAATAGGTGATATAACCAATTCCTTGGTGAAGTTTTCTTCTGGTGACAGGGGACGAAACAATGCAATTCCCTCTATTTTCTAGCATGTGAGATTTCTAAAATTATGTTTGCACACGATTGAAATTTCCCACACCATTGCGATTACAACTTATAATTTCTTATGTCATTTGTCTTCAGCTATATATATCTTGTGCCTGATACAGTCCTCAGATGAGTAAAATATCCTCAAGGACACAGAAGTTCGTTTGTTTTCAGAAACTTGGTTTTAGAATCCCCAAAGTACTGACGCCTGGACCTCAGTACTGCTCCCACAGAAAGATTCTGTTACCTACTTTTGTATATGTGTTTCACGAAGAAGCAAACAAACAAACAAAAAGAACCATTCAAACATCAAACCAAACCAGAGGAGCTGAAGAAAGGATATACTGAGACTATGGATAAACCTACCCACTGAAATAATGATAATTAAAGAAATTATGTAAAGGATTCATTTCTCAAACTAACATTCTTTTCACTCACACAAAAAGATGATTGCAAACTGGTTTTCTGATCATGCCATCTCATACAGTTTCTACTTCGAGTGTTTTCTAACTCCACTTTGAAGGAACATCTGTGTTTTACATGTTGGACTGAGACAATCTACCTAGAGTGACAGGGCCTCCCAATTATTGTTAAAAATAAAAATAAACGTAAAAAACTATAATAATGATACGATTTCCAATTGTCAGATTTTTTTCTCCTTAGTTTTTCTTCAACCTTTGGCAATACATGTGCACCAGACTCCAGTATAAATGAATCTAGCTTAACACAGTTATACATTTAGTTATTTTATTTTTTTTTTAATTTTTTTTTCAACGTTTATTTATTTTTGGGACAGAGAGAGACAGAGCATGAACGGGGGAGGGGCAGAGAGAGAGGGAGACACAGAATCGGAAACAGGCTCCAGGTTCTGAGCCACCAGCCCAGAGCCCGACGCGGGGCTCGAACTCCCGGACCGCGAGATCGTGACCTGGCTGAAGTCGGACGCTTAACCGACTGCGCCACCCAGGCGCCCCTACGTTTAGTTATTTTAAATGAATTGTGTCAATATTTCATTCTTCTCTCCCCACAGCACCAGGGTCTAGATAATATGCTTTGTGTGAAATGTAGAGCAGGCATTAAAACCCCCAAATTCAGTTCTTTTTCTAGTGTTTTGTCTTGCAGGTCCAAAAGCCTTGGTACAATTTTTGAGATACTAAGAAGAAAGTATTTCACAGTATTTCTAAAGTTATCGTTGAAAAAAATGCATAGATCTAAGCAGAAATTAGGTTAAATAATGCTTTTTCATCCAGAATATTGAAAATCTTAGGATGGAATTCTTTTTTAATATTTTGAAGTTAATTATACAAAATAAACTATAAAAAGAAATGAGTGAAGCAGTCAACAAAGATGCACAGAGCGTTTTCATTGAAGTCCTTATCTAGACCAAGTTTACTAAGCTTATTATTAAGACAGAAAAGTAGGGAGGGGCTAATATAGCAAGGGAAATCAAGACACCTACAGGTTTAGAATAATCTGGTATGTCTGCAAATTAATAATTCTTAAGTAGTGATTATTTCTCTATTTTCTACCCTACTTAAACAAAAAATTTTTTAATGTTTATTTATTTTTGAGAAAGACAGAGACAGTGCGCGAGCAGGGGAGGGGCAGAGAGAGAGGGAGACACAGAATCGGAAGCAGGCTCCAGGCCCCTAGCCGTCAGCATAGAGCCTGACGCGGGGCTCGAACTCATGAGGCTTTAAGCCATGAGATCATGACCTGAGCCAAAGTTGGCTGCTTAACCAACTGAGCAACCCAGGAACCCCTACCCTACTTTCTAACATCGAAGTTAATCTTCTTGAGTCCTTAGTCAATAACTTCTCATCACTTTCATGTGAAGACAAAAATGGAAAAGTCATAATATTTAGGGTGAATTATAAGGCAGTTTGTGACAAGAAGTGGTCACCCAGAGCCCAACCTATGTACAGAGGGGGGGAATGAATCAACATCACGGGACACCTGCGAACAGGTAAGTTGCAGCACATCGTTGGGAAGATTCCCTCCTTAGACCCCTTAGTAAAGAAAATCATTCTCTTACAGATACTAATGATTGCTGGAAATAATTGTGCGTAGTACCTGCCTTGTGTTCATGGCTTCAGCCCATCCTTTAACTAAACTTAGGAGATAAATAGGATTATTAAACCAATTCTTTGGCTAGCAAAATTACAAAACTGGAATTCAACCACAGGTCTGTCACATTGGCCTCTAAAACACTGTACTTTGCTACATCTCTTTTGAGACAAAAATCTAAAGAAACGTTTTAAGGTAACATAAAGAGTGCAAGGTAAATAATCTGAGAAACCACTGTTTAAACCCTGGGAAATATGGCAGGACTGATGAAAATTCATGGATTAAAAAAAAAGAAAGAGGCCAGTGAAAATCTATGGGTATTTTATCAGAGAAGGAAATGTGATAAGTATTTTTTCCTATCAAACTCTCTAACACTAGAATAGTTATTTAAATGTCTTTCTGGGAAAAGGCCCTTACATGGCAGACATTTTCATTTGGTACAGTTGTCTGAGTAGTATCTTCTAAGAATATCAATCCAAATAGAAGAGAACATAAGCGTCTCAACCCCTTAGCAAAACCCAAATAACTTTAAAATGAAATGAATGTAAAATATGCATATATACTTTAAAAGCCTGGGTTACCTAGGATTTTAGTAAGAGACTCTATGTCATCAGTGTTTCTAACTGCATTACCAAATATGTAAGAGATTATAGATAATTTCCGGCTCACAGTACAATTCTTTGAAATTAACCCACAAATTGGTTGAACCTCTTATTTATATTTTATCAAACCCATCTTTCTGACGTAGGCATTTCTTTTCTTGGGATTCTTACAAAGATAGTTATCGTGCACAGAGTACGCTCTAGCCTTTGGTGGTTTTAATCTCAGTGTAACATCTTTGTGTTTAGTACATTTCTTTTCTTTCATCTAATCATGTACATGCTAAGATGTCAAAACTGAAGTCTTCCGACATATCAGTCATAGGGGCTAGCCGGCGTGTCAGATCCTTTAAGGTTTCGCATTCAGCTTTCCCAAGAAAATTTAAAAATGAGGAAATATCATATCAAATCCCAGTGAGTGAAACTTATAGTTGGGTCCGTGGCAGAATATACTTTCTAAAAATTATAGTTGGAAGTGGGTGTATTGTCTACCGAGAGGCAGGAAAGAGACAGGAACTTTATTACAGATTGTCCTGTAAATTTACAGTACAATTCATACTTCATTTTAAATGCCATCCAAGTACAACATTTCTTGGATATTGGGCTCTCTCACGAAGGATTTTGGATTAACATGTCTATAAGCCATAAAATTTACTTAGAGTACAGTCTTCTGGAAAATGGCCTGGTTCATGTATTTGAGTGAGGGAAGCTAACGCGTGTATTGTATTTGCTCTCTTCATAATGCTCTTCTCTGGAGAGCTAGCAAAGTTTCCCCATATTGATGAAAATTTCACTTAACTTGAAAACAACCATCAAGGCAGCAAATGCATTTACGGAGCTAAAGCCTCAGAGGTGCTTAAAGAGAGTAACTGTGTAATTCATGGGCAATTCACCTCTTTGAAGAGACTCATAACAGTGCTCCAGACTTTCTTAAGAGACAGCTCATTACTACAGGCTGTCTATGCAGATTGTAAACTTACTACAGGCCCTCAGGGGAGGGTTTTTCTGTTTTCTGTCTCTGGTACTAACCTAGTATAACTTGCCATATAACTGCCCTCTTGCCAGTAATGTTAATGATGGTGATTATTAGTAATAACTCTGAGTAATGAGGTTTTCTTCCTTGTACTCAAAATAATTGTTCCATGTAAATCCACAGCAATTTTTACGGTACGTTAAAGATTAGTAACATTAGAAACTTGGCAAATCTTACTTATAGAGGCATTTTACCTAATGATCTAATCCATCAGTTCCCAAGGCTTAAGAGTCCTGAGACTCACGTAGTTCTGAGGGATCTCCCTTCTTTTCATAATGGTACTGAGAAACAGTCACTGCACTACATTTTTAGGAGCTTTCTAAAAGAATGCCTTGGAAAGACGTAAGCTCTGGTTTAAGCAAGGAAGGCCGTGAGTCTAGAAATACGTCGAATTTGCGGGAGTTTTGTCCCATAGGGTCAGTGGTATCTATCTTAAGTTTCAGAAAGAAGTTTTCGGATGGTTTGATTTCTAAAGCGATTCAAGATTAATTTTAAACCGCAAGGAACTTGGCAGCCAATTTATCGATCGTGGGGACTAAAGTCTGAGAGTGCCAACAAGGAGTTAGAAATACTAGCTATGCTATTCCTTTCTCCATCTCATCACTTCTCTGTCTCAGAATCTCTGAAAGGGAGAACACAGGTAGGGAGAAAGTTACTCATTCATCGGTACTGGTCTTTATCCCGTTTTTCTCACTTGACAGTCAATCCATCCCGAAGAAGACAGAGGACCACTGTTTTCAGTGAAGAGGGAGGGAAAAGGAGAGGACAGATGTACAACTTGGTTCACTTGTCTTTCTTCTACACTGTGCTATTTGCAAATAAGGACCCGGCTGCCCAGAGATAAGAAGTCAAGTTCACCTCCTCCTAGGTTTCTTCTTTGTCCAAAAGGAAGTCTCCATCATTGTCACTCTCTCTGGAGCCTTAGATCAATCAGAGCTTTTTAAGACATAGGAAGGTGGTTTGGGTGACAGTCCATGAGTTTTCCTACCTCATCAAGGAGTCTTCAGAACAAACAACAGTGTAAAGAGAGACCAGGAATCCATTGGTAATTCTACCTCTGTTGTAGATGGATTTGCCACACATCCTGAGACTTATTTCTAGGTGTTTGTGCTTGTCTATTCTTATTCCAACATTATCTCATTTTATTCATTACAGTATTATAGCAAGTCTTGATATTCAGGAGGAAAAAGGCATCCTTAATTTTTATTCCTCTTGAAGGATGTCCTAGCCATTGACCGTATGAATTCACTCACCTCATTAAATGTCGTAAAATCTCCTCTCAGTCGTTTTACTGAACTTGTAAATTAATTTGGTTGGAATACCCGTCTTTGTGATTTGGAATTTTCTCATTAATGAACATGGCATGTATTTATTTATTTCCAGTATATAGTTAATTCAGAAAGCAGTTTGATTTGCTTGATGGATTCTAATATTGTTTTGTTTTCTACTTTATGCATTTCTAGTCTTATATTTTTTAATTCCTTTAGTCTACAGTCTATAGATTCATCTGGTGAATTTCTCTAATTGACCATATTCATATTTAATCTCTTCAGTCTATTTAAAGTTATATAATTGCCTTTAAGGATAACTGACAACATCCAGTAAGTTTTGTTAAATAATACTTCCTTAATCATTTAGTAAAATCTGTTTCATAAATTCCATTAAGATTTCCTTTGAACTCAAGTTACGTAGGAATGCATCGTTTCCCTCCTAAATATCCAAGGTATTCTTCTCTTTGGATTGTTACTTTCACATTCATTTTCATTATAACCAGGTAGATTCAGTTTCTTATTGTAAGGATGTATCGTTTTCCTCTGTCTTCCTATACCTACAACGCTGCATACTCTGTTTATGTGGGCAGCAGTGTTTTTCAGTTTCCCTAAACCAGGAAAGGCTACCTTAGCCCCCGACTTGAAACCAAAAAACTGGTTTCTGTCCTCTTTCTTCTATTGAAACCTCTTAGTTTTTATCATCCCGTTGGAGCAGTACTTAAAAATAGCACAGTACACTAGAACAAGAAAAACCAATTTGGGAAAGCCTTGGCCTCAGTCCCACTCATCATTTTGTTTTCTAGTTCCATCTATGATCCGGGGAAATAGTTAACTTTTTAGTCACCTGGCTGTGGCATTTGTGATTTTTCTTTTAGGAAATACTTTAACTACAACCACTAGGTATTTGGAGTCTAAGTAGGTGCGTCAAATGATGAATTTAGCATATTGTCTGGAAAGCCTACCTATTGAGTCATTACTGCACCAACCATCTGAGTTAGATGTTCTTATTCCTTTGGGTAGAGAAACAATCCTACAAGAGTTATAAAACCTGCTAACCAGACGTAATTAAACCCCTTAAGGAGGACGCAGTCACTCCCAAAAACATTTTTACGTAAGTGTTTGAAATGATTTTTAATTTTGACAGGTAAAAAAATTCTTTAAAAAAATTTTTAAAATTAAAAAAAATACTTCTCGAATTTCTGGAACTCTAGCTTGGCACAGCCAGTGAAATACCGAGATTAAGTGTCTGTTCTAGCCTTCCAAACCCTTTCCTAGGCTTGAGTAAACATTTACAAACATACATATGCAACATTATTTTTTTTAAATGGCTCTTTATTTATGTAATGTACTGCAACCTGTTTTTCTTAATATATTGTGAATATTCCTTGGGGCACATTGATCTAACTTCTTTTTAATAGCTGCATGACATTCCATAGAATGGATATAAAATGTTATAAATCATTTTGTTGATGGATATGTGGGATTTTATAAGGTTTTAGGAAATTGTATTTAATATTATTAGATAATAAATAAATAATAAATCTATGTATATTAAATGAAATCTCTGTAGCCTTCTCATTGCCTGTAATTTGAACCTCGTTTGCTTTCTTTACTATGCCATGTCTAGTCTTCTTTACAGTGCATATATATTCAAGAGAGATCAAGGAAAATAATAAAAAAACAACATGCCTCATAATAATGTATGATTATGTCTCAAAATCTTTCTACCTAGAATTGAAGAAGCTGTCTGAATTCTAATTTCTGCAAGAATTGCATTTTAGTTGTATTATGAATTGTGTTTCAGTACAGGAGAGTTTTCTAGGAATGATTATTTTTCATGACTTGGTCAAATTTGACCATTCTGAATTTATTGGGAAATGCTGTATGGGTCTCTGGGTCATGCAGTCCAAATTTCCCATTTCATTTCACAAGGCAATATATGCTCTGGAGGCAGGGTAGCAAAAGATTCCAACTACTGATCTGAAGAAAGGGGAAATTATCTCACTTGAACATACAATTAAAAACATCCTTCTGAAGGCTAAATGTGGTCAAAAACTGATTAACTGAAAAATAATGTCTTAGATATGAATTCCTTGTGTCCTTGACCTTCATTACTTAATGTTACCATTTTCTTGAGTCCCTTTGTAAGAGTCGCCAAAAGTACTGCTTGTAGAAGCATGCACAGAAAAGGATCCCAGATTTTAAAAATAATTTTCACACAGCAATGGCAATATTTCACGAGCAGCCACCCTAAGCTTTACATGTGAGTTTTAGCTCACAATGTGAGCCAGAAAACAGAAGAGTATCAGAAGGAGAAGATAAATCAATGCTAGACGTCCCATGTCACCAATGCAAGCAATAAGATACATCATCAATAGTGAATTGAAAAAGCAATAATATAAAATCAGAGAGGGTATCAGTTCTTTAATTTAGTTGAGCTATAATTATATAATGAGAACATTGGCTCCTTTGAAACAATTTGAAAACAGTGCTGGGCCTTCTGTCACTTGGACCAATGCATCCATTCATTCCAAGACTTGATTTCCTGTTCCGTTTAGCATACCATTAGTTACAGGTAATTGTTGAGAGGATACTCTGTTACAAAAGCTACAGAACTCTCAAGCATTTCTGTGCAGGATAGGTGCCCTGAATAAAGGATCCTGTTTCCCTGGTGTCCTTCATTATGTTTGTCTCTTCACACAATTGTGTGATTGTATACTGCTAAATACTTATTTGGTGGTAATGGTGCATTTCAAATTAGTGACTCAAATAACAAGAACGGAGGAAGAAAAGAGGAGAGAGTATGATCTTTGCCGAGTTATCCACCTGCAAGTTTCAGCTGAGTCAATCGGGGAACAGAATCCCATGGTAATAATTTCAAGAGCTTTTGCAATGACTGGGTGAAGCAATTCTGTGAAGAAAATATTTGAAAAAAAAAATCTAGAGACTCTAAAACTTAAATTCTATTTACCTAGACCTGCGGTTGCTGTCGTCCCAGCTCTGCAACCTTGTTTCTTACTCGTTTTCTACATTCAGTTCTTTGAATTGTGAGAGCAAGCAAGAGCCTCGTCAAGCTTTTTTACAAAGAGGAAGTGTCATCTCCTGGATTGGCATCTCTTTAAATTGTGTCTTCCAGTTTAAATAGAAACGAAAGGACGCTTTCCCACAATAATGCTGAGTAGATGTGGCAGGATTACCCCTTCCCATGTGTTAGCTTCCACACATCATACAGATGGAGGAAATGTGTACTTCTTATGTTTGCACTTTTTTTTTAATTAATACCCTGCGTTTAATTATGTAGATTGTTCTATAATTAGCAGACACTATGCAATTTGGTTAAACAGCATGAATTAAATATTGCCTTAAACAAGTGGGTCTTCAGTATTGAAATATTTTTCATACCCTTTGGTGAAACTTTATCTGAAGTCTATATGAATGAATTCCTCTGAGGAAAGCAACTAAAGTTAAAAGCATGAACTATGTAGGGGCGCCTGGGTGGCTCAGTCGGTTAAACGTCCGCCTCTGGATTTTGGCTCGGGTCCTGATCTCACTGTTCGTGAGGTCAAGCTTCACATCGGGCTCTGCACTGGCAGTACAGAGCCTGCTTAGGTTTCTCTCTCTTTCTCCCTTCCTCTGCCCCTCCCTTGCTCTCTCCCTCTCCTTCCACCCCCGCCCCCGCAAAATAAATAAATAAACTACAAAAAAAGCATTAGCTATGTAGTTTATAATTTACAGAGTCGCCTAGCAGCTAAATGATTGAGAACAGAACATATACTTCCTTTAGCCCTTCAATATCTTGAAAATACCAGTAGGACTGTGAGAGCCAGAAAAGAAATACATGAAACTCTAAAAGATTTTCAGACCACTCTATGAATGACATAAATAATCATCCTGCGTGAAAATTGAAGGGTAACTACAAAAAAAAAAAAAAAGCATGTCTTCATTTGCAGAAAGCAAGTCATGGAAGTGATTTCATCGAATAGAGATGATTGATTCATTATCTTTGACCAGCATCGTGATAAATGTGTCCGTCAGTCAAATCTCAAACCTTCCAAACCTCAGCGTATGCTCTATTCAGTTCAACTTAACAGCACTCACCTGTCTGACAGATAGCATAGCAGCATTGGCCTCACCAGCTTAAACGCTAGGAACGATTTTGTAAAGTATCGAATAGTCTATCCCTGGTAATATGTGAACACGGTGCTGCAATTATTCATTTGATTTAACCCATTCCCATTTACATCAAAGGTTGAAATGCCTTTCTGTGTATTAGCAAGCTGCTCTGCAAGAAAAGAATTACCAAAAGGCAGAGTTTTTATTTCCTCTCCTCGGTCTGTCTGCAAAGATATGGGAGTGAGTCATGCATAGGAAACTTATTTATACTTGCATGCCATACAGAGTTTCCCCAAATGTACTCATCTGCAAATGTTTTTCCCAGCATTGCAAACAATGACCTTGGCCAGAACAATGGTGCATCTGGGTCCTCAAATTCAGTCACCTGAAGAAGAAATAATGTTATAAATTGCTCGGTGATAGACTTCTTGACTGAAAATCAAGAAACTTAATAAAAAAATATCACTGTGTTTCCAGAGCAGTTGGAAAAGAGAATATTTATATGAAATCCAGACTGAAGTCAGATTTTTCTACTGGAAAATGTATTTTTGCACCAGCAAACCCAATAATTCAAACTTAATAGTAAAGGGATAGAGAAATGGATGCGAAATTGGCAGAGAGTTGGCCTACCACCTCTCAAGTGCAATGCCGTGAGCCATAATTCTCCAGGGTCAAGCATCTGTGAATAAGAATTGCATCAGAATAGCTAAATGATGGGCCCATGTCTCGTTAAAGAAGAGTGAAGGGGAAAAGATGTATCTGAAGTTGTGCTCTGCGTTAATTGTCAGTAATATGACAAAAGTGTAGACATTCCTCACATATGAGAGTAGAACACACTCTCACAACCAGAAACTGTAAATAGGCGGTCAGCAGAAATAAGCCTCCGCATCTACTCTGTTACAAAGTTCCTAGGTCACTCTGGGAAAACAGCAATTTGGAGTCCTTCTACTCGGTAAACAAAAGGGGCTGGGCTAGATGACTTCTAGCACCCCTAAAACATTAAGATTGTTGTTCTGTGAATTACCAGAGTAGGATCCCAGGAAATACCAAATATTATGGATAGCAAAACTACCTTTAAAAAAATTACAGAATAAAATAAATTACTATTCATTAAATACTGTATGCATTGTACCCTTTACAAAGAATGTAGCTAGTATTCTTTCTGTTAAAAAAAACCCTGAAAATACCCTCATTTATTTTATACTTGGATTTAAGTTTATTTACAACCTGTGGTCTTTAAAATAAGAGAGAGACAGAGACAGAAAGGGAGAGAGAGAGAGGTCCTAAAGAAGAGAAACTCATGACACTGACACTGTTTAAGTAGCATCATGTCATGTAAGTTCTGGACTAATTTATAATATAGACCATGAGAAACACACACAAAGACTGGTCATTTTTTTCAGAAAAGACAGTTTTTATGACCCATCTTCCTGACACAGAGAAATTTTTCTATTGCAAGTATTAGCTAAGACCGTAGGATTCAAGAGAACAAAAATTACTTCAGTGAATTTTTTCCAATTGCTTTGAGGACATAGCAATATTTCATCACTTTGGAAGCAATTGTTTTTCTGAATTAGGTGAAGACAAAAATATAATTTTTCTGTAGAAATGCTACATCCTATTTGCATTACTGAAAAGTGTGCAAGGTTCCCATTAACCAGCATTACGAGTTCAGGTCCGGAGTGAAAGGGCTTCCTTGGTGGTCTGTGTGCTTCTAACAAGACTCCATTTTAAAGGGAAGGTTTAGACAAAAGGGCCGTTAGCTAATTGTTTTTAATTAAGAATCAAATTTATTCCTAAGAGGGGGGTATACTTTTATCGTAATTCAAGGGCAGGCTAACTGTGAACCAGGTAGGAAATGCAGGATTAGAGAATCTATCTCTCAGTTCTGTGATCTGATGTTTCCAGGATTTGTCTCATCATTCCTGTACCTACGATCGATTGAGTAGAGCTGAGCTTGCACATAAACATCCATCGTTCCTGCCTTCACCCAACCCGCCATAACTAGACCACTAGTGGAATTCTCTTAAAGTGACCAAAGTCCTTTTCCGGCTTTAAGCAGACGTCCCTAAGTGAAGAATATTTTTTCCAGTTGTGCAAAAATACATGGTACATTTACATTCTACAAGTACAAAAAACATGGTATATATAGGCCACTGACCGAAGGACTATCATTAGCTGTCATTTTACTTATTGTCAATGGGCCATTTAGGATTAATCCAAACAAATCCTGGAAAAGTGATGGAAAAATAAAAATTGTCTTTCTGGTATTTTTGAAACCTTACAGCTTGAGAAGAAATTCATAGTTAAGAGTCTTATACACAGGACCCCAGAATGAGAAATCGGTATTCCCTCCCAAACTCTAGCAGAAACTAAATTAAAATTCTGAATCCGTTTATCCAAACTAGATGGTAGCGACCAGTGCCTTTCAGAAATGTTTACAATTGGCCCTCCTTTTGGACTCTTTAGTGATTGATTTGAGATTCGACAGTAGCTAAACACTATGCTATTAGCAAACCTGGTCTGCGTTTCGACCAACCTCCGCAGGGCTGCAGTCACAGGGATATAGCATCTTTAAAAGTTAACCAGGAACTTCATGAAGCTGAGGAAATAACTCAACTCGAAAGCATTTGGTGCTGAAAGCCAGGGTCTATGAAACAGGCTCTTCCAAGGAGATACCTCAACACTGTTGATAAACTAGAAGAAGGTCTCTGGAAATTTGAGACCTCACGTACTTGTGGTAAGTTGACGGTCAAGAAGTTGCTAAATAATCAAATCTGTCACCAAAAAGATAGAAACTAAAAGTAGTTTGGTTCCATAATTGCTTGCTTTCCTGGTCGAACGCTGTGATCATAATGACTGTATGATGAGTTAAGTTAGGTCTCTGCAGTTTGATTTGTACTGGATGGAATGCCCCTCCCCCAACTCTGCTGGAAAACCAGGATCATCGTTACAGTCGTCTTCACAGCAGCCCAAGTGCACATCACATGTCTGTAGCATTTTGTAGTTTATTTCATTTAATCCTCATAGTAGTCCTGGGCGAGAACACAGGCAAGGCGTAGTAGAAAAAGAAACAAGGTTGAGGGGAAATGCATAAGGCCTGTGTTTGACTCCATGGATTGTCTTTGTAAATTTGAGGAAATGATCTAGCCTTTGTAAGCCTCCGTATCTTAATAGTTAAACTGTAATAAATAATATTCACCTTATGGAGTTGCTGTGGCCACTGGCGTGTAGGATGTAGAAATTTGTCATTGTTCACATTTCATGAGTGACCAAGTTCAGATTTAGAAAATTAGGTGCCTTGTGTCAGATCACACAACTAAATGACAGGACTAGACAGGAATTCAGGAATCCGAGAATTCCACCTTTTACGTTCAGTTCTCAGTAGAGCTCTCAGACCCAAATAAACCAAATAACCTCTGAGAGTAAGAGTTACTCCTCCAGACTCTAACAGACTCTCCTTTGTCACAAGTCCTGTAGTACAATCTGTGTACCTTTGGGGGACCTATTAGAACTTGTATAATAATGATAGGTGAAATGATAAATGTTCAGCTACATAGATGGATATATAGACAGTATGAAAGAGTTCTTCTTTATTTAAATATACAGTAAGTCCCTCAAAGACGAAGAATCAGACTTACATTTATAATGTGTCTGCTCAGTATTTTTGTGATGCTTTCCTTTTAATGCTTACTTTCTGGTGAGTTTTTCTATCTATAGAGGGTAATTTAAAATTAGGATTTTGACATACATCTTTTTTTTTTAATTTTTAAGATGAGAATGATGTGGATATGGTCAACAGGTGGCATAAAATTGTCTATTCAATATCGCCAAGGAAATAGAAATTGTGGTGCATTTCACTACAAATTGTAGTGACTCAGACTCCCCAATGTGGAGGGTTCCTCCCAGTGTCTGACGTGTCTTTCCATAATAACGCGCACCCAACAGGATGAATGATGGCCTCGGAAAAGAAAAGCACTCTCACTCATGAGAAACCTTTTACTGTCATGTCTTTGGATTGATTTAAATTCTTCAGGCCCAGAGACGAGTATTAACCCTAAGCATGATGTGTAGTCTGAACGTCTTCTTGTTTTAAATTTGGCATCAGCTCTTGGTTCCCCTAGAGTTCAATCATTTGACTCATCCTAATTTTTTTTTTTTACGTAAATCAATATCAAAAGACTTTAATAGACATTTGGTCCATAGGTAAATCATGCAGAATAAATTTTGCAGATGATTACGTCAGATTTCTTCACAGTCGTTCTTAACTACCCATTGCATTTTATCACGGAAGCCAACAAGTTATCCCTGAGGCTTAGTGAAAGATTTTTTTTTATTTTGTGTTTGCCCCAGTTCAAGTTCTGCTTGAATATCCAAAACAGCTAATTAGCCTTCTCCTCATAATAATTACCAAAAAATATGAAGGTAATTATTAAAGTAACCTTAAGCTGCTATATTTTAAGCTGCTGTTCAGCATCCAGTATAATTACCCCAATTCTTATTGAATTGCAACAAATATATCTGCAACCTGTTCATGTGCCTGTATAATCATCTCCAAGCTAAAAAGACTTTCTTGAGCTAAACTTCACTCAGGTTCAACATATGCACCCAGGTTCAATGTAATTCAGAAGGGAGGGAAGTTTTCCTGTTTGCTACTTTTTCGGGGGTCGGGGGGTGGGGTAGGGATCGTATTTAGGTTCTTATTGCTTTTGTTTTGCTGTAAGTGTTACTTTCTGAATACACTAATCGAATTTGCACTTTAAAAAAAATAATCCCTCTCACCCTAATAAGTCGCTTTTCTGTGGATTAGTAGGATGCATGTTGCCACATCAACATAAAAGTTAGGAAACGTGCACGCAATTTAGATGAAACTGAACATTTCTTGAAGTGGCTAGACATTAACTTGTCCTGTGATTAGTAATGCCAGGATAAAACTGCCTTGATACGTGAAGGGATTTTCGTTTTCACAAAGAATGTTTATTTCCTGTTTTTTTTGTTTGTTTTTTTCTCATTTATTCTACCGGTCGATAAGATGCTAAATAGCTGTCTTTTTCACAAAGTATAGGGTTTTGCCTTGCCTTTAACTTTTCCACAGCTCCTTATTCCCATATTCAGATGAGCTTCTGGGGTCTCATCATTGTTCCTATGGTATGATGGTCTCACGCTTTCCTGGTCTTTGCTTCTGTTGAGTCACTACAGAGAAGACACTCTCCTGTTCACCAGGGCCCCCTTGAAATCGCTCTACTGCATTCCTTAGCACAACACAGACTTTATCGTTCCATTCTTTGATGTTCCGTATTCTTTTCGTCTTTCGCGTGTTTCCCTTGTCTCTCCAGCTACAACATAAGAATTTGAGGGTGAAAACTTTGTCTTTCGCTTCTTCTGTATCACTCAGATGGCCCTAGCACATGCTACACATACAATGTATGTCCAAAAAATAGAGTATTTCATGCCCGAGGAGAGGATTCAACAAGAACAGTAGCATATTTATTACTTAATCTCAAGAGTATCAAGCATAACGACCTGTTTTACTTAGACACAGTGCCGCAGAAAGCCAGGTAAATCCATCAAGTTCCTGCTTTTGTCTCTTACATATGTATTTACATGAAAACATTTTTACATATGTAAAAAGATGGAAGAATTGCTGGAGTTTATTTACCTAAAAAATAAAACTGGGGGAACAATATTTGCTATCATTTTCCAGACTGCTTGCTTGTGCTTAAGGGCATTTCTACCCAGCTTTTGAAAACAAGGCATTCTATTTCTGTTAGTGACAACAGGTCTAAACACAGCAAGAAGAAAAAAAAAAAAAAACAAAACTGTGTAACTCATATTAATGAATCAATTAGTATGTGTATGATGGATGCAGTCTCAAGTTTACAGGCAGCTACTTGTCCCGTCCAGAACCCTATCAATCTGTTACCATTCATCATGAGTCAACGGTAACAAAACAGGGAAAGGGATATTCTAGACCATAAGTCAATTCTGACTACTGCGGTTTCACATCTGTTTGCTTCATTTTGTAGTAGTTGATACTCGTGTCCTTTTATGACTGTGTTACTTTAGAGACGGCGTGGCTGGAAGAGAAATGTGGCCACCTCCCTGCAAATCTCAGACTCTCATGTGTGGCTGGGGGTGATCAAAAGCTCAGACCAACGTTGGCGCCTACCCCCGATACACACTTAGTAGGCAAACTGATTTGTTCACAAAGCTTTATCATCTGTGTGTTTCTTCCCCTTTCCAAAAACATGGGCGAATATGCGTGGGACATAAATTCACATGGGCAGTAGTGACCCAGGATGTAGCAATATGTATCATGATTCCCATTCAGTGTTGAAAGAACTTCTGACAGCAAGGAAAAGGTTTATATGAAAGTACAAATAAGAAGGCCACTGGGGCATCTAGGTAGCCCAGTCGGTTAAGTGACCGACTTCGGCTCAGGTTGATTTCACAGTTCTCCAGGTTCAAGCCCCGCGTCGGGCTCTGCGCTGACCGCTCAGGGCCTGGAGCCTGTTTTGGATTCTGGGTCTCCCTCTCTCTCCGCCCCTCCCCCGCTGACGCTCTCTCTCAAAAATAAGAAAAAAGGACTACATTTTTGAAGGGCCTTTCTCGGCTCTCACCATGTCCCTCCACAATGATCTTTATGTCACAGCTTCTCTCTCACCTCCTCACGGCCTCCCTATGTTGCCCCAGCTTCCCAACATGGCCACCTTTCCATTTCAAGTCACCTCAACGTGGTAAACTTCCCGGTGGTAACACTTTTCCTCCTACAACCAAAATCCAGACATTTTTGTCAACTCCAGAAGAGCCAGTAGCTGTGACCTTACCCGGGCAAACTCAAATCCTCTATTGTGACTGCAGCCTCCACCTCACCCCCATCCCTCCCACCACTTCACCGTAATTGTTCCGGCACATGGGAATGCCGTGTGAATATCTGGCTTGATGGGGTAGAGCTGGTTCTCTGTCCACGGGGAAAAAGGCTTTCTACCTGCCCGCACTGAACTCAAAAGGTAGCATGAGTGTCCCTGTGTGCCCCAGGACCCCCACATCCTGAGGGGAGACTACTTTCCCCTCTAGCTCATACTGCCTTCAAGTACTTTTAGAGAGAAGTGATTTCTATGGAATGGGCTACTGAACCTAATATAATGAGGAGGCGTGTTTCAAACTGGAGTATCCGGTGCTCCCAGCACATGGTATCCAGGAGGATGCAATGACTATGAAGGGAACAGAAGCCTCTCGATGACAGGATGCAACCTGAATGCAGTAAGTGGGAGAGACGAGTTGTGATCTTACCACACGTGAGTTGCCCTTGATGGGAGAACTGTTACCAGCTCCCAGAACGGTGCCTGACACGAATGTGCAGTAGAATTGTCATGACCAAATCAGTGGTCTGATATGTTTATCAGCTGGTGCCTGCCAAGGACCGGGACCATGCTTCCCTGGAAGCCATCATGGCGAAAGAGGGGGAACTGTAGTTTGGAGTTCAGGCAGCAAGAATCCTAGTTCTTTTGGTTGATAAATACGAGCTCTTGGACAATTTACTTATTGATGCTGTTCAGCACTTACTTTTTTCTACAACTTCGTAGTGGGAGTATAAGAATGTTTGCATCACACAGTTGCTGTGAGAATCCAATGAGTATAGGAATGTAGAAACCACCTGGCATGATGCCCAATTAGATGTTGCTGGGGTTGCGTCCCTACCCCCTCTACTTGAGTCTGCCCTCCAAGGAAGCTGTGCTGACCCAGGCGTTGGACTTACCTGCCTGCCTTCCTGGATTTGTCAACGAACCTCCTATTACTGTTCCTCCATTTCTTTGTGCTGTCTTTCTGCCAGTCCACCTCCACTCATTGTTTTTTTATCCCAAACATATTTAATACATGCCTTCTCTGCACCAAGGTCTGTCCTGGGCAAAGGAATAGATTGTCCTCATGGACTATGTCACCTAATGGTCCTGGAAACCCTGAGATGAACTTGTGTCTGTTTGGCCGTGTCTTCAGCTATTGTTTTTCTGCCACTACCTGCCGCTACCTGTCATCTGCCAGACCACGTCCCACTCACCCTGCCTGTCTTTCCACCCGGGGCCTATTTGAGCCTAAGTCATGTGTGTGCCTAAAAATGGCGGCCTCTTTCTCTCTCTCCCATCCATTGCAGTGTACGTGACTCCACAGCATCCGTCCTTCAGGCGCTCTGTACGAGTTTTGTCACCAAACAGTCTCGAAGTAGGTATCATTTTTTTGTAATTCTCAGATGGCTCTCCAAGATTTTCTGCCTTAATCTCCAGGACCGTGAGTACAAAGAGATGCATCACTCTTATGATCATGTTACCTGATATAGCAAGAGGAAGTTTCAGATCCATTTGAGGCTGCCAATCAGCTGACTTTGAGTTGAGCAAAAGGGAAGTTACCTGGATGGGTCTAATGTAATCATAGGAACCCTTTAAAAGCGGAAAGTTTTCTCAAGCTGCTGATAGAAATCAGAGATTTTAAGTATGAGAACAAGTGCAACTGACCCCCAGGAGCAGAAAACAGGCCTGCTGGTAGCCAGCAAGAAAACAGGGACCTTAGTCCTAGAACCACAAGGAATTAAATCCAACCAACAACTTGAATGGGCTTGAAAGAGAACCCTTCCTCAGAGCCTCCAGGTAAGAGATCAGGCTGACATCTTGAATTTATCCTTGTGAGGCCCTAAGCAGAGATCCCATCTAAGCTTGACTGGACTTCTGACCTATAGAACTATGAGATCGTAAGTAGGTTGAAGATATTAAGTTTGTGGTGATTGGTCACGCAGCAATCGAAAACTAACACAGAAGTGTCCCCTCCTCTCCTAATTTAAGATATTCTGTTTATCACTGGTTTTCAACCATTGGATTTTGTCTCTTGGCACAGTTCTTTTTTTTTTTTCCTGCTTATAGTTTACTGAGCTTCCTTTATTTATGGATGTATAGGTTTTTTTAATCAAATTTAACTTTTTTCCATCATTTCTTCAATATTGTTTTCTATCCCCTTATCTCTATCTTCTCCTTTTAATACTCTAATTATACATATATTTGGCCACTTGATGCTACCCCAAAACTCACTAGTGAGTTGTTTTTCAGGCTTTGTTTGTCCCTCCTATATTACATTTAAAATAAAATTTAAAATAAAACTAGATGGTATATATTACTACGTCATCAAGTCGACTACTTTCTTCTGTAGTGTCTACCCTGCTAATAATCCCATCCAGTTTTTTTTATCCCAGACATTTAATTTTTCATCTTTAGATGTTAAATATGCATCTTTTTTATATCTTTCTTGTCTCTTTATTATACCCTTTCCTTCCTCCATCTTCCTGAACATGTGAAGTACATTTATAATTGCTGTTTTAATATCCTGGTCTGCTGATTGTCCTCTCTTTTATCTTTGGCTTTGTTCCTATTCATTGTTTTTTTTTTTTTTTTTCTTCTTCTCTTGGTTATCGGTTATATTTTCTACTTTTATGCATACTTGTTCATTTTTTATTGGGTGCTAGAAATTGTGAATTTTACATTGTTGGATCCTGGGTTTTTGTTTTTCAGTTGCTTTGGGGCTTTTTGCGATGATACAGTTCTATTACTTGGAATTAATTTGATTCTTTCCAAGACTGCTTTTAAACTGTACTTTTAAACTGTACTGTAAAAAGTCCAACCTTTAGTATGGGGCTACTTGGGCACCACTACTAAGGCAGTACCCTTCTGAGGACACTATGCAATCTTCCAGCGTCTTAGGAGATCTTCTTCTTGTGTCCAGCAGGAATACAAAATATTACCAACCCTGTCTCCAGTGATGGTCTCAACTATTTCTTTGTAGTGATTCTTTCCCTACTCCTCAACTCAGTGAGACCACCAGATGCTCTTTGGGTTTCCCTCCCTGATCTACCTGCTGGAAACTCTCCCCCTGACATGAGTTGAAATACGTATAGGGCTCATCTTGTTTATTTTCCTTCTTCTGGGGATCAGTGTTCTGTGCCGCTTATTTTCCAACAAGTGAAACTCATTGTTTCACAGATTCTTCCTGGTTTTCTACTTATGTAATGCATGAAGGTAAATCGGAACCCTGTCATCTGATCATGGCACCAAGTGGAAGTTGTTGGCACCCAGTGTTCATAAACTCAAGGACCATATACTCAAAAACCTATCGAGGCCCAACAAGTAATTCAAATGACATAAGGGATTCCAGTGGTCAAAATCAGGGCTCTGGCCAATAATTTGCACTTAAAAAACAAAGTCTGGGACCCAAAAATCTTATGTCCTGCAGTCTAGCAGGCCACCATTTTGTGCATTCGGTTCTGAACCCTTTCTCTTTCCATCTCACCTCTGAGTGTAAATCAAAACTATTAGAAACTCCTCTCTTGCAAACCTCTTGTAGGATATGGATGTGTAGTGTGCATTACATTCAGTACATTAACTTTTAAGGATGTTTGCATTTTCCACCACAACTATAACTATGCAGTATCTCTTTTCAGAAAATTTGAGAAGTTCAGCCAAAATCTGAGGGATGTCTTTATGGGAGATGGCTTATGCGAGTGGAATGGGGGATGAGAAGAAAACAGAGTTGAAAAATGGACAAAAACCCCACTAACAAGCTCTCAAAATGACACCTGTTGTATCCTGAACAGTTGAATCAGAAGTGCAGTCGCTGAATGCTGAGCGTTATGAGAACACAAGCAGTGATACTTGTAATTACTTTTCAGAAGATCACTGCAGTCTTCCTGCTGACTGGTGGATCTAATCAAGTCTCAATGCCTAGAACATAGATGTGAATTCACAGCTTCTCCTTACACGTGTATAGTTAGTGTATATTCACAAATTTGTTTAAAAACACAGTGCCTACAACATACTTTCAGTAACATGTCAAATGGTGATATAAAAACCCTGTGCCTTGAAAAAGTAGTCATTGAACACACACACACACACACAAGGAAGTGGATAACTGTTGTTCACAAGCATCCTTAAAATTTGGTCTAATATTTTTATGCATACAGTAACCAAGCCACAAAATGGCAGTCTGGGTGCGTATCATGTAGCTGCCTGTTCCTGCCTGAGATCACAGCAATAGCGACAACGAAGCCAGGACTGAAGGTAGGACTTCATGTTCAGTGGAGTCATCCACTCACTCAACTTCTAGAGGAATAAAAAGACACTCGGTAAAATCATCTGCGAAACGTACCTAGAATGATAGATTGGATCAGTCGAATTCTGCGAACTAGAAAGGTATTTTACATCTCAGGAACTTTGCAGGGGATTTTGAGGAAATAATAATACTGTCCAGTTTCCCCACCACCACCCCGGAACACGAGAAACTTGAGGTTTTGCATACTTCAACCTAAAAGAATAAATTTGTGAGAGAAAGGCAGTTCTCAAATAAGAATACCTGAGAAAACATATGATCCAACAGATAAATGATCAGTAACCACTGAATTCTCACTATGAGAAACTATGTGTCTGATAAGTGCTCTACATCCCATTGTTTCCACATAAAGGTTGCTCGATGCAAATGGCAAAAAAAAAAAAAAAAAAAAATCATTCATTTCAATAGCTGTATGCAAATTATTTTTTTAAAACCACCAAGTGAAAATAAAGCCGAAGCCTTCTCAGACCTAAAACAAAGTTAATTGTAGTCCAATAGTCATGATTTTAACCCAGCCGAGACCTTCTCCAGGGCTAATCTTAGGAGAAGTTGAGAGTACTTGTTGTGACTTAAGAGCCATCAAATACACGAGGCGTTCTAACACATTCTTAACAAGCTCGTCATATAATTTCCTACAGTCCACCAATTGGGAAATCATGTTAGTTGGCCAGTATGATGTGTATTTTAAAGGTGAGGTATTTATTGAAAGTGTTAAAGACTGGATAATGACGCAGGAGTTACGATGAGTTGTTTCAATTAGATTTCAGAGATAGGGATACCCCCATTTCCTTCATCCATTCAGTAACGAAGCCCTGTTGATCCTTTCATGAATCCTCTCTTTCTTTTTGGCTTTTTTTTGGCTCCACTCCCATTACAAACGCTCTAGTTTAGACCTTCCTCATTTCTCATCTGGATTATTACAACAGTTCCCTAAAGCCTTACTACACCCCAATCCTTTTTTGTCCCACAAGTGTATTATGATACGATGCTTCTTCATTTAAAATCTCTTTAATGACTGCCTAATACAAATGGATAAAGTGCAGATGTTTAATGAGGTCCCTAAGGCCCTGAGTAACAGGCAGCTGACTACCTTTCTCAACTCATCGCTCACCCCTGGCCAAATGCTCTAGCCAAAACCCAGAATCCCCAGAATAGCACCTGTCAGCTTACCTCCTTAGTTATGCACGTGCCATTTCTCTATGAAAAATACCATACCACACTTCCCCCTGGCCCATTAGTCCTTTGACAGAGTGGTTAACTCCTACTTATCCTTCAAGACCCATCATAGATCTCTCGTCTTTGATTCCTCCCTGATAATGTCCAGGGCACCCCAATGCTATGGGAAATTATCTTCCTACACCCATAGCCTTTGGCACATAATCCGGTAAGAGTAAACATAGTAATCATGTCTCACAACAGGACCCTTGAGTAATATAAGCTATTTGAGGGTAGGATTGTGTATTTATCTTTATCTTTCCTAGGGACTCATGTTGGGCCTTCTGCTCAATACATTTTTTGAGTGGATGAATGAAAATGTTGGGAGAAGTAATTTTGACAATAAAAAAAATACAACACTTCTATATTTTTTACAAAAGGTTTCTGTATTTATTTTTATTTTAGAGAGAGAGAGAAAGAGAAAGCAAGCAGGGAGAGGGGCAGAGGGAGAGAGAGAATGTTAAGCAGGTTCCACCCTTAATGTGGAGCCTAACATGGGGCTTGATCCCACGATCCTGGGATCATGACTTCAGCCGAAATCAAGAGTCAGACGCTCAACCAAATGAACCACCCAGGCACCCCTTAGATACTATGTGCCAAGTACAATGGCAAATTGTATTTGTTTTATCTTGACCACAGCTTGCCTACAGATTCATTCATTCATTCACTCACTCATTCATTCATTCATTCTTCAAATAGTTACTGAGAAACTATCACTATCAGGCTTTTTTCTGTATCCATCAGGATCTGGCAGGAAATTGAATGTAAACTCAAACTGAGTTTTCTAGAGAGAATTTAATAGACATAGTAATTTACCAAAGTGTGAGCACAGTGAAGATATAAACAACAAGGGGTAGTGTAGCATCTCTATTCCTACACCTTTATAAGTAATCCCTGTGTTCACACATTCCCTTTGAATTGTCAAGATTTGGATGTACCATCTGTCTGCCGGTGAGACAAACTGATGCAAACATATATCCAGAATTCCATCTGGAAGACTAGCCTCTGCCACCCAGGCCACCATCATCAGTCGTGGCCCCTCTCCCATCTCCCTGCTTGTTGCCCTCTCCATCTAGTGTCCCACAGAGCCACAGACAGGCGTGTTTAAATGCTGATCAGGGGGCGCCTGGGTGGCGCAGTCGGTTAAGCGTCCGACTTCAGCCAGGTCACGATCTCACGGTCCGGGAGTTCGAGCCCCGCGTCGGGCTCTGGGCTGATGGCTCAGAGCCTGGAGCCTGTTTCCGATTCTGTGTCTCCCTCTCTCTCTGCCCCTCCCCCGTTCATGCTCTGTCTCTCTCTGTCCCAAAAATAAATAAACGTTGAAAAAAATTTAAAAAAAATAAAAATAAAAAAAAAAAAATAAATGCTGATCAGATCTTGCCACCGTTTCTGATTAAAGCTCTCCAAGAGATCGCCATCCCATTTGAAGCAAATTTCAAATGCCTTTCAATGGCTCCAGGGACCCTACAAAGTTTGGCCAGTGCAGTTTTCTCTTACTTTGTCTCTGTCACTCTCTATCCTAGCCTTCCTGAAAATGCCTGGCCCCCCCCTACTGCTTCCAGGCTTTTCATGGAATGACCCCCTTAAGATCTTGACACAATTCATTGCCTCCATTCCTTTGGGTCTCTGCTCTGCTGTCTCACCTCCTCAGACAAGCCTTCTCTGACCACTCTCTAGAATAGCTGCCCCTCCCTCATTCTCTTTTTCCTTGACCTGTTGAGTTAATTAGTTTATTTAATTCTTTATTATCACTTGTGGCACTTAACTGCTAAATAAAAAATTCTTTATTATGTATTCTTTATTTGGCTTGTGTTTATTTCTAGTCTCTCTGACGGGAATACAGTCTCCCAGAGAGTAGGGTCTTTATCAGAACTATTCATGGCTATAGTAGCTTGTGGCACATAGTAGGCATTCTGTTTGAAATACTGTTAGGGGAAAAGCACTTGTATCATTAATAAGGTATCCGGGATGCCAAGTATGAGGTTTAACATAATAGGTATTGAATAAATGGTAACTTTTATTATTATACATAAAACTAAAGATAAAAGCAATATAATATCCTAGAACATGCTCTTCTGTAGCTCTTACTTATGTATGTTCCAAGAATAGGAGTTAATATAACTCTCAAATTCTTATTTTGAAACCCACATCTAAGATTTAAAATAAATTTTGTCAACTATAAATGAAAATCAACAGTATTTTTATCGATACATCTGTGTATGTGTCTGTCCATACACACGCACATGTAGATGTATTCTCACAGCATTTGAAATTAATAGATGCTCAATAAATGGTAGTTACTACAATAATTTCTTTAGATGAATTTAGAGAATATTAGCAATATGACAGCAAATATAAATATTACCAGGGCAAATTTTATGGCTTAATGAAAAAGCTAAGTACTACTATTAACTGAATATTTACCACATTTTTATTCCTAGGAATAATGAGATGTTAAGCATTTTAAAAATGCTAATAATAGTGGTTTCACTTTTTGTTATTTTTTGGTAAAGCACAAAGAATACTGGCTTGGCATTCCTATTTAATTCTTATGGATTCAATACATTTGAAGTTTTAAACAACATATCTGAACTTTTTAACAGGCTCCATTTGCCAAATTTGCAGTGATTTAACTTGCTTGTAATAAATACGGTATCTTACGTAAAGAAACAAAAAATACGCGTTGTGTTAAAAGACTGTAGTTGGGCTTATACCTACTAGCAATGAACAGAACATAACAAAATACCTAATCATAAACTCAGTGGGCTTATATTTTTAAGTCTCTGTACAACTTACAAGAAACGCTTTCTGTCATGTGTTCAAATTAAATGTGATCATTCATTCATTCATAACCATGAGCACATTCAGTGATAAATGCACCCCTTTTTAAAAAGCATTTTCTTCTCTCAAATTTTGAAATGTAAAAAATGATCTTTCTCTTTTTTCCAGGCAACGTAAACAAGGCAATAAATTAAAAAATCAATATAAGTCAATTTGCAACATATGCCCTTGGAAGAGTTAGGTAGGAATATAAAATCAAATAAATATAAGTCAATTAGATTCAATATTGTTAAAAGGGGGCTACAGATACAACTATTGCACTCGTCTGCTAAGGAAATCTCTCTAAGTGCAGGGGATATTTTTATAGCCAATAAAAATGCATTCTACCAAATGGAGAAGGGATCCCTCCAGCATACACTTTCAAAATCCCATGCCTCTATTTTTGCCATTTAATTGTATACTACCATTGTTGAAAAACTATGTACAGTATGCTGAAAATTCTGCCATCTGCCTTTAGAAATGCTCCAGAATATCCTTCAAAGATCAATAAATTATTCATTTCCTGAAGTTGTGCATGGGAGCTTCGCAGTCCGCAAATAGTGTGTAATAAATTATTCAGGGTACACCTTACAGACACGGCATTTGTAAAGAGACTCTGCAGGTGCTATATTCCTCATACAGAAAACGTGGTTTCACTGACGGATATGTTTTGACATCCTTCTGGGTGGTTACAAAACTCTACATGATCTAGAATTTATTTTGCATCCAAATCGATAGGTCTTACATTGGACCCAATTTCGGTACACCAAAAAACTGTCCTCCAGCACCATTTAATTTTCATTTTGGAAAAGGCCAGGATATAGAAACCATTTTGCTTTGTGTCCTTTTCAGATTGAGCCCAGTTCTATCATGTATTTATGCATTTGATGGCGGAAGCTTACTCTTTGCTTTTCATTTTTTTTTCATGTAAATTGAAATTATTTTTCGGATATGACAGGAAGGGTTGTCTTTGGATTTGATTTGACTCTAACCATGTCATGACTCCTCTGGAATATTTCAACAGAAGTGGGTCCTCTGAGGGCCACTCCACCTTTTTTTCTGTCCCCAAAGCTAGGAAGGCTTTTCCAGTTAGAGACTCCTTGGTGTCTGTCCAGGCTAAGTTGCCACAGTAAAAGTATATAAATAATAGTAGTAAGACTTCAACTACCAAATATCAAATTTAGGTGCATGGAGGCTGTCTTCCAGCAACATTTCATTGCACTGTAGGTACTCGGTGACTTCAGAAAAGCAACCGGTTTTTACAATAGTGTGAGAAACACCAGGGTACTCAGTGTGGCACAAGCGTAAGGCATAAACTCACAAGCCTGCCATAAAGCCTAACCTGAACTTCACTTTCTAAACGTGTTTAATTCCCGCATTTGAGTCAATGTGGGATGTGCCTTTTGTCCTTCTGGATTCCAAAGAGGAAAATCACCCTGCCTGTGTCAGTATTGACTATAACAGCTCATTCATTTCACCTACGTCCCAGCAATTCGGATCCCAAGTATGTGCCCAAACAAGACGTCTATATATTCACCAGAAGACATGTATAAGAATGTTGGCAGTGGTTTTATTAGTGATAGCCAGAAATTAAGAATGAATAACTCAGTAGAATGAATAAATAAATAGTGTTATGTTCGTGCAGTGGAATATTATCCAGCAGTGGGAATTAACACAACAATACGGATTGACAACAATATTATCCCAAAGAAACCAGACACAAAAAATGCATACTACATAACTCATGTAGATATGGATTTCAAACACAAATGTGCGGTATCAGAAATCAGGTCCTGATTATCCTGTGAAGGGAACAGTGACTGACTGGCAAGGAAAAAGAAGAGTCTTCCAGAATTCTAGTAAATTCTATTCCTTCATCTGGGTGCAGGTCCCACAGCTTGTTCACGGTTATAAGAAATTCATCGAGCTGTATGTGCCCTTATGATTCGTCCACTTTTCTGTACGTAAGTCGTACCTCAATAACAGGTTCTAAAAACAAAACATCAAAAAAAGATCCAAATGCAAACAAACCGTGTCAACTAAAAGAATGAACGTTTCCCCAAGTTCTCAGCTCACTGGCAATGAAGGAACTAACACTCCACGAATTCGCAAATAGCACGTCTACCCTTCATGTCACTAGTGTGAAACTTGGTCTCATCGGAGGTCCCACGCCTTTTATTCAGAACAGATGAGAGTTCGGAACAGATTAGATGAGTCGCGTTGGTTCATACAAGGCTTGGTGCGTGGGCTTTGGACGCCTCATACCTGTGCAGGCCGTCACGCAGAGAGGCACCGAGATCGTTTGGAGGAAACTTCCTGACCCAGCTTCTGTGTGCTGCGGCTCTTGCGCCCTCGTATCTCACACAAGAAGAAAAGACTCCAAGAGACGAGAATCCCACCCTACGCTTCCTTCATTAAAGGTCACTTGACACTGAGATCTGTGCGGTGATGAAGAAGACTGGGCGTGGAGGGATTTCCCATTCCTGTGATCTTCGCAGACCTCGTAGCTCCTCTGCAGTGATGTTATCACCCGGACTTCTTCAGAGTGATTCACGCCAATCAGTAAGGGACGAAAGTGAATTGCCAGCGAAATGCAGAGTCATTGGCCTCGTGGCTTTTGGATCCGCCCTCCCCCGCTCCGCCCCCCCAAGGGAACTCAGTGATGCTTCTCCTTCTGATTGAATTAGCGCCCCGTAGAAGTCTGGTTCCTTCATCTCCTCCCCACTGTCTACCCTCCACTCACACCGGATTTCAATTTAGAGGTGATCAAGAAAGCAACAGCTAGTTTCAGGGAATAATTGTCTCTTTTGATGTGATCTGTTTTACATAAAAAAGAAGAAAGATGCACATTTATGGAGAGGCACTTGCCATTCCAAAGCATTTACAATCAGCAGGCGGTTGGCCTCCTGTGCTTCTCTGGAAGGAAAATTCGTCTTCCTCCATCACCACCTCCTTCTCCACCTCCCCCCACCCCCCCCTTTTTTTTTTTTTTTTTGGTATAAAAGACTAAACCCAAAGGACCTAGACAAAACTTGGCTAGCAAGTTGCTGATAGGGCTGTCTAGGATGAGGGGCCAGTTTTATGGAGCTGTTTGAGTTGAGAGGGTTCTGTCTCTTGATCTTCCTTAAAAAGACGATATACTACAGCGCAGTGCGGTGATATATGTGGCTTTATCCATCCCTCTCTCCCTCTGATTTCTTTGACATACGAAATCATAACGCTTTCCCTCCAGTTATTGTGGGGGCAGACACAAAATTGCGTACAAAATTTAGTACACCTTGGTCCAGCAGGCTGTATGCGCTGAACTTTACCAAAAGAAATACACTGATCTTTTCACTCCTTTGCCATTTCCCCATACCAAGGAAATTGGGAGCAGGAAGAAGCTTGGTGCACCAAATAAAGAAAAGGCATTGCATGCTTAAAGGACTGTGCTTCAAATATCACACTTTATCAAGTGGAAAATCTACACAATGCAAATAGAGAAGGACACATTTGGAAAGTTTATGGATACAACAAGCAACCCGGGTCTTCCGGTGCTGGTATTTCTGCTCATGGCATTTAGCAACTCGGACTTTTACATGACGCTGGACTCAAGATCAACATGCAGTGAACTTCTATTGTGTCAAAAACTAGAAAACAACGGTAGTCACTCCTGGTGAATCCCAAACTTGAAAATAGACACGTAGCATTTGAAGACCAAAAAATAAATAAATAAATAACTAGCTCCTCTAACTTTTGTTGCTGCTTTTTCTGCTAGGGTGGCAGCGGCCGTTGAAAATGACATGAAAGGAGAAAGTCCCACATCACAGTCCTCGTCTCTGCAGGTGCCTTTGCCTTCTGTTTCACATCTGTCTTCAGTCCTGGAAAGAGCGTAAAGCCTGGAAAAATAAAATAGGAAAGAAAATTGAGATGCCTAGAAATGAAAATGAGTAACTTTTTTTTGAGAGAGAGAGAGCACAAGTGGAGGAGAGGGACAGAGACACAGGGAAAATCTCAAGTAGGCTTCACATTCGGTGCATAGCCCGACAAGGGGCTCACTCCCACAACCCTGGTATCACATCCTGAGCCAAAATCCAGAGACAGAGTCTCAACCAACCGAGCCACCCAGGTGCCCTGAAAATGAATGACTCTTGGTTCACATAAATGGAAAACGTAAATTCAGAGATTAGATCTCTTTATTCTCATCCTTTAAATATTGTGGGTTGTTTTTTTTTTTCTTGACTAATTTAAATCATCTGATAATTGGATTATTATTTTCTTAATTTGGGAGAGATAGCTGCCACATCTTGGTGAGTGTGTACCTGAGAACACTAGAGCCAAGAGATGCTTCTCAGTAAATGGTTTCTGTGTTCAAATGGGTTTGGAAGGCTCTGAACTCTACATAGTAGTCTCAGGAGTTAGGGGCACAATTGCATGATAAAGACCAAGAAATCATGCGATAAAGCTACCTGTTTAACTGTATTTAACCCAGCCACTTTCTGATATGTCTGATTACAAAATCTATTTCTCGAGAAACACTTACATAAGAAGTGGTGTTCTTTTTTTTTTTTTTAATTTTTTTTAACATTTATTTATTTTTAAGACAAAGAGAGACAGAGCATGAATGGGGGAGGGTCAGAGAGAGAGGGAGACACAGAATCGGAAGCAGGCTCCAGGCTCTGAGCCATCAGCCCAGAGCCCGACGCGGGGCTCAAACTCACGGACCGCGAGATCCTGACCTGAGCTGAAGTCGGACGCTTAACTGACTGAGCCACCCAGGCACCCCAAGAAGTGGTGTTCTTCAGAATACCCTTTGGAAACTCTAGTGTAAACATTGTGAGTCAAATGAGTAGTACATTGTAATAAAAATAGAAATCATTTAATTCTATTTTATATTTCTTTGAGTCAGACATCTTATACTCCTGAATGTGAAACTGATATAAATCCTTTGAAAATAAAAATTGTGTCTTAAATCCCTAGTGCCTGCCACGGGGTTTGATATTTAATAGATATTTAAGTAAGTGTTTGTGGGTGGATATTTACATAATTATACCATGATAGACCCCAAACGTCTCACTGCCTAGAATGCCCTGCTCCCCATCTTTCTCGGCCCATCTGGATATTAGTCAGAAATCAAATACTGTACTGAGAAGTATTTCTTCAGTGAAGTCCCCCTACTTTGGGATAGATCTCCCTTCCTGTGTTTCCCCGGGACTGTGAGGTATCTTTCATCATGCACGTTGCCATATTGTATTGCCAAGGCCCATACACCTCTTTGTCTCCACCATGACAAGCATCAGTTCCTCAAAGGCGTATTGACCTTACACCTTTTAGTTTCCATCTGGTGCCCTCACAACCGTCCTCCATTTCCTTTGGCCTCTGCTCTGAGCCCAGATGCGGCTCACCTTTGCAGACTGTACAGCTGGGTCCCTGGGCTAGCGCTTCGACCACGGGAGGCACAAGCAGCAAGTAAGAGAATAAAAAGAAGTTGTAGCCAGTGTATTTTTGCTCTGTTTTCACCATACTTTGGGCCTTAGTTCTGGTAACTACAGCTCCTGCAGGGTGGTCCCTTCTCCACAGTTCTCTTTGTAAGGAGTTCGGGTAAGTATTTTCTCCTCTTACGCCTCTAAATCTTGGGTGATAATGCTTTCCTTGTTACTAGTCACAGGGCCCTCAACATCTTCTCTTAAACCTACTCACCAATGTAAATAGTGTTTTAAGGGATGCCTGGGTGGCTCAGTCCATTGAACGTCTGACTCTTGGCTTCGGTTCAGGTCATGATACCGTGGTTAGTGACTTTGAGCCCCACATTGGGCTCTACGCTGCCGGTGTGGACGGAGCCCGTGTGGGATTCTCTCTCTCTCTCCGTCTCCCTCTCTCTTTGCCTCTCCCCTGCTCACTTGCTCTGTCTCTCTCAAAAGAAGCGAATAAACTTAAAAAAAAAATAGGGCTTTAAGTCTCTGTGGTTGAACAATCCAAGTGGGGTTCTGTTGCCTGACACAGACTGGTCTAATACACACTGTATTCACTGGAACCCAGTTTCTAGAAAAGTACTTGGCATATCATAAGTGTACTTAAAAAGAACAGGAAAAAAACCTATGCTGCATTAAATGAGAATGAATTCTTTATTGTTATTATTAAATAAATTAAGCCAAATAACAAAAATTAAGCAGCCAAATAAAGCTCAAAACTTTGGAGGCATTTTAAATACACACACACACACACACACACACACACACATACACACCACACAGAATATACATTCTTCATTATTCTTTGTCTTTAGACATGAGATATATTATAAGGAGTAGTTTCATGAAGCCACCTGATGCTGGTTAAACAATTAGTATCACTGCTTTTATCTCTAAATTGTGCCGAGGATCAGTATGGAAACTAATCCATACCTAAAATAAGAAAGAGGTCATAGCCACAAGCCAGAACCTAAAACAAGTTCCTTGAAGTTTCCAATTGTACTACAGGGTTTTATTAACCAAGCATCTAAGAGAAATTAGTTTAGCAGATTTTAGCAAGTTTAATATTATCTTAAGATAGGGAAGTTTATTAGAGATTATTTACTCTGGTGAATCTCAACACTATGACTTCAATACACCTTTTAATAATAAATGTCTTGGTGTAGCTGGGTGGCTCAGTTGGTTAAGCATCAACTTAATTCAGCTCAGGTCGTGATCTCACAATTCATGAGTTCGAGCCCTGCATTGAGCTCTGTGCTGACAGTACAGAGCCTGCTTGGGATTCTCTTCTTCCCTCTCTCTGCCCCTCTCTCCTCCCTCTGTCCCTCTCTCTCTCTCTCTCTCTCTGTGTGTGTGTTCCTCTCTCTCTCTTTTTCTCTCTCTCTCAAAAAGAAATAAACATTTAAAAATTAATACATGTCTTAAAATTCATATATATTATAATGTATCCACATGCCAATTCCAAATATCTATATAATAATATAATAAGCTGACTATAACATTAACAGTTAAATAAAGAAAAACAATGTGTAATAAAATATATTTCAGGGGCACCTGGGTGGAACCCCAAAGAGTCGGTTAAGTGACCGACTCTTGATCTCGGCTGAGGTCATGATACCATGATTTATGAGATTGAGGCCCCCATCAGGCTCTGTGCTGACAGCGCAGAGCCTGCCTGAGATTCTCTCTCTCCCTCTCTCTCTGTCCCTCCGCTGCTCTCACTCTCTCTCTTAAAATAAATAAACTTACAAATATATATATATTTCAATGTATCAATGCTAGAGAATGACACTATAGAGGGCTACAAGTCCTTGGATCTTTGTGTAGCATCAGATGCAAGACTCATGCAGATGTGCTGTGACAGCACCTCAAATACATAAGTGGCATAGCCTTTGGTAATATGACCTTTTTTTTCTCTGAGAAACAGAAGTTTACATTATGAATTGCATTAGCTCTGTTTTCTGCTCCTCTGACTCTTCCTTGGTGTGTGCTTTTCCTTGAAAACAGGAATTTGAAATGTTCACCTTAGACTTAGTAAGAACCCACTGTTTCATTTTATCTTGTTTCTATGCAACAGATTACCCACGGTGGGCGAAGGGGAGTGGAAGGTTCAGGCTTTCAGTTATGGGAATAAAAGGCACAGCATAAGGAATATACTCACTGATATTGTAATCGTGATATATGGGGATAGATGGTAGGTACACTCGGGGTGAACATATCGTCATGTATAAGCTTGCCTAATCACTATGTTGTACACATGAAACTAATATAACATTATATGTCATCTCTACTCAGATGAGAAAAAAATAATCAAAACATAATAAAAATGGAAAAGAAAAATTACCCCCAACCCTAGTGGCGTGAAACAACCATCTTGACGTACAGAATGAGGGCTCATACAATCCTCTCCACCAAAAACAGTGCTAAACTGGACAAAATGATCCGGTCCTTAGGAAATTAACCAAATTATACAACAAATTGAAAACTACTGGACCTCAGGTGAAACTAGTGAGTATCTCTAAGACCAATTTTGTCCTGTCCCTTAATTGGGTCAACATGTTATTTCTACTGGGGAGAGACAAACCCTGAAAACCAGGAGCTTTGCTGCTGGAGGAGGCCAAATTGATGTGGAGCAGAATGTGGACAGATCCAGTGCCCCTGGGCATTGTCAGAGAGTGGAATGAATGAGGAATGTCAAGGTCTGAGCAAGTGTGATGTTTGAGACCTGGTTGGGGAAACTCTCAGATTGACAGGATACCTAGGAATTTAGCAGTGAAAGCTGGATAATCAAACAATAACAAAGGGCCCTGATAAGCTCCCGCATATTCCTGGTGGTCTGGAAGCCTGCCCACATGCATAGGCGTTGCATGTACATTCAGGAGGGACTGGTTCCTAGACATCCACACAAATCAAGTAGAGAGAAGGAAATAATGAAGATTAAAGGGAAAGAAATAAATTGGAAGGGGGAAAAACTACCCAAACAGTCCATGAAACCAAAAGTTAATTTTTTTTTAACTTTTTTTAACTTTTATTTATTTTTGGGACAGAGAGAGACAGAGCATGAACGGGGGAGGGGCAGAGAGAGAGGGAGACACAGAATCGGAAACAGGCTCCAGGCTCTGAGCCATCAGCCCAGAGCCCGACGCGGGGCTTGAACTCACGGACCGCGAGATCGTGACCTGGCTGAAGTCGGACGCTTAACCGACTGCGCCACCCAGGCGCCCCAAAAGTTAATTTTTTTGAAAGATGAGAAAAATTGACAAAGATTCAGCTTGACAGACCAGGCTCGAAAGGGAGAAGACTCAAATGAACAAAATCAGGAATGAAAGGGAAGAAATCAGGACTAACATTACAGAAGTTGGAAGATTTATAATATAATACTATGAACAACTGGATGTGAATAAACGTATCAATTTAGGTGAGATAAATAAATTCCTAGAAATATGAAAATTAATAAAACTGACTCAAGAAGAAACAGATAATCTCAATCACATGGTTTGTGAGTTCGAGCCCCACATTGGGCTCTGCGCTGACAGTGCGGAGTTTTCTTGCGATTCTCTCCCTTTCCCTCTCTCTCTGCCCCTCCTTCTCTCCCTCTCACTCAAAAAAAAAAAAAACTTTTAAAAATTTTTTAAAAAAGAGAAGAAACAGTTAATCTGAATAAGCTGAGAAGGGATAAAAAAATTAAATTAGAATGGAAAACCTACCCCCAAGAAAAGCCCAGTCCTGAATGACGTCATTGGTAAAATCTACCAATTTAAAGAATAATAGTGGTATTTCAGAAACTCTTTCAGAAAAATAGAACATGTTAAAACATTTCCCACCTCATTCTATGTGGCAAGTGCTATCCTGCTACTAAAGCCAGAGAGAGAGACACACAAAAAGTAAAAACTGCAGAACAATAATCCCTCATGAACACAGATGTAAAAAATCATCAATGTAATATTAACAAACTAAATATATATAAAGCAACATGTATAAAACATTATAGAGGTGGAATCTATCCCAGGAATCCAAGGCTGATTTAACATGAAAAAATTAATTTAGTATGTTTTACAACATTAATAGAATAAGGGACCAATATCACACAATCATTACAACAGACAAAGAAAAACTATTTGACGGTTTCCAACACCAATTCCAGGGAAACCAAAACACAACAGCAACACCCAAATCTAAAAAAAAACCAAAAAACAAAAACAAAAAAACCTAGGGATATAAAGGAACTTTTTCAGTCTCCTAAAAGAAATCTATGAAAACTTGTAGCTGTTTCTAAAGAAACAGAACCAATAGGACACACATACACACACAGAAAGATTTATTTTAAAGAACTGGCCAATACAGCTGGCAAGTGGAAATTCAGGACAGTTCATCAGGCTAGAAACTCAAGCAGGATTTCTGTGACAGTTTTGAGCAAGAGTTCATTCTTTGGGCCACCTCAGCGGTGGCTCTCCAGGCCTCAAGATCAAAGGAGCGCTAGTCCCATATAGATCAACCTAAAAACATTATTTTACATGAAAGAAGCCATAGACAAAAGACTCCATGTTGTATGATTTCATTAATATGAAATGCACAGAAAATGTAAATCTATAAAGACAGAAAGTCGGTGATTGGTTGCCTTTGCCTGGAGTGGGCGGGAGGGGGAGACAAGATTTTACTGCCAGTGGCCTGAAGGATCTTTATGAGGTGACAGAAATGTTCTAAAATAAGGGTGTGGCGATGGCTGCACAACTCTTAAATTTACTAAAATGTGTCGAATTGTACGTCTTAAATGGATGCATATGGCATATAGATTCTACTACAGTAAAGCTATTTTTCAGAAGCATTTTAAAAGGAAACATGTCATTCACTCATAACGTGAGTGGGTGGTTATTGATTGCTTGGGTCTCTTGGGAAGTTGTTGTCAGACGTCCCCTGGGGCCGCAGGGATCTGAAAGCCCAATGGAACCAAATGACCAAGATGGAATACTCACTCACCTGGCTGGCAGTTGATTCCAGCCGTTCACTTGGAGCTGTGACCCTGAGCATCCCCATATGGCTTGGACTTCTCAGGGTGTGGCAACTAGTTTCTGTGGAAGAATATCCCAAGGGGAAGAGGCCAAGGCAGAAGCAATCAGATAGCTTCTAACCTAACCTTGGAAGTCACACAGAATCACTTGTACCTACTCTATGGATTACAAGAGAATCCCAAGCAGAGAATCCTTCTCCTCAAGGTCAGAGTAGTCAACAATGGTATATACCTATTTATACATTCATCATTTCTTTTCCTCAAACTGCAACACTCTTGATTCTTTAAGTGCTCCTCTCAAGCTTTCTTAACCACGGTGGACTGGTTAGAGACGTGTGGAGATGAATATGTGCTAAGGAGAAACTGAAATAAAAGGGAAAAACAACTAGATGGCTTTCTCAAAATTGGTGGTGGAAAAGATGCAATTAAACATGTGTTTCCCAAGGAGGATGCCCCGAAGTTTAAGCAATGCACCCATTTCATAATGGAAATTTTCCATTTGGAAACCAAAGGTGTGGCATTGTTAGGGTGGAAGGGTGTGGTCAGGCATTGTGGGAGTAAGTCTGAGTCTCAAAAGTATTGAGCTTCAAAGTTACAGGGCTGCTGCTGGTTCACACCCCTCTTCACCTGATCATAAAACATTTCCTTAGATGACAGAAAGAATTAGAGCAATGATTATGAGCTTCCTAAATACCGTTTTCAACACTAACTAATGTTTTACAGTCTTGGTTATGATTGACATTATTCTCGCCCTTACTGGAGTTCGTTCCCATAACCAGGTAGTGTCTCCTTACAGGTTAATGTTGAATCCGTATCCTAGACATGGAGAGGAAGGAGAGAAATAAAGAGTCATTTTGTGATGAAGTGAGTGGGTGCCCCCATACAAAGGGGCTCACAATTAACACTATTTGCATGAAAAAGGAATGGAGAGCGCTTGTTGGGATGAGCACTGGGTGTTGTATGGAAGCGATGAACCATGGGAATCTACCCCCAAAACCAAGAGCACACTGTATACCGAGCACAATATACAAGGAGGAGCAATATTAGCCAAGAGCACAATGTTAGCCAATTTGACAATTCACCTCGCCCATCCATTTGCTCATTCCTTTCCCTCATCCTTGAAAGAATTCTTGATAGGAGAACACGATAAAAGTGAGTACAACTAGGTTCCAGAGGTAAGAAGTAGAAAGGAATCCCTAAAATTCCCAAGAGAATCTTCCTTGAGTTACATCGACCAGCTGTAACTTTCTGAAAATTCAAGCTCTAAATATGTGTAATAATAAAGGCCATCTACAGAACGTTCGTAAGATCGCTGAGATTGGGGTGGTCGTCCGCTTGACCTCTGATTACTTTATTCCTGGAATCTCTTCCACAAAGCTTTCTGTGAAAACAGTTTCTTTGGTATCTTCAACTATATAACTGAGTAAGGAAATATAGCTCACAGTTTAAAAATCGTATAACCTGGGTACGTCCCAGACTAGCTTTAAGCTCAATATGGTTGTCAAAGAGCTTGTCTCCTCATGACCTTATGTACCAGTATAGTATTTATTAAATCACAATGAATATAATTATAATGTAAAACTTCAAGCACATGAGGCCAAAAGTTTGATCTCTGGAAGAGATACCAACAGGGATTGCATTTTAAGAGAGGCTTATTTTCTCAGGACGTCTGGGCTTCAAGCAAGGGTGTGTAGGGTGGGCTTTTGCGTGGAATCACGAAGATCAAACAGCTCCTGCTTTTTGATCTGGCACTTTACAGGTGTGCCACGACATAGTCCACACCACTCTACAGCATTCCCTACAGGTATCATCATCTCAGTAAACAGTATTTTACTCACTCTCGAGTTTATATACCACTGAAGATTTACTGCCAGCTTGATTTATGAACTTCCTTTGCTACATTCTGATATCAGTAGAATGCGTGACCTTCTTTTCTTTCCATTCAAACTTTCCCTGAACGTGAAAGTGAACTGTGTTAGATAAAAATGTATGTGATATTCTCTTTGTTTTTTTTGCGTGTTTTTTTAAAGAGTTTATTTATTTACTGATTTCTGAGTAACCTCCAACCCGAAATGGGGCTCGAACTCACAACCCTGACATGGAGAGTCATGCGCTCTACTGACTAAGCCAGCCAGGCACCCCTAGGATAATCTCTTCGAATTGAAATCTAGGTTAACAGAGTTGGGGAGAGAGGATCATCAAATGAAAAACACTGCAGTTCTAAGAGAGAAAGGAATTCTCCCTGGAACTTATCACTTGCTAGTTGTATTACCTTGGATAAGTCATTAAACTTTGGGAGTCCTCAGATTCCTTATGGTAATATTAGAAAAATACTGCCTGCATGACCATGTGCACATATAGTAAATAATATATGTTAAACTGCTTTGGAAAGAACAAAACAATATACAAAAATATAGTAAACCTTGCAGTATTTTAGTAACCTTGTCAAAGACTATAAATAAATTTCTCAAATGGATTTCCTCTTCTTAGACTTCTTGCTTACTGTCTTGCTGCATATAGGAAGGCAGAGACAACACTGAAAGAAAGATATACGTCTTTGCTTCCCTTTCTTGATCATGCCCCACACCCTATAAACACTTCCTCCCCAACTCCAAGGTTACCTATATCCTCATAATACTTCATCCCTGATTGCACAGATATTCTATTTTAAAGATCATTGACATTGAAATAAAAACTCTATGTAAGCTGGAAGCTATAATTTGAGGTCTCTGAGACAGGGATTCTCAAAGAGCCAACCATTATTATAAAGTTGTTGTGCATACTTTTATATGTTTAATTCATTCATATTCATATATAAGCATATTCACGTATAAGCTATTTTATATGTTTATATATTTTATATGTTTTAAAAATTGCTTAATTGATATCATACTCTCTGTATCATCATGGAATTTTTGCTGCTTATATTTTCTTTCTCCAGTTGAGGTATAAACTCTAGTTTAATAATTTTAACTGATACACAATTGTATGACTATGCTAATTTTTAAAATTCATTTCCCTTCTAATTGGGATTTTACTATTATAAACAATGCTGCATTAAGCACCATTGCTTAAGTCTCCTTTTGCACCCGAGTGGGAGACTCTCTGCTAAATTTCAGGGTCAGAGTCAATTTGCACAGTCAACCACATTAAATATTAACAAATGGTTCTGAAATGGGATGACACCAACTTCCACTATAACTAGCTGAGTGTCTCTGTTCCCCATTCCCACCCAAAACTTGGTGGTTTTATACCATAATTTTATCTTTTCCCTTTACCAATATATATGTTATATACAACTGGATGCATAAAACACATATGCAATTATAAATAAACATTTATGTGCCCACACGCAAATTAAGGAACTGAACTTCACATTTTTCTCATTTTCACCTTCTGCTGCACTATTCTGCAATCCGGCTTAATCATTCATTCTCCTACCTTTTTTTTTTTTAATTTCCCTACATATTTATAAACAATACATCGTTTAATTAGGTTGTTTTCGAACGGCATATAAATGGTAGGTAAAAGTTTACATTCTTTTATAGCTGGCTTCTTTTCCTTACCATTGTATTTTTAATTTATGCATGTTGTTGAATATGGCTTTATGTTATTTATTTTCACTGCTTTATGATATCTCACTCATAAACAGTATTTAACTATGGTTTTGTTTTGTGGCTTTTTTTAATTTGAGAGAGAGTGAGAGCAAATAGAAAGAGAGAAAGAGAGAGAGAGAAAGAGAGAGAGAGAGAGAGAGAGAGAGAGAGAGCATCTTAAGCAGGCTCCACATTCAGCATGGAGCCCAATGCAGCTCAATTCCATGACCATGAGATCATGACCTGAGCTGAAATCAAGGGTCAGTCACTCAACCAACTGAGCCTGTCAGGTGCCCCATTAACCACCGTATTGTTAATTGAAATTAGCTTCAGTCTAATTTTTTATGTTGATTTTTTTGCTCACTTTTTTCCTTGTAATTTGTCATTGTCCTAATGATCCTGAGGAGTTCTTTATCTTATGGAAGATAGCCTCTGAAAAAGGTCACTGCTAGTGCTATCCTGACCTGTTTTCAAATGCTGTTGTGTACATCAAGAAGTGGAGTCTGTCTTCTCTCTCCTAGAATCTAGGCTGGCCTTGTGACTTACTTTGATCAGTGGCATGCAGTGGAAACTGTGCTAGTCCCAGGTCTCAGTTTTAAGAGGCCTGACAGTTTCCACTTTCCCTCTTGACTTCATTTCATTCTTCTTCTTGAAAGATAGTTCAGCTGGGTATAGAAATATAAGCTTAAATTTATTTTCTTTCAAGACTTTGAGGATACTACTTCACTATCTTTTGGCTTTATTGTTAGTATGAGAAGTAAGTTATTCCTCTAACTACCGCTCCTTAACGTAATCCCTTTCCTACCCCCAGTCCTGGATTGAGTTTCACTATGTTCTGTCTAGGTGACAATTTCTTGTATTTATTTAAGTTTATGTATTTGCCACATATAAATGTATTTATGTAACTATTTATACGTGCATGTATATACATATGCCTGTATGTATGGGGATTTGCTTGACTTCTTTAAACTGTGACTCATCATTTATGGAAAATTCTTATACCATTATCTAAGAAAAAATCATCTACTTTAGTTTCTCTCTGCTCTCCTTTGAGGATTTTGATTAAATCTCTTGTAGAACTTTTCTCCTTACACTTCATATCCCATAATATCTCACTATGGCTTTTTTTCTTTGTGTCTCTCCATGCTACATTTGAATAATATCTTCTTAACGTAGATTCAAATTCATTGATTCTATATTTGGCTATGTTTAATGGGCATTAATCCCATCCATTAAGGTTTTCATTTCAATTATTAAATTTTTATTTCTAGAAAATCTATTTGGTTGTTTTTCAAATATGCTGTCACTTTATAGTTGCTTATTACATACAGATATTTTCAGTGTGTCTTAGAGTTTTTTAGACATAGTAAGAATAGTTGTTTTACAATCTTTATTTGATATTTCCAACATGTGACATCTTTACAGGTCAATGGAGCTCTCTGTCTTGTTTTGTTTTCTTAACTTGATGAGTCATTGTCATGGTTTCAGATGTCCTTGTATATATACTTATATTTATTGATTGTGTGCTCTCACTGTCCTTGAAAAATTACGTGGGAGGTTTCTATGAAACCTACAATGAAAGTAAATGCCTTCTTCCATAAGTGGCTTAACTTTTCTTTCGTTAGGCACATAAGAACTTTACCAGTCAGGGAAAAATGTAAACTAAATTTATAGTTGAATTTTTTTTTTGACCACTCAGGTGAGACAAATTTGGATTGAAAATGTGCACAAAGATCAGGAAGTGTTATTTTTTCCTTCTGTTATATAGTTCAATACAAAAATGACTTTCTTTGTGACCCCTGAGATTAGATATATTTCTGACTCATCTGTTATCCAAATTTGTAGCTATACGGTGGGTTCCAGCCATATGACAAGAATCTCCTAGTAGTTCTGGAGTTTAACGTATTCATTCCATACCCATAAGGTCCATCTTTTCCAAAATTATCAAATGATTTAAGGAGTGAGGCAACTTGAGGTCTCTGTTTACATCTCTGGATTCCTCTAGATGTTGACCCAGTAATTTCTTACTACATGGATTTTAAGATTAAAAAAATATTTGTATCTACCATTTGTAATTATTTTCAGTGGCAAGGTTTGTCCAAATAACCTAGTGTGCTGCATTTTAGGAAACAGAAATCCAATCATCAATTTTTTCAATTTCATTTAATATATTTTTCATAGCCATATGTTCAATCTGATATCTTTTCAGATCTGTTTGGAAAAAGGTTAGATCTTTTGTTTATGATATTTTATTTTCAAACCTTTCTTTTATTTCTTTATGAAGCTAAACAAAATTATTGTATATTATTATAAATATTCAAATATTCAAAATTATATATATATATATGTTCTCATTTCAATGTCTGAAATATTTGCAGATCTAATAGTTAAGATTTTTGTTCCTACTGACACTCACAAAATCTTATTTTGATGTGTACTTAGTAATTTTTCCAATGGGAGCTAGTTTCCTTGGAATTTTATCAGAAGTAATTTGAGGCCTAGTTTAAAATATATTTCACCGGAGAGACTTGTGTTTACTTCTTCCAGGCCCTTGGGATGATTCCAACCTGGCCATACTAAATTGAATTTTCAGCCTGCTATTTTATGGGTCACACAAATAGTGTGAATTTCACCCACAGCTATGACTATGGGCTTACAATTGGCAAATTTCAGGGGAGAATTTTTCTGCTCTTGTCTGGGCAGTGGTTAATCCACATACCTCTTCTCTAATGGGTACATTTTTCTTGTTTACCCTATGAGCTCATCACACATTATAGGTCCTTATTTAATGGAGGGGTTTCTGATTTCAGCTCCTACCTTGTCTTGGACACAGGCTTTCTCTTCTCTCATCCACACACATGACTCCTTAAAACTCAGCGCAGAGCCCACCATAAATCAACATATCTTTCTTTTTTTTTAATTTTTGAAAGAGAGAGAGTGGGAGAGGGACACAGAGAGAGAGAGAGAGTGAGAGAGAGAATGCTAAGCAGGCTTCACACCCATCGCAGAGCCCTACGCAAGCTCAATCTCACAACTGTGAGATCATAGCCTGAGCTGAAATTAAGAGTCAGAGTCAGACACTTAACCGACTGAGCCACCCAGACACCCTGACATATGTTTCAAGCCAAATCCAACTCCACGTTGCTTTACTTTTGGAGGACTGTGCTTTCTCTTTTTATCTACGATTACCCCTATTACTTCCTTTTCCTCATTCATGCTATACAAAAAGATGTTTCATAGACTTTATCTTTTATTTTTGTATGTGTTATGCTAGGACGTGTTTCTCTACACACCAGGGGCATGTATTCTGGGAAAACGGAACTCATCATATATACCCTCCCTGTCCAATTACCTTCTTTACCCTGCCTGATCCTCCTCGGTGCTCTATTTATCTCCCACTCATCATGCTTGTGTAGATTCTGTACTCAATATATGTTTGCTGAAGGAAATTATTGCGGAATGGTAAAAGAAAATATGCCATCTTTTTTTCACATGGATAATACTTTACCAGGAAAAGATTAATATATGAAAAACAACTTTTTTGACTAGTTTTTCATTTTTAACTTTATATATATTATTCATTTGCAAAATGACAACTCAATTATGTTGTGAATTATACAACATACTCTGTTATTTTGTGTGTTTTAACATGAAGTTGCATATGACCTTAAAATTTAACTTGCAAACATTATACATTTGTATCTAGGTTCTTTAATTTATTATACTCTTTCCAGTCTAACTTTAATCAACATAATTATTAGATAGTATTATGGGTTTAAGCAAGAGCTGCTTCCAAAATCTAAATGATTTTGGCTGGGGGGGATGAATGGTAGAAAACTGGGTGAGATACACTGACTTAACAGTATTAATCTCAGGTTAAACCCCAAATTTGCTATCTGAAGCAGCCCTTAAATATTAACTAACATGTAACTTATGCCCAGTCAAGTCCATGCATTGCATTATTTTACTAAGACCTAAGTATGCATGGAGATTTTCCAATACAATACCTACATCTCAGACAAAATTCAGGGTGGTGAGAGTAATGTATAACAGCATCCCCTCTTCATTTAGAAACCTAAAGGAATCATGATCAATGGCTTCAACTCCCTGGAATAAATGAGGAACAACAGAATGCCTACCTTGGGAAATTGGATGAGTTGTGTATTACAGAAGATATCATGGAATCATTACAGGGGTTTCTGAGTGCGTTATATCCAGAAAATTATGAGGATCTAAAGCAAGGGACTTGGGACGTACTGCCACAGATACCCTTTCCAAGGTTATCAAAACCCTCCAATCAGCATATCTTAATTCAGCACTCACAATCTATATTTATACAAACTCGAGAACTTTTTTCAAGTAATTAGAGTCTAAGAATAAAATATCTCAATGTAGTTGTTTGAAAAGGACAAGTTAAGTGGAATTATGTTACAATAAAAGCTTCTAAATGGAAATTAGGTGAGCCAGGGTGACTCTAGCTAATTATTATGTTTCCCTACTCTTGGTTGGGACATAGGTGCTGCCTTGCTAACCATTTTCTAAGATAAGCAACATATTACTTCCCAGAGCCCAGAGACCATATGAATGTGAATTCAGTGCTAAGCAGGACATTTCAAGTTCTTACAGTTTGCATTAGTGGGGTCACTACTTGATGACATTCTAACGGGAACTAGCTCAAGATCTGGTTTGTTGTTCCCCAAAACCTTAATCTTTCAGACAGATGTGTTTGTCTCTCTGTGATCCAAAACAAAAACAAAATGAAAGCTTCTACACCATCATCTCTCCTTCAGAAGCAAAAAAAAAAAAAAAAAAAAAAAAAAAAAAAAAGAAAGGAAGAAAAAGAAAGAAAGAAAGAAAGAGAATGAGAGAGAGCAGGCTTATAAAAACAGGGATATTTTAAGAGAGTGGTATTTGACTTTTCCTGCCTAAGTGAGAATTTCCTGTCGAGAGAGTTGACAAAGTGGGTTTGAGACAGCTTTCCTGTAATTAATTTTCTTTGTGTGTGAATTTAATACTGATGCAAAGGTGTTACTCATTTGACAACTCCAAGGTTTAATGTCTAACCATCCAACGGGAAAGGAAGAACACGACTTCCCAGAATTCCTCATTAATTAGCTTCAATCCTCACTCCATGATACTCATCCACTCATCTAAAACTGCTAATTGTTATCAATTGAATGATTTTCAGAATGCAATCAATACCTCGGAAGAATACAACTCATTTTGCATTGCTTGTTGAACATCTCAGTGACAAGAAATGTTCATATTTATGACTCCGGGCCAGATCTGAACGTCTAGCTAAACAGAATGGTATCATCATGTAGCGCAGAAAGCATTGAACTTGAAATAACAATGACTGGATTCTTGTTCTACCTGATTGTGGATAAAATAAATAACCTGAGGGCTATGAGTCTTAATTTCTTCAGTGACAAAATACAGATGAAGTCAAAGTCTTTACTAGTAAAGAAAGAAAAAGAAAGAAAGAAAGAAAGAAAGAAAGAAAGAAAGAAAGAAAGAAAGAAAGAGAAAGAAAGAGAGAAATTATTATTTCCAAGACACTAGTCCAACTCTATGGTTTTACTTGATAGTCTGAGATTAAAAGCTATATATTTTGGAGTATTAGAGCTATTGTGTTACAATATATCTCCAATTTAGTCTTTAAGAGTGGAAGAAAAAGTAAAAAACGTTTAACTATCTACATTTATTTTATTTTCTCCTTGTGCTCAATGCTTGGCTCTTACAGTGAAAATGACTGAGATGTTTGAGAATATAAAGGGTTTTGGATGAGTGAACACTGAGTGACTGAAGCTCTCAGGAAAGAATTTAAAAAATCTCGAAGTCATGCAGCCATGTTATATAAACATTATTTTGAACCAGACCATCCTATCCATAGCACCGGCACCACGATTGCATTAAGTAAAATTTTATCCAAAAATTGAGAAGGTGTTCTGACTTTGTCTATTCTTCTGTTTTTTCTCACAAACCTTAAGGAGAAACCACAGTAGTGTAGACGAATGTGTCCAAGAGAAGCCCAGCTAGACCAAGAACACTTTCAGTCAACTTTACCGAAACTGCCATCCTGGTCTCCAGGGGATTCCTAGGGAAAACATCGCAAGTGACATGAATTTTTCTAGATGTTCATCTCTTTGAGATCCAGGGAAATTTACTCTTCTTTCATACTTTACTTCCTTTTTAAAGAAACGATGGTAGGTAAGACGAAAGGGGCATAGTCACGTCTCTTTCTAACTTCTGAAATCCCAAAGGCTCTTTCTCTAGCAGCCTATTATAGTTGTCATGAAAATGCATTTACTTATCTTTTATGCATGCCTCCCCTGCCCCCCCCCAAGTAAAATAAAGTTTGTATTTATTTTTCTGGAAATATCCAAAGTGGCCCTGGCTAAGTTTCAAATCTATTTTTCTATATGCTGTGGCTTTAAATTTTGCTGTCTGTACTCAGCAAAAGGAGATAACTGGAGTAAGCCCAACAATAGCTGAACTTGAAAAAAATGCAAGGGCAACTGACTGACTGTCTAAAAGTCAAATTATGATTTTTATTCGATGAATTGTAAAACCCCTTTGATGGTGCTAGTAAGGTTTCTGGTACTTAGATTTTGCATATTTTGAAATAATTGCTCCGAATTATTTGTTTTACCCCAGCCTTAACTAAGAAAAGCAGCTCATTTCTATGTGCCTGCTGTACTACACAGAGTATAAGAGCTCATCCTTACATGATACATACTTCTGAAAAAGTATTGTCTCCTACTTGTTTCACGGACACAACAGTCCTTGGGTGGAGAAGTAGACATGTCTTCACCTATGTTTTAAGGAAACGATTTGTTATAAATGTTCACGATTAAACTTACCTGCCCAGAAAAGGCCTTGGAAGGTCGTCTTCTCCATTTGCCATCTTTACCATACAGACATTTAAACCACCTCAGAAAAATGTGTTTAAATCATTTTTTCTTTAAGGAACTTGGCTGCTTCCCTGAGAACTAGTCCAATCTGTCCCTCAACTCATCTTCCTATATCAAACTTGCATCCTTCCCGCCATCTTTATACTCATTTGTTCTTACATAAAAGAAAGTAATCCAAGTTTTTATTTTTATGCCTTTTAAAATTAAAGTAGTTATATATGATATAGAGATAGAAAGAGAGAGAGAGAGATAATAGATGATAGATAGATAGATAGATAGATAGATTAATACATGTCCCAATATCTAAAGGAAAATCATGTGCCCATATCTAAAGCAAAATTGTTCAGAAAAAGCAAACACACAAACAGGGTGTACGATCACAGTATTTGACTTCTCCTTTCAGCTTTAAAACACCCTAGCAGAGTTGTTTCAGGCGAGTGTCCCTATCCCTCCAGATCTCCATTTCTTTGTCTGCGGAATGAGGAATTTCTTTCTCTGCTTACTCATTCATTGTCCGCAAGAGAGCAACATCGCTGGGTTCCTGTGCTGGTCTACCTCTTGTCTAGAAGAGAACCAAGCAATACTGTGCTCGGGTTGTCTAGTGAGACCTGCACTTTTTACTTTTAGACCTGGTGGGTTTTGTTACGATTACTTTTTCTTTGGGATCCACCAAATAGAAACCGTGAGTTTGCATGGGATTTCATTTTGCTGTGACATGGAATTGAGTCTTTGTGGGGCATTTAATACAATTTGTCTTTAGGCAGTAATGGTAGATTTTCAAAAATAAATACACGTTGTTCAAGAAACGTAGGAGTGGGGGGTGCCTGGGTGGCTCAGTCAGTTGAGCGCCCGACTCTTGATTTTAGTTCAGGTCATGATCTCACATTTGGTTTGTCAGATCAAGCTTGGCATCAGGCTCTGCACTGACCGTGTGGAGCCTGCTTGGGATTCTCTCTCTCCCTTCCCTCTCTCACTCTGCCTCTCCTTTTCAAAATAAATAAATAAACCTTAAAGAAAGAAAAGAAATTGAGGAGTAGCCCTTACCATGGAAACTTAGTGTGCATTTCTGTCTGTAACTTTAAAAAAATAGAGCCTTATACTCTGGACACTGTTAGTTTGTTTTTCATTGAAAAGTAAAATAAAATTGTATGTTATTTTCCCCTAAGGAACCATTCATACCTACACGGCCGAGATTTCTGGTCTTTATTTGTTTACTATCTTACAACAATTGAAAATGGGTAACCAGATTAAAAAAAAAAAAAATCAAAGGATTAGGTGGTAAATTGTGGAGGAACTAGCCGGTGAAAGAGAGCGGACTTCTCGCTGGCTTTGCAAAGTCACGTTTTGGTAGGGGCGATCGGAAACATGCCATCAGAAGGGCATGGTGTAAAAGTCACTGCAGTGGACGTTTAGCCCACTGGCAAGGGACTAGAAGAGAGTGCAAAAACAAGGAAGTGGTTTGTGTGTTGGAGTAATAAAAAAAAAAACGATGATTTCTATTTCTTCTGTATCCTCACTTCATTGCTACATTCATATGCCAAATTAACAGCAAGAAAGAATGCCCTTTTAAATTTAAAGACATCTTCTAACGACAGAAATGTTTGCACATCATTTCTTTTCACTCTTAAAAACTGGGGCTGAGTCAGCTGTTATTGGCCCCCTGAATAAATTAAATCTAAGAACATTCTCACAGAGTCACAAGGCTGTATGCAAGGTTGCTTGGACCCCCACACACTACTTGCCAACGATCCCTGAAATTGGAACACTCATGTCTCTAACCAGCTGTACTGCCCTCCAGTTTGGATTCTTCAACCCTGGTTAGTACAATGTCCCTTTTCGCTGAGTAATTTATTAAAATACTGTCTTCACTCGTGCACGTTCATTCTTCTTGTCACCTCGACACGGTTTGAGGGTTTCAAGGAGACATGAAACAAACACACGAAAGCCGCAACATTCCTGGTCTGTGGCAGGGAGAAAGCTCTAGGAAGTTGCTTTGACTCCGGCTGAAGTGACTTCTGTGTGTGAGAGGCCACGTGGAGGTCTGTGTGAGTCACCGGGCCGAGGGACAAAAGGGTCAGTGATTGTTCACACCTTCCCCAAGCTCGTTGCTGGCCTCACGGCGGCCACCCCGGTCTTCACTAAAAGAACCAAACCGACCGCAGAGGGGACGTTGACGTAAATGATTTTAAAATGACGTCAAATCACCGCCACCACTGCCCCCCCCACATGCCCATCCATGCCCATTTTTTCATCTGCAGGATACTCTGACCCACAAAGGCTAAACGGATTGTTGTCCTAACCTGTCCAGAAGTATTTTTGTACGGGCCTACTCTATAGAAATGTCTATTAGTAGGTAGGAATATAGGTGCACAGATCCCTTCCCCTGTCCCCACTAAAATTGCCCTGGATTTCTGCCGTATCTGAAATGTGGCAACCTGGCCTCGTTTTCTTGTTGCATTTGATTTGCCCCAGAGGTGTTCCGGCAGCTGACTCTGATTTCAGAAATTAAACTCAAAATTTTCTCCGTCCCAAGTCTGTTCTCACTTGATATTAGCATCCACCTTCCACAGCTGTCCTGTGGTCATTGATTGCCTAGTTAAGGTTCTTCTCTTAGGGGCTTCTCTGTGTTATTTTTCAGCTTGTTGTGCTTCAAGTCCTAGGAAAGCTTTACAGAGTAGACTTTACTGAAAATCCACAGACTAGAGAGAAAGTTCGACTGTGAGTTAGCCATCAGACTGAGTTTTCTCGTTCCACCGTGGATGAAAATGTAAAGGCACCTTCATTATTAGTTTGGGGGATGACGGGTTTCAATCCAGTCAATGTTAAGCAGCTAGTGTTCTGGAAAATGAACCTTAGGAAATTTTTCTCACCATCGTGAGCTGAGCTAACCTGATACGCTGTGGGAAAGGACAGCATATTACTCTGGGCAAATGAGAAGCACACAGAAAATAAAATTGTTAGGTTTTGCTTGGAATTGAAAATTGTTGAAGGTTGAAGACTTTAATGTAGGGAGTTTATCAACAGCAGCAGAATCAGTGGTTTTATCAGACCAGCAGTAAGGTCTGCAAAAAGGCACTTCCTGCTGATGAAATTATATAGCTAGAGATTTGGGTCCAGATTTTATACTCAGGAAACCCTTAAAAACTTGTTTGCTGCTGTCATGCTGGGAGAATTAATAGATTAGACATTTACCACTAAAATTTTTGAAGGAAGCCCTCCCCCCCCCAAATACAACATTTTCTAAAAGAGCAGGGCGTCCGTCAATTTCATAATAAAATATGGAACACGTCATTTTATATGAAGGCCATTTGCAGCAGCTTCTGAAACAATGTTTCACATGAGGGAGACACCTCGTAAATGTGTGGACCGCACCTTTATGTTAAACTTGACTTTTTACCTGTAAAAGGAGAAGAGAGTAAATGACTATGAGTAAAACTCAGATTAGAGACAATGGTTCCTGTTACATGTGTTTGGTGTTTATTAATACAGCATAGAATCATGTAGACTTCCATACTGAAATCTGTTCAAATTGTTTTGTACATGTTAAGGAACAAATGACAGATAATTTAGAGATTTCAATTTTATCCCTTCAGAGGGTTAATTTGGTTTTTACACTTTTTGTTGACTCCCATGAAAATATATATTACATATTTAATATTACATATTAAATATTTATTGAGAAATTGCTACATATTGAAATCGGGGGGAAATACGAAGAGATTGCTTAAAGAGTACAAACTTTCACCTATAAGATGAATGTGGTCTGAGGATCTAATGTATAGCATGGTGACTATGGTTAATAAAGAAGAGTGTATAAGGCGGGGAAAAGGAAAGTGATCAGACTTGTTTTAAAGAATGCACTAAATTCAGTGGTCGACTCTTGTGCCTACCGGACATTTGTGGTGTATATTAAGCGCTTGTGAAATCACGGAGGTGAGCACATTTCCCATAGTTCAGTTAATATCAGAACGGAGTCCCAGCCCTCAAAAATATCAGAGTATTCTAGAAGAGACAGAGATATAAAGCTATAATCATAATGTTGTATGCTACATTTATGCTACAAATATGCCCAAAATGTTAAGGAGTTTCCGTGGAAATGCTCAGACGAGGACGTTTCACTCAGCCAAAGGACATCCCGAAAGGACACAATTCTTAAAAAGATCTTGAAGGAATCGCTATAGGAAACAAACTTATCCCAGACAAAGGGAAGGCATAGGGAACAAGACATTCAAAACGGCAAATAGAAGGGTTGGACTAGACAGTTTGTACAAGTACGATGAGAGATTTGGTTAGCATGGTGTGCTGACACCAGAATATAAAACGCTCTCTGGGAGTCCAAACTTTATGCTCAAATCAGTTAGAAACAAGTAAAGGATTTAAAACAGAAGCGCAAACGTCTAATAGAAATTTTGGCTAAAAACAGTATGGAAGATAAATTGAAGGGAAGCTAAACTGAGTCTGGAAAACTAGAGTGAGATGCTCTGTGATGCGATCCTCCGATGAATTTGATAACTTTGAACCATTTATTCTTAGCGGTATCCAACGCCTATGAGACAAGGAAATTCACGAACCAGAATCTAACTTGAGCCGTGTGCTAGCTTAAGACATTTGCTGGCTTGGGTAGTTGGTGTGGCTTGACCATGTATGCAACCTACCTCAAAACCTGACTCTCCCCATGGCTCAACCATGAATCACTGAATATATTCATTGCAGATACGTCTGGGGAGATTTAAAAAATCATCATTTATCTCTAGAAACTACTAACTGGATGGAAAATACTTCATCCTCATTAAAATACTCATTTTGGCAAGAGGAATTTGCAAATATTTCTTCCTCGCCAAGGAATATCCATTGTTCTACCTTCAGATGTTCTATAAACATCAAATTATTTACTGCAAAAGTGCTTCTGTGATTACTTAAGGTGGTTGGAATACTGCCTTATAGAACTTGTGCCAGTCACATCTCTAATGTCATCCTGTATAAAACTGTTGATTGAACTTGATCCTATCTAGTCAGGCAAAGAGATTAAAATCTGTTTTGTGCACATTAGCTCTATAATCTTGGTCCAATTATTTAAACTCTCAATGCCTTAGTTTCCTTAACACTAAAATTAATGTAACAAATGCCTAGCAGATTTTATGTAAGGATTCACTGAGGTACCCTATGTAAGTTACTTAGCACCATCACCAATAAATACTCAGTAAGCACCCAATTAAGTAAGTCTTAGTTTTTATTAGCTTTGGACAGTAGAATTTTGCTTAGAAAAAATTCATTTAAAAAACAGCTGTTTTTATAGCGAGGAATTGACCAAGAATTAGTGCCCAGTGAGAAATACTGACTTAGAGAAAAATTACAAATCTTACCTAAGATTAGCTTCACACGTGTTTTACCTTTGAAGAAATCACCTCGTTGGAGAAAAACGACAATCAAATCCTTGAGGATGGAAATATCTGAATTCCGGTGATTCATGAATTGTTAAGAGCATAACTATTAATCAAGAAATATGAACATCTTCTTTAATATCTCTAATAAGTAGTAAGAATAATGCAATTCACTCTAAGAAAGAAAGACAAAAATAAATAGAAAAAGATAATTCTCTAAGGTTCAAGTTGAGCTCCTTGACAGAAATCACTTAAAGAATTTAATTCTGCAGTCAATAATTTTTAAAGTATTTCTATACTTTATTTTTCGATACCTATGATATTTCAATTAATATTTAATGAAACTGTATGTAAACCATGAATTTAGAATACATTTAATATAAAATAGCTTACATTTTCACCATTTAAATGTGAGGGATTACTGTAAACATACACAAATATACAAAAATGTATTTATTTCCTTTCTGCTTAATTATGAAAATTCTCAGGCAAATACAGCAGAACAAACCTAATCAACATAAATAGTTTCTCTATAAGAGAAAGAGATTCTAGTTTTAAAACATTAACACCTGTTTAGCTCCCTTGGGTTTTGATTTCTAAACTATAATCATTGCACATATACAGTACACAGAATTAATTTTTAATTAATTAAAATTAATTATTATATTATATATAATATTTGTATATTATTATATTATTATATATTAATATTATATATATTAATTACATTGATTTATTATTATATATTATATATTATTATACATATTATATATTAATTTAATATTATATTAATTATGTATAATACATAATTAATTATATGTATTAATATTATAGTATATATTAATATATATTATATATTAATTATATTAATTTAATTAATTAATAATTAATTTGCAAGATATGCAAATAAATAGCAGTGGCCTTGTCAGAAGTGAAGGGCAACATAGTTAACCAAGTTCCAGACTTGAAAGAAAAGCTTCCCAACAGGAAATTTAATATAATGAGGAATTGCATTTTAATAAATATGGAGAGCAGTTTTCTATGGAAGCAGATTTATTTGTGCACCTGCGCAGGCTCACTTATTTACGATAATTTACAGTACGTTTGCCAAAAGCTGCATCATAGGAATGCGGTTCTACTCCACGCCTCTCTACGAGGTTTCAAAGTGATATTCAAACAGGACTGTCATTCCTATTCCACATATGCACTAAATGACACCTACAACAAAAATAAACAGAAGCGACTTTCCCTAAGTTGCAGACTTCTCCAGGCTGCCCAGGAAACAACGTTAGCTCCTTCTGCCCAACAGATCGAACACAGTGGTGTCCCTGCGTCTGAGACCATCTGAGAGTCAAATGCCTATTGTTTTGCAGGCAGGGATCCAGAATTGTTCAGAAGCTGCCACTTTTGCACCCACAACTTCAATGGCAGGTACTGTTACATGGCTCTTCCAAATCTCTCCTAAGTACTGAGAATGTCTTTTGTTATCGCTAAGATGTTGCTTGTTACATAAAGCACGTCCTCTTGAAAATAAAAATTCACTTGAGCAAAGGAAAAGTTCTCCGCAATCTCTCTCTCGGGAGTTGGGTGGAGAGCAGGAATCACCAAATGAGCCTGGATACTTCCCAAGCCCAAATATCTGGGAAGAAGCCTGCTTCCGTTATTGTTCAGAGCAACCGGCATTTCAAGGACAGCTGACGGTTTAGAAACGCGTTTCCATTTTCAAGACGTGGAAATCCACTCCTCATTAGCTTGCTGTTTGTGGAGAAGTGAAATTTAGAATTATCACTTTGAATTAATGGCTCTCCCTATGTGCCGACACAGACAAAGTCTGTGTAAAAATCAAGCCTCATTCATAACAGCTTCGAGAGTTGGGCGCTGAACTGATCAGATTGGGAGAGCGTTGAGAATCCGTCATTGAGTTCATTAACAGAGAATCCAGCAAGATTTAATTCTTCTTTTACCTTTTAAAATTAAAAAAAAAAAAAAGCCATGAGCAAATAAGTAATGCTACTTTTTTCAATGTCAGAGATTCAATTAATGTTTTGGAGAGAATTTTCACTACCTGATTATTGTGGAAGGTGCGGGAGGGAAGGAATACTTTTATGTTTTGGAAAGATCCGTGGTGCTTTGTGTTATGACCACTCCTGTCTCATCTGTTTGCACATTGTGGGTTTCTGTTCCCCAGCTACTCATCCAACATGACAATACCTAGTGGGTATAGGCAAAAATCAAAAACTCTCCTCCTTTGACCAGATAATAGTCTTTTTTTTAACAGATTATGAGAAACTCTGAATATGTTAGGATAGGCAGAAAGAATTTTATAGCTGAAGAAGACCTATTTTCTGTGGTACGTACCTTTTTGTTGCAACTGAAAAACTGGAAAAGGTGAACACAATTCTTACTCATAAATATTCATCATTATGTTTTCCCATGACTTATTCTTTCTTGTGAAATAGACATACTACTGACTACAAAATCCCATAGCCCTTGTCCGATCTATCACTTTCACAAAGTACAAATGAGAGATAGGCTTAAAAAAAAAAAAGGAATTATCAGATAGTGACCAAAAAATTGATTTTTCCCCCCTCCTGGAAACAGCTGATTTTAGAGCTATGCAGTTTCCTGTTCTGGAGCTGATGAGGTCACTATCACCTCACCAGCAAAGGAAGTGAAACTCTTTTCAGTGGTTTTGTTGCTTTGGATGCTATCCAGTGGAGCAAGAAACACATTAAATTTGATGCGGGACAGATAAGGAAAGGACAACTTTGTAAATACTCTGACTTAAAAACACGTTTCTTTACAGACACATTGTGTCATATATTTGGGGTCCAAAATACATGTTTAATCATTTGGCACATTAGGTATGATAGGGTTAAGTACTGTATGAATCTTATAATTTTCAAGGTTAAACTACACTGTATCCCTTTTTATTGACACATTGGTTATTTGGCAAGGTCTAATTTCCTATTTATAATAAATAAGAGATTTGTTTTACTATTCTTGGACTTAGCTCTGAACATATATTTTGGTCAAGCCCTAATAAATATTTTAATCAAAATACATGTTTTTTTTACCCCTAACTAAAAAACATTTCTAATGAATTTGTAGCTATTGGAAGCAACATCATTGAAAAATGTAATTTACTTTAGATGTGTAGTATAATATCCAAACACCATGAAACAGGAAACTACAAGTATCTAAATAATTTTTAATATGCGTCCCCATTTATATCTGAAAGGACTGGATTGTATGTTTTATGTTGTTGAGTTTCTGATGTATCTATTTTAAATTAAACGTGGTGTACTGAGAGGTTGGAAAAAATGCATAATTGTCCGTGTTTACTATTTTGCATCATGTTTACCAGTGCTGCTTTATCAGCGGTGTGAGAATTTAGTGGCAAAGGACAGCCAGGTGAGAATATTGAGTATCATTTTGTGGTTGTCCACACCATAATTTCCTTTCAACTCGTGAAGCCTGTGCGACTTTGCAGTTAGTTTAAGAAGTGTTAGGAATGTGAACGTCATCGTCTGTTGCATTTTAAGTACAAGACGATGTAATAAAATAAGATTAAATACTCTTAAATAAAAACTCTATGAAAGTGGAACTGTACAAGAGAAAAAGCACTTCTGGAAGTTTGAATTTAACCGTAAGTTTTCTCTAGGTCTCTCTTTTCTGCCATCCACACTGTTAGAAATAAAGCAACATAGAAATAACATCAGTGTTATTAACCATTAAATAGTGAACCCTCATTAGCCAGCGCTACACGGGGTCTTTAAATGTATTTCCTATTTAGAAGGGAAACCCACTGCCTTTCACACACACATAATTTGGTTCAAAGGTTTTAGGTGGAAGGAGAAACAGCCACAAGACTTGTCTAAGCTTATTCACATCACTGAGAAAAATCCACCTGACAGATTGATCTTGGAACGTCTGGAAAAGTAAAACACCAAGTGATAGGAGCAGTTGATTGGTCACATTTTTACCATAAGTGTGTGGATGTGCTGACAGCCAGCCTCTTAGAGGTCTTTCTTCAATTCAGGCCTCTTGAATTTACATGGTTGATTTTGGGGTGCCTGGGTGGCTTTGTCAGTTAAGCATCTGACTTCGGCTCAGGTCATGATCTCGTGGTTTGAGTTCGAGCCCTGTGTCGGGCTCTGTGCTGACAGCTCAGAGCCTGGAGCCTGCTTCTGATTCTGTGCCTCCCTCCCTCTCTACCCCTCCCCTGCCCATGCTCTGTGTCTTTCCATCTCTCAATAATAAATAAATGTTAAACAATTTTTTTTACATGGTTGATTTCTAGTCTCCCATAAACCAACCTCACGACAAAGTGCTTCCTTTATTGAAATGGATTGTTTGGGGGTTTTTTGAGCCAATCTTAGGATACACAAGTATGTGACAATAAAAGGGATATCGTAGCGCCTAGAACAAATTCACTTTGACATTTGCATTCTTTATTCTCTATGTAAGTTTTGCAATGTGGATCCTAGATATTATTCATTTTTAATTTAATTGTGAAAGTGTAAGTAATTCACATTATGGCTTACGCAAATATCTGAAGGACAGTGTCAACCTACAAGATGGGTCTTCTTTCCTTTACACTATGTATGAAAACTTGAATGTGTGCAGATTACAGAGTCTGTTTCATGACTTATCAGATCCTTGATCGATTACAACATAACCTCATTGCTCTTCTCTTTCCCGGAGATTTGCTTATGAGCAAACTGAGGTAAGGAAGCCAGTCTTTCAGGTTCATAAAGTTTCATCAAAGTAAGTGTTCTGTGTAGTTTCTTGCCAGGTGATCACAGCTTTTTATTTTCTTTTAACCTCTGTAGAAATTTAACAGTTACATTTCCTTTAGAGATTTTGTTTTTCTAAATTGAGAATTTGGGAGTTTTATTTTTAAAGCAAAAACAGCGCCTTCAGATAAATGACTTATATGAATATGTACGCTGAGGATACGTTTTGTAACATAAAAGTATGTACAAGCATTATTTGGTTAATACTTTAGATTTTGTGCAAGATCTAATGACTCCAGTAGCATAAGATGTTACCTTCATTGAAATAAATAAAAATGGGTGACATTTTAATACGTGTTTACATACTTTTGTGAATTCTTAAAAGTGTGTGAAATTTTTGTGCTGGAAACAATGTATTAATCCAGATTTCCTAAATGTTGCCCATTACACCAGATCACATCTGATTTACATGACAGAATAGGCTGTTGCTGTCTAAAACCATTTTGGAAACATTTTTGTTATAGTAACTCTGTATTGCTTTCACTTAAATAGATAACAGTCTAGATTTGTGACATTGAGAAAACCCACCATATGTCCCCATCTCTCAATAGGGAAACACCGCTAGACCTTAAGGACCACTGCATTTACTGCCTTAGTACATGCTTCTTCATTCATTTTTACATCTAAGTACATGGCCCCTCTCTTGCAACACCCACACGGTGCCACAAGAATGAACACATCTGCGATGTATGAATGTGATGCTACTCTGCTTTATAAACATCAATTGTGAGCAGGAAGACTCATAGGAGTCTTGCTGAAAGTAATAGTATGAACCTGGGCATGTCATTTTTCTCCTCTGGGCCCAGATTTCCTCACATTATGAATAATCCAGCTGGATGGGAATCCCAAGCATCAGATTGGCGGCTGGTGGACTGACTAATCAACAAAGATGCTCTCCATGGTTGAATGGGAAGAGTATTCCCTGGGCTTGAACTCCTGTTGAACCCTTCTATTTTCTTACCTGCCAACTCCCATGTAGACCTGCCAGCTTGTCTGGCATTGGCTTTGTGATCCCTCTACCAGAATGACATTTCCAGACATCCCCAGCCCGAACACTCCCAAGACTTTTAGGGCATCAAGCTAATTTCCAGACTAGAATCTTATCCTACATGGTTATGTGAGAAAGAGCTTCTGTATAGATGGAACATGTGGACATTTGGCACCTTAAAAATTCATTCCCAATACTGGAAAGGAAGAACTCTATATCCAATTAAATGAAAGAAACTATACAAATGACGGAAACCGTCTCTAACCTTCAGTTTCCAAAGAGCTGGACTTGCTGTGGTGGTGAATCTGCTCATTAATTTGAGAAACAGGAAGCATTTGCAAATATCAACAAATATATTTGACTTTAAGGGAAAACAAACCTACAGTAAGCTTAGTTCATAGGAATGTTGTCAATGATAGGAAAATTATAATGATGACTGATTTCAACCTGTAAAAAGGGGATAAGCAGATTATTCTATCACAACTTATCATAGGCTGAGTCTCATTTCAGAAAAATTGTCTTTCATGTAACAACTTACTATGAAGAGAAATTTGAATGAATCAACAGTACAATGGAGAAAGCAAGATAAAAGTATTCATGTTAATTTTATGACAAATAGTGGAGATGACTGATAGGTTATACTTGTTTTAAAAGCGATATAATTTATCATCAGTGAATGTTGACAAAACAGCTCCAAAATTGCATCAAATGAAGGCATGTTGTGAAGGCATTCAGCCAGGAATTTCCTGACTTTGGCCCCTAGATGACCTCATACCTTAAATGGTTAAAACAAACTAAAAAGAATTTAAATCTTACATGTTTATGATGCCATTCCCACTTTATTTATTTTTGGTTAGCTCAGAGTAACATAATAAAAACCAGGTAATTCTACTGAGGGGCAATTGCAATACGTTGAAATGTTCACATTGGAAATACTTAGATACTCTTCAGTTTTCATTCCTTTTTCATATGCTATTGTTGTCAATTTAAAGTGTAAGAGAACTCACAAAGATAGAGCCACAGGTTAAAAACGTCATAAACTGTCTTTTTCCTAAATTCCTATGAACATGGCCAGTTGAGCATCATATCATAAAAGACTTCCTTACCTTCATCTGTTAAAGAATTATTTAAAATTAGAGAAAAAAAAATCAAGTGAAAATATACATCTTTTTTCATTGGCTTTTGTAAGAATGGTCATGGTACTGTAGTTCTTCGTCATCAACAGTTGTCCGAGCATAGATAACACAAAAGCGGGCATTACTTGATGTATCTGGTATATAGAAAAGGAAAAAAAAAGTCTTCCATGTGATAGCTTCTCTTGCATCTGGAGGTTTATAAATCTCTTGGCAACATTCACACACATTTAGACTGACAATAAACAATAGTAGGATTCAACAGAAAAAAAAAATTCAACATTCTATTTCCTAGTCTTTAATGAAATACTCAGTGAATTTCACACACACAAAAGGCTATGATCTTTCAACAACTTCATCTGAAACCATTTGAAAATCGAAGGTGTGGAGAAATTATTTTGTTGAAAGCATATTTATACAGTTCTAAATTCCCTTGAGCCTTATTTTAAGAAGAGATCAGATTCATCTTACCAAAGAGGAGCTATTCCAAGAATTAGGAAAGTCAAGTTTATATCATTTCAGCCTGTAATGTCGCCTTAATCTTCTCCATTTGCATTTCAAACCTTCTCAGTCTCAAAGGAAAAAAAAAAAAAGAAAAGTAAACATATCTTGTTTATACCTTCCTGCTGTTTTCAATTTCAGTGTATCTAGTCACAAAAAAAAAAAAAAAAAAAAAAAAGATCATCACTTTTAGCATTAACATTTATGGTTAAGGACCTAAGGCCATTGATCCGCATACATTGACATTCGGAAGGCCCACAGCCAATCTTTAATACATGAACAGTAACATCAGGACCAGGTCTGAAGTACTAAACAGATGAAGCCCAAGATACACTTGCCCTACTTTCAGAGCAGCCACGATGCATTTATAAATCATTTTCAGAGAACCCTGCCAGTTTCCACCAGCTAAAGAGGAACCCCAGGCATGTCACAATGCTGCAGATTAGTGCCATAACAAAACGAAAGAAGGGCATGATTCAAATGTGGGCTACTGTTATGGCAGAGTACATTTATGTCTCTGCTTTTGCTTTAGTTTGATGCCCTACGTAGAAAGGGCAGTTCGTAAATTCTAAAGATACTACAACTTTAAACTTTCATTTTTAATACATAATCAATCAAAAAACAAAAACAAAAAAAAATAGAAAGAAAAAGAGAGAGACTCGACCGCTGTCTTTCTTAGAGTTCCTAGAGTGGATACAAGGAGAATTTGACAAAATCTTTTCTATTCTGTACTCTATAGGACAGTACTTTATAAATGGCTTTCAATATGTAGCCTCATGTAATTTTCTGAACTGTTCTCAGAGGTGGGCCATGGGTCTCAGTTCCAATTTGGAACAAACCAGATATTTTGGTACTAAGCTCTTTACAAAACCCAACGCAGACTTTTTGTAATAAATGGTCCTCTCTGATTAATTCTAAGTATAAGTGGTTGTTTAAGCAACCTATGGAATGGGAGAAGATATTTGCAAATAACATATCGGGTAAGGGGCTAGTATCCAAAATCTATAAAGAACTTATCAAATTCAACATCCAAAAAATAAATAATCCACTTAAGAAATGAGCAGAAGATATGAACAGACATTTCTCAAAAGAAGACATCCAGATGGCTCACAGACAGATGAAAAAATGCTCAACATCGCTCATCATCAGGGAAAAACAAATCAAAACAATAATGAGATACCACCTCACACCTGTCAGAATGGCTAAAATTAACAACTCAGGAAACAACAGATGTTGGTGAGGATGAAAAGAAAGGGGAACACAATTACACCGTTGGTGGGAGTGCAAACTGGTGCAGCCACTCTGGAAAGCAGTATGGAGGTTCCTCAAAAAGTTAAAAATAGAACTACCCTATGACCCAGCAATTGCATCACTAGATAGTTATCCAAAGAATACGAAACTACTGGTTCAAATGGACACATGCACCCCAATGTTTATAGTAGCACTATCAAAAATAGCCAAATTATGGAAGGAGCCTAAATATGCATCGACTGATGAATGGATAAAGAAGATGTGTGTGTGTGTGTGTGTGTACACACACAGTGGAATATTACTCAGCCATAAAAAAAGAATGAAATCTTGCCATTTGCAATGACAGGATGGAACTTGAGGGTATTATATGAAGCGAAATAAGTCCATCAAAGAAAGACAAATATCATATGATGTCACTCTTATATAAAACTTAAGAAACAGAACAGATTAACATAGGGAAAGGGAAGGAAAAATGAAATAAGATAAAAACAGGGAGGGAGGCAAACCATACAAGACTCTTAACTATAAAGAACAAAGAAACCATCCAGAGGGTTGCTGGAGGAGTGTTGGGGGGGGATGGGCTAAATGGATGATGGCCATGAAGGAGGGCACATCGTTGGCATGACCACTGGCTGTTATAGGTAAGTGATGAATCGCTAAATTCTACTCCTGAAACCAGTACTACACTGTATGTTAACTTGAATTTAAATAAAAACTTGGAAGAAAAAAGGCTACGTAAATAAAATACAAGACTGTTGAAAATTCTATTTTCACTGATTTGCTAAATGCCTTTTTGTAGAGAAATTAATTGACCTCTGTCTATTCTCCATTTTCCTGACTGAGTAGAGTCCCATTTCTCTCATTCATTTTTAACATTCTTGAGATTTCCCAATATGTCTATGTATCTTATGTATAGATTGATTTCTCCTGAGGTTTTATTTCTCCTTTGTCAGTGATTTCCAAGTCGGTACCATAGAGCTCTTTTCAATTCCAGTTTATCTAGTCAGACACCACAAATATTTTTCAAAATTACTTTTGTGCAGGATCAGTTGTGGGGAATTGACCAGGGACTGAATATTCCTCTGTTTCTTTTACATATTGAGATGCATATATACTATATGAGTTTAAGAAGGATTTGTGAAAAGAAAGTGAGAAAAGGAGAAAGAGATGGAGGGGGAGGAGTGTGGGAGGAGAAGAAGGGGGAGAAGAAGAAGAGGATGTAGAAGGAGGAGGGGGTGGAGGAGAAGGGGACAATGATGACAATGGGGCAGGAAGAGGGAAACAAGGAAGGAAGGACTGAAGGAAGGAATGAAGGAAAGCTAAAAAAAAAAAAAAATCAAAACCAAAACATACTGTCCTAGACCATGAGAGTGTTAATATTAAGGAGAAATTTGAATTTGGAATCAGGAAGCATTAGTTCTGAAGTCTTCACGAGATGACAGATGTGGTCATCTCAGACCATCTCAGACATTTTCAGTCAAAAAATGGAATAAAGTGTTCCTAGTAGTGGATCCTGTCCCATGCAGTTTTGGTGACCTGTCTGACACTTTAGGAATACAGATAAGCTCTGAATATCTTAAAGATACACTAGATAAGCTTTTCCTCCTCAGGTGACTGGGCTTTCCCAAAGGAAAAGTCTGTGCAGGACTTCAAAGACTGTCCAACTTCTTGGAAGCCTTCCAAAGCCTTCTATAATGCAAATGTTGCTAACACAAGTCTTTCCCACACCCATATCTCTGGCACGCTTATAGAAATTCCAAAGAATGTTCATTTTTAAAATATAATCTTCCACCAAGGATAGCAGTGAGAGGCATCACCTAAAAGCATGAACCATGTTCAACCATGAACAATTTTTTGCTACCCTCCACCTGCCCAGGGACATCTAACAGTGTCTGAAGATTAGTATCTCATGGGTAGAGGCCAGAAATATCGCTGATGAATATCCTACTTGCACAGAATAGTCCGCCCAAACAAAGAATCATCCCAACACAAATATCGATAGTGCTAAGATTGAGAAACTCTTAAGAGCACAGAACTGTGAACCTCAATGCGTAAGTCACCGCTTGGAGTCCTTCACATAATTCTGTGTTCTCCCACATCTGAACTCTGCATTAAACTTATAAAAGATTTCTGCTGAGGTCATCATTGTTTGTAGATGGAGCTATAGGAGTCAGAATAAATTAGGACACATCTATTTTCCAGGGAGAAATTAGGAAATTAAGGTGAAAGTATGGAAGCACAATGCCATTGGTCCCGATGGCCATATTATTAGGTTTTGCACACTTTCTAACTTTAGGTAAATTGAATATTAAAACAGGCTTTTTGATATTCTTCTTTGACATGCCTTTTTTAAAATGTTCCTGGGTTTTACCTACGTGATTAAATTGATCGAGCTTTCCTAATTTCATTGATGTGCAGTATCCCGTTGTATGAATACACTCCAGTTTATTTTTCTGTGCCACTGCTGTGCATATTTGAGTTGTTTCCAGTTTTCTACTGCTGAAAAAGTTCTGCTATAAACTTTCGTTTGTGTCTTTAAGCACACTTAAGAAGAAAAATTGGGTTATATTCAAGTTTATTAATAATGTCAAAAGATTTTTCCAAAAAAATGTGCTTTACAGGCCCACCAACAGACCAAGCATTCTAGTCATCCACACTTTCACCAGAATTTGATATTGTCTGACTTTTAATTTTTTTAATTTAAATAAACTGATTTGGGGTTTAATTATCATTGCTTTGACGACTAACTAGAGTGAGTTTTCCCCCCTGTAGTAACTAGCCACTCTTGATTGGTTCTTTTTTTGATTCCTATGTTTACTCTTATCCTCCTGGGTTTTCACGTTTCCATCTGGGATCTTGTTTCCTTTCCTGAAGAAAGATAGAGATACAGGCAGATACAAATAGAGACATATGTGCAGGCTTCCTGGAAATGATTTCTCTGATTCTCTTCTCCGTTTCTAAAGAATATTTACACTGCATATGGAATTCTGTGTTAGCAGTTATTAATTTCATCATTTTAAGTATTTATTCCATTTTCTTGTGGCTTCAGGCATTGAAATTGAAATGTCAGCTATCAGGATAAGTAGTCCTTCTCTGAAGATAGTAGGTCTTTTTCTTCTTTAGGCTTTAAAGATTTCTCTTTTTGTGTTTGGTTTTGAAGCTCAGTTATCAACCAAATACATACTTAGGATTATTGTATCTTGATCCAGGAAAAGGTAGGTTACTGGGCATAAACAGAGATACTTCACGATGAAGACTACATTTTCTGTTACTGACATAGTGATTCTCGACTCTCTGTGATTGGTTTCTGCATGGTATTCCTTTTTTCCACCCTTTTGCTCTTCGTGAATTTTGTTTTTATTTTTATTTAAACTTTGTTTCCTGCAGGCAGGACATGATTGAGTCTTGTTTTTCGGGTTTGTTTGTTTGTTTGTTTATTGTTTTGTTTTCCATTCAGTCTGATATTCTCCGCCCTAAATTTGGAGAGTCTAGACCATTTTCTGATAATGTGATTGTGGAAATGTTTGACGTGGAGGCTACCTTTTCTATGTGTTTTCTATTTGCCTCATTTATTCTTCACTCCTTCCCTGCCTTCTTTCAAATTGAGTGGGGTTTTTTTAGTATTTAGTTTTATCTAATATGGTGGAATGAATAAAGGCCCTCCGAAGATGCCCACACCCCATCCCCAGGACTCACTAATATGCCACATGACATAGTAGACAGGACTTTGCGGATGCGAGTAAATGAAGGGAATTAAGATGGGGAGATGCTCCTGGACTATCCAAATGGGCCCCATAGAGTCACAGGTTTCTTATGAGAGAGAGAGGCAGGAGGATTAGAGCTGGTAGTCATAGATGTGATGCTCGAAGCAAGATGTTGGTGGGAGAAGAGGAAGGAGCCACAAGCGAGCAATGCAGTCAGTCACCGGAAGCTGAAAACTTGAGGAAACAGATTCCCCCTCCCAGAACTTCTCAAAGGAACCGGTCCTGCCAGAACCTTGACTTTATCTCAGCAATACTCATTTTGGGCTTCTGACTCCCAGACCTAAAAAAAGAATACATTTGTGTTACTCTAAACCACTAAGTCTGTAGTAACGTGTTACAGGGGCAATCTGAAATGAACACAGATGTGGGTGCCTGGAAGGGGGACGCGGCCATAACCCATACCTAAACATTTGGAAGTGTCTTTGGAATTGGATAACCCGTGAAGGTTGAAGGGATTTGGAGGCACATGATATAGAAGAAGCCTAGATTGACTTGAACAGAAGGTTAGTCGAAATATGGATGCTAAAGTCTGTCGGTGAGGTCTCAGAAGGAGGTGAAAACTGCTATCATCTTAGAGAATACCTAACTCATTGTAGACTGCTGATAGAAGTAAATGTTAAAGCACTGCTCCTGAGGGCTCAGAAGGAAATGAGAAACATGTCCAGGGAAACTGGAAGAAAGAGGGTGCTTGTTATACATTTCAGAAACCTTAGCTGAATTGTGTCCTGTAGTTGTGTGGAAAGCCAACAACTAGCAAGCAATGAATTTTGAAATTTAGCTGGATGATATTTCCAAACCTAATGTTCAAGGTGTAGACTGGTTTCTTTCTGCTGCCTATAGAAAAATGTGAGAGGAAAGAAAAAAAATTGAGGGGAGCACCTTTAAACAAGAAGAAGCCAGGACTTGGGGTGTCTGGGTGGCTCAGTCGGTTAAGCATCCAACTTCGGCTCAGGTCATCATCTCACGGTCTGTGGGTTCAAGCCCTGCGTCGGGCTCTGGGCTGACAGCTCAGAGCCTGGAGCCCACTTCGGATTCTGTGTCTCCCTCTCTCTCTCTCTCTGTCCCTCTCCTGTTCGCAGTCTTTCTTTCAAAAATAAATAAACATTAAAAAAATTTTTTTTTTAAAGAAGCCAGGACTTGATGATTTGGGAAATTCTCAGCCTTCCAGTTTATAAAAGATTCTAAATTAGGAGATTTGCTATAAAAAATGCATGCTCTGGTGAGAAAGCCAGGAGTGTGGCTGAATAACTTTTGCTGGTGCCTTGACTCTGCTTAAAGGGTCAGAATATTCGGTCACACAAAGGCATGAGATTTAAGAGATCAGGCATGTCTGATGGAGCCCTTCAGCCATCTCAGCAGAAGCTGAGAGTAGAGATGGGATTACCCAGGAAAGATCGGCAGGGGATCCTCTTATGTATTAAGAGTGAATTTCTATGACACACACCGGAGACCCACAAGGGTTGGCGAATGCATGTCAGTGGACACCCTGCCAGCATACATTGAAAGAGACAGAAAGAAGACACAATGAAAATGAAAACTCAGACTCCCTAAGTTCTACAGGCGGGAAACAAGCTGATAAAACTACTCCACGTCTAACACACTGTACCTTTCATTCCAAAGTGAAGGACGGCTCCAGGAGTGGGGCTGTGGGCCTGGAGGGTAGATCCTTGGACTACGGAAGATAATTCCCAGGTCTTGAAATCTAATGGGGTATTCCCAGTCGGGTTTCAAAATTGCTTGAGACCAGTGAGTGACTCCCTTTCTCCCTTAATTTGCTCCCTTTTGGAATTAGAATGTCTGTAACTGTTATCCTATGCCTAGCCCAGGACTGTATTTAGGGGGCAGCCAACTCATTTTCTAGTGTCACAGGTCACAGGTGGATAGAAGCTTTGTGCTGGAATGGATGACACCCAAAGTCTTACCATCGCTAATCTAGATGATTTCGATGATGAGATTTGGGACTTTTGAGCTGACGAGACCCAGATGAGATTTAGGGCTTGAGTTAATACTGCAGTGGATTGAGAGTTTTAGGGACGTTGGATTAGGTGGCTGTATTTTGCTTGTCGGGATGGACCGAATTTGGAGGAGGAACATAGAGATCGTGGACTGTAGTAAGCTGAATAATATAATGTATTACAGCAGCAAGAATAGTAAATGAAGGCTCCTACCCTGTTGGATTATTGACTATAACTCTTTTAATGTTGGATTATTGACTATAACTCTTTTAATGTTTTAGTGGTGGTTGTCAAATTTACAATATGTGTCTTCCAAAAATATGTTGTTACTTTACATCACACATCAGAACCTCAGAACCCCTGGGTGGCTCAGTCGATTAAGCATCCAACTCTTGGTTTCGGCTCAGGTCAGGATCTCACAGCTTTGTGCGTTCGAGCCCCACGTCAGGTTCAGCACTGGCAGCATGGAGCCTGCTTGGGATTCTCTCTCTCCTTCTCTCTGCCCCTCCCCAACTCACACTGTCTCTGTCTCTCTCAAAATAAATAATAAATAAGCTTAAAATTTTTTTCTAATTTGGTTTTTTTAACTAAAAAAATTTTTTTGTAGTTTATTTATCCTGAGAGAGACAGAGACTGTGGGAATGGGGGACGGGCAGAAGGAGAGAGTCCCACACAATCTCTGGGTGCTGCCAGCCACAGAGCCCAATGTGGGGCTCGAACTCATGAAGCCACGATCACGACCTGAGCCGAGACTGAGTCGGACACTTAACCGACTGGGCCACCCGGGCGCCCCTAAAACTTCGTTTTTGATAAATAATTCTTGGCTGACAGTTTCTTTCAGTTGGTTTCAGCATTTTAAAGAAGGTGTTCTAGTGCTTTCTTGCTCATGAACTTCAGGTAGCAACGCTGTAGTCATTTTCAGCTCGTTCCTCTGTGTGTATAACCTGGCCAGTTAGACATCTTACCCTCAATCACCATCTTTACCCTCCTTTCCAAACTTTTAAACACCCACACTTCCTCCAATTTTGAGCATTCCTTATGAATATGATAGAGCCATTGTGTATTTTAGTACTTGGGTGTGTATTATTTTTATTCCTCATGCCTCTAGTGTTGTTATTTGAAGAAGACAGTGTCTATCTAGACTTACGAGAATATATCGCTTCTCAGCCCTTTGGCTAAGATCGAGTGTAGACTTACCTGAATATTTCTCAGTTCGTTTGCTTTTTATTCCCTCTTGCATCACGGGTGCTGCATTTGGGATTATTTCCCTTCTGCTAGAAATAAATGGGAATTTTCTCTAGTGAGGTTTGTTTGTAGCTCGCTCTCTCTCTCTCTCTCTCTCTCTCTCTCGTTTTCATGTGTTTTAAAAGTTTCAGTTTGCCCTTTTTCTTGGAATATATTCCCCAGTTTTCAGTTATTTATTCTCAGAACATCGCACATTATATTTACTTCCTTCTGTCTTTCTCTATTTCTTTCGAGAACTCAATTGCTGTTGCAATTGTCACTTCTCTAAAGCTAAGCTATCATTTGTCCCTGCTTGCTTTTAACATCTTTTTTTTTCTTTGCCTTTGGTGTCCAGAATTTTACTTTGATGCATCTGGCTGTATTTTTATTTTTCAATCTGGCCTAAGATTCAATGGTATCTTTGTCCCAGTGCCCTGGTGAGAGAACCTGAGCCTGGAACGTGTATTAAGTAGTCATGCTTTAATTGCGAGACAACACCCCAGAATAGAAAGACGCCTGGGTGGCTCAGTCTGTTGTTCCCACCTCTTGATTTCAGCTTAGGTCATGATCTCACAGTCATGGGATCCCACACTGCATCAGGCTCTGTGCTGATAGCGTGGAGCCTGCTTGGGATTCTCTCTCTCTGCCCATCCCCCACTCGTGCATGGACATGTTCTCTCTCTCAAAATAGATAAATAATCATTAAAAATAAATAAATAAATAAATAAATAAATAAATAAGGGGAAAACATGGTGAGGCAGGGAAGGGTGGGAAGCAATACAAGATGATGGGTCACTATTCTAGAGATGAATTCATTTGACGTTGCAACATGAGATAGCCAGTCAGTCATACAGCAGGTGTGGCTGCTGAACTACTCAGGATGTCTCCAGAACAGCTCTCCCCCACCAAAAAATAGAGTCTCACAGAAGTCCATGGAGGGAAGTGGGGACAAAGCATAATTGCAAAGATTACTCCTGTTTCCTATATTGGATTGGTCAAAGTTTGCAAAATTCTCAACCATTATGACTTAAAATACTGCCTCTGTCTTACTTTTTTTTTCCCTCTCTTCTCCTGGAATACCAATAAAAAGTTGTGTTATATCTCTCTTTCATAGTTCCCTCTTTTCCTCACTGCTGCATTCTGGATAATCTCCTTAACTCTGACTTCCTGTTCACTCTTTTTCTCTTTACTAAAATAATTTTCTATCAGATATTTTCATGAAGTTTTTTACATCGGTTACTATATTTTTCGTTCCTTGAAGTCCTGTTTGGTTCTTTGTAAGATCTGCTTGGTCATTGTTCAGACTCCTAATTTTTACTAATGCAGGTTGGAACTAATATAGCCAATCCCCTTTTGATTTTTTACTTACATTATATATAGTTTATATTATGGAATTATGGAATTCTCATATTCTGACATCTTTCTGCGTATAACTTTTCTCTTCGTTTTATTGTTGCCTCTCACATATGGTGCCTTTGAGGGAGTTGGATAGAAGGAGGTCATAAGTTTTGCTGAAAAGTCCGTGTTTCTCTGAATTTATCTATAAATTCTTTGAGGCTTGAGATGAAGTTGTGTGTTTCTGCAGAGCAGATTGCACTTTTCCAAGGAAACTGGGACACTATAAACCCAAGATCATTTGAGGCTTTTTGTTTTGGGTCTTTTTTTTTTTTTTTTTTTTGGATCAACAAACTATCGTATACATCTATGTTGGAAACCTGTGGTGTGGGTGGTGCCTTGTAGTCATGAATTATTATTTTTTTTAATGTTTGTTTTTGAGAGAGAGACAGAGTGTGAGCGGGGAAGGGGCAGAGAGAAAGAGGGAGACACAGAATCCGAAGTAGGCTCCAGGCTCTGAGCTGTTGGCACAGAGCCCGACGCGGGGCTCGAACTCCCCAACCGCCTGATTGTGACCTGAGCCGAAGTCAGACGCTTAACCGACTGAGCCACCCAGGCGCCCCCTAAGAATCATGAATTCTTAGGATTTTTTTCCATCCTAGCCCACATTTCAAGACAGTGCTCTTCATTTCAGAACTAGTGGTGAAGAGAGTGTTAGGTTTATTTCTAGTTTAGTACATTGGGAGTAGACCCTTTGAGTGTTAACTTTAGGAGGATTCTTTTTAACTTTTCCCCACTGAAAGGGCCCTGAGTTTTGTCTCATGTCCCCCAACCTCCCAAACCACCATTAAAACTAAAATTTCAGTTTACCTGTGACCTCAAGTTATAAGCCATCTACAGTGTTTGTCTTTTGACTGGAGTGTTCTGTACTTTCTTGCCAAATGATTGAGATGCTTCAGAAAAATTTTAAAATATTGCTTCAGCATGTTTTCAACAAGATAAGCAAGCACGTCGGGCTCCTAGAATGCTTCATCCCAGGAATTGGAACCACATATCTATAACTGGAACTATACACACACACACACACACACACACACACACACACACCCCTCACTATATATATTGCATATATATCACTACGTGTGTGTGTGTGTGTGTGTGTGTGTGTGTGTGCGTGCATGCAGGTGAGGGTATACCATTTCAAGTGTAAGAATAAGGATATCTCTTAGATTCTGTAAGAGGAATTTCTAGCCCAGTGTTTCTACCACTGAGGTCATCATGGTATTTAGAAAACATTTGTGTCTTTCCTAAGTCAGTATAGAACAATGAGGCTTGAAATGGGCAAGTTACTCTTTTAAAGGTGAAGAAAAAGAACATTTTGGAAAAAGCCAAGGTGGTAAAATGGAAAATCCCAGCGTGACCTCCAGACACGCTCATATCCACCCAACGAGAAACCATTGTTCACCTGCAAATTACATTTTCTCAACTTGCTTAATGATTCCCCATGAACAAACTACCACAACCTAATGTTGCAATGGCCCAGCTGACTCCCGCATTGCATCCGAGTGAGTCATTCCTGCGTAATGCAGGTAAAGGGTTTGAAGTTAAAACGCCATGACCGACAACAGCTCAAAACGAGTTTAATTACTAGAATCTATTTACCCTAGAGATGCTCCCCCAATGTCTTTAAAGTAAATGAAGTTGCTTTTCCAACTCTGTATCTATACCCAGGAAAATTAACAGAGTATTTGAGATGGCGCTTTATAACCAATGCTTAGCAAAGAAGCCATTGTAAAACTATCTGAATATAACCTATTAACTCTTAGTAATCTCTCTGTCTTGTATTTCATGAAAATGTGAACCCCCCCAAAGTAATCATGTGTAAAATACCATTTAAATAATTTTACTGTCGGTACTAATGTAACAAACCTAAAATCTACTGTACCTCAGTGGATAATGAAGTTCCCCCAGATTAATTGGGTTATTTTATTATAATGTACACACCTCAAAAAGAAATGTCATGGATGCAATAAAAATCATTGCACAGAAATAGGAATCAAACACTTCCCAGGAGATATTAATGTCAGCACAGGTGTGTGGAATGTACAAGCTCACTTCGCTTGCTAAATTTAAATCTTGGGGAAACTAGGGGCGCCTGGGTGGCGCAGTCGGTTAAGCGTCCGACTTCAGCCAGGTCACGATCTCGCGGTCCGTGAATTCGAGCCCCGCGTCAGGCTCTGGGCTGATGGCTCAGAGCCTGGAGCCTGTTTCCGATTCTGTGTCCCCCTCTCTCTCTGCCCCTCCCCCGTTCATGCTCTGTCTCTCTCTGTCCCAAAAAATAAATAAATAAATAAATAAACGTAGAAAAAAAAATTTAAATCTTGGGGAAACTATCACAAACCCTTCAGAATGTGCCCCACTTTCACTACAGACTTTGTGAATTTATAGCTAGCCAGTGGCATGACTGGAGGATGAATTCAGTCTAGTCATTGCTTAGAATGTTGACGGAAAACCTCCTTAAGAACATTTTTACGTGAAGCAAACAGAACAAGGGCACTAACTCTTATCCAGAAATCACTCTTGGAAAATCACTACTTTCATGAAAATTCATGGAACCAAAGAACATTGAAAGGACTCGGAAATGATTTCACCAACCTACTTGCTTCATTTTATAGATGAGAAGACAAAAGGGCAAAAAGGTTGAAGTTCTTGCCCAGAGTCGAGCAGTTAGCTATTAACAGTACTGAAATTAAAGTTCAAATTGTCTGACTATCTGGCCACCTGTTGTTAATTCTTTCGTTTTCAGAGGTAGCAAAGGCACTAAGTCATGTGATTTCACATCCTCCTCAGTCACTCTTTGGAATGCTGTGTGTCCTTTCTACTTAAAATGTGGAGATGATGGTCCTGTTTTTTTAAATTCTAGTACCCAGTGGCATTAGTGTTACGATTAGGGTCTCAGCCTTTTCTTTCATTTCATTTCCTTCTCTAGTGCCAATATCCATAAACAAAGACCCTCATTTATAAGATTTCAAAGCTGAAGAGTCCTCTGCTGCTAAATGATCAGGCTCCAGTCTACACATCCTTGAGAAAAGAAGCGGGGCTCTTTCTGCTTACAAACATGAAATAAAGCACATCCGGAAATTTTCTTTATATTCATGTAAAAATGCTTGTGAAGTGTTTTCCCCTTCCTATCCTGTCTATCCTGCCTCATCTGAAATCTTTGGCTCAAATGAGCAAATTCTTATATTCTTAGATTCAGCTTGTACTAAAGTTTCACTTGCCCTATCAGAACATAATACTCTGTTGACTGATTTTACACTCTGTTTTTGCACACAGTGAACCACAAAATACTGAATTTCCTTGTGAATAATGATTAGAAAAATTAGCAAAATTTAAATGCACACTGACAATGACAGTAGTCATATTCTTATAACCACAATTGTCGTTTGTTTTCTTCTACCCAACTTCACTTCTTAAACATTATGTAAAGTCAATAAAGGTGTCTTTAAATATAACAATGTGTAATTTAATATGTAATTTGATATTGTGTGTCATCATTCAGAAATATGCTTAGCAAGGAAAGTTAAGTAAAACAATTTAGACCCAATGAATAAAAAGTCAGGATAACTGGCAATAAAAAAAAAAAAACAACTAAAGCATTACAATGATAGAAAGACCATTAAATTTCAAGGCAAAGACTATTATTTGGTCCTAGAATCTCAACTCTAGAAGCAATTGGTCAGGGGCTGAGATGAGTTTCCCAGGCTGCCAATGAATCTGTATTTCTAAATTTTTTACATTCTTTACTTTTAGAATTTTAATTTCATTTTGTATAGCTTTTTTATGTTTCTATGAGAACCTCCATCTTTCCATTCATTGTGATCGTTTTTCTTTAATTCCTGTATGCTAACCCTATCATCTTGATCTTCTTGAGTCTATTTCTTTTGACTGATTTTTCTCTTGAATATGGATTGTGTTTTCCTGTTTCTCCACCTGTCTAATAATCTTAATTTCATGCTGGAAATTGCGCAGGATACTTTTTAGGAACTCTGAATTCTAGGGACTCTGTCAATTCCTCAGAAAAGTGTTAATTTTTTATCTTGCATGCAATTAAATCTCTGGCTGATCACTATGTACTTGTGGAAGAGTGGCTTTGACTTTGTCCTGATGGCTCTGTATGGTTTTGTTCATCTTCTAACAGGAGTCGCTTAGTCCTGAGACAGTCTTAATTCTTCAGACATGGCTCTTTTGGCATTTCAGTGCTTCATGAGGTATTTACTAAGCCAGTGTAAGTCGGTAAGACTCAGATTCCGAGCTCAGTCTCCCCGCGGTGGGCAAAAGCTGAGATCTCTGCTCAGTTCTTTCAGTCTTCCCAGCTGTCGTAGTTCATTCGTGTCCCTGCATTCTCTTCATGGATACACAGTGCCAGCCAAAGATTTCGCTGAGGATTTTGATGCAGATTTTGGAGTGCCTGCCCCCTGTGTTTCTCTTCTATTTGAGATTTCCTCCCTTTATTTTCACACATTTATAGGTGTCTTGAACTCTACCCTCCAGACATCTCAAATCAATAAGACTGCACTTGCTGATTGAGTCCCACACGCTGCAGCTTAAGGAATGGAGGGTGCCTTCAGGAAAAAAAGCTCTATACATATGTTCTCTCTTGTGGCTTTACTCTTTTAAGATTTGAATCCCCTCCAGTTTCTGCTTGCCTTGGGTCTCTTTCCAATACCTTCAAATCCATTTTTTTTAAGTTTATTTTATTTATTTTGAGAGAGAGAGAGAGCATGAGCAGGGGATGGGCAGAGAGAGGGAGAGAAAGAATCCCAAGCAGACTCTGTGCTGTCAGTGTGGAGCCTGACATGGGGCTCGATCCCCTGAACCACGAGATTATCACCTGAGTTAAAACCAGGACACTGACCCTTTACCGACTGAGCCACCCAGGTGCCCCTCCAATACCTTCACATGGTTGTGTTTCTTCTATTTATTTTTTTAAGAGTTTTAAATTTATACCTATACACTGGTTACTTCTTTGCAAGCATTTACACCCTTATCTTTTCTGGACTTCTCTTGAATAAGAAATAAACTTTAATGTGTTTTAATCCACTATCTTTGGGTGTCTGTTACTATGAAGCCAAACCTAATCTTAACAGACACAGCGACGATCAGAATACACTGCCTGTGGGGCGCCTGGGTGGCTCAGTCGGTTGAGCGTCTGACTTTGGCTCAGGTCATGATCTCACAGTCCATGAGTTCGAGCCCCACGTTGGGCTCTGTGCTGACAGCCTGGAGCCTGCTTCCGATTCTGTGTCTCCCTCTCTCTCTGACCCTCCCTCGTTCATGCTCTGTCTCTCTCTCTGTCTCAAAAATAAACATTAAAAAAAAATTAAAAAAAAAAAAGAATACACTGCCTGAGAAATGGAATTATCAGTCTCAGGATGAACCTGAGACAGGAGGCAGAGTGGGTTCCACGGGAAGACAGCTGCTTCAAATGCCATTTGCCGAAACTGCAAAACGCAACCAGCAGACAGAGAAAAAATGGCAAAGTTTTGCCAGCCTTGGTAGTAAATGTTCTTTAAAGTATCCCATAAATTGAAAACAAACAAACAAACAAATCTAAGTAGGACACTAGGGAGAGCTTCCTTTTTTTACACGTTCAATGATCATAAATTCCAAATTTAAAAGACTTCCAACACATAAAATATGAGGTCCCAAAGCCATATGATCTAGTCTGACTGTCCATGCCACCCGGTCGTCGGCTAGAGAAACATCCTCGCTATCCCTATACACCATTCAGAATGCAAGGTGACTTTTTGGTTATATTGCCTTTTTGTCCTTTCCGATTGGATTTACTTTTGTTTTCACTTCCCGTTAGTGGAATGACTGCACACAGTGACTTGCTCTCAATTACACGTGCAGATATGCTGATAGATACTGACACATAGAACATCATTGCCTAGGATTCCCATCTAAGACCAGAAACAGAAGCCCGGACATAGAAAATGATCAAAAACCATTGGCTGATGCTACGTTTCTGGCACAAGGACAGAGCTTCTTGGAGGTCTCCCCCCTTACTTGCCTTCCTCTTCTGGCCAGACATCAGAAGATAGGGAAACAGGAGGCAACTTCGGTGAACTGGATGATGTTGTCATGGGTGGAAGCCACAGGTGGTGAGAGAGAAAACATGACACCCAGTTGCTTTCAGCTACTCAACTGCTTCTCTAATCCATTACTAAATAAGAAACTAATTTGAGCTGATTATATGCAATCAAGTTTGTTTGTTTTCTGAATAGGTTTAGTCCCTGCTGGAGTTCGGGAAAGCTCTCTTTATCAAATTGAAATCTCTTCATGGAAGAATAATACTATTTATTGTTGTTGTTGTTACTGTCCCCAGGGAGTTGACAGATGCGGGACTGTATTTCCCATTACACAATATTTTCCCTCTCTTAATCTCTCTTATATGTTATTGTTCTGTGGTCCCCTAACCTTCTGCCACCATTACCACTTTGTACTAAGGAAAGCCAGCAACAGGGTTCTGTGATGGGCAGTGTTAATCGACATCTTGCTACCCACCCATAACACAGTCACCGTGGAGCCAGAACATGTCTCTCTTTCTCTCTCTCCCCACACATACACTCCACCTGCCTATACTACCCCCCCCAACACTCATACACACACACACAAACACACGCACACACACACACGCACCCCATAACATTGGAGGGCTTTTTAAATCTTTTTATTTCTGTCCCGGGAATTGGAAAACAAAGTCCTTGGTTTATCAGGTTGTGTAAAATATTTCCCAAACCATCACAACGCGTACTTGTTATGTACTCGTTATCATCAGCTCCGTGGCTCTCCCCGTCCACACTTTCTGCAGCCTGACGGGTTAGCATCTCTGCGTGCTCTGCACTGTAGATTCAGTTACCTCTGAATCATAAGCAAAGCCTGCAATAACCTGGCGAGGCACTCCTTCCATCCATACGCCGGAGTTCTCTGCTCTCCCCACCCCTTGAAGCACCACCACCATTCCCTGCTTCCCTGAAGAGCCTTTGACATCAGCTTCTGGTCTTGGAAAGATGACAATTTAGAGACTTGGGTTGCTGTCGCGAGAGTGCACAAGAACACCAGGTAGGAAAGCGACGTTGCTTTCTGTGCAGGTTGTAAACGACACTCTTCCCAATTCTCATGTTAGGTGTGCTGTAATCTAAGGAGCATGCTTGTCTCTGAAATGTAAATCTTCACTTACTTTCTAAGCAAGTTTTCAATCCTGGAGAATTAATGTCCTGCACATCTTCTGCAACTCACTGAGGAGGTGTGAACTTCATATATCGAGGCTATTGACTCCCCCTAACAGTAGGATATGATCTTTGAAACATTTATTTCCAAAAGAAAGCATCTCCTTAAATTGTTTCCTTCATACGATTGTCTGGATCGCTCCTTTGAAAAAAATGGAAGTCATCTGAGAGGGAGTTGGCTACAGTCTGAAGAGGATGTTTTTTCCCTGTCACATGTGGACACCAGACTGGCTAACTTAGGGTCTTCAGAAATCTGTCAAGTCTGAGTAAGAAATATTAGAAAATATTAAAATGCCTCCACGGGGTTGAAGTGTCTGTCTGTGCAGGTTTTCTGGAACAGTTCCTTTCTGGGATGGAATGGCTGGGTGGCTCAGTTGGTTAAGGGTCTGAATCTTGATTTCAGCTCAGGTCATGATCTCGGGGTTGTCGGATTGAGCCCCAAACTGGGCTCTGCACTGAGCAAGCAAGGAGCCTGCTTGGGATTCAATCTCCGCTCCTCTCTCTGGCCCTTCCCCTGCTGTGCTCATTCTCTCTCTCTCAAAATAAATAAATATTTAAAAAAAAAAAAACAAAAACTGCTTAGAATTAAAAAAAAAAAAAACTACCCTCTCACCAGTTGACTGAGAACCAGTGATAATCATCACATTGCCTTTCTTCAAACATTAACCCCTTAACACCTCAAGGGCCCTTCAACCAGCTGAAGACAAAGCAATGGAAACCACACACTTGCTTTGTTGACTTGCAGGTGTGTGTCTAATGCATTCTTTCTCAGACTAGGGTATTTGGAACACCTATATTAGAATCCTCCAAGATCTTTCTTTTTTAGTGGATTACTGGGCTATTTTTCAGAGCTACTGAATCAGAATCTTTGAGTTAGGAGCTCTGAAATCTGTATTTTTAATAAGTAATCATATAGTTCTTACAAAACACCAAACTTGAAGAGGCAGGTCAAGAAATAGGGCAAAAAGAGAGGCCTGCCAATATTAAGCATATATTAAATATATAATATTAAATGTATATTAATATGTATTAAATTATATTTATTACATTATTATTAAATATATTAATATATATCAAGTATAAAACATATATGTCAGATATATATATATATATATATACACACATATATATATATATGAAATGGAAGCAAAATGAAATTTAGCTGGGACTTTCCAGATAAAAGCATATGTAATAAAAATCAACTATATTATATTTTGTTTTGTTTTGTTTGTTTGTTTGTTTTAATATGAAATTCATTGTCAAATTGGTTTCCATACAACACCCAGTGCTCATCCCAACGGTGCCCTCCTCAATACCCATCACCCACCCTTCCCTCCCTCCCACCCCCCATCAACCCTCAGTTTATTCTCAGTTTTTAAGAGTCTCTTATGGTTTGCCTCCTTCCCTCTCTGTAACCTTTTTTTTCCCCCCTTCCCCTCCCCCATGGTCTTCTGTTAAGTTTCTCAGGATCCACATAAGAGTGAAAACATATGGTATCTGTCTTTCTCTGTAGGACTTATTTCACTTAACATAACACTCTCCAGTTCCATCCACGTTGCTACCAAAGACCAGATTTCATTCTTTCTCATTGCCAACTAGTATTCCATTGTGTATATAAACCACAATTTCTTTATCCATTCATCAGTGGATGGACATTTAGGCTCTTTCCGTAATTTGGCTATTGTTGAAAGTGCTACTATAAACATTGGGGTACAAGCGCCCCTGTGCATCAGCACTCCTGTATCCCTTGGGTAAATTCCTAGCAATGCTATTGCTGGGTCATAGGGTAGATCTATATTACATTTTTTAAGGTACCCAAGTTCTGTCTCTCTTCGGCATGCCTGTTAAATTAATACTGAAAATTAAAAAAAAAAGAAAACAAACGTGCAAATTGAAGCACAGTAGACCCTTGCATTCTCATGTTCAAAGTTAGTTATTAGTGATTGCTTTTTTTTTTCTTAAGACCACAGAAAGCGGAAGTGGGAATGAGCCTGGAAATATCAATATTCTTTGGGATTTTATACTTCTTTTCATCTTCAAAGTGCCTTACAAAATTCTCTAATTAGGCTCACACGCTCTGGCTCCTAGTTGTATCTCTAATCATAAGACAGCATACGTGCTCTTCGTTCCTTAGCTCTGATAAACGTGCCATTCTTAATCATTACTAAATTAAAGGGGGAAAAAGTGTTTGTAATAATTTCTACTTAATTAAAACAAATCTGGACATTTCCTTAAATGTAAGTCCAATTGCCTGGACCCTAATCTATATTAGCAAAGTTTGGCCATTATTTATTCGGCACACAGATAAGTTTTAATTGTAGAATTATCTAGAATTAAACGTAGTGGTTAAAACAGTTGCATTTCTGACCAACCTAAAATATTACTCGAAAGGATTTCATTTTATTTCCTTGAAAAATTTTTAGTTTTACATATCCTTACTGTTTTAAAAATCACTTTTTAGCTGGCTGTGCTTTTTAATACACTTTTAGGTGTATGTGAGATAGGTTAGTCTTTAAATTGAGAACTAAACATGAAGATCAGAAAGTCTATATTTTATTTTCATTTCTGGCACTAACTAGTTATACGATTTCAGATAAGTCATTTATCATTTCTGGATGTTGGTTTCCTCCTCTGTAAATTAGAGACGGGTCTTCCAGCTCTGTGACCCTAAGAGTAACTGTATGCCTCTCAGCATGTCTAGCCACGCACGGGTGTTCAAGAAGCCTGTCTAGCATGTTCTGTTAACATCAGGTGCGTGTAGAGCTTGAGCATCAGAAGAAGCTACCTGGTCACCAGGCATTTCATCCCTCAACTATAATATGGCCAATTAAATAGCAGTAGAACTAGCCAAAAATAGAAGCATCTGAACCTAAGTCTTTCAAGCGTGTCTTTGGCTTGAACCCACATTGTATGGACAAAGACTATCGAGTCGCCCAAATAATGTCTACGGAGTCACTGGAAAATGTTACCTTTACTTTTTTCCCTCCATCCCTAACTGAGGCCTTCTTCAGAATTCAAGTCCCTTTCTCTTGTTTCGCCTGCTGTGGAAAAGTATAAAAATAAATTGCCATTTGAAGCTTTATTAATTACTCACACCTTGAGTGAAGGTGATGTCGTGTCCTTTTCCGAGAGCATGTGTTGGGTTGAGATGAGGAGGAAGGTGAAAGCTTTGGTCTGGGGGGAGCGTGGGTGTCGGGGAAGGGACATGATCTCCGTCAAACTGGAAGAAAGAGTGAGAGAGTGAATGATGAGAATGGAGGGATGCACACATGGTCGTCTAGGAAGCAGAAAGCCCTGCCTGCCCACGTGATGCAGCAAACAGTAGCGATGGCCTGGTCACGAGGACCTATTCTTGTAAGCAGGATTCCCTGCATTTACAACCTCCTGGGGGCATATTCCTTTCAGGTCTAGACTGTGAACCACAAATATAAAAAATAAAAGATATGGGGCACCTGGGTGGCTCAGTCAGTTGAGCGTCTGACTTTGGCTCAGGTCATGATCTCACCGTTTGTGGTTCGGGCCCTGCGTCGGGCTCTGTGCTGACAGCTCAGAGTGTGGAGCCTGCTTCCAATTCTGTGTCTCCCTCTCACTCTGGCCCTCCCCCGCTCACACTCTGTCTCACTCTCTCTCTCAAAAATACATAAACATAAAAAAATTTTTTTTAAATAAAAGATAAAAAGAGAGAGACAGACAGACAAAGAGAAGAAAGAAAAGAAAAATGGATTGCAACAAGTCAAAGGTCCCCATGAGTTCCATGACTATGTGAGTCCATGCATGTGTGCTGGTGGCCCGGGACCAGGAAGGGTTAACAGAAGTAAAACGGTCTCGCTTCAAAGTGGGTGGAAAGGTAAAGAACGTAAGGATCACATCTGCCTCTTAATAAACATACAATGTGATATCTGGATAGATAGTTGTGTTTTCTGTGGATGCTGTGAATTCTCCCTTTGATAGGATCTATTTCCTTGGGTACCTTGGGTTAGAGATGATCCAAAGAAATACTGGTAATAACCTCAGAAGCAAAAAAGGAATCCAAAATATTCTGATTTGATATTTTACTCCTAGTGGACTCTTTTTTAATGTTTATTTATTTTATAAGAGAGAGACAGAGACAGCACGAGCGGGGTAGGGGCAGAGAGAGAGGAAGACACAGAATCTGAAGCGGACTCCAGGCTCTGAGCTGTCAGCACAGAACCTGACGCAGGACTCGAACCCACAAACTATGAGATGACGACCTGAGCCGAAGTTGGATGCTTAACCGAATCAGCCACCTGGTCACCCTGTCACAGTGGACTCTTGAGAAGGAACACCACTGTGATGGATTCACATTTTAACTAAATAAAGCATGTGCCTTTTCTCTCAGCACAATGCTCTGTTAGGAATTGGTACCATTGCTTTGGTCAGACACCCCTCCACGGCAGTTCGACAATCATGAAACCCAGTCTGTAAGCAATGAGGACTTTAGGGTAAGCATATTCTTTTTTTTTTCAGTATATGAAATTTATTGTCAAATTGGTTTCCATACAACACCCAGTGCTCATCCCAAAAGGTGCCCTCCTCAATACCCATCACCCACCCTCCCCTCCCTCCCACCCCCCATCAATAGGGTAAGCATATTCAACAAAGAAAGACCCAGCATGCCCATTCTAATTTGAATTTAAGATAAAGAACAAATATATTTTTTAGTATCACTATATCTCATGCACTGTTTGAGCCATACTTCCGCTTGGTTTCTCTGACATTCAGGTTTCGCAGAGCATCTTGAATTTAATATGGCGACGTTAGGTGGTTTTCAGCAGAACTATTTCAGCCTAATCTTGATGGTTTGAACTGAAATATGGAGACGCACTTTGTTCCTTTTTCACATTATCCTGTTACCAAAAAGAACAGGAGACCGACTCATTCCTGCAGGTTTGCAATTAAAATACCGAGTGTGTGACCATGTGCGGCCATAGCCTTTGGCCCAATTTTATCATTTTAAATAACCATTTCTAAACAAGGGGAGAGTGCTTGCAAATTACGGAAGACTTGCATAATCCGCATAACGTCAGGATTGAATCCAGATTAAATAAGTGAGAGTCAATGATTCACTGGTGCTTTGTTAGTCACTACATGAGTGTAATTGTGTAATACGTCTCTGTATTTTTCACTCCTGCCTGTCTTTAGGAGACACAATGCATTGTTTTCCCTGTGTGACATGCTCTCTGCTCCAACACGGCTTCAGACCCAGTCACAGCCCCGGCTGGTCTCACAGGCCCTGAGAACCCCACCTGGAACCCTGAAAGTGGCCAGGTACTGGTCGCCTGAATGACAGTTGACCCTTGAACGACGCGGTTTTGAAAAACCTTGTTTGTGCACAGGTTTTTTTTTTCCACAGTAGAGTTCTATAAATTTATTTTGTCTCCCTTATGATCTTCTTAATAACATCTTTTCTTTTATATACTGTATGAGGCATATATACATATAACGTACAGAATACATTTCACTCAACTGTTTATGTGATCAGCAAGGCTTCCGGTCAACAGTAGGCTATCAGTAGTTAAGTTCTGGGGGAGTCCAAAGTTACAGGTGGATTTTCAACTGCACAGGGCTTGGTGCCCCTAAAAGGTCAACTACACACTCTGTGCACCATCAGTAGGGCCTTTTGGCGGATGAGATTGACTCATTCAGTTCCACTCAAGCATCTTTGGTTTCCTACCTTCTAAGCACAATGTACGAATAAGGAAAGAAAATAGTCAAATAGGAAATAAAAAAGCATAAATCTTTCTGAAAGAGTCTTCACTAGTCTTCTACAGCCTCTGATTCTCTCATGCCCCATCAGTCTCAGTAGATAACTCCCTTTCAGCATCAGAGAGAAGACGCGATGCCTCTTCAGACCCTAAGCCCAGGGAAAGGGCTGATTCTGTTGAGGGAAGTCCTGTCCTTCCATACCTGCCCTTGATCTGTCTTCCTCCTCTCTCTTCAGATCTCTAGTCTTTTGTTTATCCCCGCGCTGTTTTCATCTTCAACCTCCCTCTCTCTTCTGTCTACTGCTCCACCACTGGTATGCGTTCTCAAGTGTCTCCTCTATCAGAAAAATGGAAATAAAAATCCTGCCCTTGGCCCCTGTTGTTTCCAGCTGTGTCTCTCTTTCCCTTCCTTTAAAAGGGGTCTTTGAACACATCTTCAGTCCCGCACGCTCCTTAACCTCTATAAACACTGACTTCTGCCCCTGCTTCTTTCCCAATAATCACCCAGTTGTTCAATCTAGCAGACTTTTTTGTTTCATTCCTTATTTAATAAGACCTTTCTGCAACCTTTAGACACTCACTTTTTGGGGTTCATGACACTGCTTTCTCCTTAACTTTATCCCACATCTCTTGCTGTTTCTCCTCAGGTTCTTTTGTTGGCTTACCTTCCACAAAGCTTGCCTTAAATTTGTGTCATTTCCAAGGGTTTCCTTCTGAACTCCCATCTCATAGTAATGAGCACCTTATCCCTGTGTGATTTCCATTCTTCCCATTGCATCAACCACCATGTGTGTTTTAGAGCAGAAACTGTGAACTCAAGCTGAGTTGAAAGCCAAGCTCCGCTCCTCCTCCGTGAGGCTGTAGAAGGGAAATCACTAACTGTTCCTCCCCACACCAAAAACTATCGTCAGTACCCTGCAGGCACAAACCACCGGGGATAACACTACCATTCGCTACAACAACCACACAGACTACTGGGAACAGCAAGGTGTCTGAGTAAGAGGATGCTAGGAAGAACCTAATACAGGATCTGGGTATCAGTTGGGTGATTGAGGGCGGGTCTAAGGAAGAGGGCAAATGGTCTAGACAGGGTGTTGTGGACAATAACCAGGCAAACAAATAAATGTAAAAACCCAAATGTTTGTCATTCAATTTTACTTGCACAGCATCACAAGATATATATATACACACCATGGTTGCATATATAGTGGCAACGAAGTGGTTGGAATGATGACAAAGAACGTGATTCCCATGTACTTGCTCTGGAGAAAATCAGACAGAGGGACGGGCAAGCTGCCAAAAGTGTCGGTCTTTCAGATACACGCTACAAAGTGCAGTCGCTTCTCTGAAGTTTGTCTGACTTCATCTGCACAACCCAAGTCCAGAAATGAGCTTGCCAATCTACCACAGTCATTTCTCCATCAAGAGTTCCAGTATCTCCCTGTTGAGTCTTTCCTGGAGTATCTTACTCCTCTGGCTTCCTTGTTTCCCCATAAAATGAAAAATCACAATTCAGTGAAGCCATATTCAATGGAAACAAACTTCAGAAAGGGTCTGCAATATTAATTAGAATGTAACTTAAAATGTCCCCAGTACCCGCGCTATGCTTTATTCAGATAACATGGCTGCAGATTAGGTTAAGATGCCTCTGCCTTACATTTTTGGATCAATCATAAAATTTGGGTCAGTGATAAATCAAGTATGGAATCAGGTATCTAATTTGAATGTCATTGTAAATATATATTTCTTAATTGAAGAATTAATACTCTGCAGAATTTAAATGTTTGCTCCTTGGTGACTGTTGAATCCGAACCCTCTTTCCACAATTGAGAATATAGGATCTTAATAAAAACAGTCCATTTCTTTTCTTATTTAATTCAAGTTAGCACATAGTGAAAAAGAGTCTGTTTCCATAACAGTCTCTTTGTAATATTTATTGGGTCTAAAATCATAAATGGTTAGTCCAATCTAGTAAAGATGATTTCACTGACAGTCTCAATCATTTGGTTATCAAACATTCAATTATAATAGAAGTAATATTTATTTGCCCGTTTGCTAGATGCCACGTGCTATGTTAAGCATTTTACATAAATTATCACATTCAATCCCAACAGTAATTCCATGACGAGGGTAACATTATTTTTCAGGTTTTATATAGATGAGGAAACTTGATTTAGCAAATTTAAGGAACTTGTCCAAGGTCACACAGCTTGTAAAATTCACACTTGCTTTCCTTAGTCCAGAGTCTGAGCTATGGAAGGGAAAATTCTATCACCGCCAGAACCTGTAATTCCTGAGGCCACATGGACATGAATATCTTTAAGTAGCTCTGAATTATTTCCTTAGGTGTTTCCCTCACATTCTCCATTCATTTCAACACACGTTTTTGGTGATCTGTTTCCTGAAAGACGCTGTACCAAGTGACTCCGACTAGGAACCACCCAGAGAAGTGAAATTGGGGAGCAGTTCTCAGAGTCTTAGCTCATGGCTCGAAGCTAAGGCAGGAAGACTTCTGTGGTGTATCCTCCTTCTGGGTCAGGTGTCCCAGTAACAGGGGGAAATAATCGAAGGCAGCGTTGCACCCTATACTCTGGGTGCACGTAACCCATAGACATCTCGGCTAACCGCTATTTGACGTTACTACAAAGAGAGAAGGGCAGAAGGAGCTTGTAGCCAGAGCTGAATGCAGTGGCCAAATATTTCAAAGAGAACTTCTCTGCTTCACAAAATAACCATCACGCTTAGTTATTTTTTGGAAGAGTGGGTCCATCAGTATGTTTTTTCCCTTCGGGCACTAGGAAAATTGGCCCTGGATTTTGCTTCCTGTTGTAATAAGGATCCAGGCTTTGTGCTCCTGGACAGTTTTTTGTTTTTTGTTTTTTGTTTGTTGCTTTTTTTCATTTTTTCAAAATGGTTTCCAGACTCCATTTTCCATTTAGTACACTCTGTCCTGTTTTCCATATGCTTTCATGTTGAACAATGTTACAAACCTTTCTTTAGTCCCACATAATTGCTAAATAAATGGCCAACCATGAATATCAGCAGCAGACTGTATTTACTTCCTTCCAAGCTGTTTTTCTTGCATTTTTTAAAAACGGTGAAATTCAGAATAGGATCATGTTCTGTGACAGACAAGCTCCTAGATTACATCCAGATAGAGTATCCATTATTCCCAATTAAATAATTTTATTTCTGAGTACAAGAGAGGAATGGGAAAAACCACTTACCGTGCACTCAGTGTTGACGATGAGTACCATTTATTGTCTCCCTGCCCTGTGCCAGAAATTAAGATAGAGACTTTGCTTATCTCATAACTCCTTACAACATCTCCATAAAGTGAATATTGTTCCCATTTCACAGATGATAAACTAAAGCCCAGAGATGCTACACAGAGTGAATGACAAATGTTATTCACTAATAAAAACTCAGATTACATCCCAATATTACTTTAACAAACTTAATTGGTACTGTAAATCTGAGACATCCCCATTGTTTCCAAGCCCTAATTTAAAAAAAAAAAAAAAAGGCATCGTAAAATTGGCCACATACAGCACTAGTCATAGAATGTAAACTTAATCATTAATTTAACCATACACATCGTTTAGTTTTGCTAAATAGTTATTGCTCTAAAAAGAATCACAGATGCCCCAGGGGGAAAAAGAAAAGCCCCTCTTGCCACTTGTCATTTCTGCTGCCAGGTTGCAGGCGGAAGTGTCTGTTAAAACTCTGACTTCGGGGGCACCTGAGTGGCTCCGTCAGTTAAGCGTCCCACTCTTGGTTTCGGTCCAGGTCAAGGTCTCACGGTTTGTGAGATCCAGCCCTGCATCAGGCTCTGCGCTGACAGCGAGGGCCCTGCTTGGGATTTTTCTCTCTCCCCCTCTCTTTCTGCCCCTCCCCGGCTCATGCTCTCTAAATAAATAAATGAACAAACAAACTCTAAAAATAAACAAACAAACAAAAACCTCTGACTTTATGGGGTGCCTGGGTGGCTCAGTCATTTAAGCATCTGACTCTTGATTTCAGCTCAGGTCATGATCTCATGGTTCATGAGTTCGAACCCTGCAATCAGGATCCTTGCTAACAGTGCAGAGCCTGCTTGGGATTCTCGATCACCGTCTCTCTCTTCCCCTTCCCAGTGCCCCCCCCCCCCAATAAATAATTAAAAAAAAAAAAAAAACCTCTGACTTTGGGGTAAATTTTTACCCCTTGACTCCTATGTACCACTTCTCCTCAGTGAGACTCTGCAAAGGGCAGATGCAAAAATTACCTTTAATTTGGAGCCACTGACAGGCAAGTTACAGGGATAGATGAGGATATCATAGGAAACAGAATCCATATCAGTCATTTGGAAATAAAATTAGATGTGTGAGCAATATGTCATTTTCCCCCTGAGTTTACTCTTTTTAACCTCATTCTCCCTTCTTTGACTGGCTTCTTAAGTTCCCCTGCTTCCCTCAAAATCCACCCAGAATCCCCCTTCTCAGTTCTCTTGGCAATGAAGAAGAAAGAATTTTCCTGCCCAGGTTCCTTAGGACTTTGCCTCAAGTGAAGAATGGAAAAGAGACTTGCCTTTTGCAGGCGCCCAGTGCCTAAGGAATCATGCTCTCTGGAGATCCTTTCAGAAGCGTTTGTTAGTTCCTCCATTAACTAGCAGTTACTAGTACTCTCTGCCTGCTCCTGGCCTTAGTTCATTCAGTTAGTAAAACCGTTTGCTGATTCATTTTCTTCTCTTTTTTAGTTACTTCACGTTTCTGCCACGGGTGCCGAATTAAACCCGTCCTAAACCTGAATTAAATGTGTCTTATTCCACCCACCATACCTTCCTACAAGCCATGCTATGCCCACAGCCAACTGATATTTAAAACACACACACACACACACACACACACACACACACACTTCTATTGAATATCCAGGAGATAATAGCTACAGCTGTTAACTATAAAGGAAAATTCATGGTACACATGAAGTTATTTACTTGTGTTACTTTAGAGCATTTTCTGACAGAGAATATGAGAATTCTTTCATATACTATCATGCTTCAAGAATAGATATTCATCTCCAGGAAAATGGCTCTCTTGAGTTATTTATTTGAGAATAAAAATAATAGAATACTGGAAACTTCTAGAAGCTGGAAAATGACTTGCAATAGCAGCAGGAACCTGCCCAAGTTGTTCTCTTCTCCTCCTTTCAAACCCTTACATATGTGTTCATTTAGTCCTGCTAAGTGAATTTTTTATTTAAAATGAAATGCTCTAGGGCGCCTGGGTGGCTCAATCGGTTGAGCATCTGACTTCGACTCAGGTCGTGATCTCACTGTTTGTGAGTTCTAGCCCCGCGTCGGGCTCTGTGCTGACAGCCCAGAGCCTGGAGCCTGCTTCAGATTCTGGGTCTCCCTCTCTCTGCCCCTCCCCACTTATGCTCTGTCGCTGTCTCTCTCTCTCTCTCAAAAATAAATAAACATTACAATTTTTTAAAATTTTTAAAAATGTCCTCTAATGATAATGCATAACCAAATGATTAAAATAAGGAGGTCTTCCTTCTTCCCTTCCTTCTTTCTTTCCTTCCTTTCTTCCTTCGTTCCTACTTCATTTCTTTCTATTACTGAAAACTCATGATAGAAAGACATTTTAAAATTTACCAGCAAAATTGAATTGGTCATTCTAATCATCCACTTAATACCTGTGAATTCATAAAAAAAATGATCATACACATTAACTGTATTCATTTGGGGAGCATAAAAACAATTCTAGGATATTTCAAAGCTGTATCTATCAATTCCATTTACAATAAATAGAGATTTCCTTCTTCATGTTGCCTTCTTGATAAGTCAGTAAAAACTGCCCCATAATCAACTGAATGGATCGTAATGATACTTAAATTTAAGAAATTTGCTATCATTCATTTCGGTTTTTTTTTTTTTTCTGAAATGCTGTATTCTCTGAAGAATGAAGATAGGCAATTCTTCAAGAAATTTGCTATCATTCATTTCGGTTTTTTTTTTTTCTGAAATGCTGTATTCTCTGAAGAATGAAGATAAGCAATTCATCTTTACCACTGAGGTTGTCGGAATGTGTATTTTTGGAATATAAAGACATACTTTTCATGCTATGATAAAACACACATACTTTGGGGTTGCTCCAAAGCCAAAACAGTGCTGCCGACAGATAGTAAAATTCTCTGGGGATTCATCTGTGAGAAACTAAGGTCAAACTTTGAACTTGGTGTTGCGGACAAGTGACAACGAAAATGTAACTCATTACACATTGTCAAGTGTGGAGCTAGAACCTTAGAAGCATATCTAGAAATGTCAACTACATATGTGGGAAATGAAATGCATGTATAGCAATTTGTAGAAATAGCAAATTATCTCTAATTATTCTTATTTAAAGCAGATTGTCCTGAAACTGTAATTGACTTTATGATTTTGCACATCTGAGCTTTATTTTCCTGCTTACCATTTAAGTAAACAATACATGTATCTTTTTAAACTACCAATTAGCATATCAGTACATGAACAAATATCCCTCCTTTGACCAATCAAATATAGACATAAATCTTTGACACGATTTGACTGAAAGCACGTTACATAGAAAGGTCTTGAAACACCCACAAATGTGTAGGAAATAGAAGTAGTATGGGTTTGGAGAGATCACAGTTTAACTATTTTCCAATAGGATGCAAACGAACCTTTTCGTCCCCTTTTGTAAGAGTGTCAAGAGGCTATTTTTCACCTCGTTGGTTTCCTCAATAATGTAAGCTTCTTGTAAGTTTCCTGTGAAACAATCAAATGGAGGTTGTAATCTCTGTGTCCACTCCCAAGCTTGTTTACAATGATACTCACTTGCCCTTAAAACGGGGACTTGTTTTTTTCTTCTCACCATGTGTGCAGTTAGTTACTTTCAAGAAATTATAAAAAACTTAATTCATAACAGTAAAACACAAAAACTAAACAGCAAAACAAAAACGCCAATACAATCAAGAAATTAAAAAAAAAAAAACCAAAACCTTATCTTTTATTTTTAAGAATTATTCTTAAAGAGTTTTAAAAATTGAAAGCCATTGAAACAAGGCACCGGTCGGATCCAATATATTATTTTCCAAAAAGGTGTTTAATGGGCCTCTACAGGGACATTTCCTAAATCCTAAACATAGCAATAATAGAGACAACTCTCATTAATAGATCATGACTAATGCTTTAAGCCACGCAAACTATTTCTGGGGTGCCCCACAACCCTGTGAGGTGATACGATTTATCTCCATTTTCTAGTTGAAGGAAGCAAGACCTACTGAATTTAAATGTCTGGCTCAAAATCATACAACTAGAAAAGGGCAGAGCAGTGGTCTGAAGTCTGCTCAGCACAGCTCCAATAGTCTTAACACATTCCATGTTGCTTCCGGTGGCCCTGAGGCAGAGTGTTCCTGGTCGTCACAGATCAATAATGATTATCTGCAATGAACAAGCTGGAAAAAGGGAAAACATATTGCTGGCTTGCAAATTTGGTTGCCACCATTTAATGTCTTTCATTTCCCTATTCCAAAGACTGTATTATTTCCTAACAAAACTGAAAAAAAAAAAAAAAGAAATATATTTTGTGAGTGTATCACACGTTTGGTTAATAAAATGCCTAACTAGAGTTGATGAATTTATCCCTCTAGGCATGTCAACATTCTATATTTGAAAAGTATAAAATGTACAACGGGGCCATTTTTTGCCATCTTTTAAAATAATCAAAACTTGCCTCACGACTTGGAATTTAAAACTCATTTTCAATCATTGGTTGACAGAGTCTTTATGTCAATTAGATACAGATGCCTAACCTCTGACTCCGTTGGAATTTATTTTACATCACAAGTTCCACCTCTCTCAAAAGAATACTCTCTTAAATTCCTTTTGCTACAAGAGATGAGACACACTGCTAAAGAAAATGAAAATAAAGGTACGTCCTTTCCAGTAAAGGACAATGAGCGTCTTTTCACAAATAACCAAAGAGGAGGTCAGACACTAAATTCCTGCCATGGCCACCCTCTTGGTAATCCTCCAAAATTTGTAGGGTAGGCGTAGATCCTTGCTAAGGCTAGGTCCCGCTCAATAAACATTAAAGACCCGCTCCTGATTTTTCCCTCTCCCCAACACAGTCAAGTACACATCCGAGTATTACATTTTGTCCTGAGACTCATGTGGACATAAACTATAAGGAAGAGAGTATGGGGAAATTTTGAGCCAGGTTCTGTATCCCTGGCAGAAGCAATACGTAATTATTGAGTGGATGCTTTGAAAATCTGTTCAAGCTCACGCTTTGGTAATAGAATGGAAGCGATGATCACTATACCTGGTAACAGTAAGAAAGAAAACGAAGATTCATAGTTATTTCTGGTCCCTGTTGTCTTCTTTGGTGAGTAAACAGTGTTTAGTCAGGTGCCAAATTCAAGCGATCCACGTATTTTAGTTGGCTAAGCTAATTTCAAAAAAATTTGAGTAAGCCACCAATATTTTTAAAAAAGAACATCTTACACAAAAAATCTATATCCTAGTTCTTTTGAAAAATCAAACCTCTATATCCTGTCACCAGAAATTCTCCCTGGAGCAAAGTGAGACTCATTCATTTCTACAAATGTTTGAATGTGCACAGCATTCTTATAAGAGATGAGTAGAACACTTAAGAAAGGCCAAAGATAAGATCATTTTCTAATTTCCTTTTTTGTGCTTTTTTTTTTTTTTTTTTGGCTTGTTTGTTTTTCTTTCTAAGTTGAGATTGGGGGAGGACAGGTAGGGAAAGTTGAAAAGGAGGCAGGAGACAAGTTACCAGCAAGGTTAATTTGATTGTTCTCTCATTAATAAGAACATATTTTGAAGGAGTTACGCACATTACATTTTATGCGTCTGCCTAGTGATACTCCAGTGTATCCATTCGATAGACAGTTCCTTACCTTCTACAGAGTCTCACTTGGTGAGAATGCAAACTTATTTCCAAATTAGAAAATAATCTTTCATGGGGCGCCTGGGTGGCGCAGTCGGTTAAGCTTCCGACTTCAGCCAGGTCACGATCTCGCGGTCCGTGAGTTCGAGCGCCGCGTCGGGCTCTGGGCTGATGGCTCGGAGCCTGGAGCCTGTTTCCGATTCTGTGTCTCCCTCTCTCTCTGCCCCTCCCCCGTTCATGCTCTGTCTCTCTCTGTCCCACAAAGAAATAAACGTTGAAAAAAAAATTTTTTTTTAAATAAAAAAAGAAAATAATCTTTCCGTACATCCACCAATATGTGTTGCCATATAAGTGCTCAAAACTGACAACAACAACAAAATTAATGCAGAAAGGGAGAAGGAAGTGTTTTGGGTTATACAGCAGACTGTGTATGTACCTACGTCAAACTGCTTTCGCTAGTTAACGGTGCTTTAACTTTTAGGAAATGGGTGTCATTGTTTAAATGTCCTGTAATAAATCATCTCTGTGAAATCAGACTAGGATTGTAGTTAAAGCACAACTTTCAAGTTTGTTAGATGATGGTAATTGTACCCATGCCAAAATCCCATGGTGCTCTGGGGGAAGAGACTATGTGTTAAGGTAGATTAAACTTACTATACATTGATTACTGATTTTTAAGTGATAATAAGTGTCAAAAACTGAGTCATTAAAAATGGAGCTTTATGAACAGGCAAATATGTCTGTAGGTACCTGTCTCAGAGTCGCAGGTTCAAGTTCCCCTTAACCTTTAACCGAATGGTTTTTTACCTGTGGTTCATGGATCCCCTAGACGTTCACAGAAGAGCTTTTTGAGGTCAGACCACGAAGCCCTAAAATGGAAAACAAAACTTAGTGTGTATGAGCTTTTGATGTTTTGGTGTGTGTGTGTGTGTGTGTGTGCGTGTGTGTGTGTGTGTTAGGAAGAGGACCTATAAGTTTAATCCATTGCACAAACCCCATTATAATTGACTAATAAACATTGAGAGGAAAATAACAACTATAATTTGGGTCATTTGTTTAATAAGGTTAACCAACGAGTCAGTTGTAACTTGGATCATTATTCACTTATGTCAATGGGCGAAATGACAGCCAACGTTTAATCAGGCAGCTACAAGAGCACGCACTGTCCCATCGGCAGCTTGGCATTCATGGCTCAGCTGCCTACAAAAGGAGTTGAGTTTAGAGCCGCGATGTCAGGTGACCCTTGCATTTAATAACTGTGACAGCGGACACAAGGACTCTGTTTGCTCTTTCTGCCAACAGTTTGAGGGGCATCAGAATGGAAAGGGTGTCAGGTGGAAGGCTATTGACGAGAAAGCAGGAGGGAGCTCTTGTGGAGACATTTCACACATTGTGAATGCTTTGTGAGACTTGATTTAACAGAATACATTTCTGCAACACTAAATGCATTTCGTACAGCAGCAACCTTTCCTTAACAAATCCGTATGTTTAAAAAAAAACAGATGAATTGTGTACCATGCTTCAGGGAAGAAAACTTTAATGATCCCGAGAAAACAATAACTTTTCCTTTTACCCTCTAAAAGTACATTTTGTGAATTCTGTACTATCTAACGTTAGATTGATCGCATATCCTGTGATGTTCTTTTTCCTCTAGAGGCAAGGAATGGAAAGAGGGGGGAAAAACCACATTCACTTTGAGGCTTTTCCTTCAAATTGTGAGTTGATAAACATAATTTCTCTGTATTTTTGCTTCACTGATCGGAAAGGCTGGTCGTTAATGGCCTTTTATTACAAACTTCCTTTAGTACGCAGCCCAGCAATTAGGCATGGGCACGCTCCGTGACCCCTCGTTGCCTCGCCACCGGCTTTGATCAGAACTTTGCTCAGTGACACACATCTAATAACCAGGAGGGGCATGAACTGAACCATCAACACCTTGATTTATTCCTCAACTCACATCCTCGGCCAAATAAGGGTGTAATTCGCTGCTATGCCAATTGCCAATATCACCTTGTGTTCGGGTTGGGGCAAAAACAAAACAAAACAAAATGGAAAAACAAAACAGGCATGCCTCGCTACAAACAAAAGCATGAGGACAGCTCAGCAGGAATTGCAGCCTCCATGACCACCTGGTGCGGTCGCTTAGAAGCAAAGAAATGTTGCTATCAGTTTTGTCGCTTTGCTTTGCCTTCAGTGAAGTTTCTTTCTCTCTCTCGCCCTTTTTTTTTTTTTAATTTAGTACAATAGAACCAAAAAGAGAAAGGACTTTTGGGAAGAGCGCCATAACTGACAAGCAGGATTCTTCTCCGGTAACATTCCAAGCTGTATAGTCCAAAATCATGAACATTCGATTCGGCATGGTTCTTCACACGGAAAAGAGTTGAGAAATGATCACCAAACTTTTTTTTTTTTTTTTAATCTTCACGAATGGATAGGAGAAAACAAAATGGCCGTGACTTACAGCACCTGCCCCAACACTGTAACCCCAAGAGTAGCATAAAACAAACCAACTAAAATTCCCATAACCGAAAGTTCTGCATCAGTGGTCCCAAACTGTAAGGTTTCACGAATCACCTGGGGATCTTGTTACCATGCAGATTCCAGTTTGAAAGGGCTAAGGTGGGACCAGCGTTTCAGCATTTCTAACAGGGACTCCCCCCCTCAATCCCCCCCACTCTCCCCCCACCCTACTCCCACCCTACCTCCACCCTACCCCACACCCCACCCCCACACACACCTCCCCCACCCCACCCTTCCCCACCCACCCTGGCCCCCAGGTGAGGCCAATGCCTCTGGTCCTTGAACCACTCTTTGACTGGCAAAGTACTAAGTAACTCAGAGAGTAACCATTTTTTAGCCCGATTAATCCTCAATGTAGTCTGTGTGTCACTTCATTTTGCATTTAAAGATATTCTGGACTCCTGCCCACCGGATTAGAAGCATAAGAAAGCATTTAGAATGAGCTCTGAAGAAGGTTATCAAATACTCTTCCTTAGAGACATTTAGTAAGATTCCATGATAATTTATAAAGATGTGTTTCTGTTATTATTGTGGAAAATGTGGAAGATACAAAAACGGTAACCAGGTCAACAAAAATCACCCATAATCTCATTTTCCAGAGATGGAGTCTTAACATAATGATGTATATTTCTCATTAGAATCAAAGGTACTTACACATTTGAGACCTAATTCTTTTCTTTGATTCTTGAATAAAGTTTAAAGTTTATTAAACATTATTGCTGTTTTATTCATTTTTCTCCTGAAAAATGGGATTTAGTATTCTGGTCATTGGGGGTACTATAATTTATGAAATGATTTCCTTTCATACAACATGTATGTTGCTTCTGAAATTTCCTTATTTAAAATATCACAGAAACATAGTAATGACGTTTTTAAAATATCTGTCACTGTAAGAACTTGTTACAATTTTGTGTGTTATGTGTATTATGTACTGTAGTCTTACAATAAAGTAAGCTAGGGGAAAGGTTATTAAGAAAATTATAAAGAAGAGAAAATACATTTACAATACTGTACTGTGTTTACTATAAAAATCTCAGTATAGGGGCTCCTGGGTGGCCCAGTTGGTTGAGAGTCTGACTCTTGATTTCAGCTTACGTCATGATCTCACCCTTTATGAGATCGAACCCCCTGTCTGGTTCTGCACTGACAGCCCAGAGCCTGCCTGGGATTGTCTCTCTCTCTCCTTCTCTCTCTGCCCCTCTCTAACTCATGCTCTGTCTCTCTCTCGAAATAAATAAATAAACTTAAAAAAAATCCCAGTATAAGTGGATGCACAGAGTTCAAACCTGTGCTGTTTAAGAAGTTACTGTACATCAAAATAGCTGATATTAGACAGGATTCTGTTGGCCTCGAATGATTAAAATACAATTCAGACTAGCTTTAAGAAGAGTGGTGGTGAAATTTATTGACTCCCATAACTAGGATAATAAGTGTATCATCCGTCTGAGCCACATGACTTTCATTTAGATCAAATAACTGTTTTTCTAAATTACTTTTGATTATTTTGAATTCCACAATTTCTCATACACATTCAAACATTGTGACTGCTAATATTTGGGCTCTGTTTGCAAAAAACTAAAAAGACATCTGTAAAAGTTAAATGACAAAAGTTTTGGGGCGCCTGGGTGGCTCAGTCGGTTAAGCGTCTGACTCTTGATTTCAGCTCACGGTTCATGGGTTCAAGCCCCACATCCAACTCCAAGCTGACATTGCTGAACCTGCTTGGGATTCTCTCCTCTCTCTGTCCCTCCCCTGCTCCAGCTCTGTGTGTCTCTCTCAAAATAAATAAAATTCAAAAAAAAAAAAAAAAGCTCTATGTCAATGTCATGTGTTTTAAATAAAAGTTACTTCCAAAATTATTTTCAGTTTTCATCCCACTTATAGATGGAGATTCGTTTTATTTATGGCACCAAATCAGATATTATTATAAATGATATCCTCAATTCAATGGAAAATTTCAACACTAAAGATCAAGTTTTTGTTTTTAAGGTGATACAAATACAGATTTGGATGGAGTGTAGAATCATGGTAACAGTGATGCTCTTATTAACAGGGAATCTATAGACCAATGATATTCTACCAAAGGAAATGTAAGCTGTTTCTCTTGAAAATGACAAATACATTTAAATCCTACAGTGTTTTTTTTTTTGTTTGTTTTGGTTTTTTGTTTTGTTTTGTTTTCTGCTGGAGCTGATTTTGAACACACACACGTGCACAATTTAGGGTGGGTGAGAACGCTGCATCCTGTTTGCTGCCACCATGATAGGATTCTCAGAAGGTTCACGTCTCTGAAGGACCGTTTTATAAATCAACTGAAGTGTTCCGCAATGACATTGAACCTTTGGTAAACGAGTCATCGAAATTCTCATTGCATTTGGTTCGAAATCAGTTGGAAATCTTTAAGAAATAGAGCAACAAAATAATTCACCTTCTGAAGATTTTTGCCAACTACAATGATTGATAACAACGTTTGTAAATAGGGATATGAGCATTTGAGAACAAAATTGTGTGTGCTATTTACCTTTGAGGTGTTACAATTCTGCTTTGCAATGGCTCAACGTGAAGATGATACCTTCAGGTGATTTTCCTTTTTTGTACCGAATAAATATATATTCTATACCAAGACAGAATGAAATTGAGAAACCCTAGTATTGTGTGGCTTTTAATTTTGTGAAACATTCAAATATAAATAAGGACAACTTATTCGATGAGTTTTGATTTCTAAAAATATGATCTTATTTATGTGTGTGGTGTTTGTGTTAGAGAGAGAGAGAGAGAGAGAGAGAGAGAGAGAGAGAGAGAAATCTTCATTTCTTCAAGGAAACACAAAATGTGTTAACCAGGGCTCCTTCTGGGTAGTGGAACAGAAGAGTCTGAGAAGGAACATCATTTTTTTTAATGTTTATTTATTTATTTTGAGATGGGGGAGCAGAGAGGGAGGGAGAGACAGAATCCCAAGCAGGCTCCATGCCCGAAGCCCAACATGGGGCTTGATCTCACAACTGTGGGTTCATGACTTGAGCTGAAATCAAGAGTCTGACCCTTAATTGACTGAGCCACCCAGGTGCCCCAGGAACATAATTTTTATTTTGCATCTTACTATCTGAAAATTGTATCTTGAGCATGGATTGCTTTTATGATAATCAAACTTTTTGTGAATCTAAGAACATAGATAAAGTCAGTACCTTGAAACACATTAGTCCACCCCCCTTCATGGGTATTAGAAGGAACTTTAGAAATCTTTAAAACTCCAAGTTCACAATTCTCATGGTGACAATTTTGAGAACTGCGCCTGGCCAGAGAAAGAGAAGTCTAGACATTGGTTCAGGTTTTAGGTAACGTCAAAGCCACCATTCTAGTTAACAAAGACAAACACATCTTGTTCAGAGGGCTGGGGTTTTCTGTGATAATTTATTTTGTTTCCGTGTCAGCCAGACCCAGTCACAAAATCCAAGTAATTTCCCATGGAAAAAAAGGAACATATTAATCTCGGAAGTAGATAATTGACTATTTTAAGGCTGGAGAATTAATAGATGTTACCTTCGTATATTTCACCACCGGTGTAATCTCCAAGGAAAGAATGAGCAGAGTAGTTACATTTGTTGAACTTACCTTGGCAGCAAAGAGCACTTTTTCTGGCAGTGATCATGTACTTAGCTGATAAAGGAAAAAATATGTTTGAGAGACCACATGTGAGCGTTAGGAGACATTATTTTCCTGGAAATCTTCTTGGTCCCGAAGAAACTGCTAGTTGCCATCCAAACGGCAACCCAAGCTTTTCTGCAAGACATTTTAGATCGGCAACCCAAGCTTTTCTGCAAGACATTTTAGATCTATAGATAAATACAGACGTAGATGCAAATAAAGATCTCTTGCAATATTTAGGCATTCGATACTAAGTAACTAGATTATTCAACAGACAGTTACCTGATTTTTTTTTTCTCACACCAGATGGCTTAGCATCACGATACAACCATAATTTCTTTCAGGATGCAAAGTTTTGTGTCTGCAAGGGCATAATTCTAGATCAAGTGTTTGGTCTCAGAAGAAAGTTAAAGTTAATCTCGTCTATCCATACACTCAACTCTAAGAGAATGCATTGTTTTCCCAGCTTTAAGAGGTATCAGGTCTCTCTGTGACACCATCCCAGACCATTTTAGTCAGAAACAGGTGAAGCAGAGAATGTTATAAAATAGCCATACTGGATGAATTTCATGAGCCATTGACAACCATGACATAATCCAAAACTATTTTACAAAACATTTACATTTCTCCAGAATTAGTTTCATGAGTTCAGGGGGTTTCTACTGGGAAACTTGCTGAGGATGGGTCATGAACTTTGAATAATGTCAAGAGCTTGACCTCTAAATGTGGTTACCAGGTTGGCATTCTGACATGCTCTCCTTTGCTTCGTCACTACGGAGAGGAACAAATAAAGGTAAAATGTCATGACACCTAAACTCAAGGCAAGCATCCATGTGAAATAAAACAAGACAATATGCAAAATTATTTTATCCTCTCGTGTGCCCGGACTCAAGTCAGCTATAGTTCCTTTTTCCCTTTTGAAGTCGAAATCAGACACTTAGCTAAATATGGTCTTTTCTCTCTTCTCAAGAACGGGTGTCCCCCAGGGCAGGCATAAACTTTCTCTCATTTTATCACAGTTCTCTTCTATAACAGAGAACATACGTGACCAAGGGAAGACTCCACTTAGAACGTATGTGTCCTCCAAAGGGGAGATATTTGTACAGCTGCTTCCGCCGGGCCATGGGAAGAGTGGATACGGAGAGGAGAATGAAGTTCTGAGCTAACATGCCACCAGGAAGGATAGGACTTGGGATGGTGCGGTAAGAGGAATTCTAAGACGGCCTTCAAGATTTGTGCCCCTGATATATCCACCCTGTGAACCTCCTGCCATGCAGCTTGGGCAGGACCTATGAGCAAGATGATAGATAAGATGATAGATAACTCCTGTGTTAGAGCACCCAGAGAAACAGAACCAAAAAGAGAGATTATAATAGGTAAATCACGTGGATTGAGATACAGATGATTGGAATTGGCTCACGTGGCCGTGGAGGTTGAGAAGTCCCCAACCTGCCCCCTGCAGGGGAAGGAGGAAAGCCAGCATCACGCAGCCTGAGTCGGAAAGCTTCAGAATCAAGGGTGTTAATGATCTAAGTCCCAGAGTCCAAAGGCCTGAGAACCAGGAGGTCTGAGGTCTGAGGGGCAGGAGAAGATGAACATCCCAGCTCTAGAAAGAGAGAATTTCACCTTGCCTTGCCTTTTTTGTCTATTCAGGTGCTCAATGGCTTGGATGATGCCCACCCACATTGGTGAAGGCAGATCTTCTTCACTTAGTCTACCCATTCCAGTGCTATTCCAGAAATGCTCCCAAAGGCACACCCAGAGAAAATGTTTTACCAGCTCTCTGGGGATCCCTTGGCCCGGTCAAACTGACACATAAAATTAACCATCATGATTTTCACGATCTGTGTGTTATATGTCGAAGGGAAAGGGTCTTTTCGGGTATAATTAAAATCCCCAAGCAGTTGATTTTGTGTTAATCAAAAGGGAGATTATCTTGGGTGGGCCTGACCTCAGCAGGGGAGACTTTTAAAAGAGGATCTATAGGGCCAGTATAGAAGGAGTCAGAAAGATCTGAAGCAGCAGAGATGCCGCCCTGAATAACCAGGAGCAGCCACACGGCAGGGATGACGGGTGAACTCTAATTGCTGAGTATCAGTCTTCAGGCCACAAGAAATTGAATTTTGCCAGCCGTTAGTGGGCATGGAAGAGGAGTCTAAGCTCCACCTACTCCACATTCCCAGGCTGCTACCCTGATTTCCCAGTCGTGGGACACTGTGGAGAGGATCCTGCTAAGCTGAACCCAGACTCCTGGCCAGTGGCAACTGTGAAACAATACCTCTGTGTTTCAAGCTGCTGCAATGGTGGTTCCGTGTGATGCAGCTACAAGTAGCAAACAAATCCAGAGGGAATAAATGACGAGCACTACAGGCACAAAGTTGATCCAGCTGGGACCTGAGTCCTTCCAATCCGTACCCCTTCCCTGCCTTTCCCCCCGGAGCCATTATATTCTTCTCTATGGAGAGGAAGGGAGTATGCGTTCTGCCCATTTAGGTGACACAATAAATTCTGGTAGATACGATTTTAAAATACAAACCGATGTGTTTCTGGTCTCTCCATTCTGGCCAAGGCATCCTGGACTTTCTGTCGCCGGGAAGGACAGAAGGGAAGTCAGTTCTCAGCTCGTAAGTGTCAAACTGGGCGTTCAAAAACTCAGGGCAGGAACAGAAAGGTGAGAGTGAGTATTTTGAATTTTAAACAATCCCGAATGTTGTTTTATTATAAAAGCTGAAGCTTGTGCTGTAAATAAGAGATGTGGGCTCTATAGTTGGTGGTGGAAGAGCCAGTTTATCTGCCCTGGCCATGGTAATTATTCCATGATCTGAGGCGCGACAGAGTCACTAAGGTGCCGTCTGGTGAACTGCCTGAGAAAGTTCTATGCTCCGCCCCCTCCCGCAGTGGGTCCTCTGCCTCAGAGCAGCAAACAGTAGGCTTCCCAAGAGGTCTGGGAACAAGCTGAAATCCGGCTGCCCTTCAGTTCCCAGGGGGGTCTGTGAAGGAAGCGGGTGTGGAGGGGGGCACCGTCTCCCAGAGACTCTCCCCACCCGTGTGGTGTGGCCACGGAAGAACAGAGACAAGCATGGAGTCTGTGAGGCGACAGAACACGGGGGAGGGAGGGGTCCTCATGCTTCCTGAAGCTCCGGGATGATGCTGGAGGGCTTTCAAACTTCTCACGAACCAAGAAAGACGGGACGGGTTGCAATAAAAGGACTTACTGACCCTTTGCTCCAGGTGACCTCCAATGCCTTTTCCAGGTCTGGTTTCTCAAAGTGTAATTAACACACACTGTTCTGTTAGTTTCAGGTGTGCAACATATCGATTCAACAATTCTGGGTATGGCTTAGTGCTCACCGCAATGAGTTGTCACCTTCTGTCACCACACGATGTTCTTGGGAGATTATCGACCGTATTCCTTTTACTGTACTTTTCATTTCCGGGACATATTTGCTTTAAAATTGTAAGTCTGTACCTCTTTTTAAAAATTTTTAAAAATATTTATTTATGTATGGGAGAGCACAAGCAGGGGAGGGGCTGAGAGAGGGGAACAGAGGATCTGAAGCCGGCTCTGTGCTGACAGGCTGACAGCAGTGAGCCCAACGTGGGGCTCGAACTCGCCAACCGTGAGATCGTGACCTGAGCCGAAGTCGGACACTCAACTGACTGAGCCACCCAGGTGCCCCAGAAGTTTGTACTTCTTAATCCCTGTATCTGTTCCACCCATTCCCCTACCCATATTCCCTCTGGCAGCTACCAGTTTGTTCTCTGTATTTAAGAGTAGCTTTTTTGTTGTTTTGTTGTTGTTGTTGTTGTTGTTGCTCATTTGTTTTGTTTCTTAGATTCCACATATAAATGAAATAATATGGTATTTGTCTTTCTCTGACTGACTTATTTCACTTAGCCATATACCCCCTAGGTCCATCCGTATTGTTGCAAATGGCAAGATCTCGTTCTTTCTTACGGCTGAGTAATATTCCATTGTGTCTATCCACCACATCTTCTTTATCCATTCACCTACTGATGGACACTTGGGCTGCTTCCCTTTCTTGGCTCTTGTAAATAATGCTGCTAGAAACATCAAGGTGCATGTGTCTGTTTGGATTAGTGTTTTCGTTTTCTTTGGGTAAGTCCCTAATAGTGGGATTACTGGATCGTATAGTATGGTACTGGCATAAAAATAGATCAGTGGGATAGAATAGAGCCCAGAAACAAACCCATGTTTATAAGGTCAATTAATCTAAAACAAAAGAGGCAAAAATATACAATGGGGAAAAGACAGTCTCTTCAATAAATGACACTGAGCACGCTGGACAGTTCCAGATCTAATAATACTCCATGACTTTATAATAGATGCCCTCAGCAAGGTCTAGGGATGAACCCAAAAGTTAAAGTTTGGTGACTGGGACAGATAGCAGCTCATCTTCTTCAACTATACAGCATGTGTCACCTGCCGTGACAGTGAACAGTCTTAGCTGTTCATCCCCTGCCCTAAGCATACGGTGGAAATTTGAGACACTGAAGATTTCCTTCTTCACATGCCCTGTGTTTAGTTTTCCTTTGTACTACCATCCACTGGATTGTGACATTTCTGAGCTGGCAGTTTGGGCCCTCGCTTCTTTCCTTCCACACCTGACTTCTAGGAAACGGACCAGTTCCCCAACCCTTTGGCAGCGCAGGGAGCCACATAAAGATAACCTCTGGGCACAGGGTACCTTCCCATTTTGGTAGCAGTCACTAACGTGCATATCCTTTCAGTGGCGGCGTGGATTCGCACTCTGTGGCAGGCGTTAGCAATACAGATTCCCTCTAACTTGTTAACACAGTGGCCTGAATCCCAAAAGATGCGGTTGGCCTTTTGTGAAGCAATGTGCAAGCATCACATCGCACCTTTAAAACTTCCTATGCTCTGCTATTACGTGATTAGTAGAGTCCGCGGAAGCTGGAGTTTTACCTGGATCGCATTCTTCTAGGGCATCCCAAATCAGGCTTCGCAGGTGGTTCTGAAACGGTGACGGTTCCTCAATCTCCACCGGTCAGAAACCTGCCCAGTGTGGAGTACCACAGTGCTCTGATCCAGAACGTTGCCCCACGTAGTATATATAGCATGCACAAGCACCCTAGAATATGGTTTATACCATCTTTATTGATACTATGAATGACAGATATTAACTACCTATTATAATAGAAGAATATTATAAAACTGGGCAAAGTTAGATATTTCCCTGGCTGTATTTTTCTTTTCATGTACACAATAGAATGCTGTGCTGTTTTGGACTACTTAGGAGGTTAATGTTGAACAGGCTTGAAAGATGCTTTTCCAGATTTGAGCGGTGCAGTGAGGATGGGCGGAAGAAGATACGTAGGCTGATAGTATCCTCTTTGCCCTTCAACAATGTGTTGAGAACATCTTCAGTGTAGATATCATCACTTATTTCCATATATATCAAGCACCGCCCTCAACTTTTCCAAACCTCTTTAGCTCCTTTTTATACAGCCTTTATGGCCCTTAGAAATTCCACGTAAGTAGTAGAGATATAATTAAATTCCATCTAAGTAGTAGAGATATTATTTTCGTTACCTGATTTGCCGCAACTTAAGGGCAATGACATTGAACTTCTCATTTATGATCACTCCGCAGTGTCTAGCAAAGATATATTCGCTATATATTTCTGGCTGGATAAATAGTTTTGAATGAATGAGTGAGTGAGTGAGTGAGTGAGTGAATGAATGAATGAAACTCAATGTAAACCAGAACTACCCAGTGGGCTTTACCCTGGCTGTCAGTATTCTTCACTAAATGTGCCTTTGGCCAGCCCCATATCTGAACGCCCGATGTCAAACACGGATCAGATTCAAACTTACAATTATAAAACAAATATGCCCCGGAAATGAAAAGTACAGTAAAGGGAATACGGTCAATAATATCACAAGAGCATTGTGTGGTGACAGACGGTGCAACTTACTGCGGTGAGCACTAAGTCATACACAGAATTGTTGAATCTGAACAAACACATTAAGGATGCTGAAGACGAATGTTCCCGGCGACTATTTGGTAGGTTGGACGTGTGTTAGGTCCTCCTCTGCCATCTTGTACGTGTTCTACCAATGACCCCTTTCAGCCTGGAAGAATTACATTACATCATCTGTAGGCCCGTAAAACAAGCTCTAAGGTGTGTGGTTAAAATCTTACCAGAAGCAAGTTGGTGTCATCAAAGTTAAGTCAACAGCAGAAGACAGGTAGAAATTTCTGACAGGGAGTGGCAGACCGAACTCGCAACTGGCGCCTTCCCCGGCAAATTGTCGCGAGGCTGTCATCTCTGACGTATGCTATGAATGCACCCCAGGTGCCTTTCAACCACTTCAAATTTGGGGCTGCCTCTTCCTGCTCTTCCTCTTCAATATTTGGCTTACGCCCCTATGTCTACAGAGAAAGCCAGGATCAAATGATGGTCGTCTTGCTTTTTTATATATTGAGGCAGGTGGTCAAGGAAAATCTCGTGAGTGCCTTCTAGATGACAGACATGTGTCAGGTGCTGAGAAAACAGCAAACAGACCGATGCCATCCTTTCTTGGAGTCACTGCAGATCCACACAGGCTGAATACACAGCGAATCTCTGAGGTTCTTAAAGGAAACTAGCATTCACAGTTTTGTTTGTTTGTTTGTTTGTTTGTTTTAATGAAAATTTTATTTCAGGTCCAAAAGGTGAGTGACAACATCGTAACTCCAACAGACGATGTAAAAGGTTTGGGTCGAATCTTGAAATGGCAAATAAAAGGACTCCATTCTCTAGCACTGTTTGATGGTTATAGTTGAAATGCCCCTTACAAATTTGGTTTGACCTTTCAAAATTAATTGACATACAAGCCTTGGAAGAAACTCAGGAGCAGCGAGATCCTCAGGACAGTGAGAGTTTGGGTTTTTTTCCTTCTGAATGTACTATGTGATATTAGGACACAAAATGAGTGGTGTTTCTGGCTATTAAAAACAGCTTTTATCTATCTTTTATCTGCCAATGGACCGGAAGGATTTTTCAGTCTCACACAATCTGTGATTCAGGAACAAATTACACAACAGCTTCGTTGCAGAATATTGTTAAATGAGTCGTGTTCGTGTGCTAGAACTTTTAGGAAATCGTCATTGTATTTTTTCCCCTTGTTATTGCTGCTGTTTTCATGTATTCTCGTCCATCCTCATCGTGTTCTCTATCTTTTCCTTTGTCTCTGTTTCGAAATAATTTTCAATCCTTCTTTAGATCTTCAGCAGAATCACCAGATCTCATCATGGAGGCAACATGTGGGAAATGTGCACGGATCTGATCCAGAAGAGGCATAATTCATTGCCTCTAACATTTGACTGTCTAGAACCGAGTCGCATGGCCTAACGGGAAGCAAAGGAGCCTCGAGCATATTCTAGACATATGCCCGGTGATTCCGTTTCACATCAAAATGAGGTAAAATGGATTTTGGTAGGCAACTGTAGTCTCCAACTCAACCACCATGCTTACAGTTTCTTATGATATTTCCGGTAGCTTACTAAGAAGACCAGTTAAGAAGATAAAAACAAAGAGAAACTATTTTTTAAGTGATAGCATAATAAAATCGATTTTACATGACAAATATATTTCATTAACCTACTGGAAATTGTAATCTTACATGGGATTAGGTTGAGACACAGACCCAAAACTGAATTACTTAAGAGTGGATATAATCAATGTTAATTTCTTCCCCTCGACGTTGGTTATGAAAAACCTTGAATGTTTCTCCCAAACCAATAGCTATATGATCTAAAATTGAGGGCAAGAAAAGTATGCAAACTTCTAGTGTCTCATTTTTTCTATTCTTCAATGCAGATTTTTATGCTCACAAGTAATATTACATCACTGAGCTCAACAATTCTGGGAAAGGAGTCAACTTCCTTTATTGCTGTAACTTTCTCCTTTCGGCCACCTTCACCAAATCTACAAAGTGGTATGAGCACAGAGAAATGACGGTGTCATTTTCAAGGCACTGGACATCAATTTTGCTTTCCAGATAAGCACTATATGAACCTACCGGAACAGGGCGGTGTTTTCAATGCCCATGTGTGACAGAAGCCAAAAGGTTTTAAAGCAAACACACAAACGTGTCATCTAATAGTCCATCAGCCAGCCCTTGCCACACCGATAAACCTTTTATCTCTCTTTCCCAGATTTTAATCAGCAGCCTGGTTTGCATGTTTCTTGTGTCACTGCAGCAACGAACCTAACGGGGATTCTTTATGCCCTGAGAAATCAACTCATTTGAGCCTAAATGAAACATTTCACTGTCTTGTTTTATCTCCCTCTCTATTCACATTAACATAATAGCTTTTAATTGGATTGTATTTGTGATTAGAGTCAGCAAAGGTGGCATTCTCTCAGAGGAAATTGACCGCGAGGCAAATGTCTGAGACTCCATCTGGGGGACCGTTCTCCGCTCTTGCCCAGGGAAAGATGCTGCAGGAAACCCAGCCTCGGGAGTCACCGGACAACTCGCTTTCCCTGACAACTCCCGGTGCAAGTCTGCTCTGCTTCTCATAAAGACTTACAGACTCAAGTATCTGAAATACTCTATTAGTATTCAAATGCGCGTTCTCAAAAATAGTGTATTGACAAAAGGATGCTATAAGTGAGTGAATTGTGATATAACCCCAGGTGGAGGGGGCCTCCCCAGGTCTGACACCCGAAACTGAATCTGAAAATCAAATGACCGGCATGTATGATATATAGATACATAGGAAATACACCTATGTATCAGAAAAACATTATAAATGAAATTACAACTAACAGAGTAAATACATTTGTAATTTATGTCACCACTCCAGGGCTATTATCCTTAATATACAAATTGCAACAAATTAATTGAAAAAAATACCAATGGCACATATGGATAAATGATACAAAAGGGAATTTGCTAAAGAGGTACAAATGTCCACTGAGCATATGAAAACAAATACTCTTCAGGACTGGAAGACATTTAAATTAAGACAACATTTCTTACCTTGCAAATAAACGAACAAATGAATCAGGTGTTTAATGCTTCCAGAGAACAAAGTATAAATACTTTTCAACATCCAACATACTTCCAAAAATTCTAGCAATTGGAGCAAACGTGAGGGATGCACATTGGAAAGGAAGTGCTAAAACTGTGTGCACATTTCTGTATATATTTATGTATGTAGAGAATTCTGAAGAATCCACCCAAAAGTATTAGAGCTAATAAATCAGCGAGGTTACAATGCAAGATCAATGTACAGAAATCAACTGTATTTCTATATACTATCAATGAACAGTCTGAAAACAAAAAGTGAGAAAACAGCTGGATTTATAATAGCAACAAGAATTAGGTACTTGGAAATAGATTTAACAAAAGAAGTGCAGGATTGTCATATCGTAAACTATAAAATACTGCTGAAAGAAACTTAAAAAGACCTACGTAAGTTGAAAGACACCCTGTTTTCACAGATTTGAAAATGTACTACTGTTGAAGTGGCCGTGCTCCTCCAAATGGATGTACAGATTCAGTGGAATCCATGTCAAAATTTGAGATATTGTAGAAGTTGACACGGCGATTCTAAAATTCATATGGAAATTCAAGGAACCCAGGTGCCCAAAATAAATAATTTTAAAAGAAAAATACAGTGGGGAACGCACACTTCCTTATTCCCAACTTTACCACACTGCTAAAATTTTCAAGACAGTGTTGTGCTGGCGTAAAAGATTAGCATATAGATCAATGGAGTAGACTTGGGAATCCAGAAATAAGCCCTTACTTTGATACTCGATTTATTTTTGACAAGAGAATGCACACAAGGCCAGATGGTATATCACATTTTAAGAGTACTATTTCTAGGTTATTCCCCAATGTCAGTGCAAAATGCTCCTCCCTTTGATCTGAGTAACAACAATAAAACCCATCTCAGAAATCAACTCCAGCATATAGATACCTATTGCCCACCCCCCGCCCCAACCCCAGCATCACATCAGACACACATAGAATAATCCCTTGGAGACAATCATCACAAAAGGAAAAACTAGGAACGGCTAAATCACTTCCGTCCCATTGAAAGATTCAAAGCCAACCTGTAACAAATTTAGAAGCCCAATAGTTGCCAAAGGTAGACAATGAAGTTCAATGCATCACTTTTATTTTTTGAATGTATTCACTTGCTTATTTCACACAAATGCACATTCTAGACCTACTATGTATCAGATGTTATGCTAGACACTGGGAATGGAAAGAATATTTCACACAAATGCACATTCTAGATCTCCAGCAAACACATAGTTTAGTCAGGGCCAGGAAATTCATTCACCTGCTGGTTTCCACCTAGATCAAGAACGAGCTGTTGTGCTTATTTTTTAGGATAGGAAAACATTTAGAACACAGTCCTGCATATAAGGAATACACAGCCCTCTGTAAGAGGGGATGAACAGATAGGTAGAAAAATTAGGTAAATTGAAAGATGATAGATGATAGATAGATAGAAAATAAGCAAAATAAAACTGTACACATGCAATATAAAACATCTTTACGGGATTTGGTGTAGTCACAAAGGTTGGCATGGTGAATTCTAGGGAGGAAGAAGAGGTTCAAGGAGTCTGAACTTAATTCCATAGGCAATAGTAAGTCTCCAACCCAGAAAGGGCAATTTCATTTTGCTCTGGCCCCTGGTCCAGAGAAAATAAATACCATTGACTTGATGTCACTACAAGTGTAAGCGACATTATTTCTATCCTGTAAAAAAATAATAGCAGCTATTAGAAAGATTTTTCCTAAGCTTTATTTGCAGTTGTAAACTAAACAGATACTTGTAAAAAATGGCCACTTAAAATGTTAATTTTATGAATGTTTACAATAATCAAAGTCAAAGGATTAACAAGCCGAAGGGGAAGGTGATGGAGAAAGAATGGAAAATGAATTCAGTGTCTTACAAAGTATGAACGAATCCTATGTATTTACAAAATAATAACAATAGTTAAGCCCATGAATATAAGATACTTGTGTTTTTATTACATTTTTCAAAAAAAAAAAATTGCAAGTTAGGAAGTGTACTATAAAAAGGCAAGAGTCAGACTATGAATCAATGTCTCCAACTTAGCCAAAGCCAGATGGGAGTTTTCCTCTGGGGGTCCCCTCTTTCTGCTTTCTCACCAAAGGCTCTCTAGATTTCCCTGGATGATTTTCGCCGCATAAGACAATATCCCTGCGGTTTCAAAAGAATGCCATTTCAACTTGTTTCTGGCAGAATCTAGTCTCTCTATACGTTATTTGCGATTTGAGGATTCTCCAAAAAGCCTAATTTGTGCTTCTCAGGTCTTCTGATCCTGCGTGTTGAATTCACAGAAGTCCTTCCGATACCTACTGCGCAGGTAGGTTCAGTAACCATAGCAGTGGCTGCGTCCTTACCAAACACCATGCATCCATTTCCTGAGGATGCCGTGCCCAGCCAGCCCCACAAAGAGCAGCTTCTACAAAAGCAAATTCTTCATGCTTGAAACGTAGAAAAATGGAAGCAGGTTCTGATGGTCGTGATAGGACTTCCTAAATAGTCTAAAGAAGACACCCCATTTCCTAAAAACTTGATATAATTAAAGAAACAAGAACATGTCTGCTGAGACCCACAACTCAAGGGCCCGTCTACATTGAGAAAAGACCACTGTTACAGAGATGGTGGTTATTGCCGCCTTCTTCCTGAACGTCCATTACTTCCTTGGCGCTCAGGGAAGCACATTCCATAGGTCTTGGGTAATTTCATTCACTCCTTACAACAACTCTTCAGGAATCCATCGCTCTCTTCATTTTACAGAAAAGGGAACAGGTTTGCAGCCTTACGTGACCTGCCTAAAGTTGCCCAGTTGGATGGCAGAGAAGAGGTTCAAGCCTCCACCCATCAGACTCCAAAACAAGTTTTCAGAGAGTTCAGATGAGTTCTGTGTGAGTTGTTTTTTGGTATCCTTATACTTGCCTCACTCGGCCTGAACTTTATCCTCCGAAAGAATAGCTGAAGAGCAGAATCACTACACCCCGGTTCTTCTAAGAAGCACCAAGGGAACTTCAGTGTCCTTCCGCTGTATTGTCACTACATGGTGGCAGAGTCTGGACCCACAATACTTGCCACGGCCGCTCTCAATATTCTAGTATCTAGAACTTTAAACTTGGTCATAAACTGAGAGAGAGGGGCTGCCTGCGAGCTCAGTAAGACCGTGCAGTATGTTCTAGGTAATGTTTTCTGCATGCTTATGGAATGACACTAACTCCAGAGCCAAGGCTAGTGACGCGTGCCTGTCACCACTGCTGTTTCCCAAGGGCCTTGAGAACCAGGCCCACAAGTGTGAAAAGTCTCTGGTAAGTTTGGCATATGTGTGTGTCATTGGGAGTCTTCTCCCTACTGGTCTTAGCTCCACCTCCCAGACCAGTTTCCTTTTCTACCTGACAGTGTAGCAACAATTTGAAAACTGGTTTAACTGTCGTGTCACATTGGTGTTTTATTTTTCTATAAAGATTTCTCCTTCAGGAAAACAGCCTTCGTCAACAACAACCGGCCTGTCTGTAAAAACAAACAAACAAACAAACAAAAAACAGCAAGCTTAAATTTTTCCTGCCATTTGGCTTTCTCTTCTCTCAGGTAAACGTTCTTCCCAACACATGGCCACTCTGTCCCTGACAAACTGGGGTTTGCCTTTGCGATGCTACCTTTCATAGCAGAAGAAAAAAGAAAGAAAAGGAAGAGGAATGGAGGAAGTAAGGGTATTGCTGGAGAGGTGACACCCTCCTAAGGCTGCATCTCAGAGACCCATTGGGCTTTCTTCCAGCAGGTGGTCAGCCACTCCCTAAATCTCCCAATCTGTGAGTCTTAGAGTTTTTTTTTATTTTTTTTTTAATGTTTATTCATTTTTGAGAGAGCATGAGCAGGGGAGTGGCAAAGACAGAGGGACAGAGAAAGAATCCCAAGCACCCTCCATGCTGTCAGCACAGAGCCTGACGTGGGGCTCGAACTCACGAGCCATGAGATCATGACCTGAGCTGAAGTCGGACGCTCAACCGACTGAGCCACCCAGGTGCCCCTCTTAGATGCTCCATCACATTGAAAATTGGACACATGTCTACCCCTTCTGCCCATTCACGAATTTTCCACTGGAAAATAACTACTTGAAACTAATAGGAAAACTCAAGCCCGTGGAAGCTTTTTCTAGGTCAGGTTTTTGTTCTTGCTGTAAAGCAAAATATAAAAATGTAAAATGCAAGGTTTGACCTCTGAATCTTTTTCATCACATGGATCTTAAATTTTAACAACTTACCCTTGAGATGCTGTCCTTGTTTTTCTGTCCCTTGTTTCCTATCATTTTTGATGCCAAAGCTTTTTGTAGCCTTTTCTGAAAATTACTTTTTTGTGATTAAAATACAATTTTCAAAGACTTCCAAACCACCACTTGCTTTATTTTGGCAAAAAAAAAAAAAAAAAAAAAAAAAAAACAAAAAACCTCCCACCTCCCGAATATTGCTGATAAATCAACAAGACTGGAATTAGAGTTCTTTCTCTATAAGAGTACGTGGCTTTCCAGGTAATGTCTCGGGTTTCTGTAACTCGGGTGGGAATAAAAGTCAGACAGGGATCCAGGCTAAATGAGCTTTTTAAAAAGTGTTTCTTGAGTGGTAGTACACTTTGACAACAAATGCCAAGAAAATAGGCTTCTCGTGTCTAATCAATCTTTCCCAAATGCTTCATCAAATGGGATCTTGGCGAACAGGTTTAAGCAATGAATATCACTGGAATTCTAAGTGAGTAAATATGCTCTTACCAATGGTTTTAAAAAGAAAGCCAGGTGAATTTCCAACAAGATGTCTCCCCCCCCCCACCCCCACCCCCCAGTGAGGGAGTGTTTACAAGTCTCCATCCAGGTTTGTGTCCAGGCAGGTGCTCTGATTGGGGGTGTACATCCAGAGACGCTTCCAGAACTTAACAGAAAACACTATCCTGGTTGCTGTTTGTTTGTATGTTTGCTTGTTTTCATTTTTCTGACTAAAGATTGCTACTAAGGCACTTGAAAGAAGCATAGAGTAGAGTGTCATTGGTGGTACTGCACATCTTGGAGGTAAGAACGGGAGTACCCCGAGACGTTGTATCACTCTCGTCCCATTTGTTTCTTTGATCCTTACAGGACACCCCTTGCTGATACCACACATCATATTTCCAGTTCACTGAGTGGCGCAATATTCTCCAAGATGATGTCTGCACACTTCCAGGCAAGCACAAGATGATAACAGAACCAAAATGTATTGAGCACCTAATATATGCCCGGCTGTGTGTCAAGCACATACATACATTTTCCCATTTAATCCTTGTAACATCCGTGAGAGAGAAATATCATTAATCCCATTGACAATTGAGGAGACCGGGAGCTAAGTCACTCAAACAGAATCCGAGTCATCAGGTGTTAGAGCCTTATCATGTGTGTTCTCATCCATGCAGTTTCCATCTTCCGTGACTCTGTAGTCTTGTTGAAGAAATAAGACATTGCTACCCAAAATGCTGGCCAAAACTTCCCCCAACACACACACACACACACACACACACAGAATAGCACAACTAAATAATATATTGAAAGGGAAATATAGCATTACCATTATCACTAAGAGTTTTGAGCAATTCAAGAGGAGAAATTTTTAAAACCTAGTGAAGAACATCTTTAAAAGGGGAGAAGAAATGGAATTGGTTTGGTCTGGCAGGTGGGATTGGAAGATCAGGACGGTTTCCAGGGTCGTACAGAGGACCTTGAGGTCATGTTGACATTATACAATGTGGACACTTCCATTTGATCAACAGCTTCAGTAGCAAGAAGTCATGCTTTCTATGGATGCAAATGGCGAGGTGAAATGCAGTTCCCCGTGTGGAATCTCATCGAAGTGTATTAACTTTGACCCTGGAGTTCCATTTCTAGAAATCTTTACCCAAGACAAAAGAAGAGATTCAGGAAAAAAAATGAACTCGTTCAAAACATGTGTATTGATTGAGCATCCCTGTGTGCTGGCTTTCCAGGTAATGTCTTGGACCCTATGACATAGCAGCAAACCGCACCAGGAAGTTGCTCTCGGACTTTCGAAGAGTCTTTCCTGAAGCATTAGTTACAAGACCACCACCACCACCAGCTGGTTCCAAACTACATGTCCGACAACAGGGGGGTGTTTAAATAAACTGTATCATGTCCATCGGACTAAACCCTAAGCAGCCATGAAAAATCATGTTTTCAAGTATATTTAAGAGCACCAAGAGATACTCCCAGTAATGCATCACAAACAAACAAACAAACAGATCTTTCCCCCTGAGGCTAAGTAGCTTGCCAGGTCAAATTTTAGGCTTCTCTAATTCCGCTGGGAATAAAAATCTAAGAGAGATTCAGGCCAAGTACGTTTTTCAGTCGGTCCTGCTTGCATTATGATCCCCAATTTTCAAAATATGTATGATAGTATTCCAATTCTAAATGCCTATTTATAGTGATAGCTAAATGAGCGTAGTTATTCCTGGTGGCAGCATTACATTTAATTTTTATTTTCTTATTTATATGTCTATGTTTTCTAAAAAATGTGCAATGTTTTCTGACCAAAAAAAATTTTTTTTAATAAAAGAACAGAGATGAGTAGTGAGTAATGTATGGAATTGTTGGATCGTTATATTGCACGCCTGAAATTAACCTAACACTGTCTGTTAATTACACTTCAATTTAAAAAAAAAAAAAGAGGAAGGAAAAAGAAAGAACAGGAATTAAGACAATCTCACCCACATAATTTGTTGCCCTTCCTTCAAATGGCATCAGAATAACTAATTGTGATATTTCCTTACACTGGCAGTCTCTCCCAAGTGTCTCCCAAGTGTCTTCAGAGGTACAGCTCCTGTTTGTGGAATAAATGCCTTTACCGTAGAAGTACAACGGAATTCTTTTAAATGGTAAGATTCAGTTAATTCCATTTCTCGCTCAGTTGGTCTCCTATCCAGAAACTGGATCTGCCAGTTGTGCCTCTCGGAGGGCCTGAAGTGAATCAGCCCATCCAGGTTTTATGGTTCCACGTCCATCATGTCTGGGCAGTTCCATCTTGAGAGACAAACAGCCTTTCAGCAAATTTACAAGGTGGATTGCAAGAACCTTGCAAAGTTCAGGAAACCACAAGTCACATAAGAAATAAGACTAAGGTTGCCGGCTTCCTAAAATTTCTTCTGAAAAACAAAGTGACTAATAGTGAAGATATTTCTGTAAAGACACTCAACACAAAGTAAGCATTTAATAACATTCGTTTCTGTCCTCCTTCCTTATCTGTTTTAATCGTATCTTAAGACAACACAAACTTTCATAACTAAGTCAGATTGTCAGAAATGTTGCCACTGTGGTAATATGGTTGCGGAAAGTTTAGGCCATGAAAGGTTGGGATTTTTTTTTTCCTTTTTAATGACCTAATAGTCAACACGCTTGGAATACACCACATATATGGAAGGAGACGATAATTGGTAAGAGTTCGTATTTATAGTTGACAAATGATTTCTTTTTCCATTAAAAGAAGAAAATCTACGCTAAGGATGTGTGGGGGCAGGCATGATTACGTCAGGTTACTCATTCCAATGAGGGTGAGAAGTCTTGCTTCAAAAGGAATTTCATTATGCCTTGTCCCCTTTTCATATTCAAACATGGGAGTCAGGATTGAAACCCTGGATTTTTCGGATGTCTGCATTCTAAAAGATTTTGTTTATGTTAAGGCTTAGGTCACTTTAATAGGTATGTTTTAAGGAAAACATTACCTTTGTATGACCTCTGGGATTTGAAGGTGAAAACTCAGTCACTGGAAAAAAAAGTTGTCGTGGATGAAATCTCCAACCTTAAAGACAGTCATCCTGTGACTATCTTCCTACAGCAATAAAAAACGTTGAACCACAGCTGGGGCAAAGTAGGTTCTGATGGATCATGATTCTTAACTAGAGAAACACAGACTGGCAAAAAACAAAACAAAACAAAAAAAAAAACAAAAAAACCCACGGTAAAGGAAAATAAACTAGCAGAATTTTCTAGAAGCAGCAAAACATTTTCAGGAAGCAGGTTCTAACCTCCCCCACCCCATTCTTAAATTGTTATTATAAGCTAAGCATTTTACCTCCAGAGGGAAGAATAAATTTCTGCTGGTTATCATATATCAGAATTACACAGGACATCATCTGTTAATGATCATTTATTCCTAGCTACTTGAAGAATAATACCCAGTAATTATAGCAAATGTAAGTCAAATAGTAATAGCATACTTTACATAGTATAGTAATTATAAGTTATGTCCATGCATCTGGGACAAGGGTCTTTTATGCTCGGTATTAAATCTGAACTGCAATTTATTCATAATACCACGGCTAGGATTGAAGAAAGGAAGCTTGCCTGTAGAAAGGAGACCTGTCCCCCGTTTACATTTCCAATAAGTCATTTGAAGAAAACTGCTCTTTGCATGCCTTGCTAAACCCAATTACCACCAAGACATCATAAACAAATATTCATTGCATTTACAGCTGGTTCTTTATTGCACAATGCAAAATGTATTGTTAAAATTTAAACCATTTAAAGGGACTAAGCGCCCAGATTTCTGCATTCATTTAAAATTTAATTGAAAAAAAACTCAAGCATGTGTTGCAATATTTTCTTATTTGGAGACTGCTGCTAAATGAACAATCATATAATACTCTCAAGTCTAGCAAAGGTCAGATAGAAATGTGGGCATCTCTGGCTTTGATATTTCATAATGCAGGAACCTATCAGTTCACTTAAGTGAAGCGAGATTAAATAAAAGTTTTATAAAACATTCTAAGATAAGATGGAACCATTACAAATAACAATAACTTAGGGCGCCCGGGTGGCTGAGTCGGTTGGGCCTCCGACTTTGGCTCAGGTCATGATCTCTCACACTCTGTGAGTTCGAGCCCTATGTCAGTCTCTGTCCTGACCGCTCAGAGCCTAGAGCCCGTTTTGGATTCTGTGTCTCCCTCTCTCTGTGCCCCTCCCCACGCCTACACGCGCACGGTCTCTGGCTCTCAAAAAATAAGTAAACATTTCAAAAATTAAAAAATATAACAATAACTTGATTCATTAAAAGAAAATAAAAGATTCTTCAAGGCTCTGCCTCAGGCTTATCCAACAGCTCCAGCCACGCTGAAAGAATCCCCCTCTAGGCCTTCTGTCCTACAATGAAATTGCTCTTTGGTGACAGAAACCCAGCACTCAGGTTTTACGTTAAATCCTCTTCCTTAATTCTTCCTCCAAGAAGCCTTCCATGCCCCGTCTCCAATCATCTTATGTTACGCCCCACTGATGGCCTCCATTAACATCCTTTGCCTTTCTCTGATTGTCATTTGTATCGTATTTCATTGCAACTGCTTGTTTATTTCTCTACTAATCTCTTCTCATGGGGGGCGCGGGCGGGAGCATTGTTCCAGCTCAAGGCCAAACGCCAAATGTCTGGTACCTACCACAGTGACTGGCACAGAGCGTGAGCCCAGTAGACATTTGTTTTGTTAATGAATGACCCTAGGTCTGCGGTCTCCTGTTGCTGTCCAGAGAAAAGCTTTGGAGATGGGGTGGGGAGGGCAAGGTTGCCGGCAGGGGCCAGGGAATATCAGGCAGTGTGCTGGGAAGAAGTCTACCCAGGTCCCATTAAGTTTGATCGTTTAATCCGTAAGCAGGTTTCTTTTTCACCCTGTCTCCATTCCCTGTCCTTTGCTTGCCTGATTTTATGTATCAGAGCTTCTCACATGCTAATGTTTATTAATGAAATTCCATGAAGGGCATTCGCCATGCTTATTTGCTCACAGAAACTTTTGTTCTGAGAGCGCCTACTAAGATATATGTGGTGCCCAGGAAACGTAATGGGAGAGCTGTCCTGAGTAACTCTTTCTGTGGTGTTATATTTAGCTCTGCATCTATAACATGAGAATAAAACTTGTCTGCAATGATCTGATAGGAACAATACAGATGTTATTATGAATCAAAGCATCTACTGATCTCGCTGATCTATTGCATGATAAGGACTTGCGTGACACCGCACAGGAGGGAGGGATTTCTTGACTGAAAAAGGAAAAGGCTCCACATAGAAACATCTCTGTGCATCATGAATTTTAATTCTTCTACACATTTCCAGACTCCCATTTGTTTATCATCCAATAGTATTTATTAAGCAAGTGCTTCATATATCTGTGTTTAATATTAAATAAATAGTCTTCAAATGAATACTTAAATCAATACATGATGATGATCTTTAACAATTCATGTCTTTCTCATTGTGTTTAAGACCAAACCTCCCAGGGGCGCCTGGGTGGCTCAGTCTGTTAAGCGTCCGACTACGGCTCAGGCCATGATCTCATGGTTCGTGAGTTCGAGCCCCACATTGGGCTCTGTGCTGACAGCTCAGAGCCTGGAGCCTGCTTCACATTCTGTCTCCCTCTCTCTCTGCCTGTCCCCTACATGTGTTCTCTCTCTCTTTCAAAAATAAGTAAAAACATTTTAAAAATTAAAAAAAAAAAAAGACCACCTCCCAACAGAGGGTGCAACCAAATGCAGAATGCACTTGAGAAGACTTCCATACTCCATTGTTCCCAGTTTTATGCCTACCTTACTGATGTGCTCAATGCAATACAAGTCAGGATGAGATTTCATCGATTTGTTTCTTTGTTTTCCATTAAGATTTGTCTTTCTAGAATAACTTTGATATTAGGACAACTGAACCAATATCACTGTGAGAAGCCAACTTCTAGCATTTCGGGCAGAAGGGAGACAACAAAGGGCCAGCTGAGCAATGCCATTATGTCCAGGAATGAAAGGAATAACAACCATAAAATTAACTACAAGCCTATAATATTATTAAGTAATTTCGTAGAGTCGAACAAAACTCTCATAGTTTACGTTAATATGATGACTTTGCGTTTCACAATATTTCTGTTATCCTCTGTGTATGAGGAGACTGGGAAAGACATTTAGGAATTTTTTAACCAAAGAACTGTTGCTATTTACTGATGGCAAGGACATAAGCATTTTGACAGTTGAGGTGAACTGTAGTCAGACTAAAATTTTGGAAAACAGATCTGAAAAAAAAGAAAGAAAAGAGACTAGGGGCTTCCCATGAGTCCTCCACTTCAATGACCAAAACTCATAAGATGAAACAACATTAAGTCAAAAGGGTAGAGCCAATGATTTTTATATGGTTACTTTTAAACTTAGCCTGAACTTGACATGGAAACATCACGTTTTCCCTGAAACTAGGGGAAGATTCTAATATATACCTACCTAAATCAGTACCCTTGCGAGTAGCCAACTTCTAGCGTGCTAGGCAGCCCAAGATGGACTCATATCGTTGGTATAATCTCGAGAGTGGCATCCATCATCTTTACCTTACTCCATGTGTTAGCAGCGAGTCACAGATCCTTCTCACACTCAATGGTAGAGGATCGTATGAGCACATGAACACCAGGACCAGGGCGGGTGGGGCCACTATAAAGTCTGTCCACTACAGCCACTAACAACCTGTGAATTGTACACCATTTAGCAGCTACTACTAGCAAAGAATGGATTCTTTTCATTGGCACCAGCTGGGAAAACCCAAAGGAAAGACTCAGACTGGCCCAGCTGACGTCAGAGGTCCATCACTGGACCGTCAACTGCAGCCAAAGATGCACGGCTCCTAAGTTATTGAGTAAGACAAGTAGGAAAAAAGGTAGATCCAAGAAATGGGGGTTAGGGTTAGGGTTAGGATTAGGCCTACCCGAAGAGTGGCCCATCCAGCTTTCCAAATCCTAGCTATTCCAAATTGGGTGGCCACTGTTCTATAAAACCTGATCCATGATATTGCTTTGTAGTCTTTCATACTTGGAAGTCTGGCTTTCTTCCCAATTTCAGTCAGACTGAGGGAAGAAATAAAGAAATACCCTTTTTGGGTGGCCCTGGGTGGCTCAGTCGGTTAAGCATCCCACTCTTTGATTTCAGCTCAGCTCATGATCTCACGGTTTATAAGTTTGAGCCCCACATTGGGCTCTGTGCTGACAGTGCAGCCTGCTTGGGATTCTCTCTCTCCCCCTCTCTCTCTGCCCCTCCCCTGCCCTCTCTCTCTCTTTCTCTCCCTCTCTTTCTCTCAAGATAAATAAATAAACATTTTTTTAAAAAGAAAGAACTACCCCTTTACTCACAAGGACTGCCAGACATCACAGTTTTTAGCCTTGAGATATGGAGGTAAATATTTTAAATCTAACAACATCTGAAACAATTCTTCTGTAGCCAAATAAAATAAAATACCTTAGAGAGGAAGCTCAGGGTATATTCCTTCTACTATTTGCGATAGTTCCACAATGTCTATTTGCTGTCTTCTTAACAACCTATTAAGGCTTATCCATACTACAATGAAATCAAGCTACAGAGGTAAAAACTCGAATTAAGAAACACTGCTTAAATTACTCACATTTTCAACATGTCAGATGCAAATTGCGAGACTACAATTCAGAAATTTTTTAGTAACATATTTTACCTGCCTGGCTTAACTGAGCCTGTATAGAAGTAGATAAATAATGCTGTACGTTTAATAAATAGGGGTCAGGAGCAGGTACTCATAAATATAATTAAAATAGAAACCCACCACTGAGAAACCAGTCTAGAACTTCCTTCTATATTTGAAAACAATACCATAGTCTCGAGCTCTTAATGATTTTTAGTTCATAGTATTTATTTTTAGAAGACTAAGGCTACAGAAGCCTCTCTTCCTAATCTCAATATTTTCAATTTCCACATCTAACACACGAAAAGCACTAACACGCAATCTGACTGAGCTTTTACCGATGACCGAAAATGCCCCCACCGTGGCACATTCAAAATTAAAAAGGCATTGGCTCGTTCGATAAAGAAGTACGAAATATTTAGCTATGTGATGCAAACTTGAAGAGACAATAACAAAATAAGGATAGTGAAGAGTTTCCAGAAACGCTCTTTTTGTGTGTTTGGGATGTTAAAGCAGGAAAGCAAATTGCCAAAGAAGAACAGAAACATAAATTAGTTCAAGAGACAGCTAAGACATCTTTATGGAAAGAGAAAATGGATGGATCCAGCCTTCGAGCATGGAGGTGGAGTTAAAGGGCATGAGTTTGTCTTCTATCAGGCAATCCTTAAAGCCAGTCAATGGTAATGCCTCTAAAAAATGTCACTTTTCAGGATATCCTTTTTTATATGCATTTCCCAAGCGGAGGTGAAGTGGGAGGGCAGCCCTTTATTGGGGCATCCAGTCTATCAGCTAAAACTAGACGTCCCGGAGCCAGGATCTCAAATATTACATGACTGACCTAACCCCTAAGGTTTCCGTATTGACAGTGGCATAGAGTTAACACTGTTATTTGGCGGCCTTTTTTTGTTTGTTTTGTTTTGTTGGGGGGATGTGTGTGTTGTTTGTTTTGGTTTTGGTTTTGGTTTTGGTTTCTGATGGGATCTTAAAAACAAGTCATGTTCTGAATGTAGTTAATTCCAAGGAACATTTTACCTTTATTGATTGAAGCACATTCTAAACATCTTTATGACGCACACAGGCATAAATTCTTAGGTTATGTATGGAGTTAGCAGGCAGTTTAGAAAACAGTACTTTGGGGAAAAACAAAGCAACCCTCTGATTTGCGTATCGGGAACATACAGTTCTTGTCGACTTCCTGAAGGCTATGTCATCCCTGAGAGATCTTGACAAACTTTTGGTTAATGACGACTTCAGACATTTCCCAATCCCCAGTCTCCCAAATGCTGTGAAACTGATTACGGTCCTCTTTTAAACCAAGAATCAGTGACGCTCAACTGTTTCATAAATAAGATACCGAAAAACTGTGGCACGGAAGATGGCACGGAAAAATAGTGATGGGCCGAGACTTTGCAGTCCAATTACAGAAATCTGGCTGGCAAATAACCGCTCCTTAAGTCTTTGTTTTTCTCTGTAGAGTGAATTTAAAGACAGTACCTACCATCTGTGGGCGTTCTCTGAAATGATGTGTATTGAGTGCCTAACCCGTAGGAAACCTCGATAAGACTCTTACAGTGATTACTGTGTCCCACATATTATTTGACTAGAAGTGTTCCATTTTTTGTCTCTTTTAGTCCCCAGAGCAATCCGTTCTCTTCACAGACCTAGGAGACAGGCTCTGCAAGGGTCAGACATTTGCAGAAGGTCCCAGGGATAAGCAGCAGAACCAAAATTGAAGCTCCAATCTGTGTGCCTTCAGCCTGTTGTCTCTCCCTCAGCAAGATGGGAGGACTGGAGTCTTCTTGTCTCCCCAAAGACCGAAAATATAGTATTCCAAAGAAAAGGAGGAAAAGAATCCTCCAAGTACCTTTTGATAGACCGTCTTAAAGCTAAATCTGGTGCTTGCATGGAGCAGAGAAAATTCTGACCAGCAAAATAACTTCCTTTCCAGCTCTTTAACATGACCTGCTTTTTTTTTTTTTTTTTTTGTAGGAAATTTAATCATGCATCTGTTCATTCATTCATTTAACAATTGTTAAGTATCTATTATGTACTCAACCTGGACATCACTCCATGTGGGTGCCAGCCACCTAATGGAGGAGGGTGGCTGGCTTGTATATTAACCAGAGGCATAAATCCCCAAGTGATGTGAGAAACAGAGAAGCTTTGAAAGAGATGTAATTCAATCAAATTAGGAAGCAGAGTAGCAGTTCCATTAGAGAGGTGGGTGCCATCTGATAAATTCTTTGGACAAGTCAGTCAGTGGGAGAAAAATTCAAGACCCATGAGAGAAAGCACGATAGAAATGCAGGGTTTCTCAACCAGGATCATCAGCGTGTTGATATTAGAAATACAAAGAGAAGAGTGATGGATTATTTAAAGAAATAGCTCCTTCTTCAAGTCTTCTGCAACAACAGTTTACCAGTCAATAAATTGGCAAGACCATCCCCTAAAAAAAAAATGGGTGTTTCCACATTGCTCTAGCAGATGGAAAAAGATTATAGAGAATCAGAAGTCTGCTCCTAACATCTTTAGTGTATATACGTCCTTTGTATTTTGAGAAGAGGAGTGAATTTCTCTCAGCATATCAGACAATCCTCAGTGTGTACCTTGAATTATACTGATTTATAATCTTTAGCTCTATTTTGCTGTAGCACATTTTCCCCACACATTTTCATGGTGACCGGCTGTGCAAGAGTCATCGAGTAATCGTGATAACAAAAGACAAGGTCATACACAAAAATCTGGCTCTCTCCTTTACCTTCTCATTTTCCAGCAGCTCTGGTTGCTGAAGTCTCTCAACTCATTCCTCAAGCCAGGACATCTGTGGGCTTTCCACTGAATTGTAACAGCGGAGCATGGTGTAGACTGGAGACTGCCAACCGTCTCAAAACCATAAGAAAAGGAAACTCATACCACGCAGTTCCCTTCTCCCTGTGTCAACCTGCCTCCTGGATCTGCCTGCTTTGGGTTTCCTTCCATTGCCCTCACATACTTATTTCTTTATGTTTTATCCAGAATATATAGTTATCGGCAAGACAAGTTAATCCAACTGGAGCTTGACTATAAACAAAAACAAAATTGCAGACTTGAAGGTCCGAAACTCAAAGTTGCACTTACTAATACCATTTTTTAAGAAGCACTTTGAGACTATCGAAGTGAAGACTCCCCCGATATCTTCTTTTGTAATGAAATTGAAAAATCTTTGTCTACTACAGAGAATTTCCATACAAAGTCCACAGATCTTCCATACTGGAGAATCATTTTGCAATTTCAACTGATTTGTTTTACAAACCCGATCCCTAACAACTTTGGGTGACCATAGCTTTGGCTAGTTCAGGCATTGTGAAAGAGTCTTAAACCGCATCTGTTACAAATACCTTGCAAGGATAAACCAGAATTCAGGGAGTTCCGATCATCTCATTTGCCAAAGACGCTTCCCAGTAAAGGTTAAGAAGTTGAGTAGACAGAAGTATCTATCATCCAGAGGAGGTCTTGAGATAGTGAAACATGCTTCTACATGTGTACTTCATAGAGTTGGCGATCTAAGATGGACACGTTTGAGTTCGGGATTAAGAATTGGGAGATACTGGGGCGCCTGGGTGGCGCAGTCGGTTAAGCGTCCGACTTCAGCCAGGTCACGATCTCGCGGTCCGTGAGTTCGAGCCCCGCATCAGGCTCTGGGCTGATGGCTCAGAGCCTGGAGCCTGTTTCCGATTCTGTGTCTCCCTCTCTCTCTGCCCCTCCCCCGTTCATGCTCTGTCTCTCTCTGTCCCAAAAATAAATAAAACATTGAAAAAAAATTAAAAAAAAAAAAAAAGAATCGGGACATACTCGCTTCCCCGCCTTTTGCCCAAGATCCAGTGTAATCTCTGTTCTTATCAGTTTAATATCTGATCCGTCCTCTATTGAGGACAATGTATTAAACGGATTTTGGAGCAGGGAGATAGAACAGGGGCGTGCTCCAGTCGCTCTACGCATGGACCTGATGTTACTTCCAGGAATGGTGTGCACCACCCCCAAGGGCACCAGTATCCCTGCAAATGGCAAGCTGCTTCTGGCTTTTGAAGCCATCCCGTGGAGCCATGCCCAGAGGAGGACGCCCACTGGTTTCCTTGCGGTCCTGCAGCAGAGGCCGGGCAGGAAGCCAAGTAGCCAAGCTCTAGTGTGCCCATGAGCACCTAAGGCCTACCTTCTGCGTGGGACCGCACGTGTCCACCGTCACATGTCAGCTGACCTGTGTGTTTGTGGCCACCAGACTCAGTCTCGCCACATCGCATCTGCTACAGGAAAGTCCCAGCCTCCCCCTCTCTCCTGGTGTCTCCATCTCTCCCCTGTGTCACCCGCTTGCCCCCCCCCCCCCCCCCCCAGGAAGAATTAGAAGATAGATGTTGGAAAGCAGATGACAGAGGAAGAAACAATTAAGTCTATTGGTCAGGCCATCCCTTTGTTGCTAGTTTAAGAGACTTCAACCAGTCTCAATTTAGACTTCTTTTAGTTATTATAGCATCTAGTATAAGGATTATAGTATCTAGACATTTGTCATTTCTCTTATCAGAAATATGACCCATACATAAAATTGTATCTCTTTTTCTGAAACAAACCTCCCTTTAATTCCTCATCATTCATAAAGCCCTAGTACAACAGTACACATTCTTTCTGCCATTAGACTCAAGTATCGTATTTATTGCTACAAATAGATCTATGATCTAATAAAGACAGATGCACTAATATTTTTTTGTATGCAGGAGATATGTGGAAACACCTATTTCTCCCTCTTAAGTAATAGAAACTGGCATTTGAGAAACTTTAAAATTAAAACTTAATGAATCCAATTAAAGTACTCAAGGTCATCTTAAAAAGATAAAAGGAATTCCAAGCCAGCACGACTAGATGGTAAAAGGATTGCATCTCTGAGTACACTCATGGGGAGAATGTGTAGACACAAGGGCTCGGCTCCTGAACCAGAGGAAAAGGAATCCCAGAAGCAAAGCTTAGCAATGTCCATGCAAACAGGACGAAGCTTTAGGCAAAGAAAAGTTAGGATTTAATTTCAGGAAAGACTATATTTTAGAAAGCTCACTTGGTCAGCCCAAGGCCATACCTAGTAAGATCACCCTGACATCAAGTACATCTCTACTGCAAAGATGGGTATATCAGAAAAGCTCATTCATTCATTCACTCATTCATTTGTTTAACCAGCTTCTACTGAGTGCCCACAAAATGCTGACACTGAACAGGAGTCGGATAAAATGATGGCGAGCGAAACAGACAGGACTCACACTCATTTGCTTTCACTGTGATAGGAATGATAAGCAATGATTGAATAAGCTAGAACATAATCACAAGTAGTGATAAGCTCTATAAAGAAAATGTTTAGGAGATTATAAAAAATAGTAGTAAGAAATGGGATCGGGGAGGTTTGGACACATACCCGAAGATCATACTATTCTAATTTTTTTTTTAATGTTTACGTATGTTTGAGGTGGGGGAGGGGCAGGGAGGAAGGCACAGAATCTGAAGCAGGCTCCAGGCTCTGAGCTGTCAACACAGAGCCCGATGCAGGGCTCAAACTCATGAATCACGAGATCATGGTCTGAGCTGAAGTGGGACACCTAACCGACCGAGCCCCCCAGGCGCCCCAAGATCATAGCATTCTGAATTGATGGGCAGGCATGTGATCCCATGCATTCTGATCCCAGAGCCCATCTTTCTAAATCACATAACATGTCAGCAGAACAAACATGCAGAGAATACAACTCTAACCTGTTTTTAGTTAGAGCTTTTATTTTCAAATTGATCCTTGCTATCAGGCCGGCTCTTACAGAGTGGCCCAGTCTCTGCTCCTGTGCCATCACCATTGACCCTCATCATTCATTTAAATGTCCTTTCCCACAAGCAAATCTTGAAATCCAGGATCAGAATCTTCTGCTATGGCCATGCCAGTTCTTGACCCAGGGGCTCGACCCCAGAATATAAAAGTCCATATTGAAGGGCTCAGATTCAAAGCGTTTTTTCGATAGTGCATTTATCTCTGTGTTCTGATACCAACATTATAAAGGCTGGGGGAAGGCCCGTTTACACGGGAAACAAGCAAAAACAGTGTATTCCAACAACAACAAAAAAACGCAACGGAATCCATTGCTTCTCCTTCCACGTGTAGAATTTTGATACTAAAATAATTCTTTGAAAAACTCAAAGGGAACGAAGCCCATTACGTTTCTAAAAAAAGGACAATCCTTTCTAGATCCACTGAAGTCTGATGTATGACAAGCTTCGTTTCAAACACGCTTTTAAAAACATGATGTAAGTCTGACAAGTCAGACTTTGTAACTTGGCAAAGGCAAAGTTTCTGAAATGTATTTATGTATGTGTTGGGTGTAAACTGTTATTGTACTGGAAAGTTCTTGAAAGGGATTTTTATAAGTCTCATCTTGTCTCTCTCAAGTGGCTGTTAAAAATAGAGAGTTTATTGGCAACTATTTTTCCTTGTGTTAGAGAAGGATTAGCTTAATCCTGGTGAAATATCTTAACACTTCACTATATCCAATTTTATACAACTAAACTTTCATTACGCATAATACTAAAATAACTGCCCGTCTCCTAAGTGATTCAGAAGTTATACATTTGCCAGGTTTGTTTTTATAGACCTGTGAAACTTAAACAGTATTCTCTAAATGAGGCCATGTTTTGCTTTCCTACCTACACCTGAATTATTTTAATTTTGGAGTAATGTTTAACTTTTTTATTTTTTTCTACAAAATGTTAGAAGCTTCCTCTGTGTATTGCATCCGGCATGATAGGATTAGTCAAGCAAATGTTGGGATCTTCACTACGGTGCACAGTTTACAAAGCTATTTGAGCTCGTCCTTTTAAAACAGCCCCATTCAGATGTAGGACATTTGTGTATATGACCCGATAGCTCTTCTCCTTTCCAATTATAAAAAGTCCAGTTAGGACATTTTTCCCCTCTCACCCCCACATTCGGGGCCAGTCCAAAGCTAAGTTAAACAGGCAATATGTGTCCTAATTCCCCATCAACACATAAAACGTCTCTTTTGTTTTTCTTCTCTGGTGTTTCCTCTACTTTTTCCTCCTCATTGAAAAACATCTACTGTCCTTTCAGGAACAAAACCTGATATCAAGAAATAATCTGACTTTGTTTCTGATAGAAAAATTTGCATTCCCTCTCATAGGTGTATTTGTCTTCTAAATCTTATCTCTACTCTTCAAATGAAAGAATGTGCCCCTTGTTAAAGAATTTCAGAGGGTTGTTTGTCACTCGTGTAAAGGCATGCGCCTTGTAGCTGCATGATCTGGACCATGGAGCATCCAAGGTCAGTGACGGAGAAAGAGACAAATGGAGGAGTCACACTGGCTCTTTCTTGCCTTAGAGTCATTTCTTCCTTTGCCAGTCCGTTGGCCAGGACAAGTCAGGTGCCTCAACCCAATTACCAGGGAAGTGATGAAATGTGGCTCTTTGGCTGAGCAAAAAACGATCTTGGCTTCTTTCCTTACCCTTTGCTCTCCTCTTCCTACACAGAAAACACACCCGTCTCCCCACAACAGATAATCCCAACTCCTGGCCAGTCCCTGCACATGACTCAAAGTCTAGATGCTGCTCAGTGGTGTCTTCATCAAAATTCGATACGACTCTTTGTGATCCGGAGATGCAGGAACTCAAACGGACGCATTTTCCCCACATACTCACATCCAAAAAGCTACAGTGCAATGATGACAGGATAACCTCGATGGACATACCCATTCAGAAGGGGGAAGACCAGAAGACAGGAAGCAGCCATGATCCCGTGGCACTTCTGAAATGCTGATGGTGGCAGTCCTGCCCTGTGAGGGCTGAATACATCTCAGTTCTGTCCCTTGCTGCACCCCAGCCACCCTCGGGGGCTTCCTTCTCGTCCATTTTCCAACTTGGCCACCTACGAAGTGACCTTTAGAGGACAGGCCCTCTTTGAGGACTGTTCAGCTTTTCAGCTCAGTTCCAACGTCAGGGATTTTGATGACGCAGAGTTGTTTTCAATTTATTTATTTTTTCCACATTCAGTTACCTTGGTACTTCATTTCCCTCCAGGACCAAGTTGGTTCCTGATCTTAGTCTGGAAGCATTTGGCTTCTAGAAAAAGATAGTTGGTGGGCACGGATGATCTGCCACAGTTAGGTATAAATTGGATCCTCCCAGGAGTCCTGAGATGGAAGTATTGCCACTTTGACTTTTGACAGATGGAGAATTGGGAAGACACTTCGGGAAGCAAAGTATCCTTCCTAGAATGCCTCCGAATCGGCACAGAGGTAATGCTCGCGTTGCCAGTATGACATTACGTGGGCATATTGATGCGTCCAAGTGGTCTGACTGGGCCAACCCTGGAGACCATGGAACATAAAATTTGGAAATTGGACTCCTTCCAAACAATTCAAGACTTGCAGTCACTACATGTAGGTCGTGTATACTATTTTTGTATCTTTCGCGCCACAGGCATTAGGCTTTGGGTTAGTTGTGTGCTTTTAAACCAACCACTAAGATGGTCTGTTGGATCAGATGGGTGCCTGTCTCTGTATTCACCAGGAGAGGCCGGACACAACTTATTTGTTATAACGCTGAGTCTCGCATTGTGCAATCAAAACTTAGGAAGTAGCTTTTGCTGATTATGAGACACATAACATTAAAAAAAAAAACAAAACAACTTCATTTCTTTTTTGTCCCTATGGCTTAATTCTGCAAGGGCACAATTGGATGTGGCAACTATCTGCTTGTTCTGATTTCTCATCATGAGTTTTAAACAGCTTATGCTGTGGGGACTGACATTTCCAGGTCACGGTCAAAAGGCATAGCCAAGGCTTTCGGTCATGTCTAATTCTACTTTGTACATGTGCTACCTTTCCTCGGAGCATAATTTTGTTTTAGAAATGAATTACGTTAAAGACACCTCAGAAGCACCGATTTAAATCCTGCCCTGCCAACCATCTTGGGGGGATTTGGTTACATCACTGAATTGCTTAACTAAAACCTCCACTTGATTCCAGTGAATTTTAAAGTAATACAACTCTTTGAAAAGTTCCCCCTTCTTCTCCTTCTCTCCCTCCTCTTTCCCTCCCTCTTCTTCTTCCTCCTCCTTATTATCATTTTTTTTTTAAGAGACAGAGAGCAAGCAGGGGAGAAGGACAGAGGGAGAGAGAGACAGACAGAATCTTAAGCAGACTCCACGCTCAGCACAGAGCCCAACATGGGGCTTGATCCCACGACCCTGGGATCATGACCTGAGCCGAAATCAAGAGTCAGACGCTCAACCGACAGAGCCACCGAGGCACCCCAGTCCTCCTCCTTATTATTTTTTTTTAATGAGATTGATACCCAAGATCTCAGAACATTTCCGGATGTAGACTGTCTCTGACTTGGGCCCTACCCCCACATAAATTGTGGCAGGGGTGGGATTAGGACAAGATGAGCCCAGAACTCCCCTGAGGCCCATGACTTAAAAGGATGCCCAAAATAGTCATCAAGATTAGCAATATTTAAATGCAATATATTAAAAAACATAAATGAATGCAAATAATCCCCGATGAAAAAAATGTCACATTTTAGAACGAAGACGCATTGTTGTTTGTTTTATTCTCCTGCTTTCTTGTGGGAAGGGAACAACCATTTCCGATCGGCCTGGGCCCACAGTCAGAGAGGCCACAGTGATCCTAGCCGTGGGATGATAAGGCGTGACAGATGGCAGAGAGATGGGGCAACACGAGGCTTTCTATAGTCATGATTTTGTACGGGAGAGCTTATGTTCCCGTTTCTACTGGGTTCACAATATGACAGGGGGGTTCACAATACGAGAGGGTGTTTTCATAAAGGCATGTGGGGTGTGCCTATTTCCCCTCCTCCTCAGACTGCAGCCCTGAGCGGTGACCTTGGCAGAGCCTCAGCTGGTGCCTTTAGTCCTCATCCTGTCTTCAGCTTCTCCAGCCTCCAAAGAGCTGTTCCCCTATTCAAGTCTTTGGCTCCTTTCAGCCAAGGTTCAGATGATTCCACGCTGTGCAGGCAGATGCTTAGCAAGGACTCCAAGGAATCTAGAACCTGGGGCCAGAGGAATTCACGGCTAAAGCCGGATCAAAATTAGTGAGTATCGTGAAACTCGACATGACCGAATTTCCATTTTCTCGCTGAGCACATCACATTCTAAACTGCCGCGGGCCACACTGGAGAGCTGCCTCCCACGGGCCGCATCGCTTCCCTGGGACAGTGTGTTCTCGGGGCTGAGTGCCCACTGACTTACGATGAGCTTCCGGGGGCAGCTCTGTACCTTGAAGGCAGGCTGTGCTGATCTAGGAAAACCGTCTGTTCGAGGCCAACAGAATCTGGAAAAATGCAAATAAACAAGTAAATAAATAAAAAAAATCAATCAAATAGATAGCTGGTTTACTGTAGAAAATTTTTGAAAAAAACAGACGTTTTTGCATGTGGATCAGCTATTTGGATATTTCCATTATGGGTATCCTTTAACAGAATGTATAAAATGTAGTGTAACAATGCTTCAGAGCTGTTACTTTTGAATTTTTTTCTTTGGTACATTTCATTTGCAGTCTTGTAAAATTCTCTGACTTGGTCCTCTTTTGGAGCATTCTACTTTGCTAGGTTCCATAAATGATTTTTTTGAATGTTTATTCATTTATTTTAAGAGAGAGAGAGTCAGCATGAGCAGGGGAGGAGCAGAGAGAGAGAGGGGGGAGAGAGGATCCCCAGCAGGCTCCATGCTGTCAGTGCAGAGCCCGACGCGGGGCCCGAACCCACGAACCGTGAGATCATAACCTGAGCCAAAATCAAGCCAAAATCAGATGCTTCACTGACTGAGCCCCCCAGGCGCCCCAATGATTTCTTTTAACTTTGGAGAGAAAGGCGGGTGTGTACCCAGTGGTCTTGTTCATTCTTCCCATTTCACTTAATGTGTGTCTCTCAAAATAAAGGAGCACGACTTGAAATATACGTCTACAGAGAGAAATGCTCATAGTAAACATCCACCTTGTTTCATGCGTCAGTTGGATGGCAGTTGGTGAAGATAACTATTTACTAGTAACATATGTTACTACCAGCGACTGGTTCAAGAGTTGCTTCACCAGAACCAGCCCCCCCCCCCCCCCCAGTTTCCGGAGTACACCCTTTCCTCAAGGAGGAGGCTATGAGCCAGTAAAGAATCCTAGTAATTGACCTCGGTCTATACATCAAGTCTAAATAGACACGGAGTAAATTGCATAGCATTTGGTAAAACAAGTTACTCACTGTTCCTCTTTCAACCCATAATGACTGTAATTCAATTAGGCTTATTGGCTGTTATTCAATATGATGCTACTGTAAAGTTGTTCCTTTGCAATACAAACTTTAGAGTTAAAGAGCCTGCTTTTCTTCTGAAAGCGCATGAGCTCTCTTGCCCTGGAACAGGATTTCATTATATTTAAAAACTTTTTCCACTGTTTACTTTATCACTGGGGTCAGATAAAGGAGCCAGAGTCAAAATTAGTCTCTTGCTCTGGGATGGGGGAGAGAAACCCCAGTGGAAATCAACAGTGGATTTATTTGTATTTCCATAGTGCAGAAATTACAGGAACATTAGCAATGTTGGAAGAAAAAGCATGGGAGAAGGGGAATGTCCATAATCTTATTTTTGTGATTATTATTATTCCTAAAAGACGCTACAAATAATCTGGGATATTCTGTACAGGGTATTTAAAATAGTCTACGGATCATGAATATTTTCAATTAATTTCAAAATTTTTCACCATATGACAGAATACTGCCCGTGCTAAGCCTACCATAAGGAATGTATGAATAGTTTTCCTTATCTACCCACAAAAAAAATGCCTGGATATACAGCTGACTTTTATTTTTTTAAAAATTTTTTTTTCAACGTTTTTATTTATTTTTGGGACAGAGAGAGACAGAGCATGAACGGGGGAGGGGCAGAGAGAGAGGGAGACACAGAATTGGAAACAGGCTCCAGGCTCTGAGCCATCAGCCCAGAGCCTGACGCGGGGCTCGAACTCACGGACCGCGAGATCGTGACCTGGCTGAAGTCGGACGCCCAACCGACTGCGCCACCCAGGCGCCCCTACAGCTGACTTTTAAATTAAAAAAAAATTTTAATTTTTTTTACAGGTTTGAGGAATTTTCATGCAACTTAAAAAAGAATCCGATCTGAGTAGATATGAACCAGAGGATGGGCTTGAGTTATTATCTCTGTGATGAGTTACTAAAACTCTCTCTGTCTTGTGTGTCAAGAGGGCTTTTTGTGAGGAGTAAATGAGTTTGTACATACAGTACTTGGAAGAGTCCCTGGGGCATCATTGCAAGTCTCAAAACAAAAACATAGCTACTTTACTTAGACCAACGCCACTCTCGTCGTCATCATGTGAAATAATATAGAACTCATGACTGCCACTCCTTCCACCAACCAGTGGATGCTCTGAGAATACCATTTGGTCTTCCCTACATTAGAGTTATACCCCTTTGGACACACACACACACACACACACACCCCTAATTTACATAATCTGGGGAAGTAAGGATGATGACTATACCATTTGTGACCCTTACTGTGCATAGCACCCATGAGAAGTTGAAGAAATACTTTATGAAGTTTTGATTTGACAACATTGGGGCCAACCCTCATGATTCATACCACTATAGGATCTAAACATTCATGTCTAGACCTAAATTAATATAAGATATTTGGAATATTAAAAAATATGTTATAAGTCATTGTGTGTCTTCTGAAATTGCTTAGAAAATGTCCAAATGCCTCCCGTGTTACTCTTATTCCTGAGCAGCGGAAGCTGGAACTTGTTATTTTCGTTCACGTGTTCTCATATTCATATTACTTGGATTTCTCTAATATTATCTGGTTGACTTAGCTCAAGGTCACTTATTCTGAAATCACCATGAAGTCATATGGAATGGAATTTGACACTGAACAAAAGAGGCCAGTTTAACTTTCCCTTGACATTTGCACTTTGTATACAAGCATCTTTAAGATTTACCATCATGGAGAAAATCAGTCAACTTCATATTGTCAGGTTTCTTAGTATGTCAGACATCTTGTTAAAAGTGATAAATTCAATTAGTTTGTTGAATTTACAGAACGTCAATCAACTTGACATGTTTCTTTTCCCTCACCACAGTAAATAAACTAACCAGTTTTCTTTTCCCCCTCTTCCCTTCTGCTCCCCACCAACCAATATCACCAGGCGTAGTATGAGCTTTGGAAAAACTTATTCATTACCAACCATTTACCAATTCATTTATCATATCAAATGTTTTTAAAGTTGTGTATTTCATAGCACACTAACTATTGAAGCAATGGTAATCCACAATACTGTCCCAAAAGGCTACTACTGCGTTTATATGTAAAAGAATATTTATCCATAGAAATTACAAAGAATATATCTGAAAGTGAAGTTCAATAGCAAAGTGAAATGAAATATTACACAATATTCCTTGAATATGCATATCTTATAAAGTGATCTGCCTTAAGAAGTGATATACGGGGGGTACCTGGGTGGCTCAGTCCGTTGGGCATCCGACTCTTGACCTCAGCTCAGGTGTTGATCTCAGGGTCTTGGGTTCAAGCCCCACTTTGGGCTCTGTGCTGGGAAGGAGCCTTCTTAGAGAGAGAGAGAGAGAGAGAGAGAGAGAGAGAGAAGGGGAGCCTGGATGGCTGGTTGGTTAAGTGGCCGACTTAGGCTCAGGTCATGATCTCATGGTTCAAGAGTTCCAGCCCTGCATCAGGCTCTGTGCTGAGAACTCGGAGCCTGGAGCCTGCTTCAGATTCTGTGTCTCCCTCTCTCTCTGCCCCTCCCCTGCTCATACTCTATCTCTCTCTCTCAAAAATAAACATTAAAAAAATATTTTAAAGAAAGAAAAGAAATGGTATAAGGAAAATATCGTTACAACCGATGTATAAAGTATTTTTAAAGTTGCGTATTTCAAAGTTGCGTATTTCACTAACTATTGAAACCATGGTAACTCGCAATACTGCCACAAAACAGACGATGCAAGTATTAGGGGAGGGAAACGAGAGCTTTATTTGAGGTCATCTGCCAGTTCTCTCATGGCTATATGGTCCTTTAAGGGTGGTTCCGGAGCTCTAAATCTCTTCCGGGCACTTTGGATCAACTCTTAAGTTTATCCAAGGATGGACTGAAGTTGGGGAAAGGGATGATGTGCTCGCAAAATAAGCCCCTAACTGACCCTTGACTGGCCTGTGTAACAAACAACTGTGGGTCAAACCCTCCGCTTGTCAGGGCTCTTTGTTGCGACTATTTGGAAGGCGGGCCCTGCTGTGCTCTCCACCCAGAGCAGGAAACACGGGCACACCACCGGCTGGATGTACAAATGCCCATGCACTGCCTAGAAAATCAGATGATTCTTTAGTTAACCGATGCAAAACCGTTCCCTTTTCTGACAGCTGACAGGCTTACATACCCCCAGATACCAGTCAAATCCTACGCCTCATTGTTTTATAAGGGGTGCTGTGCTGTCACAGACCTCAGGGGAGTCCAGGACTTCTGAGTGTTCACCCCCGGCCCCAGGCCACTTGCCACCACTCGTGTCTTACTCATCCATCTGCCTCCTGCGGGGGAGGGGGAGGTATTTCTCTTCCCATCAGTGGGTGGTCCTTCCCTGTCTGCCCTGCGTCAGTGTAATGGGGCACCTCGTTTGACTCCCGTGATACAGGAAGACAGTTCGCAGACTCTTTTCTCCCCAGAAAGGTGTTAACCTCCAAGGTGCTTTCGTTGTGCTCTCTTTCTGCCCAATAATAGGGAATTGTTGGGCTTCACATCTTGGGTGGCTCAGTAAGTCTGAGATGAGGCTTAAGAATTGGCGTGAAATGCTGCTGCCGGCTGTGGGAACCACAGTTTGAGAACTGCTATCTAAGCCTACTGAAACTGACTTACCTCCTGGGGCTGGGTAGGGATGCTGCCTTCCCTGATATATATGGTGACCTGAGACTTGAACAAAATTGAGGTTCCGTAGGAAGGAAGAAGAGAGGGAGGGGCTCTTTGGCATTTACTCCTGCATTAAAGTATGACAAACAGGTGAATGGCCCCAGGAGATCTTGATCAAAAGACACAACTCTCCATGAATGAAGTAGACTGGACCACAAAAAATCCACGCCCAAATCTCTAACAAGAATTTCTGGGATATTTAGATATTCAAGCAGGCACCCACATTGCCTTGGAGTAGAGAATTCTCTCCTCCTCATGCTGACTCTGAGACTACTGGGGGCCCTAGGCCACTTAATTTAAACTCCCAGCTGCTTAGGGTCTATGGGATATGTACTGAGGCCATATAAAATTTGTTTCTACCTCTACTGCTATTGTCAGGCTTGAGGGTATGATTCTCCTAATCTCTGATCCCATCCTGGGGTCCCATGAGAATTCAGACCACTCTACATAAAACACACTAAACACAGTTCTGTTTCATTCTGGGGTCCTCCTGGTCTCCTGGTCCTCATCCAAAAAGGTTACAAAGATCCTTTCTGCTTTCTGATCCTCAAACTTATCATGGCGTGACAGTTAATTTTTGTGTCAAGTTGACTGGGCTTAAGGACGCCCAAACTGCTGGTAAAACATTGTTTCTGGGCATTTCTGTGAGGGTTTCCAGAGAAGATGAGTGTTTGAAGTGGTGAACTAAGGAAGGAAGATCTGTCCTTGCCAGTGTGGGTGGACATCGTCATCCCGTCCACTGAGGGCCCAAATAAAACAAAAAAGGCAGAGGAGGGGCAAATTCATTGTCTCTCTTCTTGAGGTAGAGTATCGTCTTTCCTGTCCTGGGACACCAGAGCTCCTGGTTCTTGGAGAATTATACCATTGGCATATATCAGCCTCTATAGTCATGTGAGAACCAATTCTCATAATCTACTCTCATCTATCTATCTATCTATCTATCTTTCTATCTATCTTATTGATTCTGTTTCTCTGGAGGACCCTAACACACATGGAATTCTAGTATTTACTCCTTTGCCCATCATGAACTTGGCTGAGCAGAGAGGTACAGGCACAAAAGCCCATATGAAAAGCCAGGCATCTATCTCAATCCTTTTCCCTCTGGACAGACTCCCCTTCTTCCCTACCTGGGAAATCTTTAACCATTCTGAAAGAAGAAAAACTACTCTTCTAATTATTTTCCTTTTGTGGCCAGATTTCCATTTTGAAACTTGTAATACAATAATTTCCATTTTTTTATTCTCTGATGTTCTGTGTGGGAAAATTTCCTATAGGCAATAGGATACAGAGGAAAATAGCACAAACATAAAATAGATTTATTAAAAATAAAGAAACTATGCCACAATAATAAAATTGAAAATCATAACCTATGCCCTGTCCCCAATCAACTATCCTTTGAATATGCCATACTTTGTCTTATATATTTGAGAGAGCATTGAACATAGAATTATGTATTCACCGGGGCGCCTGGGTGGCTTAGTCAGTTGAGCGTCTGACTTCGGCTCAGGTCATGATCTCACGGCTGTGAGTTCAAGCCCCATGTCGGGCTCTGTGCTGACAGCTCGGAGCCTGGAGCTTGCTCTGGATTCTGGGTCTCCCTCTCTCTCTACCCCTAACCCACTCTCATTCTGTCTCTGTCTCTCTCAAAAATAAATAAACATTAAAAAAAAAGAATTATGTATTCGCCAGCGGAAAAATTATGTTAGGGAGAAACTTGACTGATCTTTACAAAATTATCACTGTTTTCTACCATAACAATGTTTTTTTCCAACACATCCTGATCCTTCAGCTTTCGGAAAGACTCCTAGAGCCCAGAGATAGAGCGCTTTTTCTCCTCGAGTAGCGGTAATTCACAGAGAAGAGGAAGATTTGGGTGCTTCGCCGAATGAATTGTATTATAGGTTCTGATACAGGGTACTGGTGATGGATGGGATTTTAGAAGGAATTTTTATGAATTTTGATGAAGTGAAGCCAGGGACCTTTGTAGCAGCTTAGCATATGTTTTAGTTTTAGGTGGTCATTTCCTTGATTGATCAGTGATGATAATGATTTAAATATGTCAGGAGCATACACACTTGTCATCCACAGCATTCTATAAAAATGTTTATAGTTCTGAGTAATAACATCAGTAATTGATTAGAACATTTAGACTGTGAGCTAACTGGACTGGTTATACAGGTAAGTTAAATGAGATAATATGCATTAAAATACACTGCAAATATGTAAATATAAACTATATTTATATAGTTTATATATTTTTATATATATTATATACATATAATTATATGTTAATATAAACTATTAACAACGCCGTAGCCCATGAAACCTGTTCTCATTTCTCCAATTTAAGATTAGAAATTGGGACCTTCTAGTTCAAATGAGAATTCAGGTTAGTGAATAAATATGGCCAACAGACACATGGAAAGATGCTCGACGCCACTAATTATCAAGGAAATACAAATCTAAACCACAATGATATACCAACTCTCACCAGTCAGAATGGCTGTATCATACCAGGAAACACTAAGCGTTGGCAAAGATGTACAGAAAAGAGAACACTCATGCACTGTTGGTGGGAATGCAAACTGGTACAGCCACTTTGAAAAACAGTTTGGAGTTTCCTCAAAAAATTCAAAATAGAACAATATATGATCCAACAGTTTCATTTCTGGGTATTTATCCAAAGGAAAAAAAAACACTAATTAAAAAAAATATATATATAGCACTATGTTTATATTGCAGCATTATTTACAATAGCCAACATATGGAAGCAAGCCAAGTGTCCATTCACAGATGAATGGATAAAGTTGTACACACACACACACACGCACACACACACACATGCCCACGCCAAATGGAATATTACTCAGCCATAAAAAATAACAAAATCTTGTCATTTGCAACAACATGCATGAACCAAGAGGAGATTATGCTAGTTGAAATAAAGCTGACAGAGGACAAAAACCGTATATTTCCACCTATCTGTGGAATCCTAACAACAAAACAAATGAACAAAGAAAAGCAGACACAGATTCATAAATACAGAGAACAAACAGGAGATTGCTAGAAGGTGGGCTGTAGGTGAAATAGGTAAACAGGATTAAGAGGTAACAACTTTCAGTTACAAAATAGATAAGACACAGGGAATGAAAAGTACAGCACAAGATATATACTCATTAATGCTGCAATAACTTGGTACGGTGACAGATGGTAACTACACTTACTATGGTGAGTATTGCGTAGTGAATAGAACTGCCAAACCACTATGTTGGACACCTGAAACTAATAGGACATTGTATGTCAACTCATTTACAAAAGAAAGAAAATGTAGGTAAGGGGCATTGCCTCAAACTGTATTCTGGACTACCATTGTTTAAATAGCGTACTGTGAATTATACAACTTTAAAAATCTTCTGTACAACAGTTGAAAAGATATTTTCCATATACCTTTCCTTTTTTTTTTTCTCTTTTCTTTTCTTTTCTTTTCTTTTCTTTTCTTTTCTTTTCTTTTCTAAGTAGGCTTCATGCCCATGCAGAGCCCAGTGTGGGGCTTGAACCCAAGACCCTGAGATCAGACCTGAGCTGAGATCAAGAGTCGAATGTCCGATGAACTGAGCCCCCCGGGCTCCCCCTGTATACCATTTCTTAAGGAGGATCACTTTATAAGAGATGCACACTCATGGAATATTGCGTAATACTTCATTTCACTTTGCTATTGAACTTCACTTTCAGATACATTCTTTGTAATTGCCATGGATAAATATCCTTTTACATATAAATGTTATTAACTGCTTCATAAAACTAAGTAAAGGCAGAGGAAATTATGTAGGTTGTTCTTTAAAGTCACATGAACTTGGGGCACCTGGGGGGCTCAGTTGGTTGAGTGTCCAACTTCTGCTCAGGTCCTCATCTCACGGTTCGTGAGCTCAAGCCCCACGTTGGGCTCGCTGCTGTCACCGCAGAGACCACATCGGACCCTCTGTCTGCCCCTCCCCTGTTTGCACTCTCTCAAAAACAAACATTAAGTAAATAAACATTAAACATTAAAAATTAAAAAAAATAAAGTCCTTAAACTTGGACTTTAATAACTACCATAGGCCATGAGTCGTTAGAAAAATGTCTCTACTCACGTCATTTAGAGAACGGTTTTGTGCAACGGGCAGTTTCAGACATCAGCAACCATCACAGGGACAAGGCTTACACATCTCTTTCAATGTCAATACTTCATCAAGAGCTCACCACTTTCACTGCAATTCAGGTGTAGGGCAGCAAAGTGGAGACCCAAGGCAATTAATGAAATCACTGTCACTTCCATACAAATAATTGTCCATCAAAATGCCAAAACTTTCAAAAGCCAAAAAAATGATAACCCTGACTCAACTATATGGACAATTGTGACAATTCTTAACCCGATTTTCTTGTGTGCTCTTAATTTTTTACACTGAGATATACAAATACTTAAGCCAAAGTACTCTTTTTGGTTGACACTTCATTTTTTTATATTTATTTTTAAATTTACATCCAAGTTAGTTAGCATATAGTGCTATAATGATTTTAGGAGTAGATTCCAGTGATTCATCCCCTATGTATAACACCCAGTGCTCATCCCAACAAGTGACCTCCCTGATGCCCCTTACCCATTTAGCCCATCCCCCCCCCCACAACCCCTCCAGCGACCCTCAGTTTATTATCTATATTTAAGGGTCTTTTGTGCTTTGTACCCTTCCCTGTTTTTGTATTATTTTTGTTTCCCTTCCCTTAGGTTCATTCTGCTTTGTATCTTTAATTTCTTATATGCATGAAGTCATATGATATTTGTCTTTCTCTGACTGGCTAATTCCGCTTAGCATAATACCCTCTAGTTCCATCCATGTAGTTGCAAATTTTTAACATAAAAGATGCTGGGTGATGCTAAACAATTCATCAGGAGTTATTGAATGACAGTGTCTTTGAAAACAGAAGATCCCCAACTACCTTCATTAACCCATCAAAAATGTCCAGGTTTTCCACAACCAAAAGACATGTGGGAAAATGTTTCAAAACACAAAACAGAAGAAGGAGAAGGAGAAGAAGAAGGAGGAGGAGGAAGAGGAGGAGGGGGGAGGACAAGGAGGGGGGTGGAGGGGGAGGGGAGGAGGAGTGGGAGGAAGAAGAAGGCAAGTATAGTAAAACCTTGGTTTGAGAGCATAATTTGTTCTGGAAACATGCTTGTAACCCAAAGCACTTGCATATAAAAGCAGATTTCTCCATAAGAAATAGTGGGAACTTAGGTGATCTGTTCCACAACCCAAACATATTCATATAAAAATGATTACAGTACTGTCATATAATACAAAATAAGGAGGAAAATGCAAACTGTAAAGAAAAATAAACAAATTAACCTGCACTTACCTATGAGAACCTGATGGCTGAGGTGAGGGAGACAATTATGTAGGACAGCTTTCACTCTCACTAACAGAATCACTGCTATCGATTGGCTCAATGGAAGCTTTTTCTGCATGGGGGCCATTGTATCCACTCACATGGCTGTTGACTACAGTCCAGTGTTCATAAACTCTTGTCATGTAGCGTATTTAATGTAACTGGCAATAAGGCAGCAGAGGAAAGGGTCTCTATGGGCAGGCCTACCTAGAAGGAGGGATAAGCTTACTCTTGTATGGAAAAGGAAAGGACTGACCGCAGGTTCCTTTGAAGTGACAAAAAATGCCCTAGTACCAGTTGTGGGCACCTTCCAAAATTCTGAAAAATCACTGATTTCTGCCAAACTCCATGGTCTGAGACCAGCATCCAAGCATGGGAGATGATCATCCACAATCCCACACTGAGAGAGAGAGAGTGAGAGAGAGAGAGGGAGGGAGGGAGAACCATTGGCTCAGTTGTGATCATGTGAAGTTCATTGCCACATACTACTCATATTGCAAGACATTGCTCATTTGTCAAGTTAAAATTTATTAGAGATGTTGGCTCATCTTTGCTCAACTCTCAGAACAAGTTACTTGCAATCCAAGGTTTTACTGTGTATGTATTTCCTACCTTCCTTCCACTACTCGTTTTAAAACACCGTTCCCCACCCCTATAAATTCACCACAGAAGGGCCAAGTAATTATCTTATTTATTTCTGGACCTGAAAGATGCAATGTGATTTCAAACAATGTATTCATTTAAAAAAAAAAAAAACTACATTACGGCAAATGTTTAACAATGCTTTGCTATATCAGTTACCAAAAGTGATAGATCACTCTTGTTGTATGAGGGCATGGGCTCAGAGTTATTTATTTTCATTCCAGAGGTTTGGCATTTGAAGTCATTGTAATATATTTTTAAAATAACACAGAGGCCAAAGATAAAGAAAATTTAACGAGCCATAAAGGCCCAAATCACTTAGAAATATAAAAAAAATAGATGCTAAAATTGTCTTTGGTTTAAAAAACCAGTTTTATACCAAGAGCTTTATTTTAATATTTTACTTTTGGGATAAACTTTCAAGTTGTTTTAGACACCTAAATATTGGAAAATCCTATCAACATACTCTAGCAACTGCCCCTACGTTTGTAGAAAATAATTCACTGAACGGAATTTGTGAACATTCTTCTATATGGAATGTTTTCTGTGACAGCTAGTAAAACAGAAAAGAAAGAAAGAAATCTCACAGTCGTGAGATCGAGCCCTGTGTCAGGGTCTGCAATGGGGGAGAAGCCTGCTTAGTATTCTCTCTCTCCCTCCCTCTCTGCCCCCTCCACAGCTCTCGTTTTTTCTCTCTCTCTCTCAAGAGAGAAAGAAAAAACATATTTGATGGACAGGTATAGTGTTTTTTGTGGCCTCAAGACACTCCATTACGATAACATAGTTTCGCAAACAAGCTTTATCCCCAACACACCCTCTTCTAAACATAATCTTTTGTTTCAACCTTACCCTATCTTTAACATTCCCATGCATTATCCTTCTTAAACAGCTATCCTCTATTATAACTGTTCAGTCATCGCTGAATCTCTCTAGCCTACCACTCCCCTCCATAAATGCTCACCATCTGATCATCTAGAAATGCGGAAATACAATGCAGGCCGCATAGGTAATTTCAAATTTCTAGTAGCCACTTAGATTCCAACTCGATTTGGAAGCTGAAATATCACTGGAAATCTTTTTAAGTTTACTTATTTATTTTGAGAGAGAGAGGGAGAGGGGAGGTGCAGAGAAGGAGGGAGAGAGAAAATCCCAACCAACCTCCACACTACCAGTGCAGTGTGGCTTAATCTCACAAACACAGGGCTTAATGTGTTTGTGGCCCTAAGACACAGGGCTTAATCTCACAAACTTTGAGATCGTGACGTCAGCCGAGATCAAGAGTTGGACACTTAACTGGCTGAGCCACCCAGGTGCCCCTCATTGGAAATCTTTGATGTGGGTTTAGATGCCATGAAATTTACGGATCCAAAAACTGAATCATACACACTCTAAGAAGTCCCAATAACTAAAAAGCAGAAGTTTTATTAAATTTTTTTTAACATTTATTTATTTTTGAGACAGAGAGAGACAGAGCATGAACGGGGGAGGGTCAGAGAGAGGGAGACACAGAATCCGAAACAGGCTCCAGGCTCTGAGCTGTCAGCACAGAGACCGACGCAGGGCTCGAACTCACGGACCACGAGATCATGACCTGAGCCGAAGTCGGCCGCGTAACCGACTGAGCCACCCAGGCGCCCCTAAAAAGCAGAAGTTTTAAATGTAAATTTCAGTTTGTAAAAATTAAAATTAAAGATTCCATTTCTCCCACAGGCCACATGCGGGGAGTGATATCCAGGACTATAACGTACATACTATTCACATATTACCACTCACTGTGCGTGCAGGAGTGAGGGGAATAGACACATGTGCTGTTAAACTTGAGCACACACACATATATGTGCATGCGGCACATATGATGGTCAGTGATAACAACCGTCTATGCTGAAGTTAAAGAGCTCTACACAGCAGATTGCCCGAGCCGGCAACCAACAATCCCTAACACGCCTGCCTGTAGGCACCTGTAGGTTCCCACCAAGAACCTAGCCTACGTCCCTTCTTTTGAATTGGGGCTAAGCCTGTGGTGGCTCCCATCATAAGAATGTAGCAGATAGGATTCTATACGACTTTTTAGCCTCATCTTTAAAAGCAGCTTTCATTTTTGTTTTCTCGGAAACCAGCCACCACGTGAAGAATCTCACGTTAGACTAGTTGATGATGAACGACCACAGAGAGAAAGAAGCCACATGAAGAACCAAGGAAAACCCACCGATGACCAGCACCATATGAGTCCACGTTGGGTCCCGTGGTCCCGTCTGATCTCTTCCGGGAGACTAAGGGAGGAAAGGGCTAACCATCTCAACCAGACCGCAGATGGCACGCCCTCCTAGCGGATGCCTCGAGCACTGTGGGACACTCAAGCCACCCTGGCTGGGCCTTTTTCAAAAGCTTACCTCAAAAAATCATTGGCAAATTAAATAGGTATCATTTTAAGCCAGTCATGTAGTCGTGTTTGTATCGAACAAAGAACTGATGCGGAAACTGACACATACACGCAACGTGTTCCTGTAACAAAACCTAGAACCTGTGCGTAGAGTCTGGAAAAACAGCAAGGAGACTATTCGGTGGAACCTGGAAAGGTAGTAAGGAGACTGCTTTGGAAGCTGGAGAAAAACCCAGAAGCCAGCTAAGTAGTGGCAGAAAACTTAGCGAAACTGCTACCTGTAGTAACTCACAAGATGGAAAAAAGCACCTCAAAACGTGTAGATCTGGCTAAGGAGATTCCAGGAAGAAATGTGGAAGGTCCCAGTTGTCTTCTTTTAACTACATCTAAGGTCTTGCAAGAGAGAAATAAGCAAAAAAAAAGAATCTGTCTAGTTTTTTTCATCAAAATTTAATGGAAATATAGAGTGCCCGGGGTCGTCTCTCCAGTTAGCCAAAAATCTTCAAAGTAACAAGTGGCTTTAAGGAAACAAACAAATACAAGACTGCCAGGAGCACTTGGCTTCAGGGTCAACACTAATCCAAGGATGCAGCTGGAAGTCCTTTGGTAAAGACCAGATTGACACAAGTCAGCAAGTCAAAGATCCTCTCATCTGGACAAAAAGGCGTCTAAGATTCTTAAGGGTAGTATCTCACACCATCTCACTCAAAGGCCAAAGTAGAGAAGGGCCGGTCTTGAAGAGGTTTGTAACAACGGCTTTTCCCTAATGGATTTGACTATAATCTGTTACATAGGAAATCCACAATATTTTAGAGGACATTTTAGCCGATAAACTAGGTAATTCCAAGGTTCAATAAAAGAAGACTAGCAAAGAATTGAGATTTGTGTGCGTGACTATTTTCAAGTACCAAATTATCATAGAACATAAAATCACACGAACAAATGTAGAAGCATAGTACAAATGTGTTTTTCCTTCTGGTTCTTATAAGTAATTCAACTTAATATGAGCAGTCGATGCATGCAGACTCAGCGTCTGACTTCAGCTCAGGTCATGAGCTCATGGCTCATGAGTTCAAGCCCCACGTGGGGCTCTGTGCTGACAGCTCGGAGCCTGGAGCCTGCTTCGGATTCTGTGCCTCTCTCTCTCTGCCCCTCCCCTGCTCATATTTTGTCTCTCTCTCCCTCTCAAGAATAAACATTTAAAAAATGAACACTTAATTTATCCAAAGCAACTGTTTTAGTAATCCCATACTAACAAGTTCATTCCCCTGTTTCTCCCTCTGACTGCCATAACTTGCCCTGGAAGAGACAAATCATCATTTAGATCAGTAAAGATTTATACCGAGGAAACAGAAAGTGAAAAGTTGATAGAAAGGTCAGCCATTATGAACATTACCCGTTGAACTACCTGTGGTTTACACTCGACAGTGTCCAAACAGGGCTGGAATGTTAACGCCTGTATCACGATCCCCTGTCTGTCATCCATTTGACTTAAGCATACTGACTTTAAATGATATCGTCAGCTTTACTAAAAAGTAAATAAGCCAAAAATGCCAATGACGGTGTCTAAGAAAGAACGGCATTTTTATTTCTGTGACAATTCTTTTTCACGTAATCTCATCCCTGCAGCTACGAAACGACATTCTAAAGTTTCCAAGGTATAGACATGCCTTCTCTGTTTTCACTTGCTGGTATACTCGCACCCACGTTAAACGACTTACAAGGTGTTTCCTTTCAATTCTTGTTACCCGCAAATAAACACGGCAGGTGGGGAAATAAACACGGTGGAAGCATTGAATGCTCTTTTGGATTCAGTAACTGGAGGCCCCACTTTCTGTCCCACTTTTAGACATCCTCCCCCAACTGTCAGTTTTGTGCAGCCTACGTAAACGTACGAAAGTTTGTGTATCGGGGAGGAGTGTGCGTATGTGTGCGTGCAGGCCCATGCACACATGTGTAGAAAGAGAAAAGTGGCTGGGGGGAATGAAGAAGAAACAGTTTCTATTCTGATGGCCACTGTGCTTTACTGCTTATTTTTCAGCGTTTCCACACCATATCGGAACCAAATCAGCCCCAATTCTAGCAATTCTTCTCCACTAACAATGTCCTCAGGGCACATTAAAGTGCCAAGATTGGTTACATTCCTTTCTGTGCGAGGCCACTCTTGTTCCCTTATTAGAATCTGTTGCTTGTCAGCAGGCATTTAGTAACCTAATTGGAACACCCTCTCCTTCTAAATCAACTAAAAATTCTCAGCTTATATTTCAATTCCATTTCTAGGCAAGCCTCCGCTAGCCCCTGGTTTGCTCCTCTTCTAGGAATACATGATTGTTTTCTTTCCGAAGCATGAGGCCGACATTATAGCTTGCCCCTCGGGGAAGGATAATTTGCTCATTGTGGATTAGTTGCCTTCAGCAGGTAAGTCTCACCTGGGTCACATCCTTTAAGGGTATATCCATGGACAGAGCTGCCTGAAAACTTTCACTGGAATGTACAAAACTCTGCCCTGGCTTGTCTTGCTCTATGATGCATTTTCTTTCCTGGGCTAATTTTCTCTCAAAAAGCTAATGCCATTATAACTGGATCAGTAACTTGTTGCATTTTATTCCATGCTGTTTTGGTTTTCTGTGCTGCCCATCAGACAAGCTGTACCTAGAGGAATGTGGACTGGCATTCTGGAAATTTCTGACTCCACTGTTGCACAAAACCTCTAAAAGAAGTTTCGCTTAAGCTGCCCAGCCTCATTTCTACGTTAAACTGGATAATTAGTAAATATATGTGTATGGTGCTGTATGTAGGAGGAGTGCTCTCAATGCCACATGCATAGTGTGCCCCGAAAATAAGAAATTTGGGCTCTCCGGCCAAAAAACATAGAGTGTTTCATATCCTACAATCTGCCCAGTTTACTATTCTAGGAGAAGCTTGTAAAGAATCGTGTTATGCCTTAGCACATTTTGGCCCTGAAAAATAATGTCTCCCAACCATAATATCACCAGGAAACCGGTGTTACCATAAATGACCCTCTTCGTGCAATTCACGGATTGCACGAATTACATACGTGTGCATTTTGGCGGGGGGTGGGGAAGCAGTCATAGCTTTTATCATTTTCTCAAATGAGACAGACTCTTCAAAAAAATAATAATAACTGGTGCTCTAGGTTAACTGATATTTTGGAAGCTATTGAAAATACAGACGGTAGATTAAATAATTAAAGGGGCACCTGAGTGGCTCAGTCGGTTGAGCGTCCGACTTCAGCTCAGGTCATGATCTCACAGTTCGTGAGTTCAAGCCCCACATCAGGCTCACTGTGGTCAGCACAGAGCCCACTTCAGATCCTCTGTCCCCCTCTCTCACTGCCTCTTCCCCATGTGCGCTCTCTCAAAATAAAAATTAAAAATTAAAAAAAAATTATTTAATGGTACCGGTTTTCTTCTTCTTTTTTTTAATTATCTCACATGACTATCTTTGGCTTTTCCTTTATATTAATTTCCCATACACATCCATCACTCCATTACTCGTGATTCTACAGCATCCATTATTCAAATGAATCTGATGTGCTGTGCTCTTTAAAGCTCACTAAATGTGATGGTCCCTACCTGCTAGGTAGTGAAAAGGAACATAGAAGTGAAAAATAGTCTACAACTACAGACTCTTTGCTGCTTGAATTAGGAGTAGTTTGTGAATGATAGGGGAATACAAATAGAGTAGTTTCTGGCAGGAAAGTATTTTGCGATAAATTAAAACTAAGTATGTGAAGAAGCAAACCTTGAAAACGCACAGGCCAATAAATTAGAAGTAATTCAGTAGGTTCGCCTAAATTAGTCAGATTAACTAAACTAATTCCTAAATTCGTTAATACTTTTCATAAAAGTTTTATTTCATAATGTGTTTATAACCCCTAACATCACAACATGTCTTTTTTGTGCTTGGATGTATCATCATGTTTATTGGGTAGTTATGAAAATCCCATTATAAATCATGTAACCAAGCTATTTATTTTTCAAACGAGGAAGCAAACTCATTTCAACTGTAATTTTGTGATTACTGTTTCCTTAGAGGAATATTCACAATTCTTTAAAGGAATAATAACCAGAAAAATATTCTTTTCCAAGAGTTACCATCCAAGATGTCCTCCAATGACCTCCGTCTCCTTGAATACAAACAGTTGCAGAAGGAAGTCACAGTGGGAGAAGAGCTTCATGGGTTGTTGCTGACTTTGAAGACAGAAGAAGAGGAACATGAGGCAAAGAATTTGGGTGGCTGTAGAACTGGGGAGGGGTCACCCACCAGTGAACAAGAAATAGGGAACATTAGTCCTGTGAGTGCGAGAAACCGAATTTGCCAACAAATGGCCAACTGTTGTCCCCTCCAGTCTTCAAAAAGGAAGACATGATTCCTGCTGACACCTTGATCTTAGGGACCCAGGTGAGACTTCTGACCTACAGAGCTGTAAGGTAAATTTGTGTTGTCTTCGGCGACTGGATCTGTGTCAATTTATTATAACGGTAATAAGAAACTGATGCAGGTGTGTTTTGCATGTGGAAGGGATGTGAATTATGGAGTACTAGATGGCAGACTGGTTGGTGACCAGCCTCCAAGATGGTCCCCAGCGATTGCTGCCTCCTGGTATTCATACCCTTGTGTAAGCCCCTTCCCAAGTGGACCAGAGATTGTGTGGCCAACAAAGTGATGGTACGGTACTGTACTATTGATTTATTGCTTCTCAACTCCAAATTCACTTTTTTGTTGTTGTTGTTTTTTGTGCCTGTTTGATGAAATGCATACCGCTCTTGAGACATTCTTCCTTTGCCACCTGGCACTATGTTAAGCTTTGTCAATAGAGGGCGCTGTAGAGACTTTTCGGGAGGAAAGATTTTCTCTCCCTGGTTGTGTGGGGCTCACCTGGCGGGTTCCTGGAGCCCCTGGGGTTTTCTAGCTGCCATCTCCTACAGTAAGACCACCTCCTCTAGCATCAATTTTCTCAAGAGCAGGTGACTTCTGACTGTCTCTAGTGAGACGTAGCCCAGTAAGAGCGTTACCCAGAAAGTTTGGGGGTAGATTTGCACGGTTTTGCAGATCTCTCTGACATTCAGTGAGCCTTGGTCACACCTTCTGCAGCTAGGTGTGTATCTCAGCCCTGAGGAAGGGTCTTTTCCTTGAGGGTTTTCTTCGTCCCAGAGGGAATGGTTGTTCCTTATTTCATGTATTCCTATATTCTTTAGAGTTTTTACTTCGTAGCTAATCCCCTTATTATCCTGGTCCGGTATCATGGTTAGTGGATTCTCTACATTAAACTTTCCCTATTCAAGGTCCTGTGTATTTCCTCTTTCCTGGTTGGACCCCGACCCAATCACTTCTGCATTTGGTTGTAAAAGTCACTGTAGCTTCTGTCTTGTCACGCATTCTCTGATCGTATGCTTTGGGGAAAGCCGACTGCCACGATCTGAGCAGCAATTGGAGAGGCCCGTGTAGTGGAGAGCTGAAGCTTCTGGCCAACAGCCATCTGAGGGGGCTTCAACCTGGGTGCGCCAGCCCAGTCGAGCCTTCAGATGGAACTGCAGCCCTGGCTGACAGAACTGCAACTACTTGAGAAACCCTGACAGAGAGCCCCCCAGCTAACAGCTTGCAGATTCCTGGCTTCAGATACTAAGAAAGATGATAAAAGTTTGTGGTCTTAAGTCACTAAGTTTGGGGATGATATGTAGCAATAGACACCTAATACACTTGTCTTAAGGCTTATTTTATAGTTTTTAATGTTTATTTATTTATTTTTGAGAGAAAGAGAGAGAGAGTCCCAAGCAGGCTCCACACTGTTAGCACAGAGCCGAGAGTGAGGCTCGAACTTGTGAACTGTGAGATCATGACCTGAGCCGAAGTCAAGAGTTGGACACTTAACTGAGCCACCCAGGTGTTCCAAGCTTATTTTAAATATAAAGAAAATTATTTTTAATCAAAATATAATGAAATATCTTTGTAATCAAGAATTTTTTTTTAATTTTTTTTTTTTTTTTGAGAGAGGGAGAAAGAGAGCATGAGCAGGGAAGGGGCAGAGAGAGGGAGACACAGAATCCAAAGCAGTCTCCAGGCTCTGAGCTGTCATCACAGAACCTGATGTAGGGCTCAAACCAATGAGCCATGAGATCATGACCTGAGCCAAAGTCGGAGGCTTAACCACCTGAGCCACTCAGGCACCCCTGTAATCAAGGATTTTGATCAGTCCATAGACTGATCATTCCACCACATGCTGGAAGTGACTCAGGGAGCATATGTAACATCCGTTCTGTCAGAAAGCTCCCGAAGGGTGACCAGAGGCAGCTATTTCACGCCGCTCAGCTTCAGTTTCTCAAAATATGACCAATACCATCTACTTCAAACTGAATTAAGTGGGTGAATCGATGCAAAGGATTTATAGTAAGTGCTGGGCAAGGGTAGACACTATTAGAGTTAATAAAACTCTAATCCACATAGAGTACTGGAACCATTCACAACGGTTTGTTTAAAACTAATTTAATCTGAAGCATGTATTTTTATGGACTCATCTTCCAAGCATGCTATGTCAGAACCTCTTGGCTATATTGCATTAACTGCTCCTTTATTTCTTTATAATTTTCACCAGACTATAAGCTTCAGGAAGGCAGATATTATGTTCCTCCTACTCACAATTATAGCCTCAACGGCTAGAATAATATCTGAAATATAACAAAGAATAATACCTGCTAAATAAATGATGACTCTAACTCATACAATAATATCCCCGCAGAAATTTTTGTTAAAACCATCTTTGCGAGTGTTGAACTACACTTAAAATATCCTAACTTTTTAAATAGTATCGATATTAAGTATTTGAGATACCATCAGACTATTCAATTCATACCAAACAGGGCTCCAAGTAAACTTTAGAATCTTCATGGAAATAAAATGCAAGAACACTACATCCTTTACCAAAATTTCAGATATCTTCCCACTATAATCAATAGTTTAAGAGGTTTCCTTGGTACACTGCTTATATTTTATCATTCTTCACCCCTTAAAAACAAGCCTGGACCTTTTTTTTTTTTTTTTTTTTGCCAATAATTTTCATTGCAACAATTACCAGTATTCTAGGACAATACTCCTCTTTTGGTTGACAATCTCTCTCTTCACTGCTGGTTGTACAACGGGTGGCTCATGATGTCACCTCTTTCATCCTATGAAGTGAGTACATTCAGAGTCAAGGACAACGTGTTCCGTATTTACAATAAAATTATGTTTTCCTCATTAAAAGGCAAATCCTTCATTTCAAAAACGTGAGTAATTCTTAAAATAGTATGCCAGATGGCTAAATTTACGTGCTGAAGAAAGCCTAATTCAGGAATGCTTTCTGGCACCAGTCCTGAAACATTTTCATTTGATTATGGATTGAACATATTTTCATTCATCTGAAACTCTTGCCTCTCTGTATGTTGTTCTGAGATAGGCAAACTCATGTTGGTAGACAAATTGGCCTCAAAAAATAGGGCACTCTGTTTAAATGATCTATTTTTGTTGACCTGTTGGAAAGGTGGCCTCACGCTGGATGACACGTGTCCAGGTAGCAAGGTCACATACGTCCATAGTAAAATGCACAGAGGTAGTGTTCTGCTTCACACTGAATGGTGATCATTGAACTACAACAGGAAGCTATCATCTACAAGGGGCTGTAAAGGTAAGGACCAATTGCGTACAACTCGGCTATGCCTTGATACATTTCACTGCTCTTTGCTTTTCTGTTTTGTTTTGGCCGTGTTTCTTTTTCTTGTTTTCTTTTTTCTAATCTTCCAATGGTGCATTTCCTCCTAGCTTTAGGTTGAAAATAATTGCTAAAGGAAGTTTCTCTTTTCACTAGTCATTACCATAGGTTCGTGAATTATTTCAGATCATGCTTGGGCTTTTTTAAAAAGTCATTTTCCTTCCCCTCCCCCCTGGTCTTCTGTTAAGTTTCTCAGGATCCACATAAGAGTGAAAACATATGGTATCTGTCTTTCTCTGTATGACTTATTTCACTTAGCATAACACTCTCCAGTTCCATCCACGTTGCTACAAAAAGTGAGAGAGGGAGGGAACCAAACCATAAGAGACTCTTAAAAACTGAGAACAAACTGAGGGTGGATGGGGGGTGGGAGGGAGGGGAGGGCGGGTGATGGGCATCGAGGAGGGCACCTGTTGGGATGAGCACTGGGTGTTGTACGGAAACCAATTAGACCATAAATTTCATATTAATAAAAAAATAATTAAAAAATTTTTAAAAAGCCATTTCCCACCCCCCATTTTTGTGTGTGTGTGAATTGGGGCTTCTTCAGCTATTCCACTGGCTGGCGCTCTTCCCATGTAAGCCCGTCCACTCTGGTGTTCCTCACGCGACACCTTCGCTATTGCAGTAAGCCGGAAAGTGTCAAGTGTGTGTGTTTGAGACACATCTCGAGCTGAACTACAGTTTGCACATCTGTACACCTGTGTAATAGCAAGTATCCCACCTTATTTCACCAGGCTGCACTAAGAATTACATGAGATGCCGCGCGTGACAAGGTTCCATGAGCTGCAGTGCGTTCTAAAGCTATGCGGTGTAATTGTGCTCCACTAACCTACTTAATGTTTGCTGTCTTTCCTAGAATTGCATCTTTATGCACAAAGATCCTCTACCCAGCCGGTTGCAGTAGATTCCTCTTTAAAGACCCACTCAGACTCGACTTTCTCCCAGAACTGTTCTATGAAGACCGTTCGCTGGGTCTTCGAGCTTGGAACTTCTAACTCCGAACTTCTGTAACTTACCAATTGTCTCCATCTGTTCCGAATTCATCATCGGGTCCTGCATTGTACCATGACATTTGCCTGTTGGCGTGAGTCTACCACTCCATGCCCCCATCAACCACACGTAGGGTCCATGAGCTTAACTCCATGCCTTACGGAGCACTGCATCTCTAACACAAACCGCACAGCTCTTTTACACCGTGCGAGGGGAATAACATGCTACGTTTTTACTTCATGTGGCCTCTCCCTTGACATCACTGCTGATAATCCTGTCTCCCGCCTTCCCCTCTAAGCCTCTTGTCCTGGGATGCTTCTTTGTGGTACATGAAAATATTGAAAACTGACTTCAGTAACTTGAGTCTTTTACACGTAAAGTTTATATTAAAATATTTACATTAAAACCTTCACTTGGGGTTTTTTAAGTTAAAATTTAAGTGTTTGTTTCTCAGACTTTCTCTATTTTGACTCAAAATGAATACCTCCCTCTAGCCTCTGTGACCAGAAAAGAATGAAATTTGTCATACAACTGATTAACTGAATTATCTCTCCAAAAAAATAGTTCTCAGCAAAACTCAAGCGACAAACCCCAAGTCAACTTTGGATGCAGATTCTGTTTAAAACAATGCTTGTCGATTAATTTTTTCCCCCGGGTACTTGGGGATATTTTTCAAGCCCAACATTTGGCTTAACAGTAAGAGGGTGTCTGGCTTCCTCTGCCCATTTTCGGCATCATCTCATCTAGAGGTCCACTGAGACAAAGAGTAAAGAGAGATGGAGGAAAGCACAGTTTGCTAAAGTGTGATAATGTCTTCCCAAGACTCGTGTGTTTATCAGCTTTAAAAATTATGTGAGAATGGGTGTAGGTATAACAACATCAAAACATCAAGACATGCCTGCTGAAATGTTCACTGTCCTCCAAGAATCTATTTTGTAGCCAAGGAAAAATACGTTAGAATATTTTTTTATGTCCTTCATAACCATCTTATGAAAAAATATGTTGATTTTGACATTCCAGAATTGAATGGGCGTGGTGCCTGGGCGGCTCAGTCGGTTAAGCTTTCGACTTTGGCTTGGGTCATGATCTCATGGCTCGTGAGTTCCAGCCCCGCACTGGGCTCTGTGCTGACAGCTCGGAGCTGGGAGCCTGCTTCAGATTCTGTGTGTGTTTCTCTCTCTCTCTCTCTCTCTCTCTCCCCCCTCTCTCTCTCTCTCTCTGCCCCTCCCCGTTCTCTCTCTCTCTCTCTCAAAAATAAATAAACGTTAAAAAAAAAAAAAAAGAATTGAATAGGCAACCTGTATCTCACATTCTTGGAATACAACTTTTGCTAAGCAAAATATTATGCAAGGAAATTTTTTCATGGTAATTTACCTATCTGCTTCCCAAGTTGTATGTTCTCAAAATACTTCATTAAACATAAGTTTTAATAAAGTACCTTGTCTAAGTTTGCACAATCCAAGCAAACTTCATAAAACACTTTGCAAAACTTTGTTTAATTAAACACAATACCACACCTTCGCTTTAAACGTAATGATCATAATTTCTTACAGACAGTTTTTAATGAGTTTGCACTTCGCTATACCCCTCATATATTTTCCTCTCCTTCCAGGCACAGGTGATGAAATTGTGATCAACATTATGAAATTGGATCACAATTATTTCTTTAATCAAAACAAACCAAGCCTTATGCCATAGGTGTGGAAATCCATATTGCTGTGCTTTCCAATTGCAGTCATATTTTGTAATCAGCACTTTCGGCCAAACACAAGGTGTAAATAATATGGAAAAAGGAGAAGGCATGTTCTGTCTCATGCCGTTGCCAGGTATGTTTCATATTTAGATATAAACAATGAGAGAAATTCAAATTTCACAACAGTTGAGTCATTTCTGCCGCTGTCAATGCTTGTAGTTTATTTGTAGTTTCTCATGATTTTATGAACCGTAAAGCTGTTCTCTTGTTTGCGATTCTTTCTCCCCTTAAATGATTACACTTCTGCCATGTTACCCATGCTCGCTGCATTTGATACTAAGCAGTAATTCAATAGAAGTCTCTCGCAGAGAAAAACTCAAACCTCATGTATTTATCAAATGCCGTCAATGCCCAAAGCAGGGAGTCACTGGGGAAAAATACAACATAAGACATGATCGCAAAGTTGCTAATATCTCATGCACTTTGCATCTAAAATCTGGGATTCCTGAGCCTGAATGCCCGTAAAGCATCAGAGTCTGATATCCTAAGTGGCCCCAGCAGAAACATCATTCTAACAGCCTTGTTTTGGAGGTGACTATGAACAAATTACAAATAAGCCAAATTGGTTCTCTTTGCTGTACCATCACATTAAGGGCTTGAGGTCCTTACGATGACATCTGGCTGAGTGGCAGAATTGCCCAACAGCCCCGTGGGATTTTCGAACTCCTGCATTAAATAGTAGAACACGCTCGAGAGAAATCTACACTTCTGTATGAGGAAGACAATATGGAGGGAATGTGTTAAGAATATGTTCACCTTGGCCATTCCCATATCTGAAGCCTTTGTTTCCCACGCCGATTTATTGCTCTCTAAGTACTTGAGGAAGAGGTAGGAGGTGCTATGAAAAGATTAAATAGCCATAAAGTCATTATCAATATTTGCATTCATTCCCAACTGAAGTTCTTCTGTGAATAAATATTCTAAACAGCAGGATGGCCATTCCATGGTGCTGATATAAAAGATTGACATTTTTATATGGATTTTCCTCTTGCCTTATTCTCCAGCTCTTTTCTAGTCTGGGAAATATATCTATTAATGTGCAATCTTTCAAATTCCATTCTTATTTTAATAATAATCACAAATTAATGATGTGTAGTCACATGTCCATTTTCTTGGAGGAAAATAACCGTATGCTTCAATAACTAAAACTTCTATTTCCACAAACTAATTAAAAGGCCTTGTGGTACAGTAATCAGAAAAACAGGTGTTTCATTTAGTTTCTCTCCCTTCAAGGTTGAAGAGTTGCAATTCAAACTTCCCCGTGATTCCTTTAAAGTCAAGGAAAGTCACATCGCTCTACGCTGCCTATCACACGACAATACCCTTCTGCACCGCCCCAGGATTACGACAGAATATAAATTAAGAAAAGAAAGTACACTCTTTTTATAGTGCAATATGCTAAATCGCGACTGGGATTTTTCACAATAGATTTGGGAGATTTTAGCTCTGCAAAAGAAAAAAGGCTCGAATCCTGTTTACTTTTCTCTTCGACAGATTGAGTATAATACATATGGATACGTATATATAAATTTAATCTTCCAAGAGATGTGGCCTGCTATAGGAGATATAGGAGATATATTCCATTCTTCTTTCCCCAAATGTAATCATCTTATCAAAACCACATCTCTAGGACATGTTCTTGTGAGTACAGGGTGCATTACATACGATTTCATAATACGCACCGTAAGTCTGGAAGACTTCGACCCTATCCCTGCTGTTGATTATTTAGACTCTGACATATTGCAATAAAACATTTCATCAAGCACTCCAGTCCAGGGAACGATAGGCATCAAAACTGTATTGGTAATGCAAAATAAATGGATCGGGGTTGAAAATAATGAGTTTGGTGGATTGTATCTGTCACTGTGAATTATTATTGTTGAACATGATAGGGCAAAGCACTACAAAAATAAAGCTTGTCTTCTCTAGTTAAAGGTGAGACAACTACCTCTAATGAGGTACAGAAACTCAAGTGTGAATTATGCACACTTTATTAATTATTAATTATACACACAAAAGGTTTATCTGCAGGCCCAACCTTGCATTTTTGTGTGTATATAACCATAGAACAAAAAAGTCCCCCTTGCTAAAGCTGGTGGTAGTTCACAGTGGCTCTCGCCAGAAACCCAAGGAGACGTTCCATTTGGCCACATCTGACCACGCAGAGAAAAAAAAAAAAACCACACACAAAAACACAAAAAGCAAACATTTGAACATGTGACAAGGCACCAGCAAGGTGCTGTGCTGATTCTTCTACTAATTTGCTCTGTGATAACCTGACTTACCTCCGGAACTCAGATTCAGTATCTGTAAATTAAATTGTCTTTAAATTCAACTCTAGCTTCAAAACATGCCTTGATCCTTTATATAAAGAATTTTTTTTTAACTGAGGGAAACTGGGGGGTTTTTCTTTCTACAGGCAGAAAGCTTGGTGGAGGATGTACCTGAAGGAAACTTAGGTTGCTTCTCTTAAGGAACGCAAGCGTGAGGGAAATGGATGCCCGGTATTGGGGAGAAAAAGGATAATAGAATATTCTTCTTCACTAGGCAATGTTGACCAATCAGAGCAAGGGGAGAGGAGAGTTGGGGTTGGGTCAACTTGCACAAAGAAGCTTCTAGAAAAGGAAGAGCAACAACCCACATGTTTTCAATTGCGCAGACTTTGAAGTTCACACAATCTGGTTGAGTAGATCTTGAGGACGCCTTCTCCTAAGTTCCCCTGACAGAAAAGGACACAAACATCCCTGAAGGGAGGGAGAATCTGGGCTGTTGATCAGGGCTCAACACGGGATATAAATCTGTGGGAAGGCTAGTATCATCTACACCATACTTGTATAAACGTATCTAATTGTATTTATGGCTTCAAATTGTATTCTAAAGTATAATCATAAGTAGACATTACGTTTACATTAACACTGCTTGTATTAAGTTATTTAAACAACGTTGGAGTTTATAACTGGAAAACAATACTGTTAGTTAGTGTGACAAATAGGCGTATCTAACCGAGGCCTTACTCCTGGGCCCATGACATCGTATCTTATGGTCTTACCATGGAGATGTATGTGGGAAAAGTAACAATGTATTGTCAAAAAATCAAATCAACTGCATGTAAATATTCAGCATTTTTTTACAAAAGAAAATTGCCCATTGTAATAGAGGAAACGAAAATATTGGGTGGGAATATGAAGCCAATGTGGCAATGTACGACTCCAGTCTCCCTGTGTCCCTCGATAACATGGCCACAATTCTCTCATTTGGCACTGACCTCAACATGCACTATTTTTTGCTTGCATAGATCACAGAAGAATTGAAGATAAGGAAGTCATAGGAGAAGACTCTCCTCTGGAATAACCTTGAGGTCACTCGGTTTGAGAAAAAAAAATCAGGGGCACCTGGGTGGCTCAGTCGGTTAGGCATCTGACTCTTGATTTCAGCTCAGGTCATGATCTCGTGGTTCACGAGTTCGAGCCCCACCTCAGGCCCTGTGTTCACAGTACAGAGTCTGCGTGGGATTCTCTCTCTCTCCCTCTCTCTCTCAAAATAAATAAATAAATAAAAATTTTTAATTTAATTAAAAAAAAGTAAACTAAACATTGTTCCTCCCCCCCACCCAAAAAAGAAATCCTTAAAACTGCATGGATGCTATGAATTTACATCACAAAAGCTAGATTAATTCTCCTTGTCCACCCTAAATCTACCTGTAAAAACTTTTTTTTTTTTTTTTTTTTTTTTTTTGCCAATGTACCCATTTCTCCCTAACCCCTTCCCACATAGAAACTTTCATAGCCAGAAAGTACCATCATCCCAGGTAATTTGCAAAACTTGCCTGGAAAGAAAAGGCAAATCCCCACAAGATTTGAATGTTAATGGAGGGAGGGATAAAGGAATCAGGAGAGATCAGATTCCTTTCCTACCTTTACTGCCTTGTTCAGTGCTCAGTGTGTAAGACAATGAAGCAGCACCTGCGGGTCCTGAGGGCAAAAGAGGGTGAGGGCAGGGGACAGAATGGAAGCAAACAGGCTCTCAAATCTAATGGCAATGCAGATATGCGCAAATGTAAATGAGTGTATAAGTACTTTTGAGCCCTTTTGGACAGAAAAAAAACAACTTGGTGAAACACGGCTTAACAAAAACAACCAATTAAAGGAGGAACCCAAGAAACAGGAAATGAAATTTGAAAGTTTAAAACAAAAACAACAAAAAAAGAAATGCTTCATAATTAAACACCTGGGGACATTGTTATTGCAGAGCAAAATACAAATATATGTATATTTGCATATGTACGTAATAGCACTCGAGGCCTTCAAAGTCACATAAGCAATAAGGTTGTGAAAGCTTTTAGGGAAGATGGTCAAGTGATATGCTTCAAAATTGAAACAGATAATTTCAGAATATCACAGCTCTTCACTTTTTGTTGTATTTATTTTTAGTCAATATTTTCATATCTTAAATGACAGTTGAGGCAGTAATATCCCTTGGGAAACAAATTTGACTTTTAGGAAATTCTTTATCCAATTCAATTAAAGTAAAATTAAAGGCTGTTTTGAGAATAGCAGACAGATTATGATCCCATGAGTATAAAACTATTTTTAACTATCTGTTGATCTACGCATCTTCCTTTGCCAAGGTGTAACATTTATATTCTGTTCTGCAGCAGCCCTTTCTGCTGGTTGCAGAGGGATGTCTGAAATAATGTGCGTTAAAAGTGAATGCTGCTTGGGGCGCCTGGGTGGGTCCAGAGTAAGCATCCAGCTCTTGATTTCCACTCAGGGCATGATCTCACGGTTCCTGGGTTTGAGCCCCACATTGGGCTCCGTGCTGACAGCGCGAAGCCTGCTTGGGACTCTCTCTCACTCTCTGTCTGCCCCTCCCTAGCTCATGCATGCATGCACGTGCTCTCTCTCTCTCTCTCTCTCTCTCAAAATAAATAAATAACCTTTAAAAGTCAATGCTGCTTGATTCAGGGTGGTGGGATTTGCAGTGATTTGTTGTTGTGATTTTCCACTACTGGAATTTTTTTTTAATATGAAATTTGTTGTCAAATTGGTTTCCATACAAGACCCAGTGCTCATCCCAACAGGTGCCCTCCTCGATGCCCATCACCCACTTTCCCCTCCCTCCCACCGCCCATCAACCCTCAGTTTATTCTCAGTTTTTAAGAGTCTCTTATGGTTTGGCTCCCTCCCTAACTTTTTTTTTCCTTCCCCTCTCCCATGGTCTTAAGTTTCTCAGGATCCACATAAGAGTGAAAACATATGGTATCTGTCCTTCTCTGTATGACTTATTTCACTTAACATAACACTCTCCAGTTCCATCCATGGTGCTACAAAGGGCCATATTTCATTCTTTCTCATTGCCACGTAGTATTCCATTGTGTATATAAACCACAATTTCTTTATCCATTCATCAGTGGATGGACATTTAGGCTCTTTCCATAATTTGGCTGTTGTTGAAAGTGCTGCTATGAACATTGGGGTACACGTGCCCCTATGCATCAGCACTCCTGGATCCCTTGGGTAAATTCCTAGCAGTGCTATTGCTGGGTCATAAGGTAGATCTATTTTTAATTTTTTGAGGAACCTCCACACTGTTTTCCAGAGTGGCTGCACCAATTTGCATTCCCACCAACAGTGCAAGAGGGTTCCCATTTCTCCACATCCTCTCCAGCATCTATAGTCTCCTGATTTGTTCATTTTGGCCACTCTGACCAATGTGAGGTGGTATCTGAGTGTGGTTTTGATTTGTGTTTCCCTGATGAGGAACAACGTTGAGCATCTTTTCATGTGCCTGTTGGCCATCTGGATGTCTTCTTTAGAGAAGTGTCTATTCATGTCTTCTGCCCATTTCTTCACTGGATTATTTGTTTTGGGGTGTTGAGTTGGTGAGTTCTTTATAGATTTTGGATACTAGCCCTTTATCCAATATGTCATTTGCACATATCTTTTCCCATTCCGTTGGTTGCCTTTTAGTTTTGTTGATTGTTTCCTTTGCAGTGCAGAAGCTTTTTATCTTCATGAGGTCCCAATAGTTCATTTTTGCGTTTAATTCCCTTGCCTTTAGGGATGTGTCAAGTAAGAAAGTGCTGCGGCTGAGGTCAGAGAGGTTTTTTCCTGCTTTCTCCTCTAGGGTTTTGATGGTTTCCTGTCTCACGTTCAGGTCCTTTATCCATTTTGAGTTTATTTTTGTGAATGGTGTAAGAAAGGGGTCTAGTTCCATTCTTCTGCATGTTGATGTCCAGCTCTCCCAGCACCATTTGTTAAAGGGACTGTCTTGCATCCTTTCTTAATAAAAAGCCTTGAGAAAGTCGGGATAGAAGGAACATACTTAAACATCATAAATGCCATTTATGAAAAGCCTACAGCTAATATTATCCTTAATGGGGAAAAACTGAGAGCTTTCCCCTGAGATCAGGAACACGACAGGGATGTCCACTCTCACCACTGTTGTTTAACATACTTTTGGAAGTTCTAGCATCAGCAGTCAGACAACAAAAGGAAAAGGCATCAAAATTGGCAAAGATGAAGTCAAGCTTTCACTTTTTGCAGATGACATGATACTATATGTGGAAAACCCAACAGACTCCACCAAAAGTCTGCTAGAACTGATACATGAATTCAGCAAAGTCACAGGATACAAAATCAATGTAGAGAAATCAGTTGCTTTCTTAAATTTTTTTTAACATTTATTTTTGAGACAGAGAGAGACAGAGCATGAACGGAGGAGGAGCAGAGAAAGAGGGAGACACAGAATCGGAAACAGGCTCCAGGCTCTGAGCCATTAGCCCAGAGCCTGACGCGGGGCTCAAACCCACGGACCGCGAGATCGTGACCTGAGCTGAAGTCGGACGCTTAACCGACTGCGCCACCCAGGCGCCCCGAGTTGCATTCTTATACACTAACAATGAAGCAACAGAAAGGGAAATAAAGAAACTGATCCCATTCGCAATTGCACCAAGAAGCATAAAATACCCAGGAATAAATCTAACCAAAGATGTAAAAGATCTGTATGCTGAAAACTATAGAAAGCTTATGAAGGAAATTGAAGAAGATATAAAGAAATGGAAAAACATTCCATGCTCATGGGATGGAAGAATAAATATTGTCAAAATGTCAATACTACCTAAAGCTATCTACACATTCAATGCAATCCCAATCAAAATTGCACCAGCATTCTTCTCGAAGCTAGAACAAGCAATCCTAAAATTTGTATGGAACCAGAAAAGGCCCCGAATAGCCAAAGTAATTTTGAAGAAGACCAAAGCGGGAGGCATCACAATCCCAGACTTAAGCCTCTACTACAAAGCTGTAATCAAGACAGCATTGGCACAAAAACAGACACATAGACCAATGGAATGGAATAGAAACCCCAGAACTAGACCCACAAAAGTATGGAATTTTTTTAAAATAATGAACAAATATATATTTTTATTTATAAAACAAAGGAGGTAATCACTCTTTAAAAAAATAAATGATTAATATCTCCAGAGTTCTGGGTGGCTCAGACTCTTGGTTACAGCTCAGGTCATGATCTCACCATTTGTGAGATTGAGTCTGGCAGTGGGGTCCACGCTTATGGCACGGAGCCTGCTTGGGATTCTCTCTCTTCCTCTCTCTCTCTCTGCCCCTGCACTGCTCATGCTCTCTCCCTCTCTCTCAAAATAAATACACTTTAAAAAATAATAATAATAAATATAAAAAATGAAAGACTAATATCTCAATAGCAAGTTCTAGAAAATCTATTCAGATGAGCTCCTCATATTCTTCATTATAATCCACTTCCATATGTATTATAATAGAGGGAGGCACAGACAAATATAGAGGGGTTTAGAAGACATAGAAGAAACCACTAATCCAGCTTTGAGATACAATAGGTGTTGAAGATGGGTTCTAACGACTGAATAAGAGTTTTCTGGATGGGGACTGAGAGGGAGGAGAAGTGCAGGACAGTATTACTGGTCCAGTGAACTGTATGTGCCAACAGCAAGAAGTTAAGCAGCATGAGTTCACAGAACTGCAAATGGGTCAGTATTGCTGGCATGAAGCAGGGCAAACGGGACTCAGAATGGTAAGAGAGGAACAAAGACTGTGTACTCTGATATCATGAAGTTTCCGGTCTAGTGAGTGCTACTAAAGCAACAGACGAGAACTGACAACGGGATAAGTGCCCTGATGGGGAAAAATGCAGACTTTCCTACCCCTTCTATTTTGAGCCTCTTTATCCTGTGATAAAGGACCTAAAAGAAAGGGACAACCATTTTCTTTACTGTTTCTCCCAGAAGACATGCGTAGACTATTTTCCCCTTCCCTACCCCCCAAACCAGGAGCACACTGCACACACAATATGGTAGCCAATTTGACAATATATTAGATTTCGAAAAAAAGAAGACATGTTAGAGTCTCCAGTGGCCTGATCTAATTTCCCATGAGGGGCATGCAGATGAGCACCCCAGCACGAAACTAATTATAACCCTTGCCATATTTTGTTTTATATGTCTTTATATGTCTTATTTCCCCCCACTCCCTAAACCAAATTACTTGAGGACATGGGTATTTTCTTATACATAGGACCTATGCCTCCTTGGGCTCTAAATAAATATTTGCTTCTTGACATTCAAGAGAGACACAAACAAAAAGATTAAATATATCTGCATTTCACTATGAGGAATATATATATATATATATATATATATATATATATATTCCATTGTAGCTAACATACATTGTTATATTAGTTGCATATATAGTTGTTATATATTCCATATATATATATATATATATTCCATTGTAGCTAACATACATTGTTATATTAGTTGCAGGTGTACAATACAGTGATTCAACACTTCCCTACATCACCCGGTGTGCCTCGCGACAAGTGCATCCTTGATCCCCATCTCCTAGTTCACCCATCCTCCTGCCCCCACCCTCTGGTAACCAGCAATTTATTTTCTACAGTTAAGGCCTATTTCTTGGCTTGTCTCTCTCTCTTTTTTTTAATCCTTTGCTCATTTGTTTCATTTCTTAAGTTCCACATGAGTGAAATCATATGGTATTTGTCTTTCTCTGCCTGACTTATTTCACTTAGCATTATACTTTCTTTTTTTTTTTTTTATGTTTATTTTTGAGACAGAGAGAGACAGAGCATGAACGGGGGAGGGTCAGAGAGAGAGGGAGGCACAGAATCTGAAGCAGGCTCCAGGCTCTGAGCTGTCAGCACAGAGCCCGACGCGGGGCTCGAACTCACGGACCGTGAGATCATGACCTGAGCCGAAGTCAGACGCTTAACCGACTGAGCCACCCAGGCGCCCACATACTTTCTAGTTTCATCCATGTCATTGCAAATGGCAAGATTTCATTCTTTATGACTGAATAATATTTCTGTGTGTGTGTGTGTGTGTGTGTGTCTATCGATGGATACAGGCTGCTTCCATATTTTAGTTATTGTAAATAATGCTGTTATAAACATAGGGGTGCATGTATCCCTTTGAATTAGTGTTTTTGTATTCTTTGGGTACATACCCAGAAATGCGATTGCTGGATCATAGAGTAGTTCTATTTTCAACTTTTTAAGGAACCTCCACACTCTTTTCTCAGTGGCTGCACCAGTTTGCATTCCCACCAACAGTGCGTAGGGCTTCCTTTTTCACCACTTCTTCACCAACACTTGTTTCTTGTGTTTTTGATTTTAGCCATTCTGACAAGTGTGAGGTGAAATCTCATCATGGTTTTGATTTGCATTTATTTCCCTGATGACGAGTGACGTTGAGCATCTTTTCATGTACCTGTTGGCCATCTGTACTTCTTTGGAAAAATGTCTGTTCATGTCTTCTGCCCATTTTTTAAATGGATTATCTGTTTTGGGGGTGTTTAGTTGTAGAATTTCTTTGTTTTTTGGATACTAACCCTTTATTGGATATGTCATTTGCAAATATCCTCTCCCATTTCGTAGGCTGCCTCTTAGTTTTGTTGGGTGTTTCCTGTGCTGTGCAGAAGCTTTTTATTTTGAGGTAGTCCCAACAGTTTATTTTTGCCTTTGTTTCCTTTGCTTCAGGAGACATATCTAGAAAACCGTGGCTACAGCTGATGTCAGAGACATTAGCGCCTGTGCTCTCTTCTAGGATTTTTATGGTTTTAGGTCTCATATTTAGGTCTTTAATCCATTTTGAGGAATTTATATATTTTTTGATGTTAATACTTGCAGCACCAATCGAATTTTTTCAACTCTGCTTATTCCAACACAAACAGAATGTTATTTCTCTGTGGTAAATGTCCTTAAGTGTTAACGTAATTCTGAACTAAAGAACAGCGGTAGGATTTTTCATCATAGACATTTTTTCCTCTTGAATAATAGACTTTGCTGATCTTCTTTCTAAAGCTGTAGACACAGAACTACATGGACTCATATGAAGCAAGGCTGAGCTTCTTGGTTTCATCCAGTGCTAGGACGCAGTGGCCTCTGGAATCATATCTCATTACGTTTGGAGGAAGTATATTTGATTGTCAGGAATAGGTCTCCCCTAAGGCATTTCTCATTTGTAGGGGCAAGGCAGGTGGCTTCTCTTAGAATTATGCCATCTAAAAAGGCATGTCTTATTTCAATATTAATTTAGTAACAAGCTAGCCACAGTAATTACCTCTTTAGTTCTGCTAAAGTACGTTTCCTTGTCTAGACTTGGGCCAATGATTGCATTAAATTGGCTACAAAGACAATCTACTCAACGTATGACTAAAGACAAAAGGAACGAAGAAGCCAACGCTTTTCCAGATAGATTTATCATGAAAAAGATCAGCTCAGGGGGCTGAAATGGGGAATGTACTGTAGTCTGTAGTGGGAAAGTTATGATAATGAGAAATGCCACACATATCCTTAGAACTGCACACTTATCAAAGGGGCTTTCACATACATGATTTCATTCCATTAATTTATCAAAAGGCCAAACGGAGTCCAAATAACTCCCTGGCTACGTGCATCTCACTCACATCTTGTACATTCTGCGTATGAACGAAGTAGCTTTTATGAGACTTGTCTGCCTAAAAAGGGAAGTCAACTGACAAGTGGAAAACACAAGATCAACCTTGGGCCAATTTCTCCATGATGACATTGTTTTTCTCAGTTATTATGCAAAGTACCATAAAGAGGTCATTCAACCCCATTATTCCCTTGGGGTAGAGAAATAAGTTATTGATAAATAAAGGTGTCATTTACCTTAACTACAAGGTGTTTGAGCTACAGAATCTACAGAAATATTCCCCTTGGAATATAATAAATTATTCCTCAACTCCACCAATGAATTTAACATTTTTAAAAAATCTTTATCGGGTCATGTTTATTGAGGAGATATAATACTTCATGAAAACAAGGCCAACAAGGGGCTGAGCTGCTGTGGTTCTCAGAATAAATCTCTTTATTTCTTACCAAAACATCTAATCATATATTTGAAAAGGGGGACACCATTTAGATTTATTTCACCTGCTAACTCCTAGGACTTCAGGTAAAGTTTCACAGATGACAATAGCTTTTTCAAAAAGTATTCATCTGCACTCTTTCTTGGATAGTTAAGTTCCATAGCAAGAAATGCCACAAGGAATGTTCAAGCCAGTTATATAGGTGATGCAAGAACACTATTTGGCTTCCTGAGTATTTGCAGAGAACAGTCCTTCACTGGTGATGTACAGACTGGATTGCAAAACTGATCCCAGGTGTTGGGCTCAGGCTTCAGGTCTAATCTAGGGGGAAGATTATCAGTCAAATCCCTGTACTGTGAAGCCACAGATATTTGGCCCAGTGGAGGTATTCTTTGAAAGTAAAACAGAACAACAAAATGAACATCAAGTCCCCTGACACCTGGCCAGTCTTCAGGTGCACTGTGCTCCTCGCCTGGGTGTGAACCTCGGGCTTCATTCCTTCCTCAGGTATGTCTTGATCTCTAGCTCACCTTTCAGCACTGCCCGGCAATGGAATATCACAATTCCAGATTGAGAAAACAATTCTTCTGGAGTTAGGGAAATGAAGAACGTTTCTGGTCATGGAAATCCCCTCGGCTTTACACCAATATTGTATTCATGTTTGGAAAATACCACTTTGTTGGTCTTTCCATTTTAATCTGCTTCAGTAGTTCCTGTCTTAATTCAGAAACCAAATGTGTGGCATACCAGGGAAGTCTTGGGCCAACTCCAGATCAATAAAACCAGAAAATAGCCCAGCTAACCAAAGTTGCTGTCCTTGCCAGATTTTATGCAAAAAAAAATTGAAAAGTGCTTACAAATTACATAACATAATCACACTAACAGTTTCAGATATGACTGGACTGAAGGTCAAGCAGAGAGGGTTGACGCCTTTCTGTCCTGGTCATCCACATTTATAAGTAATCTGAAGGAAATACATGAGTATGCCAGAGGAAAATATTTTGTTCGTTACATCACAAAAGAGAGAATGAATTTGCCTTCTTGACTTACACATCTGATTTTTCTTTTCTGGTTTCTTTCCCCTGGACTTTGCAATGGAGGGAACGTTGATCAATGTTGAATCCATGAACCCAACAATTCATTCTCTTCCTCAGATTTTGATCTCAATAATCATGATCATAATAATCTATGAATTATAATAATCATATGATAATAATAATCATAGACTTAGGGAAATTTAGAGACAGAAGGAAGCTGTATGCAACATTCATTCATTCAACACCTATTCTGAGTAAGGCCCTCGTGCAACTCTATTTTCAAACACAGGAAGCCAGCATGTTTAATGATTGCTTTGGGGTCACTCAATCAGTATAGAGCCAGGCCTCCAGACAACCAGGACTCTTGAGTCCAAGGCACTTCTGTTCCGTTTTGACCACACTCATTTCTCTCCCACAATCAATTATGTCTCCCCTATTAGACCCTAGGTCAACATGCTGACAAGACCAAAAATTGTCTTCACTGAACATACCATTTGACATTTATTTGGGGTAAGTTCATAAATAAATGGACAAATTGCCTAATGGCTAGCCTGCACTAAGGGCCAAACTAAAATTTTTAAAAGAAGTTATGAACCACGAATAATAAAAATTCTATTAAAATTGAAACCAGGAAACATGACCCGTTGAACTGTTAATCAAAAAAACAATCAGATCAAGAGGCAAGATCTTTGTCTGCAGGCCATGGTAAAAGGCTGGGAGAAAAACTGGTAAGTTTGTGGTCTCCATAAGGCAATTGATAACTAGGCCTTCAAATGATGAGAACTGTCAAAGGCTCTTTAAGAGAAATAGAATGCCCCCATCCATACCCTTCTATAGATTACTAATGACCACTGCCTTCCGATGAAGAATCTTCATATCAATGGTAATGTATCAAATGTATTTCCTCACAATGAATGTATTAATAATTATACTTAACTTTTGGGATGCCTGGGTGGTTCACTGGGTTGAGCATCCGACTTCGGATCAGGTCATGATCCCATAGTTCATGGGTTCAAGCCCCACACTGGGCTCTGTGCTGATAGCTCGGAGCCTGGAGTATGCTTTGCATTCTGTGTCTCCCCCTGCCCTCTGCTCCTCCCCCATTTGCACTCTATCTCTCTCACTCCCTCAAAAATAAGCTCTTAAAAGTTTTTTTAATTAAAAAAATAATTATATTTAACTTTCCAGAAGAGATACTGAATTTTGCTATTAAACATGTTTAGTATTTCACATGTTTCCCATTTATAAATTATTTTCCCGAGTAATATATATTTCCCTTAGGATTTTTTTTACATTCAGCATCACCATCTCATTTTTTCTCATTTTCAGACATTAAACAGAAATGAATCAGTGACAGAGGTTCTGCAATTTATGGCATCACACACAGCAGCCTGTGGACATGAACTGCCCCTACTATCCTGGAGTGCAAGGCAAGAAAAATTGAGTCAACGTATGCCTCCCACAATGGCTTAAGTAATTTATCCATTATCAATTATCTAAACGTTAGTTTCTAATCTTAACCTTATCTCCTAACATGCCAAGTTTCCTTCTGTCAGTTATATCTATACAAAAATGCAAACTCATTTTGATCTGTCCCTGGTTAGGAACGGTAAATGAGTTCTTAAAGTCATCATAAAACGCTTAAGATCTAAGTAGTCTTTCTTTTTAAATATCCACAACAATAGTCCATCCATAGCTACTGAAGAATTTATCAAAACATGAATACTCAGAACAAATTTATGGAACGTAACACAGATTACAGCAATTTGGAAAAACACAGAGTTACATCCAGATTTCACCAATATAGATTTTTTTAATGTTTATTTATTTATTTTGAGAGAGAGAGAGAGAGAGAACAGGAGAGGGACAGAGAGAGAATCCCAAGCAGGCTCCACACTGTAAGCACTCAGCCCAGCTCGGGGCTCAATCCCATGAACCATGAGATCATGACCTGAGCCAAAATCAAGAGTCAGATGTTTCACCAACTGAGCCACTTGGGTGCCCCTCGTCAATGTAGATTTATTGTGGGGTTTAGACATCTAAGTCTAAAAGTAGAGCAAGTTTCCTTATATAGTTTTGGGCCATACAAATGGGGAGAGAGAGGGTGATGGTAATTAAATTATTCATGTGACTTCTTGCAGTCTGTCTTTGTCTTTAACTGGTCTTCAAACCTTCAAGCTGGTGATTGGAACATCCATTCTGGACTCCCGGACACTACTGTTGATGACCCTACCACATCCCTGGATTATGCCATTTAGTTTCCCACTTGCAGAGCATACCCCATCCATTAAGCACCATAAAAATTCTATTCTGTCTATAACTTTAGTAAAGTTAATTAATTCATTTTTAATAAAAATGCCTTGGCAAACCCAGATGAAAGTCTTATATTGAGGCAATCAACTACTTTTCTCCAGATAATTGCCACCTGGGCTGAGAAATTGAAAGCACGCCAACCTAAAATGCTTTTAAAGACTTCAATCAACATTCTCTCCAAAAATGAAGAAATAAAAAGCCACAGGGTAGGATCATGGATCTCACACTCCATTCTTAACACTGAACAGCATTGCATATTTATATTACAGGGACTTGTCCTCCAAATTTGACCCGGGGCTGGCCTCTGAATTTGTACAGGGAACGGAAGGGAAGGGAGAGGGGCTGGATGGTCCAGAAAAACTAGAAACAAACTGTCTTATTAAATTACCTGTATTTGTAAGCAAGCTGAAAAAAATACACATCTGCCAGCCTCCAGCCCTAAGCTCTGCAGTTTAACTTTCAGACGTCATAAAACAACCTTGTGGTGTCTGCCTCATTTATTTGATTTCTTTGACTCTTCGTGAACTTGCAGACAAACTGATACAAGGACTTAGTCCCTCTCTTCATTTGCTATAAAATCTTGCTTTAAAGCAAATGTACTCTTCCCAGAGAACAAAAAGGAAAGGTTTTCTTTTTAAAGAAGTCGTATTTCATTCTCCTAACTCACAGAAGCATTTGTAGTTACTTAAAAACAAAACAAAACAAAACAAAACAGAGCATGCATTTATTGAGGAATTTTTGAGTCATTAGGGTTTTAAAATACAAAGGAGGTATGGAGAGGTAAAGATACTTGAAATAAGATTTAAGTTTTCTGTATTTTCACCGTAACTGGCTTTAGTTTCTGTTATGTTACTGCATTGCTCAAAAGCTGGGAACATCAGTAGTCTAGCTGAATTGGATGAGTTGGTTAATCAATGTACATATAGCCCGGCCAATCTGGTCATTCCACGTACATGTATCTTTAATCTGATTATTTTTGTGGAATCCATTACATTGATCTAGTTAATATCTCTTATTAACAAGAAGGGTGACATTAAGACTATATAACACTGACAGCTTTATATTATCCTGTCCTGGCTGAATGGTGAGGGACACCTCAGGTGGTGACGAGTACATTTAATGACATCATTTTTTGTACTCAAGCACTAAATCCATTTGGATGCAGTCCAAGGGAGACAAACCTGAAGACAAGTTCCACTTTGTAAAAAGTGTAATAAAAAGTATATTAGAAAAAAAACCCAAAAACTAGGGCTAAAAATATTATGTAATAAAATGCTATCTAATAAAATCTTTTTACTGAATCACCTCATCGCAAATCATCTTAATTACCTTGTAATAAATGAATATTCAATAGAACTAAATATTTCAAATTGTGATGATGCTATTTGGCTTATACGCAGAAAATCACCATTGAGTTAAAAATATCAGCCCCAAACTGTGTGCATAGCACGATTTATGAAGACTCTTTGGGTTTATAAAAAACATGCCCTCCTCCTAAAAAGCCAGTGCAGGAGGATTTTTCCCATTTTACAACCGCTGTGTTTAAGTCAACTTCTCAAGCTCACACAGCTAATAAGAAATTCTTTCCCAAGCTGTATCTGCATCTCCATACTTTTGCGATCTGTTCCCGTAATTACTTTAAAGTTTAGAGATTACTTTTAATGATCCTAAACATTTCTCAGTTCCATCTTCAGACACCCAAACACTTTGGGGATACACACTCATCAGAGGTTTCATTAACCACCCCACTCTTCAGCTCGCCAGTTGACTTGCCTGGGGAAATTACCTGTGTTTCTGGTTTCCCCTCTATAAATTAAAGATAATAATAAAACCTACCTCCTATGGTAGATGTGAAAACTAAATGGGCTATCATATTTGTGATGAGCATAACATAACATATAGAAAAGATGAGTCGCTCTGCTGCCCACCAGACACTAACGTAGCACTGTGTGTCAACAACAGGCAAATAAAGACTTTTTAAAAAGAGTAGCTCAATGAGGATTTTCTGCATTAGCAATGGAGGGAAGAGAAAACCACAGTAAATCATCTCCCTTGAATCCTTCCAACTTCCTCAAATTCGTTCCTGGGCTAAGCAGGCCCCTTACAAAATCTACTATGCCTATAGCACAATTGCTAAGAGAAGTAACCCCAGGTCGGCATGGAGCAAGGGGTGACCATTGATCCAGAAGGGATACCCTTATGTGGGAACAGCCAGTCCTTGAAGTTGGTTGGTATCCACTGGTGTGGTTTTGCATAATCATAATGATATAGTATTTAGATCAATTCAACTCTGCAAATGTAATGAGGAAACAGGGGGTGATTGCTACAGTTAATGGGGGGGTGGACTGATGGGGATAAAAGCATGGGTTTCAAGTTGAGAGACCTGGGATCAAATCTGGTTCTCCCTCGCTGGGTCCTTTGGGAAGTCGCTTCAGCTTCCTCTTGTATTCCTAAGGCCCCACCCCAGTTCAAGCCACTCATTGCCCACCTAACTGGTTTCCTTGCCTACAAACCCATCATCCACACTGTCACCAGAATGGGGTTATAAACTAAAATGATGGAAGCCCAACTAAATTTGAATTTCAGATAAAGAACAAACAATGTTTTAGAATAAGTATGTTTTGTGCCAAAGTATTATTCCTTATTATCTGAAATTCAGAATTAACTAAGGTTCCTGTTTCCTGGGTTTCTTTTTTTTTTTCTCTTTTTTCCTGAGTCTGGCAATGGTACACCAGAGTTACCTACCAAAAACGTAGATCTGATCGGATATTCCCATCTTTAAATCATCAAGTAGCATCTTGTAAGTGAAGTGTTTGGTTAAAATTTCAATCCATTGACATACACAACTACTTTCTATCTTTTTCAACATCATCTTCCACCACTTCTCATCTTCCCGTTTTCCTAATGATTTGACTTTGTGCCTACTTTCAAGTTTTCAATTCTTCCAGAATTCCAACTCATATCAGGCATATCTTTTCTCTCTCTCACTTCCACACACACTTCTACGCATCTGTGCACCTGGGTGGCCTAAGTGCTTCTTCTGTATTCTTTTAAATTTATGATAGACAATAGAAAGATAGATAGATAGATAGATAGATAGATAGATACATTGATACATTGATAGATACATAGATACACAGATACATAGATACACAGATAGATAAGGAAATGGAATTTTCCAGAAAAGATTTTAGCAACATTCAACAATGGTCACCCAGTGCTAATGCACAAGAGTCCTTCTGCACTTAGAGATCTCTTTATGTTATTCATTATTCCATTCAACAGTCATTTCTTCAGTGGCTAGTCAAGTAATGCATATATAAAACGTGTAGGGGGACAGAGTGTGCATGATATAGGAGATGAAGCCATTTCCATGTTCAAGAGGCCAACAGTAAGAGTAGCTACAGCCCCTACCTTCTCTGCCCAATTTCCTTTTTTTCAGGTACATGAGGTACTTTGCCTCCAAAGCACAGTACTACATTACTCTCCATTACTCCTAGGAACGCCACAAGAGTGCACTGTAGAAGATTGTCACTGAGCTGCAACTATTGTTCAGCATTAGAAAGTTATGGGACACCTGGGTGGCTCAGTCGATTTAGTGTCTGACTCTTGATCCCGGTCAAGGTCATGATGTCATGATGTCGTGATGTCACAGTTCATGGGTTTGAGCCCCAGGTCTGGCTCCATGCTGACAGCGTGGGGTCCACTTAGGATTCTCTTTCCCTCTCTCTGCCCTTCCCCACTCATGTGCTCTCTCTCTCTCTCTCTCAAAAGAAATAAATAAACTCTAAAGAAAAACAAAACAAAAGAAAGTTATCAAAAAAGGAGCACCTTGAAGAAAGTTCTTGTTGAATTGGAACCCATGCTCAGTGGGAAAGGATGGCAGAGAAGCACCAGTAAAAAATTCTTTAAGCTTTTAATTCACACGAGGGACTGAGCCCCAGGGAACAGATGTACACGGACCTACAGGGAAAATGGTGGAGACCGCAAGAGGTATTGGTGGGCTCTTATTTCAGACTCTCGAAAGATTCCTGCAGTTCCAAAGCAGACAGAATGAGCGTTAGGGTTGCGTGATCCCATCCTTGAACGTAATATGTGTACCTAGAGAATGGATCAGCCCTGAACCCGAGTGTCAACGACATTTGCTCTCAGAAGAAGTGGAACGGTCTGTGATTGAAGGGACTCCTCCTCTTGAATCCCATTCGAAAGTACACTTTCCTAGAGCAGTCTGTCAGGAGACGTCATTATTCCTAGACACTTTGCAGATTGACTAGGACAGCTTCCTCTTCCACAGAGAGGTGCACGGTGACCTGGACACTTTGGACAAATCAAGAGAACTGGTAACGGCCGTGTGTTTAGATTTATTTTAAGTGAACTTGCAGTAAACGCACGATGTTTTTCAAATAGTCACCCGCCCCCCCCACCCAGCCTATTTATGATATAATTATAAATTCACTGAGGTCATTCATCCCACATTACTGCATCTTTGCTCCTCATCTTTCAATGCTGCTGCCTGTTTCCGTTGTCCTCCGGCAGACATTGCTGTCACTGGGGCCAATTATGGCATCTATTTAGCTTTGCCTTCTGACCGAATGGACGCCTTGTTCTCCGACCGATGACAGTCTTAGAAGGCTACAGCCAAACTGGCCGTTAGCTTCTGACCTCTCCATAGCCGATCTTATTATGGTAATTGCAAGGCTGGAAGGAGCAGACACCAGCCCAATTACACCTGTCCCTGTCCCAATTCAGCCTGGGCTTAAATTACTCCATGGGGTAGCATGACGTGGTTCAGCTGAACAACTTTTTCTCTATTCTTGTGAAATTTGGAGACAGACATTCCTAATTATGCTTGTCATTAGGCTATAATGACCCAGTATTTCTTTAAATGGCGTCATTCTTTATCAAGGAAACCAAGGCACTATAGTAATTGATAACGTTCCCGAGGATTTCAAAGCAAACAAATCTTTAAAATGGGACTCCTCGATTTATAACCGCGCATAAACAGAAAACAAGGCATCTAATGTTTTCTTTTGCAGTCATTTCAATATTAATGCTATACACAGATGTGAGTGTTTAATATTAATAAGTCTTTATAAATATTATATTTGTATTACCTAAATCTGTAAAACTATACATAATTAATTCTATAAATGCATAGCTGTGTGGCATATATACACAATTACGTTAAAGAATATATATGCGCACGTTATGGCTAAATGAATTAGTTTTTTTTAAACTGCTTTATATAAAACATTGGGGAGGGGAAGCTTTTAAATTCGTTTGAAAATTAAATGTTCTTGCTGAGCATCCTACAACACCGATGTATAATAATACGCCCCTATGAGTCTAAATTGAAATTAACTACACATAGTCCTTTTTATTTTAGTTAACTCTTACTAGAATGCTCTATTTACTTTCTTACCTTCTCCTAGGGAATTGCCCTTGAAACACGAGAAGCAAAAATACCAGAGTCTCCAGTTGGTTCAGTCACTTATAAGTCATTATAGAGGTCTCGAGATGCTTCTAGTTTGAAGCCAAGTCCCTTCCAGGAATAGGAGTTCTTGAGACCCTAAGTCCAGAAGCTCTTCTATATTCAATCCTAGTGCGATGGTGGGGTCTTCTGCCCCTCTTCTCTTTATTGGAAGAGCTATTTTGGTAATTCTGGAGAGAGCAGCCTCGGCTCTATTAACACCCTGCTGCCTTGAATGAGTTTATTCTCCATGTTATTCTCTTCACCACCATCCCCATGGGACACTAATGGCAGGGTCGTTCTCTGGACTCCAGAAACTGAATTAGAATAACATAAGATCTCCCCCCAAAAGAATCAGAGCATGGCCTGAGACTGATACCAGAGACTGCTTCACTCACATGCACGGGGTTCCCCCATTACTGAGATCTATCGTTGCTTTTACATCGACCAGAGGTCTGACTTCCCCACCAGACCAGAGTGCACGGTGGGAACTACCGGGCTGTGTTCCAGGAACCCCATTCCTGATAATGAAACTGCTTCCTTTTTCCCTCAGGCTGTTTCCTACATTGGGGGTGACAGTCACTACCAGAAAGAGGGCCATCTTGAGATTTAGCGAAGAAAGAATTTACAGGTCTTGACTCAGGGCTCCACACGCAGTGGGGATTTCATCCATGTTAGTATTCTACAAGGTACGCAGTCAAACAGAGCTGAGCTTGAGTCTTGGCTCCCATGTTTACAAAACTGTAGGGAACTTGAGCCAAACACTTAATTTCTCTAAATGTGAGTGTTACATGAGATGATGTATGCAAAGTTGTTGGCACTCTCTTGACCTGCCCCCCAAATATCTCACTGGCCCTTGCACTCTCTTTCTTTGGATGACTGGGTCCTACACCCGCACAGTGTATATGACCACACATCATCATATGATTGCATTTCCTTTTCACTGGAGGAATGTTAGGCTCTTCCTACTTCTTCTGACTGGTCTTGCTTACCTGCTGCCTCTGTCATCTCTGCTTCTTCTGAGGTGGAGACCTCCAATTTTGTGATTCCTGCCACCGGGTACTGGCTGGCCTTCCTTTCCTCCCTCTGAGATCACTTTCATTCACAGTGTCTTCATCGATGGATGGATATCATCAGTCACTGGGGATAATACACCTGCAGTGGCTCTTACACTTCATGAAGTCCCTGTCAGAAGCCAAAAAGACACTGTCATGACGAGCAGAGCCTTCTGCCCCTGTGTTTACCCGCAGACTCTTCAGAAGCACCCTGAGCCCACGTTCAGGAACAAGTCCTTTCAGAAAGCCTGTTTGGCCTCTCTCTTTGTCTTTCTCTCTCTCCTCCAATTTCTCCAGTCATTCCTTCTTAAAGTCTTAAGTCCTATTTATCTTGAAATTATGGTGACGTCTTTTCAACTCCAGTCAGACATCAGTCTAGGGGTGTCTCTGCTTTTGGGTTTTTATATCAGTTGGCAACAAACAGGGGTAGCAACAAAACTGTCTCAAAACCACTGTGGTCACTGAGTATACAAAGCAGGGATTCTCCTAAAACACACGTGGGTATTTGTTAACCCCTGTTCATCGTTCTGTTTCTCGGCTGACCCTCCCTACTTCCTTGGTGAACCAGAACATATCAAAGGCCTTTTAAAAAATCATATTTGGGGCACCTGGGTGTTCCGTTGGTTGAGTGTCTGACTCTTGATTTCAGCTCAGATCATGATCCCACGCTTGTAGGACTGAACCCCTCATCGGGCTCCATGCTGAGCATTGGGCTCCTGCTTAAGATTCTCTCTTTCCCTCTGCCCCTCTCCCTCTCTTGTGCACTCTCTCTCTCTATCTCTCTAAAATAAGCAAACAAAAAACCCCAAAGACAAACAAACAGCAAAACATATCAAAGGCCCTAAATGTTGTTGCTTTTAAAGAGGCTATTCCTTGGAGATTACCTGTGCCTGCCTCACCCGGCATTGACTGATGCCCGAAGAAGAAGAAGAAGAGAAAGAGGGAGAAGACAAGAAAAATGATGATGTGTGCCTGTGATTTAATCATTCCTGGATAAGACCTCATCGATATCAACATTTACCCAAATCAAAGTGAGTTTCCTAAACTCGGGTCAAAATAAACGCAAAGGATAGAAACAGAAGAAGTGGGGAGGGTCATCTTTTTAACCAAATAAAGTGCACCAGGTTTTCTCTCTCTCCCTCTCTCTCTCTTAGGTGGACAATATGTGGTTGCCTGGCTAGAGCTTGTCGTCTGTGTTTATCTCATCTGGTCATCTGTAATTAGATTGCAAGCCCCTATGGGCAGTGGCTGTGGAGTTGTAATCCAATTTTGCACACAGTGTCTGGCACATTCTCTTAACCATAAAGAGGGTGCTCAATAAATATTTATTGATGATGGTTATCTTTAATTCCTCAGGAAGCTTAGGCAACTCTAGGCCACTCTACTTAGCTGAATGATAATGGAGTTGATAAACTATCATGGGGGAAAACACATGTGTGGTAGATTTTTAAAAACCAACGCACCATCAAATATTCAAAATGGGAGGTTGCATTGAGTACCCGAGGGACGTGAAAGGTCTAATGCATTACTTTGTGTCAAACCTGTAACAGTGATCTGAGCGCTGGAAGAGACAAAACATCATAAACCAGGGCTTTACATGTGACTCTTCTGGCACTTTCTTTAAGTGATGCTGAAGTTTATAATATTGGAGGTTTTCTCTTCACCTACCAAATTTTCTGGTAAGTCAAATAAATGGGTCCATAAAGCCAATGTTATTTTAATTATTGGCAAACATATTCATCAACCCCAGATGGTTTTTCTTTGTTAAAAATCACGGAACTGACATCACTGGGAACATGATACACATTTGGCTGATTACAGTCTCTTCCAACTACAAAACGTTTCTAACCCTTGCAAACGAAGCCTTACACAAGAAGTGAACTAATCGGGAATGTTTCTTTCTCTACATTTGAAAGAAAAGAAAAAAAGTTTAACTGCTCCTGAAATGCCTCCAAACACACAGGTCTAACTAGAAACACACGTAAAGCCCGTAAGAGAACAGGTGCTTTTTTTGGTCACTTCTAAAAAGTGACACAGTGAGGCAAGAAATTCCAGAACACAGGAAAACCTGGGGACACTCTTTAAAGGCTTGTTTAGATGCGAAGAGAAGGCTGTGCCTGCACTGTGTACTCAGGAAATACAACTGCTGCATTAAGCAATGCCCACTGGATGGGATGCCCAGCCAGTGGGAATATTTGGCCATCCTTCTGATACTCTAGTGGCAAGAGTTTTGAGCCATACATTTTGTGGGCCTTTCCCCTACTCTTCAATGCAAGTATGAGGTTAAAGAAATATGTTGTGTAAGAGGTAAAAGGGTGAGACACAGAGACAGAGAACAAGGAGTTCAAGAAGAAAGCAGTGAGATTGCCCAACATGGGCTTGCCCATTCGGAACATTGGAGAAGACAGAATCCATTGTTTCTTGCAGATGATTCCTTTGGAATTCTTTTCTTGGCTTCTGAGACTGGTTCACCTTGTGACCTTACATTTTTCCCTTACTGCCTGGTTCCTTTGCCTTTGTGTCTTACTCTGCTCTTCAATACGAGGAGCTTCTGTTGATTGAAAAATGGATAGAAAATAGAAGAATGCCATAGTCATGCAGATAATGAAGACCCTTCACCTGGATCTCTCTCACCGGAGCTAAGGTTAAAGTGCTTGCTGTCTTTTATCTAGTTATCGCTAAAAAAAGGTTTCCTCCTCATGGTTAGGGATGTGGTTTTCAGGCCAGTTTCTCTTGTAGTTGATACGTTCCTGCCCATGCCCAGTATGTTAGCATTCGCAACTGGACAGTCAGGAGTCCATCTCGTGACTCATGTGGGGTTGGAGTTTTGGCTTTCAGATGCTGCCTTCAGTTTCTCCGAATTGGATCTTATCGTCACGGAGTCCAGAACTGCACTCTTCCTGGGTGAATTGTTACCACGTGAAAAAAGTAAGTGAAATAGCAGAATGTTTGTGTGCGTCATCCAGGATGACCAGAGAAAATGATATAGGGAATGATGTTTAGGGACTAGTATAAAATAGTGCCCCTGAAAGAAACTGCCCAGTGGTCAGAAACACCCTTCCCCCAGCTGGAACCCACCTCAATCCCGTGAATACCATGCTGTGGCCAGGATGCCAGGGCACTGACCATGGGCATTAACTGAGTCTATTTCCTTCAGCCAATTGTTCCGTAGCTCTGATTCTCGATTGTCCCTTCCATGAAATAAACACTTGTGAAAAGGTGACTGCTGAGATCCCTTCCAGCTCCAGGAGCTCAGAAAAGCAGTAAATGATCGTCAAGGTTCCCAAGAGTAAAGAGGCTGGTCAAAGGTCTGTTTTCGTCCCTGCTTCCCTGATCAGTAGCTGCGTAAACTCGATTTTGAGCAAGTGTGCCCCCTCTCTAAGCCCCAGCACCCTTATCTTAAAAGTGGGGCTGACACTATGTGCCTGCAAGACTTGTCGTGGGGTTGACGAGGTTGATGCACGTAGCATTCCTGGCCCAGGGTAAGAGCTCAGAAAATCTAAAGCATCATTATAACTTTGATATTAGCATTACGATTGCTCTCGGTTCTCACAACGCATGTGTCGGAGATTATTGCCAGTAGCAAGGGATTGAGAGCACAGCTGTGTGGCCAGGCTGCGTGGACTGGCACCTCCTCTTGGTCACCGAGATGACCACATGACCCCTGACCTTAAGTTCACAATTCCTACCGTTAAAGTTTCTATTGCCTTCTGGGCAGGCGTTGGGGGTTTGCATCTTTTTATTTTTGTCCTTATGGTTTTCTGTGCATTCCAAATTCTTTACAGGTAATAGCAATTACTTTTAAGACAGAAAAAAAGAAAAGCCCATTTTGTGTGTTTTAAATTCAATCTTTTTATTTTTTTATTTTTGTCCTTTTTATTTTTATTTATTTTTATTTTTTATTTTATTTTTATTTTTGTCCTTATGGTTTTCTGTGCATTCCAAATTCTTTATAGATAATAGCAATTACTTTTAAGACAGAAAAAAAGAAAAGCCCGTTTTGTGTGTTTTAAATTCAGTCTTCCCTAGATCACGCACGAACCCTTGATGAATGCATAAACTGCTATTTATTTTATGGACACGAATCATTTCTTTGTTCAGAGTAAAAGTTTGCCCTGTCCTCATTCAAGTCACAAAGGGGAACACGTTTGCTTTATGAATCGGTGTGACAGGTATTCGTGGACACATCCCGAGGCCTCCAGCAACCTGAAACTTCTCCCCAGAGCTTCGTTGCTATGGGATAAGACAAATAAGATTCCAGGAGTGTCCTTGGGCATTCCTCAAAACCGGTGACTCCAGGGGTGCCTGGCTGGTGCAGTCAGTAGAGAATGTGACTCTTGATCTCAGAGTCGCGCCTTCACGCCCCACATCGGGCACGGAGCCTACTTAGAAAAGAATTGTGAGTGCAGTTAGGACACAAACAGAGACGCTGGGGACCCATGCAGTGGCCTGCAGAGACAGGGAATGTCCTGTGTTTTCTGCCGGAGGTGATCAAACAATTCTATTTATTACGAGCTCATCTTCTACTAAACGGGGCAGGTAGGTAAAAGGCCTCAAATAGTGCCTTTCATCACTCCAGATTATTAACTACAATGAAGGCTTCTTAGACAAGAGGGGGAACAAATCCTAGAAAGAAGGCCAGAAAGCAACCATTTTCAAGGGGAGAAGCAAGGAGTGCCAGTAGGTAGGGGTGCAGGAGAATATATAACACAGCCAGAAGGAAGAAAAACAACTATTTCCTGTGATGAATATGAATGATGAAGACTTTCAGATAAATTTGTATACATACAACTTTACAGTTGATAAAACATTTTACATACATCAACGCTTAGCAAACATTCCTACCAATGTGTGGCTCGGGGCAAAGGAACACGTGTGTGCCCTGTGTGTGTTTAGGAGGACGCAGAAAGACAAAGAATGGGCATAGCCTGTGGTGGAAGAACCCAGAAAGCCTGAAGCTTCTTTTAAGACTTGAGATCGTATCTGAAAATGATACAGATTTCTCATTTCTCTACAGTAAAAGAATGGAACCAAAGCCTGGTTGTCTGATCCTTTGCCCATGACCTTCCTAAAGTACCACGCTATCTCTCTCTCTCTTTTAATGTTTATTTACCTATTTTGAGAGAGAGAGAGAGAGAGAGCAAGTGGGGGAGGTGCAGAGAGAGAGGGAGAGAGAAGTGCAAGCAGGGTCCCGCTGTCAGCTCAAGAGCCCATGAACCCTGAGATCGTGACCTGAGCAGAAACCAAGAGTCGGATGCTTAACCGACTGAGCCGGCGCCCCCATCCTGTCTCTTCTTCTGGGTAATAGGACACACTGAAGAAATGCCATTCAGTCCCTGTTCCATTGAACACTCAGCTCCATAGGTGTCAGCAATTATGAAAAAGGATGTTAGTATCCCAGGGAGGGGGGGAAGCGAAACCACAGGTGGGAACTCCCTGCTCCCTAGGTAGGGAGGTGAATAGGTAGAGTCTGATGAAGCAAAGTGGGCGCTTTGCCGTCTCCCTGGAGCACGTATGCAAGCTGAGACTGAAAGCCTGCCAGCAGTCATCAGACGTGATCGCTACCCACTTTGACTGACTCATGTAGGAACAAATGATACAGTCATTAAAGATCTATGGTACAGCTCCTGAGACTTTGAAGTGCAGGTCAGGAAACCGAGACCTGAGGGCACAGGTAGTGTCTTTATTTCTCTTTCGTCGTACAGCCCGACTTCGGAAAGAAGATGAAGTTTTTAACGATTCGTTTAGTCAATGGTAGAGGAACAACCAACATTTTTCTATCTGAATTAAGGCCTTCTTTTCTTTTTTTAAATTTATTTTTAACGTGTATTTATTTGGGAGAAGGAAAGAGACAGAATGCAAGCTGGGGAGAGGCAGAGAGAGAGGGAGACCCAGACTCCGAAGCGGGCTCCAGGCCCTGAGCATCAGCACAGAGCCCGACGCGGGGCTGGAACCCACAGACCGTGAGATCATGACCTGAGCCGAAGTCGGACGCTTAACCGACTGAACCACGCAGGCGCCCCCAAATGAAGCCCTTCTAACTCATACTTGCTGGAAAAAAAATCCAGTATGTATAGTAAGAGGGTCTTTTTCCTTGTCAAAGTTATGATTTCTAACAGCATGCTGACTGGCAGGTGAAGTTTATTTTACAAAGAACAGGTGGGAAATACTGCTTCTAGCTTCTCTCCTTTTCCACAAGGGTCTATTCGCCCTTTTATTTAATTTTATTTTTAGCCACTTGAAATCAGACATTATGGTTGGTATTGCCGCCGTCACTGTTGCTTTCTCGTGGTATTGTTGCTATCGGTATTGCTTTTATCGTCAATGCTTACGTTTACCCGGATGACGACCATTTTCTCTGATCAAAATTACTTCTTGCAGGACAGCTCGTAACAATTCTCTCAGTTACATTTCTTCACAAAATAATTCTTAATAGGTCTTGCAGGTGAGGCATGCAAATAGTCTCTCGGTCTAGCAAAGTCTTCATTTTCCTCTACTCTTGAACGGTGGAGGAACCGGACAGGGACTTTGCAACTGGCTGTGATTTTCCCTCGGCGTGGAGAGGTCACTCGGCTGTTTCCTGGGCTGTTATTTTTGAGATGTCTGCTGTCAGTATAATTGTTCCTTTTTCTAGATAAGCCTGTTCCCCAAAATTGCTTTTAAGTTCTTTGGGTTTTTCTGGTCTTGGTTTATTTTATTTTATTTTTTAATTTATTTTGGTGTTCTGCAGCTTAACCATGAGATGGCCAGGGGGCATTTTATGTCTCCTTCTGGGACTTGATGTGTGTCTTCATTCTAAATATTTGTACCTCGCATCACTTTTGAAAAGTTATCAACCATTATCTTTTTTTTTAACATCTCCTCTTCCCCTTCTCTGCGCTTTCCTTAGAACTCCGACTCTTCCAGACCTACACCAGAGTTTTTTTCTGTTCTCGTGTCTCTTCACTTCTTCAGATTTTCTAACTCTCTCTGCTATATTCTGGGTAATTCATTCATAATTTATTCCCTTCCAGTTAATTTCTTTCTTCAGCTGCGTCTAAGTCACAGTCGATTTGCCTATTGGGTATTAACTTCCACAATTATATATATTTTTCACTGCGAAAGTTCTATTGCGTTCTTTTTCAAGCCCGCATCTCTTCTTGGGGACTTGTCTTTCCTTTTGCTTCTTTGTCTTCTTTTCTCTCTCCCGGCGGGAAGAGCAGAGAAAAGCTGCTCCTTCAGAGGCATCTCCAGCAGGACAGCCAGTACGGCCTCTGCAATGTCACATCCAGGGTGCAGGCCACCCAGAAAGGGAGGGTGACTTAGGATGAGACAGCCGTCTTCTGGCAATGCAACTCCCCAAGGGGGCCGACAGCTGAGGGCTGTCCAGCAGCTGGACGGCAAGTCCTTGAAGCCACTGCCAGGGCCAAGGCATAGGGCAGGTGCTACGTGTTTTCTCCACACTCCTATGTGGTAGGTACTATGACCAAGCATCACTCAGAAGTGGGGAAACTGAGGCACGTGGGGAATAAGTAAGCCGCCCAGCCAACCGTGACCCAATCAATGAGGTGGCAGCACCAATATGTAAACAGAGGGCATCTGGTTCTCCAGTCTGTGTGAGTCCTGTTGCGCTGGAGTACCTGAGGTCATGGCTGCTGTCCTCCCCCATCCTTATAGGAGCACATTACTATTCTATTTTGCTATTTTTGTATCCCAATTCCCACACCCATTCTTCCCTTCTACACGTAAATGGTATTGTGCTAGAGAGATCACATTCGTCTTGTGTGTGTGTGTGTGTGTGTGTGTGTGTGTTTAATTCAGCACTGTTTTTAAGATCTATCTATGTTAACACATATGCTTCTATTTTATGTCATTGACTTATCCAATAACTTATCTCTTTAACTACTTGTATTTTTTAGTTTCTTTCAGATTTGATTTTACTTTGTCAAGTTCTGGGGGTAAAGAGGTAATAGTCTTGGTTGTTGAATGTATAGATTGTTGATTGCACTGAGTTTGTTCTTTGTGTCTGTTTCAGCGTTTGACTGCGAGTTCATCTTCCGTAGGATTTTCAGTCCCAAGCGCCTGGACTGAGGAAGGCCTCCCTAGAGGGGCTTTGACTTTGATTCTCGCCGATGTCCCAGGAACAGCACTGACCTTGGACTGATTTTATGTTAATTTCCCAGCTAGCAATTTAACTTCCAACCCTACCTAAGGAACAAGACTGGCATTCTGATTTTTTATAAGAAGACTTGGCTCTGCCTTGAGACCAACACGAAATACGATTGTTTTTGTCTCCTTACATTTGTGAGCAGGTTTTTTTCCAGTCCCCTTTTGCTGTGTGCATAGCCCTTCAGACATCTGGATCCAGGCCGGGCTTCCATTATAGCGCCTTCTTCACACGGTCTTATCTGCCATTTAGGCATCAGTGGTAAAACCCAGCCCTGCGGCTCGTGTTGGTACCACCCTCCTCTTCTCCCAGTCTCTCACCTGCTCAAAGAGCACTTGTAGTTCTAATATCTAGGCCATCCCTGTCTTTCTGGTGAGTTCAGCTGACATCTTCAAAAAAGGTTTGCTGTATTTTATTTGGCGTTTCCAGATATTGTTGCTGGAAGGTCGGTCGATGGGCTTAGTGTGTCATGTTGCCCGCACCGGAACCATGTGTTCTGCTGTCCAGCGGGAGGAGAAGAACTCACCTACCTGGACAGCGACAGCCTTTTGTTTTCAATTGCTCTACTGAGATCTAACCCATGCCATGAAATTCACACTTTAAAGCACTCAACGTAGTGGATTTTAGGCTCTTCACAGAGTTGCGCAACCAGCACCACAGTCCATTTTGGGGCATTTTTAACATCACCAAAAACGTGTACCCTTGTAGCAGTCACTTTCCATTTCCTCCACCCGCCCCACCCCCCTCAACACCTGGTAACCACTAATCTGCTTTCTGTCCTATGGATTTGCCTGTTCTGGACATTTCATATAAGTGGAATAATATCGTATCTGCCTTTCGTTTCTTGGCTTCTTTCCTGCAGTGTAAGGTTTCCAGGGTCCGTCCATATCGTAGCCTTCATGACTACTTCATTCCCCTTTCCTGCTGAATAAAATTCCCTTGTATGGATACAAGGGAATAGATACAAATTTTGCTTGTTCATATTAACGGAAATTTGGGTTGTGGCCACTTTTTTCACTATTATCAGTTATGCTGCTGTGACCACTCAGGTATAAGATTTTGCATGAACGTGTGTTTTTTTATTTCGTGAATATATTTCCTTTCACAACACGTAGGAGAGGAATTTCTGGGTCACCTGGCAACTCTATGTCTAACATTTTTCAAACGTTTTTCCAAAACAGTTGCACCATTTTACGTTCCCACCAGCAGTGTGTGAAGGTTTCAGGCATCTCTTATCATGCTAAATGCAATGGATTCGATGGGGTGTTGAGTGGTAGGTGACTAGACATTCCAACATCTCTCTTATTCACTCTTGTACTAGATTGGCATCCCTGGCTGTCCTACAAGCACCTCAAGCCCAACAAGTTCCCGATGGAAATCATCATCCCTCTGCCCTCCTGTAAATGTGCTTCTCTTATATCCACCAACGTGCCCAATACAGAAATCTCAGAGTCATTCTAGCTTCCTGATCTCACTAATGCCCCATTTTAAGCACCCCTCAAGACCTGAGTTTTCTGCTTTCAGAAGAGCTCACAAAGCTCTGTATTCATTCTCTGTGTCTCAAAACTGTCATACTCTCCATTCATTTTCTCACTTCACTCATTGCAATGTCCAGTTGATGGATTTCCTACTTACCTGCCACCTATCAACCATCCCGTGGGCACGTGGCCATTGTAAACTGCAAATCCAATCACATCCTTCCTCTGCTTAATTTTTTGGTGGCTTCCCCATACTAACAGGACAATCTATAGGCTCTTCACAGAGTTGCGCAACCAGCAAATTCTATAGCTTCTGGACCCCTTAAGGATGTAGACCACACTCACCTCTGCAAAGTCTATCTTGCCGTTTGCCACTACACAATCTCTGTCCCTGCCAACTGAACTCAATCTCCAGTTCCTCTGCCTGTAACACTCTCTCCATTTTCTTGATCACATCATCTGACTTTTACCACCCAAGTTTATATTTAATGACATGCTATCTTGTACTTTTTAGTAGCTTTACGCTGTGACTCCCCCACTAGATGAGGACTGCCCACGATTTTTGCCCAGTGCCAGGCCACGGTAGGAATTCAGTTTAATCATGTGGTTGCACGTCAGCTCTCCCCCTGGCTGTCTTGCAGGATTTACCTGTAAGAATTCCATGGAAAGTACAAACACGGTGTATCATCTTCTGTCGGCAACATTTCTCCAGTCTCTATTCTGGCCATATTACAATATGCCGGGATCTTGTGTTACTAGATAGATTGGGATTTGGGGTCTTGAGACATACCTATCATTATTGTTAATGTATTTATATTTGCAAATTAACTATCTAGTGGTCCCTGCATATCATCTGGGGGAAGGACAAGGATGGTTCTGTGTCAACTAATTCTAGTGAAATTGAAGTAGATTACCTACTCTCTAAGCTCTCTCAGAATTTTACCAACTCAGAAGCAGAGAGTTATGGACTCTCTTTAATAAACTCCCTTGCTTGTCATCCACTGACCATAACTCACATCTCACTGGAGCATTAACCAGAGGTGGAAACTTCTCATTTCATCAGACGCTGCTTTTCTGCTGGTTTATATAGAATTTTATTTGTGCCAAGCGCTTTGATATTTGGGGGCTTTATTAGTTCTCCTTCCCCAAAGTCCCAGGAACTAGATAAGAGAGTTTACCAACCTTTCACAGGTAAGAGAACCAAACTGCTCACCTACCTTCAAACTGCAATTAGAACTTACAACTGCCAAAGCCTGTGTCTTGTTCAGTTTGTTATACTTTTATGCTGCATATGTTTTCTCCTTTTTGGTTGTCTTTTTGCTATCTATGTGTTACTTTAAGGTTTTAAGTGCCTCCAGAACAGTCAACAAAACTTGCATTTAAAACATGCAGAGGAGTTTTGAAAAACGGTCACTATTCAAACTCTACAACAGGTACAGGGCAAAAAATTGTTTTGGAGTGTTTGTAATGAACACTTTGGGTGTTTATAATTACAAACTTCCTGAAGTTCTATGGGATATAATTGAGCTGTGTGACACAGCTCATGGCATTTCATGAGCATTTCAAATGATGCGGAACATAAGGTCTTAGCTAGTTTGTTCCCTGCTTTAGAACATGCAAAGATTCTTGAACAATGAAGTCTAAAATCACCTATAATTGCCATCATATCTGACACATTCTTGCTCATCGTATGGACCAACCATCATCAGCTTGATTGGCATTCCAAATATAGGTATTACATATTAATTGTACCAAATTTAAAAAGATGGTTCTCGTTAGTTGCTCAACTTCTGTTCAATACTGACAACCAAACGTTAATTTAAAAAATATAAAATTATATATATATATAAAATATAAAAATTATATATATATAAAATTATATATTATATATAATATGTATATATATATAATGCAACCTATGCAGATGGCAGGCTAATTTACATTACCCGACCACTGATTCTTAACTTTCAAATGCGTCCTTAGTTATCCCATTTTGTGTCACTTTTCAAAATCCCTTTTACCACTAACACCTTAATGGAGAAATCCCCTATTTTTTGATTTGTGGAAGATTTACAAGAAATGCCCACAAATGCCTATGTTCACCCCCCCCCACACACACACACACAAACACACACACACACACACACACACACACGCAGCCTCAATTCAAGTTGTCTAATGATTGCCCCTAATTCTCTTACCGGGGAACTGATGGCATTGTGTGTGTCAGATACAACTCCTATCTTCACAAGACAGAACTATGTTGCCTCCAGAATTTCAATTAAAAAAAAACCAAAACCGTCTTTGGGATTATGTGCATATTCCACAGGTGACATCTGGAAAACGTGAAGCACTTTCACCAAGGAAGTCCTTGGAGTAAGTCCTTTTGTTCCTCTCGAGCTACAAGAATACAAATAATGTTCTGACGTGCCGTTGCGTCAAGGAGTGCCCTTTAGCACTTTTTCAGTGTTCTAAGATTGCTAACTGAAAACACTAAGCTGCTGAATCAGGTGGCTTGGTGGAGAGCAGCACTGCCCAATAGAAACATAACGTAAATCACCAATGTGGACAACGTGTATAATTTTGGATTTTCTAAGTCGTCACAGTTAAAAAGTAAAATATATATATATATATATATATATATATATATGGCATTAGTTTTCATAGCACATTTCATTTAACATAATACAGTATCATTTCAAGATGCAATAAATATAAAAAGTAATTGAGCCGTAACTGAGCCAATATGAAGTCTACGAGATCTCGGGCAAAGTACACCCACCCAACACGTGTCCATTCCGACTGACCACGTAGCACTAGCCACCCGGGCTGTACCGTGCTGTCCTGGACAGTGTATGTCTAGAGTGTCTCTTGCTATCCTTTGTGGTAGCACCAAAACATCAAGGCTGGCTTTGCCTTTAACGTGCCCACAGTTCTTATCACGAAGAGATGCCCTGGTTTACGTCAGCTAACAACCTCAATAACAAACCAAAGTGGAAAAAAAAAATCTATTCTCTGAGTTTGATCCCAGGAATGGGATTCGGTCTTCCCTACAAGCAAAAATATGGCCAAAGACTGGCCACCCACTCACTAACTCCATCCTCCACTTCCCTCTCAAGCAAGCAAACAAAAGAACAACGGCCATCGAACCTGTCTGAGTCTCCTTGTAACCACAGCCTGGGTGTCTCCATATTGTCCTGCTGTTACAGGGACACACGTCAACTTCTTTGATGATAGCTACACAGGAGGAACAGGAAAGGACGGGGTGTGATCCGCCAGCCTCAGGCCCGAGGGCAGAGATTGAAAACCCACGATATGAGCTAAGACAGAAGTCGTCATTGGAAGGTTGACTGAATTCATTGTAGTTTGAGCACTCTTCTTTCCATCTTTTCCTCCCGTGCAGAAGCACTGCTCCCAAAATACACCTGTGTGTGCAATACAATATTCTGTGGAGGGAAAAATACTCCCTGATCCCGTGCCCCACCGCATTAAGATCGACAGGCCTGCAATTTAACCCAAAGCGGAGCGGCCACAAACGCTCTTCTCTTTCACACGTAAATATTTAATCCCTGTTGGGATGCGCTATTCGACGTGCCGGAGTCATGCCTTCCCATCGTGGGTTTCACAGATTAATTACAAATTGCTAAACAGGCAGGACCTCAGTGGCCCCATTCATTGGGTCATGGACACAAGACTTTACCCAGAAAACCTGTTTCCTGCACTCCTGAGCAAGGAGAGAAAGGTAAACTTGGGGATGGAAGCATTCCAGGGGTTGGGACTAGACATACATTTGGGGTGTGGACCAGGTTTTGTGGAAGCAGGCAGCTTGATGCGATCTGAGTTAAAACATTAGACAAGTAATTTAGCATTGCTCATCTCCTCTCTCTACACGCGCATGAAAGAGAGGCACAGGAGAAATAAACTGCAAGGGAAACTCTCAGGTTAAAGAAATTGTACTCAGGTTGAGATTTAACAAAACGACACAGTGGAATCTGGCTTGTCCCTGTTCCTCTTTCTTTCTTCTTTCTTTCTTTCTTTCTTTCTTTCTTTCTTTCTTTCTTTCTTCTTTCTTTCTTTCTTTCTTTCTTTCTTCTTTCTTTCTTTTGTGTTGTACTAGCTTTAATTCTTGTAACAGCTCTCTGATGTAGATATTCTTTGTTCTTCTCTTTTAGAGATGAGAAAGTGCGCACAGAGAGGTTAAGTAATTTGTTCAAGCTTACTCAGCTTGTAAGACGGAGCTGGGCTACAAAACCCAGGCAGTCTAGATCTGGAGGCAGACCTTCAACGGTCTCTGTAACTTATGGTCATCCTGCACATGGGTGGGCAGAAGAGTGTTTCTCTAGAAACACTAGGTTGGAAGTCCTATTAGTCTTTAAAATAATAACTTCCTCAATGTGTCCCAAACTGCTACCAGTAGGGTCCCTCTCTCTGATGAACATAACTTCCAAGGGGCCCTAATGAAGCGTGAATATTATCAGCATTGTTTATACACTAGCACAAAATGTTTACCAGCTTTGATGATAATAACAATTAAAGAAAATCATTTCACTGTTAGGAATAGAATCCTGAGGAAATTGAACACAGGATGAGTTTCTTAGGACAGGAGGAGGGATCCAGAAAAATATGGAATCGGCATGGAATCAGAGAGGAAAAGGATAAAGGAAAACCAATGCAAATCAGCAAAGATTAATACAGGACACTGTTATCTATATATTTAGCCAAAAGTTCACTCTGTCCAAAACCCAGCAAAGCATTCAAAACTCTAACCCAGTGAAGATTCAACAAAAAGTAAAAGGCAACGAACTCTTGTCCAAGCATCTCATTTTTGCATTTCTCAATAGTTATATTCAACAGGTATTGTAATATAAGCATAGCACACATATTTTGAACATAAACAGACCGAACTCTGTTCTGTCTTGGATTTTTTTTCTTGTGCTTGGATTTTCATGTGCTTGGATTTTTTTTTCTTGTATCCTCACATAAATCCTGTACAAAAAAAGGGTCTCATTATCCCCCTGATATAGGCGACAGACCTGAAGCCCTTGATTGTATCCCAATCTAAGTTCTGTAGGACACACAAGATGGCTTTCTTGGGGCAAAACTTAGAAGACGCAGCTGGTCCATAATAATGAAAACAAAATGTGAAGGTATCATTAAGATCCCCTGTTTCTCTCCAGTGTCCATTTGAAATCCGATGCCTTTACACAAGAGCCATTAACTTGCCCTTTTGACTCTAGCATTGTTTTTAAAATAAAGAATCCTTGTATCAGAAAGCCTTACAGAGTAAGAGAGGGATGGGGTAACTAACTTCTTATGTATTGTATCTTTTTACCATCCACTTTCTCTTCTCCTATCCTTAAAAACTGATCAATCGCCAGAATGTGCTTAAAAAGTTATACTTGAAAATTGAGCGTGAGAGGTAATTACAATTAAACACCCTACAACTGGTTCATGTGGATGATCACAGGCCACTTCACAGAATCTAATTCAGAGGTGATGGCCCCTTAGGCTCTTGATGGGTGGAGATCATCTTGCAGTTTTCCTAAAATAAGAGGTTTCCACAAGAGGAAGAACACTTCCTTTTAAGTGTGGCTACCTATGGAAATAAACGGGGTCCCCTTGAAAAATAACCACTATTGCAACGCGGGATTAATTTTTTGTAGGGCAACATGTTGGGCCATTACGTCAGTGTTTCTTTATCTTCTGGTGCCACACGCTCCACAGAGAAACCTCTTGAAATTTTCAAAATATTGCCTCTGAAAAAGACACATATACACCTACCCAAATCTGGGGAATTGTATAGACCTCACTAAGCCTATACATGTGATGCCCTCTGTGAGATATCGTATACACGGATTAAGACCAGTTGAGCGAAACCAAGGGCTAGACTAGCAGATACTGTCAGGGGGCTGGGGCTGTATGTTTGAAACATCTAAATTCACGAAACAAGGGCATTCCCAGCTCCTATGTTGAGCTATATCATGAGACACATTTATTTTAAAAGCCTCCTAGAACAATAGAGAGAAATTACCTCTCCAGAACCTGACCACTGGCTTCCTCTTCATTTTACAGTGATGTGTCTTTTTTCAGTGCGTCTCTCTCTTAGGAATATATACAAGAGAATAAATCATGTTCACCTGTAATATCAGGGGAAAGCGATGTTGCTAATTAAGAGCAGGGCAATTCGAACTTCTTCTTAGCCCTGGGGAGGAATACCCAGGTGTGCTGAGACAGATACGCTCGGAGGAAGAAAAAGAGACGCTCTATAGTCAAACACACAGCACTAGGCTTCTTTCGTGAATTGATTTCCCACTGGGTGACATCCTGGCAATTTCTGTTACCCAACCAATGATGTAACTAACTATATGGAGCTGAGAGCTGGGTCAGATAAAAAAAAAAAAATGTTTAATCTAACAAAAGCAGCGTCAGTCTTTGCTGCGAAGGGAAGCTGATTTAACAGGCAATAGCAGATTAAATAGGAAGCTGAAACAGGGAGAAAAAATCATATTAAACCGTTAAAAAATGAAGATAGAAGAACATCACAATGCCAATTATTTGGAGAAAAAGCACAACGTTACCATAGAACTTTCAACAATAAGATAAATGATATCTGCTTTAGATGTACAAAAATAGGTCTTTTGTTCTCAGTATATATTTTAAATTAAATGCTATTGTTTAATTAATAGACTGTCGTTTCATGCATTAAAGAAAAGCATAAGGTCACATGACGATCTTAGACCACAGGGTTACTTTCGAATCTCAAAAACAAGGACAGCCAATGTGGTTCAAAGTTTGGAGCATAAGCCACCTATGTTTTAATTACCCGTGGTATTTAAAAAATCAGATTCTTGGGTCCCACTCACCTGTTGAATCAAGAACGGAAGAGTAAAGTCTGGGAATTTGCATTTTAACAAAGGTGATCAGGCGTCAACCTACTAAAATTTGAGAACTGCTGATTCTCGTACCCTCACTTGGAACTCTCCACAAAATGTCATCATAAAAAAGTGGTTCTCCCTAGAAACACCCCTTTGTCCCCCATTGCTACAGACTGGGATTTTTCTCCCGTGTTCACTCTCCCTCCTCCCCATCACTAAAACCCCTTTTTCGCTTTTTGGGAGATCCCACACTCACCCTGTTTTTCGCCCCACGACAGCCCAGTATTGTTTATGCAGGCTGAGTACAAGTGAGGGAGTAGAGAGGTCTGTATTCCCAGATCTCACTGTTGCTATTTCCTGTTGATGAGGCTCCCACCCTGTGACCCCATCCTGGCTCTCACACTGTATCCCACCGCTATGGTGGAACACCTAGATTAAGGACAGTGACACAAAAGGAACCTTTTCTGTTCCAAGACCCACCCGTCCCTCCTCAACGTACAACGGTGAGGTGGAAAAAGAGCAGGGGGAGCCAAGGTCGTACAAGTGAATCTCTAAAGTCCCTTTTTGTCTCATCATTATTAAGGCTATCGTCAAACAGATTCATTCCCAAGGGAGGAATTCCCAAGGGAGAGGAAACAAGAATGGAAGCAACAGGACATAAGAAAATGAAGGACGGGTAAGAAATCCAATTCTTGTACCATTCAGAATAAAGAGGTGGCCAGAGAGTCCAGGCTGGACCGAAACTGCCAGCAGGGCTGTGGCCGGGAAGAGGGCCCTCACCTCCATCCCCACCCCCAAGGTCTTGCTTCATAGTTCTGGTCCTCAGTTCCTGCTAATCGTATCACTCCATCCAACCCGTTGCCCAGTAGGGAGCGGCAAGACAAGAGTGGGCACAAGCCTCTCCTCCCAGGACGGAAGTGTTCTGCTGTGTCAAGAGGAGTCGTGGACCTTTTCCTACAAGGACCCCTCGTCGAGACTCTAGAATTCCATTATCTGTTAGCGTCTCACAGATCAGAGTCAATACAAGTTTTAAAGTCTTCTGTTAGTCTGCCTGAAACAGAGCCATCAGTTACTCATTCACTCATTCCGATTACATATGTGAAATTAATACCAGTTTTCTGAATAACTGAACTGTTTTATCATGACCAATCTTTACGCGTTTGGCAGCCTCTCAACCAATGAGCTCTGGATGCAAAGAAACCTCAGTTTAAGCCAAGCTCTGCCACGTACTAACTGCATGATTTGAAACAACGGATTTAGTCTAACAGAGCTCGGGTTTCCATATCCGTGAAATGAAGATGATAATTCTCTACCTGGAATGAGTTCTTGTGAGGTTTTAATGAACCAATGTGTATTGACCTCTTCGACATGGACCGTGTGTCTTCGGGAAGATCCACGGGCAAACAAGCAGTCCTTTTACACGTGCTAACTTCTCTGGTGGAGGCTGGGGTGTCAATAAAGAACTTCAGAAGGTGGTGAGGAGGTTAGGGGTGGGCGAAACAGGTGGAGGTGATCAAAAGGTACTAACTTCTAGTTATAAGTCCTAGTGATCTCATGGACCACATGGTGACTATAGCTCACAAAGTGAACTCTTTGAAAGTTGCAAAGAGTAAATCTCCAAAGCTCTCGTCACAAGAAAAAAAGATTTGTAACTGTATTTGGTGATGGATGTTAACTAAACTTATTCTGGCAACCATTTTGCAATATGTACGTATACAGTAAAGCCTTGGATTGCAGGCAACTTGTTCTGCGAGTGTTCCGCAAGACGAGCAAACATTTCTGATCAATTTTAACTTGATACACGAGCGACGTCTTGCGAGACGAGTCCTACGTGATGCTGAATGTCACATGATCACAACAGAGCCAATGGCCCGCAGTGAAGGGACGCCCTCCAATTTTGAGTTCAGGAAGATCACTCTAACCACAGTGAGGACTAGCTGTCCTGTAAAGAATCTGGGACTTGCAGTTTCCAGTAAGTGATAGCTGGTATTATTTATTAAATCATTTGCCTCTTGCAGATTAGAAGAATAACCCTCGTGTCGTCTAGGGAATATTTTTCACGTGCCTCTTTCCTTACTGAGGTATTGTGTCTGTTGCTTAACTCGTCGTAAATTACGTTATTGGCATTCTACTCATCAGCAAGAATAGCGAGAGCGGTTCTAGATAATATAACCACTTAACGCCTGAAAGACAGCTGCCTACCTATTGATGTTGTTCAAAACACACCCAGGATTTAATGCGCAGGGGCTTCTGGTTCTTTGGAAGTCTCTCATTATAAGAAGCCCTACAATTCAGATCGGTGTTTCAAATACTTGACTGTTTGCAGTAATAACAGTGTCAGCTGATTGATCACTCTCATTACTCATTTTTGTAACCCAAACTTGTCACCTTTCTCCTGCCACTCTCAGAAGTAAAACCTCAGGCGTAAGCCTCAAGCAGCACAAACCCACACAGTCCCAAATGCAGGTGGAGGCTGAATGCCTAGAAAATTCCAAAGCTATTTTCTTGTCTTCTTGTGATGCTAGGCAGCTATGCTCTAGTGTCAATAGAACAGAATTGCTCTTGGCGGTAACTTTTTTTAAACTTTGAGGCTGAAAATGAATCCCATCCACCAGGGCACCACTTAATGTACATGCAGGAGAAAGGGGGTGAGATCACTTATTTTCTTCCGTAAAATTCGTAAGAGATGGGCTCGCGTCATCGAGCATCTTGATTCTTTGGAAAATGTTTTAGAATCATCTATTAGCTTGGAACATTAGTCACAGACAATAAGCACCCCAAGAGACATATATGTGAGTCACTGACCATCTCCAACAGACAAGCAAGAAAGTCAACTGAGTCCCACCGGCCTCCCCATGAGTCACTCCACAGTGAAGGAACTCTGCTCCTGTAAAAAGAGCCCAGCACTCAACAACCCCCATCTGTTATTGTTAAGTTAAATTCTTTGCATAGGTCTGCCTACATTTTTAAATTCATCACTGCTCCTATACCAACCACAGCATTGTTTTGAAAGTTTGCATTTTCTGGTTTTCCCCCCTTTTTTTGTTACTGTCTGAACATGACCACATTTATTCATAGGCATTTTGAAATGTGTGTCAAGTGCTTTTTATTTTTTTACTTCTTTTAATTTAAATTTTACTTAGTTAACATACAGTGCAACGTCCGTTTCAGGAGGAGAATTCAGGGATTCATCACTTACATGCAACATCCAGTGCTTATCACAAGAAGTGCCCCCCTGAGTGCCCATCACCCATCCGGCCCATCCCCCACGCACCCCCCTGCACCCACCCTCAGTTTATTCTCTATCCTGAAGAGTCTCTGTGGTTGGTTTCCCTCTCTCCTCTCCCCCCCTGCCCCCATATGTTCATCTGTTTTGTTTCCGAAATTCCACATACGAGTGAAATCATATGGTATTTGTCTTTCTCTGATTCAAGTGCTTTCTAAACATTTAGCACTGGGTTAAGTAATATAAATGTAACACATAAATGTCTATTATTTTTTGCATTAAGAAAAGATAGCTATGCATGCGGAAAAGATCTAAAGAGATGTGAAAAACTCTTCTGGGGTTATTTTAAACGTTTTTTTTTTTTTTTTTTTTTTTTACTCTCTTATTATTACATAGTTTCCTGTGCTAATTTTTTATTAATAAGAGTATTGCTGCTAATGATAATAATAATTACTGGGTGCTTTCAACGTGTCATGAACATACCAATACTCTAGGAAGTAGTTAGTATTATTAACACAGTTTGCAGATGCGGAAACTAGGAGTCACAAACATTAACTCACGTGTTCAAGGCCCAACAGGCAGAAAGTGGTACAGCCACTGGCGTAATGACTGCAGGTTCTGGTCTCTTAACCATTACGCGATGCCACGGTCGATGCCAAAACAAAATACGTATGCCTGACCTCGAGAAAATTCGAGCTGTGGAGAAAGCCGTGTGTCCGTAACATATTGCATGATGATACGAAAATATATAAGAGCTGACAAAAAGCAGATACCCGATGAATAGCAGGGTCGATAAAAACTCAAAGGTCGGCATGTTTCCAGCACACTGAAGACGTCCGGGGAATGTTTACGTCTGTGAAGGCTTTGAATTGGCTGTACGAGGCCGAGGACCCTGCAGGGAAAGTGGCTGAGTAGGAATGTCCCTGGAGAGCCTGGGGAGGAGGAGGGAGCTAAGATGCTTAGGCAGGGCTGGTCTGTAAAAGGCCTTTACTGTCAGGGCGCTTGCCTTTGGCCAAGGCACAGACCCACCGGAAACAGGAAGAGGCTCTCTGACATTGAAAGATCACGGGCTTCAGAGTCCAAAGTCCTACACTCAACCCCATACGCTCACCCCACGTGTGACCTCGGGCAACTTACTTCATCTTTCTACCCTCCGGTTTCTGGAAAAATGGCTTTTGAAATTAAAACATGCACCTTGCAGGGTATTTCCTGGGTGGGAGACCATTTGCACAGAACACTGTGCTCCATACCTTGTGGCTTTTCAATAAACAGCAGCCATCTTTCTCTTAATTTGAAGGCTTTTGTTGCAAAGATGGTTCCATGGCTTAAAATAGTTTTGATCTTCCTGCATATAATTTCCCTCAGGGAGACTGTGTATTCATTGCAAAAGAAAATCTGCTTCGTTATTTTTTTCTAAATAAGGATTTATTTTGTTCCACTATGAATGTACAAAAAAAAAAAAAAAAAACAATGTCGATAATCCAAACTCTCTAATATTAACATTTTGGTGTATTTTCTCATTTAGTTTCCCCTGGGTGTGATATTCTTTTATTCGCCATGATCATTGGATATGTATCATTATTGACCTTCATTTTTTAATTTACGTGTTGCTTTTGCTAAACAGTATTACAGAGATTGGTAATTTACCAGATTCCGTTCTAATTGTCTTCAGCAGCTTTCAAAAATAAAAATTCACTCAAAAGTTGGAGATTCGCCATATTAACGCGAGAAATATTTAAAAAAAAAAATGAACCAAATACAGGTTATTGTTCTATTCCTCAAAGGAAGTTTCTAGACTAAGATACAATCCCTGCCCTCACCCTCCAGGAGCTTCCTAGAGCAGACAAAATAAGGTTACAAATGACACGGAATGAAGCATCACGGGATGTGAGTACAATTTCAGTGTGTCTCCAAAGTTGTTCCTGGACCGTGTTGCACATCGTTGAGTATCTTGTGGAAAGCATCGCTGAGGTGCTTAGACTCAATCGGGCGGATCCTCAAGTGGACGCATTAAAAATCTGTTACATTGTTTTGCAGTTTTTCCTCCCCGACGCCTGCTCAGAAAGCACGGGTCCTTCCCCACTCCTCTGCTCTGCCTGTCAATTTCTGGCCACTCAGGGAACATTTTGCAATTTGTGAAAGAAAGGAAAGCTTTGAAAACAGAACCCCGTTCTTTTTTTTAGTGATATACAATGTTGACAGAAATATACTCCAGAGGAATTTAATGCAGCTTTTTTTGGTTCCTGGCACCACTCCTTTAGTGCATCAGTAAGTGAAAAATGAGCTCGGAAACTCCTGACAACGGAGCAGGAGCAGAAGAGCCTTCCCCTCAAAGCCAACGATTAGATTCTACTGTACAAACAGGGAAATGTCTCTGAACTCCTCACCTCTGAAAGGTAAACACTGAGAAGGAAATACTCCTCCCACGTGCTTTGAAGCATTCACCTTGTAAAAGAAAAAAGAAAAAAAAAAAAAGGACTTCTTTAAAGAGTTCTTCATGCAGAGAGAAGAGGAAGTTCTTTGAAGTCCAGGATAATTTGGGGGGACCACGAAACCAACCATGCTTCTATCTACAAGCAATCCTGACCTTTGGACCAAAAGCAAGAGAACCACAACCGGGTTATTCGTCAGTGTGAGCAAAAACAGAAAATGAAAATCTCCAGGAAAAGTTACAAAAACTATAACCACCCAAGAAACAGCTGTCTTTATACTCTCTCCCAGCTCCCTGTCATTCCATAATGGAGAGAGTAAAATAAATCCATTGAGATTTTTTTCTCCTATAAAAGTAGCATTACGTGATGGAAAAGATATATCTTTGTGAAGAGATCCAGATAGAGTAATGTGTCTTTCCTTTTAATTAATTCAGTACCCCAAGCCAGGACCCAAGGGTTAAGTACCCCTCTGATTTAAATTTAAATGGTAAATTAAATAGCTTATTGAAGGATGTTTAGAAAGCGTTCCACAAAGACAGCTGGAAAATTCCCAGGAGGATGGGCCGCTTGGGCAATGTCCTATTGATTCTTCTATCTGTCCACATGGTTCCCGCCCAAACCCCAACAGCCTATGCAGCTAATTCAATCCTTCATCTTATGTCTCCCTCGGAGATTCTGAGCCACAATTGATGGTCACCATTCTTTCGCACAGTCACAGTGAGAAGAATGTCTTAAGTCATCTCAGAGACCTCTGTACGGGTTTGGATGTTTTACACCAGAAACTTTGACACAGAAGTTTTAGAGGCATGGAAAGGCCAAATATTTTTGTTTTAGTATACATAGTTGTAAAACTACTGCTCTTCTAGAAAAGATACGTTTTATTTTATTAAAACAAAAAGTATGTGTGTGGCTTCCAGTCTTCTCCTACTTCTAAATGTCTACAGCACAGCCTGTTGGCTTGGCTGGCCTGACCCTAAGGAGAATAAGGCAGCAGAACTGTTTGCCCCACGGGCCAGACAGCTTTGACCCCTGTGAAATGACTGTCCACCCACCCCGTCCATCATGGGTGGGAGTCCCTCGGTGTCACAGGGATGGTGATGAATCTGGGCAAATAGAATAAAAAGTGATTTTTTAATAATTTCATAGAGGCTTAGGACCTTATAAAGGCTATGGTAGGTCATCATCTCTGTTTTTTTAAAAATACCAAACACGGGGCGCCTGGGTGGCGCAGTCGGTTAAGCGTCCGACTTCAGCCAGGTCACGATCTCGCGGTCCGTGAGTTCGAGCCCCGCGTCGGGCTCTGGGCTGATGGCTCAGAGCCTGGAGCCTGTTTCCGATTCTCTGTCTCCCTCTCTCTCTGCCCCTCCCCCATTCATGCTCTGTCTCTCTCTGTCCCAAAAATGAATAAACGTTGAAAAAAAAAAAAATTTAAAAATACCAAACACTGTATGTAAATAAGTCAACAGATACAGTCGTCTTATGCTTCGAGACTTCAAAGAAACATTCTCAAAACCTTCCTCAGTGTTCAGTAATGGCTCCAAATGATATGGGTTCCCTTTCTTCTATCCTAAATCTAGGGAGAACACCCTCAATCCACACACTATAGTCGCAGGACAAATGAGAGTGCCCACTTTACATAGCACATAGGGCATAGGCAGACAATGCCATGCATGCATAGCCACGGCAAGATGTGGTTCGAATTGTACATATAAAGAGGTTCAAGGTAAGTCTTAAATTCAATAAATATTTACGGTTGATTATATGCCGGGCACTATCTTTTACACATTAGGAGTCCCGATGAAAATATGGCTGATCCATTCACAAAGGTTTACGTAAGGTAAGGAAGAAATACTCCATGGATATTTTCTGAGCCTCAGAATAATACGGAGGGATTCAATTATGAGGCACCTGCTCAAAATACTAACAAGGTGAGAGACAGAATGCCAGCTAAACGGAGCAATGATATAGTCCTACATGGCAGTCTTATTAGTCTAGTTTATCTCTTACATGCAATTTTATTCCTAACTGCTGTGCATCGAGGTCTTTATTTCTCACACTTATATAGTGTTTTATGTCATTCGAGCCCCATAGCATCTTTTGAGGATAGGTATTTTTTTTTTTTTAATTTTTTTTTTTCAACGTTTATTTATTTTTGGGACAGAGAGAGACAGAGCATGAACGGGGGAGGGGCAGAGAGAGAGGGAGACACAGAATCGGAAACAGGCTCCAGGCTCTGAGCCATCAGCCCAGAGCCTGACGCGGGGCTCGAACTCACGGAGCGCGAGATCGTGACCTGGCTGAAGTCGGACGCTTAACCGACTGCGCCACCCAGGCGCCCCAAGGATAGGTATTTTTACTCACATTTTGCAAGTGAGGGAACTGAGCCTCATGAAGGCCTAATACTTTTCTCACAGTAAAGTAGCTAATAATTAGTTAGACCCAAAACTTGGGCCCAGTTAATCCAGATCTAAATCCTATCAATACTCCTTCATATCATGTTAGTCACCGTACAGGCCTTCTCCAGTGACAAACAGATCATATTCCAATACTTTGGGAACCTAAATCTGAATTTAGTCTCTGTAGAAACTACTCTATAAATGGCAGGAAAATCCCAGTCTTGTACAACAAAAACAGTTCAACCCGTAGGAAAATGAACCATGTAGACTTGTTAGACAGAATTCCGGGATCTGGAAACAAGAGATTTGCGATGACAGCCCCTCACTACCCAAGGTATTTGCATTTTTGCAAAAAATACTTCGTATGCCAGAATGAAGCTATAATTGGTGAAACTGCATGTACTATTTCAGACAGAAGCGAAAGCAAAAGGCTCGTGTAGGAAGAAGAGAGGTTAGGGTTTACTTAGAAATCAAGCACAGAGGTCACTTCCACTTAAGATACCCTTGATGTCCATAGCTTCTTTTCTTCTTCCACTTAAAAAAATAATTCCAGGGGCATCTGGGTGGCTCAGTCGATTAAGCATCTGACTTCGGCTCCGGTCATGATCTCAAGGTTGGTGAGTTCAAGCTCCGCATTGGGCTCTGGAAGGTGCAGAGCCTGCCTGGGATTTTCTCTCCCTCTCTCTCTCTCTCTCTCTCTGCCCCTCCCCACTCTAAATAAATAAGTAAATAAATAAATAAACTTAAAACATTGCAAAACATACCAGAAATATACAAAAGTACACAAATATAAATATACCTCAATGAATTACCATAAATTAAAAGCCCGTGTAAAATCCTTGAAGTTCAAGAAGGAAGATGTTGCTAGAACTTTGGAGGCTGCTTTCTACTGTCTCCAGCTCAAAACACTTGCTGTCCCCTGATGGAAACAATGTTACTTTTATAGCAATCCCTTGCCCTTACTAACTATGCATTCATCCTTAAATCTTTTACTCAAATTTTGCCTATTTGTTGAACTTTATACATATAGGATCATACAATAAGCATTTTTTAGAGTCTAGCTCCTTTTATTTATTTTTTTAAATTTTTTTAATGTTTATTTATTTTGGAGAGAGACAGAGATAGAATGTGAGTGGGTTAGGGATAGAGACAGAAGGAGACACAGAATCTGAAGCAGGCTCCAGGCTCCAAGCTGTCAGCACAGAGCCTGACGCAGGGCTCGAACTCATGAGCTGTGAGATCATGACCTGAGCTGAAGTTGGACGCTCAACCGACTGAGCCACCTAGGTGCCCCTAGCTCCTTTTAATCAACATTATATTTATCACATTCAACTGTTTTTGAGCAGTTTAAATTCATTTCTTTTCATAAGCTTTATAAATTCCACTGGACATGTGTCAGTTCTGAAATTGGTTTTGGTTTTTAACAAGTAAACAAAATCCGGAAATGAGCATTCTTGTGCATGATTATTCACACTTTTCTCTTAGTATATACCGACAAGTAGAATTTCAGGTTGTAGTAAATGTAAATGCTTAATTTTAATAGATAATGCCAAAATATCTCTAAGATGGTACCAATTTTCACTCTCACACGCAATGTGTTAGAGTTCCAGTCTTTGCCAACACTTGGTAATGTCAGGTTTTTTAAATATTAGCCATTCTGGTGAATGAATCACGTTATATAAATGTGGTTTCAGTGAACATTTTCCTGATTACTAATGAGATTGAACACCTTTTATAAATGTACTGGACAGTTGGATGTCCTTTTTTTTTTCTTTTTTTTTTTTTTAATGTTTATTTATTTTTGAGACAGAGAGAAAGACAGAGCGTGAGTGGGGGAGGGGCAGAGAGAGAGGGAGACACAGAATCCAAAACAGGCTCCAGGCTCTGAGCTATCAGCACAGAGCCTGACGCAGGGCTCGAACCCACAAACCGTGAGATCATGACCTGAGCCGAAGTCAGACGCTTAACTGACTGAGCCACCCAGGCGCCCCTGGATGTCCTTTTTTAAGAAGTGCCGGTTAAAGTCTTTTACCTATTTTGTATGGATTATATGTCTTTTATATACTTGATTTGTTGGAGTTCATCATACATTGAATATTTGTTAGTTACACATGCTGCAAAATCTCTTCCTGTTCTGTGGCTTGCATTTTTACTGTCTTGTGTCTTTTGATGAAGAGAAGTTATTAAATTTAGTGCAATTTAAATTTCCAATTGTTTCCTTTACGGCCAGTAGTTTTTATATGCTGTTTAGAAAATCTTTATATGTTCATGAAAATATGTCCCTATATGATCTCCCAGATGTCATAGCTCAGTACGATCCACCTGGAATAACTTTCTGCACATGGTAAGAGACGGGAATCACAAGTAATTGTTTTGCCCCATTACTAATCAATTGACCCAGTACCACCTGTTGAAAAAAAAAAACCAAACAACACCTTTCAGGACGCACGGGTGGCTCAGTTGGTTAAGCATCTGACTCTTGATTTTGGCTCAGGTCATGGTCTCGTGGTTTGTGAATTGAAGCTCCGTGTCAGGCTCTGCGCTGACAGTGTGGAGCCTGCTTGGGATTCTCTCTCTCTCCCTTTCTCTCTCCCTCCCCAACTCTCTCTCTCAAAATAAATAAATAAACTTAAAAAAAATGCCTTTCCCCCACTGCTCTACAGTTCAACATTGTCAAAAACAAGCATACAATCATGTATCTATCTCTGAGCTCTCTAATTTCACTCCCATGCCCTTGTGACAAATTATACTCTTAATGCCTATGTCTTTATAAACATGTCTTGATATTTATTATGGCAAGTCCTCTCATCTACTTCTTTCAATAATTCTACTATTGGTCTGTCTTTTATTTTCATAATTTTTTCAGAATCACACACACAGAGTTTGTGGCTGATTGGAATTGGAGAAAGTCGACATTTTTTTACAATATTTAGTCTTTCAATGATACGTCCCTCCGTTTATGTAGGCCTTTAATTTTTCTGAATACTGTTTTGAAGTTTCCAGTGAGGGAAACTTATGCATATTTTGTCAGATGCATGTTGATATATTTCATGTTATTAATGCTATTATAAATTATATATTTTTTAAATTCTACATTATTTCTTATATAGAGAAACACAAATTGATTTTAATAGCTTTAAGTCACATATGCTAAACTGTACATATTTTAAATGTACAATTTGATAAGTATTGACATTTGTATACAGCTAAGAGACACCATCACAATATTAAGAGAGTGAGCATATCCATCACTCCCAAAAGTTACCTTATTCTTTTTTGCCTCCTACTATTTCTTTCTTTTTTTTTTAATATGTATTTATTTCTGAGAGACAGAGAGAGACAGAGCATGAGTGGGAGAGGAGCAGAGAGAGAGGGAGACACAGAATCTGAAACAGGCTCCAGCCTCCGAGCTGTCAGCACAGAGCCCTAAGCAGGGCTCGAACTCACGAACCATGAGATCACGACCTGAGCTGAAGTCGGCCACATAACCGACTGAGCCATCCAGGTGCCCCAACTTGTTCTTTTTTGTAACTGTCCTACCCCTTCCATGACCTCCAGTCCCTATTTGAGCCCAGATTTACTTTTTGCACTTTAGTTTGCATTTTCTAGAATTTTATTATTTTTTTAAATTTTTATTTAAATTCCCATTAGTTAACATACAGTGAGTGTAATACTAGTTTCGGGTATAGAATGTAGTGATTCAACACTTCCATCCAACACCCGGTGCTCATCACAACAAGCTCACTCCTTGATCTCCATCACCTATTTAACCCATTGCCCTGCCCACCTCCCCTCTGGTAACCATCAGTCATCAGTTTGTTCTCTGTAGTTAAGGTTATGTTTCTTGGTCTGCCTCTCTCTGTCTCTTTTTTTTCCCTCTGCTCATTTGTTTTGTGTCTCAAATTCCACATATTAGTGAAATCATGTGGTATTTGTCTTTCTCTAACTGACTTATTTCACTTAACACTGTCTAGTTCTACCCACATCATTGCAAATGGCAAGACATCATTCTTTTTTATCACCAACTAATATTTCATTGTGTATATATACCATATCTTCTTTATCCATTCATCACTCGATGGTCATGCGGGTTGTTTCCATAATTTGGCTATTGTAGATAATGCCGCTATAAACATCAGGGTGCATGTATCCCTTTGAATTAGTATTTTTGTATTCTTTGAGTAAATACCTCATAGTGCAATTGCTGGGTCATAGGGTAGGTCTATTTTTAACTTTGTGAGGAACCTCCATACTGTTTTCCACAGTGGCTGCACCAGTTTGCATTCCCACCAACAGTTCAAGAGGGTTCCCCTTTCTCCACATCCTTACACATCCTCCACATCCCCTTTCTCCAACACCTGCTGTTTCCTGTGTTGTTAATTTTAGTCATTCTGACAGGTGTGAGGTGGTATCTCATCATGGTTTTGATTTGTATTTCCCTGATGGTAAGTGATATTGAGCATCTTCTCATGTGTCTGTTGGCCATCTGGATGTCTTCTTTTCAGAAATGTCTGTTCATATCTTCTGCCCATTTTTAATGGGATTGTTTGTTTTTTGGGTGCTGAGTTTAATAAGTTCTTTATTTATTTTGGACACTAACCCTTTCTATGTCATTTGCAAATACCTTCTCCCATTCCATAGTCTGCCTTTTAGTTTTGTTGATTGTTCCCTTCACTATGCAGAAGACTTTCATTTTGATGAAGTCCCAATAGTTTATTTCTGCTTTTGTTTCCTTTGCCTCAGGAGACATATCTGGAAAGAAGTTTCTATGGCTGATGTCAAAGAAGTTACTACCTGTGTTCTTCTGTAGGATTTGTATGGTTTCAGGTCTCACATTTAGGTCTTTAATCCAGTTGGAATTCATTTTTGTGTATGGGATAAGAAAGTGGTCCAGTTTCATTCTTTTGCATGTTGCTGTCCAGTTTTCCAAACACCATTTATTGAAGAGACTAGAGTGTCTTTTTCCATTGAATATTCTCTCCTGCTTTGTCAAAGATTAATTGACCATATATTTGTAGGCTCATTTCTGGGTTTTCTTAGAATTTTACTATTAATAAATTCATATAGTATGTACTTTTTAAAATCTGGCTTCATTCCCTCCCCATTTTTGTTTTGATATTCACTTGTGTTGTTTCATGTGTGAATAATCATCCATTATATTGTTGAGGAATATTGCATGTATGGATATACCACAATTTCTTTATCTATTTACCGGTTGATGGGCATTTGAGTTACTAAGAACATTTGTGTACAAGTCTTTGTGTGGGCATATGCTTTCATTTTTCACGCATAGTTACCTGTAAGTGAAATGGATGGTGTGTATGGTAGGCATATGAAAATCATTAAGCCAGTTTTCATATCAGAATCATTTTGTATTATTCTACAAGCAATGCATGAGACCTCCAATTGTTCCACAGCCACACCAGTCTTTTTAATCTTAGCCATTCTAGTAAGTGTATAGTCTTATCTAATTGAGGTTTTAATTTGCAATTCCTTAATAATTAATGATGTAGAACATCTTTTCATGTATCTGTTTCCGATTTTCATATCCTCTTTGGGAAGTGTCTATTCAGGTCATTTCCCCATTTCTTTTTTGTTGGATGGCTTCCTTTCTTATTATTGAATTGTGAAAGTTCTTTATCTATTCTGAATATAACCCCTTAAAAGATACATGATTTGAAAATTCTTCTGCTCCATGGCTTGTTTTCCATTTTCTTAATAGTATTTTTCAAAGAGCACAAAGTTTTAATTTTGATGGATTATAATTTATCAACTTTTTTTCTTTTATGAATCATACTCTTGGCATTGTGTCTAAGAAATCTTTGCTTAACCCCAGGTGCTATGGACTTAATTATGCCCCACTCTGTTCATATATTGAAGCTCTAATACCCAACATAACTATATTTGGAGATAGGGATTATAAGGAGGTAATTAAGGTCAAATGTGAGCTTAAGAGTAGGGGCCCTGATCCAAGATGATTAGTTTTCTTATGAGAAAAGATACCAAAGAACCTGCAAGCTCTCTACCATGTGAAGATACAATAAGAAGGTGGCACCTACAGGCCAGAAAGAGAGCTCTTGCCAAAAACTGAGTCAGCCATCACCTTGATCTTGGACCTGCCAGTCTTCAGAAAGGTGGGAAATAAATTTCTGTTGTTTAAGCCACCTAGTCTATGGTATTTTTTTATAGCAGTCCATGCAAACTAATACACTAGATGATAAAAAAATTTGTTCTGTATTTTCTTTTAGAATTTTTATAGTTTTAGATTTTTACATTTAGGTCTATGATTCATTTTGAATTATTATTGATCTTTAATTTATTTCAGCAATATTTTCTGGTTTTTAGTATCCTTAAGTGTTTCATTTCTTATATTTTTCATATTGTTGTAAACAGTATTTTTATTTCAATTTCTAGTTGATCATCACCAGTATTGAGTAATGTAATTGATTTTTATGCATTGATCATATATTATGCAACCTTACTAAATGCACCAATTATTTCTAGTAGCTTTTTTTATAAACAGGATTTTCTACACATATGCAAATAAACTCAGTTTTACTTCTTTCTTCCCAATCTGGATGCCTTTTCCTTTCCTTGCCTATTACATTGTCTAGAATCTTCAGTACAATCAATGTTAAGTCAGAGTGGTCAAAGTGAAAGTCCTTATTTTGTTCTTAATCTTTAAGAGAATAAACATGGAGTGTTCTATAATAAGTATGATGTTTTCTATAGGATGTTTAAAAATAAAGGTCTTTTGGGGCACCTGGGTGGCTCAGTCAGTTAAGTGTCCGACTTCAGCTTGGGTCATGATCTTGCGGTTCATGAGTTCAAGCCCCGAGTCGGGCTCTGGGCTGACATCACAGAGCCTGGAGCCTGTTTCGGATTCTGTGTCTCCCCCTCTCTCTCTGCCCCTCCCTTGCTTGAGCTCTGTCTCTCTCTCTCAAAAGGAAATAAACATTAACAAAATTTTTTTTTAAAAATAAAGGTTTTTTAATTGCAACTGAATTCCTTTAATTGATAAAAACACATGCAGATTATATGTTTCTTCCTTAGTGAGCTTTGGTAGTTTATGTCTTTCAAGAATTTGTCCCATACTTCTAAGTTTTCAAACTTAATACCTTAAGATGCTTCATAATGCTCTCATATTCTTCTTTTAATACATGCAGAAACTAAAAAGATGTCATTTTTCTCATTTCTGATATTGGTAATTTGTATTTTCTTTTATTTCCTAACTGATATGAATAAAGGCTTTTATAAGTATTATTGATCTTCTCCAAGAACTTGCTTTTGGTTTTACTGATTTTTCTCTATTGTTTTTCTATTTCCTGTTTCTTTGATTTATATCTTATCTTGGGCTTACTTTGAGTTTCATTTGCCCTTTCTCTTTTCATTTCTTAATTTAGAAACCAAGGACATTGACTTATGATCTTTCCTCTTTTCTAATTTGTGCTCATTGCTATACATTTTCTTCTAAGTTCTGCTTTGGCTGTGTCACACAAGTTTTTAAATCTTGTGTTTTCATTTTAATTCAATTCAAAATATTTTCTACTTATTTTTATTTCTTATTCGACCCATGAGTTATTTAAGAATATATTCTTTCATTTCCAAATACCTAAGAATTTTGCAAAACTCTTTGTTGCTTTTTTATTTAGTTTCAGTGTAGTCATAGAATACTGTTTATATAACTTTAATCATATTACACTTTTTGAAATTTATTTTATCCTCATAACATGGTCTATCTGGAAAATGTTCTGTGATTCCTGGGGAGTTGGTGGGGAACCATGTGTGTTCTTTTGTTCTTGATGGAGTTTTCTGAAACTGTTAACTAGGTTAATTGAAAGTATTTCTGTAAATATAAATTAAATTGGTTGATAGTGTTGTTCAAGTCAAATATAATTTTTAGTGATTTTCTGTCTACTTTCTATCTATCATTGAAACCTCTGACTATATTTGTGAATTTATCTATTTCTCTTTGCAAACCTAGTAATTTTTACCTTATATAATTTGAAGCCCTGTCAATAAGTGCACAAATATTTAAAATTTTATGTCCTCATGATTAATTGGCCCCTTTACCATTAAGAATCGACCTTTTAAGTTTTTATTCTTTCCTCTGAAAATTACTTTTTCTGATATTTATATAATTATTCTGACTTTTTTCTGATTCATTTTAGCATTGAATTCCATTATTGTACTTTTAACCTATTTGTGTCTTTATATTAAAAATTGTCTTCTTATAGGAAGAATATAGTTGGGGCCTGCTTTTTCATTCCAGTTTTATCATCTTTGTCTTTTGATTAAGGGATTTATGCCATTTACATTTAATGTGTTTATTGTTATATTGGGATTAAGTTTCATTTTTTTTACTTGTTTTATGTTTGTCTTAAGTATTCTTTGTTCTCACTTTGCCTTCTTTTGAATTAATTTGGTATTTTTTTATTTTGTTTTCTCTCTTTTTTTTTCCCTCATGTTTTTGTAATTGGAGTTTCTTGTACCTCCTTCTATTTCTGGGTTTACTATTTTCATCAAATCAGAAAAAAATTTTAGCCATTATTTTTTCAAATATTTTTCTGCCCTTCCCTCTCTTCTCCTTTACACGAGACTTAAACTACATATATATTAGCCTCTTTTAACTTTTCCATTGACTATTGATCTTCCATTTACTTTTTCCCCAGGCTTTGTTCTCTGTGTTTTATTTTTTATAGTTTCTATTGCTATGCATTTAGGTTCACCTAGTTATACTCTCTTTATATATTTTCTAGTAGTTATATCAGAGATTCTACTTTGCACAGTTGACTTAGCTAACTCTAATATAACTGGAATTTTTACAATTCTTTCTAGACAATGCAATTATCTTGAAACATTTTAACTCAATCACCTCTATAACTAATATGACATTACTATCACGTGTCTTCATTCTACACATACTTTAACATTCACAGGACATTATTATGATTTTAATCAACCAATATAGGATATATCCTCACATTTGTCATTTTTTTTAATTCTTTTATTTCTTACCAAATTTCTGACCTTCATTCTTGAATAATTTTCCACCTACTTGGAGAATAATCTTTAGTATATCCATACTGCTGTTCTACTGATGATGAATTGTCTCTGTTTTTGTCTGAAAATATGTTTTATTCCTGAAGGATGTTTTCACTGAATATAGATGTTTGGGTTGCCAGTTACTTCCCCCCATTTTAAATATGTTATTCTATTGTCTTCTGATTTATTTTCCTATTGAGAACTCAGTTTCCAGTAGAATAGTTATTCCTTTAAATCCAATCTGTTTCTTTTTCCCCTCCTCTGGCTGAGGTGTGAGTTTTCTTAGTGTGATTTTCTTCTTAGTTATTCTGCACGGAGTTTATAAGGCTTATTGAATTTGCATCATGATCCTTTATCTTTTTTTCAGCTGTATCTTATCCACTATAAAACTAAAACATGATATGCTATTAAAATCACATCTGAAAACTTTCTAGAGCCTTTATTTGAATTCTTGTTACACTTCCCAGTTCTCTAACAAAATTCTCAATTATCTTTTATCTCTTTAAAATAATTATTGTCATTTTTTATTTTATTTTATTTTTAGACAGAGAGCACAAGTGGGGTGGAGGGGCAGAGGGAAAGAGAGAGAGAGAATCCAAGCAGGCTCTGTGACCAGCATGGAGCCTGTCCCGGGGCTCTACCCCACAACCCTGGGATAATGACCTGAACCGAAATCAAGGGTCAGATACTCAACCAACTGAGCCACCCAGGAACCTCATCCATTATCTTTTATCTCTTTAAACATAAAAAGTAGAACTCCTTTAAGATCTATGTTTGAATATTCCAATATCTGGAGCTCCTATGGGTGCATTTCGGTGATCTGAAACTTCTGCTGGTTTCCTTCATGTTTTTTTGTCCTTTCACATTCAATTTATTCTAGAAATGATTGAAGACCAAAATCAATGTTATCTTTTTGCAGAAAGAATCTACATGTTTGAGTCTGAAAGGTATCTGGAAGTAGAAATACTCCAGGAAAGTCAACTTAATGCTAGAGATTAAGATGGTACAAATCTGGGCTTTTCTGTTTGTAGGACATACCATGGATTCCTCCATATTCCCAGGATGCAACCCTCAGAGTCTTAACCAAAGCAAGTGTTGTTCACAGGTGTTCATAGCTTGAGTCAGTCTTGCTCATCACTACCTCATCCTTAGCTCTGCAAGACTGTCAAAGATGGGACTTACTGTTTCCATATTTGGATTATAAAAAGGGAAAAACAGTATGATTCAAAACAGCCCCAAATGTTGAGGTTATTACCCTAAACCTGCATCCTCTCCTAAATCCTGGTTCAGTTACTTATCTCTTATTTGTCTTCTCTCCAGCACATTTGAATAGACTTTTAAGACTTTTCTTTTTCCAACTAATCTGTTTTTTCTCAGCAGGGAAGTGGTTTGAAATATTTAATTTATCATTATCAAAAAGGGTAACTCTTTTTCCACTTGCTTTTGTTTTGTTTTGTTTTGTTTTCAATTGTTACTATGGCAGGGGGGACTAAGAATACGGGCAAACTAAGCTTGTGGCTGGTAGTGAACAATTGTAGGAATATAAGTATTATTTATAATTTGAGTGCATGTTGTTTGTAATCTTCCCAAATAATTGAGGCCAGAGATGCTTCTCACTTCATCCTTGATTTAAATAAAATAGATAAATGCAATCTCAACATTGCTCTCTCTGAACTCCCCGTAGCTCTCCTCTGAGATATTTAGGTGGCCCTTACTTAAACTACCTATATTGTAATTTAATTGTTTTGTGTTTTAAGTCCGCACCCTTGGAGTAGTTTGCAAGGTACTTTAGGAGTAAGATTTTATCCTAAATTTTTTTCTACCTCCTTTTGGTACTTAAGACAATCCACATTATTAAAATGATGGGAATTCAGGGGCGCCTGGGTGGTTCAGTTAGTTAAGCATCCGACTTCAGCTCAGGTCATGATCTCACGGTTCGTGAGTTCGAGCCCCGCATCGGGCTCTGTGCTGGCAGCTCAGAGCCTGGAACCTGCTCCGGATCCTCTGTCTCCCTCTGTCTCTGCCCCTCTCCCACGCATGTGTGCTCTCTCTCACACACACAAAAATAAATAAATCAATAAATGAATGAATGAATGAATGAATGAATGAATGAATAAAATGAGGGAAATTCGAGAAAAAACCAGCTGAATGAGGTTCTTGTGCCCTTGGCTGCACTCCAGAAGAATCCCAAGGTTATTTCGTTGCCATCAGGATCTTCATAGCCTGCCAATGCCATCCTCTCCAACTGTCTTACAATCCTGCTTCCCCAATGCCTAGACCCAGGAAATCAATGCTCTCGTGGCTTAGATGTCACGCACCCCCACAGTCACTGCATCCTCAGAGCTGTAGCTTGTAAATTCTAGTCCTTCTGCCCAGACTCCCTTCCTCTCTACTATACTGTCTCGTCCCATCACTCTCCCTATCTAACACCCACAAACTCCTGCTCAGGTATGAGACCTCAGTTTAGACATCACCTCCTCCAGGAAGCTTCCCTAATTTAAATGCTGACTGTAGCATTACATCTTACCTGCCCCCATCACAATGCTTTCAGGACTATATTTTAATCATCTCTTTACCTGTATGTCTCCTGCGCTTGACGATAAATTTCTCAAGAGGCTTCTGAATTCATTGTCTGCATGCTTATTGCTTTTTCAGGTCCTAGATTCTCAATAAATACTAAGCGACTAAATACAGAGTTAGAGGGAATGAATGACTATATCCTGAATTAACAGTCCATTGTTGAAAATTACAAAAATGATGGATTGTAACAATATGTAAATGAATGTTTTAGAATATGTTGTCAGACTTCCGTCAGCCATGCTAAAACAATCAAACGTGTCTTCTTAAAGAAGAGAAAAGGGCACGTGTAATGTCCATCTTTAAAAGAAGGAGAAAGAAATACTGGTCAGCCGAAAACACAGTGCCTGGAAAGTTGCTAAGATAAATCATCAAAATGATCAATTTGCAATCACCTAGAAGAGCATAACAGACTGGGTAGCAACCAACATGGCTTTTAGAGGAACAAATCATGCCAGACCAATTTAATTTCCTTCTATGATAGAGTGACAGGCCTTGTAGATAAAAAGGAAGCAATAGATGTAATCTCTCTAGACTTCTGTAAGCCTTTGATTCTGTCCTACCTGACATTCTCATCAACAAACTGGGGAGATCTAATCTAAACCACACAAGTATTCAGTGGGTGCACAGCTGACTGGGCAGAGGCGTCCGGAGAGCGGTTGTCAGTGGCTCAACATCAGCCCAGGAGAACAGAACTGGCAAGAAGCCTTGTTGTGGGGTGTAGGATCATTTGGAATTTTTACAGTTAAAACATAAGATAAATTATTGTCTTTAAAAAAGATACATGCGTAATGAAGGATACGTTTGCAGAGGAACTGCTACAAACATATTTGGAGTCAAAAGAGCATCTCTGCATAGGATTACTTGGCATAAAACAAATGGACCAGCCAACAAATAAATACTTGGTAAGCCCCCCATCTTGGTACTGAAGAGGTTGCATTACATATGGATTAAAATCCCAAGTCTACACCAGTACCCCCAGAAGTGTTAGAGCCCCCCACCCCACCCACCACCACTGCCCATATTGTTTCCCGAGCGAAATCTCAGCTAATCAATAGCCTGACCCTGACATCTGTTTGGTCTGTGTCACGTGGACTGCTGGCTGCACCCCTACTATTCCTTGTCCCACCTTCCTCAGCTGGCGACACAATCATTTCAGCCCAAACTTCCCTCTTTTTGTTCTGTCTCATAACGTCTATTTGCACTCGCAATATCCGCCCACCTGTTCTAATCCGCGTTTTCTTCCCTTGCTCGATATCTGGAAGGTGTAGGTGAATGAGATAGATTGAATGGAAACTCAAGGTAATAAGAAGTTTTGGGAGCAATATTTAGAGATGAGGTGATCAACAGGGCCATCTAGGATTTTCTTCTTAAGGACAATTTCGGTAGGTTCGGGAGTAGGGTCTGGAAAGTAAGAGATGGAAGAAAGGCTTGATGGAGTGGGCAACTGAAAAGGATGAGGTAAAAGAGAATAATGTTAGAAGTCTAGTTTGGGATTCAGATGAGAACTGGCCATCAACTACCACCAAAAAGACAAGAGGTAACAAACGTTAATGACGATGTGGTGAAAAGGGAACCTCGTGCACTATTGGTAGGAATATAAATTGGGGCAGCCACTGTGTGTGGAAAACAGTATGAAGTTTCCTCAAAAAATCCAAAATAGAGCTACCCTATGATCTAGAAATTTCCTTCTGGGTATTTACCCAAAGAGAATGAAAAGAGTAACCCTAAAAAATATCTGCCCTCCCCACCCGCATTTATAGAAGCATTATTTATTAATAGCCAAGACATGGAAATAACCTGTGTATATCAGTGAATGAATAAAAACGTTGCAGCACATACATGCGTCAGCCTTTACAAAGGGAAATCCTGCCATTTGCAACAACATGGATGGACCTTGAAGACACTATACTAAGTGAAATAAGTCAGACAGAGAAAGATAATACTGTATGATCTTGCTTATGTATGGAATCTAGAAAAACGACAACAATAAACTCATAGAAAAAGAGAACAGAGGTGTGGTTGCCAGAGGCAGGGTTTTGAGGGGAAGGGATAGTCGAGGGACAGCGATCAAAAAGTACAGACTTCCAGGGGCGCCTGGGTGGCGCAGTCGGTTGAGCGTCCGACTTCAACCAGGTCACGATCTCGCGGTCCAGGAGTTCGAGCCCCGCGTCGGGCTCTGGGCTGATGGCTCAGAGCCTGGAGCCTGTTTCCGATTCTGTGTCTCCCTCTCTCTCTGCACCTCCCCCGTTCATGCTCTGTCTCTCTCTGTCCCAAAAATAAATAAACGTTGAAAAAAGTACAGACTTCCAGTTATAAGATAAATAAACTAGTCCTGGGGAAGGAACGGACAGCATGATGACCACAGCCAACACTGCTGGGTGACATACAGGGAACTTGTTAAGAAAGTAGATCCCATGAGTCCTCATCACAAGGAGAAAATTTTTTTCTTTTCTTTTTCTCTGTATTGTATCTATATGAGATGATGGAGGCTAGCTAAACTTACCATGGTAATCATTCACGATATAGGTAAATCAAGCCATCAAGCTATACCCTTTAAACTTAACACAGTGCTGCAAGTCAATGAAACTGGGGCGGCGGCGGGGAGGGTGATTACCAATCAAGACAACGGCCCGGGGACGCCTGGGTGGCTCAGTCGGTTAAGCGTCCCACTTGGGCGTAGGTCATGATCTCACGGTTCACGGGCGGGAGCCCCATGTCGGGCTCTGTGCTGACAGCTCAGAGCCTGGAGCCTGCTTCGGATTCTGTGTCTCCTTCTGTCTCTGCTCCTCCCCCACTCACACTCTGTCTCTCTCTCTCTTTCTCTCTCTCTCTCTCAAAAATGAATAAACATTAAAAATTTTTAAAAAAAAGACAATGGCCCAAAGAGAAGGCACAAGAGGTCAGAACAGCAGAGTGGAAGGAAAAACACTTAATTTGAAATCATAAAATCTGCCACATATCGGACATTCAGAAAGTCATTCAAATTTTCCAAGCCTGATCTGTCAACTGTAAAACAAGGTTATTACCTACCCAATCCACACATGGGGATCAAATCAAATAATATATATGAAAGCACAGAAGACTATAAAGCAGTATACAACTATTAAATTATTGTTATTATTTCATTATTATTATACCATATATCATTATACCAGATGATACCTGCTGGTTATATAAGCTTTAAGCCAAAGAGGAAACTTCTAAAAGAGGGGCAAGAACTTTCATTAAATGTCAGGATCACCTTCAAGACCCAATGGGACATCCTTGTGTAAAACGAGACGTAGCGTCATCTCTTTGGGTGGTAACCTTGGAAATAAAAAACTGAATTCCTTAATGATTCAGGAACCCCTCCTCAGTAGTCATTTCTATCACCAGACTCAGCAGCGAAAGTCTAAGAACTCAAATCACTATCTAGATACATGATGTCAACCACAATAGTGACAGCAATGTAAAAGTCACCTTACCTCAGGTGTTATTTCAGGTGAAATGCTTTGGGGGACAGTGTTATTCATATAATTGCTTTAACACCCCAATTTGCACATATAGGCAGGATGAAAGGAACCCAGGAAGAAGTGATGCATTCAATAGCATGAATTATATTTGTCCCTTAAATTTCTCAGCTTTTCCTGGCTGGGGAGATTGTCCATTTTCTCAAACCAGTTGTACATATCCCAACTTTCTGCCCCAAATTCATGGACAGTGAATATAAACTAAAATTATCTTGTCAAACCGATCTTAACTGAATTCAATGAATCCTGTCTTCTCTTCTTCCCTGGCACCCACTTCAAAAAAAAAAAATTACTTTGCTTAAAAAAAAAGAACACATGATTTTTATACATTTTCATGGCTGACCGAACTATCTACTTTGTCTCCAATACCTTTCAGAAGAACACGTTTTTAGAAAGTTAAGCGAGAACATTGTTAAGATCCTTCCTGTCCTGGTGCAAGGCTCTTTGAGATAACTTGAGAATTCACTTCTAGGCCTCTCCCTTCCCAGGAACCATGAAGCAAGAATCCAGCAGTAACCATCTCAGGAGCATTCAAATCTTCTCCATTGCTTGAGATGTCTAGATAATAGCCGGGATCCTAGTAATACCCGTCATGGGCTTACAGATTTGTGGGTTGCAAAAGTTTCCCCCAACATGCACATACTTTATGTTCTTGGACTGTCAAACTATCCCAGTGAAGTTATTGGATGCAATATCATTCTTCCCATTTCACAGGCAAGGAGACTGGTCAACACAAGCTCATGTCATTGGATATTGGTTGAACTGTACCTACACCAAGAGCTTTGCTTCCTAAGAAGGAATTCTGCTACGTCATACTTTTTTTTATAGCTGCTGATGTATTTTGAATATAAGTTCTCTGTAAAGGTTTTAAGTATCACTCTCAGGAGTGTCGATTCTAAATATTCGCTTGTAACGAATGTGATAACTTTCTTCATAAGATAAATGTGAGGGTGTGGGCAAAGTGCATCTCTGTCATTCAATGAGGTGATGCGACAAGCCCATTGCTGGTAAAGTCTGAGTAAATGAGGCCTTGGGATGGCAAGGACATGAGTCGAAGATGATGACAGAGGAGGTCCGTGATTAAAGCTAATGATCTGGAAGACAGCTATGAATTAGCCTGCTTTGGAGGAAGAACTATGTTTCACGGTGTAAAATATGGTGATGGTTTTACTCACAGCAGCTATAATTCCCTTTATAGACCTGAACGAATTCATTGTAATCCACAATGAACATCCCACAGTGAAGTGTTATTTTACCATTTTACTGCAAGGGAAACTGAGTAAGCAGCCTAAAATAGAATGGAAACGGTGGCATTTTTGAATGTATTAATCACTTAAGTATTAAGTATTTATTAATTATTGGTTAGTAACAGTATTCGAGAGACTTAACCCTTGGCTTAGACCTTGGTTAAATACACAAAAGAATTTCGATCTCAAAATACAATTCAAGAAACTGCCTAATAAGGTTTCCCTTTTTCCCCATTTTACAGAAGGGACAGAGGGCTTAACTGAAAGAAGACGAGAAGGAAATAGCAGATATGAGGAAGGAAGGAGGTGGGAAACCATTATGAGTGGTCACGGTTGCATTTCATGCATCCCCAAGTGAGCAGGAATTCTCAGTTAAAGGCAGGAAGCTTAAAACCTACCATCGCCTATGAATGCACTTTGATATTTTGAATTTCTTCTCCTGCGTCTAATTTCCATTTTTGCATCCTCTCTAGTGCTTTCTTGGAATGCTGGCCACACTAACGAAGCTCAGAGGCACTTACCGATTGCAAACCTCATGTCATTGTTTGGACCCAAACAGAAAACAGAGCACTGGAGCGGCAGGAGGTGCCAGGAAAATGTGCTATGAAAATGCAAGTGGAATTAACTGACAGCAGGCAGAAGGTGGAGGGGAAGAGGGAAAGACAGTGAAAGGAAAAACTGAACAGAGCTTGGGTCTAGATAGAAAGGAGGAAAAAATGTTAAGCATGATACTGCATGAAGAATTCTATTGATATTTGAAGATTACAGAATAAACATTAAGGGTACAAACTTGCAACCAGTAGGTAAGTAAGTTCTGAACAGCCAAGCAGAGCAATAGAATACTGTATCATAAAGTTCAGAGTTGCTAAAAGACTAGATCCTAATCGTTCTCACCACAAAAAAAAGAGATATTTGATGCAATAGAGGTGCAAGCCTACACTGGTGGTGATCATATTACAATATATGAATGCATTAACTCAACACATTGGACACCTTAAACTTACAAATGCTAAACATCAATCCGATCTCAATAAAAACAAGAAGAAACGTTATTATTTCCTCAAGAATCAGTGAGGATGTGGGGTACCCGGGTGGCCCAGTTGGTTAATCGTCTGACTCTTAACTTCAGCTCGGGTCACGATCTCACAGTTGGTGAGTTCGAGACCCACGTCGGCCTCTGCTCTTACAGTGTGGAGCCTGCTGGGGATTCCCTCTCTCCCCCTCTCTGCTCTTCCCCACTCACTCTCTCTGTCTTTCAAAATACACACACACACACACACACACACACACACAAAAGAATCAGTGAAGGTGTAAGAATGAGGGAGGACTTCCTTAATAACACAGAATCACCAATGAGAATTTACTCTGTGTCCAGCTCTGTGCTGAGACTTTCCCTTTCATGACCTCAACTAATCTTTATCACATTCCCATAGCATCACTGTTTCAGTGATGAGGAAAAAAGGCCCAGAGAGATCAACTAGCTGTCCCAAAGGCACACAGCCACTCCAAGGAAAGCCTTCTTTGAAGGAAAAGAAGAAAAAAAAATAAGCATAGTATTCTAAGTATTCTCAGCATAGTATTCTTTTTTTTTAAATTTTTTAACATTTACTTATTTTTGAGAGACAGAGAGAGACAGAGCATGAGTAGGGGAGGGGCAGAGAGAGAGAGAGAAAGACACAGAATCTGAAGCAGCCTCTAGGCTCTGAGCTGTGAGCACAGAGCCCGACGCGGGGCCCCAGCTCACAAACTGTGAGATCATGACCTGAGCCGAAGTCAGATGCCCAACCTATGGAGCCACCCAGGTGCCTCCACTAAGCCTAGTATTCTAAGTATTTTCTCATTTAGGGTAACATACGAGGCACAGAGAGGTTGAGTTGTGCACGGCCTGCCAGCTAATACGTGGCCAAACCAAGATTCAAACCCCAACTGAAGAACCCTGGCCCTTAAAATAGTTTTAACAATTATACCGACCTCATGAAGTGGTCGTTATCGAATGAGCTGACTTGTGTAAAATGCTTAGCACTGCACCCGGTACCCAATAAGCATTTAACAAATATTAACTAAATCTTTTAAAAATATAATTAAATATTACATTATTACTAAGATCAGACCCTGCTGCTTCTCAAAATGTGGAATACGAAGCTGATTGCTCAATGTTCTAGGAAAAATTCACGACAAGAGAAGGAACAACAGCTAATAAAATCATGGGCTCTTCAAGGACAGCTCTCCACTTGGATTTGAACACAATGGAGTTCTACGTGGCAATGAGAAAGAATGAAATCTGGCCCTTTGTAGCAACGTGGATGGAACTGGACAGTGTGACGCTAAGTGAAATAAGTCCTACAGAGAAAGACAGACCATATGTTTTCGCTCTTACGTGGATCCGGAGAAACTTAACAGAAACCCATGGGGGAGGGGAAGGAAAAAAAAAAAGAGGTTAGAGTGGGAGAGAGCCAGAACACCAGATTTTTAACGCTCAGTATACTGGGCATGAAGTTAAGGAGAATGATTGGCCAAGAAGAAACTGAACCAAAAGTTGCCCAGGACAGTTGCCCGGGTAGTTGGCAGTGTAGCACAGGAGGAAGATCAACTTACACAAGCACGTTGTTTTTTTTTTTTTTTTTTTTTTTTTTTTTTTTGAGGAAAAGGAAGTAGAGTAACATATTTCTCGAGTTCCCTTTCCATCACTGACCAGGGTCCCTTCCTTGTCCTCTGAGCTCCCAGAAAAGAAACAACTTTCTTTATTACCAACAATAAGGAAAAATTTGTGCCTTAGGTGCAGAGAACCTAGGGATGGACAAGAGGCTCAGACCTGTGTGTGCACTCCAGTTGGTCTCCTGTTCAAGTTCTCGCTAATAAATTGTGGGCAATGATTTTTCCTTCCTTTTGAATAATCAGGTTGTATTCCTGGTTTGGACTTTTGCAAGATGAAGGATGCTTGATCTCTCAGCCCGAGTCAAAGAGCAGAGAATTCCTGTTTGATCTTTCGAACTTGCTTTGCTGTCTAAGATGAAATTGTGTGGACAGCAAGGCCAGCTTTGGAGCTAGCAACTTGTGCAATCAGCCCACACCCTGTGCTCAGAAGGACCCTGTACTTGACTTAACGCTTTGCTGCCACTGTCTTGAAACTCTTAAGAATTTTATCTTTGGACGGATGTTTTGTACGTGAAATCCAATGAGACAATGACGAATATGCGTGAGCAGAGGAAATACACAGATTGTTCCCCTGTGCCTTCTTGCCCCTTTCATGAATAGCATTCGTGATGCCCCATGACCCTCGATGTGTGGAATTCATAGAGACTCAAGGAGAGCACAAGGGAAGCACGTTGCATCACTAGAAGGTGCACGTATGGAGAAGTGAAATAAAAACAGCTGAGTTACTTTTGTGCAGCATTTCCACTTTTGCTAAGAATAAACTACATACGCTGGAATATGCATCGTGTGATTTCTGTGAACACGAGTTCAGTGCTCTTACATCTGCATCAAAAACGGCATTGCGCAATATAAAGATGAATTGTGCGACGCGTGCTAACAGCTTACATGTTTAAGTTTTCTTTACCTAGAATGACATTAAATTGCCAAAAACAGCATGGCTCGTTGAGAGAGAGTGTGTGTGTGTGGAAGAACAGAAAAAGAGCTTTATATGTCAATGCCTTTAATGGCACTTTTTTCCTGTTCTGTGAGCAAGAGGCCCACATTTTTATTTTGCACTGAGTCTGCAAATGATGTAGCCAACCCCAGTTGATACGCCCCATGTGCCTGTGAGCAAGGGGGTTTCGGAGGCTCCCCTTTCTTGTTCAAATCCGTCCCATATGTCCTGAGTCACCACTTAGCCTAGGAAACTCGTGGTGTGTTTGGGGAGGTGAGACCAGTGACTGTCCCACTGCTTTGGAGTGGTTGGATCCCTCGTAACCATTACTCACTCCCTATACCTCTCACGCCTTGGCTGCACTAAGCCACCTTCTTCTGTATTCCCAGAGTCCTCAGGGAACCCCGCTGGATCACTTCCTATTCTACGCTGGCTTGGCTTCTGTAGTTCTTCTTCCTCCTTAGACTGGTAAGTAGTTCTTGGATGGTGAGGACGAGGACCCTGTGTCACCCATTCATCTTGGCAGGTCCAGACCTTGAACACAGGGCCTTGGCACATGGCGGTCACTGAGAAACATGGTTAAGCTAAGTTACATCTCCTCCCAGGGTTCACCTTCTCATCCCCCTTCGCACACGTCCTCACACATACATAATAAAACCCTTTCTCCCCTGGTCCCTAATTGTAGAGGAGTAAACTGTTTTCTTGTCTTCTCAATATCCCAATGAACTAAATACAAGAGCAAATAGTCTGATTCTCCCTCAGACATACTCCTTAGCAACCAAGAACAAACCCCTTTCTTCATCTTACGGCACCTCTCTGTCTGCCCTGCCTCCTATCTCAGAGAGAAATGGAAGACACAAACAACAGGACAGAGGCTTACAGCCCAGAGTTTCGTACCCAGATTGGTCTCTAGCACATGCCCCTGGCCACACGAGCCAAGTTTTCTGAGTCTCGGTTTCCTCATTCTATTAAATAGTGTGATACTAGTATCCTCGGATAGTAGAGTTGTGATATACGCACGTTGTTCCTATGATGTTTGCCAGGTATTTTGTGGACCCATAATACAGAACTGATTTTATTATTACTATTCCTGCCTTCAAGAAGTTTATATTATTAGGTGTCCCATCAGTGTCACATCCTCTGAATGTTTAGTTAAGAGCAGCCAAAGGGCAGAGATGCCTACAAAGCACCTGTTCCCTGAGCTAGTGAATAGGTTAAGCACTATGACTACGTACCGTGCTTCTCTTATGAAGAAGATTCGGCGGAGGCACTGGAGCCTGAAATAAACATCTCTACTCTATGATGATAAGTAAAGAATAGGCACCCTAGGCTGGGGGAAAATGTAAGCAAGGTATGTACGTGACTTTGTTCTTATTCATGGTTATACCAATCTGTGTACATAGAGTAGGCAGGGGGCAAAGGGGTGAGTAACCCAAGAACGTTTTGTTTGGAATGCTGGGCTAGAATGCTCTAGGCTCTGGAGTTGTATGAACCGGTCACTACCAAGCCTTGGCCAACGAATTTTCTTAAATGTACTTATGCGTCAGTAGACAATTAGGCTACACTCTGTGGTCTGAATCTGAGCATAGGATACTTATAGGTGGGGACTATATTCCTTTATTTTAGGTCTCCCTTCTAGCAGGCCAAGAGCTGCTGGCTTAATTACATGAAGAGTAGTAAGCATCAATGTCCAGGAATACCCTTGGTCCTCTGATGGCCAGAGGGTCCCCTGATTCGCTTTCTCTTGAAATTCCACTTCTCAGAGAGGAATTTTAGGAAGGCATTTTTAGGAAGAATCCTTTATTTCTCAATATTTAGTGAGCACCTACTTTGAGAACAGAAGATTAATAAGTTACTGTCCCTCAGAAAACTTAACAGTCTTTCACAGAGTATCAGAAAAAGGTACCAATTTATTTCACTAATGACACAGTGGACTTCTTGAACTCAACATTTGGACTCATGTTGCAAACTGTAAAATTAATATTTAAAGCCACAGGCTGTGTGTGTGTCCGTCGGGGGGGGGGGGAGAGGGGGGGCAGATGACAGCTGATGAGGGTAAAGTAAGCCGAGATTCAAAGGAGATAAGGTGACGGTGGCAGTTAATGAGTCAGCAGGTGCTGGTGGCAATGACTTCAAGAACTGGACACAGAAGCAAAAACTATTTTTAGATTCCACTTTCTGTTAATGCCAACTCTTTGCCACAGAGCATAGGTTTTTCTTTACAGACCGAGGGCCTCCTTTTCCGGCTTTTCTCGTCCTTGCCTGTAAGTAATCTTTGGAACAATGAGTATTTCAGACCTGTCTCAAAATTTTTTCCTGGATCTAACTTTGCAGTGATTGGTCTGCTTCTTACGAACACAAGAAAATTCCTTATTTCGCTAGTCATTTATTCGATTTTCTTTCTTAGTCTTCTCTAGGATGGCCTTAATGAGGACAGAGTATTCCTGAAGGTCCTTTCCGGCCACATGGAGAGAATATTCTCTACAGACTCTGTTCTGTGTACGCTCTCCATTCCTATAATGGAATGCCAGCGATGTTACCTGGAGCAGCCTGACGGATGCAACAATATGTGTATTCATCGGAATATTGAATAGTGAAACGATTCTACAGCACAGGCTTTGTGATCTGTTGATCACAAGCCCTGAGATTCTAGCTTTATCCCCCTCCGCACATCACCCTCTACCCCCAGAACAAGCATTTTATTGCACGTTCCATGGCAAGATTTATGACAATTATCACCCAAATCCATAATTAGCAAGTGGTAACAGACAGGCAGATAGATCCACTTAGAGTGACACCTTTGACAGATTGACACCCCCTCCCTTTAAAAACACCTGCGAGGCTTCTCATTTTAAATGTGACTATACTCACACAGCGTTGGCAAGCCTCGTCTCGTGTTCACGGAGGAGGAGGGGGCTATAAAAGCAACATGTTCTCACAAGCATGGCAGAGCCCATGCATAAACCATTTGGCTTTGCAATTAAAAACAGGTTTGGCTTCCCTCTGCATCGGTTAGACAACGTCAAAGCAACATTCGTCCCGAAAACGTTCCCTTGTGAATTCCAATGAACTGTGAGTCTTGGGTTTCTCTTTGTTTGCATGTCTTGAGATTGAATTTTTGGAAGGGGTCTGTGTGTTTCTTTCCGGGGGTAAAGCATTGATATGTATGTTTTGAATCACTGCTACCACCTTGGTCGCTGACACTTTCCATTCTGTGTTCCTTGCATACACGGTTAGCATTTTGGATTCGTTCCGTCAGGCTCGTTACCACAGGTAAATTAACTCTCCCAGTCTGATCCTCTTGCCCTAGGAAACGAGCGTTCGTTCTAAAGACCTGCCTAAGCAATTGACTCACACAGACTGGCCCTGAGTTTCAAAGATACTGAAAAACAGAAATGTGTTTATTCCTAGGCAGTACCGTAAACTTGACTACAATGATGTAATGATGGCTAATTACATCTTTATCACTGTCATTCCTGGATGGTGCACTTGACTACTGGATCCCATAGTATTTGGAGAAATCACTACTTCACAGCTAAAACCCTTCCCCTTGCCGTACAACGACGAGCTTAGAAGATACGACACAGGCCAATCCCAGTTGCAGTGAAATCATCTATTTTTTACAAGATAGTTGGCTTCCTCTGTTTTTTCTCTTATTCTTTTCCCCGTTTAATTAAACAGAAAGAAACAAAAGAGATATTGCCGTTGAGTGTTTGCTGCAAAAGACAGTTTCGAAAGTTGTGCCACAGAAGAAATCGCAAAGTTGCAAAACCTAAGCCGTGATTCACAAACCGGCAGAAGAGTTCCACTCTGCCTGCGAAGACATCTCAGCACGAGAAGAGGCCACCAGCACCCAGGCCCATCCAGTGATACACAAAGTTCTGTGACAAGACAATATGGCACAAACGTCAATTTGTCGATACTAATGGTGAGGATCAACATTAATTAAAAGACAGAGACAGACAAAAAAGAACAATTAATATCAGTGCCACGTACTTGATGTAAAAGTTACCATGGAACGATGCTTCCCCTGTTTAATTTACGATTCTCACCAAACTCCACTTAAGAAATTTTAGCTTCTTGAGTTATTTATTTAGTTTATTATATTCGGTCTCTTTGGGCAAAATTATCTTCTCTCACACTACCCCTCCAAAAGTTGTTCAATGGAGTAATTGCTAAAATACAGAAGGACTTTTTACTGCATCATTCTGAAGTGCATAATTTGGCATAAAGGTAAAACATTTTTAGAAAGTATGAAGCAAAAACATTATCAGAACAAAGTAAATAAAAATATGCTAACACGCATAATAGTATGTGTGATTGCATTGAAAAACTTAAAAAAATGTTGAATCTATTTTGTCATACATTTTAGTTAGATGCATGCACATAATTTCATATTTCTCACAAAAAAATATGTGTTGCATGTTTTTGGTCTGTGGACTCACAGTGAATGGAAAAAGAAAATACGTGTTCTTAAGTATGAATTTTTATATTTGCCTTGAGGAAGGAAATCAATTCCCTCAATTAACAAGGTATTAACTATAAATAAATATTTTCCATTTTCATTAATTCCATATACTGGAAGTTTTTTATTGACTTGGGCTCCAATTTGCTGGACTGTGTGTTTTATAACCGTCTACATTAAAGGTAGAGCATAAGAAGTAACATTAAATTCAGTCCAGCTAAGGCAGAGAGATAAATTCACCCTCCAATGTCACAAAAATCGCATTACTACTTTGTAAAAAAAAAAAAAAAAATTATGCCTGTAAAAATAAAGTAGCAATACACGTGTATGCAAATAAAATAATTCCACAAATCTTTATGTAACTCGAGTCTTCTCCATTTGTCAAAATATTGCTTAATATTGAAACGTTTCTTAATGAGCAAGGAACTAGCAATTCATTTTTCAATTATCGATTGGAGGGGAAAGAAAAGCTATGCTTTTATAAGCGTATACATTTCACTAGAGCAGTCACCTTACGTGAGTATATTCTTTATTAATTCAGTGCTAACAGCTTCATCTCACGGTTGTGGATCCTCTGGTTGTGTTCCCAAATACCCAATAAATGACGCGATAAAGTGACTAGAGAAGGCTACTGGGTTAGAGAAGGGTTAAGTAATGAACGATTCAGAACTCACTTTGGAATTGCGGTAATTAGTTTTTGCGAGAGCTCCAGTAGGCCAAATGTGAAGGAGTCGTTCCAGGAGAGGGTTGGAGACTCAGAAAGTTCCCCAAGAAAATTCCTAGATCTTAATCACGAGCCTACATTTCTGTAAATCAAACGACCTCCATGTAAAGAAAAGGTACACACATCATTATATCATGATAGGGATGCGTCAGAACCGCAAAGTCCCACGGCCAAAGGGATTCTCAGCAGCTGGAATTTACACAGCAGTTTCTACAAAGTTCTGTCGGCCTCTTCGTTCTGTTTTGTTTTCAAGCAATACAGTCAACCTGAAGGGGCAGACTCCGGTTTCCTAAACTTACTGGAAGTCATATTTCCGAGGAAGCCTTCTTTCTGGAAACAAAACAAAATGAAAGCTTCTGTATTTTGGAACCACCTCCCTTCTACCGCTTATATAATGCAGAACATGAATAAGCAGGCAGGTCCTCCCTTTGCCCCTGTGGTTTCGAGCCAGGGACAGAGCCTCAGAGTGAAATTCTGTGTCTCTTCCTTTTCATTTTGGGTCCCACACCTCCTGTAAAAACATGGCTGAAAGCACAGACTTACCACACAGGTGTGGGTTCGAAGTAGCTAGTAAAAATGATTTTAAAACACTCGGAAACTGCCAAGCTCTGAGAAAACGCTTATTAAAGACTAATAAAATTGTGAAAACGGAGGAGAAAACATCCAGTCAACTTTCTTTTTTTTTTTTTTTTTTTGCGCACTTTAAGGAAGTCGGTTTGGTCTCCACGTACGTGGGCCTGGCCTTGGTGGATTCGGGCAAGAAAAACGAGCTGGGCCGTGATTTCACAATAGAGGGAGGGCCAGGGAGGGTGAAAACAGCAGCTCAGGATGCGCAAGGTCACCCATGAAGGCACAGTCACTTCCCCCCTCTGCCATTCTAATTGTGCACTCTCACAAGTGGAGTAAAAACCCTGCGCACCTCCCTGGGCACCCCCGGGGAGGGTCCACGCTCCCCCCGCTCAACCAAGTATGAACGTTGTCCCTGGAGCCAGACGGTGGTCAGGGAGTCTCTTCCTGCCAGAAACCTGGACCGCGAGGCAAGCGACTGAGCGAACTGGGTGGTGTTTTGACAACCAGTCTGGGGCTGTTTCGCCTACGGTGACCCTGATGGCCACCACCGTGGTCTTAGGGCTCCCGACGCTGTCGCTGGATCGTCTTCTAAGAACATAATGGTTTCACAAAGACCAAAAGGAAAGGCTCGTTTTCCCCAATTTGGTGGCATGTGTAGGCTGTTTAATTTTTTTATTTAAACATTATTTGAAGCTACAAGATGATTTTGTAAAGCTAACTCAATTAATCAGCTGAATTCTCTGTGGCTACTTGTCCCTGAGAATGTAGTGACTCCAGTCTTTATTCGGTAGGCACACTTTTCAAACCCACTGAAGTCTAAAGATCTCCTAGGATGTTTGTTGAAAATACACATTCCTGAGCACCGCCCTAGACCCAAGGAATCAAAATCCCTAAAAAGGGGTCCCGAACATATGCGGTTTTGTAAGCATTGCAGGCATGGCTTATGATCAAGCAAGTTTGGGAAATCCAACTTAATTTGAATAGATTCAGTGCTGGAAATAACAAAATGCCCCAAATGAAGAAAGAGAGCGATCTCTATTATGTATCTCCAGGAAGCACAGCGATCTCTCTCCTTGGAGACTTTCTGAGGTCTGGTGTGTAGATTTAGAGATAGCACAACCCACCAGGAGTTGCTGTGCAGTTCAAACATGCACAAACACATACGCAAATATTTTTAAAAGCAGTCTCACAAGCTTTAGGGAAGTATCCAGGACAGAAATTATAAGCAACGAGCCTCAAACATAGTGGTCAAAAAAAAAAAAAAAACAAAAAAAAACCCAAAACTGCTAAACAATGTTAAATGAAAGAGAAAATTATGCAGTCACATAATGATATCTAATTATCCAGCTACTTGGCATCTCATGAGAATCTAGCCCAATGTAGTGAATTTCGTGTATCGTGTAGATGGGAGCCTAAGCAGTGTGTGTGTTTGTATAGATATTCGGGTAGGAGTCCAAGAACGCAGCTTCTAAAGACAAAAGCTGGTAAGAGTATGTTGCTTTGAGTGAGATAGAAAGGAGCAGTTACAAAAAAATATAGTGCTTTCTTTTCGGGATTATTACTTCTGAACTGAAAATAATATTCATTGCAAAGCCAAGAAATGCCAAGAAATATGTCGTAGGAAAATGGTTATCTTTTTGTCACTATCTGATTACGCAAACCGTGTCCAACTACCCCACATCACAATAATTAATAAGTTCTAATGTTTGGTAGAGAAGACAACGTTATCCAGGCTGCCTAACGCGGAAGTTTACATAACTAACAAGTAAAGAAGAAAAGACAAAACAAAACAGGATGAGTTCAGTTGGGCCAATTCCTACAAACTCACTGTAGTACCATCTCGTCTAAGGTAATACCTCTTATGAGTCAAATAGCCCTTCCTACCCCCCCATCTCCACCAAAGCCACATGAAGTTGAAGCAGTGGGGTGCAGATGAACACTGTTTTATCTCACCGTGCAATTAAGATTCGAGGTATTTCTCCCAGAGACTTCTTCTGAGTAAATTGCTATTACCACTGACCATAGTAATACTCTGTTTTGGTGTATCACAAACATAGCAATATTGAATAAATCAATGGCTTCGTATCGCCTTATTACAAACACAGAAACTGAGGTACAGTTGGCTGATTGGCCTGTGCTCACAGGAGCTGGAAGGGATTTTTAGATCAGAGAGGCCAGTCAATATTCCAGAAATACCCGGCGACAAGCAGGGAGCGAACGGTGATTACTGTCATTATGAGTTTTATCTGTATATCCAATTCAATAATCGTCATGTCCATAAAACTTCACAAAGGGAAAAACCATGATAAATAATGTAATGCCAAAGTAACAAAATGAAATTTCCACCTCTAGAAATTTTAGTGACTTTGACTACAGTGGCAATCTGTATCCCAGATCATTGCTTGGCCTTTCACTTAGCTTAAATGCCTCTAGGGGATCCTAATAGCTATATGATATGTTTGCTTTGGAATCAGATACCTGGAACTGTTAGCAGATGGCCTGAACACTCGCTGATAAATTCGACCTTGTCTGTTTGCTTATTTGTTACCTGCATGTTGTGATTGAACATTCCCACTCAAAGATTGGCTTTAAAATGAAAAGCGAGAGTCTGGAAAATTGTTCAGATGATATTCATAGGCTGAGGTCAACGGTAGTACCTTAAGTCTATTTCCAAATGGAGATAAAAAAGGAAATGTAACTGCCTCTCCATTTGTGTTTACTTACCTATAGACAGAGAACACTTAAAGACTTCCAGAGAGCCCCAATCCATTGTGAAAATAAGGTTTAACCCCCAAACTGTGTCTGCTTTTTCTTCATTTCTCTGGATTTGGCTGCAGGAAAGTGAGAAGTGAGATCAAACAGCAAGCCAAGGAACTTATTTTTCATCTGTTCTCATCTCCCCATCCCCCACCCCTGCCAGGCCACCAGAGCGAGCCAGGCGATGTTGTAAATCCAGGGAGAGTTTACAGGCAAGAGGATAATGTCTCCCGGACTCCCAGCAGAAGACACCCAGAGTTGCTTCAAATGCGAACAGTCCCGGGTTTCGGCACACCAAATCACTAAGACAGGGGAGAGTCCAGCCAGACAGAGGACCCAGCATCTCACGCTTCTTTTGTGGCCAGCGGAAACGTCCAGTAAATGGCGACCGCACAGCCCCTGGACAAGAGAAACCCATGCGTACAAACCCACATGAAAAAGAGGGCCCAAGCGTAGCATCGGTCAGGCATCAGATACCCACTGAGAACCCACGAGTATATGTAGCATATGGCCACAAGGAGAAAAATCAGCCTAAGATACGGCCCAGCCCTCAAGGAGTTTATAATCTCCGTGAGCAGATGAGATTTAAACATGAGAGCATCTTTGCCAAAAAAGTGACACATGAAAGGTACACAAATATAACTGTAGCAATAAATACATCCTTCGGCATTTCTAAAAAAGTGAGATCACAGGCTCCCGACGTGGCCGGGAAAGGAATAAATTACACAGGTTGAGCAGTTACAGATCTAAGGGAAGTGGGGGGTAGGACAATAATTATTTCTGATGTTAAGGATTTAGCCTCACATCTCATTGTCCCTGACCCACCTCACTTCATTGAAGATACTCTCTAGCCAGTGAAAAGCTGAGAGGTGAGATCGCCATCACAGAGGAAGTAGCAACAGAAACAAACATTCAGAGGTGTTTTTCCTTTTGTTAGGTTTTCAATTTGCTTGATTTGACTTATTTCCTCCCTGTAGAGATGTTTGAAGCTGGATGTGCTGACTGCTCGATTTGACTTATTTCCTCCCTGTAGAGATGTTTGAAGCTGGATGTGCTGACTGCTCTCGGAAGGACGAGGCAGGGGTGTTGAGGAAATCTCTGAGCACGCTGAATAACGACGCTCTGCTTTTCTGCATATACACTTGTGATATCACAGTAATGGTAGTCGAAACAAGTCAGTGCAGATTCGCAAAAACAAAGTTAATGAAGAAGCGAAGACTGCATTCAACTCGTCACTTTTTTTTAAGTTCCTTTGTTATGTCTCGCCGTTCTCGCCCAAACTTCCTCCACAATTCTCTACTTGTTTCTAACATTGACTTAATGTATTCAGACCCTTTATCCGCCGTACATTTTTCACAATTCAGCTCTGACAGGAATGTCTCTTTAGCCCTGTGGCAGATAGAAACCCATACTTTCGCAGCTGCCCACAATGCATGTGGGTTACCAAGGTCATTTCCATGGCTATTGCAAACATAGAAGAGCTGAATCCCCACCTAAAAAATAAAAATAACAAAAGGATGGAGAAAGGAAGGGAAGGATGGGAAGAGAAGGAGAGGAAGGAAGGGAAGGGAAGGGAAGGGAAGGGAAGGGAAGGGAAGGGAAAGGAAAGGAAAGGAAAGGAAAGGAAAGGAAAGGAAAGGAAAGGAAAGGAAAATGAAAGGAAGGGAAACGAAAGGAAAGGAGAGAAAGAAAGAAAGAAAGAAAGAAAGAAAGAAAGAAAGAAAGAAGAGAGAGACAGAAAGAAAGGAGAGAAAGAAAGAAAGAAAGGGAAAGAGAAAGAAAGGGAGAAAGAAAGACAAAGGGGGTAAGGGGGAGAGAGAGAAAGAGAAGAAAAGGAAGGAAGGAAGGAAGGAAGGAAAAAAGGAAGGGAAGAAGGAAAGGAGAGAGAGAAAAAAAGAGAAAGAAAGAAACAAAGGGAGAGAGAGAGAAAGAACAGAACAGTAAGCGTGTATTGTTTCACAGCCCTGTCTTGGCTTGTCACAGATATTTCCCTTGACTGAAATAATAGTGCAATAAAGTTACAGCATCAGTTACTTCAACAGCAAGCCTCCCACCCACGCAACCTTGCCACTCAAATGTCTTGCTTGTTTGTCTTGTTACCTTATTATGATCAGTCTCTTCGTCAAGTCTCAGTTTGACTAACCTGGTGGCCATAGGTACTACTAGTCGATCAACTTTCATCCCATTTAACAAAAGGAAGACCATGGCCTTGAACGCTCCTGCCTCCTCCGCTACCCTCAAGGTTCAGCCAGATGATCTCGCTCATCAGTGGTGTCTGAGACTGAGGGGCCCTTTAGGACCACACACTCTTTTTCTTTAGTCCTTCCTTTTATAATGAAGATGTTGCTTAAGAGAAGCTGTCAACTTAGCATTCGATCCATTGAGACATATATTAAGGACAATGTCTTTTTCCCTTCTTCACCTTTACATTTGGAGGAAGCACATTCCAGCAACTTGTAAGGGAATGAGGAAGCCAAACTATGGCCAGAAATAAAAATGATAATACTGACACTGACATGTGGCTCACTGTATGCCAAGCACAGTTCTGAGAAGCTGGCCCCGGGCCAGTCGTGAACGCCTCATCACACTGCGGTGCTGTGGGTGCTCTAATTACCCCCATTTTATAGACCAGAACCTTAGGGTGCAGAGAACTGCTTGTTTTGCCCAAGGTCACATGCACAACAGGTAAGTGACACAGTCAGAACGGAAATCCAGGCAGCTCGATTCCAGATTTACACTCTGAACTCCTACCGTTCTGCTGAAAACAATTCACGAGCAACTGCTTAAAAGTTTTGGTGCAGTTAGAACACTCATGAAATCTGGTCCAGGTAAAAATTCTAAGTACAAAAAGTCATGAGGGGAAAAAATGGCAAATGGGCTTGAGGAGTGATTGCCCCCAATCCATCATTAAACCCTGAGACTCTGAATCTGTGTATTGAATTTTCTACACCACAAGCCACATACGGATAACTATGTTTCAGATCCAAGAAGCACTGAGCTGGGTTTCCTCGTCCACGTCCACGTAATGGAAACAACAGTCCCCTACCTTGTAGGGTTGCCGTGAGGATGAAGGTAATGCATGCAGAGCAAAGCCCCTGGCATAGAGGCCGACACATGATACGTGGTCAATACGTAGCAGCTACTACTTATAACTTGTTGGATTGCTGCCCTGTCTTCCTCACTATCAGATTTACCTCACGCTTCGGTATCTACTCTCACTTCAGAAAGCAAATAAATGTTCCCACTCACCCATCAAAACAAACCACAATGCTATGAAACGATATCCTCAACAGAACCCCTATTGGGAAACAGGGAATACGCAAGCCAGTATTTCCTGGACTTAATAATCAGCTCTCAAACGAAGCACTTATATACGATGGTGAAAGTTGTTTTAGAAAGATCTGTTAGAGCAGATACAAAGATGGAAACTCGGATAGGCGTGCTGACTGAAAGAAGAAAGTTACAGCCATGTAGTTCTAATTAGATAAGGCACATCCAAATACATTTACGACTTGGGAATGTAACTCCATGTGTTTGCAGAGCCATGAGAGCAACTTTCTCCTGCGCAGTCTTCTCTTCAGCCTGATTTTCTCCGCCTCCCCCTTCCCTTCAAGGAAGGAGAACAGATGTCAAAGCACGTGAAGGACCACAGCTTCCAGACTTCACGGAAAAGGGCCAGGCCAGGCCAACTGCCTAGCTTTTTTTCCCACCGCTCCGGCCTTGGCTTTTCCCCATTCCGCTTCAAACACAGAGTTGGAGTCTTCCTTCCGGTGGTCACAGAGGCCACTGGGTTCCAGGCACAACCCAAGAGGGTGTTTCTCCTACTCGATACGGACAATGTAGAGTTCATCACAGCGCAAACGTCAAGGGCCGCACCTAATCTAATTCATACATCCGGATTTCTATTTCCCACACTGAGAGATCAAACGTTCATTCGGGTAGATGTGACCAACAGAGATAGGTTTAGACCCGCACGTGTCTTCGTCTTTATCTGTGTATTTGTGTGCCTGGATTTGTATGTGTCTGTACATGCATGTGTCCAAACATACGTGTGCCCATCTGTGTGTCGTCTGAGGGTGTATCTGCCTATATGTGTCCGTGCATTTCTGTGTCTCTCTTTATCAGTTGTGTCTGTAGGTGTTTGTGTGTCTGTGTGATGTGACTCAGTGTCTGTATGTCAGTGGGCTTGTATGCTGTGCACATCTGTGTGTGTGTGTGTGTGTGTGTGTGTGTGTATACACATGCATGCCCGTGGGAGCAGCGATGCAAAAATAAATGCAAACGCGTTCTAGAGCACAACGTTGCTGTTTCAGAGACCAGCCCCTGATGTGCCCTTGATCCAAGCTTGGTCTGAGCAAGGTTAGCAAAAGAGGGGGAAGAAGAGTGGATGGGCCAAACGTCCAAGAGCCAAGGACCCTGATGCGTTTGTGGCTACGCCTGATTCATGCCACTACTGCCCACACTGAGTGGACCGCCTTCTCACGCACTTTTGAAGGGATGTAGGAGAGCATATCCCTGGGGCCACGGCGGTTCCCACTTGAGACGTGAGTCCTGCACACATCCTACACTTGACCAAAGGAAATATATTTCCCTGGAAATGTTGGCGCAAAATGACAACACTATTACGTGAAAGGTGAAGAACCAGGAATGACGCAGATGGAAATACGGACTTGACAGAAAGAAACCTGCAGAGCGGCTAACTTAACATGCCACTGTCATTGAGTGCAGCAACTGTCCTGTGCAAAAGAGATCTTCTGAGCGATTAATAAAAGTTCCTGGAGAAACGTGAACAGTGGTTGACTGTCAGGTGCTCTTACGAGTAAGATTTAACCTGATGTGATGAGGCTGAAGATACTTAGGACAGCTGCTGACAGTCTCAGAAGAGGGAGACACCCTCACAGAAATACAGCCTTTGCTTTGTAAAATCTCATAGAAGAAATAAGGTGACACCTCGCGAGACCTCTAATCGCGAAGCGTTGGGAAAGACCGGAATGGCTTAATTAGCCACTGATTAGCTTTTGATGAGAGATAGCCTCTTCGAAAATATTTGAGTTCACCAGCTTGATAAAACCTTTTACACACCAATTCTGGTCTCTCATCGGGAAGCTAATACCCAGGGTGATTTTTCCAGGTATTTTTCTTCTCGAACATTCACTGATCGTTATCCTTAGGATAATTCTGCAAGAGAGCAGAGTTCTAAACAGCCCCAATCCCCATCCCAGCCCTATGCTTGCATGAAAAATTATTTTTTGGGTGGCTTGAAGAGGAGCTAAAGAAAAAGAACAAAGGTGATCTGAAAAGTAACTTTGGAAAAGTTTGAGAGCCAGAATGACTAGGCGTGCGCGCGTGTGTGTGTGTCTGTGTGTGCGCGTGCGTGTAACTACAATAATTGATATCAGGGCACATTTTTTTACAAGGTCCTGGGCTGGTAATCACAAGACCTGAATTCTACTCTTTACCCTTCACTGATTTCCTGATTGACCTCTGGCAAGTTGCTTCAAGTCTCCTCAGGGTGGTTTCAAGGGCCCCTCTTGGCCAAGTCGTGTTGATTTGAACCCTTTCTCAACCACTTCATAGTTGTGTAACTTTAGGCAAACTACTTCACCTCTTGTGCCTCTGTATTCTTGTCAGAGTGTAGGGGCACCTGGGTGGCTCAATCGGTGAAGCGTCGGACTTCGGCTCGGGTCATGATCTCACAGTTCGTGAGCTTGAGCCCCGCGTCGGGCTCTGTACTGACAGCTCAGAGTCTGGACCTTGCTTTGGATTCTGTCTCCCTCTCTCTGCCCCTCCCCTGCTTGCACTCTCTCTCTTTCTCTCAAAACTAAATTAAAAACATTTAAAAAAAAAATAAAAAGAGCTCACAGGGTGGCGGAGAAGGGCAAATGAGGTAACAAATACAAAACACTGTTTGGAGCGTCAAAAATCCTAATAAATATTAGCCATTGTTATTAGCTCTGACTCACGTTCTCCTCAGGTAGAGCAGGAGAGGGTCAGAACAGATGATCTAATGAATTCTTTCAGTCTTCAGGAAAACCGTCATACAGAATACAGCTAATAAGCCAGACTCCCAGAGCCCCTACAGCCACAAGGAACCCACCTGTGATCTTACTCACCAAAGCTCATCCCTCCATGTTGTGGGTTGGTCACCCCGGCCCTCCTGATTCCTCATCTGCCTGTGGTTCTGACGACCATGTTTATCTGATTTCTCAGACTAGAGTAAGTTAGATGCCCGAATTAGGAAGGAGAAAGAATGTTGGAGGCAAGAGTGATTGCAAACAGTCTGATGTTAAGAGAGTGAACAATTGCAATCACAGAATGAAGTATGAGCCCCACCGTGACTTCGTCATTAAAACATTCTTGAAATACGTTGAGTAAACCGTTTAAGGCAGCTATTAACTCTAGAGCTATCTCTATCAAAAATTACTCACATTTTGGGGCACCTGGGTGGCTCAAAAGTTGGTTGAGCGTCTGACTTCGGCTCAGGTCACGATCTCACGGTTCATGGGTTTGAGCCCCGTGTTGGACTCTCTGCTGACAGCCCAGAGCCTGGAGCCTGCTTCAGATTCTGTGTCTCCTTCTCTCTCTGCTCCTCCCAGCTTGTTTTCTTTCTTTCTTTCTTTCTTTCTTTCTTTCTTTCTTTCTCTCTCTCTCTCTCTCCCCCTCCCTCCCTCCCTCTCTCAAAAATAAATAAACTCAAAATTTTTTTTGTAAAAATTACTCACATTTTATAAGCTAGGGGATTATCGGTTTCTGATAATTTCCTTTTTTGGCAAGATGTTACTGGTTATTATTGAAGCCTCTCTTCAGATTTGCTGGCCCTCTTTCATTTCCCCTGGCTGGGCATCTCCAGACCCACAATGGATGAGGCAGGGCTGTGCAGAACTCATTTTGTGTTCCCAATGGGGAGGTAGATACAAGGCGAGATTATCAGGCCAGGTAATCAGCACCGGCTCCACCAAAGCCTCCCCACGTAAGCCTGGTGACTCTTCTAGCACGACGAGAATATCTGTTACGATATTTCCAGCACACGATGATAGAAAGCCCCATCACAAAATGCCTTCAATATCAAGGGCATTTATGGTTTCACATGATTGCAAATCCGGAGAGTGAAAGCTTCCAGGCACAGAATGGTCAACGGCACAAGAATGTCAACAAAGACTATGTTTCTTTCTCTTGCCTGCCTACCGTTCTCAACACCCACTTCATCTTATGGGTGGTTGCCCTGTAGTCCTCGGATGGTGTCAGTGAAATTGGAGCTGTGAGCTCTCTTGTTTGTGTCTAGTAAGATGAAGAGAGAAGGCTCTACCTCAAACGCTGAGTGTAAGTCCTTCCCTCAGCCTGTCGGGGGGATTCCAGTCATAGACCTATCCCTGGACCAGTAAGAGAACCAGTAAGATTGTCCCCCATCAGGCGTGATCTGCTCCTAGAGTGGAGAACGAAGTCGTCTGCTCCTTTGTCATCTGGAAGAAGGGTGAACACATAAATGACTGGGACCCTTACGAAGGAATACAAGGGAATAGGTGTCGGGTGGGTAACTGAAAGTTTCTGCTCCACAAAGTGATAAAAAAAATTCACTACTGGATTATTAAAATGGCATTTCCATTTTTAATCTACCTGTACTCTCCTTGCTCAAAGCATTCGTGTCCGGTGGTTATTAGAATAAAAATCGTGAAGACGGTGGGCAAAGGCATTCTCCCATGAATTATTTCTATTTCTCCTAGGACTCCACTATTTTAATTTAAAATCAAGCACCAAGATCTTTCAACTTTTTATATGCAACCTAAGAAATGTGATGGCAACTCCCACAAAACCCAGCTTTATTAAGAGAAAGCAATCTGGAACGTGGATAGATTTCATTTCCCTAAGGGCAAAAGAATATGCAGTGTAGCAGATCCATTTGATAGGGAAGAAATATGTAGAATAAAACCGAGAGCATGATACAGTGGGAAAAGTCTCAGACCAGAAATTGAAGGATTTTTGTTTTTGACCCACCTCAGCCACTGAAGAATTGTGTCCGTGTAAGTCCTTTAAGCATAGAACTGAATTGGAGGTTGCAAAATGGCACCCCATAAGCTCAATCTGGCTCTATTGTGAATTTCTTGGTGGAGCGGGGAGGGGGACGGAGGGTAACATCTACTGTCTAGCTGTATGTGACATAACCCTCCCGTTGAAGCATAGTGACAGAGCTCCTGAGAGTAAACACAATCAACCACCAAAATTCAGGAATTATATACAATGGTTCAGAGTCATATACAATGAAAATAGGCTTAGAAGTTATCCCCAGAGCCACCGAAGACCCATTATATCATCAACATATCAAAAAATTAATGTCTTCATTCAGAATTACTGAATGCCAGGGATAATTGCAAGATAGTTCATATAACTCAAGCCAAAATCTTTTTTATCATCCTGTATTATATGACCCTGGCCGTTAAAAGAAAAAATGAGCGTAGTGTTTTAAAGGGACAATCTTGTCAAAACGGCTACTCTGATTTTTCTTTTTTAGTTTGTTTATTCAGAGACAGAGAGAGAGAGAGAGAGAGGGGGAGGGACACAGAGAGAGAGAGAGAGAGACAGAGAATCCTAAGCAGGCTCCACACGGACAGTGCAGAGCTCCATGCGGGGCTCGAACTCACGAACTGTGAGATAATGACCTGAGCTGAAACCAAGAATCGGATGCTTAACGGACTGAGCCACCCAGATGCCCCAACTCTGATGTTTGAATTTCATGAAGTCCATCCTTCTTAAGAATCTACATGTGCTCTAGAAGTACAAATTACCTCTTCCTGGAATCAGAAGGATTGGCCATGTATACACGTAGATGCCACTTTAGCTCAGTTTACTTGCAAAAGAGCACCCGACTCGGTCTCATCACGCGATAGTGAGACCTTTGTCTAGCTGGGAAGCTTTGTTCCTTCAAAGAAGCACCCCCAGCCACAGCGCTCCTCTGGGCCCGTGGAATGTCTTTCCTGATGCATGTGTCAGAGCCTATGCAAAAGTGCAGCTAATGCATTTCCTTTTAACTGCTCAGAACTATTCATCAGCATTAAAGGTTTTTGGCACATGTTGAACATTACCTAATCATATGTCGGTACAGAAGCTTTTAGCATCTCATCACTGTTCATGGTGAGCCATCTTCCATGTTGTAATATCACTGATATCTCCAGAAGATAACCCAAAGTTGTCTACTGGCTATATAATTTGTAAGATGTTAATACAGACTGGAATGATCAGAAAACAAAATTATTTTTATCATCTTTTCCTGATAGTGGTGTTGATAAAATTTAAAAGTGGCCTTGGGGGCGGCTCCCTTGAGTACTGGTGTGTGTTTGTCTGCTTATGTGTTTTAAAGAAGTGACTTAAACTGCCAGGTGGGCTAATCATTTTTCACTCTTTGCCAAAGACTTGCCTACTTTCTGACTCTAGGGTCAGCTTCTGACATTCGCTCTCTCTTGTTGGAAAAAGTTGCTATTTTCAACGTGTTAGTCCTTGATCCCAGTGAGTGTCAAAGAATGAACCTCAAAGAAATTTTCAGGAAAGTCCCAAGAAAAGTTTGAAGAGTGTGCCTCCATTAGCAGATAAAACAGTTTCCAAAGATCCTTAGTAAATTGCTTTCTGAAAACCCAAGCAATTCAATTAAAAAATAACACATAAATCCTGCATTAAACTTTTGTTGCTTAAATGCAGTTGCTCTCTGCCAGAGCCCGAGGGTTTTCCCAAGCAGTGATTAGGAAAATGAGCAAAGTGATCCCTTTGACCGCATTAATTGATCTGTACAGTGGAATTTCAGAAATCTTTTACTGAACTAATTATGTAATTTTAAAGCTAATCTGATGAAATAATTAAGGAAAAAAACCCCCACAACTTTTCTGGGTCCTTTAAATTAACATTTCAAAGCTCTCCAACATCTGGCCCACTTGCCCTTTACAATATTTTCAACATGGCATCATTGCATAAATGTGCATTCCGGCCATCTGGGTCTTGGCCCTCCCTCGTCTTTGCCGTCGTTCACCACGTGTCCTGGCTTGAGGTGTTTTCATTTGTCTTTATCCTCTTCTTGGCGAAACTTGAGTCCTGCTTCCTCCAGAAAGTTTTTGCAAATGCCTTCCTCTCTGAACCCCTATGGTGCTGATCATCTATTCCACACATTGTATGATCTCTTGACTTATTGCTATCACTTTGTATCTCTGTGGCCATTCTTTAACCGACCAGGTATTTCTACTTCCTATGCCTCACATAGATTTCCTGTTCCCAGGGATGTTGTGTATTTGTCTTTATGTCTGTTCAGAGCCTTAGGAAATGCCCAGCTTAATGTGTGGCTGATATTGATTATACTAGCTGATTTGAATAGGTGAACTGATCTAGTTAAATCATTCACTTGGAATACAAAGCTAGAGCAATGGACTGTCAGGTGATAGTTGTAAGATGACTAACCGTATGTATAGTCCAGAAACCTGAAAGAGATTTCCAAGTCTGCCACTTAGGAGCTAGCTTGGACAAGTCATTTCATCTCCCAACTTCATTTTACTCATCTGTCAAACTGGAAGGATAATAATGGCTCTCTTAAATAAAAAGCTTCTCCACAGCAAAGGAAACAATCAATAAAACTAGAAGTAAGCCTACAGAATAAGAGAAGATATTGGCAAATGACACATCTGGTAAAGGATTAGTAGCCAAAATATATAAAGAATGTATACAATTCAACACCAAAAAAGAAAAAAATTTAATCCGATTGAAAACTGGGCAGAAGACGTGAACAGACATTTCTCCAAAGAAGAAGTACAGATGGCCAATAGGTACGTGAAAAGATGCTCCACATCACTCATCGTCGGGGAAATGCAAATCAAAACTACAATGAGATACCACCTCACACCTGTCAGAATGGCTCACATTAACAACACAGGAGACAACAGGTATTGGTGAGGCTGTGGAAAAGAGGGGATCCTCTTGCACTGTTGGCAAGAATGCAAACTGGTGCAGCCACTGTGGGAAAGAGTATGCAGGTTCCTCAAAAAGTTAAACATAAAAGTACCCTATGATCCAGCAGTTGCACTACTGAGTATTTACCCAAAAAATACAAAAACACTAATTCTAAAGGATACATGCACCTCTATGTTTACGGCAGCATTATTTACAATAGTCAGGATATGGAAGCAGCCCAAGTGTCTATCAATAGATGGGCAGATAAAGAAGATGTGCAGATATACGTGTGTGTGTGTGTGTGTGTGTGTATTATTTGGCCATAAAAAAAAGAACAAATCTAGCTCCATGGATGGAGCTAGAGATTATAATGCTAAGGAAAATAGGTCAGTCAGAGAAAGATAAATACCATACGATTTCATTTATATGTGGAATATAAGAAACAAAACAAGCAAAAAGGGGGAGGGGGGAGAGAGAGAGGCAAACCAAGAAACAGACTCTTAACTAGAGAACAAACGGATGGTCACCAGAGGGGAAGTGGGTGGGGGTGGGTGAAACAGGTGAAAGGGATTAAGGAGTGAGCTTGTCGTGATGAGCACCGTGTGATTAAAATAAAAGCTTCAAAACAAAATGACTTTCTTACCTATTTCACTAGATGACTGTGGGAGCCAAGTGAAGTAATGTCTTTGAAAGTGTTTGTGCAAAATTATTTACCTTACAAATATGAATGGTCATTGTTAGGTGAAAGAAACACTACCTTCAGAAATCCCATATCAAGTGTAGTAAAGAGTTCCTAAAAGTATCAACACTGCTGTTAGTTTTGAGGTATATTGTGACAGGGCGCCTGCGTGGCTCGGTTGGTCCAGCATCCGACTTCAGCTCAGGTCATGATCTCAGAGCCTGGAGCCTGCTTCGGATTCTGTCTCCCTCTCTCTCTGTCCCTCCCCCTGCTCATGCTCTGTCTGTGTCGCTGTCTCAAAAATAAATAAATATTTAAAAAATATTTAAAAATAAGGTATATTGTGATCAACTTTATACAGTGCTGTAGATCAGGTTATTGTTCTTCGTTTACAGATGAAAGCTGGAGGATTTCTAGAACTAGCTAATGATCGGTGTAAAGTGAATGACAGCACCAAAATGAGATGCCTTCCTTGTTCTAGTCAGTAGTTTTGAGGCCAGTGGCCACCATGACTTCTTTCTAAATTTTTCTTTAAGCACCATTAAAGGTCTGATTCTTGGCGATAGATATAAAGCAACCCTCCCAAAATACCAATCAGTCCTCTTTAGAGTTCCTGGCACCCTACATCAGTATACATAACGTCTCTGAATTCATAATTGGGCTCCATATCTCTTCCGTCTTCCAGTGTTCTTCTGCAGTCCTCTGACCCACACGCCATTTTCTTAAGTCCAGATCTTTACCATTTCTTCGTTGCTAAATTCCTCTGAGACAATTCCATTTGGAGGTCCCACAAGACTCTCACAATGAAGAAAACCAAACCTGACTTGCCATCTCTTCCCTCTCACACTTCCCGTCCTGAAAATGGCAACTCTTTCTATGTTGTCCATCTCAAGACATGCACAGCCATCCACACGGTGGCCAAAACCAAAAACTGAGAAGCCATCCTCGGCCTCAGTTTTCTTCAAGACTTACTCATTCCTGCTAATTCTGTCTCTTTCCCTTCTCGTCAGTTCGCAGGCTTCCATGAATCTGCATGTCCAAGACCTGGGGTTAGCTCTCCGTTGCTTTATATCACCATCACTGCCTTCTAAGTGTATTCCCCATGATCAGGTTTGCCTCCCTTCAACTCATTGTCCATTCTGGACCAGAAGAATCCCTTTAAGACACAAACCAAGTCTTATCAATCCCTTTCACTCCAGTGCCAACCTCACTCGCTCCCCATTTCCATCCACCAGGGGGATGTAAAAAGAACCATGCATCCAACTCCTTCACGTGAAGTCAGGGCCTCCCCCACCCATATCATACCCTTCCTCCCTTGAAGTCTCAACATAGATGTCAATGTCCCCTGAAGGATCTCTCTATTAACTCTCTTCTGAAAACTGACTGGGTAGCATGCTATACCTACCCAACTGAGCATTCTCTCACTGTCCTCTAATTACCTTCTTCTTGTCTATACAACCCAGTAGTTTGAAACCTCCTTCAGAACAGGACCAATCTTTCACCAAGTTGTTTCAGTTACTCCTGTCCCCTGAGCCCATCCATGGTATCTGATACATAATATGCTCTCAATAAAGAAAATAAGTAAGTTATTCTCCCTTCCTCTCCACCTACTTTTCTTCATCCTGAGCTAGTCTACCCTTCTGCTCTGTTGGATGTTAGGAATCATGTTTCTTTCAAGACATCTTCTTAAGTCTATCTGTTCTGGTCAGTCCTTACTCTGCACACCTTCTCAATGTGTCTACTAAATGAACGTGTATCGTTTCCACTTTTCAGAACGCCATAGTCAAAACTGACTGTTGAGGTGCTGTGTATATAGCATCTCTCAACATCAACTTTGAACTCCTTGGGTCAGCTCCTCTGTTCTTAGACCTTTAATTCTCCCTGACTCCCTACGTTCACCAGCACTCAGATGCTGCCCACTAAAGGTGATTTAGGCTGTGCTGTCATTCCATCCAGTGTTCACAAACCCAAGCTTTTGTCAATCATGCATCACAGCACATCTTTCTGCATTCACTGTCTCATAACACGGGCTGTTCATTATACTTCCATCTGGCAAGGAACTGGAGTGTTCACTGACAGAGAGGTAGAGAGCAACGTGCCCAACCGAGAGCCAAGCAGGACTTTTAAGCCAAAGATGTGCTTTCTCCCTAATCCGGGGCTCCCCCTTTCATGTTGGACAAGTGATTCTTAATACATTAGGCTATTCACCTATTAGGAGAAGGATTTGTAAGATTCCTACTGGCTCTATACAAGGGTATATTACAAAAGAAATAATCGCCGAAACAAATGACATATCTGATGGCCAATCAATGATAGTCAAAATGGACTATACCATAGTAGACAGAAATCTCTTTAAAATGCTTGAAACATGTTTTGAAATAGCTAGAGTAAAAAGCATAGAGCTAGATCATCCAGTATTTTAGATTTACATTCATACATCCTGTGTGCTTAGCATGAATATTCTTAGGTAATGTCATTTCACAGCTTTCTACTTAGAATACATTTGAATGGCATTCACCAAATTAGCAATCTTCCAAGGACAAAGGACCTAGAATCAAATAACAAACAAATATTCAAGCAAGCGTCAAACCGTTCAAAGTATACTACATAGATCCCATTTTCTTACTTATTCTTTTATTAAAATGCGTATTTAATTTGTTTAAACCATTCAGGCAGAATGTCCAGTAACTAAGGTAAATGCGTTTATGAGAAAAGAGGTAGCAAGCAGATAAGGCAGCTGACCCGAAAAATCTGTAAAATTAACTCCATTTTCTTTTGATTTTATAAAATAGTCACTGCCTTCACCACAATATCAGATGCTGTGGTCTGTGCTCCAAATGTTCTTTTGTTCCAACACAGCTATCTACATGAACATCAGAATTATCACTGCCACAATGAGATTTTTTTGGTCTTACTTTAGTAATAATATTCCAGTAAGCTTATTCCAGTAAGCTGGTAAAACTGTGTGTGTGTGTGTGTGTGTGTGTGTGTGTGCGCGTGTGTGTGTGTGTATATATATATATATATATATATATATATATATGTACATATATATTTCAGATTCTGTGTCTTCCTCTCTCTCTCTGCCCTTCCCCTGCTCACACTCTGTCTCTCTCTCTCTCTCAAAAATAAACATTAAAATTATAAGATGAAGTATTTACACATTTAAAAAATTACTAAAACTTACTGATCTTAAACCATATTCATTTCCCTTATTTTTATAGGTTGGGATGTAACAGTGGTCATATTATTTCATGTTTAATCTACATAGTATTCATTTATGCTGTCATCTTGTAGTTAGCTTACATATTTCCTAATTTGGAGATGTTTTGATAGTTTAAAATATAAGGGCCTTATAGATAGTGCTGCTGTGAATATCTTCACCCAAATTTCTCCTTTGTACACATGCCTAACAATTAAATGACGGTCTCAAGGCCTAGAAAAATGTATAGCTCTTATGACATCATTCTGGATTTGTGGCCAGCAAGATTAAACCAATTTATAAATGCCACCGATGACAGCCACATGCGAATACACATCCCCCTATAGTCCAGTCCTCAATAGTTTTTTTAAATATGTCTTTGTGTTTTATTAGGGTAATTGGCATAGGAAGATACCTAAAATCTGCGTAACTTTCATTTACTTTACTATTGATGACAATGTGCATCGTCACCATGATCCTTTACAACTTCATCCACACAGTGGACATCTAAGGACCAGGCTGTGTGCCAAGGGCTGTGTTAAGACAAGACCGTAAGGAGGAACGGGACACTACCTGTCCTCCCAGGGGGATACGTGTATAAAAGAGAAGCCACAACAAAACAATGCTGCTACATCCATACAATGGAATACTACGTAACAGTGAAAAGCAATAAACTGATACATGCGACAACCGGGAAGAGTTTCAAAAGCAAGATGCTAAGTGAAAGAAGGTAGGCTAATAAGCTGTATACTGTATCAGTCCATTTATATGATTTTCTGGAAAAGCCCAAAGCATATTAACAGGAAACGGATCGGTGGTTACCTGGCCGTAAGGTAGAGCGACAGGCCTGAGGGAAGGTGCTGGGTGACAGACACATTCTGTATCTGGGCTCTGATGGATTGCATGGCCACCTACACTGTGGAACGCACACAGCTGTACTCCGAAAAAGGATGAGCTTCACTAAATATACATAGTATTTCAACATGCCTGACTCAGAGGTGCTGCGTGCCTCCACTTAGAGTATGTGATAAGAGTGAAGGCTGCTGGGATTTGTATTTCTTCCACATCCCTTCCTGACTATGTGACCCTACATACTTATTTAACCTCAACCTCAGTGTGCCAATCCCTAAATTGGGTGTAATACTTCATGGGGTTGTTAGGAAAGATCATCAATGCAAAGCATCTCGGAGACTGTAAGAGCTCAATGGATTTTTTTTTTTTCTTATTGGAGTGTTACAGTGGACTGATATACACCGTCCAGTGGAAAACGGGCAAGTGGCCAGAAAAGCCAACACAGGAAAGAAGGAGTACAAATATCCATGAATTATAGAAAAATAGCTTTGGCCTCACTACGAACCAGCAAGATAAATATTAAATACGAACATCACTTTTGCTTACAAAACATGAAGTTTTCTTTCTTTCTTTCTTTTCTTTTTTCTAAGAATGAGACCCCATAGGGGGTGCAGCTGTTGGAACACATACTGGTATGTCACTGGTAGATGTCACTAGACCTACATTTACAGAAAACAACTTGGTGGCAGGACCAAGGGTATGAAAGTATTAAAACTCTTCAGTCTAGTCATTTGGCTTTTAAAAATGTCTCCTATAAGTGCTGATTCATAGGGGCACATGCACCCCAATGTTTATAGCGGCACTTTCAACCATAACCAAATTACGGAAAGAGCCCAAACGTCCATCCACTGATGAATGGATCAAGAAGATGTGGTTTCTACACACAATGGAAAACTACTTGGCAATGAGAAAGCATGAAATCCCGCCATTTGCAACAACACAGATGGAGAGGGAACCGGAGGGTATTGTGCTGAGTGAAATAAGTCAGTCAGAGAAAGACAGATACCGTATGTTTTCACTTGTATGTGGAACTTGAGAAACTTAACAGAGAGCATGGGGGAAGGAAAAGGGAAAAATAGTTTCAAACAGAGGGAGGTAAACCATAAGGGACTCTTAAATACGGAGAACAAACTGAGGGTGGATGGGGAGGAGGGGGAGAGGGGAAATGGGTGACGGGCATTGAGGAGGGCACTTGTGGGGATGAGCACCGGGTGTTGTATGTAAGTGATGAACCACGGGAATCTACCCCCAAAACCAAGAGCACACTGGATACACTGTATGTTAGCCAACTTGCCAATAAATTATATTTTTAAAAAACAGTCAAGAAAGATCAAGAGTATCAATGAAGCTCAGAGAGATTTATGCGCAAGGTCAACTATAGTGATTAATTTATAAAGGAAAAAAAAATGGCAACTCCCTAAGTCTTAAAGAAATAAATTTCGATATCTGCACACTGCTATGTAACCACACAAAAATATGTTTTGTGAAATTACTAAATGGGCACAGGAAGAAATACAGCCAAAACATGGACTTTTTTGGTAGATCTGCAGATCCATCTCCTGAAGAAAACTTGAAGTTTCTCTCATGGCAAAAATTGAGAATTATACTCTGTGCCAAAAGGCCAAAAAGCCCAAGAACGATTATGGTGGCCTGGGAGGGTCAAATATCCCAGAGTAATTAGAGTATGGAGTTCACAGGAAGAAGCGATAAGATACAAAATAAAAAATTAGCCATCGGGAGTCTTTAAAAAGATCAGTCTGTGGTGCTAACAAGCCCAGGCTGTATTTTGCAAACACAAACCATTAGGGCTTTTTAAGACAAGCCTTAAAACAATTGTTTTATTTTAGAAAGACACCTCTGGTGAATAAGGCCGTCCCATTTTCCTCCTTTGGACATTTACCACATGGAATTAGAGATTTTGAAGTAGCTGAAAAATTAATAGCAAGAGATATCTCCCAAGTTCAGCCCACCAGATAGGTGATTACAACCCAGCTACATTCACGGTGATTTAGGACACATCATTATGGTTTCACAAATGCTTGTTGAATCCACTATTTTCATAGGAAGGCAAGCCCATTATTGCCATCACCTGTTTTTTTATTGTTTGGGTTGGAGGATTTCTAACGAAGTCTTGTTTCCTCAACTTTGATCTTTTTTTTTTTTTTTTTTTTAACTTCTGGGCTGTTTTGCCCCACTTTTAGAACATGGTTTAGCTCCCAGGTATTTTTCAAATTCTATTTTTTTTTTTTTTTTAATTCTCGATGGGTTAATAGGCTCCTGCTTGTGCCATATAGAACCCTAAATCAGCAGCCCAGTTAAGGTGAGTCGTTCCCACTTTGCTTTTCAAACTCTGAATCATCATTTTGCAAAATGGCAGTCACTGCTTCTAAATAGCAGTCAAGGCCATTGGAGTGGTTACTCCCTGAACAAAATGCCGTCTCCTTGGCCAAACTTTTATCAGAAGGCGTTGCAGAAACTCATTAAGTCACTTGAGTCAAAGATACAGGTGAGCCATTCTGAACCTCCACCCAGTTCACCTTTTCCCTCTGGTAACAATTAATTATAGTTTTCCCTTTTCCTACTCCCACCTCCACTAACATTCAATGTTCCACATGGCCACACACACTCACTCCGAGTTTACAAGCTCATATAAGGTTCACCCGCTTGGCGCTCACAGGAGAGAGATACGAAATAAAATGTCTACAGCTTTTCTACCCAGTGCCTGGCAGCAGGAAAAACAAAAATTTTAACTTAGTCCTACAAGTCCTGTAACTTAATCTTAAACATTCTCCATTTGACTTCACATTTGAACTTCTTAATGAAAAAAGATATAGAAGGCAAACACTCTACATGAAAGTATTCAAGGGAAAGTGTGCTGTCTTATTAGTTATTCAAGCAATTAGCACAGCATACATTGTCAGACCCAGTCTGGGTGTAAAGTTGGTGAAGCTCAGAAGTGCGTGAATCGTCACAGACAGTGCATGGGCTCTGTGGTTAATCGAACTGGGCTGGAATACCAGCCCTCTCATTTCCCAGCCGTGTGACTTTAAACAAAGCGTTCCACCTCACGGGGCCATGACTTCACCTATTGAACTAATACCTATCTCAGATGGTTGCCTTGGGGATTCATATGTAATAACATATTTAATGCTAAGCAGCATGGCTATTCCTCGGGAGGTAATAATGCAATGATAATAAACACCCTAATAACACCATTCTAAGCATACTATCTAAATTAATTCAGTCCTGCCAACAGCCTCATGAGGGAGATACAGTTGTCCCTTCAACAATGCAGGTTTAAGGGCGCTGACCCCCTTTACAGTCGAAAACCCATGTATAACTTTTGACCCCCCCCAAAACTTAATAGCATATTACTGACCAGGAACCTTATCAATAACATAAACGCTTGAGTAACACATATTTTGCACGTCGTATGTATTATAGACTGTATTCTTATGATAAAGTAAGCTAGAGAAAAAATATTATTGAGAAAATCATAAGATAAAATATACTACTGTGTTCTACTGTATTAATGGAAAACAAAACTCTACAAGTAGACCTGTGCAGTTCAAACCCGTGTTGTTCAAAAGTCAGCCTTACCACCACTATGTCGTTTTACAGAAGGGGAAACTACACAGAAATGTGAATTTCTTTATTTAAGATCATAAAGATATGAATTGCATAAATCAGATTCCAATTCAGAATCTACACGTTAAACCACAATGCCTCTGAATGCATTCCCTTCTCTCCTTAAAGATCAAAGAAGAGGGTTAACTGCCTATGACCTAACAATTGCACTACTAGGTATTTGTCCAAAGATACAAAAATGCTGATTCGAAGGGGCACATGCACCCCAATGTTTATAGCAGTGCTATCGACAATAGCCAAATTTTGGAAAGAGTCCAAATGTCCATCGACTGACAAATGGATAGAGAAGATATGGTATGCGTATATATGTACATACAATGGAATATTACTCAATGATCAAAAAGAATGAAATCTTGCCATTTGCAATGACGTGGATGGAACTAGAGTGTATTATGCTAAGTGAAATAAGTCCATCAGAGAAAAACAAATGTCATACGGCTTCACTCATATGTGGAACTGAAGAAACAAAACAGATGAACATAGGGGAAGGGAAGCAAAAATAGGATAAAAACAGAGAAGGAGGCAAACCATAAGAGACTCTTAAATACAGAGAACCAACTGAGGGTTGCTGGAGGGGTGTTGGGTGGGGGGATGGCCTAAAGGGGTGAGGGGGCATTAAGGAGGGCACGTGTCGAGATGAGCACTGGATGTCATATGTAAGTGATGCACCACTAAATTCTATTCCTGACACTATGTTAACTAACTTGGATTAAAAACAAACAAACAAACAAACAAACAAAACTCACAGTCATCTTGAGGGTTAGTAATTGAGTTGGAAGCTAGGACCTGCAAACCTAGGTCTCCAACTCCATTCCTGTGTATTTCCCCAAGAAGAAAAATAAAAACAAAAGACATAATAAAGTATCGGGTAAACGTAGATGTTGAGCTCTAAGAAACTGGAATAGAATGTTGCACTATTGCTCTGTTATAATGAGGAGTCCGGTTACAGCAACTGCTTAGTCAGTACAGACCGGATCTGAAATAGTCCTGTCAGGTCCCTACCCTGCTTAGGAGCTCCACAATGCTCTGGAAAGATCCTGTCTAAGGAGCTCCAAGGAGGAAACCACAGCTTCAGCGAGTACTCCTGTCCACGTTCTGTCTCGTGCCAGTATCTTACATAGTTGCAACTGGTCCCCAGCAACACTCCAAAGTAGACAGAGCTGGATTTTGGTGCTGCGTCCCTCCCTTTCTCCCTGGTGTCTCTCCCTCCGACTCACTGACCCCCTCATGCCCACCCTCTGTCGGTGAAGTAACAAGTCCCTCCAGTAAAATGACAGTCAATAGAGTTGACACGGTCTAGCTGGTGATGGAGGCCCTGGAAGTCACCTGGTAGAAACAGCTGCCCATCTTCTCACCCACCAGACAGACCATTACCGTTGGCATCATTGGTAGACCCATCAAAGCCTCCTAAGCCTCCCACGCTTTGGGGGTCATGAACACACTTAACAAGTCTTGCGTCATGCCTCCATATCTAATCCACAGGTATTTTCCCACACCCACCCAAACAGCTGCACTGGCCACGCAGTTCAAGGCCAACAGCAGGGAGGATAGAGCCAGCTGTAAGTGAAGACAGGGGAGGTGTGGATTTGTTATCGGGGCCCCGCCTGCTTCTGACCTGAGGCAAGAGGAGCCTCGGAAACCATTCTGGCTCGGCTCTCGTAAGGGAAGAGGCGATGTGGGTCAAGGAGAGGTAGTGACAAGAGACTCTCTTTCCTTAAGTGAACTCACGGGTGATGGGGCTGCAAGGTGTTAGGAGATGGGTCACCGCCTATCCCCGGGAAGACTTACTGGCCCGACGAGGATGGTCACAGTTAACACTTATCGGAGCACTTACCATGCCAAGCATTCTCCAAAACTCCTTCCTGGAATACCTCAGCATCCTTACTCCAGTTCTCTGATGTCGGTACTATTACCCCTATTGTACAGATGTGAACAAAGACGGGGAAAGCTTAAGCAATCCTTCCCCAGCTTACATGGCAAGTGAGGGAGACAGGATACAAACCCAGCAGTCTGCTGTCGGAGCCCTTGTTCCAAACGCCTTATCCACGAATAATCAAAGCAGGGGTTGGCAGGCTTTTCCTGGGATGACTCAGATAGTAACTGTTTTTAGGCTTAGCAGGCCATATAGTTTCTGTCACAACTTACACACTTTGCCACAATCAACTGAAAGCGACTCTTGACTTAGGTATGAAAAATTTTTTTAATGTTTATTTATTTTTGAAAGACAGAGACAGAGTGCGAGCAGGGAAGGGGCAGAGAAAAAAGGGAGACACGGGATCTGAAGCAGGCTCCAGGCTCGGAACTGTCAGCACAGAGCCCAATGTGGGGCTTGAACCCACGAGGTGTGAGATCATGACCTAAGCCAAAGTCGGATGCTTAACCGACTGAGCCACCCAGGGGCCCCTTGACTTATTTAAACCAATGGGCTTTGCTGTGTTTCAATAAAACTATTTATGGGGCGCCTGAGTGGCTCAGTTGGTTGAGCATCCGACTTTGGCTCAGGTAACAAACTCGAGGTTCATGAGTTGGAGCCCTGCGTCGGGCTCTGTGCTGACAGCTCAGAGCCTGGAGCCTCCTTTGGATTCTGTGTCTCCCTCTTTCTCTGCCCTTCCGCTGCTCATGCTCTCTCTCTCCCTCCCTCAAAAAATAAACATTAAAAAAATTAAAAAAAAAAACCTTTATTTATGAACAAGGAAATTTGAATTTCATACCATTTCCTGTATCATGAAATAGTCTTCCTTTGATTTAATCTTTTCCCCAACGACTTAAATACGTATAAACCATTCTTAGCTCAGAGACCATATGGAAACCAGCCACAGGCCAGTTTTGGGCCACAGACCATGGTTTGCTGATCCCTGATCAAAAAGATGGAAAGAAAATTAAAACAAAGACATTTGGAGAGAAACATGAATTGCGTTATTTTTTTTTTCTGCCATGTTCACATCATATTTATTTCCATCTGAAAGTTATTTCTATCATTCTTTTTCCTACCATTTGAACCCGTGCAGTCCACCTGCAGAATCTGGTTCAAATGTCCAGGTTTTGTAAGCCGTGTGGCCTTGGGCAGCTAACGTAACTGTAAGTCACAGCTTCCTCCTTTTCTTAACAGTAGTTATGTCACCACGTTGTTTGTCGCATGCTAAAAAGTCCTTTAGTATCCTGCCCATTCTCCTCCATCACACCCCAAACACAGCCCCCACAGGAAAACAACAACAACAACGACGACAACAAAACTTCTGCCTTGTTCCATATTCTCAACATTCCGGGAAAAACAAAATCTCATCTACACAGAATCCGTGCTGTTTGTCTTGAGCTCACTCCCCTGTAGCGTCCAGCTACCTTCTCGTGTGTGCCCGTTGCCAACTTTTCACTCGTCTGGCTTTGACTGTTTCACGCATGTTTGCAATGCTCACGGGTCACAAGGAGAACAGGCAGATGCAAAGCCTTCGTAAAGAAACTCTGTGAATTAGCACAGACACTATTTTTCTCTTATTTAATTTCACCTTATTTTATCAGGCCATAGGTGTGTGGGACGCTACTCTGGGACGGGAGGTAAGGCGACGAGCCCACTGAAGCGTGTTGCTGAGACCGCTGAGACCACCGATCGCTACCATGAGCCTCATTCTCTAATATTTATTGAACATTTACTGTGTCTCTGGCTCTGTGAAGTTCCCTCATCATTTTCCGTTATAGGGACAGATGAAATGCACAATCGGGATGCTAACGAACACGCGGAAGTTACCAGGGAAATCCATGACTCGGCTGTAAGTCCCGTTGCCTCATTATCTCAGCCTCACTGTTTTCTTCTCAAAAAGACTTGTGGGCAGGTAGCACCAGTAAAGTTCACCATTTATCGGCTGGCAAATCAGCTGAGCATGACTTGGTTATCTGATTCTCTATTTCAGAGGACTGATGGGGTATGTTCTCAGAAGCGCATGACGATTCATCAGGAAAGAGTGAGCTCTGGTTCCCAGAAAATGCCTTACTCGTCATTTTGAGGTTTCCCTATCACCAGAGCCAAATGTTTAGCCCCGGTGGTCTTGAAGAGCAAGGAAGATCCTGGCCCTTTTTGAGAAAGAAATAGGCTCTTTGTAACTTATAGAGCGTGCTGATGGGAAATCACGTAATCGTGGCCCAGATAATTTTAGCAATTAGGTATCTCGGTTGGAAGCGTTTGCCATGGCTTCAGTGTGCTTTAGCAGACAAGTGCCCAGCTTCCTTCGCAGGGCTGACCCCAGCGCCTCCAAAGCCTTCGGTACGTTTTGTTTCGTGGTGAGTTAGGTGAGAGCTCTTCCTGCTTCCCAGACCAGCTAGGAGTATACGCGGGACAAGTCTGTTGATGAAATGTTTTATTTTAATTTTTGATTTCTTTCCGGAACCACAAAACTACTCAACGAATTGAAGACCTGACGATGAAGCTATTGGCCCAAGTGGTTTCTTGATTTGGTTGTAAAATCAAACTCTAAGGAGTGAATAGAGAGATCATTGGACACTGAACCCCTCCCTCTCCCCCCCCCCCCAGGAAATCCATCTTGGGCGAAAACGTGAAGTAGGCAGAGTTGACCTCCAGACGTGGCCACGTCTGAGCCAACATCCTCACTGCTGCTTCCTTGGAGGTGATTTCATGCTGCCTGATCCCTCGTAGTTAACAGAAGTAAGGTAACACTGGAGTATATCCTCTCTCTTCCAATACAATGCGATCTTTTATTTTGAGAAATTACAATGATGCTAATGCACAGCAATAAATATGTCATAGCAGCATCTCATGCATTTATCACAAGATGGTGGGGATGAAGTTTCCTAGTAGGATCCTTCCAGGGACCTCCCCTCTTAAACCAACAGACAGCCAACCCTCACTTACTCCACCAACATGTGTACGGCCATTTTGCTATCCGTTCATAATCCATTATCCAATTTGGGGGGCATAATTAGAGACATAAATGCCTGCTGTAAACAAAGGTTTATAAAATCTTATAATCTACTATCTAATAGAAATGCAACTCCCCATTCCCTGCCGGAGGATACAAGGGATCTGTGAGAAGGTCTGCTCTCTCTCCACGCCTCACCCCCTCCCACACACGTGGAGACTTTATGCAAGAGTAATGGGAACGGAGAGTCCTGGCATATAAAGGCAGCAAACGTATCTTTGTTTGTTCAGAAACATCCTTGTCTCTTACTTCACTATCAAGAACACTGCTTAAAGAATGGCTGGCGTCTAGTAGTCAATCAATACTTTTTAAAACATTTTTTTTTGTGTTTATGATTTATTTTGAGGGAGAGAGAGACAGAGCATGAGCCAGAGAGGGGCAGAGAGAGGGAGACACAGAATCCGAAGCAGGCTCCAGGCTCTGAGCCGTCAGCACAGAGCCCGACGCGGGGCTCGAACTCATGGACCGTGAGATTGTGCCGTGAGCCGAAGTCAGATGCTTAACTGACTGAGCCACCCAGGCGCCCCAATCAATATTTCTTGAATGACAAAAAAAAAAATGTGACTAATTTGTCAAGTCTGGGGAAGCAACCAGAAGACACGCTTTTTTGTTGTTGTTCTGGGTGCTTTGTGAGTTACAGTCTAAAGAAAGTCTTACTCAAAACGTTTAAATATCTGGAGCCAATAAATATTTCTCCTGTATGTTGCTTCAAGTGCTTATATCCATTCTTATTTTCCCATCTTAAAAAAAAAAAGGTTTTTAAGTATAACCCTGCCCAAGAGAAATGGAAACTTATATCCCTACAAAAATGCATTCCCAAATGTTTAGGGTGGCTTTATTTGTAGTCACCCAAAACTAGAAATCACCTAAATGTCCCTCGTGTGCAGAATGGTGCATGTGCCAACTGGTGGTACATCCGTGCAGGGAACACTACTTGCTGATAAAAAGTTGCAGGCTACTAACACATGCAGCAACACGGATGAACTCAAAAGCATTACGCTAAGTGAACGAAGCCAGAGTTAAAAGGCTGCATATTACGATTCCATTTACAGAAACTCTTTGTCAAGACAAAACCATAGAAACAGGATTGCCTCTGGTTGGGGGCGGGAGAAAGGACTGACTGAAAAGTCGTAGGGGACATCGGTGGGCACGATGGACTTGCTTTACATCTCGATTCTGATGTTGGTTACTCATCGGAACCCACTTACGGAACCTCATGCAGAACCTAGCACTTAAAAAGGTGGATTTATAAATTACACCTTAATTTATAAAAATGACAGGAAAAGTGTACCAATGCTCTGCAGCTCAGTCAGGTGGACAGATTCTTGCAGGTGTTCACTTTTTGGACCTGCTAAAATGCACCTTTTTTACTTTTCTTCCCTTTTTTGAGCTTTATCTGTTTAGAGAGACGAATACTATGGAGATTTGGTTACATTTTTAGGGATTTGTGTTTGGAGGCATTACTGAGGGGACCAAAGTTAAAACACTGTAAGAACTTGTGGGTCTCATAATATACCAATCCACCAGAACTGTATGTTTTTACCTGGCTAGAATGTAATAAAGATAAATTAGTTAATGTCTGCAAAGGACTGTGAGGATGAAAAGCACCAGGTGAGTTCTAGAGCGCCATTGTTTATGCTGAGACTGGACTGGAGGCAAAAGCATTTTCAAAGGCAGGACGTGGCCAGATTTTCTATCACTCTGCGTCGATTTTCCAACCAGCTCCCGCACAGAAGTTACAGAGCTCTGCATCCCTGTACTGAGGTGTAGACCACTCAAAAGAAGAAAGCCTCTATACAGATGCTACAGAAACAATAGCAAGGTGGAAGCTTGGCCAAGAGGACCTTTCAAAGACAAGAGCAAAGGCATGGAAGTAAACACCTTAGAAGGAAATAGAGCAAAGCATATTATGGATTACAGAACACCCTACCTTCTGGAATAGGTGTGTGTTCCAAAGTACACTGCATACTAAGACTTATTCTACTAGAAGTTTATTATGGAGAAATAAAGAATCTCTTTGTAAGTAATACCATCTGAAAGAATATGATGGGCAAGTTCAGGATTTTATAGATTAAATTTCTGACAAAAGGTCACGGTCTTCACTGGAGAGCTCTGCGGCCGAAGACCGATGTGCCCAGATTCAGGGTTCATTATCTCTTCCTTCAAACACGGTGAACACAGCTAACTGCAGCCCACGGACGATCCAGACCCTCCCGCCGCACTTTTCCTCCCAAATATTTGCATGTGTTGTTTTTATTTTTCTCTCCCTTTATTTCCCCGGCTTCTTCTCTGGTTGAAGTACAAAGTAATAGCAAAGACCTGGCCAAAAGCCAAAGAGTCTGAGGGAGAACGAGGAGAAAAGAGAGGTCTGGCGAAGCATCCAGTGGGATATTCTGGCCTTGAGTCATTAGACTTTCCACTGTAAGAGCATGACAAATGAACCTGCAGGTGTACCTGCTAAAGCGAAAAAGCAAAACGAAGGCACAGCCCTCATTTTTCTAACCTAAATGTTGAATAAAGTCATTGGAAGGACAGGTGTCTACACAACTTTGGTGGGCAGCACAGCATAGTGAAAAGTTTTATTAGACCAAGTATTTAAAAAATTTTTTTTCCTTGATGTTTATTTATTTTTAAGAGACAGAGAGAGAGAAAGCACAAGTGGGGAAGAGGCAGGGAGAGGGGGAGACACAGAAGCCAACGCAGGCTTCAGGCTCCAAGCTGTCCGGGGCTTGAACCCATGCAGTGTGAGATCATGACCTGAGCCGGTCAGACGCTCAACCGACTGAGCCACCCAGGCGCCCCTTATTGGACCAAGTATTATGAAATCTCAATTCTGCCATAAAATAGCTGGCCCACATTGTGCAGGGCATGTGGACTCCCTGGACCTCAGTTTCTGCACCTGTGAAATTAGAGTGTCTCATGAGATCATCTCTAGGATCCTTTTCTAATGTCCAGATTCTATTTGTTCCCTTTAAGGTAAAATAGCTATTGTGAACCTAGAAATAACTCCGAGATTTGTCTCTTTCCATTCTCCAATTTTTGAAACCTGTTAACAGGAAACAGTACCATTACCGATACTGCAATTGTTAGTTGCTTTATTTTTATTAAGAATGGGAACCTCCTATTGAGCCTCCACCACACCCACCATTCAAAGACAGGCCTGGATACACTTACAGAATGAATAGAATGTTAAAGACAAAAACAAAAAACCACTAGTTGCCTGCAGGCCGAGGGGACTCCTGTTAGAAGATTATTCCACAGAGAAAAGGATCCTGCAAAGTAAACCCAATCAGGAAGTGTTACGCTTGGAAGAGGAAGCGATTCCGACAACCTGATGCCCAGCACTTGGCTCTGCCTACCCGCCCAGCCCCCACAGGGCTCTTAGCCAACCTACACGACGCCATGCCTCCACAGAAGAGCAGCATCTCCAGCGTTATGTAGCACAAGCTCCTTGAGAACACCAAAAGATGGGGAGGGGAGGAGAAATGGCAGTATCTCCTGGCTGGACTGACTTCCTGGAAGCCACAACTATTTAGCCAACTGTCACAGTAGGGACCCAACCCAGAAGGGCACACCCTGAGTGGCAGGGACTCCCACAGGCAAGGGGTTCCAGTCAGGAAGGTGCTGAAGCTGGATGGACTTTGCAGGCTCCCCAACTCCAAGGGGAGGCACACAGATGGGCTGTGCGTGCGCGCGCGCGCGCGTGTGTGTGTAGATATGAAATGGTCCTGCCAACGTCCAGTTATGAGGGTGGCAGGAGGAGTGGGAAGTAATTGGTCCAGAGGACCAGAACGGAAATAGGAATATGACCCAGCAAAATTCAGGTTGGAGTTGTGTCTTTAATTCCCAATATTGCCGTAATACTATGATTTTTTCGCAGAAGAAATCATAGGAAAGGAGCTACAATTATTCATCCAATTCACTGTGTAAGTATTGAAGAGAAGGAGATATATACTTCATGTAAGTAAACACTGAAAGAAAGTCACACAATTCCTTCTCTGCTCTCAGCTGAATGCTAGGGATTTCCTGGTCTCTACTGGGAACCCAGAGGCCCTTCTCAGCCTCACCTTTCCTTTCCTTCATTCCATAGTTTGCCTTCTGTCCATCTGTATCATCATATGTTACAATACTACCTTGAAAACTTCTTCTAGTGTATACAGTGAAAAGGGCCATCCCATTCAGTTAGACATTTAGGAGATTGAGGATTTGGATCAACTCAGTCCCTAACTTCAAAAATATTTTAAGTTAGGGGCGCCTGGGTGGCTCAGTCGGTTAAGCATCCGACTTCAGCTCAGGTCATGATCTCATGGTTATGATCTCAGGTCATGATCTCAGGGTTCAAGTCCTGGGTCAGGCTCTGTGCTGACAGCTCAGAGCCTGGAGCCTGCTTCAGATTCCGTGTCTCCCTCTCTCTGCCCCTCCCCTGCTCATGCTCTGTCTCTTCTCTCAAAAATAAATAAACATTAAAACATTTTTTAAAATTTTAAGTCATATTTTATATTTTAGAGGAAACTATCAAGAAGAAATTTGATGCCTGCAAAATATAAATGCAGACTTACTTATTATAACAGAGTAAAGATCCATAGAACAGATGCTGAGCTTGTTTACAAGGAAAATTAAATCATGAAATTAGGATTCTCGTCCATATAGTTGGCATTAAGTTATTCTACTACTACAATTTCTCTCTCCCTCTCCCTCCCCCACCCTTTTGTCTCTACTCCTCCCCTTTCTTATCTCTAGGAAAACCTTCCCATAATATCATCTGACATTTTGTAAGGGCTCTAGGTCTTATCCACCGTAGTGATGACTCCCGTAGATTCTGGGGCATCTGAGTGGTCCAGATACAAGTGGCATCCTTCCATTCAAGTCAGCGGGCTGCTGAAACTCAGGAACTGGGGTGGGAGTACAGGTCAGGTGTTCCTACTCATACGTGATCCCCCCCCCCCCAGCCAAGCTACCCATTCCTTCTCTCATTCATTTCGTTTTTATGTTTTCCATCCAATCTTTTATTCAACAAATACTTTGGAGTCCAACTGTTCTTTAGATGAAATGCAAGGCACCTTGTGATATACTTGTGACTTTTATCATGTTCTACTTTATTATTTAGCTGTCCCTCAATGAGGCATGATTACGTGCCAGGAACTGGACTGGACACTTCATATGCATTCGTTCATTTAATCTTGACAGCAAATCTGTGAAGCCTGGGGGCCTTCCATGGTTGGTGTGTAAAGAAATGGGCTCAGAAGATTCAGTAGCACCTTGGTAGGTAGGAGAGATGTGTCTTCCTGACTCCAATGTCTGTTCTTTTTCTAGAACATACTAGATTACATCAGAGCTCCTCTGATTGAAGCAGAGTTCGGGGATTCAGCTCAGATCTCCCCTTCCTTGAGGAGCTCTGTAGATCTTCAGGGCTCCCCAATTTGAAAGCCATGGCCCTACTATACTCCTTTAACCCCTGCATGATTTACATCTCCTCAAAGATAAGAATAGTATCGTATTCATTGTACTAATTTCCATAGCATCTTGCCCTGGGCCATGAACTGTGAAGGGTGCTCAGGAGAGAGAGGCTGAATTTTTCAGCCCTCCGTTGTATGCAAATTTATGCCAGAGAACAGTTGTCATCCTTTATGAGTTTGCAAGGCCATTGTGTTTGATCGCTTCTATCCTTGACGATGAGCAAATTCGCCATAAGGTAAGACTTTAGGACTTAGGTTCTAGGAATAGGACTTCACAGCATCAGAAATTTTCAGAGGACTAGTCTTTGTGTGTGTGTGTGTGTGTGTGTGTGTGTGTGTGTGTTTATGATATCTCTAAGCAGAGTTGAGAGAACTCGAGTATAAATATCTAATTTCTACTCCTATTTTTGCAAAGTATCAGGCAGGCCAGTAGAGCATGTGACTAGCTATCCAGGAAGCGCAAACCGGCCTAAGAAAACCAGCCATCAGGATAAAACGACATGAAAAATTTTACCTTGGTGGCTCCTGGAGATTGGGAGAATGGTCTGAGGCAAGCTGTGGAGGGCAGACACATCTAGCTTCTCTTGTCACATGGAATGCAGGTAGACAATTTCAGAGACTCACATCTCCCTGGAGAACCCACCTGGGAAATGTTGCCCAACTGCATCCCAAAGAACCGTGGTGTCCCAAGATGGTAAGGGACAGATTCTATGGATAGTTTGGGGGAAATATTGCTACCGACCTCTGCTCTTATATATTCTCAATGCATTTGAAAAACTAAAGTCTCCAGAAGACTTGCTCACATTTACCAAGCTTCCTTAGCCTTAGAAATGTTTTCCAAGGACTACCAACCTTGCAGAATACTAGCTTTCATTACACTCATTTTTAGTATTTACATGTAGCAAAATGCGACATTCTTTAGGTATTACTACCCTCAGTCATTGACCTTGGTCTAGGAACACAGAAGTAGCCGCAGGCCTGCTTGAATTTTAATGAGTGGACCAGAGTGGACCAGGACAGGGGTTGGTAAGCTACTGCCAGAGGGCCTTTACCTCCCCCCATGTCATTACAAATAAAGTTTTATTGGAACAAACCACACCCCTTCATTTACATAAGGTCTTTGTCAGCTTTCAGTTACAAGGGCAGAGTTGAGTAGTTGTGACAGCAATCATGTGGCCTACAAAGCCTAAAACCTTACTATCTGGCCCTTTACAAAAAAAATGTTGGCCTACCCCCGGTCAAGAGCATCTCATTTCTACTTAAACCATGTTTCACAAAAAATCGAATTTTATTTTATTTCATTTTGGTTTTAAGGTTTATTTATTTATTTTGAGGGAGAGAGCACACATGCACACACGTGCACGCAGGAAAGGGCTGCCTGGGCACAGCCCCACTCAGGGTTCCATCTCACAAACCTTGAGATCATGACCTGAGCCGAAATCAAGAGTCAGATGCGTAACCCAGGCAGCCCCAAAACGTGAATTTTTAGAAACCATTGCAGCACCATTTCTACCTTCAATTTCTCTTAAGTCCAGACTCCCATGCGTATTTATTTACTGAGGTGCTTTGCCATATTTCCAGTGTGAGACCCAATTCCCAAGAACGATGGAAATAATCCATGGTTTGTACTACCCATGGGTTTAGCCTGAATGAATGAACCGATTCTTACTGGGGTTTTTTCTCTTTTCCTACTTTCGCTTTTGTTCAGATTTTTATTCCCTTCGGTTACGCCTCCTACTCTCACCTTCCAAGGCTTTTCAGTTCAAAGAAATTGTCTGAAGGACCCTCGCAATTCCCACTGGTTCTGACACAAATCACACCCTTTGCGGGACCCTCTCCAAACGTGAAATGCAAAGTGCAGGGTCTCTGTCTCCACGTGGAGGGTGGGAGGGTGCCACGTTCATGTTAACACCCAACTAACTCCAGCTCTGACTCCGGCTCCAACTCTGTTTAAATGTGCTGTGACAACACTTTAACAACATAAATAAAAGTTGAATCCCAATGCAATTTGTCAACGAAATCCCTTGGGAGCATCTTTCTGCAGAAGAAAGTCCCAGGACTGTTCCTTTAAGGAAACACGTGGATTGTGTTCTTTGCTTCTCCCAACTTTCAGAATTAAGCCCCTCCAAATGGCTTACACACTGAAGTTTATAACCTCAGCCTACACAAGTCCAGGGCAAAAAGATCTACAGCCTGCAGGCAGAGCGAGGAAGCTCTTTAAAGATGAATCATTTTCATAAATGAGTGCAGAGGGAGGTCAGGCCAGGGGACAAGGAAGGTTCCATGTGTGCCTGAGATAAGGCCCCATCCATCCTCCTCTTGCTGTCGGGTCTTGATGGGTGAACATTGCCTTGAGCTCCCATAAAACATGTTGTTTGCAGAAAACTTGCAGGTGGTTCATAAAAAAGTCCAAACTGTTACCATGAAATTTATCTCCCACTGCGGGATCTGTTTATAATAGAAACGAAGGATCTCAAATAGAAATTAAGTATCTCAGACTGACTTATATTGGCTGGGAGAATTGAAAAATTCAACCTGCTTCCCAATCGTTGCACTAAAAACGTCAAAGTATTTGTATTGATGACATCTTGACAAGATACAAGTATGTTCAAAAGAAAAATTATGTGCATTGTGTGCACAGCCCTTTATCCCCGGGGTACGAATAAGCTGGGTGAGATTTTATTGGGAGAATTTAATCAGACGACTGAACTCTTCATCACATTTTATTTCTGAAGAGTGTCAAGGATCTGTTATTTACAATTTTCCCATCTGTATGGTCAAAGTGAAAAGGGCATCTCAATTTTTTTTTAAGTTGTTAGGAGATGTTCATTATCTTGAAGCCAAACGGAGATTGGGGGCAACGGTAATGTTGGCCATAATTTGACTTATCTCCATACAGAAATGGAAGGGAAATGCTGGGACGATTCACACAGACAATTCAGACCTTAAAACCTCTGGTACTGGAAATAAAGAGATAAGTGAGGGAGAGAGGTGCTAAATTTTGTTTGTGTTTGTAATTGACTCAATTTATCACATCCCATGCACCTATACCCGATCGGTGGTTTCAAGTTGCTGGAAATAGTTGCAGACATCAGTTTCAAATTGATGAACTTAGCACGGCTAGGCGGCAGGACGGTACGCTGAGAACAGTTCACAGAATCTGAGCGTGTCAGAGCTGGAGGGGATTCGGGGGAGTCTGCCGCCCAGGATTTCAACCCCTGAGCACAAACGTGGAAGGCGATTGTACGCAAAACGAAGGCCTTGGCGCGCTCCCTCTACCGGGTGGGTGGCTGTGGTCTAGAGCCACATGCCATCACACGCACCCTCCGACCCCTCCTCTTCCCTTCACCCAGGATCAGCCCACGCAGTGGGCCGAGCGGCACCGTAGCCAATCCAACACCTTTATTTGACGTATGTGTGTCATGAGACCGGCTTTAAGCGACAGCAAGACACCAGCCACGCTCCTCCAATGCCTTCTCGGTGCCGTTGCGCCTCGCGTCTACCTGCCTCGGACCCCACACTGTGGCCACCCTGGTCACACCCACCCCCTGGGGCCCACTCTCCTGAAAGCTCCTGTGCTCCCCACCAAAATGGTGTCCCACTCCTAAGTTCAGGAAAAATTCGCATTTTATCCATCTCGTTCCATCCCTCGCTGCCTGGAAAATATGTCTAAGGTCTTCACAGTCTTAGGCCTTAAGGTTGCCCCCGTTTTACTGGTAACACGTTGAAAGGGATATATAATTCTGGCCAGGCATGTTACCCCAAAAGAATGGACTTGTAACTATGGAGCGTCAGGCATTGTGGTAACCAGAAAGGGGTATATTTGAAATCAGGGGCCTTCTCCGCACTTAAGTGGCCACTTATATATTTTTTTATAAATAAGTAGGTGTTGGGGCGCCTGGGTAGCTCTGTCGGATAAACGTCCAGCTCTTGATTTTGGCTCAGGTCATGATCTGGGGGTTCGTGAGTTTGAGCCTCGAGAGGGGCTCTGTGCTAGCAGTGGGGCCTGCTTGGGATTCTCTCCCTCTCTCTCTCTCTCTCTCTCTCTCTCTCCCTCTCTCTCTCCCTGCCCCTCCCCTACTCACATTCTCTCTCTCTCTCTCTTTCTCTCTCTCTCAAAATAGATCAACAAACTTTATAATAAATCTTTATAATAAATCAATCAATCAATCAGCGTTCGGAATGTTACATTGCAGGAATCTGCCAAGTGCCATGGCACCAGTGGTGTTTAACTGGTATTCTCTACAGCATATAACGGGGGTCTGGGTAATATGCTAGAAGGCAGTCTCGTCTGCGTCGCTGAATGATCAGTATTTGTGATTTTAAAATCATCACGTAGGTAGGACGCCATCAGCCTGCTCGTCTTGTCCTCCACTTCAAGCAGGATTCTATCTCACAAATGAGGACACGAAGTAGTTACTTTCCTAATCCTAAAGGCCTCGACGAAAAGATTTCTCCTCGAGCTCTCTCTCTCGTTTCAGTGTTCAATATCACACGCTATCGTGGAATGCTTTCCAGTCTAAGCCCCTCCCATGACAAGGCTTGAGACAAGCCCGAGACTCATTCATTCCTTGAACAAATATATACTGTGAGCTCATCCAACATGCAAAGAAAGTTTCATGTAGCCTAAAATCAAGCAAGAAGAAAATGACAAATTTAAATATTTTTGTCAGTTGTGCTATAATAACAAAGAGTAATAATTATAATACTTAGAACTTATATAAGCTTACTAACACAACCAAAAATACTATGCTAAGGATTTCATTAAAAATAATTTACTCCTGGGGTGCGTGGGTGGCTCAGTCAGTTAAGTGACCGACTCTTGATTTTGGCTCAGGTCATGATCTCCCGGTTTGTGAATTCAAGGCCCACACTGGGCTCTGTACTGAAAGCGTGCAGCCTGTTTGGGATTCTCTCTCTCTCCTTCTCTCTCTGCCCCTACCTCCTACACACATGCACAGACACACTCTCTCTCTCTCTTTAAAAAGAAATAAAAAAATAATTTACTCCTATAGCAACAGTATGGAGTGCTATTATTCCCATTTACAGGTGAGAAAATTGAAGCTTCCGTTAAGTTACTTGCTCAAGGTCATCTAGCTAGAACGTGGCAGAGCTGGGGGGTTATCAAATGAAATTTCAAGCTTTCTAAAATATTTTCAATATTTCCCACTTGCATGACCTCAAGGCACCCACTAATAATTTTTACCTAGAAGAAAAACAAACCTACTCTGTGTTCCAATGTGCCACCAACTGTCTCCATTTATTTTCAAGCTGTGTTGGTCTTAGCTCAACTTCTGAAATGGTAGTTCTCACAGGATAAGTTTATGAAGGACACTAAACTGGACTATAATACTGCTTTTACTAATCCTCTTGATATTTTGCCAATGGAGGCTTAGTGTTGACTTGCTAATATAGTAATCTGCATTGGTCCAAAAGGAAACCTTCAAAAAAAAAAAAAAAATCCCAAGACCCTATTCTCCCCTGCCCAACCCAAACGGGTGTAAGTTGTATTTCTCCCCACCAAATAGACAGCAGAATTTTTTGGTCATTTAGAATTGTTTTAATAAAATTGATTTAAGTGAGTCATTGTCCTAATTTACTCACCCATTCTCCAAGCTTTTATAGAATACCTATGATGAAGCACAAGACACATCAGAAAATGGAAAGATGAGCCCAATGCTAACCCTCTCCTCAAACAGTCTTGTGAGGGAGGTAAGATATGAGCATCAATAAAAATAACATAAGGTAAAAAGTGGGAGGGGCCATGAGAAAATAAGCCTCCAGTTTGGAGGTGATCAAATTAGGCTTTGTGGTAAAGAGGCTTTCGAGTCAGCACTTGAAGGCAGGAGAAATAAATGCCCATTCTATCAAAGTCTAGCAAAGCAAAGAGAATGTTTGATATGTAAGAACAAAAGGACTTTTTATTGAACAAAAAGTGTAGGCTGCATTAGATCTTATGACCGTCACACAAAGGAGTTTGAATTTTATTCTTGTAGAAGGAGGAATTCATGAAGGATTTTTGAACAGGGAGGAGGCAGACATTAAAGCTTTGCTTTAGTACTATTGGTTCATCTCACACCAGCCATCAACGCTTCCTGAAACAAAGAAAACACTGAATACACGTTTCAGGATTTGTTGGGGCAGCACAGGGAGTTGGGAGGAGAGACTATCGGAGCCGTCAAGGGATATTTTATTCGAGCCCAAACTAGAAGGTGGCAATACAGAGGAAAGAACAGATGACAAGGATTTTCTAGAAAAACAGTTGACATAATCAGATACCAGATCTCAGGTGATGGAGAGAGACAAGAAAGAATCCAATATGAGTCCTGAATTACAGGTAGGATAGAAGTAGCAATATCCAATAGCACAGAGAATTAGAAATAGGATTTCTAGTTGCCCAAAGCTTGTCGCTTTTGTAAATATTGGTCTGAACCTTCATAGCCCACAACGTGCATGGATTCCATCAGCAATAAAACATCGTATGATACGATAATACACAGTAGAGGCAAACATGGAGGCACGTGCATTGACGAGGACATTTGCAGATCAATATTAAAACTGTAGTGAGAAAGGACGTTTGGGGAATGAGAAAGTGAAAAACCTGCAAAACAATTGGCTCATTATTCAGAAGAATCACTTGACTCTGGCAGGTTGCAATCATTCTCTTAGAGAAAACAAACCAAAAAAAAAAAAAAAAAAAGCAAAAACAGATAAAAACAATGAAGAAGATTGAGGAATTAGGCTTAATTCTAGCCTGAGAGTCATATTTTGGAGAAGAACCATAGGAAATATAATTTCATGTATCTCCAGCCAAGATGAAATAATGGCAGCCAAGTTTGCCTCCCACCTGAAACAACGAAAGACCCAAAATGGATCCAAATGTATAAAAGAATGGTAAGATCACGTATATCAGACAATGAAGAGCAGTGATCCTTGAAAGATGAGGGGCACACAGGATGAGGTTTCTAAGAGCCCCGGCTTTCTGCCCTGACAGCTTCCAGGCCACCGTGCAAAGAGGGGCAATTCAGGTGGAGCTTGGCATAGTGTGTGAGTTGTGGAGGTGGAGGTGAGGCTCTGGGGAGAGCAAAGCAGTCCTGCTCTAAGGACAAAGTATCAGAGAAGAGACAGCTGCTGAGAAAGGGACATTTGCAGGGGCTCCCCTCTGATACTGAACTGAGTACTAATCATCTCATGCGCGTGATGAAGCAACCCAATGGCAGGAAAACCATCCAGAAGAATTTAGAAGAGGTAACAGAGCCTGGTACCCATGTAGGGTTAGGGGTAGTTCTCATGAGTCAGACTGGAAAGCCTGAAGACTCACAGGGCATTACACAGAGTAATAAACGGGTCCATCCTCAGTAGTGGGGTATAATTATTCATGGACTGTGCACTGTTCCAATTCACCTAACAAATCTTAACAGCAAGAGCCAGAGGATCAAACTGTTTCTGAGTAACTCAACTACATCTTACAACAACGTTCAAGAATGTTTACAGAAATAAAAAAATATATATCCAGCACCCAATACTGTAAATTTCACAATGTTTGGCATCTAATCAAAAAGCACCAGGCAGGGGCGCCTGGGTGGCGCAGTCGGTTAAGCGGCCGACTTCAGCTCAGGTCAGGATCTCGCCGCTCCGCGAGTTCGAGCCCCGCGTCGGGCTCTGGGCTGATGGCTCAGAGCCTGGAGCCTGCTTCCGATTCTGTGTCTCCCTCTCTCTCTGCTCCTCCCCCGTTCATGCTCTGTCTCTCTCTGTCCCAAAAATAAATAAAACGTTGAAAAAAAATTAAAAAAAAAAAAAAAATAAAATAAAAAGCACCAGGCAAATGAAAGAGAAAGAAAATATGATCCATCCCAAAGAGAATAATCCATCCATCAAAACATACCTAGAAGAGACACAGAGATTAGGGTTTTCAGATAAGGACATTCAAGCCACTATAACCAATCTATTCCATTTATTCAAAAGTTAAGTAGAAAGATAGAAAATATTTAAAAACCTTGGTACACGTTCTAGAGATGAAGACATCAATGTATGACATGGGAATCTCACTGGATGGGATTAATGACCGATGAGATGTTAGAGGAGAAAAATTAATAAACTTGAAGACATAGCAATAAAAACTATCCCAAATGAAACACAGACAGAAACGCAGAGGGAAAAACAAAAAGAACAGCACACCACTGAGCTACGAGAAAATTTCACGCAGCCGGATACGCGTGTAATTGGAGTCTCCCAAAGAAGAGGAGAGGGGAAGAAAATTATCTGAAAAAAAAATAATAATGGCTGAAATTATTGAAAATTTCATGAAAACTATAGACCGTTAGATCCAGGAAGTTCAATAAATCCCAAGCAGCAGACACATGAAGAAAATCACGCCGAGGCGGGTTATAAGCAAATTGTTCAAAACCGGTGATACAGAGAAAATCTTAAAAGCAATCAGAGGAAATGTCACATTCCACACCCCAATATTTGAAGAACGACCAACGATGAAGATGACAGCAGATTTCTGCTCAGAAACAATCCAGTGAGGAAACAGAAGACCAAATCTTTAAATAAAAATAGAAAAATCCATATGAAGACTACCACACATTCATAACATCTATTCAGCCAAAAAAAAAAAAACCCCTAAATCCTTTAATTACAAAACATTATGTTGGATGGTGATCCATTCCATCCACTATGTTGGATGGAATCAAAACCCTTAGATTCCTCAGCTGCACAGCAAAGGGTTGAATACATAATCTCTACTTATTCTTCCAGTTCTTTTATGATTTTATTTATTTTTGTGAGTAGCCCACACACCCCTACTCAAATCATAACAACCTCTACAATTTGTCATGAACTAGGTGCTCAGGGTACAGAATAAAAAGTACCAGGTTCCCAGATTTGGAGCTATCTAAAACTTGACTTGGAATCCCTTTGGGATCTAGGGACCTAGGTAAATAACAATGCAAGATACAAAGCCATGCGGGAAGTACTCTAACCTAGGGGTGGCAAGAGACCTAACGTGCCTGGGAAGAGAAAGCTACGCAGAACTGATGCCTCAGCAACGCTGAGGTCGAGGAGATCTCTCCACACTGGAAAGGAGGCCGGGAGGGATTAAGTACAGCATGTGTAAAGGCACAGGAGTGCCAGGGAATAGTCACATCACTAAAGAGAATGCAAATGTCAAGAGTTCAAGTGCATGTGGCAGATTGGCATATAAGGAAGTTGAAGGGATCCTAACAGGGTCCCCTGTTGAGTCATGAAGGGATTTCCATGTCATGTAAAGAGGCTGGTTTCCAATCTTCAGGTAGTAAGGAATAACGGAAAGATGTACTTTTAATACAAAAAGGATTTGTATTTATATATTAGAAAAATTTTAAGGCTAATGCAATAGCTCCCCTCCACGTATCTACCCAAGCCTGCCCCTCTTACGGAGATTTTAGGTAAAAGAGTAATGAGTAAATGATCATATTAGCACTTTAAACATATCACGAAGGGGGATCCAAATCTGAGAGATACCTGGAACTGGAAAATTGAAAGAATCCCTGATTGCAACAGAATGATAAGCAGTTGGGGGATATAAGGCCCATCTGAGGTAACTTCCTTTGGGGGGGAATCAAAGAAGATTTTTTTTTACATCAGCAGTGTCATTCAAATGGGCCTAAATGCTGAGATGAGGAAAAAGAAGAAAGAGCATTTCACTCGGAAGGACAAGCGTAAGAAATGGTACGGGGACGCCTGGGTGGCTCAGTCGGTTGAGCGTCCGACTTTGGCTCAGGTCAAGATCTCACGGTTCGTGGGTTCGAACCCCGTGTCAGGCTCTGTGCTGACGGCTCAGACCCTGGTGCCCGCTTCAGATTCTGTGTCTCCTTGTCTCTCTGCCCCTCCCTGCTCACAGTCTGTCTCTCAAAAATGAATAAATGTAAAAAAAAAAAAAATTTATTTTTTAAAGAAACGGTACAGAACAAGGAAGGCACTATATAATATCTCAAAATTGCAACCATTCCAGTGGGACTTAAGCAAAGGGTCCTGACTGGAGCATAAATGAGAAAGGGGCTGGATTGGACATAGGGGGACATCCACAAAGGGCCTTTGGGCAGCCAGCTAAGCTTTAGGGAACTATTGGCAATGTCTGAACAGGAGCTAGGCAGAGTGGTAGAAGATGGGAAGGTTGGGGTGCATTCGAAGGCAGGGGGCCGGGGACCTGGTTATGAAAGTGCTCGAATAGTCCAGTTGATGCTTAACTGCGGGCTGAGCTGGCATGGTAGCACTGGAGGGACAAATGCCAGAGCCATCACGGAAGCCACGTGTGCTGGGGGTTGGGAGGGGAGTTGCAGGATTTCTGGAAAGCCAGAAAGCCTCAGGCTCAAAACTTACTCGGGCCCTTTTTGAGTTTCCTCTTGTTATCCATGAACTCCAGACTGGAGTTAGTAATCTGGACCTATTCGTGCCAGCATGTCCCATAAAGATATAAAAGGAGATACACAAGTTCACAAATAGACATACACATAGATAGAAAGATACACAGATAGGCTGATACCAAGGTACATCGACTCACAGATTGGAAGGATACCTGCTTGTTATTCCAGAACTCCAGTGTGCATTACACGAAGGGAAAAAAACGTTCCCAACTTTAGCTCCAGACATTTCTAAAAAACTGGGTGATAGGTCAGAGCGTGAGTGGGATGAACAGGCGTTCTAACTTTTCCAAACCAGTTTTTCCATCTCTCCATTACCTGACATGACCAGAATAACAGGCTCGCCTGCTGTTTAAACATAAAGACGCTCCTACTTTTCCCCCAAATGCCCCGAGTCCATTTATGTGCACACAGAAATTCCGTTTTAAGCTCTCTTCCTGAATACACACGAACAGCACCGTGAGTGACATGATGTTGTGGAGTCAACCATGCTGGCTCTTGGAGCCTATGTGAAGTTCCAGGTGTTTCAAAACCTCAGGCTCAGGGCACCACACTCTTCCTAAAGCTTTTATGACAGGTCTAATCCCCAGCTGAATGCAAACAGCAACAATCCGATGGGTTACCATAGTGGTGAAGGCAGTTCGCACATTTCATAAATGCTGATCACACTTTTAAGTCACCACGTTCTTTCTTGTGCAACCTCGCTTGAATTGCTAGGTAGCTTAGTTGGGTTTATTAGTTAATGCTATATGATACATAGTAATAACAATTAATTCTATCACATTCAAAAGGAAGTAGCAAAAAGATCCTTCACTGTGGTTTAGAAAGCAGAGGTAATTATAGCTCTACCCTATAATTTCATGGTTTATCTCTTTCTAGAAGCATGCCACTGGATGGTAACAATGGAGATGCTATGCAACGTTCGTTGAGAAACCGGGAGCCATGTGAAATGGCCAAGGGACTTACGCATAAAAATGTGAACTGTTGCTGGAGACACAAGGCTAAGGAAGACCTGACCCACAGCGATTTTTACTAGACAACGGGAACTCCTATTTGAATAAAATTCCCAATCGATTTCAAATCGAGTGACCAGTATCTTCTCTAAGGTCTCCTAGATAGGAAGGTGCTCTGGTGCCACGCTAGTGTGTGGCTGTCTGTCAGAGTAACTGTCCCTCCCCTGTCCTGCTGTCCTGACACAGTAATACAAGAACTGGGCACTTACGGTTACAACCTGGGTTTGCATTTTGCCTCGTAGGCAACTCTACGATTTTAGAGGAAAGACTTGCCCCACAGAGCTCAGGTGCTCGTCTATAAATTGAGCCCAATACCTAACTTAGATTATTATCGAGAAAGCAGGTAAAAGGGCTTTGCAAACTCTAAATCCTGAAAAAAAAAAATCATTCTCACGTGTGTTTGTTACCTGACACGCTATGATCACAGGAATACAATGTATTCTATGAGAAGCACTAAAATGCTTTTCATTAAAAGTTTATGAAATGCGGGGCGCCTGGGTGGCGCAGTCGGTTAAGCGTCCGACTTCAGCCAGGTCACGATCTCGCGGTCCGGGAGTTCGAGCCCCGCGTCGGGCTCTGGGCTGATGGCTCAGAGCCTGGAGCCTGTTTCCGATTCTGTGTCTCCCTCTCTCTCTGCCCCTCCCCCGTTCATGCTCTGTCTCTCTCTGTCCCAAAAATAAATAAACGTTGAAAAAAAAATTAAAAAAAAAAGTTTATGAAATGAAAACGGTTACGCATGGCTTTCTGAACCATCGTAATTTTACATTTCGCCTTCACCCTTGCTATAGGAGTGCCATTTCAGGTGGATATTAACACGGGTGCTATTTAGCAAGGCCCTTATGAAGAAATACGTACACAGCTAAGTACAGAAATATTATGCAGTCAGCCACGGTTACTGCTTAGATGATGAAGCAAAAGACGGCTGAACCGAAACGAGCACATGTCTAGCACTGGGTTGTGCAAAACCCTTTGATGTCCAGGGAGAGGAGGTCGAATGGGATTCCCTTACTAGTCTTAGAATCTCTGTCCATCGGAACGGAGCATCTGTAGTAACGTTTGGAATACTAATGTCGTTTCCTGTTGTGAAGAAACAAAACTAGTTAAGTCTTGATGTCCGTCTGTGCCGTCCCTCCCCCCCCCCCAACATCTGACCAAGAAAAAACCAAAATGTGTCAAGTTTACGAAGGGCGACGTGAAAACAAAACCCGACAACAGAGAAAATGCTAAGAGAGGTCTGGAGTTAAGACTCTAGAAATACTCGTAGGGCTTTGGAAATGGTACCGATGTCTGCTCAAACCTGACACCAGACTTAAGCCTCTCCCACTCCCAAGCCAATTTGGATGAAAACCAGCTGCACTGGAGGTTCAGCTATGTAAGAACCTGTATTGTCATTCCCAGACCTGTTTAAGCCCTTTTAATAGATCAAGTCAGGATGGTATCCTCATAATTTAGTGTTGTGAATAGTACAAATAAAGCCTTCAATGACATCTAATCAGAGTATTTTCTTTTCTCTTCCCCTAGACCATTATTCCACAGAGGTCCAGATTTCCCCAGCCTGTCAGTCACTGGAACTACAAGCCGCCCAAGCGCATTTGAAAGCCATCGGGTAGCTAATTTGCCAAGATAGATTTAAAAGACATGAGACAGCTTCTGGTTGTGGTCTCTCTGGCTCCTACCACACAAAGCGGAGTCCTGAAGCCCACGGGGGGATTTCTTTTGCTGCTGGTGAGCTATTGTTTAAACATTGATTGCCTCTTTTTTCTATCATTCACTTACCACCCCCCCCCCCCCCCGCCTCCCCATACACCGCGCCACCAGTCACAGACTTCATTCACAGCCCATCACCTGAAAGGTACGTGCTCAACACCCTGACAAAAATGAGCCACTTACAGGTCAGCGCTACGGGGGAAAATAACACTCGTAGATATTAACTAAGCCTTGAGTGAATTTTTCTTATCTACTCAAAAGACTTACATGCTTTTTATGGCAATGAACTCAGATATATACAACAGAAAATGAAGTAATTCATGTTAAAGTAATTTCATAATGCCAAAAAAAAAAAAAAAAAGGACTATACAAATGCAAGACATTTGAGAAATATAGGGCACATCTTGGGAGGAAATAAAAAGATCCTAGCCAATTTTTCCCAGCCGACTTCAGACAGAGCAAGTACCTGGAGATTTGGGGGCCGGGGAAGGAACACAGATTTCAGAACCGGACCCAGTTGTGAGTCCTGAGTTGGTCTTGTTGGTGACCATGGACAACTTCTTTCCTTTCCCTACACCTCAATTCCTCATTTGAAACATGGAGATAATATCGTCTATCTCACAGGGTCATTGGGAGTAAAAATGAACTAATTTGCATAAAATTAAACAATCTCTGCCTTAGACTGAGCTGTCAATAAATAGTAGTCATTATTTAATTTTATTATTACTAATTGCTTTGTGTTCTGTGATCAGAAGCACAGTGGTTTTTTTTTTTCATAAAGCATAACACAGAAAAAAACCACAAAGCACAGAAAGAGCAATAATAATCGTAAACACATGTGTATAGTATCAACTATGTGCCATGCATAATTGAATCAAGAAATTGAGGCATAAAGAAATAAAGCAATTTGCCAAAGGTCTTATGGCTAATAAGTAGTGAAGTGGGATTTGAACCTGAGAAGTCTGACTGCTGAGTCTAGGCTGCTGACCTCTATACCCTAAAATAAATATATTCCAAAGGCAGCTATCTGTAATAGTTGTGGTCCTTTGGGTTGTAAAAACCAGAAGCACACCTAAATGAACTTGAGTAAGAAGAGTTTATTGCAAGCCCAACAGAGTCTCTTGAGGCCATGAAGGTCAAGTTCCCAGTCACGAGTCCCAGTCACGAGCCAGAGAGTTAGTTTTGAGTTCAGGGCCGTGCTAGGGCCTCGGCATTCTGCGTGACTTCTGTTCCCATGTTCCGATGGAAGGGTCCATCACTCCACAAAATCTTGCAAGTCTGTTCTCCCACAGCTCAATTCCTCCATAGTCCAATTAGAGATTCCAAGGAAAGGACTCGCCATGATGCATTTTAAGGGTGGTGCCCGCCTCTGAGCCCGTCAGGTCGGCCGAAGAGTCTGTGTGCCTGCGCAAACATGGTGGCCTCCATCCACCATGAGCAGAAGCTTTAGAGGAAGGAATTATTTACAAACACTTCCAAGTAGATCTTTCCACCGTGACCTTGCTTGCCTCTTCTCCTCCTCTTTGCGGGAGGCTAAGGAACACAGAAGTTGAAGTCAGTCTTTGGAATCAGTGAGTCCCCAAACCAGACTCCGTCTCTACCATCCCTGGCCGCGCAAAATCAGACAAGTTACCAAATGTCTCTGGGACTGTCTCCCCAGGTGTAAAATGGGGGCGATAATAATAAGAACTGCCTTATAGGTTTACTTTGAGTATTGAAAATATATAAAACACCTTGGCTTAAATCTTGGCACACAGGAAGGGTTCGGCAAATGTTACCTATAACTTTATCATTATTCCAAGCCCAAGAGGCTTCATAAATTTACTTCAGCCTTTTGAGTGTTGAGCCCTCCAAGCTCCTTTGTCCCCTTTCCTTCCAAATTTTTGCTTTCTCAACATCCCTGTGGTCAAGCCATCCAAGGGACCAGAAAGTGAGAACAGATGCAAAACTCAGCAGAGTAAGGCAGTGTGTGGACAAGTGTTTGTGTCACAGACACTGTTGATTGCCACCTTTTTTGTCTTTTTCCTTAGTAACAGAACCTCAATTTTATTTATCTTAACGTGGCATGCAGCTAACATTGCATTTCCAGCTTCCTTTGCAACTAATGTGACCTCGGGACTAAAGTCTGACCAATGGGATTAAAGTAGAGTTTTGTGGTTTTCCATGATGCTGTTTAAAGCAACCTGACTCTAGTTGCACCCTTTGGCCCATCTGTCTTTCTGCTTCTCCAGTCGACAGCATAAACATGTTGGTTCATGTTCCAGGAGCCACATTAGGAAATGGAAGCCATCTGTTAAGGGTGATAAGAGAGGGATAGAGAGAAAGAGAGAGACAGACAGAGAGAGTCTGAGTCCCAGAAATCTATCAAGGCTCCATACCAGCTCTGGACTACCCACTTTCAGATTTTTATTTTGCAAACACCCTCTACCTTGCTTAAGCCATTCGTTGTTAGTTCAGGTTATTTGTATCAAAATATAATAGAATATTATCCTGATGCAATAAATCTGGAAGTCTTGAATTAATATCTAATAATTGAAATGTTAGAGATACATTAATCAGAAAAGAAGGGATAAGGGGCACCTGGGTGGCTCAGTCAGTTGAGGGTCTGACTTCAGCTCAGGTCATGATCTCACAGTTCGTGGGTTCGAGCCCCGAGTCGGGCTCTGTGCTGACAGCTCAGAGCCTGGAACCTGCTTCCGATTCTGTGTCTCCCTCTCTTTCTGCCCCTCCCCTGCTCACACTCTGTCTCTGTCTCTCTCAAAAAGAAATGTAAAAAAGAGAGAGAGAGAGAGAGAATGGATAAGTGAAAAGGAGAAGATAGAAGAAAATAGATAGGATCCTTGCAGTCAGAAATCATCTTCTTCGAAAGAAAAACCACACGCTATAGGAGAGTTTTTGTTTGTCTAGTGTGATTAGCCCAAAGGGAAATTATCATAAGCTGGTACTCCACGCTGAGATACACATGTAGATACCTAGATGCCCACCAGAGACACTAACTGGCTGAATGCAGCAAGTGAGTAAATGACTTGAACTTTATCTTGATTCCTCTTTTTCAAATGGACGTCCTAAACCCGACCTTACCAAAGTAATCTGAAAATTATTTCAGACATCACCCGAAATACTTCAGTAACATCCTCACACATTTTCTTGCATTCCTTGCCAACCAATTCTGCGGTGAAACGTCGGTTTAACCACCGACACGAATTCCCATGAAAACAACGGGCAGAAGAACTCAAGGGCTCGAGAATGTCTGTAAGGTCCAGCCTGCCGTATCTTGTGACCCATGCTCTATTTGACTGATAGAAGTACGTTGTGGCTGTATAATCCTCACTCAGTTTCAAAACTTACTCAGCCTCCTTGGGCCTCTCTTTTGTCATTGGGAAAATGTTGCTTCTTTTCCCCCAAAGTGTCTTCCAAAATGTAGAAGACATTCATTCGTGCACACTTGCATTCATTCACTCATTCATTCATTCTTTCATCCATTCAATGTTAATTGGGGACTAAAAACCTCCCAGTTTCTTCTCAAGTCTTTGGGGACCACAAGTGAACAAAACAAAATTCCCGTCCGTACAGAACTTATCCTGTAGCTGGGGACACGGAGAAGAGAGTCGGAGGAGACTGTTGATTCAGTTACGGTCGCTCTGATGGTGGGGCTGTGGCCATGTGCTCTCCCTGATGGCTGGACTCGCTGCTCTGTCAGGGGCTGCCAACAGAGGGCGCCAGAGGGAGACTGCGATGGTTAGGAGGGAGAAGGCACCTGCTTCCTCCCATTTGCCTCTTGTCTTCTGCCAACTGTACCCCAGCAACTGCTCATCACCTGTCAACGACAGTTGATTCCAGAAGCTGCAAGCGATTCCAGTTTTCCGTTTTCCACACTGCAAGAACCAGCCTCACTGTACCCCCCACACAGAGACCCCCCCATCCCAGACAGGCAGTGCCCCTTCCTCAGAGGATAGAATTTCAGCTCATAAAGCCCCTCCTACGGGCCTCTGAATTTTAATAATCCCAGCCTCTTCCTTTGTTTCCCCAGCCTGCCTCACTCCGTCAGCACTGCCTCAACGAATGCCGCAGACGCTGTGCCTTCAACAACGGAAGTTTATTTTCTCAGCTCTCAGGGCTGGAAGTCTGAGCTCAAGACGCAGACAGGCTTGTGTCTTCTGAGGCCAGCCTCCTTGGTGCACAGCTGGCCGCCTTCTCCCTGTGTCTTCACGCGCTGAGTCCCAATCTCTTTTTTATAAGGACACCAGTCATATTGGATTGGGGCCCCCCTCCAATGACCTCATTTTAATGTAACTGTCTCTTTTAAAGGTCCTGTCTCCAAATAGAGCCACACGTTGAAGTCCTGGGGTTCGGGACTTCAACCTATGAATTTTGGGGAAGACACAGTTCAGCCCAAAACGTAGCCCTCGCGGCTTCCTACAGTTACCACCTCCGTGAAACCTCAGTCGCTTTTTATTTATTTATTTATTTATTTATTTATTTATTTATTTATTTTTGGCCTTTTCCATCCTCCGACACTTCATTAAGACTCTTCTATGCTAAACGCCCTCTGTTAATTGGATGATGTGGTTTCTTGTCTCTCCAATGGCTCCTGGCTGATACAGTATGTCACATGGTGATGATTCTAGGGAGGGAGAAACAAAAAAACCAAGTCGGGAAAGGGGGTAGGGAGTGCTGAGGAGAGGGTGGCTTTTAAGCAACAGAGGATGGCTGGGAAAGAATTCACCAGAAGGTGACATTTGAACCACAAGCTGGAGGAGGTGAAGGAATAAACCATGAGGCTCTCTTGGGGCAAAAGCATCTTCTGGCAGAAGAGGGAGCATGGTGATAAAAGCACTAAAATTCTTACTGAACCTTGTGCAACGCTCTTTGAGACAAGTCACTGCAGGACCCGGAGCTATTGAGTAACCCTCCCTCTGAGGGACTTTCTGTCACATGCATATCAGCAATTGCGGGTGGGGAGCTGGGCAGTACTGAGCAACTCTCACGTTAGAAAATAACAATCGGGAATTTTAGAGCTGGCCAGGATCTTGTGGTTCATTAACCCACAGTGCAGGTTTCGTAGATCTAGACCTAGAGAGATGAGTTCACTTGACCAGGTCCACGAGGGCGGTTGCGGACGCTGGGCTAGTTCCCCGCTACTAAGTTCGGAAGTCAGTGCAAGGCACCCCTGTGTGCAATTTCCACATCAATAATTGCAACAAACGTCAAGTTGAGTGGAAGCAGATGGTTAGGGACCAATGTCCACCAGGAATGTCCAGTTCTCAGGTAAGAATATAAAGCGTCATTGCTCCAACAAAACTTCGGGGGGTGTGCTCATACATCTTGGACATATATACGTAAAGGCACGGGCACTGCTTTGCAGCTTAATAAAGAAGCAACGATGATGCCATTATCACACTTCAGTGCAGTTTTTAGCGTTTCCTGGCCCATATTGCAGGTACAAGCCTAATCTTGGATTCTCTTCCCACTCTGGACCTAACCTCAGCTGCTTCTCTCCCCTCTCCGAAGCTGTCAAGAGCGGTCCCTGCAGAGGTGGCCTTCCACCCCTTGGAATAGGATGATCTTCCCTGTTCCTTCATCCGTAAGGCCACCAGGACACCCAAGGCAGCAACACCTGCTTGTAGAAACAAAGCCTGGCAGCTGACAGGATTCTGATGACAAGGCTAATAGCATGAGGAAAGGCATGGCACAAGCCACTCTGCGAGCCGTGTTCCAAAGCTCACCTGGCCAAGCTCTCGGTATAGGATGTGTATGCTTTTGCGCCATGAAGATAAAGGCTTTTGTTTTCTTTCTAGATGAGATGGCAAGAGCTTTCCTGTGCTTGTTGGCTCTGCTTTGGGACCTGAAGTACATTGTCACCATTGCACACTGACTCCTGACAGTGGACCCAGAGAAGTTAAGATGATTGCCTTGAGAAACTCAAGCAGTGCATCAAAATATCTGATACGTGCTGCCTTCCTAACCCATGGATTCCCACAGTGTGTTTGGCTTAAATGGGAACCTCGTACCTACTATGTTTTTCTGTATCTACTAAGAATTCCTTTCATTATCATTAACAGATACAGTAAAACCTTGGTTTGTGAGCATAATTTGTTCTGGAAACATGCTTGTAATCCAAAGCACTTGTGTATCAAAGGGAATTTCAAGAACCCTTGGTTCAGTTGTGATCATGTGACGTTCGCCGTCCTGTATGACTCCTATTGAAAGACCTCGCTTATTTATCAAGTTAAAATGTATTAGAAATGTTTGCTCATCTTGAGGGACACTCACAGAACAGTTTACTCGCAATCCAAGGAGGTACTGTATTTATTTATGTTGACTTATATACAAGGCAGAGGGGCAGGTAATGACAATTACAATACATAAAATTCTTAGCCTCTAAAATGGTTATCAGATAACTGAGAACAGCGGAAGCTGAAAAGACTTTGTGATTTTCTTTCTGGTTTATTTTAAAATTGGAGACTGAGGCCAAGGTGGTTGAGTTAACCAACTCAACACAAGTGGGGAGTAGTATGGATTAAGAGAAATACAAAGATTTTAGAGGAAGAAAAACCATGAGATTGTTGTTGCTGGGGAAGCTTGAGTAGGTGAACATTGTTATTTTAGTGAAATACATGTTATGCTGCATTTAAAGATAATTTCTGTAGAGACACGTTTTCACATATGTGCTACATACAGCATGGTTTTCAACTTGGCTTCCATCATAAATATAGTTGAATATAAATTCAATGCCTTTGGGAAGGAGGAGGGTGGAGGGCGTGGGGAAAAAAGCATCTTTTACTTTATACACGTGACTACTAAATGGTAACTTTTTATATCAGGAGTCCTTAATATTATAAGAAAAATTTTTAAATAGATGAACTCAAAGTGATCATCAATAAAGCTCAGCACGCAGAGAGGGTCAATCAACCCAGGCTTACCAGTGAAAGAGAAGGGCTGAAAACACTGTTCTTGAATAAATGGAATATCCAACAACTCCCAGTATCTAGAACTCACTGTGTATTCAGGAAAGTGGCCCAGAAAAAAAAAGTCTTACCAAAATAAAGAGCCCAAAGCTAAACATGATAGTCTAATAGAGAACCAAAAAAGAAAGACTCCACAACAAGACAGAGCTCTATCAGGACATTAGCCCTCCATCTCCAGGGAAATTGAATCACTTTTGATTAAATGATGATAAGAGCTGAAAAAATAATCCTAGAATTAATGTACCTAAGCATTGGCTTATGTGTGCTTGGAACATTTAAACCTTGAGTGTTAGTTGCTAACTTATCCAAATGGACTTCTCTGAGATAAATTACCAATACTTAGGTTTTATTGTTGGCATTCAGAGTTTCTTTCTTTCTTTCTTTCTTTCTTTCTTTCTTTCTTTCTTTCCTTGCTTGTTTTACTTAATATGTTTTGCTCTTTTAGTTTTTTTATTCGGTTTTGTTGTGTGCTTGATTTCGACAGCATTCTGATCACCAAGCGGATGATTTGGACAATAATATGAAAGACAAGCTGTGGCCGGCTGGGGCACCTGGAGAGTCTTCGGGAAGAAAGTAAGACTCTGGAGCTGAGCTTCAGTATTTCAATAGCCTTTCTTTCGTTGTCAATTGAAAGTGGAGCTAATGAAAATTTGGCACCCTGCCCCTCTCCCCTACTCCCTGTAAAGCCATTTTTTTTCCTTTTTTTATGCAACTGTCATGGTAGCTTTGGTCAAATGGTTAGCTACATTTATCTATAAAATGTAAACCACTACTTATGTTGTTATTGTTTTTATTTGTTCGAGTCCCCTAAATATTAAATATTGTATAATAAATATAATTGCACACACGGGATCTCATGAGACACAGATAATTCCCACTTTTCTTTTAAATTTTTTTTTTTTCAACGTTTATTTATTTTTGGGACAGAGAGAGACAGAGCATGAACGGGGGAGGGGCAGAGAGAGAAGGAGACACAGAATCGGAAACAGGCTCCAGGCTCTGAGCCATCAGCCCAGAGCCTGACGCGGGGCTCGAACTCCCGGACCGCGAGATCGTGACCTGGCTGAAGTCAGACGCTCAACCGACTGCGCCACCCAGGTGCCCCAATTCCCACTTTTTACATAGGTATTGTGTTCCATAGCCATGGGAAAACATCCAGTGCCAGCCACCAATGCCTCAGATGGTTCGGTCCATCTCATCAACTTTCTCTCTGATCTGACACCCCTCTTGAACCCACAGATGTCCCCCAGCCCACAAAAAGAGCCAACATAGCAATAATTCATGCTTTATATCCCGTTTTTTAGTGTGGGGGGGGGTTGTTTTTAATGTTTATTTTATTTTTAAGTAATCTCTACACCCAATGTGGAGCTTGAACTCACAACCCCGAGATCAAGAGTCCCATGCTCCACCAACTGAGCCAGCCAGGCACCCCATGCTTGCTATCACAGTAAGCTGAAACAGACATCCATCATGACTGGGAGCAGAGATACAAATTAAATAGACGGAAAAGAGGTTTACTCTCCACAGCTTGTAGAATTCCGGGACCGTCCCTGATCTTCCTGCTCATTCCATAGCTGTCCTCAGTCTGCTTCCTCCCTTACCGTCCAGTCCAGTTGCTGTGGTGGTAAGAATACTCCCCTACTCTCACAGCTTCCGCTTGAGGCGAGGGGGGACTGCTACAGTCTGTGTCTTGCCTCCCAATGAGCGCTATCCCTGTGCTTTGGCACCCTGCTCTGCCATCACTCCCCTCACTTCCGTCTTAAACGTGATGCCAAGTCCCGATTCTCACTTGCACCTGTAAGGATGAAGCTGCAGGTGTTTACCTGTCTAGAAGTCTCCAGAAGTCAGTGCAAATCAGGCCAGTTGCCCCTAGCAACAACAATTAATAGGTAGGAGGGCTCCAGGCTCAGGCAGTGTCTCTTTCCAATTACATGTACTCATTTTCATGAGGTGTTATTTAATTCCCAAGGTCTCATGATAAATGGTACCAATGTCATTCAGCTTTCAAACGCAATTTGTGATGGCGCTACGTAAAAAGACCCTATATTAAATAAAAATTAGTCTTAATATTAGGTCCCTCTGTTCTCTGCGCAAGAAAACTCATTGCAGAGCAATTCTCATTTGGAGTAATACATCTCTGCTTTGAGAACCATGATAGCAGAAAACTGCGTAAAAGAGAAGGAAACGGAGCTTCAAAATGTCAAACAACATCTGCTTCCCATTTCTGAGAATTACAGAGCTTTCTGCAGCCCTGTAACCCCTTAGCCCACATTGTATCTGTCCCTTCATAGTTTATGAGCTTTATCTTCAGAAGCCTTTCAGTAAATGAAACCTGATATAGAAAGTGAATCTCTGCTTTAGGCTCTCTCCAAGGATTAGGGACGAGATTTATTAGAACAACACCGTTCATGCTGTGATGCTTTAAGGTTGTGTCAACATTTCAATTATAAACCCATGCTTCCACGGGTGTGTACGCCCTGGAAAAGAAAATAATTCTTCAGCTTCAAATTTGGAAAGTGGGAGAGTCATTTGAGGTCCATGTTTGGCTCCTTCGAATTTTAAAAAGCTGCAGGTGACTGACCTTTCTAAGTGCGGAAAATTATATCCCACATACTTGTGTCACTGGGTACTTCAAGACCATCCCGCAGTCAAAGCAAAAAATGCAATGCTGAGATGATAAGTTAAATAATTAGAGCAAAGAGTCTAAATAGGATCATTCTGGAAAAGTGCAAAGTGAGTCAGTATTTTCACATGGATTCTAAGAACGAGGCAGAGGCTATTTTGTCACGTGGAGTAATCGGTCTGTCACATTATTCTTCCAGCTGTAACTTTAGGTCAACCAGGCAGCGGTGGTTTCTGCCGAGTGACCCGCAAGCCACACCCCTGCTGTCTGGAAGAGCAGTGGCTCAGAGGTCTGAGGCGGGGGGGGGGGGGGGGGGGAGGTCAAGGTCAACCTAAAACAAAGAGGTGGGCGTGTGAGTTCGTCTTTGGTGCCCTCCTCCCTTAGAGTTCACCACTCTCCGTCTGCCCCCCCCACCCCCCACCCCACACTGTCCCCTTAGCCTGTCCTCCATCCTGAATCATGGCTCTGGTTCTAAGACTATCTCCTGGCACCTTCCTTGTCACTGGGCACCATGCTTCGGTCGAAGCTTACCTGCCGTCCGCTTGACTGGTGGGGAGATAAGACAGCATCTCGGAGGTTTTTACTGATCACTAGCAGCTGCTGTGTGGTCACATGGCTGCCGGTCTCAAAGCTCTTTGCATCTTCAAGGAACAAAACCAGTGAAACGGGGGCACCTCCACAGGTTCAGTGGGAAGGTACGTTAAAGCAAGGGGTTTAAAAGCACTCTTCAATGAGGTATATGTTTTGCAATGGAGTATTACTCGGCCCTGAAAAAGAATGAAATCTTGCCGTTTGCAACGACACGAATGGAGCTAGATGGTGCGATGCTGGGTGAAAGAAGACAGAGAAAGACAAATACCATATGATTTCACTCAAATGTGGAATTTAAGAAACAAAAGAAAAGAAAAAGAGAGAGAGATCAACTAACAAACAGACTCTTAACTACAGAGAACAAACTGACGGTTACCAAAGGGCAGGTGGATGGGGGGATGGGAGAAATAGGTGACAGGGATTAAGGAGCGCACTTGGGGGTGCCTGGGTGGCTCAGTGGGTTAAGCATCCGACTTCGGCTTAGGTTATGCTCTCAAGTTTCATGAGTTCAAGCCCCCCCACTGGGGTCTGCACTGCCTGCCTGAGATTCTCTCATCCTTTCTCTGTTTCTCCCCCTCTTGCTCTCTTCCTCAAAATAAATAAATAAACTTTATAAAGAAAAGAAGTGCACTCGTGACAAGCACTGAGTGATGTGTGGAAGTGTTGAATCACTCTATCGTATACCTGAAACTAACATGATACTATGCTAACTATCTAGAATTGAAAAAAAAAAAAAACTTTTTAAAAAGCACTCTTCAAAAAAAAATTTTAAACAAAAGCACTCTTCAAGTAACATCACATGGGGCAACAGTACAATTCTTCTGTAATTAAGAAGAATTGCAATTATAATTGTAATCTCTTAATTGTAATTAAGAGATTTAATGAATTTTTCTACTTTTCTATACTATGTAGAGAGTTGCTTATAAATTAGAAGTTCCATGAAAGCAGGGATCTGCTGTTTTATTCCCTGCAAAACACCAAATATCTAGCACCTAGAACATCGTAGTTATTCAATAAATGTTTGGAAAATGAAGGAGGACTTAATGAGCGTATTAAATATCTTTTTATCAGTTCTGAAAGCTTTACAAATAAGCAACCTGCAAACACATGTCCTCCATGAAGAAAAAAATATCTATTAACATAAAGAAATGAGTATCTGTATGTTGGCATCTGGAGTGGAGTGATACAGAAGAGATCACATAAGAAATAAGGGAGTAGCTAAGAGAAATACCAAAGAGCAACGCTTGTTCTTTTTTCTGACCTTAAAGACCACCCAACCCTTTACTATGTAGAATTTGAAACTGAAACAAAGGTTAAGTTTTGTGTCTCATCAACTGCGTCTCCTATTTCTCAAATATGAAAAGTGTCTCAAAAGCAATTTGGATTTTAAAAAATAGACAGTGCTTTGCTAATCCAATCAACCAGATTGTGAGTGCCTTGAAGGTAGGCGAGTACAATTTCTTACCCAGTTGTCATGTCCACAAAGATCATACAATTTCTTACCCAGTTGTCATGTCCACAAAGATCATACAATTTCTTACCCACTTGTCATGTCCACAAAGATCATACAATTTCTTACCCAGTTGTTATGTCCACAAAGATCCTGAGTGGTGGCTTGCCCACAGAACGTGTTTGTAAAATGTTGGATTTCTTCCTGAGAATCAAGACTTTTCCATCTGTCCTCTGCGGCAAACATCTTATCCAAACTGCTGATGAACATCGGGGTCCCCCTTCCTGTTGATCTGCTCTCTCTTCCTCACAGAGGCTCAGGCAGAGCAAGAAGAAGGGATAAAGGAGAAGACGAAAGATCTTGTAGGTATCTGGATGACAGGAGGTCCGTGTCTGGGGGATTTCCACGTATTGCTAATCTCTAGTGAATAATTTTTCTGCAGCAGACCTTTACAAAGTATTATCTTTATGAAGAAAACGGTGTGTTCATTTGTTAATGAAGTCTCGTGCCACTGTCAGCAGAGGAACTGAACTTGGCTCCTTGACCCCTCTTGGCCCATCGTTTCTCTTCTACCTTTAAACAGCCAGATGGTCTCGACAGTTTCCGGAGCTGATAATCTGCACTACTCTATCCATCTTCTGTTACAGCTCTGTGGCCCTTCTGGAGCACTAAGATTGCACTCAAGTTCCCTGTAAATCTAATTCTACTGCAGTTAGCCCACAGAGTTCTAGACCTTTCTATGGAAAGCAAGGGTGCTCGTATCGTCAGAGCTGTGCCCTTCCAGGTTGCTGAAAAGAGGGAGACCCTCTATGTAAATAAATAAATAATAAACAAACAAATACATAAAAGTACGCCTAAGCGTTTACCTCCTTACTTTTAATAGCAGTTTCTTCATAAGAATAAGGCGGGGGGGGGGGGGGGCGGGAATCTCCACGTACCGGCATAATCAGAGTCTGATTTCATTCCAGCAACTAACAACAAAACAATAACAAAAAAAGCAGGGGTGCTTCTTTTTTTTTTTTTTTTTTTGTAGTCGTTTAATTAAATTCTTTCAAGCCGTGTGCAGCAACACTGCTGGGTAGATCTTGTAAGAAGAGATAATTAAAACACAAACAAACTAGTTCTTTCATTTGGAATAGCCACCACTGCACATGCTCAGGGCGGCTGGCCCTCACGGAATCCCAAAGGGTCCTTAGTATGCAAACCCAGTAGGCTTGAGAAAGAGGGTCGGCAGTTTGTTTGAGAGCTACAAACCCCTTCACGCTGGGAATCAGGCAAGATATCTCTGGAAAGTCAGACTTTTTCTGAGACGCTGCCAAAGGAGCCGGGCCAATGAAACGGTGCCTTTGGCAACAGGCTCTCAACAGACTTGCGGGGCTCAGAAAAAGAGGTTTCTCGGTCTCGGGCTCAGGTGAGGCAATCAGGGACTGCTAGGCCTTTCAAAAAACGAAATAAAGTAGGAAAAGGACAGAAAAATATGTTCACACTTGCACACGTGTTTTTCCCAAAATGCTAGTAGATTCTGTTTTCTGATGCCACGTGTGGTGTGATTGGATTCAGAGTGATGGATCAATCCCACCACGCTATTGATGGCGTTCCCAGGGGATATTCGGGATAACTGGCAACCTTACTAAATGCAGTAAGGCATACTGACCCGTGTGGGGTCCCTGCAATACCTTTAAGACAGCGCAGCATTTGCAGTGAGATAACACCTAAATTTGAACCGGTCTTCCTCTGTGGTCTTGACAAAGTCACGATTCTTTCTGAGCATCGATCTCCGCATCTCGAAATTGTTCATGATGATACCTGGACTTCAGCACAGCTGTGATGGACAGCTCCAGGCACGTTAAGAGGGGTCCCACCTTGGGCATAAGCCCTGGTATCTACAGCTTTTCTGCCCTCGAGCTTTCTCTGAGGACCTTGGAAACCACTCTGCCCAGGCACTAGCCCAGTCTAAGAGACAGGGAGAGTATTATTATCTCCACCCCAGGCTCCTCCCCAGCAGTCCTGAAGCAATGGAGGACAGGAGTCCCTGGATAAATGCCCAGCGCCCCCCCCCCCCCCACCTTGTCTGGAAGGCCAGCTCAGAAGTGGGTTCATGTGGCCTTTCTCTGCACCTGCTCAACGTGCACTCCCTGACCTCAGATTCCTGGCATCGACTCCCAGATAAACTACTGGCCTCCTAATTCTTGTTTCCGCTTCTGCTTTACAGATACTAAACTAAGCCATTTCTTCTTCTTTGTCCCATATTTGTTGCACAGCTTACATAAGGTAATATGTGGAAAGATTTCCTTGTGAACTCTAAGCGCGTGGGTAAACGTGGGTGGCCACTACTAAGATGTCGCTAGCTATTATTTCGATCCAAGCTGATACTGGAAACATTGAAATTGCATTATTACGCTATGTGTTTTCCCTATTCCAAGCACGCTATCGCTGTTATTGATAATAAACATGTTCCGGGCACCAAAAATACATGTAGCACTAGGGGAAAGTAAACAATTGAGCAACTGAGGTGGACGGAATCACCCATATCCTATCAAGTCTCTGTAATTTACTCTTGTAAATTGAGTTCTCCCCCCTCTCATCCTCCCCTGCACTTCGTGCTGAGCCTTCCATGCTCAGCTTATCCATCCGTTCATTCATTCACCAGTGTCTGCTGAATATTGCTCTAGGCCATATTCAAGTATACTCCAAGTATCTTCCACCTCAAAAATGCAAAAACCCCGAACTCCTTCTCCAGGTACCATCTTCACTCTCTTCTTCCCTTTATGGCCACACTTCCCCAAACGGTCATCCACACAAACTTTCTTAACTGCTCATCTTCCATGCCTGGTGCTTGACGTCAAACTCTTACCAAGGTCGTGAATTGCCTCCATATTAATAAATCCCAAAGGACAACCGTCTTCATTTTAACTGATTTCTGAGCAGCATTTCACGCTCTTGGCCACTCACTCCTTTTTTGGCTTTCTGTGATTCCTGCCTTCCTGGTTGCTTCTTATAGTTCTGGCCGGTGCTAGAAATTTCTTCTTACTTCTACGCTTATTTCATTCCAGGGCACTTCCAGTTGCTTCTCCTCCAGATCGGTTGAGGTCCTTCACTCAAAGCAAGGGCATCCAAAGATGGTTAACAAATAATTCAAATTAAGGGTTTGGGGTAGCTAGGAGAAATACCCCAAATCATCCCAAGTATGACTGGTCCTTGCAGACAGGAAACCGTCGGCAGCAAGCCAAGCCCTGGACACGGAAGCTGGTCCAAGAACATCCCAGGAATTCAAGGTGGCTGCAGTTTCACTACTGCTAACCCTGGGGCACCACTGCCTGGGGGATGTAGATTTGCCTCAACCACTACAATGGCCAAGAGCAACATTCTGCATCTCCTGAATCTAGACCCAGTGCCCGTGCAAGTGGCTGGGGAATCTGCACCGCACAGCCAAAACCAAGTTTATGACACCTGTCAAGTGAGGTGTTCTGCCCCCCACCAAGTCTCATGAAAGGTGGAATCCCACAACCATAGGAAGATGGCTTGGATGCTGGGCAGCCAAAAATAACGGCAGTTAGCCACAACCTTGCCCGGTCAAATGTAGTCTGAAGCTTTTCCTGAAATGACCTCTTCTCTTGGGAAATCTTACCAGCTTCCACGGCTTTGAAACTCTCTTATATATCAATGACTCTCAAATCTGGACTTCAGCTCAAGCCTCTTTTCTGAGGGTCGGAGTCACACATGCAAACGCATACTTGGGGCGCCTGGGTGGCACAGTCGGTTAAGCGTCCGACTTCAGCCAGGTCACGATCTCGCGGTCCGTGAGTTCGAGCCCCGCGTCGGGCTCTGGGCTGATGGCTCGGAGCCTGGAGCCTGTTTCCGATTCTGGGTCTCCCTCTCTCTCTGCCCCTCCCCCGTTCATGCTCTGTCTCTCTCTGTCCCAAAAATAAATAAACGTTGAAAAAAAAAAATTCAAACGCATACCTGACGGCTCCATTTGGATGTCTCATAGATATTTCAAACTTAAGAGGTCCACATTTGATCTCTTGCTCTTCATGGCCATTCTCAAGCCAGAGATGCCATTCCTGACCCCCAACTATGAAGGTCCTCGAGATCAGAAGCTGTATCAGTTTTGCTCACGGCTGTAATCCCTGAGCCTGACGTTCATTTCTTCCCTCAGTCATCCATCCATTTTTTATTTAGCCAGTCAGTCAACCGATGTGACTGGAGCACCCACCGTGGTGCCCGAAGTGAAGACATGTCCCTGCCTTCATTGGAGCTTGCCCCTCATAGAGAAGGTGCTCTCAAATGCACAGCGAGAATTACCCCTGACCTCAGCCAAGAGCTTCTCCCTCTCCCGTGACTCCTACAACTACAGTCATACGGGTCACTCTATGCCGTGCTGATCTACCTGCCTTTCTCCTGCACTGGAATATAGGTTTGAAAGCAGAGGTATTTTTTTTGTTTGTTTCTTTATCTTCAGTATTGGGGCCTGAATGCTAGACACATGGTAAGCACGCAGCCAGGCATAACTTGCCTAAGATCTAAAGTCACACTTGCACAATACCTGATCGATCAAAACGCTGAATTTAAGAACAGGATCTTGTCATCTTTTTTTTTTCCTTCTTATTGAACTTCCCACCCCCCCCCACCCCACCGCTCACATTTCCACCACAAGTGTCTAGACCCAAAGTCATTGTGAGCAAAGAAAAGAGTGCATTAACAGTAAGTCCTACCACCACCATTTGCAAACGGCTTCCAGCCGCATGTGTCTCCACCAGCAAATGCACCCGGACAGTCCCTGAGTGAGAAGCTAGCACTGGGACATGCCTAACTCCCCGAGAAACAATGTTTCCTTTTAACACATCTGTGGATTTCTTTTTTTTTAAAAAAAAAAAATTATGTTTATTTATTCTTGAGAGGTGGGAGGAGCGGGGAAGGGGCAGAGAGAGACAGGGACACAGAATCTGAAGCAGGCTCCAGGCTCCGAGCTGTCAGCACAGAACCGGATGTGGGGTTCGAACTCAGGGACCATGAGATCATGACCTGAGCTGAAGTCGGATGCTTAACCGACTGGGCCACCCAGGTGCCCCATCACATCTGTGGATTTCAAACAAATATATGTGGGACTTCTTGGGAAAAAATGGCATCAGGCCTTAAAAACACACACTGTTTGTTGCTTCAATCTGCTATGATGAAAAATTTGCAAATTATTAAGGTAACATGATTGTGATGTCTATAGTCCCTCAATCCCAAATTGAAAACCACACTCTGCCTATGAAGTTTTGTTTCTTGGGTGTACTTTCATTATAAGGCTTTAGTTTGATTATGATTTTTTAAAAATCGAACTTCGCGGACTTTGAGACTCTTCAGGAGAAAAAATGAGATTGAACATTTATTTTTTTATTTTTATTTTTAAAAAAAATTTTTTTTTCAACGTTTATTTATTTTTGGGACAGAGAGAGACAGAGCATGAACGGGGGAGGGGCAGAGAGAGAGGGAGACACAGAATCGGAAACAGGCTCCAGGCTCTGAGCCATCAGCCCAGAGCCTGACGCGGGGCTCAAACTCACAGACCGCGAGATCGTGACCTGGCTGAAGTCGGACGCTTAACCGACTGCGCCACTCAGGCACCCCGAGATTGAACATTTAAAGTCAAGTCTGACCTAGAAAATAATGGCTCTGTAGTCACTATAACTGGAAAACCATGTGAACTGTGAACGTTTATAACTTTTGAGCCATCATAAGTTTTGCAAATACTGAATTTTATTTTATTTTAATATTTTTTCAATGTTTTTTATTTTTGACAGAGAGAGACAGAGCATGAGCGGGGGAAGGGCAGAGAGACAGGGAGACACAGAACCCGAAGCAGGCTCCAGGCTCCCAGCTGTCAGCACAGAGCCTGACACGGGGCTCAAACTCATGAACCATGAGATCATGACCTGAGCTGAAGTTGGCTGTTTAACTGACTGAGCCACCAAGGTGCCCCTGCACTTTAATTTAAGGTCTGCCTGGAAAAAACGTTCGGAGTGGTTTTAGGGAGAGCAGGCTGCCTTACTGCCAAAACTTACCTCCCAGTTCAGTTGTTAATACCTAAAATTATGCCATTAAAATTGCATTCCTTTGGCTTAAGGTTTGGTTCTCCATGTAAAATGCAATTATCCCCAGGAAAGGCCATACTTAAAATAGTGACCACCATTTACCCCTAACTCTTGTCTCAGTGTTTAAACATGGGTTCAAGTAGAGAAAAAGTAGGATATGATTCTTAGGTCCACCAAAAGGAAATGAGTCCAGAAAAGAAAATCTGGAAGTTCTAGGTCAATGAAATGACATCTTTGCCTGAAACTCTGTCCTGAAAAATTAATTTTTAAAAAATTTCTTTAATGTTTACTTTTGAGAGAGAGAGAGACAGACAGAGCATGAGCCAGGAGGGGCAGAGAGAGAGGGAGACACAGAATCCGAAGCAGACTCCAGGCTCCGAGCTGTCAGCACAGAGCCTGACGCAGGGCTCGAACTCATAAACTGTGAGATTATGACCTAAACCAAAGTCGGACGCTTAACCTAATGAGCCCCCCAGGCGCCCTATGCCCCGAAAAAACAATCTGAACCACTGGAGATTGGGTTGTGCAAAGCAATCTGACTATATCTGCATGTAGAGAAGAAAAAGAAAATCCATAAGAAAATCTTCCTTGAGACATCTCTTGGAGTTTCTCTCATGACTTACCAGATTAAAATAAACAACCGATAATCTCAAAGCAAACTGCTTCTGATGTCTGTCACTTAATACTAAGCTGCTATATTTAGCATCCTTAGATAAATAAACTCATTCCTGGCCAACACCGGAATTAAAGAACCCAAAGGGGCTTTATGAAAATTCCCCTAGGTAATCGATACTTTTAACTGAGTTAGTCCTGGATCAAATACCTGAAATGAAATGTGATAATGAGCTGTCACACCTAGGAGCCAACCACCTATGGCCAAAAAAGAATCATCCAGACGTCGTCTTGCCTCAGAAAATCAACGTATCAAATATCCTGTCAAATTGCATCTTGAGCCATGAAGAAGAAAGCGGAGTACAAACTCACTGAGATATTTGGAAAGGACTTCCCCTTGATGTCACTGGAGAACTTCACCTTGGTTCCACATCTTTCTCTGGCTATAGACAGAGAGCATCCTTTTCCTGCTCTTTCCATGACTCGGTGTTTTCCTTCCCCTGCAGAACAGAGAGGGCCGTGGTGAGCATTCCAGTCACCTCCGACTGAGGCCAGGTCTCTCCACTGGGACTCCCCCCCCCCCCGGCACAACAGTCCCATCTGACGCTGCTGAACAAGGCTGATGGTCAGACTAAAGCAGACGTTCCCAAAGGATCAGAAATGTGGAGTGTGAGCAAGGACTAGTCACTTCAACATCACTGGCCCCGGTCGATTATTAAATGCTTACGGTGGTGACGCCCCACAGTGAACTAAAAAAGTTAAGTTTTCTGTTCTGGAGACAAATGGATTATTTGTGTAAAAGACCCAGACTTTGAGGCGGCCATATTCGTGAAAACCTTCTCTGCTTAAAATTTGAGGAATCGGGCTCAAAAATGATATTTCTGTATCACAGAAGCCTTGATCAGCGCTTCCTTGGTGGTGGTGGTGGTGTTACTTACGCAAACAGCATGGCGCTGAGAATAGAAAAGTTAAAATACACATCCGACCGAGCTGTCACAGCTGGGGACGAAGTACAGAAGACCAAGGTGGCCCAATTTGCCAAGTTTCTCTTTGGCACCATATGTTTATATGGTCCCAATCTCCATATGTTGAAATCCTAGCCCCCAGTGAGATGGTTGGAGGCGAGCAGGTCACGAGGGTGGAGCGACATGAATGGGATTAGTGTCCTTATAGAAGAGACCCCACAGAGCCCCCTCCCGACCTCCCACCGTGTGAGGGCACGGTCAGAAGGCGGCTGTCTGTGAACCAGGAAGCTGGTCTGAGCCAGACACGGACTCTGCCGGCACCGTGAGCCTGGGCGTGGCAGCGTCCAGACCCGTGAGAAGTAAATGCTTGTCGTTTAAGCCCCCAGCCTGTGATTTTTTGTGCCATAGCAGCCCAAACAGATTATGACAGAATTCTAGCACATGTTTTATGCTTCTAGGTAAGCTACCAGGCACTGGGGACATTTGTCAAAAGCAGTCACAAATTAGATCACTTAAGTTTTCAGGCAAGCTTGATCTGCCAATAGTTGGATGGGAACGATCTTCATTTCTTATGTGCTGAAATCATCAGCTCTAATAAATTTCACAATTTCCTCTTTCTCTACACTTCACTGAGCAGACTGGGGCAAGAACCCACTCAGAAATGACCTCACAGGATTTTAAGTGATAAGGTCACTCGGTTCCAAAAGAAAACTATAAAAGTAGCTCTTCTCCAGGTCCCAAGATCCTTTCCTTGTGCCTTTTAATCCAGATGTGTCCTACTTTCTAATACCATCCCCCTCCCACCTTCCCACCACGGCCCATTTCACCCTCTGATGCTTTCCTATTACTCCAGCCTTTTCCACTCAGAAGTCAAATGGAACCATCCGGGATTATTTGAGACCTAGACCAAGGTATCTGTGCCTTGATACGTATCATTTCCTCCGGCATGCTTAGAGCTTAAGACATTCTGGAACCCTCTGACCACCCGTTGGAGTGGGGGGAGTGGGGAGGAGACCCAGATAGCCCACAGACACAGCTAGAGGTGTTTGTGCAGAGACCTTTTCCTCAAATCCTCACAAAAACCTTTATCTGTAAGCCTAAGTGTCCCTTCAAAGAAAGTTAAATGAATTCCCTGAGGTCACATAGCTAATAAGGGCCAGTGTGGGGATCCCAACTGATATCTGTCTCTTAATCTACTGCTGATGGGCTTTTCACTCTGCCCAACCGAACCCAAGTGAATCCTTGGTGGGGGATCTTGACACTGGTCCATGAAGGTAAGTGAGACTGTGGGTCCGCGAAGCCCCTCAGGTTGTGGTAAGTAACCACACAACATCTCATGGGATCTCATGGGATTTTCTTTCCCTACCTGCGTTTTGTCTTTGTCCTATTCTAGTTTCAATGCCTTTCCATTCCAAACTAGCCTTGAGGTTTGTTTGTTTTAATGTTTATTTATTTATTTTGAGAGAGAGAGAGAGAGAGAGAGAGAGCAAGCAGGGGAGGGACAGAGAGAGAGGAGAGAGAGAATCCCAAGCAGGCTCCGTGCCGTCAGCACAGAGCCTGATGTGGGGCTCAATCCCACAAACCGGGAGATCATGACCTGAGCCAAAATCAAGAGTCGGATGCTTAACCGACTGAGCCATCCAGGCGCCCCGGTTTTATTTTTTAAATCAATTATTATTCATTCAGTCTTTAGACTAGAAACGCTCTAAAGACCTTGAGGCACCATACAGAAAATTATTGCATAACGAACAGTAAACATTTGGATTAGCAAGAAGATATAACTGAGAACATGGCATTCCCACTTTCTTCTAATCCGGGGGGAAAGGGGGAGGTTCCACCAGATTAAAATGGTCCCTTTCCCCCTATAGCTCCAGTCAGGCTTCCTGTCACCCTGACTGGATACGAAGCCATGACCAGACAGAACTTCTAACTTGACCTTCACCCCCATCCTCCCAAAATTGTGCATGTACTGCCTTACCAACATCCTGCACATACCCCCTAAATCATCAGACCCCACTGCTTTTCCAAAATGATTTAAACCGTCAAGAAAACAACACCTAGGACCTCCAGGGGAAGTTCATGTGTCCAGTGGAGGGTAAGCATGTCATGGGTCCTATCCGATTGTGACTGCTGTCTTGATGACGTCTCCACTGGAGCCCAAGCAAGAAGGGAGACTGAACCCAATGGGAACTGCAGAGTGTAGGCATTGGCATGGAAATAAGTAAAGACATCAACGGGGACTCTTCTTCTAAGTCTTCTCCAGTGTCATGGTTGAATTGTGTTCCTCCTTCTCCAGAAAAAAAAAGGGGGAGGGGATATCCTGAAGCCCTGACCCATAGTGCCTCAGAAAGGGAGCTTATTTGGAGATTGGGTCTTCACGGAGGTAATCAAGATAAAGTGAGGTCATTCAGGTGAGTGTAAGTGCAATATGACAGCTGTCCTTGTATAAAGGGACAATTAGGACACAGAGGCACACATGCACAGAACAGGGAGACACTGTGGAGGGACACGGGGAGAAGAAGGCCATCTACAAACCAAGGAGACAGCACTGGAACAGACTCTTCTCTCACGACCCTCAGAAGGAGCCAGCCTGCTGACACCTTGATCTTGGACTTCCAGCCTCCAGAACCGTGACAGACTACATTTCTGCTACTTAAGCCACCCAGCTCGTGGCATTGCGTTGAAGTAGCTAGCAAACTAAAAAAACCAGAGGACTCGTTACCGTACTCGGACAGTTGATGGTTGTCCTGAAAAAACCCAGAATTGCATTATCTTCCCAAGGCCAAAAGGGGAATGCCTGGAGAATAAATCCTCCAGCCCATTAGGCGGTGTTCCTATCCCAGGAAAATGAGGTGAAGGAACGTAGTTGATCCCAAGGGCACAAGTTAGATGCTCGCTCTCACATCAGGGTGGCCTAACTGTGGAGGAGTGTTCCGGAGCTAAAATCCATTTAGAAGTAAAGCTTATGTAATGTGGGAGGCACATATTTCTGTATCAACACGAAGAATCTGAGAAGATTCTTCACAAATGCCGTAGCGTGAGTCCATTAGGGTGCAGGGGAGGGAAGGGCAGGGAAGAGTAGCTCTCCCGTGGGATCCAGGAGACAGCTACCAGCTTGGTCTGGAATAGGTCTCCAAAGACAACCTGAGGCTTCTCATCTTCCAAATGGAGTCTAACTTCAGTTGGGATGTAGTGTGGGCCGGAGGGAGGCACGGCAGAACACAAAGATAACCAATTCAGGCATCTCAGATAAATGCCTTTACTGTGACTTTGCCCATGATTTAGTCTCTTGTGTGGCCTTTTCCCTGGGGATCTCCAGCCTGCAGGAGAGGCCGATGTCAGCCTTGCTCCATATGTAAAGTCCCCGGGGAACTCTATGGAAATGGGCACTGAGTGTTCCCTTTGGACGGAATTTCAGAACGTGCAATGTGTTCTCTTGAATCGTGACTCTCGTTAGACTCATCACCTACACCCAAAGTTGCTTAATCAGCTTGTGCCCGAGGCTTACCATCTCCCAAACAGGGATGATATTATTGGGTTATGTATTAAGACCATGGGCTGAAAAAGTGCCCTAGTGGAAAATAATTGGTACACAAATACCAGACGAGGGCATTCAGTGCATTTTTCCAGTCCTACTTCTACAGAGACAGGAGGGCTCACCCCGTGCAGTGAGATAACTTAGTTTCCACTCTATTCTTGTATACTGGGTCCTGCATCAATGTCCTGTCGCTGCTATCGCGAATTATCACAAACTTGGTGGCTCCGAACAACAGAAACGTACTCTCTCACGGCTGTGGAGAGGAGAAGCGGGAAGCCAAGCTTCTTGCAGGACCACACCCCCTCCAGAGGTTCTGGGAGCGATGCCATTGCCATCTGAGTGGGTCTCCTTCACCCCTACCTCTCTCAGAAGCAAGCACGTGGTTGCATTTAGGGCCCACATAGAAAATCCAATATGATCTCTTCTTCCTCTCAACATCCTTAAACCGATCGCATCTTTAAAAAAAAAAAAAAAGCCTAGGGTCATTTTGGCATGTACAGCACAGCTCAATTTTTAAAAAAAATTTTAATTATTTTATTTATTTTTGAGAGAGAGAGCGCCAGAGCACCAGCAGGGGAGGGGAAGAGAGAGAGGGAGACACGGAATCCCAAGCAGGCTCCAGGCTCTGAGCGGTCAGCACGGAGCCCGACGCGGGGCTCGAACTCACGGACCGTGAGATCATGACCCGCGCCGGAGTCGGATGCTTAACCGACTGAGCCACCCGGGCGCTCCAACCAATCACGCCGTTTGCAGTAGAATGTAATATCCATGCTTGTGGCATCTTCACGGTTTCCAGGGATTCAGAAGTGAATATATCGTTTAGGGGGAGGAGCGGAGGAGGGTTCATTTTTTTTCCTGCGCACCATAAGCCCGAACCACAAAGCCTAATTTAGGGCTACATCTGGAAGCCTGTCTGTCTCCTAAAGATGACCACTGCCCCTAACGAGGGATTTTCATTTCAGCCCTTAATCCCAGACCCCACATTACGTGGCATCTGAGATGTGTGTGAGATTAAGATTTCAATGTTGACATGAGTCATACCCCTTCCTTTCTCTCCTCTATTTGTAACATGTAGCCAGTGAGTTACTGAAAAGTGACAAAACTCATCCTAATTCTGATAAGAGTAGTAAGAGAAGCCAAGATTTCAATCCTTGTGTGTGCTTTTTCTTCTAGATTCCCGAGGGTTCTACCCGGTCTACGGAGGAGCGTAAAAAACTGCATCTATGAAACACCTTATCTTGTCCCTCGACAATCTACCACTGAGAAATTGTGTGCAAAGCCCTGTGTTTTTCTTCTCAACTGCAAGGAAGAGAATGAAACTTTCCATACAAAAGTACAGTTTTTACATCCCCACATGCTGGAAAGCTTCACGGGTCAAATATCACTTTTTTTCTCCAAGATTTTATAAAAGCATAGATTTTCTTTTTTACCCTCAATCCACCCAAATCCTTATCTGTCTAGAATCATGTAGCACAGAGGAAAAAAAACTGAAAGTAAGAATTTCTTTTCTTTTTTTAAGTGTTTTAATGTTTATTTATTTTTGAGAGAGAGAGAGATTGACAGAGTGTGAGCAGGCAAGGGGCAGAGAGAGAGGGAGTCAGCACAGAGCCCGACGCAGGGCTCGAACCCACGAACAGCAAGATCATGACCTGGGCCGAAGCCAGATGCTTAACTGACTGAGCCACCCAGACGCCCTGGAAAATAAGAATTTCGAAAAGCACTCTGGAAAATTCGAATTCAGTGTAAAACTTATCTTATAATTTTGCAAAAGATGATGTTTGAGGGAATTATAGTTACTTGATCTAATAGCTGAATTAAGGAGCAACCTGGGATGGAGCATAATTTAAGATTTGTTACCCAAAATGGGGGTGCCTGGGGGGCTCAGTCGGTTGAGCGTCCAACTTCGGCTCAGGTCATGATCTTACAGTTTCTGAGTTTGAGCCTCACGTCGAGCTCTGTGCTGACAGCTCAGAGCCTGGAGCCTGCTTCGGATTGTGTCTGCCTCTCTCTCGGCCCCTCCGCTGCTCACGCTCTGTCTCTCTCTGTCTCTCAATAATAAACAAACATTAAAAAAAAATTAGAAAAAAAAAGATTTGTTACCCAAAATGAATATAGATATAGATTAGATATATAGATATAGATATAGATATAGATATAGGTAATGTTGCTTTAAATATTATAGAAATATATACATGTATTTAGAAGTTTGGTTGGAGATCAGAAATCATCTGCGACACTTCAAGGGGCAAGGCTTTAGAAATTCAATGGGGCTCAACATTAGCTGTATGTTAAAACCTTCTGAGAGCTTTCTGAAAAATTCCAGTGCCTGGGCCCCGCCCCAAAACAGTCAAATGAGAACTTTCTCCAAGGGTTCTAAATGTCGAGCTAATGTTAGGAACCAGAGTCAATGCTGACTTTAGACATTCATAACCTAGAGTGAAGTGTCCTGCCTATTGTCTGCCTGTGGGTGTCGAAGAGTACACAGAGAAAAGACTGTGCGTGAGCAGCGAGAAATAGTAAATAATTTAAAATAAAACGGTTGTAAGGGAAGGCAAAGAGGGCCGCCAGCAGCCCAAGAAATGAGGGAATGGCTGCCAGGCAGAAGGATTGTGAAATGATGTGCAGTCCCCTATGAAAATGTAAATCCTACTTAAATCCTTTATCACCCAACTGTGTGGGGACCAGGGAGCTGGCTTTGCGAAAATATATCTTTGGAACTTCTTCCTAGAAGTTTCAAGTTTGGGGGAAGAAAGATGGCAACAGACTGAAATTCCAGAACTGGATAGTTAGGAAAATCCTCCGGAGGTGTGTGTGTATATATATATATATATATATATATACACACACACACACACACACATATATATACACACATATATATACGTGTATATATATATGTGTGTGTGTATATATATATACGTGTACGTATATATATATATACGTATACATATATACGTACATGTATATATGTATACGTATATGTATGTGTACGTGTGTGTGTGTGTGTATATATATATATATATATATATATATATATATATATACATATAAATAGGGGAATCTCCACAGAAAGTCCTTTTACCAAGCTGTCCGTGTTTGTGTATAATGCGGTCATCACTCGTGTGTATTCCTCTGAGAGTTGCTCAGTTGAAGTAGTCATAATCGGACGGCAACTCCTCCCAATTTCCTGTCATCATTTTCTACATATCTACCATCATCATTCTTGCAAATGAAAGAAAAACAGCTAAAATTATTTGAAACTGATGAAGGGCCTTTTCGTTACGTGAAGTTTTTGCCTTTGATTTAGCAAATTGCTTAGATATTCCTTGATTCATATCAACATAAACTGTAAACTGTGGCCTCTATTTCATTTTCCCGGGTTCCTCCCCCTGGTCCTTGATGTTCTCCAACTCTCATCCAAGGTCTGATGTGCTAATTTGCTCATCAGTACCCACTAGCCTTCCCTGGCTTAATTAATAAATATTTGCGACAGAAGCAGGGTAAACAGAAGTCTAATTCGTGAACTTGATCATTGTTTATCCCCCCACCATGACCCTCACTTGAAGCCATGGTCCTGAGTCTTATCAGTAGGCACTGTTTCTTTTTTTTTTTTTTTTTTTTTTTGCCTCGTTATTTGCATATCAAATATATCATTTTAAGCAGACTGCTCACAGCCCTTGCTCCCGGGCAGTTACAGACCCAGTTGCCCACTGGAGCTGCAGAAAAACATCTGTAAACCACTGTGATTACAAGAGAAGAAACGGGGGCAGGGATTATTCTTGTCTCTCATTCAGACTCCGTCCTCCAGAAATCAAGATCTTCTTCGCATCCTGCTTTTGTGTGCTTAGTTGATTGACTGATTGATTCGTTTTTAATTGGAGGACCTACTCTCCTGAAATCAGAATGCAACGCAGGATCCTCCAACATCTAAACTTTGAATTTCCTGTCCCCAAAAGTTCACTTGACCCCTAGGGACGGATGCCTCAGCAGATGGGAAGGGGGATTCGGCTGCATTATCATTATGGAGAACTGGGGTACACTGGGAAATCGCTGGGCTTCCAAATATCTTCCCTTGAAACAACTTCCCCTAAATTCCAACCAGGATGATGGTAGCTACTGCTTCAGACGGAGTCCCGTTGTTTTGTAATGCTCAGGAATTTGAAGGTACAGGATTAGGAGAGCTACCATAATTCCAGCCCTATCATTTGGATTTGATCTGCTGAATTTACCAATCCCCCCCCGCCCCCGCCCCGACCAGAATCCACCTTCTGTCATTTACAGGACACCTTGCGTGTGTTAGATTATTCAAATGCAACTTTCAAATCTCTGATGGGGTTAACGGTATTTCAAAGATTTTAGAATTGTGTTTCAAAGCTGTTTTATTCGCATGACCCACTTCTCTACAGAGTGTTTTGGAGACGTGATCTTCGGGCACTTGAAACCAAGATAACCAAGCAAGATCCAGCCCTGAGGCTGACGGCTGGCTTTTAAGAGCTCCACACAGAGCCCCCAGGAGCAAGAATAACAAGGAAAGGATACTATCATGGGCTACATTAATTATGTACCTAAGAGTAGCATTGTCTTCTTCCTCAAAAAAACTAAGATATCACAACGTAAAAGCCATGTGTCAGACCTAGTCAATGTACTAAATGAACTAGGCAGGAGCGCTGGAAAACAGTACTGCGGTTCTTTACCGAGGGCACGATCACATGGTACAAAGAGCGCTAGAATTGAGAGGCAGAAGGGCTGAGAATTATACCAACTCTCCCACCAACCGTCCGCCATTTGAGGAAGGTCCATCCTGTCTCTGAACATCTATTCTCCCATCTGTACGAGGATATGATTGGATTACATTCACATGCATTGAACTATGCACGTCAGAAGTGTTGCCAAGTGTTCTTTTAAAACATTTATGTGATCAAATAATCTGGGGGTGTCACTGTATTTCTTACACACACGTAATCGTGGGGATTTGCCATACGCATTAGTGTATCAGGTACATCCTTGAGACATCCTAATAAAGCTTTACAACGAATAAACCAACTTAACTGTGGTTTCCCAAACATATTTTACCAAGAACCCTCACTCCTATGTGTGTTCAAAACAGCTTGGCAGAGCCGGACAAGATTTCTCAAAGGGCCCTCCAACTGTGATCAGCCCCGCCTGGAGTCAAATAGGCCAGGCTCATTAAAGGGTACAGCCGAACGTTGCGCTTGTAAGTGGCATCTCAGAAACCAGACAGCCCAGGTTCCAAACCACAGCTACTTTACCTCCTGGCTTTGTGACCTTAGTCCCACTATTTAACGTTTCTGTACTTGGGTCCTTCATCTGGAGAGCTGAGATAGCAATGCGATCTATTTCATAAGGACATTATGAGGATTGAATGAGTTAATAAAATATATCAAATGCTTAGCAGATTACCTAACGCCTAGTAAGTGCAGTACAAGCGTTAACATTACTGCTGCGATATCACAAACCCTTGTCAGATGTAAGAATCGAGAAGGAAGAGCAACGTGAAGGGAAGGGACATTGGCTGAATACCTACTGTATACATATATAAAATCTCATTAAACCCCCACAAAAAGACTAAGATCAAAATATAATCATTTCGTTTGACGGGTCAGTAAAATAAAACTCCGAGCCATTAAGGAATTTGCCCGATATTCCTCAGATATTGACATGAAAACGCGAAGTATCCCTGACTTCCAAACGCAAGTTCTTTCCACCATATTCTACTGCCTTAAGGGTGAGAGGTAACAACCTATCATTCTAGAGATAAAGAAATGAGTCAGAGAAGCGAAAATATGCCCTAAGATAGCACAATAAGATTCAAATTAGAAAATAATCCATACCCTGTCGCCCAACCCTGTAATGTGTTCATTACTAGAAGCCCAAATGCAGAAGGACATGGGCAAAGGGAAGAAGCAACTATCACTAATTTTGATCTCGTGGCAATTTTTTACATTAAGATTATTTTGTCTCTTCATGGAGTACCTACTGTATGTATTATGTCCCATTTTAGTGGAGATTTTGCTCTCCCCTACCTACCTCAGATTATGTTTTTAAAGAAGCATAGACATTTAAAGGTCAAATTAATTCTACCGCCTCCAGAAAGGATTGGATCAAAATAATTCTCAAACGATAATCCTTTACCCTATTCTACTTTTAAATATTCAGAGAGGAAAATTCTGTGACTTTGGTAAAAAAAAAAAAAAAATCAAACATTACTAATATATTTAAAATTTCATAATATGCAAGGACCTTTGAGACGTTGGTGAAAATAAAAACACATTAATCAAAAAAAAAGAGAGAGAGAAAATGGAATAAGAAGATGAATTGATTTTCCATGATGAGGTGCAGTATTGTGCATTAAGACTGAAATTCAGGACCAAGGACTTGGGGAAGTAATTTATGGGATATTAATCTTCCCTTTTAGCAGGCAAGGCACAACTTAACTTAGATATGTCTGCTGCATCCAAAGTTTTAAAATATGGGGTCAAAAAATATATCCCTGCCACGTATCCCATCCTGCCATTCTGTTGGGTTCCTCTTATCACTCAAACTGGTTTTTCACAGCAATGTCAGAGATGATAGAGCTTAGAGAGATTTCCATTTTGCAAGTAAAAGAGGGCAGACAGGTTGTGTACAGCCTGGCGTGTACTTAGATGGAGCAGCCAGCCGCTTAATCCCCATCATCAGAGCCACCCTGGGACCACAGGGCATCTGATCCAGCGGGCAACGTGCAGAGAGAGGGAGGGGCGCTCGGAAGGCTTCTCAGCATCTGAAATTCCCCCTTTCTGCTCCGTGAGTGAGAGAAGGAAGGGATGGTGGTACTGCTCTGATTTGGGTGACAGAGAACAATCTCTTTCCGTGCGAGTTTACGATGATGAGAAACCCGTACGGGGATTGACACGGGACTCCTTTTAACCTGTGCAGCAGATAAACCAGAGGTCTGTCGACAGGACATAGCTAGAAAGGCCGACAGTGTGAATTTGGGAGGACAGATGCAAATGGAGGAGGGGGTCCTTGGCAAGTCCTATTTTATCCCTTTGCTTTGCTTTCAGGGATACACTCAAGGGCATGAGAGGATGGTCCCCTTGCAAATGCAGAAGGCAGTGCCTACCTCAAAATGGTTTGGGGCGCCTGGTGGTTGCGCTTCCAACTTCTGCTCGGGTCATGATCTCACGGCTCATGAGTTCAAGCCCTGGGTCAGGCTGTTTGCTGACGGCTCGGAGCCTGGAGCCTGCTTCCGATTCTGTGTCTCCCTCTCCTCTTCCCCTCCCCTGCTCATGCCCTGTCTCTCTCTCTCCTTCAAAAATAAATAAACATTAAAAAAAAATTTGTTTTTAATGTTTTGGCCAAGTTTGTACTTTGGGGGCTAGCTCTCCATTCTCAGAGAACCAGTACAAGTTGGGGCTTTTTCCCTCGGGACTGACAGAGATAAAGGTTGATCTCTGTCCCTGGGGCTGAGACAGAAGCTTGCTCACCAGAATGTAAAAAAATAAATAAACGGAAAATTCCTGAGATCCTAAGATTTTTGTGATGCAAATCCAAAGGAATTCTCCCACCTGGAGATTCCTGCCCTTCCCTCCCCCCCTCCCCACCCCAGGTCACAGTTAGAGGCAAATGCCCAGCAAAGCGGTGGTTTCTGGGAGAACTACGAGGGTGTTCGCTTAACGTCTAGGATCTTTCCAAAGCTGACCTTCAAATGTACACTTGAATGAGAGCAAGACAGCTAGGGGCTGCTTGCAGTTCTCCTCGCGTGCTTAGTTCTTACCAATCTTATCTACCACGCAAAATAGCCAAATCCATCCTGGGAGAGACATCTTCCCCATCTGTCTCAGCAAGGAATACCTCGTATTTACAAACCGCCGAACAGAAATGCCCATTAGGAATCTCTCACAAGCATTAAAGAGGAAGGTGAGCTGAGAGTACACAGTTCCTAGGCTCTACTCTTCAAGAAAATCTAGCGTGTGTTGTCATAGCCTGAGACATTGAGCCCCAAATGCTCTTTGCACCCCTAAGATTGTCCACTTTGTCTGTTTCTCAACTTTGAACCCTCTGTGAAGATGCCTAAGCATGAACTCTTAGTGTATCACTTCCGTTTATAGGAAACAGTTCCTGACTCCTTTTTCCACAATGAAATTTACCCATGCAGAAACCTTTCCTTGAAGGGCTGTCTTAAAAGAAAACTCGGGTGCTGACATAACCCATTTGTGTGTGCAAGGAGCAGGCTTTCGAGAGAGAATCGTCAGTTAGAGTGTGCCATTTCAGAGTTAAAACAAAAAAGAAAGTTCTGCAGCCCCTAAATATCTTTCTCTCCAGTGTCCCAAATACTTATGCAATGGAGAAGGCTCCAGAAAGCCCCCTTTTACATGCAAATATGTTTTTACCCTAAAGGGCCCCACATTAGTCCATTATCACATTAGCAGATTAGTTTATCAGATTAGCAGAGCACAGCCCTGAGGAAAAGAGACACAGGACAGGTAAATTTAACCAGGCATACTCTCCTCCGGGAAGAGGGAATGGAGACCAGAGTCATTTTCCAGGCGGGAAGCTATCAGCCCAGAAAACCAAGACACCAGAGAATCACATGATTGTCAGGTTTCCATTCCCAGATGCTTGCCCCCGGGCACCTTGGACTCCAGCAGCCTGTCTATTGTCCAAAGCCTGCACTCTGTGGGTGACTCCTGGCTCTACGGCTTTCCAAATTAACCTCCACTGTGCCTCAGTTCCCTTATCTACACAATGGGAATAATAATGGTACCTACTTCATAGGGCTATCGGATTAAATATTGATTTAATTAAATGAATTAGCCTATGTGGAGCATCTAGAATAGTGCATGGCAAATAGAAGTACTACGTGTTAGCATCAAGAGTCAATAAACGAGCCAAAGATCCCATTTGTGTAAACACACACGTATGCATTATAGAGAAAGGCTGGAAGAGTATATGCTGAATGTTAATGACTCCATGGTTGAAATTGCCATTGATTCTTTTCTTACGCACCTACAATTTAAAAATGTAACACCGAAGGATGTGTATTGGCATAAGAAAATACTCATGATACAGTACAGGAAAAATTAACAATGCTGAATTAAACTTCCTGTTTTACTACAAATAAATATAGTTTTATTTGACCAAAAATAACAACATGTATATTTCCAAAAAAAAAAAAAAAACAAAAAAACAAAAAAGGACTAACAATGGCCTTCCCCACATGACAGGATTGCAGAGACTCTTAATTTCTTCCGGATGTTTTTACACATTTTCCAAATCTTCAATAACAAACACATGATGCTTTTAAAATAGAAGAAAACACCAACTGTTATCAAAAATAAAGATTAATCATGAGAGTTCCATTCAAAAAATAGAAAAGTTGAGACTGAAGCAAGGAATGAAATTAGTAGAAAACCCGCTTGACCTCATTGCCTTTCCTCTGCTCAGAGTTGGCACTGAGCCATGCCCAAATTGGATGTGCCAGGACTAAGGAACTGTGAGAACCAAGAAAGAAAAAGTCTGGAAGAGGCTTCAAGATGCGGGACAAGAGTAGAGCTTAGAGCTAACCGTGAGTTCCAGGTAAGAAGTTCCCTACCGCCATCCAGGGCAAGTGTGGAAGGGCAGAGCCGAGCTCCTCTCCTCCCAATTTTGCCTGTAGCCAACCAAAAGCACATTTGCAAAACCAAAGTACTGAAAGGACTCTTCTTCTTACTCTTAGAATTTCTGAGGAAGTTAGAGAGGAAAAGAAATAGGAGTCGCCTTATTTCATAAGTAAGGAAAGTAAGACCCATGAAAATAAAGTCAGTAAGTTGCTCCAGAGTCAAGAATGAACACCCACAAAGCCAGTTCCTGGTGATTATTTTGGTGGCAACAGGGAGGAGGGAACGATCTTCTTTTCTGGCACTCCTTCCAGCCTCCAGCTCCAATCTAGTAAACTTGTACATATTAAAGTATTAGAAGCAGAATGTGTTAATTTACCAAGGGAGATTTGGATTTTGTAAATCCTGCTGAGTATACAGGAAAATCTAATGCCAGGACACGAATTGCTCATGGCGGCAGCCTAAAAATCAAAGATGCGAAGGCCTGAAGTCACTTTCCCAAGACTCTTCAAATCAGGCAGCAGATCCATTGCTTGAGATACGCCCAGGACCCCAATATCAGTCAGTCTTGTTTCTTAAGACCACATCTCCATAGTAGGGTGTGTGTGTGTGTGTGTGTGTGTGTTGTATGTATTCCTCAAAATGCAAAAGGAAGGAGAGATCCAAGGGTGGTAACAGGAAAGACTATCGCATCAAACAGACCTGGGTTAGAGTCTAGATCGCTCTCTTTTCTTCCTGAGTCATTTTGAGAGAGCTGCTCACCTCGCTACGTCATGGCAAAAAACTACAGACAAGTAAAGAAGTTTTCTTCTCAGAGTCCTACAACCTGTCGTAGTTTGGGGCGGGTGCCGGGAGTTCCCTTGTCGACCTAGGCTTTTGGGAAGGAAGGGAACACCCGCTTCTGCAGTGTCGTCCGGCCTCCTGACCGACCTTAGCTTCCTGATCACCCATGAGCATCCACCTCTCTGTAAATACCATGTCTAAGAAAGCCATGAATCCAATATTAAGTGGCCACGTATTTGAAAACAAAAGTTGCCTTAGGAAGCAAGTCTCTAGTTCAGGAAATACTTACTCCATGCCTAGTATTGAAATTGCTTTGAGAAATGAGGTACAGGGAATGTTTTTTTTTTTTTCTTTAAAGTATAGTATGTTTAACCCAGGAGCCCAAACAAACATCATTTTCCGAGTAAATCCGCGGTGCCGGATTCAAATACTCCTCGCCACAGTGTTGCAATCTAACCTAGACACTTGGTGGTGAGTTTACGGGCCCCAGGTTCGCATCCAGCTCTCTTCTGGAGAACTGATTCCTACACGGAGCAATTGTTTTCACTCACATCTTCCTATGTGTCTTCAATATAAACACCCCCCTTCACCCTGCAAGTCCAAACACCCCGTCCCTACAGTTCTGCCACCCCCAGAAAATGCAAGAGCATTTCTCCAAGTCCCAGAACTCCACAGCTTTGCAAACTTCCTGTGTCAAGCGTGGAGAGGGGGTGGGGGGGGGGGTGGGGGTGGGGAAAGGACACTGAGTTCCTCTGGAGCCCCCTCCTGACATTTCCAGACTTATTAGCCGGTTTTCACACTGACTTCAATCAACCTCTTTAATCCTCCAAGGAAAGAGCATTTTTAATTCACCGATTGGCCGATAAGCTTGAAGCCAAAAAATGATTTACACGTAGATGAATTGTACTTTACAAGATGGAGTTTGGAGCATTAGCCGCGGATCTGAATTTCCTATCTGTCATTTTATTTGCCACATTCATTTTTTCTCTGCCATTACCCTTGCTGATTGTGATCTTTCAGCGCTATTGGGCCCCTGCTTCCACAGTTTTTAATCTGCCTTTAATCCCATAGATTTTAAATATTCCCGGCACCGAGAGACTGGAGGCAATTAACTGCCCTTCTGATGCTCTCCTTATCAGTTTCCTCCTTGTATCTCCCAGAAGCAGCCTCAAGACACTTCCAGGCTGACAAATACTACCCGCATTTCAGATGAAGCATCCACTGCCAATGGGGAGGTGAAGCCCAGCTGTGCAGGCTGACGTTGAGCAATCACGGTCCTCGCCGAGGAGGAAGCGGGCCGGAGAGGTTTGGGGGCCGCGCGCGGCACCATATGCTGGAGGCCCCGGGTCCCGCGCCCTGAAACAACGGCCTCGCCACGTGTTTGGCGACTTGACAAATACGTGACCCATCCCATCTCTTCAATCTGATCGCCGTGTTTAACCAGAAAGCCGTGTCCAGCTCTCTGGCTTTAATGAAGGATTCGGATGGGATGTCAGACGGAGAATCAGAGAGAAGAGCTCCTTGAATCTGGCTCCAGTCCCCTCCCTGGCTCTTGTTTAATTTCGTGCTCATTTCTGGTTTTTAACGTGTCACGCTTAGGAGCTGCCCCCCGGATTTCCCAACCACTAGTTGGTAAAGTTTCAGCACCTCTGACCGAAGCCCAGTCAGACTTGCACGAAGTCAGATGCTCTGGCAGAACTTCAGACGTCATCCTGCTGTGTCAAAGGCTCACAGGCTCTGAGTAGACCCGAGGAGCCTAAGCAGGGTGAGCCGCTTAGAAGGAACAACGTGACTCCCGAAAACCCATGTGCTCTGTCCACTAGTACATGTGCATTTAAATACACCCTAAAAAGCACTAGGACTCTAGTTAGAGGCCACCCGGAGTCCTTACCAGAGCGTCGCCCGTCTGGAAGTGCTCTCCGTTGGCCTCTCGCGGAAGACAAATAAGTTGGCCTGTGTCACTGACCCCTGTCACTGATTCCTGAGTAAAAGTTCGAGCCTTTCACCTTTGTCGTAGTTGGGTGTTCCAATGAAACACCGAATGCAGAGCTACGACCCAAAAAAGACGGGGAGAAGATATTCCTGACACCTCCAGGCCCCAGAACCCTGAGGGCCCCAGCCTCCTCTGCAGACACAATTATTTGGTAGCAACCTGGCTTGTAAATGACTGAGCTACTTGGACTTTTCGGGAGAAGGATATGCACGTCGGTTGTAGGTACAGAAAACACATCCGAAATTCTCGTACATTCTTACAGGGAGGTCAGGCTGCCATTAGTTCACGTCCACCGAGGGGACGGCCTTGGTCGGCACATTCTTCCATGACCTACTCAATCGTTTTGGTTGCACCAAATGTGTTATGCCAACACCTCCTGGTGGGTACGCCCGAGTGTGTCCCTGACGGAGAAGCTCTACCCCTCCCGCAAGTGGGGGAAAAAACGATACAAGTTTCTGGCTTCCCTCAGTGAAAGGGTTGGGCCCCCCAACCAAACGATGTTTGCTGGGGATGAAAAACAGGCGTTCGATAAACAGGCCACGGTGCATCCAACCGGCGCTCTGTGTCTTTTGGAAGCTGCTCTGTTTCCTCCAGTACAAAAATCACAGAGGGTTACGTCAAACAGGGAGAAAGGATACGGGGGGGGGGGGACAACGCGTTACGTGCATGTGGTTAATTGATCAACTGCACTTTCTGCACTAAGAGAAAACGGCAGGCCCTTTCGGGGAGGCCTCACGGCCACCCCAGACCACGGCCAGTGGACGGGTACGGGCGGAGCCCAAAAGCGGTGTTGAGGCATTGTTTATAAACAACGCCCAGCACCGTAAACAAGGGAAGCGTCAAGAGAAAGCAAGTGATGGGGAAGAGGCCAGAACTTGGTTACAGAATGGCATCAGCTCCGGGCAGCAGCTCTCACTGTGTTGTTTTGCTGTGACTTGCAGCTTTGCTAAAGCATTTTAAAGATTCTTGCGGGTCTTTTTCAAGCTGCCAGCTCTAGCCTACGAATTATGGTAATGTGCCACTTCTGAGCCCTCGGCAGGATTTGCAACAGAGAAATCACATCAGCCTATGCTGATTAACAATTCCATTCCATCCAGAGATTTATATAAAAAAACTATCTTACATTTTGCTTTTTAATAAGAATGATCGCTATCTCAAATTGAGTCCCAGCAAATTTTAATAAAGGCCCAAGGTTGAGTGGCATTTTGCATGCTGATTTAGCTGTGATTGCTGGCTTTTGATGAGCACTAGCCTGGCATGCATAGCTCTCCTCAGAGCAGGTTTAAAGACCAGGAGTAAGGAAAAGGATAAAAATAAAAACTTCCAACTAAAATTCGAGGTCTTTTCTTTCTATGATTGATTACTAAATAAATACGAACATGTATCTTTGGATTCAGCCTGAGAGTGAAATTCCCTACAGCTAAACAGCTGTTTTTTTAATGGCTTTTAATATACTAACCTGTCAAAATATGTTAACTTTGATGACTGCAATTATTATTTTAAAAGATGTTATCCATCTGTTTATCTGTCTTCTCCCCCGATATTTCTTCTCAGGTCGAATGGAGAATCACAAGCAACTCACGTTTTTTGTTTCCTGAGAAGTAAACTGTCAATAAATAAGTATCTCTTGGGGGGAGGCATTCTTCTTTGTTAAAAGAGAAGGCACACTAATTGTTCTGAACAATAAAACTAGATTTTCAACCTTTGCCGGTGGGCGATGAAAGAAAGACGGCTCCACGAGGGCGAAGGTTATACGGAAGCAGCAATTATGGATGTTTGGGGATATTTTTCGTACCTTAAAAAACTAAGCAAATCAGTGGTTATAGTTTTACGGGATGGTGTTACTGCCATGTTGTTGGATGGCATTTGTCCCCATTGCCGCTGATTTTATTATTTTGCAGATGGATCGATGTACGCAATTCCACACCGCCATGAAAGTCACCCCCAAACAGTTAAGGGGACATTCTACTCATGCTTGCCTGCCTCCCAAAGACAGGTTTGATTGACCAATGCAGAGCAGGAGTTTTTTTTTTTTTTAAAGCTAAAGAATGCAAATGGAATTCAGCTCATTAGCCAAAGATCAAATTTCACCAACTAGGTAGAGATCCTGACCTAGAAAAATGTTACAACTAAATCACAGAAAGAACTACATGTCGAAAATGCATAAAACGGGTTTCAACAGAATGTTGGCAGGAAGAAAGTACCTTTCCAATAGGCAAGTACTTCTTGGAAATAGCATTTTCCCCCACAGAAACCCTTGTCTAGTCCTTGTTTTAAAGGGTACAACAGAAAATGAGCAAATATAATGTTCATTACAAAAGAAAGTAATCGCATGACTTATTATGTAATAACTTAGCTATCCAATATTATCAAGGAATTTTCTAGATAACTGAAGTCTATCCCTCGATATTATTGTAACCACCTACAGTAGAAATTTACTTATAACTTTTTTCATTTTTACACTTTCTTTTAAAAAATTCTGGGGGCGCCTGGGTGGCGCAGTCGGTTAAGCGTCCGACTTCAGCCAGGTCGCGATCTCGCGGTCCAGGAGTTCGAGCCCCGCGTCCGGCTCTGGGCTGATGGCTCAGAGCCTGGAGCCTGTTTCTGATTCTGTGTCTCCCTCTCTCTCTGCCCCTCCCCCGTTCATGCTCTGTCTCTCTCTGTCCCAAAAATAAACGTTGAAAAAAAAAAAAAATTCTGGGAAAGTTAACCACTTTTGTTTCAGTTACTCATAATGCTCATTTCTGCAATGTTGTAAATACTATGTGAATGATGAATAATGATAACATAACTATTATATATGATTATTCACTTGCTCAGTAAGTGTGTATTGAGCTTCCACGATAAGCCCAACACATTGCCAAGTCCTGGGATACAGTGATAAAGAAGACATAAGTCTTCTACGGTAGCTTACTGTCTACCACAGGAACAAGGAAGAGAGACATTTATCGCACAGGGTGATCAATGCTGTGACAAGGGAATATACTGGGTGTTATGGGAAGCCACTGACTGATGAGAAGGGAATCAGGAAAAAGATCGATAGTAGCTAAGTTAAAAAAGAGTGGAGATCTTGGAGTTGAGAAAGCAGAAATATCAATAAATCATAGTACCTGTAAGTAGCAGGATATTCAAAGCATTTAGCAAATATTTATGAACATCTATTATGTGCCAACCACATTTCTACATGCTGGACTAGAGTCACGAAAGAGATAGTTAGTCCTGGCTCTCATGAATGTTACACTTTGATAAAGAGAGCCCCAAACCAGCATTTCTTAAAAGCAAACTTGAATCGTTACATTGTACACAGGAAACTAACGTAACACTGTACATTAAGTATACTTCGAATAAAAAAATTTTTGGAAAGCTACCAAATCCACAATTCCACATAAAAATGAGTAAGTACTACAAAGACAATTAACTGCAAAGATGGGCTTGAAAGTCATTGGAAGGCTATCTCAGATCGGACGACCAGAAAAGATTTAAGGGATTTTATCCCAAGGGAAATTGGTAACAACTAGAGGGTTAAAAAAAAAAAAAAAGGCGGCCAGGTTTCCATGTTAGAAATCCATCACAGCTGCCCGAAGAAGAATCACTTGGAAAGGAGCAAGTCTGAAATCTGGGAGACCCAGTAGGAAACGGTTGCTTTAATTTGGGTGAGAGAGAAGCAAGTAATCTGCCTTCAGGTAATAAATGGTCCTCCACCGCGACAGTGGTACCATGGAGAGAACTGGACAGTTCTGGAGCTACTGAGGAGGTGACAAGGACAGGTTCTTCTTATGCAGTAATGTGGGCTGGGCACTCAAGAGCCAAGGACACAACACTGGGGCTCTTGGTTTAAGCAGTCCTTAGAGAGCTCTGTCACTGGCATAGGAAATACACAAGCAGGCTTGGGGAGATGATTACAGGTTTTCAGTTTTGCTCTTGTTGATATGAGTGTAAGAGGAAGTCTAAATACAAGGATGAGTGTTAATATAAGGATGATGTGGGACATTCATGTGGATATAACAGATATGCAGTTAGATATACAGGTCAGAAGCTCACTAGAAAATCTAGAAATAGCTTCCTTTGTGCTAGATGGCTGTGAATCTCTTTCTATTTACATCTCCTTCTTCGAGATCAGCTGTTACCTATGTACACAATGTAGCTTATTTTCATTTCCCCAAACATCTTACATATTCCCACATGTTGCCTTTATTTGTGCTTTTTATTACTTCTTTCTTCACTATATTCACCTGTCAAAACTCTAACCCCTCAGATAAAGAGTAAAATTTAAGAAACACAAATATAAAAGAATGAGAATAAAATAAGAGTAATGTAAGTTTTCACTAGGACGTGTTGGGGGGGGACTTATCAATAATAAGAGCAAATGAAAAAACAAAGAATATGAATACACAATTTACAAAAGGAAGCTTAAGTGGTCAATGAGAATATATAAAGGAGATATTAACTTCACTAAAAAATGACCAAAGAAAACAGTGATAAGAAACTATTTTCACCCATTATATTCCCAAAAAAATCTAATGGGTGAAAGGAGTAAATTTTATATACTCTTACATTAGCAATGATGAAGGAAACTAAGTAACTTCATATATTGCCTGTAAGAATTGAAATTGATAGCATTTCTGGAAGGGAATTTGGCAAACATCTAGTCAGGCTATTGAGATTTATACTCTTTCCTGGTGAAATCATTCTGAGAACTTGTCCAAAGGAAAGAATCAGTAATGTACATAAATCTTCATGTATATGGATGTTCACTGCAGCTTAATTTATATTAGAAAAAAGAGACTAAATATGCCATTAATGGACAATTAATTAAATAAATTACAACAAATACAAAAGGCAGTATCATGTAACAGCATAAAAGCATCAATTAAAGAATATTTAATAACCCAAGAACACATGTGATATCTTTCATTTTTAACACAGTGATAGTTATTAATTATGTTAAAAATGAAAATGGAAAAATTATCCAAAAAAACCCCACATAGATCACCGTTTTATATATTATTTTGTATCTTGTTTTTTTTTTCCACATGTTCTACCATGAATAGATGCCACAAAGATACTTGGTTAAAATTAATATCTATTTTTGCTTTTATATACGAATAGAAGAAAAATTTTTTAACATACTAAATAGTGAAATATTGGAGGAAATCTCATTGAATTGACTGCCACTTAATATTTTTCCGAGAGTTTCAGACTAAATAGGACAAGAAAATAAATAAGAGACGCATAAATTTTGACAAAAAGATAAAATTATTCTTTAGAGATGTATGTTTCTCTACCCAAAATCAACTTGAAAACTCTTAGACAAAATGAAAATGCTTAGTAAGGTGAGTAATTAAAAATATGTGTCATAAGGAAGAACTGTGGAGACAATAAAAAGATCAGTGGTTGCCAGGAAGGGGGTGAGGCAGACAGAAAGGCAATGCAAAGAGGATTTTTAGGACAGTAGAATTACTCTGTGTGATATAATGGCGAATACACGTCATTACGTGTTTGTCCAAACCCATGACTGTATGAGTCCAAAAGTGGACCCTAAGGCAAACTATAGACTTTGAGTGATTATGATGTCTACATAAAGGTTCATCTTTGGTAAAAAAAAAAAAATATATATATATATATTATATTATATTATATTATTTTTATATATTATATATTATTTTTATATATTATATATTATTTTTATATTTTTTTACTATTTATATATTTTATATATTTATATTATTTATATATATGTTATTTTTTATTATATGCATAATATATATACACCATTCTCTCAAGTGATGTGGATACAGGGGGAGGCTGGGGGGAGGGGGAGGGGGAACATGGGAAACCTCTGTCCTGCCCTCCAATTTTTGTGTAAACCTAAAACAACTCCAAACAAAGGGCTTAAAAACAAACAAACAAACAAACAAACAAACAAAAGCCCCCAAAGCCATCAGCGTCCATGTAGGCTATAGATACCAGTTAGAAAACATAAAGGAAAGAATTTCTCCTTCACAATAGCGGCCTCAAGATGCAGAATAGTCACAAATCAGTAAGTAAAAGACCAACACTCCAGTAGTAAAAACGACAAGGGAGACGAGCCTCTGAAATGATGAAAACTGGGTAGCTGTTAACGTTGGGAGAGCGTGTGAAAATGAACAATTCTATGCATAGTAATGGGGGGTATAAAATAATATGACCAGTTTAGAAAGTACTTTTGACAGTATGTTTCAGGTATACGTTCTTTACAATAAATACAAATCAAAATTTAAAACCAGAAACCACCAAATACCACGTAATGTCTTTGTCTTTAGTGATACTTCCAGAAGGATGAGTTTTCTCCAATCCTTGAACTCTCAGGTCTTCCCCTCCCCCCACTTACATTTAGTCCTGTTTCACATTTGCATCTGGTCTTTCTGTGAGAAACTTTCTAAGTTCTTTGCACACTGTAGGTACCTGTTAAATGTTTCCATAACTGAATTCCAAATTACAGAAAATCTGTTTTTAGGAACAATCTGATATTTATAACCAAGAAGCCAAAGTGTGTTAGAATCGACCCAACATTTTGTAAACATTTTCCAAACCACTATAAACTCAGCATTAATTATTCCTTCTTACATTTACGTTGAACAGATTTTAGCAACTTAAAAAATATATAAGGTGACCCAAAAGTTAGCATGCACCCCACACACAAATCATTGTATAAAATATATGTGTGTGTATATTTAAGTACCCATATATCCACCTGTATTTATCCATATGTATTCATGTATCCACATGTATCTGTACCAGAATTAGAATTAGTCCTATAGGTGACATTATGAGGAGATGATATATTTTCAAGTGATAACCTAGCTGTTAATAAACAGTCTTGGTAAATTAAAAATATTCACCGACTCATCATCCTCGTTGCATCAGATGATGTTTGATGGGTTTTCAAGAGATTACATTGCATAACCTCTTCCCTTCAGGCAAATATAAGATACTATTGGGCTCATTTCAGAAATAATAAACCTGAGATCCAGAGAATGCATCACTTTCCCAGGGTTACCCAATTGGTTGATAGGAGATTGAGAACTAAAATCAAGTTTTTCTAGCTCCAAACCAAATATTCCTATTAAGCCATGAAGAATTTGATACACTCACTTGCCACGTACAGGAAATAAAAATATTTATTGCTGGTTTCTTTCTCCAGATTCTGTCATTCAATCACACATGTACATGTATGTGTGCATATGTGCAAGAGAGAAAGGCCAAAGACACCAATTACAAAAAAAAAAAAAAAAAAAAAAGAGTATCATGAAGGAGAAGTAAAGGGAAATATTACAATGACTCCTGAGTTTCAAGTTGGGGTTACTTGAGAATGACAGTTCCTCCTCAATATCTAGGAAGCTACTTGGAAAACTAAAAAAAGTGGGATGAGAAGTCAGATGGAAAGAAATTGGTAGGAAAAGAGAATAAAGAGGAAATAGGAGGATCCCAAAGATCGAATCTGAGGCAAGCCCAACGATGAGGCAGGAGGGAATCAAAAGGTAAGAAGAAATGCTGTGGCTCACACCATGACCCGGACATCCCCTCCTCGATGCCTCCGTCCTCCAAATAAAGAACCAAGAAAGGTCGGAGTGGAATCAATCAGATTCTCTTTCTCGAGAATAGGAATTGGGACCCATCAGTTGGTGGTGGGAACTGAAGCCCGTGGTCATGATGACTTCTGAAACCAGCAAACATGAAGATAGGAAATCCTGGAAGGATCCAGGAGAAAGAGGGGGAGGAGGCAACACCAGCTAAGAGATCCAATTAAATCCATGAGCAAAAATGAGATTGTAGCGATTTCAGTCCTTCTTGTCTTCCCAGTCCACGTTTCTTAGCAATAAACACAGTGGAAACCAAGGCACGTGGACTTGCAAAAAATTTCAGTCTCTACCGTTTGAAAACAAAGAGCGAGTATTGACTTTGAAAATAAACTATGAGGGGCACCTGGGTGGCTCAGTTGGTTAAGCGTCCAACTTTGGCTCAGTTCACGATCTCACGGCTTGTGAGATGGAGCCGGGCATCGGGCTCTGTGCCGACAGCTCAGAGCCTGGAGTCTGTCTCAGATTCTGTGTCTCCCTCTCTCTCTGCACCCCGCCGCCCCCCACCCCCACTCATACTCTGTCTCTCTCTGTCTCTCAAAAATAAATAAACATTTTAAAAATTTGAAAATAAACTATGAACAGAGTGGTAAGTGATAAAGCCAAGTGGAGACAGTTCAAGAGAGAAGATAAGTGTGGTGTGATAGGCAGTCTGTGTTTGCTTCATTACCCTTCCAGTATTTCCTGATTTGTAGAGTAAGCCTGTGTTATAATTTTGGGGAATCAATAAATTTCCTTTCGGGGCACTGGGGTGGTTCAGTCGGTTAAGCGTCTGGTTTCGGCTCAGGCCATGATCTCAAAGTTTGTGAGTTCGAGCCCCGCGTCGGGCTCTGTGCTGATGGCTCAGTGCCTGCAGCCTGCTTTGGATTCTGTTTCTCCCTCTCTCTCTCTGCCCCTTCCCCACTCAGACTCTGTCTCTTAAAAATAAACAAACATTAAAAAATTAACAAAAAATAAATAAATTTACTTCCAAGAAAAGAAGTGGTGAGGAAGACATGGAAACCAATGGAATAAACCAAAAGTTTAAGGGACACCTGGGTGGCTCAGTTGGTTAAGCATGCGACTTTTGGTTTCGGCTCAGATCATGATCTCACAGTTCATGAGATTGAGTCCCACATCAGGCTCTGTGCTGAGAGTGTGGAGCCTGCATGGGATTCTCTGCCTCTGTCTCTCTCTCTGTCCACCCACCCCTCTCAAAAATAAACAAACATAACTGTAAAAAAAAAAACAAAACCCAGAAGCTTAAATATGAATATAAGAGAGATGGATAGAGAAGAAATGTGAGCAAGTAGGGGCCAGGGACCCTGGTCAGCAAGAAGGATCTGTGATGGTCGGAGAGCAGAAGGCGCGGAGTCAATGGTAACCGATAAAGAGAAAAAGATCCTTGCAAGGGGCTACCTTCAGAAGGATGTAGGATGGGTTAAAAGTGAGGCATAGGATAAAAGCCGGGCCTGACTAAGAAACAATGAACAGACATCTCATCCTTGGGCAAGGCGGGAGGGATGGGGAAGATAAGAGGATGAGTACAAAGATTTACAAGAATCAGACAAGGGGATGATTGACCTTTCGAGGGGGTTTAATTTTGTATGTAAAAAGAAATGGAAGAAGGTGAGGGAGTTCTGCACTGTGAACACACACACATACACGATGAGGGAATGGGGAAATCGTGGGTATCAATAGGGAGTCCTAGGAGATAAACATCAGATGACCACCTGGATGCTCTCAAAGTCCATTTAAAGTTACTTCTGAACAGAATCAAATCTGTACCTCGCTGTGACTTGACCCCAGGTCCATCATATCCATCAGACTGAGTAGATACAGAAGCTACTGCCTCTAATACTTCCAGCGGGCTCCGAAAATGTGTTAATTTTTTTTTTAAGTTTAGAGGGAAAACAATGAACATTTTAGGGAGGACGATTGTAGTCATCTTTCTACCAAAGCGTCATAAAATATGAGTTTCAATATTTTTAAAGTATTTTTAAAAATATTTTAATATTTAAAATATTAAACACTAAACTTAAATTTTTTTTCAATTTTTTTTTCAATATTTTTTAACGAAGGGCCCTTGGAAGTTATGAGGATGTGCGCTCTCAGGGCAGCAAATGACAAAGTCAGTGGGAAGGGTTGTCAGGGAATAAAAACAGTGTCCAAGAGGACAAAAGATGGAGGTGATGGGTTTTACTGAAGGAGTTACGTATGTGGCTGATGGTGCGGATTTTAAGGCAGAGCCTCATCAAGAGAGAAGAATCGAAATGAGACAAGGCTGAGAAGGAGCAAAAGAGGAAGGAAGCAGGTACACAGAAGAGGAAGAGAGGAGGAGTAAAGGGTGTGATTGGAGACTGGGAGCACCAAGCTGAGACCATAGCAACCGAGAGGTGCCTTGTGGCAACGAGGCTAAGGAAGCTTGCTGGTAGGGCACACGATTCAGGTGCTGGGGGGCCAATTACAGGGGGGAAGGATCTGTGGATGTGGCCATCCACATCAGGTACACAGGGAATCCAGAGGCTCTCAGAATTTGGGGCCAGCAGATCAACAACTCTCCCAAGAGCCTCTTGCACTGATACCGCAAAATTGAGTCCTTGTGCGGTAGCCAGAAGAACACTGAGGTAGGATGGATGAGAAGACCTGGTTCCAGGTTGGCTTTGTCACTAGCCAGGTATGAATGGGACAGATAAACTCGGATACGTGTCACGTCTCCTAACCGTTCTATTAATACTGTGCTTGCCTGAAAGCAACAGGATGGACATTTTCAATCCTTTGATGGGTCCCAAGCTCTTATTTCCTTTGTTCCATAGTTCCATCCTGGGTGCAACACAGATTGCATTGGAAGAGTGGTCCGCATCATTAGAAGACTGAGCCTGGGTGGCTCAGTTGGTTGGGCGTCTGACTTCGGGTTCAGGTCATGATCTCGTGGTCCGTGAGTTCGAGCCTCGTGTCGAGCCCCGCATCGAGCCCCGCATCGGGCTCTGGGCTGACAGCTTGCAGCCTGCTTCAGATTCTGTGTCTCTGTCTCTGTCTGCCCCTCCCCCGCTCGCACTCTGACTCTCTCTCAAAAATAAAAAGAAAGAAAAAGAAGAAGAAGAGTGGTCTGCATCATAGATACCCGTCCAAAGGGTTAAGAGGTAGACAAACCTTAGAAACGGGTAGAAACACATAGGTACAAGAGAAATGGAGATTTCCTCTTTTGTTCAAGAGGAGAAACCTTTTTGTTATCATCGTATCACTTCTCCCTTTTCAGTAATAACCATGAAAGAAAATGCCTCCACTTTTCCATTTCTTGTCTTTTGAAGTTAATTCCAATCCTAACTGTAAATCAGAAATGGTACAATCTTTTGATATGTTACAGAGCAATGAAAATTTAATTTAAATAGTATCTTCCTTTTTTTAAGTGCCTTGTTCAATTGAAGCAGAAGCAGCTGGGAATGATGGCTCAGTTAAGAATAAAAAGTAACATCAAAGTAATGTCTGTCATTATGATTTCAAACAGCATGTGTCACTTGGAAAGGTTTGGGTAAAATACTTAAAAAAAATGTGGTAGACTAAGTGAAATAGAATACAAGCATATAAAAAGTGAGATACCCTGTAAATTTCTGAATTACTTGGCTCCCAAAAAGTCTAAAGGCCAATTTTGAAAATGAACAAGCCCATTGGACATTAAATTCTTGCACGACTATGTGTGTATGTGTGTGAGGCATCACCGTTCATTTACAAACACCTCATACAGGTTCTTGGCTTCAAAAGTAAGCGTGCTTTTTTGTTACTAGAAGCACTGAGCTCAGAAAGGGTCCCTGCCTCCATAGGTTCCAAGCGCTACACTGGCATTGAGGTGGGAGGGTCCCTGCAGAGAAAGGGAGGAGCAGAGAGGGAGGGGCGGAGCATCTCGCAGGCCACGCCCCCATGCTCTTCCTGGCTGCTCCAAGGACACTAACTCACTGCAGTGGACCCTAAATACCCCAGCCTGATGTTAATTTGGAGAACAACGCAAGTCACTGAAAGAGGTAAGATTTCTAGAGGAACGGTGGGCTTTTACTACGAAGTGAAGAGGGGTGTCCGGACAACAGCCCTCAAAGCCAATAAGCTCTAAATGTGCACATTAGTAGACTTCCAAGGAGGAGAGGGCTTGAGCCGGCTCCCAGCAGAGTCATTCGTTTAATGTCAAAGACCTTCCAGAGCACATACAGTGAAGAGTCCTAGCATCACTGGCTTGCACGAGCTGAGTCTCCGTTGTGTCAGTGAACAGCCACCTTCGTCTCTGAAAGGAGGCAGGGAAGTCAGACCCACTGGCAAACCCATCGGCAAACACAGGCTGGTGTCTGTGACACCGGAGGACCCTTTGTCAGGCTTAAAGGCACGTTCAGGAACACCAGCCCCAGTTCCTGGGTGCTCCATGACACTGCTGCTCTGAGCCCTGATAAGATGCTATCAGCAGTCCCCCCTAAGTACTTAAAGGACTTTAAGCAGATCACTGGGGCAATTACCATAAAGAGGGAAAGATATGGGCCTTTCTTGATGGCAGATTAATATTGACCAAAAGCCATTGATTTTTCTCTGCATCTTACTTCCGATGGCAAACCTGTCTTGCAGCCACCTGAAGTTGGTTGGTCGGTCGGTTGGTGTGTGATTGTACCGGAGAGTGAGTGATAATATTTACATACGGCTATTTCAATGAATAGCCCTGCTTTTAAATGTCTGTGTGGTTTCGTGCATTCGGTTTTCCCACTGAGGTGCTAGGAGACCGTGCGAATATAAATGGTTACAAAGATTCTTATGTTCCATATAAATACCATTTATTAAGCGCCTACTGTATTCCGGGCACTGTATCAGCCATTACACATGTAGCATAACTTAACTTTCACAGAATTATACCTACTGCAAGTATACTATCCTTACACTAAAGATGAGGAAACTGATGTCCAGAAAGATCAAGAAACCTGCTCAAGCTTAGAGAGTAAGCAAAGAAGGAGGGACTGGAATCCAATATACATTGGTATAGTTCTATACAATTCTAAAAGTAATTTTGCATCTATCCCATTAACTATTCAGCAATTATCCAGTGCAAAGGTATTGCTGAAGTAGAATTCAGGGTATGCAAAGGTTAATCGTATGTGATGATTGTTATAAAAATTTTTTTAAAGACAGAGTGATGACTGTGAAGTATCTAGCCTGGGCCACTAAGCCCATGATAGTGGCTTCATGTGACAGTCAGGAGAAGAACAAAAAGAAACAAGGGATTAGCAGAAGGTGTGAAATGACAAGTTCACTTGGGGACAGCTTGCTTTGTTTTGGGTTTGTAAAACACATTTTTAGGTTATTAAAGCAAGGGCAAAAAAAAGAAAAGAAAATTGGGAGGCGAAGTGAGGAAGAGTGATAAATCGTGCATTATGTCACCTCTCCCAACACAATTATCCTCAATTTTGTCTTCCAATGTTTTGTTGTATGTCTTTTTGCTTTTACTTGCAGTGGAAGGCATACATCTCAAGATGCTTCTTTCTTTTTCACGATGTGATATTTCAAAGGCATTGCCACATAATCTTCACATTTGTCTTTCTTCCTGGATTGCATCTCATCCAGTGGCTATACTAGATAGCTGACTCCACAGTTTCTTATACTGTTGGCATCTTGCTTCCTTGTGGCTTTTTGGTATTTTAAATCATCTTGTGTTGAGGAAATTTATGTACTTCTCTTAGGGCAAATGCTGTGAAATATGATGCTGGGTGGATCCATTTCTATTTATTTTTTGATGCTGGTAAATTCGAGTGAAATATTTGCTGGACATGTGAATTGTGCATCTATCATTCAGGAGAAAGTCAAGGCCAGAGATGCCGATCTCGGATGAAAGAGGAAGATGTGGGGGGTGGGTGCAGTCTTGGGTACTGTGGAGTTTTCAGACAGGATTCCTAATTCTTTGACACCTCTTCTAATGAGACGTTAGACCTATGTCCCCTCCCCATGAGTCTGGAAGGACTTGTGAATGCTTCGAAAGAAACGTTTTGATGGCTGGAGGGAGTGGGGTGGCTCAAATGGCAGGAGGCAGACAACACTACCCAAGGCTGGGTCATTAGGCTTACGCTGTATCTGCCTGCTTCTTTTGGCATGCTCACTCACTCTATATTCCCAGTTGCCATGCTGGGACAAGCTCTAGCTCCATACAGATGGTCTGGTTGAAGGTCAGATGACACTACTCTTAAATCATCCCAGCCCCAGGCCCAGAATTGCAAGTGAAGAAGCCTTCAGATGACCCCTACCTCCTATTGTTTGAACGGTACCCCATGTTCCTGATAAGGTAACATGGAACAGAAGCAAGCCATCCTCACCACACCCTGTTCAAATTCCTGATCCACAGAATACAAGAGCAGAATAAAATGATTAAGGCTTCTCGACTCCCAGTTTAGGTAGTTTGGTATATGGCAATAACTGAAACAGCAAATGGTACCTACAAGTGGGTTGTGCTTTAACAGAATCTAAAATGGGTGGCATTTTAGGGATAGACAGAAGCCCCATGGGCCCCGTGGACGTTATCACTGAAAGCAAGTGAAGATGTAATGAACTCAACCATCAAGGTGAGGGGAATTTTAGGAAGAATGTGGAAGGCGTCATCTGTCTCTTAATACCCCAAAATGAATTCAGAGAGTAAAAGAAGTAAACTAAAGAATTAATTACTCTGGTTTTGATGATCATTTGGAAGAAGTGTAACTGCTAACAAATTAGGAGGCAGTGTGACAGTAAGCCAGCATCCTCAAGATAAGAAACGGCCTCAGCGCAAAGATCAAATCCGAGGTCACAAAGACTGGGTCTCAGGGTGAAGACAATTTCGAACGTAGAGAATCCACAAGAATTATAAAATGGTGGTTGTGTTGTCCCATTAAGTTGGGGGTGGGTTTTATAATGCAAAAAATACCGGAAACATGCACAAATCAGATTGTCAGATCACAAGAACCTTGGGTGGAAAAGGAGGAAAGCAATTCGACGCCAGAGAGAGGGAGGGAAAACAGGATATTTCATAAGCAGGATGAGAAGAGATATTCCTTAAAGGAAGAGATTGCTCCTTAGTCCTAAAAGGAATATAACTTCTTTCCCTCAGCATGATTATTTTGAGATTCAGCCATGTCATTTCTTGTATTCCACTGTATACAAGGGCCACCAGTTGGTTTTCCATCCACCCTTTGACAGACATTTGAGTTGTTTCCAGATTTTGGTGATTATAAAGGATGCTGCTATGAACATTCATGTACAGGTCTAAGCGTTCATTTCTGGAACATAAATTCCTAGAAGTGGAATTGCTGAGTCATATAGGATGTGTATGTACTTTCTGAAGAAACTCTCAGACTGTTTTCCAGAGAAGCTGTGCCATTTTGCATTCCTACCAGCAACGTACGAGAGTTCCAGTGGCTCCACATCCATCATTGCTTGGTATCATCAGTATTTTCGATTTTAGCAGTTCTAATAGGCATGTACTGGTTTTAACTTATATGTTTCCAGTGACTAATGACCTTTGCATTCGCTTCTGTTCCTACTCCTTATCTTCATGGTGACGCCTGTGTTCAAATCTTTTGTTCCTTTTTAATTGGCTTGTTGGTTTACATCCTGTTGCATTTCAAGAGTTCTTTATTTTGTTTTGTGTTTAAATGTGTATTTATTTACTTATTTTAGAGAGAGAGGGAAGGAGACAGTCCCAAGCAGACTCCGTGCTGACAGCGCGGAGCCCACGAGGGGCTTGGAGTCACCCACTGTGAGATCATGAGCTGAGCTGAAATCAAGAGTTGGACGCTCACCCATCAGAGCCAATTTATTTTGGATACAAGATCTTGGTAGGTAGGTGATGTGCAAATGTTTTCTCCCAATCTGCAGCTTGTCTTTTCAATCTCTTAACTGTGTTCTTCAAAGAAAACGTTTGAATTAAGAAACGTTTGAATTAACGTTTGAAATTAAGAAAACGTTCTTAATTTTGATGAAATCCAACTTATTGATTTTTCCTTTATGGATACTATTTGCCAAACCGAGGGTGGGGAGGGCTTATCAGAATGAGGAACTTCCTTAAAGATGTTGGATCGTCCCGTATCCTGTTTGTAGTAGGGGTTACAAGAATCTATGCACATGTTAAGACACACAGAAATTATGCACCAAAAAAATGTGAATGCAAAGTTTCAAAAAAATCTTTCATATCTATCTAATATATCTGCAGGGAAATAAATGTGACTGGCATGCATCAGAGCTTTCTCACGCAGACAACCTTATTTTTATTAAAGCAGACAGGAAACATCAAAAAGCAGCCTTTAATCCTGACATGTAGCTAGAACATGAGAGTGGCATAAGTTTATACTCTGACACTCTTCCATCTTTTAATATAACTTATGTGTCAATTATATGCTACTTTCAATTGTTGACCAATAGGAAAAGAATCAATTCTTTCAGGAAGTTTGCCCAGGAGAAAAGATGCTGATGTTTCATTTATATCCAAGCAGGATGGCATACAGGGAAAAGGACTGGAGAAGACCAGGGCTGCTTCCGATTATCCAACAACAAATGAGCGGATGGCAGGTGTCTAAGTGACCCAAAACATTTAGGACCTTTCAAAAGTATTCAGGTTATTGACTCCACCTGCAGATGAACAAAATCGAACAATTTGGTCTTTTTCCCCACCTTTATAACTAATCAAAGCCTGAAAGGTCTCAAAAGAACCTTCTAATTGGTTTCATTGTTTTGTTTATTGTGCTTATCACAGAACAGTTAACATTTACATTTCTAATAGACCACCGTGACATTTCAGTTGGTTTTAAATGACCCTTAATGGTTTTCTATGTTCTGGCAGAGCCAGAGGATCCATTCTGCTCTTCGCCCTGATGGCCTTAGAAAATATGACTATCGAAGCGGGGGTTCACACGTGTATTAGAAGGGTTAATGTTTGATCTCATCCCGCCATCAGTGATGCGGATGTGACACAGGAGCTGACCAGTGTAGACTGCTTGCTTTTTCCTGTTTCTGCCTTGCGTTTTCTCACTTCTATGGCTTTCCTCACGTGATCTCCTCCTCCACAACACCCTTTCCCATCATTTTGCATGCCTCCAGGAAGCCATCCTTAATTCCACAGGCTGGCACAGAGCCCCCTCCCCCTCTCCAGTGCTGCTGCCTTGTTGGTTACCATTATTTGAGTATCGATCACATCCTTCCTCCTATGTAGTTTATTACATATTGATCTCTTATCTCCATTCCACTACGGCTTCTTGTAGGAAAACATCATGCTTTATTCAGTTTTCTCTCTCAAAGCGCCTTGAACCTTGAGTCCTTGCAAATGTTTCCTCCCATTCTGTGGTTTGTCTTTTCATTGTTCCCTGGGTTCTTCAAGGAGCAAACTTTTAAACTTGGATGAAGTCCAATTCATTAATTTTTTCTTTTATAAATAATGTTTCTGGTGTCATAGTTCAGAACTCTTTGCCACATCTAGAGATTAAAGCGCGCATGGGGAGGAATCTACAAAGGGTCATCCTGACGGAATACTGAGGGAGTGTTGCAATTGTTCTGTATCCTCTTTGTGATGGTAGTTAACAAGAATTGATGCATGTGTTAAAACTCATCGAAGTGTACAGCAAAATATTTATTTAGCACTTTCTAAAGTGCTAAAAGAATACTTTATTAAGCACTGTCTAAAGTACTAAAAGAATATTTGCTTGATTCAATTGTACCATTAAGGGAACCATTTTTGCTAACGTACCTTAAGAATTTAACTCCCCTAACCAAAAGTCACACGCTCATGTCCCATGAGCTAAGGAAGCTAAGTAAATACTGTGTCCCCATCAGCAATCTAGATTAAGCACTGGCTCTATGCAAAAGTACTTTTTCCCCTCTTTTTAGATTACTCCCAATGGCAACCAGACATGTCCCTAGCGGCCTGTGAGCCACAGCAGAATAAAGACATTGTCCAGCTCTGGAGGCTCTCCATTTATCCCCCTAGTTGGAGTGATGCAAACAGCGCCCCGTCTATACTGTGTGTCTACAGTATGAGCCCTTCCTGGAAGGAGAAAAGTGACGTGAACACAGGAGGAGGAGGCAGAAAGAAAACTAGCTTCTCAGTGCCTTCCTGCTACTCTGGGAGACGCCTTCAAAGTGGTGAAGTGCGGGACGATACTTGAGCTCTGGGCACTCTGCCATGGGCCACACCATCTTGGGAACTGGTGTGTGTATCCTGGCTTCCTGCACAACTTTGTAGGAGTTCGCCTGCAGTGTCCCCACTAGAGATGTGTATTGGCATCCATGGAGCAGGAAATGCTGAAAGTCTCCCAGACTTCACACATAAAAAGGAACTTTATTGCAGGGCACCTGCGTGGCTCAGAAGGTTAAGCGTTCGATTCTCGATTTCGGCTCAAGCCATGATCTCATGGTTCCTGGGATGGGGCCCCGTGTCGGGCTCCACGCTGACAGCACAGAGCCTGCTTGTGATTATCTCTCTCCCCCTCTCTCTGCCCCTCCCCTATTTGCGTGCTCTCTCTTTCTGTCTCTCAAAATAAACTTTTTTTTTTTAAGTTTAAATTAAAAAATAAATAAATAAAAAAGAACTTCACTGCTCCTGAACCCAAAGCTCAATGGCTTTCCACCAGAAAATTTGGTCTCTGATTCCTTGACTCTGCCAATAAGGAAACAGGACAAGGTTTATGAAAGTTGCCCAAAACTTGCCAGAGCAAGGGTGAAACAATTTTAAAACAGACAAAACGCAGATGAAACTGTCTTGGGTGTGCACAGATTCACCCTATGATTCAATCAGCTTTTGTTTAAAGTCAAGGAATATTTGTTGAGAAAAAACAGCTGAACCTTCCTTTGATAACACAGTCACTTCGTTTTGAGACGATGACCCAGGTGGACTGTCATTTTGGGAAGACAGACAGCTCAAAAGCGTCACGTCAATGTATATGCATGATGGATGTATACACGTACAGTGCCTTAAGGTCTCCAGGTCCCTGCGCAAAACTAAACTTGCCACAAACTAAATCCATTCATTAGTAACATAATTACAGATTCAGTCCTCAACTAATCTAGAAGACAATGGAAAAGGCCCATGCAGTTGGCACTTACACCCTACCCCTAATGAATTGCATACAATTCTTTGCAGCACTGTGCCCCACCCTTTCCTAAGTGGCAGTCATCTGTGGTCACGTGGTGCCGTAGTAATATAGAGCCAATCAGCCTTGCAGACGGCAGTAAATTGGGATTCCAAGTGCAAACTCCTTACAGGTTAGCCTCCCCCTCCAAGGAAGCCTATGGAAACTCAGGATAGACTTAAATTTCCGCTTGGCAACCTGTTACCATTGCAGAAACTATCAGACCGATTTCCTTCTTCCCCTCTATCATGATTTTATGTGTCTGAGAACTGGCAGAAAGAAAAAAAAAAGTGCTGTTAACTGTCAAATTGTTTCTAAGGACAGAGAGCATCCATGGAAAATAAAATTAAAACTAATTAAGATCAGGCCCCTGTAGGATAACACTACATTTGAAGGAGTTTGAAGAGACAAAAAATACAAACAAGTTAAACTTGCTTTTACAGGAGTTGCTGCTTTTGTTTTCTTAAGAGCATCTGAAATAACAAAGTAAGTTACTTGATATCATTTAGTTTATCAGTCTATACTAAAAGAACATCCAGTCACAACCGAAATGAATTGAACAAACACAGAAGTCCCTGCTCTCATGGAACCTACATTCTCATGAGCAACACAGACAGCAGAAAGACAAGCACACAAGATAGCAAGTGTAGGGGCGCCTGGGTGGCGCAGTCGGTTAAGCGTCCGACTTCAGCCAGGTCGCGATCTCGCCGTCCGCGAGTTCGAGCCCCGCGTCGGGCTCTGGGCTGATGGCTCGGAGCCTGGAGCCTGTTTCCGATTCTGTGTCTCCCTCTCTCTCTGCCCCTCCCCCGTTCATGCTCTGTCTCTCTCTGTCCCAAAAATAAATAAATGTTGAAAAAAAAAAAAAAAAGATAGCAAGTGTAATGTCAAGTAGTGAAAAGTGTGATGTAGAAAAAAATAAACAAACAAAGAGGGAGCGATCAGAAGAATCATGACAGACTGGATGATCCAGAACTTCTCCATCTGGAAGGAGATTTTTGAGCAAACTGAAGTTGGGAGGGAGTAATACAACTATAAAAATTTTATACAGAGATTATTCAACAAATCATCCTAGGAAAATAAGCGCCTCAATTATTTGAGGGGGAAAAAGATGTTTTTATTACATTTTAAAGCAAAGTTAAATCCAGATGGCTTATATTAGTTACATGTAAAATAGAGACAATTATTTTTTAAAGCAAAGAAATATAGGTAAATATTTGTGTCATCTTGGGTTGGGGAAGGATGTGCTAAGCATCTGAGCAAAACAGAAAATGCTAGGGAAAAAGCTAAATTACACAAAAATGCAGAATTCTGGCATGCTCGGAAAGACCCACAAACAAAATAAATGAAGAAATGACAGGATGAGAAAATAGTGGAATACAAAGATTTAAAATCTCAATATATAAAGAATTTTCAAATTAAAAACAATGCTTTCAGGTAAGATTATCTGAAATTTTAGATAATATTAAGAAACAATTCACAAAAGGAGAAACAAAAACTATCAATACAGACGAAAAAGGTTCAAGCCTCACTTGTGTTAAAGAAATGAAAATTGAAACAGGATGGATATGCCATCCTTTTCCATTCAAGTCGGCCAAGAGTGTTTAGAGATAATACAGGGCAGAGAATAAGCACTTCAGACACTGCTGTGGGGAATGGTCCAACCTGCTGGGCAAATTGGCCATATATATGCATGCGTCCTGAGGAAATATTCATGTATGCAAACTAAGATTCACAAAAGAGAATACTGATGCATTACTTACGTACGGTTTCTCCAAAGTCACCAAGTTCAAGGTGGAATATGAGAGGGAAAGTGAGAGACAGTAGGAAAGTCTGTGTGAGATTTTAGTGCCAATCAGAGCAGATACACTTGGGCTTGTTTAATATGATAACATTTTAAGTAAGATTTGAATTGCAAAGAAGCTCAGCAGAAATGTATGGACATACATCTTGAACTATATATATATGTATATGTGTGTGTGTGTATATATGTACATACACACACACACATATACATATATATACACATATATAGTGCACATTTACATACAAATTGGAAATAACCCAAATTTTCAATATTAAGAAGTTGATTAAATAACCACATAACCATACTGAAAACTACTTGCAATTATATTGTCTATACTTCGTGATTTGGGAAATGTCTATAATTAATTGCAGAAGTTTTTTTTTAATTACAAATAGTATACACAATATAATCCCAATCATACTTAAGGAAAAAAATCCATAATTTATGTATGGAATAATGATAATGTGTCTAGAAAAAGACAAAGACTGTACATTTCTATATCAAAATAATAACAGGGTTATCGCTTGGCAGAAGAATTATGGATGATAAAGTGAACACTTTAAAAATGAGTAAATTGTAAGTCTGGAGGCCTTTATATACAATGATTCTAGAGGCCTAATATTATATTTAATTAATTACTATCATGTATCAATATGTCAACATATTAAGTGTATTATAACACTAAATAATTTTGTACAATATATATCTTAATTAAAATTATATTATAAAATCATATAAATTTAAATTGTTTATTAATTAAATGTTAATATAAAATCTCCATGATACAGCCTCGACCACGTAAGAAATGAAACACTTCCTCTTTGAACAGATTCATGAACAGTTGTCCCGTTTAGCTCTGATTTTAACTAGATACTTAACTATTACACAAACCAGGAGCAAAATATATTTCTCTTTTTCCCTGATTTTCTCTATAGCCAGACGGCGCTTCTCCAAGTCAGGAATTAATTGCTCTACATACTAAAACAGGCCGCAAAGGAGAGAAAGCATCAGGAGACAATTGAGAAATGATAAGAATTACCAGCATTCGTATAGTGCTTTGGAGTTCTAGAAAGTTTCACACAGATACTCACACTTAATTTAATAGCAACCGTGTAATGTAGCTGGAGAAGGCAAATGAAGGTGTCGTTTTTACAGACAGAGGAATCTGGCAGCGAAGAGTCCACGCGACTAACCCAAGAAGAGATCTTTGATTCTCTGCCTTCTCTACATAACCAAACGCAGTTAAAATGTGAGGTTTTAGGCCAGTAATTGGCCAGCTTCTAATTACCAAGCCAAGCCTGAGAAAACACTTCTTTACTCTCCTTTTAAATATATGCCATACAGAACTCTACTGTTAAACTCAAATGAACTAAAACTGACTTAGTCTGGATCCTTTTGAAAGCGCTACCACAGTCCTAAAGATAGAAGGAAACATCTGGGATATTGCGAAAGGAAGGATCGGATTCCTGCTCTGAGTAAGAAAATGCTTTTACGGCCAAAAATCTATGGATTCTGCATGGATGGCTGAAGAGAACACAGAGGCCAAAAGCAGTCACCAATAAATTCCAATCTTCTCCCTACTGTCCACGTCAATGAAATGATGGAATATTAAAATATACCCAGAGGCGTGTATTCTGCTGCTGTCAGTTTCACCTAGAGAGGTGTAAAATTAATCTTTTTAGGACAGGCTAGACAACGGGAAAAGTCAACTCCAGAAAATATTCCGAAATATGTCACTAAAATAAACTCCATTTTCTCCAATGCTGCTGTCGGATGCCACGAGTACTAACGGCCTACATCCCATGGAAATTCTAACAAGAAACCAGGTATGGAAAAAAACGTATTCCCTTTCACTTGGGCATTTCTCACAGTCATGTTAAACTAAAATTGCCTTATTGTGATTTGGTTATTCACCACAAGATCGACCTAGTGACCTCAATCGAAACGTGAGTATAATCTCAAATTCTTGTCTGTCCTTTCAACCCCTTCTCTAAACTCAACAGTGACCCATGTCCATCACCAGATTCTGTCACCTCTGATCTGAACTCACAAGTGTATAGCGAAACCATTCCAGCCGGCTCATCCTATGGCCCTACTAACACTGCCTTAACCCACCACCTCTCACCTGTACAACTGCTACCTCTTCCTACATGCCCTCCCAGCCTTCATGTTGTTATTATCAATTCATTCCTAAACCCCCATCATTTCACCCATCTCGCACCCAACTCTGTTGGGTGCCATTTGCAAAAATGAAACAATTCTTATTATAGAAGTCACATATATTCTCACTGTGAGAAATCTGAACATTCTAAGGACATGAGGATTTCTTTAATCCCCCAGGTATACCTCCTGAAGACAATCCTGATTTTTTAAAAATCCATTTCAAAACAAAACGATGAAGATGCCTAATAATGGCTGCAGGAGTGACTGACTGTCCTGCACTGATTCTCTAACTTGGCTCATCTAATTTAAATAAAAATATAAGATTGGGACAGAGACTATTTCTTGCTTGCCCAGGGGACTTAATGTTATAATAAATTACACTCAGTTTTCTCATCATGTCAATTTTGCATCTGTTCTAAATGTGATCCTCCTGGCTAGAAATAAGAATGACATTGCATTTGCTTTATTATTTGGGAATAGTTTTAATCTGGTAGAAAGAAGAAATTCAAGAAAAAATTTAGTTAAAAGGCACTAAAGAGAATAAAATTGAGACTGCTAAAAAGAAAAATTAAATCAAGGAGGTATGCTAGAGTAACGAATGATTCCAAAATCTCAATGGTTTACTCCAACAAAAGTTTGCTTCTTACTGATGCTACCTGCCTGTCATGGGTCTTTTCCAACTCTGCTATACTTGATTTCTTTTCAGGAGCCAGACTAATGCAGTAGTCTCTGTTCAGAGTCTTGATAAATGCTTGAGGAAGGGAAAACAGAGCATGGTGAATCAAATCTGGCTTTTAGAACATCTTTCAAATAATGACTCACATGTCATTAGCCAGAACAGTCATACGGCTAAGTCCAAAATCATTGGAGTGGAAAAGTATAACTGTGGCTAGGGAAAGGCAGCAAATATTTATGAACATGCAGGTGACCCCACATGTCTGATGCTATTATGATCTAATCTTATGGAAGCTCCAGACAATGCAATAAGACAAGAAAAGTATATAAGGAGCACAGATTTTAGAGAGGGGATACAATTATCATTGTAAACAGGTAATTGCTTTCCTAGAAAACTGAAAAGAACGAACTGAAAAGTTATTAGAATTACTAAGATATTCTGTTAAGATGGCTAGTAAAATAGACAGGAATCAACAGCTTTCCTACACACAAGTAATAACAGGTTAAAAAAGGAAGCTACTAGGCTTGATGTTCCAGTTTGAAGTAAAGAATTCAAATTCCAACTTCACAATTATATTCATAGTATTTAATGTTGCATAGCATCAATTCTAAGTACTTTGTACATATGTGAGTTATTTAATTCTCACACCACTTTTTATCCCCATTTTAGAGATGAGGAAAGTAAAACAAAAAGAGATTAAGTAACTTGCCATAGTTCAAAGAGCCAGGAACTGGCAAAGACAGGATTCAAATCTACATACTATAATAGCTCCAGGGCCTATGCTTTTTACACTATTTTGTTTCTCTTATCTACCTAAGAAAACATGTACAGACATGATACAAATATTTCACCAGTTACAGAGATTATTGTTTTTAACTTTATAACACAAAAAAATATGTCACAATAGCTATGATTATTTACAGCTCCAAACAAAATCGCAAACTTGATTAGAACCATATTCTTTCTTTTACTCATGAGGATAAGGAGACAAAAGCAAGTTATCACATTAATACAGGAATAACAGAAGTAAGACCAGGCTACATTCCTAAATCTACTAAATTATCTGTGTTGTTTACATTAAGAGACTCCATCATCTACGAATCGATACATTTTCTGCGAAGGAAAAACCCTTTTCATTTAACTGAAGACTTAAAATGGTAATAGTAATCAAATTGCTTTTTTTTTTTAATTCCACAAAAGACAGAAGAAAACGTCCTAATCGTAAAACTCAAAATGGGATGAGCCCAGCATTGCTGCCAATTTTGTTATCATTCCCATTAGGAATCTTGGCAAACTGAAGAGGAATCCATGAAGAAAGTGAAAGATGAACTTTGTGTTGTGTCAGGTGAGTCCTTTCTGGGCCACCACCTGTGGGTTGGGCATGAGCTCTCCGTGGCATGGGCTTTACTCGGAAAAGGAAACCCTGTGAGGCTGGGTCAACAAGAGAAGAAAAGGCACGAATCCTTATAACTAGGCTATCCTCCCAAAAGAGAGGGGTGCAAGATCTAGATGGCTTCTGCTCCTGTAGTGTAGGTCTATGTCCCCCTATAGGACTTTGGCTCCCTGCCATTTACTGTTTTTATAGGACCCCCTCCCAAAAAAAGAGAAAGCAGCCTTGTCGGTGGGGGCAATAGACAGGCTACTTAGAAATCAGCAGCATGGAGATGGGGTACCAGCTGTTACTGGACTTGCCTGGCAATGCCAGCTGCCCAGAACATGAAGTCCACATGGCAAACAGAATTTTGCAGTAGCCTCACTTTGGGAGGTACCTCACATCCATTGGGACTCTGAGCTCAGGTGCAGTCCCTGGAAAGGGGACATCTCTAGGTCTCCACGCAATTTTCTGGCCAATCCAGAAAAAAACAGCTGAATTATCACTTCGGATAATTTTCTTACTGCATCATAGTCAGAAAGAGAGCTTGACGTTCTGGGCCTAAAGATGCACCATGTCAGGTTAAAAGATTTTCTTCCAAGTCAATTTCAATCTAAAGGGAATCCACAAGTAAAAAAAAAAAAAAAAGAAAGTTAGATTTTAAGAACACTGTAGTGTTTCAAGCAATACATTAATTGCTTTATCTACTATTTTATGAAATCCTTCTGATAACAGCATGATGGAGAGGTTACACTTCCCACTTTAGAGATGACCAGGCCTGGATTCAGGAAGGTAGAATAAATTTTCCAGTGCCACACGTCTGGTATGCGACAAAGCAGAGATTTGAAATGACACTGGAATGAGTCTTAAACCAGTTTTCTTAACCACTACTCCGCTCTACCCATCTTAAAGTATTGACTACCCTTGTGAAAGTGTCTATAAACTGAAATCACTAGGGGCGCCTGGGTGGCTCAGTCGGTTGGGCGTCTGACTTCGGCTCAGGTCATGATCTCACGGTCCAGTAGTTCAGCCCGCATCGGGCTCTGTGCTGATGGCTCAGAGCCTGGAGCCTGTTTCAGATTCTGTGTCTCCCTCTCTCTCTGACCCTCCCCTGTTCATGCTCTGTCTCTCCCTGTCTCAAAAATAAATAAACGTTAAAAAAAATAATAATAATAAAAAAAAACTGAAATCACTATTTGCTTTTTCCACATTTGGTACATGTCCTGGCACGAAGGCCTTAAATATATGCTTATTGAGTGAGTCAATAATTGACAAAGGCTAAATGAAGAAAAAGTAGGATATTTTAAGCTTGATATACTCTAAATGTTTCTGCTTTGATTTTGGTACATGTTGTCAAATTGCCTTACAATGTGGACTTAAAATAATTCAGAGAAAGCAGAGTTTGTGTCAGGTCAGCTGTTATAAAACTAAATTTTATTCAGTGATATGAATATCAGTCCAATAATGCCACAGGTCAAATTCCTTCCTGCATATTTACTACAATATGCAAGCGCATATATGAAGACAGAAGGAAGAGGGATGAGTATTTTAAGGCCTCTGAATTAGACCTGCTAGAGGAGAATATATTGAAACATAAAGTAATTTGCAGTAAGTAAACTTGTCTTCAGATCTTGAGTTTTGGCAAAATATCAAGAAATTTGGAAGGGATCAAATTCCTTTTACCTTCAGGAAAAAGAAGTAGGATGTCTTCTGCCTTCATAAAGCCAGGAAAGCGTATGTACAAACCAGCTGAGGACATCCATCATTTCTTGGATTATCCATGCAAACAACAAAAAGGAAAGTCTTTCCTCCTATGGCGTTCTGTTTCCCTTGGTGAGAACTGACCGGAGGAACCAAGGATGAACTGAGATTGGAGGCTCTACAGATCTCTCAGGCAGACAACAGCAGAACGTGAAATGCAGTGAGGAGCTTGAGGACAAACACTGAATTCCTGTCCTCACTACCAGATGAAATTTTCCCTGAGTCACCCAAGGAAGTTGAACATTTGATGTTGGGTAGTCATGGCATTAAGTCTTAACTGCTTTATCTCTAAATCCTATGAGCCATCATAATAGGGGTAATGACCCTTTTCTACTTCACAAAGATGGTTTGCAGATTAACTAATTAATGATTATAAAGTGTTACATCTTATTAAGTTTATTATGATCATTAAGGTCTCATGATGAAGAGATAAATTTTGAAATCTGATGTTCAGTAGGTGGCGTTCTTCCCTCTGGATCTATAGTGAATCCTAGCTGTGTTCTAGGGACCAGCTCTGACATCTCTGGACACTTAATTGTTGAAACAACACTATCAATGAGCACTTTCTCCGGGCACATGAAGAGTAAAGGAGGGCATAACTATATTTCATCATCATTTGACTATCATCCCTACAAGCTTTGATATTGGCTTCCTAAATAATACATAGTATATAATCAAGTATACATTTTCCAGTAAATTTTTTTAAGTATAGTATAAATACTATATTAATCTAGAAAAAACAAAATGTGAAATAAATTTATAGTTATGGAAAAATGTGTACAAATAAAATATATTTATGTAAATATATAAATGTAATAAAATATAATAATAGCCAACATTCATGGAGCGTTTAATTAAGTACTATTTAATTGCCTTGAGTTGTTTCATTAAATGCACTCAACAATCTTTTTTTTTTTTTCTTACAGTGATAGAAAATGAACTCATTTGGTACTTTTTTCTATTCCGTATCATTGAGTTCAACTTTTTGAGTTGCACTGTTTTGGCTTAGGCACATCTCTAACTGAAGGACTTTTTAAAAAATTCATTTTACAGAAGACAAATGAAGGAACAGAAATATTACGTAATTTGCCTAAGGGCATACAGAATGTAGGCGATGGAAACACCTACATGAACCGAAGCTGTCTGAATCCAAATGTCCACCTCTCATCTGCTAAACCTTATTTCCTCCCATGCTGCCTGCCTACACATCACCTAGTCGCCATGAGAAAATGCTTACGACAATTTTATTTTGAACACAGAACATAAAATTTACATTTCCTTTATGAAAAACATGGAAGATTTTGATTGAATATAGGCAGAAATGTTATTATGGTAATACTTTGGAATTATTTTTTAAAAGGCTTGAGTTACATTGTTTGTATAACAAATTTTTTGTTTACACACGTAAGTATATATTCTACTATTGCTAAACTTCTGAATGGTGCCCTTGTTTTCTTTCCCTATTAATTCAGGGAGTGTCTGCGTGGGGAACAGTTTGGGGAGGGATGAGCGGTGAGAGGGATTATGGGCTTTAGAACTTCTGGATGGAGTTTCCTGGAGACAATGACAACACCAAAGCTCTGTACTTTTCCTCCACAGGTGGAGAGTTTGGCCCCAGGACATTGTTTAGGTGGTAGAACTTACTGGCAAGTGAACAGACAGAAATTTCAGAATGCCTTGTGAATAGCTACCACTGTACTACCACCTTAAGAATTTTAATCCTTGATATAACTAATGATCCTATTTATATATGTTGATCAACAACCATGATATGTGATATGGGTATCACTGAATTATATTTTGGCCTGCCCCAATAAGACCAGAACACAAATATTGATTTAGACTTCTTTTCCAATGTAGAATATGATCAATAACTAAGAAAAAAATCCAAAATACATAGATTCTGACCTGTCCTTAAAAAACGCAGGAATCACCATAACTGTTTTTTAAAGATAATTTTCAGTTATAACTGTAAGGAGAAACCTTACAGGGTTTCCGACAGGAGAAAAAGTCCATAAAGTGCTAGACTTCATGGGGAAATGCATCAGAAAAAAAAAAAAAATGCTTCTAAAACTTCCATAAAATTCCGTGCAGACTCAGCTTACGAAAACCGGAAATGAGGCACCAATTTTAAGGAAAATGGCTGCTCTTACTGTCATTGCTGGTATTTCAACTGTGGTGAGTGGAATTTTTGCCTTCTGGGACTGAAGAGTCCAGTGGAACTCTGACTGCAGTGAAGCTTGGAACTCGGAATTCCAGAGTCAACCCTCAAGCCCAGTGTCTTGTGGCCCCAATATGGCCACCGTATACTTTCTTATTGATGCCAATAGGAAAGGGGTTCACTTTTATTCTAGAAATGAAAATCAATGGGACTCTATGTAAAAGATGAGGAAGAAAAGAAAAAGATTAAAATTGTGTTAACAGTCTCTTGTGGCTGTAATCCAGCATGGTGGGTCTTAACCGTTTTTGTGATGGGTGACCTAATCTCTGGATGTGTTCCTGGTAGTGAGGAAAGAGAATACATGGGGCGGGGCTTCAAATGATAGATCTAACATTATTTTTGGAAGTTCACAGTAACCGAACGGTGACAGTTAACTCCCCGCAGGTAACACAGGTAAAATAAATTTAAAAAAATAAATCACAACGTTACGTATTTTTAACACTGTCTCTCTGAATGATCTATATGTCATACCACTGCATGTAAGTAACTACATTTTCTCAAACTTATATCAAACTCACCACAGGCTGTCTTCACATAGGAGCTTGATGAAGCACCCTAAGAAAATTCCCAAGAGACAACTTTGAAACAACCCAAACGACTTTTGAAAGGTCTTTTTGCGTCAAAATTATAGAATCGCGCGACGAAAGCTTACACGGTTTGACCTACACTTGTCACATATACAAACACTTCTCTATGAATCATTTACACAGAAACACTTATATTTGAATTCACTTCCAAGAAGCATCATGAAATCCGTTTTCTCATCGGTAAAGGGGAGCTAATAACAGCGACTCTACCTAACGCATTTGGATTAGGGGAGCTTATTTGGAACTTAAAGCCCAAGGGGGAAAAAATGCCATTCGAACACAGTTGGTTCAAATTTGTCTTTTTTCTAAATTTGACGAAAGTGTCATTCTCAAAGGAGGACACCATTTCTGGAGAAATGCACCCAGTGTTAGAGAAGGAAGTGACACATGCCCAGAATAGAGCGAAATCAGCCAAATACATTCCAGGCACTAACACAGAGACAGATGCTGAAGTCAGAGTGCTCTCATGTGCACCTGCCTCCATCACCATCACTTTGAATAATGTCGAGGTATCATACGTACACAAAACTTAACATTTAAATCACAGAAGAGCAGCTATTTTCTGTACCACCCACTGCAGATGGTCTTTCCTGTCTTCTGAAGCACTCCACGAGCCAGTAAATTTTGTCACATTCTCTCTCTTTTTTTTTGAGAGAGAGAGAGAGAGAGAGAGAGCATGCACATAAGTTGGAGAGGAGAAAAGAAAGAGGGAGAGAGAGAGACTCCCAAGCAGGATCCACGCTGCCAGCACAGAGCCCGATGCAGAGTTTGACTTCACGACGTGTACGATCATGACCGGAGCCGAAATCAAGTCAGACGCTGAATCGATGAGTCATCCGGGTGGCCCTGACATTCTCTCATCAATCCCTAACCCTTTAGTTTAGTGTGTCAAGCCCACTTCTATCTAGGACCTTTGCACTTGCTGTCCCCTCATCTGGACAGCTATTCCCCAGGTCTTGGCAAAGCTTGCAACTTCACTTCCTCCTGGTCCCGTCTCAGATGAGATTCCCTGCCCGGCACTCCTTGCCCACCTTCCCTGCTCTGTGGAGACGGAGAAGCCTGACTCCCTCAGTTGCTGTCAGTTTATGTAATAGTTAGTAAGCACTCATCAAATGCTCCCTGTGTATCAGATTTGCTAGACAATTACAGCTCTATATCCTCACCACCACTCAAAAAAATCTGTATCATCACCTCCCCGTTACAGATGAGGAAACTGATCCTAAAGAGGTTGGGTAACCTGCCGCAAATCACAGAGAAAAACCAGGTAATCTGTCAGCAACCAGCACTAATCACCACCACGTGGGCAGCATTTCGCTGGTTGAGGATATAATGAGGTCGCCATGCTTCACCTCTGCGGTCAAGGAGCTTCCAATCTAGTGGAGAAGGTTGAATGGTTAGAGAAAGCACCCAAAGGAAGGAGGAATCACAGGAAATGGAAGCAGGAAGATTTCACAGACGTTATGGACTAAAGGTTTGCCTTCCTCCCCCTCCAAACTCAAATGTTGAAGTTCTAATCCCAACACTGTGATGGAATTAGGGGGTGGGACCCTTGGGACGTAATTAGGTTTAGATGAGGTCACGGGGCGGTGTCCTTCAGATGAAGCTAGGGCCCTTCTTTATTTTATTTTATTTTTATTGTATTTTAGAGAGAGAGAGAGCATGAGCAGGGAAGAGGGGAGAGAGAGGGAGAGAGAGAGTCTTGAGCAAGCTCCATGCTCTGCATGGAGCCCAATGCAGGGCTGGATCACGGCCATGAGATCATGACCTGTGCCGAAATCCCGAGACCCACACCGACCCAACTGAGCCCCCTAGGTGCCCCAGAATTAGGGCCCTTTGAAGAAAAAAACCAGGGAGCTTTCTCTCTCCCCCGCCCTCTCTCTTCTTCCCCAAGCCAGGCAGGAAGTGAGCCCCCTCACCAGGAGCTGAGTCAGCCAGCACCTGGATCTTGGGACCTCCAGCCACCAGACTGCAAAAAATAAAAATCTGTTGTTTGCATCGCCTACTCGGTGGTATTTTGTCAGGGCAGCCCGAGCAGACCTAGATAGCAGACAAGTGTGGTTTGAGCAAACCGCCAGGAGAAGTAGCATTTCAATAAACGAAGCGGCATTTTTGGCAGTGGAAGTTGCCTTTTAGCAGCACGTCAGTCCCTAGGTATAGTGCGTATCAAACAAGATTTCTTATTCAGCTTGAGAAAAATAAATATCTGTGTTGCTTTTTTAAAGATAGTCAGAATAAAGCTAAAGCAGGCGTAGATTTAAGAAGGTGGAAACGATGCGTCTGTGCGGGGAGAAAGATGAATGGGTGAGAGGGAACCGGGTTCACCCCTCTGTCTGCAACATCGGAGGAGACTCTGTGCTCCAGCCCGGATTTCCCTCCAGTGGACTGGAGCCGCAGGCCACGGTCGGCAGATGTGGACATTTCTTTGTGTCACAGAGTTTTAGAGAGAGTTTTGCCCCGAGAAGCACCTGTAAAGTGCCATTTGCTGTCACAGTTAGTTTAGTTGCAAATCGGTTCAGTTTCACAAGCACGGTCCCCCTGGGATCTGAAAACCCTCGTGATGTTTTTTCTGCCCCTGACATCATTGTTATCGGCAATCAGGACACGGCAATCCGAAGCTAGCTGACAACTGAGTTCATGATGCCTACGGCAAAAATATCAAACGCGTTCTCCCACAGCTGGGCTAGGTCTGCCTCCTAGACAGATGTAAAAACTTGTTCCAGATAGTGAAGTTGGAAAGCGTGCCTTGAGACACCCAGAGACTAGCTCAGTGGTTCTCAAATTTGGCTGCACAAGCGGATCACCTGGGAACTTTTTTTAAAGGCTATTTATTTTGAGAGTGAGCACACGCATAAGCAGAAGAGGGGCAGAGAGAGAGGGAGAGAGAGAGATTCCCAAGCAGGCTCCATGCTGTCAGCACAGAGCCCGGCATGGGGTTTGAACTCATGAACCTTGAGATCATGACCTGAACCAAAGTCAAGAGTAAGATACTTGACCAACTGAGCCACCCTGGCGCCCCAGATTACCTGGGAATTTTTAAGAACTCCTCATGCTCTGGGGTTAGGACTCAGGCATCTCTCTATCTTTTAAAGTTCCCAAGGTGATTCCAAGGTGAAGTTAAAGGGTGAGAATCATTGCTTCCATTTGTCTAGTGGTTTCAAACCTGCATCTACATTCGAATTATCTGGAGAGTTTCACAAAACAGTGAGGTACAGATACTACCCTTAGAGAGACTGATTCCACAGGTCTGGGATCAGGAATATCTAAAAACTCCCAAGGTGACTCTAACAGGCACCCAGGGGGAGAACTATTGGAACTAATTCCATACTTATCATTGTATTTGTGAAGTTCTTTAGAAGGAACTTGGTGATTGAATAATAATAGCCAGGCCCTCAGTAATATGAGACCCCAAAGAAGAAGGGCTACAGAAGGGCTACAGTTGCCCTCAAGACTGGAAAAGAGAAGAGGAGTTTATCTTTTGGCCACAGCTTTCTGAGCCAACTGTGTTCTTAGACCAATTAGACAAATTATGCTACAAACTAAGACTGAACACCAATCAGATATCTATGGAGAAATCTTAATACGTTTGTTTCTCAAAATTTTCAGGTGCAGAAAGATCCAGCCCTTAAGAAAATTGTCCTTGAAATCTTGTTCAGGATCCAGGAAAAAAGGAGCTTGTGATTCGCCTTGTATTTTTTGCTGCCTTTTTCTCCTGTGTCGACGGCTTCCAAGTATTGAGCGGTATGACAATATTTACCTTCTGGAGTTCCATCAGCCCTGATATTCAGCACGTCCAAACTGAAATCGTCCTCTCCTCGCATGAAATCATTTCAGTCTTCCAATCTCACTGTCTCTGGGAGTGGGGCCTCAATTTCTTTCTCTGCTCAAGCTCAAAGCCTTGGGTTCTTTTTTTTCCTTCTTTCTTACATCAAGTTAGAAATCATGTGGTGAAATTCTCTCCCACACACAGATGACATCCACCCTTTCCTCTGCATCTCCAGGGACTACACGATACACGAGTCCCCCTCATCCACGTGGACACATTGCAGGACCCCAATGGATGCTTGAAACTGCACCCCACGTATTATGTTTTATTTCCCATCCATCCATCCATCTATACATACCTATGATAAAGTCTAACATAAAATAGGCGTGGTTAAGAGATTAACAACAGTAACTAATAATAAAATAGAAGAATTAGAATAACAGACTAATGAAAAGTTGTGTGAATGTGGCCTCTCTTCTCTCTCTCTCAAGATATCATGTTGTACTGTGTTCAGTTTTCTTGTGATGATGTGAGATGATAAAATGCCTACGTGATGAGAGATGAAGCGAGGTGAATGACGTAGGCACTGTGACATAGCGCGAGGCTACTAGTGACCTTCTGACGTTACTTCAGAAAGGATCATCTGCTTCCGAACCACGGTTGACCATGGGGAGCTGAAACCACTGAGAAAGGAAGGTAGT